>NC_137699.1:17096777-18333509 GCF_964034855.1 Anser brachyrhynchus | reverse complement strand
TTCCCTCTCCTCTCCTCTCCTCTCCTCCTCTCCTCTCCTCTCCTCTCCTCTCCTCTCCTCTCCTCTCCTCTCCTCTCCTCTCCTCTCCTCTCCTCTCCTCTCTCTCCTCTCCTCTCCTCTCCTCTCCTCTCCTCTCCTCTCCTCTCCTCTCCTCTCCTCTCCTCTCCTCTCCTCTCCTCTCCTCTCCTCTCCTCTCCTCTCCTCTCCTCTCCTCTCCTCTCCTCTCCTCTCCTCTCCTCTCCTCTCCTCTCCTCGTCCTCTCCTCTCCTCTCCTCTCCTCTCCTCTCCTCTCCTCTCCTCTCCTCTCCTCTCCTCTCCTCTCCTCTTCTCTCCTCTCCTTTTCTTTCTTTCTTTTCCCTAGAAAAAAAGAAGAAATGCTTAGATCAAGGGCTAAATTCCGCCATCATTTATGATGACAAAACCAAAGTTAATTCATCCAGTTCTGACTTGAGCCATAGGCTGTACTCATGATAAACATGCAAAATGAGGTAGCTAATACATTCTTGTGCTGTTTGTGGACTCCTGTATTCCAAGTTTACATGCCGCAGTGAAGGCACCTACTTCAGAGTTATCTCTTTATAAGAGTTTATTCTCTTTAGAAGTACTGGAGAGAAATAAACAGAGTTTGTGACGAAATTTAATTCTGAAGTTGGTAATTTAAGTTGTAGGTAGGAGGAATGCTTTCTTTCCATAAGTCCTTTAAAAAAAATGGATTCATATGTACAAGTAAATATTGTAGACATCTGAAGCAAGGTGAAATGAAACTTGCCTTCTGCCTGTGAATCAATGCTTTTCTGCAGAGCAGTTTTGGAAATAGAAGATCCTTCATGCCTTCAGGGCACCCTGGCTAGGTCTGTGTTTCTGGGTATGAACCTCTGCTCCCAGTTGCAATCCTATGCTGTGTCTTTGCTCCCAGGCAGGGTGAGATCGGGACGTGAACTCACCTGTTCTTCCTAGTCCCACCCTACTTTCATGGAAAGGAACCCTAAAGAAGCTGGGCACACGAAGTATGTGGTATGCTCTGAACAAGAGAAGGCCACGATCTTCTGGCATGTGCCATCAGGTGCAACCTCAAACTAGAAAGAATATTTTTATGAGGCAGCTATTGGGCTGTAAACACTCCCATCCTCTGGGCAGCACAGAGGATAGTCTTGATAACTTCTTCTTTATGCTCTTTGAAAGCCAGATAAACCCGCTAACTTCAGATGATCCTTTCTGGTATATCAGCTCAATCAATACGCCTACTGACACAGATGGAGTATCTCAGTCTTGCACCAAAGTAAGCTGAGGGGATTTTTTCCCTGGACTGCTCCACTATAGGGCTGTCGGAGGAATTGCTATTTGAAGCAACAGCACAAGTTGTGAATTTCCTGGTCTGCAGACACAGACAAAAGAGATGGGACAACATTCTCTGAGCAAAGAGCCCTTCGTGAAAGGGAATTGGAGAAGTGGAAAGTCTGTGCTCCATTACATTAACGTAATAAATCATTTATGTGCCTTGAATCAAATTTGCTGCATGATTTAAGGGCATCATCACTGTATGCAGTGTTGTCATTCCTTGTTAGTTGTTATTTCCTTGTTATTAATTCTAATTCTTATTGCCTCTCAACTGTCCACATTCAGAAAGAGAAGTGCTTGTTTTTTTTGTATTCTGTTGCTATGTAATGTGATATAAAACAAGTTTGCAGTGTCTCCCTGTATGCATGCCACCAAAACTAGGCCAGAAATCCCTTCCGCTGCAGCTGCTAATCATTAAATCATGGACCTGTTCAAGAAGCCCTATATCCTTATGCCAAGCTGCATGAGAACCTATATGAAGGTATTCACATAACAAGTAAGAAATCCCCTGGCATACAGAATATGTGCATCCTCTTCATATTTTGGATAGAAAAGTGTTTCGGTTTTAATAGAACCACGATAAAATTATGATGAGGATTTACATATATGTATATTTGAATGTACTAAGAGAGAGGGAGAGAGCTGGTGTTATTTTAGTAGAGCTGGTCAGAAATTTTTAGTAGGAATGAGAATTGTAAAACAATTGGGGAAGGAATAAAAATTCCACAGACCAAGGTTTCTGTAGACAAAGCAGACTATTGTTCTCAGAATGTATTTTATGTTGTATTTTTTAGAACAAATGGGGAAAAGATAATTGTGGACATCATGTTTTCAATTTCAGACAGTGTAATTTTAGGCGTACTATTTATATGGTTAAAGTTTGTACTTTACTCAGCACGTTTTTCCTGAGATATTAACTACAGTGACAAGCAAATCTGCTGATTTCAAACAAAAAAAAAATAGCCCAAATCTGCAATGATATCAGGCTCTGTGTTAATTAACAACTCTTCATAAGATTCAAAACTATTTAGTAAGATTTTAGAATGTTTTCACCAGGCCTCATTTCCTGAGTACAGAATTCAAATTTTCAAATTTTCAGTGCTTATTCAAACACATTTCACTTTCACTGGAGCAACAGAGAAATCAAGAGTGTTTTGTATCTCTTCTTAATACACAAAAGTCACGAATAGTAAGTAGCTTTTTTTTTTTTTTTAAGGAACAACTTTTTAACAATAAGAAAAAAAATAGAGAGAGAAGAAGAAATCCTACAGTATTTTATGGAAATAAAATGGACCTCCTGCCTGACAGTAAGTATTCTAACATCTAGTATTCCTTGAATTTGTGAAAGTATGACACTCTTAAGAGAAAAGTATAAGTACTCTATCAGTAAAAACACAGTCTGCAGCTGATAAATAGTTGGATGCACATTTAACATACTGTCTGCTCAAGGGTGTGCTGGATGCTTTACATCCCAGTCCTGGAGCCCGGAGCAGGGGAGCTGGCCAGGCTGCAGTGGACTGCAGCCCCTGCCAAGTGCAGGGCCCTGGCATGGGGCTGAGCTGCACAAGGACGCTCTGCTGCAGGGATAAAGGCTGTTGATGCTGGTGTCTACCGTGAGACAACTGCAGTGGCAGGACTGTGCCTCTCCCCAGTGCAGGAACGCCTGCATGGTGCTCACATGACACCTGTGAAGAGCAGATCTGGGGCTTCTGTAGAGTTCTCTGTTACAATTAGGACTCTCTCTCTCTCTCTTTTTTCTCTTTTTTTTTTTCACTTTCTTTCCCTTTTTTTTTTCTTTTTTTTTTTTTTTTTTTTTTCTTCTTGTCTCAGCTTTGTGGAGCTGTGATTCTGTGATTTTTGGCAGATATATACCACTAATGTCTACCTCACATGAGTGTTGCAAGACTCAGTCAATTAATATATGCTGTTTTGGAGATAATTAGGAATTGCTCTATGACTGAATTTCAGTCTCTGTCGTCATCTGTGGGATTTTTGCCACTGGCTTCAACAGGGAGAAGATTTTGTTGCACAAAAGAAACTGGAGAATGGGTTTTAATGAGAGTCAAAGTGTATAGAAAAAGTAAGACAACTCTGAGTGCCTTCTAACATGTAACAATATTGATATGCTATCACTGACCTCCCACTGCTGCAAGCAGAATGATTAAGCAAAGGCTGTTTATTTTCCTGTAGATCAAAGAGAGGCAACAAAAGACATCTCCCCAAAAGGTGGTTCACTGCAGAAGTCAGTGCTCTTGTTTCCCTATCTGATCAGCAGATTCCTTCAGCTTGCATTGATAAACCCGTCCACTGCTCAGTCAACCTCAGCCCTGTCATCAGTCTTGTCGGACAAGATGCCTGACTCTTCCCAGGCTGCATGGGAGAATAACAGTGTTGCTTTGGCATAGCTAAAATACAATAGATGGGAGCTGGAATATAAAGTGGGGAATTCCTCACATACTTTCCCATTTTCATGGACTATTGGCAGCGAAGAAGGAAAAAAAAAAAAAAAGGAGCGCACTCTGGCATTCAGCCAGATATTTCATTCGTTTTCCTTTTAATTGCCTGAAGTCACTCTACATTGTGCTAGGGTCCCCCATCCCCGACCTCTCTTTTCTCCAGGTCCTTTCCTTCCCTCCCCCTTGCAGCCAGCCTCAGCCCCAGCACTGCATCAAGGCCAGGTCCTGCCCCCTGTGCGGCCTCCCAGGAGAGCAGCACCTGGGCACCTGTCTTACAGGCTGCCTGCTCTCTTCTCTGACACAGCACAAGCAAAAAAAACCCTCTGGGTACCAAGTGCTTGCCTTACCAACACTCAGCCGTACTATGTGGCCTAGGACCGCATCACTTACTTGGGCAAACTGCCATAGCTAGTGGAAATCAACGTGACTACAACAACACACATCAGCCGGGGGTCTTTCCCTGGGTCTTTTCTTATATCCAGTATCCGAAATATCATCTTTAAGGCTTTAACTACATTCCAAATCCCCACTGCAGTCTGCTTACTTAAATTCCCACTACAATGTCAGTGAGGTAAAACAGTCCCCTCTCCCAGCCCTGCACTTCTGGGCAGTGCTCTTGGGATGTGCCACGCAGAGCTGTTCCGCACCCCTTAGAAGCACTCTGTTTTGGGGAACACAGTGGGTCTTGCACCCCTGCACTATCTGTCCCTGAAGAACCTTATTGAATATTTGAAAAATGAAAAGGTGGGAGGTGTGAGAAGTAGCACTTTTTTCTTCAAAGAACACTAAAGATTTTTTTTTTCATATTGCTGTTGAACAGCAAAGCTCTCAAAGACCTTGCCTAGTATTTTTGAAAAGACTGTTTTTTTTTTGTAATAATTTAATGAAAATGCATTTTAAAGAGCTTTAAGACAATCTTTACCTCCAAATCTTTATATAAAGAATCAGTTATGTTTGTATAACAGCCATTTCATGAAAGTGGATTAGAATTCATCTACTGTTCATTAGAGACTGGGTCTCTGAATGTCTTACAGATTGAGATCTGTTTCCCAAACAGTAGTCAATACAAAATGTATACTAGCCAAACAGGCAATGTTGAAAGTATTCTTTTAATTATATATAAAAACAAAACAAAACAAAACAAAAAAACAGTTTTAAGGGATGTTCCGTAGAATTCAGAAAGAAATGAATCTACCAGGTTTTGCATTTGTTCTTGGCAGTAGGAGTTACTGTGTTTTTAAAGTCTAACATCTGTATTCAATCTTTATTTACCCTAGCCATCAGTTACCAATTTTATGTCAATGAATAACATGGTGATCTCTTCTGTTGGAAGGGTTGTAATAGAATGAAAGAAGAAGAGAAAATGAAGGGAATCTGCTGATGGACGCAGGGAAAAGAGTAAGAATGCTGTCTTGTCAGAAAATAAAAACATATAAAAAAGAAAAATGAAATAGTGTCAAGGGAATTCATACTCTACAAAACTCCAAGGAAGATGCTTGCAAATCCACATTAGACAAAACATTATTTTTTTACATTATTATTCCGGTTCTTTCTGTGTCTAATGTCTCAGCTTCTTGGGTGTCCCCAGATCATGGGCAGCCACCTTGCATGAAACAGAAGCCTAGTGCCAGTGGCTGTAAATTGTACTTGGCTCTCAGGATGAACTCCAGCTTGTTCCTGAAGCACAAGGATGGCTTGTTGACTCATATCTTAACATTATCGTTATAAATGCTTTCTTAAATTAGACCTATGAAGAGATGGATGAATATTACAGGCTGGGAAGTAGCAATAAGGAACAGATGTGTCTGTCTGCACCTGGTGAATAGGAGTAGAAATGAGCCAGACTGAGGCAATCTCTTATTTTGGAGCTGTGATTTCAAAGTTGTGTTACGCATCAGCCTACGCGATGGATCCAGGGCAGAGCAGGGAGCCCATGGCCGCATGGCAGGTGGGGAGAGCACTGCTGCATTGGGCAGCAATTTTTTTCCAGCCACGCTTCCAATGAGGTACAGCTGGGGAGATGCAGCAACATTTTATCTTGCGTGTTCCTGTTAGGCCACGGAGAGAAAAGCTTGCTTGGCTTCACACCATGCTGCAGTCTCACCTCCTCATAGCAGAACAGACACCAGCCACAAAGTGGGGCTAACACCAGGAAGGTTAAAAAGAACAATAAAAAATGTGGGATGTTCAGCTCTTCTATAAACAAGAGCTGTAAAAGGTGTGACAGAAAGAGGATGGAAGTGCTAGAACGAGGAGCTAGAGAGGGAGAAATTATGCAAACTTTCAAAAGCACTGCAGTGATGTAGTGTTCAGAGCTCTTAGTAAGGGTTAAGATTTGTGCACTGACTGCATCTCTGATTTACAAAGCACTTTTCACTCTGAGATCTACAAGTGCCTCACACACTTCAGCACCAAAGTCACTGCATTTGCCAGTAGAGCAAGTCAGCTCTGGAATGCTGTTAAAAGCAAAAGCTGCCTAATGTCTAACTTTTTAAACACAAATATCAAAGAGAAAGAAAAAAAAAAAAGGAGAGCTGGAAGGATGGGGGGGGGGGGAGAGTCAATTGCTTTTGCAGAAACTGCAGTTTCTTTCAAAAAACCTGTCATTGACATCTTTCCCCAGAAAACATTTTGTCATGCACATCAGTGTATGCCTTTAAGGAGATCAATCTAGAGAGGGAGTCAAACCAACAATCATCATGTGACAGATTTTCAGATGCTGTTCTCATCAATCACACTGATAATGAGGTGGCAAATTGCTGTCTTATAGCAAAACTAGAAAGACAACTACCCCAGTAGGTGTCAATGAATATGTCAAAGGATTGTCCCTAGGGGAGTCTGAGAAGGTTCTCAGAAACCTTTTTGTGAAGCCTGAATGCAGAATACTTTATTGATCACTAAAGAATTTGCACTGACATGCTATTTCCCCATGATATTTGAACCACCAATTTCCTAGCTCATGGTGAGTACCTATTTGGTGAACACTCTTTGGGAGTTTTCTTTCACCTTTAGATATACTAAGAAACCTTGTTTTAATATTGTCTTAGTCTTTCATTTCCTAAAGAACATCAAAAGAAAATTTTACAAGTTATAAGCAAGCAAAATGTCTGAAAATGTTTAATGACTGTGACCCAGCAATAATAATTCTGAATTAATTTATTTAGATTTACATTATATTCTGAGCTATTTTCAAGCATTGAATACCATTTTATACTCTATCTTTTTAGTGAAGGAGTCATGTTTATGGAGTAACCTGCTATTAATCTGAAGAGTTGGGTTATTAGTACACTGACTTTTGAAGAAAAAACAGTCCTTTTGTTCTCTATTTCTTGGTCTCTTAGCATCTGAATTGGATCCCAGTATGCTCCTAAAGCTAGAGCTCATGCAGTGGTGAATTACCATCCCTCCAGGTTATGTCCCTGGGATTTGGTGGCCGACAGGCTGCTGTTTACAGGGCATGGACTTCTGCAAGCCTTGTTTTCCCATTATTCAAACAATAATGGTAAAACTTTTTTCCTCCTTATTTTCTCCTCCTTTTTTTTTTTTTTTTTAATTCCCTCTGAGTGCAAACTGTATAGGCCAGTCTTTTCAGTTCTCAGGCAAATAATATTACAAAAGGTGTAATAGTGAAATTTTTGCACTTACTGCTTTGATTTCTCTTGGCTTAATTGTGAGCCCAATCTCACAAGTTTCCTTCAAAATTTGCATGGAAAAGTGTATCCAAACTACTTTTGAAATCATTCAAATAATCTTTACATTTAAAATTGCTTAGTTTTGATATGAAAATGTAATGTCAACAGATAAAATTTGTTTAATTTTGTCTTGAAAAACACTTGGATAAAAATCCTCAGTTGAAATCTGTTACAAAAAGAAAATATCCATCCAATTAATAATATTATGCAGAAAGATTTTATGTTGAGAAAAAGCTGTGTTTCAAGAATAAATATCTTAATGCAAACATTTCAGTTACATATTGACTTTATGTGGTGCCTAGTATAATGGCTTCTAGTCTTGAGATTACTAATGCAGAATCATAATTGCAATTACATTTTTCTAATATTCATTTGGGCGTGAGTGATCGAGGTCAAGCATCCTGGGGACACACCCTTGCTCGTGTATACAACTGGAAGTGCATACTTGGTAAGTCACAGTGCAGATGGTAATTAAACACTGTTATTTGGTATACCTTTACTTTGCAATTACATGCAAACTTTTGGCATAAAACCACACAGTTTTTATACATGCTGTTTTAACCTCTGCACGTGTGGGGTTGTTCTATCTTTGAGTATATTTAGGTATTCAAAAACAAACATTTGTTTTTACATTCAGCTGTTGTCTTACCAAATTATGCACATACAAAGTTTATTTAAGAATAATAGACATAATTGCAAGCAATAACTGCAAAGGTAAAGAAGACCAGGCCCAACAACTCTCTGTGTCCCACTTGTGTTCACTCACTGGCAAGTTCTGCCTAAATAAAATGTGGCATGAGCCTAATTTCATGTGCATCTTCTGACAGAAGATGGTTGTGAAAGTCCAAGAAAACCAGTCTAAAAGATTGCTTTGCAGAATGTCAGAAGTGAGAGACTGGAACAATGTCTGGGATTGTTCCTTGTTCTGACCTTTGACATTCCATGAAATTATATACTGAAGCACAGCTCTACTTCAATACTGAGTAATATTTTTCATAGGGTTTATGAGCCTTATCTAATTCCAGTTAAAGTTAATGGAAAAATTCCCACTGAACAATACTAATAGTAGGTGTAGTCTTGCTGGATTGCCAAGGCGCCAGCTGTGAAAGGACCACTGTTGTGCTAGATGTTTGGTGGAGCAGTAGCAAGCTCAAGTCCCAAAGAATTTATGTTCTAAACAGGCAAGACAACTCCATGGGGAGGGAACAAAATAGCCCAGGAACTGAATAGCATCCTACGATACCATGCGTAATTGAGTCATATCAGTATTTAGTATCTTGGATCTTAATCTCCCAATTAATCCAATTGGCATCAGAGATTTGAACTAGAGAAAATACAATTGCCTCTTAATTGAACAATTCTTTTGGTTTGAATCTGCATTGTATTTGGGGCTCCGTTCATATTCCTTCAGATGGTTACCTATTCATTTAATATACGGACAATGTGGGACCCCAGGTGAGACAGCAAGTGTAATTTTTGAAGGCAAGCAGCCATGAGTGACTGAGTAAACACTATAAGAATATCAGTGGCATGTACCTTGGTATATGGACTAACCCTTCATCTATTTACTAAACTTCCTGGACATCTGCTGCATTAATTGAGACAGGCCTGCCATGAGATTTAGGATTTTTATCTTTTCACAGGTGCCAAAGCAAAGCAGCAGGGAGGGAATGTGAAGCTCAGTGACACTACTGCCATCCGTAGTCAAACTGGCTGTCCTCCTCTCATGCTCCCCCATATGTGGCTGGCTTGGGTGGTGGTGCATATCAATCATACCAGCTTGTGGACAATTTAGACTCAGGAGGGCTGAGTGTGTTTTGCTGATTTTGCAAATTTTGCAAATACTTTCAGTGTTGGGTCTTTCTTTGGTTAATGTTTATATCATATGTGCTACAGCTTCTGTGCTGAGCAATGTCGGTACCCAGGAGAAGACCAGGCCCCTTAGCAATAAAATCTATATCCTTTTGGCTTGGTCGATGAGAGAGACATTATCAAGAGTTTTTTGAAAGACATGCTTGCAGACTGGTTGAAGGAGTCATTCTGGCTTTATCATTGCAAAAATTGTGATGTAAAAGGCAATTGGATGAAGCATGAGACTCCTTCAACCATTCCTTTCCTTAAAGGCTTAGGGTGTGGAGGAGGAGGGCAAGGAGGCATTAAGGAGGCTGCTATTCTGAGCCTGCATTAAAGCCCCTTCAAATTCTCAGTCATGTTGTCCCAGTCTGAAGGTTTGTAAGGATTTTGATGCACTATAAGCAGTGAAAACCCGCAGCTGCTATTCACATCCTGAAATTAGTTTCTACCCAGAAGACTCTCTTGGAGGATTATGTGATCCTTTCTTGCCACCCACTCACTCTGTCATTTCCTAAACTCTGATGTTTTTTTACAGCATCTCTGGCAGTTAAAAGAACATATGTACATGTATATCCCCAGAGCAGACTGCAAACATGTTTTTAGAAGTACACAAGAAGACATCTATTTCATAGGTCAAACCAAAAGAATCTGGTTCTTTTATTGTTAAGGGACTCAAGGGAACACATGTACTGCTGTCGGCTTCTCTCCACACCCACTCTGTGCGATGACTACAGAATCATTTCAATCAAGAATGAAGACTGCATAATTCAAGCAACAGGGTCAAAAGTCCTACAGGAAAAGTGCATTGGTTTAACTTCAGTCAGTTTTTAAATCAACATTATTAAAGCTTGGCTAAATAATTAGGTAAGTAGATTAATATCACTTCTAATTTAATTTAAAGCTAAGCTAATTTAAGACAAACTAATAGCTGCTCTTTTTTACACTAAAATGAATATATTCCCACAAGAGTTTGCACTGATTTACCTAAATCAATTAAATTAATATCCTAGGTCAAACCAGTACAACTTTCCCATGTAACTAAGGCCTTAAAAAAAGGATTTTAAAGATAAATATCTCAGTTAAACACTTAAGCTGCAGCCTGAATCCTATTGAAGTCAATGAGACAAGAGCGCATGCTGCCAGCAAGGCACACACTGAAGTGTCTTTCTGAATCAGTGGTTTCATCCTGCTCTCAGGAACAAACCTCCATTTCAGGGCGATCCATCTTTGGATCATGGCGAGCTAACATTTTTGCTTCTTCCATGTTGGCAGATGGAGACTAATAACAGTTACTTTCACATTAAGTGGTCTGAGTCATTTGTACCAATGTAGCAACACCCAGCTGAGTGCAGGGATCAGGACGGACTCTGAAAACACAGAGATATCTACATAAATATTCAGATAATTGTCATATGCTGAATAGTCATGGCTGCTCTGCTATCTATCCCAGTGTATGCTAACCAGTGCAATGACATGAGCTGTTATTCATTTTCCAGCAGGATAGGTGGGTGATGCGTTGTAGTCATGGTCCTAGCTGATGTCATGGGTTGCTCCAGATCCTCCTAGGACACAAAGTTGTCTTCCAATGTTGTTCATATTATTATGTTGTTCCTACTTATTTATTTAAATATTTATTTTCCCTACTCCTTAGACTCAGGAGAAGTGCACAGTATTTCACAGCTCAGCATCTTCTTTCTTGTGGTCCTTTCAATGTATGACTCTGAAGCTCATTTGTGTAATAACTGTTCTCTTCCACCGTCAGTCCTATGCTTGTGCTGCATCCTTATCTTTCTCAATGTTCATATGAATAATACTTAAAACAAGTGCGGTACCTCAGCTGCTTTCAGCAATTCCATTTGGATTTGCCCCTTTTACCCATGACAGCAGGTCGGCTAGTGCTAGGTGCTTGGGAATCCCTGTGCCAAAAGAGGGGGGGCTCAGCTCTCCCACAAAGAACTTGCTGCAGGCCTCTAACTCAGACTGTCTACTTATTCAGTACCATCTGCATTCAAAGTAGTAGGAAATGATTGATGCTTTAAACGTGATGTATCTTTCATACAAACCATGTAGCTCATGTGTTGGAGTTAGGCCTTGGCAGTACACAGATGAAAGCTCTGAGGATTAGACTACATTTGTTTTTTTCCTTTTTTTTTCCCCCACTTTTAGGGAACAGCACTCCAAACGGCATCTGGGATTGTCAAAATGCAGATGAGTTCATAGTGCCTTCACACCTGGCACTCTTTACGCTGACATGTGGAGTAAAGCCACTGCATGAAGGGGAGAAATTTATCCCCTCGCTAATTGGATGCTCTGGTCTCTGATACAGGCAAACGCCTGGCAGGTAGCTCCACCTGACTCCCAAGTGGATGGGCTTTGTGTGGTGTGTGGAAAGGTCTAATGTAAGGGTGCTGCCAAACCACGTTTAGTTAATTGGTTCACGTAATAGCTGCTCTTTGGGTGGGCCATTTAGTGGTGAGGGATGTGAAGATTTAACTCTCCTATCCTTCAGGCTGTTGTCCACATTTGCAAACCATGCTCAGCCCTGACCATGCCTCCACACTGAAGACTGTGTCCAGCTGTGATTTCTGCTAGGACCTCTTACAACTTCTCTGGAGCTCTACCTGCCACGAGTGCCAACACGATCTTCTCTCTCTATTGTAGTCCTGTAATAATAATTGCATAAACAGTCACCCTTGGGGGGTGACAAACAAATAAAGGAAAGGCAAGAATTTGAGATATTCTGTGAGAGGAGTCTATAGGACATATGTACAGCATAAGGACACAAGTCAGCACATGTCTGGGATGGGAGCACCTAGCAGATGATACATGGAGTGGGATGAAAAAGAGAAAGGCACCGAGCAAGGCTTTGAATGGAGAAGTGGACTGCATCCAACCTACCCCATGCACAGCTAACAGGCAGGAAGTTGTATACAGAGTGTGTTTTCCTCCTCTGCTCTATATTTATTAGCAGTCTCCAAATTCTCATCCCTTTACCCAGCTTTATCCAAGATTTCTTTGCAAGTCAAAGGACACAGACCACCATTTTTGTTCCGTTATTCTTAAATCTCTTCTTTCCTGCTGCTTCTGTGCAAAAGAATTTGAAGATCTTCACTGTTTCCCCAGGTTAATACTTGACAGGTAGTGGACATCTCCTAATGTCTATCAGGCACGTAAGAAAAAAGCCAGCTGTTCCTGCATGTTTAGCCACTGTATGATCTCCATATGTCTTGCTGGTGTTGCTGCTTGCCTGGACTCAGGTACATGTCAGATGGATTACTTTCTCCTGTGCAAAAACTGAACATGTGATTCAGCACATTTCTGTAAATATTTATTTAGATGTTGATACAGATCTAAATAATCTGTTCTCCAGCTCCTTTGGATCACTTTGAGTGTTCCTTGGCAGAAATATTTATGAATTTTAAGTAAATACTGAAAATTGCCTCAGGCTATGACATCTGAATTGATAAATGTGAGTTCTTGCACCAAAAAGATGCTGCTAAGCTTTCTAGCTGGTGTACAGAAAGGTCTAGCAACTCAGCCTAAATTATGGATCTCAACTATTAGCAAGATATAGCTTTTAAACAATTTACTGGCTGTCAATCAAATCATACATGCAATAAAATTTATATTCAAAAGCAAGACAGAACTCTGTGAAAAAATAATGATGTGCAATTTATTCATCCAGCTCCAGATAACACAAATAACCCATTACTTTTCTTTGAGTTGGGTATATTTTGTACTCATGTAAAAGTTTTGTAGAAAACCTTGTAATTAATGAAATAAAACATTTAATGACTCAGTCAAAGGAGTGGAGCTATGACACAATGTTTAGGTATGTTTAGGTAACTCCTTGTGAGTGGAAAAATAAATTAATTTTGTATAATGAAAACGCCAACTGGAAGAGCAACTGCCAGGGAAATTGATAAGATTATTCACTCTTTCTGGGGGAAAAAAAAAAAAGGCATGCTGAATCTGATTCTGGTCTCCTTTGCACTGGGCTTAAGTGAGAACATAATCAAGCCCACTCATTCTGCCTTTAAAAATGATTTCTTTCATTAAGACTAAATGCTGATAACAGCATGTTGGATGAGTTAGGGATTTTTTACAGTGTGGGTGAAAAGTTAAGTATGTGTAGCAACCATATGTGTCTGGCCAACTAGATCTAACCCTTCTCTTTAGAGGGCAAATTGATCACAGAGATGCAGAAGACAACACATGTTTGCAAAGGAATGTTTCAATGTAAAAGCATCATGTAATTTCATCAGTTAGTATGGCTGAATGAAAAATAAGTCCAAAAGGAAGTAGAATAACTCTAATTACATCCCAGACAAGTCAACATGTCTCTGCTCCAACTTCCTGCAAAGGAGACTGCATCACCGGTGAAGGAATATCCAGTTCTGTGTACAGATTCCTCAATAAACTAAAGAATAAAATAAACGTTACCTGTTAAAATTTCTAAACTTAGACATCTGGTTTTATTAATTCCCTGTCAAATATCTTTGCTTGTATCTACTACGCTACATCTTTGCTCACCTACAAGGAAAGGCAAGATATGAACCAAAAAAACAAACAAACAAACAAAAAAACTTCTAACTTAGAAGTCCAATTGGTCTCACTTTAAGAATCACAATAGTGCAAGACATAAGGAACTAGTAGGTTCTGACATCAATTTATTTTATAATTCTTAGAGAGCTACCTTCAGGCTGCAGTTCCCTCTCCTGCAAACTTTTTAATTGTAACTGAAGGAAGTTCCAGTTTTTACTGATAGTGAAATAAAACTGATCTGGCACTGGAAAGTAATTGGTTATTTTATCATTTCTTCACATTACCTGGGAGATAATGCATGTTAACTGTTACGGCCATTTCATGTACTGTGATGAATACGTTTACTTTGGAGAAATCATGAGAAGTCATGATATCTCTCACCAGTGTGAGTGAATCCAGTTACTGCATTTCACACGTAGCTTTTCCAGCACAGATTATACCAAGAGTGGAGAAATCAAACTCTTCCGACCTGGAGGTATCTTGCATAAAATTATTGATGGAGAGTAAGTGAGCTCTTAAGCATACTAAGGAAGTAAACTGGCATTTTATTTTTCAGTGTGTTTGGCTCTGATGTGAAAAAAAACAAGAGCTTGTATATGGTGTTAACACTTTTCCACTTCGCATTGCTAATATTTCATAAAGAGTTTGAAAAGCAAAGGAGAATTAAAAAATGCTGTAAGATCAAAGCAAGTTGACTGCATTAGAAACCTAGATAAAAATGTAGATAGTCTACAGACAATATGGGGAAATTTTGGTTTATAATTTCAAGGATTTTTCTCATGGGAAAAGTAACACTTTGCTTTAAAAGAAAATAGGTAGTTAGAAGCACAACCTATTTGCTGTTTGATGTAACAATGTTATCTGCTCCTTGGGCTTTTTTTTGTTTCTGTTCAAGGCATAAAATAATTATTGGAGAGGGCTGTTTCATCTCCATAGAGTACAAAAGTCCTCTTGCTAATTGCCACATCAAATGACTAGAGGACCTCAATGGAAACCTTCAAATGACTGTGAAAAAATTCAGGCCATCACTAAATGCTGGGCACTTTTTTGTGTGTGTGATTTCCCATTGCAGATTAGGTTACTTGGGTGTGGGCTTATCACACAGGAAAGGCCTGGCTGCAGATTAGTTCTGCACCATTGCAGGTCTGTTATGCCAGCTTCATCCTTGACCAAATCGATGGCTAGCACCTTTATTGTATTTTTGTGATACGAAAGAACACTGGACTGTCCAGGCAACAAAAGAAGAAGCAGAAGGCCTACTGTGTTTCTAAAGTGTTACTTCTCTACTTTTTGTCATGCACCAGTGACATGAGTGCCAGGTCCCAGACTTTAACCTCACACAGAGTCAGAAAAAAGCTGTCAGTCTCGGCTTGTTCAAAGACAATTCCTTTGTGAAGATCAGACTAAAGTGGCATGGTCCATATACTCACTAAAGCATGCCAAGGAGTCAGAAAGTCATAATCTGCCTTTGTACTTATTGCCATTCACATTTTCTTCCATAGCTGGTGCCCAATTACCAGTGCTGTAATTTTTTTCTATTGTTGGAGAGCTGTAAGAGTTTAGCTACCACTTATCCAATCGGGGTCATGACCTGATGTATTTAGGCTTTGCAAATATAAGTAACAGTTCCCTTATCAGTGTCACCAGGACTCTTTAACACTTAGCAAGCAGAAAGATAAATATACTTGGCAGATACAATTTGATCCATTGCTAAGCCTTCCATTTTACCAATGACCCATGGCGCTCTGCCATTCAAGGGTATGTTAACTATTATAACCTTATACCCTTCAGTGCCGACTCAGAAATGGCCAACTTATGCTTGCAGGAAAGACTTATATGACAGCCTGTGAGCCTGGTCTATAACACAAGCTTTGGGAAGCTAGTGATGGTTCTGAGCTGGCTTACACAAGTCCTGCACTGGTCCAGTTTTAGCTGGTTTCCTCCTAACACCAGGACAAGAGCTGGGCTCTCTCTCAGGCCAGTTAACTTTTGGGAGGTGGAAGCCAAAATACGGCTGATTTATGTGCTGTGATTAGAAGCATCACTTCCTACTTCTTGACTTTCTTTGATTAACTGGCTAACATATTTTGTGTCAATGCTACTTTACAACTCAGATCTATCCTGAAAAGTTCTGATGGCTTTCTTTTGCTCTTACAGGTGCTTTCTAAGACCTCTGCCAGCCACAAGAGATATGGAAGTGCTATAAAGGCCTGGCTGCAGGAGAGTGCTGTAGGAAGCCGGAGAGTGCAGATCGTGTATGCAGTGCTATACATTTCAGTACAAAGCAAATACATGCACTTACATATACCTGTACACAACACCTAAAATTGAAAGTATGTGGGTATCAGTTCTTTATATTTCGATCATCTCATTTATCCCTAGCCTCTAAATGGTGCTCATTTTTAGCATTAAAATATTTTCAGGAGATAGTGTCTATGTTTCCATGGCTCCAGTCACAATGACAGCTTCAATGTTCGAGAGCTGTGATGATAGGACTAATAAATACAAACCAAGTTTCTTTTTCATTGACATTTCCTAACAGTAATGTTTGAAATAAACTTGAAGAATTGCAGTAAATCAAGAAGTTGAGGGAACATAATGCTTCAAAACTTGCATGTCCCTTGTAGTGTAGCTATCTTACAGCAACAGTTCTGAATCTGAAATTTGTGATATACAGTTTAAACCACAGAAATGTCAGCAAAGTCACCCAAATCATCTAGGATCTTAACATCATAACACCATTTTAGAGTAGCAGCAGTGTTTAAACCAAAATCAACATACGCGGTAAGATTTATGTCACATTACTTGTTTACTTTAAGCCCTTTTAAACTTAAGTCCACCTACCCCTCTGGCAGGTACTGAAATAAGTATTCTTAGCTCGGTTATGTTTAACAGGAACATTTATAGAGAAGGGCTGAAGATGCAGCATCAGATCTAGAGAAACACCTCTTTTAAGCAGAATAGGGCAAGAATTCAAGTGTGAACCAATAGTGTGAAAATCATATAATAAAATAATCAAGATAGGCTGGAGCTTTCTGCTTTCTTGAAAATGCATCTTGACTAACTAGAGGTCTGAAAGTTTCAGGAAAAGTTTCAGAAGTTTCAGAAAAAGAAGCAAGTTATTGCTTCTCCAACAGCTACTTGAGAAAGCTATCTCTCATTTATCACAATGAAACTTCTAAATGATATTTTGAAATTTAAACATAAAGGAACTGAAATGCAGTTTGTTCTAAAGCAAGTAGGCATTGACTAGCCACTCCAAAGACTGCTTTGCAAATATGTACCCATCTCTTCCTTACTCATTCTCACTGTACAGTTTCTTTGACTCTCACATTCAATTTTTATTAATGTCACCATAACTGCATGGATAATGAACCAGAAGAGTAATGAGAAAGATACTGTTCTTTCAACTCCTCAAGACCATTGCCGAATGTCTCTTAAGACTCCTGTCATGTCAAGACATTCAGCAATGAGGCAATGTTTTGGCCTGTAAGCAATAAGACAACTCTGTTACTACAGGAGAGCTGACAAGTTCAGAGGCCACCAGTAAGAATCTCTTCCCACTTAGAAAAAATACTGAAACTTTTACAGAAGCATGAGGTGAAAAGAGCTTTGCAGCAAGAGGGAGCAGAACATGAATTTCATATGCTAACCCGTTTTTCCACATTGTTGTGTAGCACTGACATCTAATATGAAGAAATTCAAAAGAATCCCACTGTCAACTACATTTGATTAGACATAACGCAACACTGGCAAATACCAGACCCAGGCCTTGCACTAATGATAGAGATTCTACACCTTAAGATGCCTTTTTAAAAATTACAGAGACCTCACACTTTGGTTTTAGTTATTTTGATCAAGTGTGCAATTTTTATGACCACTAAAATCATCTTCTATCAAAATATCCTCCATAAGTAAGTTATAATATCCTTTAGTTCTCTGAAGTACTTAGATGCTAGTTAGCTAATAGAATAGAGAAGATAACTTCTTTTAGGAAAACTAGAAGCAACTTAGCTCTTACACTGGAATCTTAACCTATCTGAGAGGATGGCCAAGACTCCTTATTCTTGTGAAATGGTTTAGCCAGAATTAGCGGCTGCGTAACAGTAACAGTTCACTCATGTATGCAGTTGGGTCATGACTGAGTCTGCGTTTTAGTCATGATTAAAGCACATAGTCAACCTTTCCACTTGAACATATATCTGTGCACATAAAGGTTTGTTTGGCCTTCAGTCCCACGTCTGGAACTCAGAGGTGAATTTATGCTCTTTAACATGGCAAGCTTCCCCATCCTGTCTCCCACATAAAAGATAAAAGCTTAAAATGACTACCTGGTCATTTTTATACTCTGAATAACAAGGAAATGTTGTGTTACAATCTGTGCTTTCAGGACTGACTCTACCACTTTACCACTAATAATGCAGCATCAGCACTATTAATTCTAAGGCAGAGGTTGGGAGAAGTCATATTTCTTTTTTGATTGTTAGGAATTTCCTGGACAAAATGAAGAAGACAGAGGGAAAAAAAAATATTTGTATTTCCAGAGCAACATCAGTTCAGGCTGATGAGACTTTCATCATCAGTAAGCAGAGTTTTATCTCCCTTCCCAGTTTTAAAGGGACTTGCTAAACATTCTGTATAATCTTGGACAAAAACATGACACTAATAATATACCTTTCCTCCTTTGAAAGGCTGTCTGTTGAGTTGTGAGGTTGGCACCCCTGCTTAAAATCAGCAGGTACAAGAGCACATCCATATATTACTTGGCTTCTCCCTTTGTCTGCTCCTTTCCTCTTTTTTTATTTTTTATTTTTTTTTAATTTTCATTTAACACAGTCGATTCTTCAAAATCTCTATGCACTAAGTAAGCATATTTTAAAATAGTTTCTAACCCAAGAGATAGTGATTTAGTGCTGGCCTTAGCCCTTGCAGTATGCAACAGGAGATTTGAAGGCTGAGCAGAATCTCTGAGGATACCAAAGTCTGTGCTTTGATGATTACAGTACAGATTTTGCAAACATGTCTTTACTGCTGGCCAGCTGAACTTCTAGATTCAGACTCTGTTAGCCTAGTCCCAAATTATAAAAATATTATTGTTCAAGTAAATCTCTAGCTTAATTTTCTTAGAGTTCGTATCCTTCGGAAGCACTTTATGGAAGCTTTCTTTTTAAGTGGCGGCTACGTGGGACTTAAAGCAGATGATATATTTTAAGCTATCACTCTTATCTGGAGTTGAGATGCTCAGGAGAATTAGGAATTCTTTTTCGTTTTTTAATGATGTGTTAGGGCATGGAGTTTCCTGAACATTTAGCAAAGGGATGTCAGGGTGAAACAGCTGCACATATTAAACTAGCAGGGAAATCCAACTCCTTTTCATCTCCTCAGTTATACAACTCTTTGTGAAATTATTCCACAGGGCAATGTGTGAATAACTGTTAACTAATGTATGATCAATTCCATTCTAAGCTAGTACAAATGGGACTGCCCGCATAGTGCTGACATAGGTGATAGAGCCAGCACTGAGAAAACACAGTGTCATAAATTGATTCAGGTTAAATGACCTGATTCTTAGCTAATTATTTTATAGTTCATTGACATTCAGCAAATGTGAGAACTGCAAACCTTGTAGCCTCAAGGTGCCATGAGATAGCTGTAAACAGAAAGTCTTTGATGCGACAAATGGTGTGTAGGGGCAGCTCCATACAGGCATTCTAACACAAAGGCTCACTTACAGGGCTACTGCCAAAATAAAAAATAAATCAAGCCATAATAGTTATTTTGATCCTGCCTGGAAAGCTCTTACGTGAAAGAATCTGATGCGCTGACCTTACCTTTGCCCATCAGTTCCTCGTCCCTACTCTAGTTACAGTTTAGAAGACGCTTACAGGAAGTATAGAGAGAAATAAGCTCATAATTTATGTCAGTATAAAAAAAAAAAAAAAAGCACTCGTGGAGACACACATTGGATTCAAATATCACTTTGTAATTAGTAATAAAGATTAGAAATCTTCAAAAGTCCTGCAAAAACAATAATACAGCTAAAATAATACAACATGTTTACAAATACCCTTCACTCTCCTTTAAAAGCAGGCAGGATGCCATAATTGATAGTACACTTAAATAGGGTGGAGACAGGGGTACTGATGAAAATGGTTGATTTTAATCGGGTTTTAAATCAACAAGCAAGATACGCTGATTTACAAGACTGTCTCTGATCTTATTCAGTATTTGTTTTTCATTGTTTTCCCATTTAAAAAGGTTGTTTCTTCAATGAGTGTCAAAGCCTGCTTCTCCTTTTTGTTTACCAGAAAGTTTCCCTGTGTCTCTTCATATTTATTTCAGAGTTTGCTTTGCCTAGTGTGTGTATTACTCATGCATTACTCATATCTATCAAACTGCATTTAGATGAGAATTTGAAACTAAACTAAACTAAATATACAAAACAATATTTACAGAAATAAGGCGGCCTAAATACACAGGAGAACAAGACATGTTTTTACCAAGACAAGGCACTGATAGATTTCTTAGAGTAAGGAATAAGATTTGTACATATTAAACTTAATTAACTGGCTACGGATCAGAATTTGAGATTTACTGTGTATTACCTCTCACATTCGATTCATGGATTGGGAGCAGAAGACCAACTTCCTTGCCTTCTCAGACCCTGAGAAGTTTCTGAAGTTAGAATCAACTTCTTACTGCACCAAACTAACCAAATAGACATAAATGAAAAAGTTTAACAGTGCTACAAACTCTGTTTAAAGAAGTTCACCCAGAAACCAGTTCAATATTTTGGCATTTGTTAAACAATCAGAAGAATTAATCCATTGTTGCCAGAGAAGCTGACAAACTATCATTGTGCTGATCACTGATTAGAGGGTCTGACAATAGAGTTTTTTTTTTTTAAAGAAAAAAAAGAAAAAAGAAAAAAAAAAGATTGGGGTCCCTTCATGTACAGTTGTTATTTTTTATCCAAGTCCAGCCAATCCCAAGAATTTTATATCCTTTCCTTCCTCCTCTAAGCTGGAACAGTTCAAGATTGTTTTGTGATGTAGTTTGGGACATCCCTAGGATTAAGAATCTGTAATATGAAATTCCTCAATTGTAAGCACTTAGAAAACCTTCAAACATTAAGTTATTGATTCACAGTGATTTCAAAATGTAGTCAGACACTGTTTTTCTAAGACCAC
The DNA here is from genome assembly GCF_964034855.1 of Anser brachyrhynchus. Lineage (NCBI taxonomy): Eukaryota > Metazoa > Chordata > Aves > Anseriformes > Anatidae > Anser > Anser brachyrhynchus. The sequence continues at coordinate 18,312,434 of NC_137699.1, read as the reverse complement.
CAAGATTCTGAAACCAGGGCTTCTCCCACTCTTTGGAGGTGATCTCCCAGAAATATTAGGTTTGGGTTCATCCATCTAGATTCATGTTCATGTCAATGTGACTACCCATGTCTAGAACTCAGAGTAGAAGGGATGACAAAATATGTAATGTTAAATTACCAGTGATGATTACCATTTGTTTATCTTAAGTTTATCCTTGGGAAAAAAATAAATAAATTGAAAAATCATTTTGCCACAGTGATTAGGCTTGGAAGGGATGTCCACAGGAAATGGGATTTGTTGAGGAACAGACATGCATTTCTTACTAAATTTCACATTCAAAAATATATTAGGACTTGCAAATTCACAATTTTCCTGAATTAGAAATAGAGGAAGAATGTGGTTTTTTTTCTTAGAAAATTTGCCTACACATCTTAAAATAGGATGAAATACAATCTGAAACAAGGTTCAAAGTTAAATACAATTTTAAACTTAGTTTTTATTTTCAAACATATGTATATAGGTATAAAAAGTAGATAATATTTTTTACTATTTCTTTTAAAGTTGTTTTATTTTTTTTTTCTCTTATTTCTCCTTTTCTTTTCCCTGTATTTTTTTTTTTCCAGCTGGAAAATGGTGAAGCATGAGGAAGAAGGGAAAAGTGCTTACTTTACAGACCAAAAATGAGTGAAAAACCGAGTACATCATAAAAAAAAAAAAAAAGGTGAAAGAAAGTTGGAAAGCATAGAAGGAAGCCTCTTTTCCTTTACTCCGGATTTCAGCTTCCTCATCTGTGTGGAAAATCCACTCAAACTGAAAAGTGTTTAAAAGTGAAGGTTTATAATTTTTATAATTTTTTTGTTCATCATATGTAGTCAAAAATATTTTTATTTAAGTTGGTAAATCACATTTCCCAACTAATAAAATAAAAAACAGCTACACTAGAAATGTGTTGGCTGATTCCACTTCTAGCTTTGCCCACGGATAAATAGTTCAAAGGTTCTTCTGTTCAGATGCTTCATTTAAATTAATTTTCTGGGAATCTAGATTGGTAACGGTATCAACACAGAGAGTCAATTAATTCAAATATTATTTATTTTCAGTTTCAAAATGTTCACTATAATGGAAGCTACTCCATATAATTGTACAGTTCAGTACTGCCAAGAGTGCGACAGCATCATTTCTGTCAATAGGGAATGTCACACTATTCAAGCTATTCACCTTTCCTATGCTAGTATAGAATTTTCTTTCAATTTTGTGTCTGATCAATTAACCTTACTTTATTTACAAGTCCTACTAATCAGAAGAACATGTATTTGCTCATTACTTCTGTGCAGCATCTTTTTACCATTCATGATGTTTTGTGAAAAAAAAAATGGAAAAATGTTTCTATTCTTATCTATTAAGAAATCATCTTCATCTTTTTTTTTTCTTCTTCTTTTTTAAAGAAATAATCCCCTCAGTAGCAATAAACAGATGTCTAGTATGTCTAGTAATCATAGATAAATTTTGTTGGTCACATGCTTGTTGGTCACAAAAACTAAGAATAATGTTTGAAGCAGAAATGTAAGCCCTAAAAATGAGTAAAATAGCATTTAATACAGACTTGGTAGCTTTCACACAAAATGAATATTCATTCTTAAAGGTCATGAGTCACTAGAAAATAGGTTTCAAACTATTATTTTGGAATGGGTTTTAAGCGGGGGTTAAGAAAAGACAATGAAGACCAGGAATTTGGTCTTGCTCTTGATCCCTTCAGTGATGTATGGGTTTCAGAAAATTTGTCAGTCTATTGGTAAGTAGTTGGCATAGGAGTCCTGCCATCAATCACTAAATTTTCTTTAGTTTAGACATAAATAGCGTAGGTGAGGGTTTAGCGTTGTTTATAAAGAATCCACAAAATCTTTTTTTAATCTGTTACTGACAGATGGAAATACCACAGCGTTTTTTCAGGGCAAATTCAGTGCATGTTGCTTGAGACAGCTTAGAGTATGAAATGCCAGCTAACTGGTCAAAACACAGGAAAATAGCACTTTTCATTAAATTCTTCAGTCCTGATATGGGAAGTAGGGTGGTCGGGAGCCTTGAATGCCAGGGGCTTGAGCTGGATATCTTCTGCTTTAAGAGATGGATGCCTCATGGAACTCTTCAAAACATGTAATGCTTCTGTGCCTCACCTTCAAAGCTTTTTCTAAAACTATAAAGCTTTGTCTTTCGTTCACCTCATTTCCTTAGTTTTCAAGGAAACTCTTCAGAGCATGCGGCTCTATTACGCACGTGTATGCAGTGGGTTGACCTTGGCCAGCAGCCAGAGGCCCAACCAGCCACCCTCTCACTACCCTTCCTCAGCGGGACAGGCAGGGGGAGCAAATATGATGAAAAAGCTTGAAGGTAGAGATAAAGAGAGGGAGGTTGCTCACTAGTTACTGTCACGGGCAAAACAGATTTGACTTAGGGAAAATTAGCTTAATTTATTGCCAATGAAAAAATCTTTGGCTTTTTTGAGAAACGAAGACAAACATTGAACCATGCCTTTTCCCCACACCCTTTCTCAGGCTTCACTCTTTCGTTCCCAACTTCTCTTCCAGGGAATGGGGGCTGTGGTGGGTCTATAACAGCTCCTCTCCACCGCTCCTCATGGCTTTCCCCTGCTCCACCATAGGCCTCTCCATGGGCTGCAGGCCCATGCTCTGCCATGGAGCCCCTCCTTCTCCTCCTCCTTCTCTGACCTTTTCCTTTGCCCTGTTGTTTCTATTTTCTCCCTCTTTATCTGTCTGTTTAGTGTTTTTGCCCTTTCTTAAATATTTTTTCCCTGAGGCACCACCAGCTTGGCTGAAGGGCCTGCGCACCCAGGGGTGGGCAGGAAACAGGCAGCCATGTTCTCAAACTGTAGCCTATGTCCCTCAGATCACCATCTATCAAAACGGAACTCGTGCTAAGGATGGTGTCATTAGCACTGTAAGTGATTTCACCACAAGATCATTGCTATTGGTCTATCACTACACGCATTTGCTCATCACAGAACTGTAAGGGATACCCAGTGGCAACACAGTCAGCTTTGGACTTGCCACAAAGCTGCAAAAACTCAGAGGTGACTGGCTTTCATGCTGGAGATCGCAGCAAGGCAAAAAGCCCCACAAGCTTTTGGGGCCTGGACCCATCTGATGGGATGGCCGCCGGTCCTGGGGCTGGGACAGGGCACAGAGCCAGAGTGAGGTAGCTGCATGGTGGGGCAGGTAGGCGTGGGCTCGTGGGCTGGAAGGCCTGGGCTCCTGGCCTGTGCAGGCCTGTCACTGAAAGCTGGTGCTTATTTTCAGAAATATAGAAAGATAGAAAGCCCAGTTGTATTTTTTTTTTTTGTGGTGTTTCATGTTGCACTATGCTAAAGGACTGGATGGAAATAAAAATCCAAGTCCTGCCCAGTGTTAATTTACATTGATTTCATTGACAAAAGCGAGGTACTTAGTGTTCCTACTAATACAGATCGGTGTTATATGATCACTGTTTGTATGCTTCTTGCTCTCAAGAGGGAGCAGGTTGATACATCATACCAGCAGTAGTTCCAGCCTCAGCTAATACATTTCTTCCCCAAATACAGCTTTTCAATGGCAAATGTAGATACCTTTTTGTTTGCCTTTTGACCTCTGAGCTTTTGAATCTTTCTCCAAGCTCTTTCTCCAATCACAGGGTCAAGAAGCTCATTTTTCAAAAGTCACAATAGTCAAGTTTCTTAGGAGAGTCTGATCCTCTCCAGGATAGAAACTTCAATTTATGAAAAACAGTATTGTAACTGTCATTCTGGCTGACGTCTTCCACTTCTATAACAGAACAAAAGAAAATCAATTACACTGACATACCCCCCTTGCAGGGTGAGATTGCGTAAGTTTTCTCAACAGGCATAGCAGATGTTTCTTGAAGACTGATTTGCTAAGCCTAGTTCTTTAGGTGGGGAAATTAGGCCTCTTTTCACAAATATTATGTCTTCCTTTCCTCAGTTACAAATTGCAGTCATTCTGTATTTCCAAGAGTAGTATGCTTTATCATAAAGACACCTGCTAAATGCTGGACTAAAATCACTACTTTGCATATGGTCCACCAAGCAGTCTGCAGATGGTGACACACACCAAAAACCTCAGCAAAATGACACTGCATTAGGTGAAAAAATGTTTGTCCTTCCACACTATACCATCCTCCTCTGTCTTGAATTTGTACATCTAGATAAAGATATAATATTTGGTATTAGGGCTTAACTTTTGTAAAGGGTTTTAGCAGCCCACATTTTTAGAGAAGTATTCTACCAGGTCAGGGAAGGGCTAATTTTCTGAATGCCTAATATATATTTAAAGGCTGATAATAACACATGACAGCTCCAAGAATGTTATATAACTTATAGAGTGTCTATTAAAAAAAAAAAAGAGACTTTGCCATTTAAAAAAAAATAAAAAAAAGAAGTAGAAGCCTGTGAGATTCCCACCATCTGGATGGAGTCTTTTTTCTTCCCAGATGAATTAGTTGTCAGGGGAGGAATTATTTTAGGCATCAAGTAACCCCTGATTGTGAGTGACAGACTAACACAAGAGCAGATGCAAGGTTACTGCTGCCTATCCATTATGTGGAAAGGAGACCCATGCATGTCCTACTTACTGTGCATACTGACTTGGGTTATTAAAAGAGTAACTAGAGGTGGGTCAGACCCAGAAGATAGCTCATACCACTCACAACAGATGTTCTTTCACAAGGGAGAAAGCAAACACGGGATGCTTTCTGGGGTTACTGTAGAAGGAGGTGTCTTCACTGCTTACAACAAGTCACTACTTCAGATTCTCAACAGAAGCATAAAACCAACTTTTTCAATCAAAGAACAGTTATTTAGTAAGCTCTGTTAGGGTCTGAATTCTGCAGAAATTATGTCCTGGGATAACTTGTTTGCAAGTCTCCTATACTTACAAAATCTTGATAAATTCAGATAAATAGAATAACTGGAAATATTTTGAATTCATATTAATATAAAAATCAGTTTTTACCATCTCCTATTTCAGCTACTGGAAATTTTTCTTTATTTACATAAATATGTTTTTCTGTAAATTCCCCCGTCCTTGAAGGCATTACAAGTCTATTAGGGGAATCTTTAGTAACATCTACTCAATAATATTATATGTTTATTTAATATAAGCTATATTCAGATATACAATGAAAGAGGCATTTTTATAGTAGAATTGTGTGAAATGCTGTCCAGAAATTTTTGTGCCACCTTATTCTCTATGAATTCAAAATTCAAATCCTGTCCATCCAAATCCTTACCAAGGTTTCTGAATTTAGGAGCATATCTGGATTAGTCTCACATCTGAACCAATTTTTTAATTAGTGTACCCAAATTAATCTGAGGCTGAAAATTCAAAAGTAAAGTGAAAAGTGAGCTGTGAAAAATTTTATAGTCTGAAAAGAAAAATAATGTTTTTAAGCAATGAACATTGCAAGCCACTATCCCACATTTTTCAAATCTAGTATAAAGAAAACAGATGGTCTAAATAAACACATATATGAAATAAATGTGTGTTAAATACTATTGAGATCTGATCATTTGCTCTTTATAGATAATGTGATGAAACACAAGAAGGCTGTGGACAGTACTAGCTGAAAATAAAGAAATAAAAAACAGTGCCATCTTGTGGTAAGTAAAATGCTTTGATGAGAGAAAATCATTTTTTCACACGTAGTCAAAAGTCTAAGTGTTAGAATAAGGCTTTATAGAAATTGAAGTGGTGCCTTTTCCCTCCTCTGGGTTGGTTTCTTTGATGAGCGTATAAGTGCTGCTGTTAGAAAAACAGAAATATCTAGTTCCACCAACAAGACATGAACAGTAGCTACATTAAGTTGAGTTTAAATAAACATACTCACATCCAGCTCCTGATTGTGTTATTCTCTTTTACATCAGTCACTAGTCTATGTATTTGAATAACTGACACAGAAGACGATCAGTGCTTATGCCCAGTATGGCACTGCTGAAATGCTGTAACGCTGCAGCTCAAGATGGCTGTGCAACACTAAGACCATGCCACCTCTTAAGAAGATAACTTTCAAGAAACAAGGTGTATTTTCTGAGAACATGCTCTCTGAAGTTATGCAGTCTGCCCAGGCGAGTATGTACAGACGGGAATGGCATTGAGAGTATCAGAACAAGAACTTATCACTGCCTTGCTCTAATTACTGATTCTACAGTATGACTAAAAATAAACCTGAAGCTTTATCAGGCAGAGCGACTTTAACAAAATATTTCTAAGGTCTGACTAAGACTATTGAAATCAGCAGAATCTTTTGTCTTTGACCTAAATGGAACAAGACTTCAACCTAGAGTACACATACTTCTAACATTATCCAACATTTTCTGCTTTACTCCATGGGATTTTTTCTTAAATCACGTGATATGTTTACCAGTGCAGTTGGTGGTAATAACATAATAAAAGCTTGATAATTATTTTAGGAGCCATGGACTGTCTGGTACTGTATCACCCAGTGAGTAATACATACTTCGAAGTTATTCCATTAATTTGTTCTACCTGATTGCTTTAGAGATAAGAAAATAATTCTATAGTTTTTGTTATTAAAAATTCCTTTCAAGTACCCATACAGAAAAACTTTTGGATTTCTTGAGATTTGTCAACAGTATTTATTAGGGGAAAAAAAAAAAAGATGAACTGAAAGGTGTATTTTGTGGAATTTTCCAAAGATTTAATTAAGATTTCTTGGAAAATTTCAAAATTATCCTTGAAGTTAAGATAATTAAAATTAATTCCTGGAACATAGCCAAAGGTGTTAGAATTAAAGAATTGCATGTCTTTATCTAAAGTATGTTATTCATCCTAAGCAATAAACATAACTCTTTGCCATAAATGTTAGGCCTACAATATTCTGAATGTTGCCAAGAGGAAAAAGGAAAATCTTTTGCATCAAGAAAAAAAAATACAGGTAACTTCTGGCCAAACCATGACTAACTTTATTTCCATTTAGATTCAAGTCTTGAATATACAGACTTTGTTTTTATAATATGACTGAAACAAATACCTTTTCTTTTTGTAACAACACGTTTAAAAAGAGCAGTCTATCATTTTTATTTGACTAATTTCCCCTCCATTACTACTGAAGAGTCTGACAATGCATATATTCGTCACCTCTCAAAGTCTTCTCCATAGTGACTTAGATACAGACATCTAAAAAATTAAGCGTCCAAAATGAGGATTTCTGAAAATGAAGATCAAGACATATATTATCTTTCATTGTTATTCTACACACAAAAGCAAAGATATATGTCTATCTGACTTTTTAATTGTAGGTGATGGGAGAATAAAAAGAAGTTCTCAATGTCACTTAGGAAATATTATATATTTTCCTGCAGTAGGCTTTTTTAAAATGTAATTCTTTAATACTTACTAAAGCACATTAAAAGCAACAGATTGCTCTTATGTACCTCTGTAAATCATTGAACTGTAATGCTTCAGCGTGTAGTCTAGGAAAGAACTGTTGAGCCTCACAAACAATAGCACTGTGTATATTAAGAATAAGGTGATGACTTACTGCATTGCACAAAGTGTGTTGAAATCTATTAGCACTTGTAATGTCATTTCATTACTTTTGTTAAGAGTGCTCAGATTATCACAAAAATTGTTCAAGCAAGGTAAAGAAGATTAAGTCCCCCTGATGTCTCTTTCTACATACCGTCTTATCTGATTGAGCAAAATCTAGCAATTTGCTGGAGGAAGTGCAGCAGCTATACTCCTAATCAATGTCAGAGCAATCTCCACGAGTACCATTGTGATCCCAGAGTGTATAAAGCATGTAGTGCAGAAGAAGTGAAGAGTATGTTGAGCTTTGATAGCACTCACTAGCTATCGATCTTTATTCAACAGGGCTTTCCCAAGTAAATGAAAGTTTTTCAGGAGGGTAAAGAGTAAACTGGCTGGTTCAGTCTGGATTTCTGGGAAAGGTGTTGTTGTACCATTTGAAGGATGTAATAACTGGTGTAATAATCTTTTGCATCATAATGTACTTGTGTGCTTTTAAAATTAGGCCCTACTTCCTAGATGGTGCAATGTTGGTATATAGCACTTCTGGCAAAAATGATTAACACCTTCAGCAATTCCTCCTCTTGTCTCTCTGATGTATGTTGAACATGCCTTATAATATTCAGCCACATCAAGATGTTATAACAGGCTGCTAGAGTAAGTAACTCTGATTATCCCATACTAACACCATTGCCTTTTTTTTGTTCACAACAAGATGGTGTTTCCCAAAAAGCTAAAACAACCCATATTTTTCTCCCAAGTACTTCTCCAACTGAAATAAGGAGATGCCATGCTCTTAGCTGGTGGGAATAAATCATACATTAAGACACAGAGCTTAGCTGAAAGAGCATCAGGCTGCTGATCTTTTAAAATTGCAGAAATTAATCATTATTCTATTATTTACTGGAAATATTCCTCTGGCTTACAATGCAACAGAATTTATTCTAGTCCTTTACAGGTATTTATTCACTGACACTAAGACATAAATGACGTAACATCACTGATGTTAACATAACTAACATAACTGATGTTAGTTTGTGACCAAAGCAGGTATGAATTTATTACCAGTGTACACAGGCCAATGCACAGATTAAAAGCATTTTTAGTGACATTTGGGTCATAATTGTCCAGTAGGTGGTGTTATGAGTCACAGCAACTGGAAATTTCTCAGGAAAACTGAAGTGACCTGAATGTTACACGAGTTCTGGGCTTTGGGGAGCAAGGAGGAGGACCAGTTGGATGAACATCACAGTGCAGAACTGTTTGATTGACAGTTAGGATTTATTTATAGACACAAGATGACTAGTTAATAATGCAGGTGGAGTGAGCCACAAATTGACAAAAATTTATAGTCTGCTAATTTTTGTTTGTTTGCTTTCAAGACTGAGAATATGCCACAAATCCATACAAAAGGCACGACCTGGACCGTTGTCATCTCCGGACAATTTAGTCTTATTTTTGTTTCTAAAAATGGAAAATGATTCTGAGTTAAATATTTAAAGTTAAGATTATTCAAACCTAAGAACACATTCTGATGAAGTGTGTTGTAAGAAACTCCAGGATCTGCAAAATAATGCAAAAACAGCAGGGCCACATTTAGGCCTCCTTAATATATGAGGATCTAGGAAGAAGTAAAAGGTGAATGGGAAGAAAGTAAACAAATAGGCTCCCATTGTAAGTGAAAACAGATTTAGGCTTCTCTAACCTGCTTTCCGAAGCTAACACTCCATGGGGCACCGTTCTGCTGGCTACAGTTGCAAGATCACATCACACTTTGGCCCCAATCCCATTTTATAGCTGTAACAGCCATCCGTGAGGTCTCGTCAGCTGCCTCACTGAAGGTTTGCGTTTCACTGCTGTATTAAATATGTGCAAAGAGGCTGAGGATCAGTGTCAAAAGCTGTGGAAGAACCATTCTCATCCGTTTTTTTCCAGTGACTTTTTCATACAGAAATAAAGCGTTAAAGCAGTGGCTAAATAAATGGAAAACCTAGATTAGAGTTCTTTCTTCTGTCTGAGGGATGCCCTAACATCTGTAGTTTATTCTGTGTGCTCTCTTTTTTCTGTTATTGTTGTTTTATTCTGCAAAAGAGACCTCAACAATTGCTAGGCTAGGGAGAGTGAATTTGCATGGCTGCTTTCTCTGGTAAGTAGATGTAGAGAAGGAGAGACCTGAAACCTGTCCCTTCCTTGGCCTATTTTACATTAACCAGGCACTGTGTAAAATACATTGGCTGTTGGTAGAGTGTACACCAAAATCAACTTTTTTTTCACACCCCAGATGAGTCCCTGAATCATTATTTGGCAGCAGGAGATGTGAGTTCTCACCTTGTGAATTTTGAATTCCTTCCTAAATGAAGGCACGGCTTCACCTTTTGGTATTGGTAGCTGGGGTACCTTACGTGGAAGTCAGAGATGCGGGTTTAATCCCTCTCAAGAGCATACAGAAGTTAAAGTTATCTTTCTTACATTCAGGCTAAGTGTCCTAATCCCATGTGTATGATGGTGCATATCTCTTTCTTCTTTTTAGAAGGCAGAGAAATGCTCTGGTTCTTCCCAAAAGCACCCTTGCAAACCAAAGAATACAAAATGACCTTATGATGTGCAGGAGAATTTTGTGAGCTTTTAAGTATTTTTGCTACACGTGCTATTACAGACATGCAGCACAATATGTAATAGATACATAGTCATGTTTCCAGTCCCTGCATGTTGCAAGGCTGGAAATAAGGTAGAAACTACTATAAGAAAAGTAAACAAAAAAGATGACCTTTTATGTAGGTAAGAAGTTCAGAGTTACACAGTTGTTATTCCTTAATTGCTTTAGCTGGAACATGAGGTACCCAGTCACTGTGCTTTCTTAGACGTGCCTTTTTTCCCTGTTAGAGTATCAAAGTCATATTGCTAACCTCTTGCTCATTAAAACAGGAATTCCAACAGGTAAGCGAATGCTAGAAAGAAAGGAAATTTGCTATAAACAAAATCATTGATGAAATAACTATTCATCAATTATAAACTTCAAATTGTAGGGTTTATCTCCCATTTGCCTTTCACTGCCAGTTACAGATTCGATGGCTTATCATAATTATCTTGTTTATTACTGATATCCCAGGTGAGTAATATGTGAGAGGGCGTATTCCAGGAGTACAATACAGAGAAACTGTGTGAGCAACCATTTATTGGGATTAATGAGTGCAGAGACATACTTATAAGGGAATGTTGCTGCGCTGTTGAAAATAGTCATGAAGAGAAGGACACCTGAGACGATGACATTCGATTAAAAATAAAATATTGATCACTTGTAAATATGCATCCATGGGTTTAGCTAAACTTGACATGCATCTTAAGCCCTTTCTCCCCCCTGTATATGTGCCTTACATTTTGTAAAATCATTATCAAACCCAGTGCAATAGAATTTCCTCTTCTGCAGATTTATCTGAAAAGTAGCAATTAATAGGTAGCAAAACACTTCCAAACTCCATATAGTAGCAGTTCAACCAATTCAGGTAGTGAGGCTTCCAAAGAACATTAGTCTGTTCTGGGCTTGCAGGTGTTTCTCAGGTAAAAATCGTGCTTTGAGGAATACCAGCTAACATGAACAAGGCAGAAATCAGTCATTTTCCTCATACATCTACCTAGTTAAAGGAAGAAATTTCAAGTTTCAACTTGAAAAAAGTCTGCTAAAGAAAGACAACATTTAGCTGACAAGTTGAGCCATGAGTGCGTGTATGCGTGCGCATGTGTGAAATGCAGTTCCACAAGACTCCCAGCTTCCTCTTACACAGATGCATTCACCAGCTCAACAAAATGCTGATTATCTTTAGTGGATTATGGATTGGGTCATTAGCATCTGTAAATGTCTGTGTTAGTTAGATGATATGACTCTATGAATTTATGCTGTGGTCAGGGATGGAAGAAAACCATCACAGAATTTCCTTTCCATGCTTGCATGCTACTTGAATAGCCTGGAATCTTTAATAGGCAAAGCAGGAGTCCTATACTAAATCATAAAATATCTCCAGTCTTGAATTAGCTGATGACTGTCAGACCAAAGTAACAGTTTTTTTCAGTAACACTGACCATTATTTAAGAAAAGTAAACCACCCTGTTTGGCCTGCTATGTGATATTTTTTTATGATGAGAGTTTCTTTTCTTCCTCCTCTTTAGATTCTTAAATAACTGTAGAATTAGTCATATGCAGCTGCCTGATTACACATGTACAGTGCTTATATGATAAGATCTTAAGTTTATATTACAAGTTATATTTGATGGGAACTGGGCACTTCCTTCCATGAAGGCTTCTTGGAAAATTCTAGTTTTTGTCTGAAAAAATAAAAAGTTTCCAATACTTTTCAAATAGATATACTTAACATATATAAGTTTTCTTTAAAAAAACAAACAAACAAACAAAAAACTAAAATGATATGTGAAAAAAAGCCTATGATTTAAAATATTTTCCATGGTGTATGTTGGAGCAATTTTTGAAAAGAAAAAAGAATCTGGTGTTTGTGAAACAGTATTCATCCATAGTCCAGATTGCTGTTCACTTTGGGTGTGTGGATGATGGGGGAATACCTGTTTCCATTCTCTACCAGCCAGTCTTTCAGGCTGAGAAGTTCTCAGGCACTTTTGAAGAGATTCAGGGTGGATATCCCTGAAAGTGTATTTAGAGTACCTGAGGAACTGATGTCTTGGCGCAACACCAAAGTAGAGCAGCAGTATAGCACAGTTTGTGGAACAGGCTCAAAAATTTTAGCATTTTCTTACTGCAATTGTTTCATTCTCTTTTGCTCTAGGCACCTTCCCTTACAGTCTAAACAAAACTGCCAGGGATTAGGTTGAATCAACTAGCTGCTAATATTTTAATCCTTTTGCTGCTCATTGACCATAGCTGAACTAAGCGCTGGTCAAGTGCCATGTCACTAGTTCAATGGAATTCAGACTTTGGCACTCTGAAAAAAGCAACAGATGTGCTTTAATGATTATCTAATAACTTGTATTTTTTTTTAGTTTGCTGTGCTGATGAAATCTAATCTCATTGACCCAACAGACAAAACCGTAACAATAAGAACTTTAATGGCAAGACAAAGGACCTGAACAATACCACACTTTGGCTAGAGTCCAGAAATCAAAGCCCTACAAAATGTACTGGGAGCAACAAGCAGGTTGACTTCCATTCCATGAGCAGCTATAAAAATTAGCAATACATTATGGGAGTTAACTGCAGGACTATGACTTCAACTTGCCTTCAAATGAGCATCTGAAAAAATAGTAATAAACTACTTCTCAGATTCACGGATTGGGAACAAGGGCTGAACTCGTTGATTTCCACCAGGGTTTTAATGGGACTAAAATATCTACATGCTTTAGTCGACCTGGTACAAACTTTTTAAACACCAGAACTCATCTGGCAGTCTTTGTAGCAGCATACACAGCTGTAAACAGATAATGTTTCAGAATTGTCTGTTAGCTTATGCTGTCACTGCTATACAGCAAATCTCCTTTTGCTATACAGTGAAATTCTTGCTTATGAAAATCTTCAAGAGACCTTTAGAAGAGTGAATAGAAGCAACTCTCTATAAGATAACTTTCACTCATCTGCCACATGGCAGGATATTTGTAATATATTCTTTTCTGTCTGAAAATACTGTCCTTAACTGTTGTGGAGCTAATCTCTTCCCTCAGGAATGCCTGGCTTAGTTTAGCAGTGATACTGCAGTTATACAATTATATTGCTAAATAAGATGATGAAATGTTTTCTTCAGCCTCACATGGCTGAAGTAACTTAATAATTTTGTACTATATGGTGTTAAGCAATGACAACAACCTAAGAATCAAATCTAAGCAGGTATATCTGGACTTAAAGATTGGAGGCCCTACTTGAATCAAAAAAGTCTTTGAGTCTATTTATCTTCAGGGCTTGTGTTCTGTAGGTATACTTGTGTGGAAAGCCATTTTCCTAGTGATTCCTCTTTCCTAGCTGTATTTCCTCTGCTTTATCCGGGTTGAATTTGATCTAGCTATCTCTGTCTGGAAACTACTCTAATGTAGGCTTTGTGATATCCTATTTATATCACTGGGGACATTAATGGCAAATGGGACACATTAGGAAGTGTCACAAGTGAGTTTTCAGATGTTGAGGCCATGACTTCCCTATCTCTCCAAATGACAGCAAGTAAATATTTTGAGGTAGGGAACCTAGATAGAAGTCTTTGATCTCTATGTGTGCCCTGCAGAAGCTTCTGGAGCAGACATCAGTCATGCTAATAGACAGCTGTCAGAGGAAACGATGTCACCCATAATTGGCAGTACCCTTCTCTGAGTGCTGAAATCTGGCTAAGAAGATGAAAATGATCATTCTGTCTTCTGCAGGCTTCAAGGGAAAGGGAAAGGGGAATTAAACTTACTGGCATCTCTGAGCATTTTTATTGACAGTGTTGCTGTCAGAGGGGACTGACCGAAAGATCAGAGATGACCTGATTGACCGGATGTAGGTTGTTGTTTTAGTTTTAGCTTCTGTGAATCCTATGTGCTTTTGGAGTCACCAGAGATAAGAGGAGGAAAATGCACAGGAGGGAAATGACCTACCTTGTTGGACCTAACAATCACTCCAGCAGGAAATTTTGTTGATGTGAAGTTAGGAACCTTTAACCCCATTCAGCAAAGCTTTGGCCCATGGAATTTAATGGACATTCTGTGTTGCTAAGCAAAGAGCTATGAAACCTCAGTGATGACTACTACAAATGAAGGTATATGTTCCTCTTTCTGTATTTCCAAGAGACTAATCCAGCTTTCCATGTACTCTGTAATCAATCAGTGAGCTTCAGTGATCGATCAGTGAGTTCAGGGAAAGTCTGTGACCCAAAGGCTTGTGGCCGCAGCCACAATATTAGAAATCCTCAACAGTTCTGCTGGCCAAAAATGAATTGAGCTATGGGGTTCAGCTCCAGGTTAGGACCAGGGTTACCTCATTCAGGTCTTGGTGTTATTAGGGTGTGCAATGCGTGCAAACTTTGCAAATAATTTCACCTCTGAATGTAACCATTCCTCAAACTGTGAAATTGAAGTGCTCCCCTAATTTATAAAGTTTCTTGCTGAACTTTATTTAGGCATCTCAGTTGTCCAGAATGTATATCAAAATCAATACGAATGGGCATATCTGTCTTTTTTAACTAGCTCCATACTCTCCGTATGAACAGATGTTACCAGCACCCTGGTTTAAGCTTCTTTAATCAGCAGGGCAGGGGGCATTAGAGCTCCAGTCATTAGAACAGGTACAAGACTTTTTAATTTTCTCTTCATTCTGCAGAGAAAATTTATCTATTATGCCAAAACTATGGTCATACAGCAATAACACATCCTTTGCTGTAAAATTGATCCTTGAAGGTAGCATTGGTTCTTGGAGCGTTGGGTTTGTTTTAACAAATTCTCTTCATGTTTTTCTGTCAACTTATATTTTTTCTGTCAAACTCTAGTTTCCCATCTCTCCATCTCTGTGGCTTTGAAGCTTATCCCTGATAAAAGACAGCACTTATGTCAAAATACACTAATGTCATTTTGACACAGAAGTGCACAGCCTGGAAGCCATTTCACTTGGCAGAATTATCTCCTTTGGCAGACTAACCACAGCTGAGCCGAGCTGCTGGGCACTCATGTGTGTTTGTCCCACTCTTTTTGTCAGAGGTAAACCCTTGGGACTTTCATCAGCTCACATGAAATAAACAGCAGTGCAAATAATGCTGAAAAAACTTGCTAGTCTGAGACTGTTTTCTGGGAAACAGTTTCTTGTTAGTTTTGGGGAGTTAACTCGGCGCACTAGAATAATCCAGGGAAATGAGTTACAATGCCAGACACAGCGCTTGCTCCTTTCTCCCCTTTTCTTCTGCTAAAGTTTTAGTGAATGAAGGTGATAAACAGTTTGAAATTACTACCAATCATCTCCTTGGAGTTTCTGAGTAACTGTTGTGCTCCTGAGTGCAGCTCATCACTTTGCTAATTACTCTCGATTATAGTCTTAAATTAATACAAGCTTTTTGCCTTCAAGAAGATGATCTCATGACTTAGGTACTAGACTTTGGGTCTAGATTCTCTCTTCCACATCTGACTGGAGAAGCCAAAAATCTTCCTACTGCCACTTATATCAACTGTAATTCATAGGCTCTATAATTCAACAGAAGCATAAATCAAACAGTGTTTTTCTAAGAGCTCTTGCCAGTCTCTTCTTACACAGATTTTAGGAAATATAACAGCCAAGGAGTAGCTCAGCATTTGTAACATGTTTTAATATTTGTATTAAACAAAGACAACCAGCACATCAGGTCTTCTTTATGAGAAGGCAGCATGGCTGAGAAGGCCATTAAAATGAAGTCAAGGCTTAAAATTATGACTGAACAGCTTTCCATTGAAAGATAAAAGTACTTTCAGAATTAAGACAGAATTAGTAATAATCAGTAACGTGACAAAGTGTCACAGTACTCAGAATGTATTAACGCAGAGCAATTAAGAGAACAAATCTCTCACTGCCTCCCACATTTGTGGTGGAGTTCATCATAAAAAGTCTCTTTTCTGTTTGGATTTAAATCAATACCTTATTTTGTGATTCCTGACATTTTATGCATCATTACAAATATCTTTAGGGGAAAGAAGAAAGATCATTGTCTCAATGAGAGTTGAAAGCAAGTGACTGAAATAAGAAAACAGTTGCAATATCTCAATACAGCATTGTTATTACTGCAATTTATTTTAAAACATGACTTAGAGAACCACAAAGGCCTCATCATGTTCTCAAACTGTGCCCTGTGCCTGGCTGTCTGCCTTGCCTTCATCTGCATCAAATAATGTTTGATGTTTTACTAGAAAATCTTTACAGCAATGAATCAACACATCTGTAATACAGAACAGAAACAGAAACTTTCCCACATCTCATAAGTTTTTGCACACTAGAAATCAGTTAAGAAGTATTTTTCTAGCTTTAACTGCTAACACAATTTTGGAAAACAGGACTGTGTGCTGGGTGGTAGATATATATTTATACTTACCATGAAAAAATTAAACAGAAACAGGGGTTTTAATTTTATTTACACATTGGCAAATAGTAAAGTCTACAAGGTTTTCCTCCTCTTGAACACTTTATACTGCAACCCAATCAATGACGTGTGCCGATATCCTTCAGAACTCTACTGCGAAGATGACTGTTAAGCACATCAAAGTATTGGAGCTACTGCAATACCGCTGGAATGTTTTAAAAGAAAGGAGAGAATGAGAGCTTTTACATCTTCTTCAGGTTATCTCTAGTAAATCTGATTGCCAAAAAAGAACAGGGAAAAGAGTTTTATCAAGAATTCTGGGGCTGGGAGCACATTTCTTAAACAAGCAAAGGTGCATACAGACTCCGTATTTTATTTTCTCCAAAGCATCAAAGAGAAGAAATATTTTCAACTCTTAAAGAAGAGCATAAACTTAAGCAGTCAGTCCAGAGAGGAACAGCAGGCCGAGGAGGGGTACCTTCTTTCTTGTTTGTTGTGAATGTTTTGTTTAGTTCAAACTCAGCAGACCGAAAGACAAGAAAGGTGTTTCTGCCTACGGGGAGGCCACCATAAGAAGTGAGATGATATAGCCATGTGCTTCAGGAGTAGCACAAAACTGAGCAGGATCTTGCAGTGGAACTTGCATTAAATGCGCCCAGCTCATTAAAACAGAGCGCAGGGAGGTCTGCTTCTTACGCCACACTGGTTGTTACAACAGCTGGCTAAGTTCAGCTGCAATTGTAGTGGACAGCAGCAGTTGGGGGCCTTGCTTCTTGTCTGGCCATGAGGGACCCCTACTATAACCTGTCATCACTCATCTAATGAGCTTGAAACAAGAGCAAAGACTCTTTGGCCGTACTTGGCTATCTTTAGAAGAGGTGGCATGAACCCACAACTGCTGTGTGTGGCAGGCTCCACTGGAGCTGAGCTCTGGGTACCGATGACAGAGCGTCGGGATCAATTCACACGCTTAATCCCGGGCTCAAGGGGAGTGGCAGTGTGGATTCCCAGCATACAGCACATGTGCACTTCTTCTGGTTTAAGCTTTAAAGTATATGTAACTCTCTGAAGCCCTGATATTCAAACCAGGTTAAAGCACCCAGCTTCTTGATCTTTAGAAGCCTGTCCCTTACGTGGCCATTTTTCTCATTTCATTTATTAATTGCTCACTTTTATGGTGAGATAAAACCCAAGACTAAACAAAGAATGTTTATAAATACCATTTGTTGACCTCAGGTATGCATGTGATCAGCTGAGAATAAACATGCTACAGTATCAACAACTGCATACTGATTTAAGAATATCAAGTCCCGAGCAATAAAAAACACTGAACAACACCCATATCTGTATCTGTATCAGCTAGATTTTTGTTGCAAGATTTTTTCATCAAACAGTAATTGCAGTTTGGTAGTTTTGATCAATGTCTGGCTTGCTGTTTGTCTGTGTGCTATTGTGCCTGGATGATAAACCAGGTTTCAGGGTTACCTGAGGATTTCATAAACAATCTCCAGAATTTAACAGTTAGCTTGCCAGAGAAAGAAGACAGGGACAATAATTTTAGGGAAGGGACAATAATTTTAGGGAAAAGCAGGGAAGAAAGGGACAATAATTTTATTTAGGAATTATGACATCCTTAAAGCTTCTTTGTTCAGAGGAATTCCCACTTGACAAGCAATTCATCTGGTAAGAAATCCAAGGTCTGTATATCCCTGGTTATTGGAGGATGATAAAAAGGAAAAAATCATTGGAAACCTTTTTACCTCCCTAAGATTTCAGCATCAAGAGTTCTGCCTGCTCTTTAGGTGGCTTTTGTGCAGAGCTGGTTTCCATGCCAACTAATGAGCCCTCCTCATTAATTGTGGACAGCTGGCTGCAAACTCCAATTAGAACCCCATCCTTGCAACTGTGTGTGTGTGACTTTAAACACGTGGATGTACTTTTCCCATGTTTAGAGGATTAGTTTCCCTTCTGGATGTTACAACACCTTCAGGTGCTGTGCAGGCTCTGATGAGGACCATCTCTGCTGTGAAGCCCATCCTGGCTGGGGAACAATGTGGTCTGACCTCAGGCGTGCAGAGATGGGCACAGCGGAGGGAAGGAAAGCACTTTCCTTGCCAGAAGACAATGTTGTTGGCTTCACAAGTGCTATGTTCACTTATGCATTTCGAATAAGCCAAGGGATGTGACAGTAAAAACATCAGGGGGAAAATAACTGTGTATTATTCATATCTAAGTATATTTAGCTTTAGGCTCTCAATGAACCTCAGCATGAGTTATTACCCGCTGAATCAAGCCTTAGGCTAGTTTAATTATAGGAACATCTTATTAAAAGGGAAGGAAATGAGAAAGAAAATTGAGACAATATTCGTGAAGTACCATCTGTGTGAGTATCTGGAGCTCATTACAGGTTTCAGATCTTACAATTAGCTATCCCAAATGCATCACCCCTAAGTATCTAGGAATAATCAGAAGATGTTAATTTGGATTTAGTCTCCAGAACCAAGGTCCAAAATCTGCAAGGGCAAGTTTGGTATCTTTAAAGCAAAGCTGACTAGCATTTGAAATTGATTTGTGCATATATTTCTGGACTAGAAAAAATGTGCCTGGCTACATAGATTTCTTCAGGATGCAAAGTTTTAAAACAAAGATCCTGCAGATACATCCTGATTCTCCACGAGCTGAAGCTATTTTAACAAAGGTGCCTGCTTAGGTAGGTCTTTACTAATATTTCTCACCTCACACTCCTGTGTGAATTGCCATGCCCTGCATTTTTCTGTCTTCTAATCCAAAGGGTTAGGGGGATTGAGGTGGGGGAAATCTCCTCCCTTAGATACTTCATAACAGTGAATGAAAGATGGCTCAATTACCAAACTCAGACCATCGTTTGTGGTGCCAGAAAACCCCAAAGTTTAGATATGTTCCTGACTAGGGAATAGACTTGTCCCAGTGTTATGCAACTGGCTCAAAAATTTGGATTTAGATTCCTACTTCTTATAGAAAGTTCATCAGTGTTTAAGTCCTTAATTACATTTCAGACTTATCTCATTCTCTTTTGGGAAGCAACATGACTGTGGTGGCATGGTAGCAGAGCATGGGAGCACTGATATACCTAATGTTTCTTTTGCTTTGGTTAAATAGTAGGGATAAGATTTCTAAAAGTTTAACCCATGGATTAAACTACTGAATTTTTAAGCAAATTATTTTTTAAAATTCTTCACTGATTACAACAAAGCTACTAGATATCCATCTCTCTTGAAAAATAAGCCATTAAGTAAATGTGTAACATTATATTGTTCTGAATATATTGGCATGTTCATTTAAAAATGGGGAAAACGTAGACAGAAGAAGACAGCTAAGAATGCAGTCTCGCAATTCTTGCATATCTGACTATTATTTGTGAATGATATTGGAGTCAGCGTGTGGTGTAGGTATATTAACATGGTCCAGAGCGTCTGGCTTCACCATGGCTGTCAGCCCCTGGCCCCAGTTCCCCTGCACAGACCCCCGCAAGCAGCCGCAGGAGGGCTCTTCCCCCCTGCTATGCGTCCTCTACCCCTGGGCCAGCTGCTCCTGTTCCCAAAATGAGAAGTAGGCCTGTTCCAGCCCCAGGGTGACCTCAGCTCTTCCCGCTGTGCTCAGTAATCATCCTTGTATATGCTGTTTAAAGGACAATCCTGACCCTTGTGTATTTTTTCCCCCAAACTTTGCCTTTTCTCCACGGCAGCATTTTTTTTCTTCATTTCATTCACTAGACGGGATATAACAACACCATAAGAGAGAAATCCTCCTTTTTCTGAATGCGTCAGGCCTATCCTTTCACTGTGCTGTCACTGCTTAGCTCTGAATCACCAACAAGCTCTCTGATTTCCCAGTGCATATGTACATAGTAGTAATGGAAAGCACAATGCCCCATGGCTTGCTTCTCCTCATCATGTGCCAGGTAGCAGAGGACAACACAATCCAATAAAGGGAATTTGGGTACTGCTGCTGGGCTTAATGTCTATATGCCAAGCCTCTGTATGTTTGTTTCCTCAGTCTTTTTGTGGCTTGAAGTCCTGTTGCCTTGGGAAGCTGCAGTTTCCTATAGGTTGAGGTAGCTTCAGCTGGCTGGCATCCAAAACCAAGTTCACCTACAAGGGCTGAGGCACCCTGCTGACCCTATAGGTACCCTGTGCCTCATCTCCCATGGATGCTGGAGGGCTCCTGTCAGCCTCCTCTGCTGAACCAAAGAGACTAAACCATGTAGAAGACAACAGTGAAAGGGATGGGTAACTCAAGTAGGTGTCCACATGTGTAGGTGAAGGAGGAGATTCAGAAGCCTTTTTTTGCCTCACCAAATGCATCCTTCTAGGTGAGGCACAGGGAAGGGGAGTAAGGATCAGCTCAGTGTGCAGTGCAGTAGTTCTGAAACACAACTACTTTGCACACACAGGTACATGCATACAGTAGTAGATGTCAATTTAAAGCATTGCAGACAGCAGAAATTGATCTGAGGTTGGCCATCTGCATATTTGTTTCAGCTACAAATGACTGCAGACCACTGAGATGAAGAAATTCTCAGGAGCATGTATAGGAAAGAAACAACCTCGAAAGGCAAATGTTCATGAAGGCCAACCTTAAATCACATCAGAAAGCTACATTTCACTGAAATATGTCGAGGCTGCCATCTGGCGACAGCAGGAAGAAGCTGGGTACCAAGAATATTGCTGATTAAACAGTTCATAGTGACAAGGTTTTCCACAGACAGTAATTTTTGTGTAGGCAATAATGTTTGTACTATATCCATCTTCTGTGACAGTAAACAAGGAAAGTTACGGAGAAGGATTTTGAGAGACACTTACTCAAGATTAAACAGAAACAAGTACTGCAGTCATTGGAAAGACTGTCACCACACTAACTAATTTTTAACAAGTTTTCAAAACATTAAAAATTAGACTATTCCTTTAACATATCTTTTCCTATGTTTTTATGAATAGCTTTTAGAGAAAAATATTTTTTGTCTCATTAAAAATGCCTTTATTTCAAAACTGGCTACATTTTTACCTTGAACCGGAATTTCTCCTTGAACCAGAAATTTTCTCATCAGAATTGTCAAAACAATTTCTCCAAACTTTTTTCATCTGTGTTTTGAACAAAGACTTCAACATAAATTTTCATTTCCTAAGCTGAAAAAAAAAACCACAAACCAAGCAATGTAAAAAGGACACAGGAATGATCTCTCACTTCAAAATATTTATTAATTTGGAATGAAAATATGTTTCTCGTTAGAAATTAACATTTGGCAATTTTTCATGTTTTGTTTTGAAAAAAAGGTAATGCTCTTTTGACAAAAATTCTTCTGAACAAGAAACTTATATTTATTAAAAGTAGTGGAGCTTGTTACAGTTAAAGGAAGCTAATTTCCCTGTTGGATGTTCATATCTTACAAATTCTCCTTTTTTTTTTTTTTTTCCAATTCAGGTGCAGCTCAGGACTTTATTTCATCCACCAATGACTAGTAAGCAATTAGGGATGGACATGTGCAAAAATACACTGGGGTTTCAGGGGACTAAAGCAGGAAGGAATGAGAAAACTTAAACATGAAACATGAACATATCAATGATTTTCTGTTTGTGTTGCCATTGGCCTATTTTAAATCTTGCATACATCTGTGTATAAACACACTAATATATGCACCCAATTACCATTATAGGTTAGCAAGCTTGTTTTCTATGAGTACACAATAGATGTTTTGCAGGTACACCACACAACTTTGCATCCATGTTAGAAATAATGAAATATGTATTTGCAGTTCATTGTATCATCTACTACAACAAATGCATACACAGTTTCACATTCTAATTTTATGGAGATGTATAGTGGCACTTCTGCGCAGAGAACAGAAAATCAATGGATACAGTAATGATGTGCCAATATGAGCTTTACTTGTAATTATGACCATTATAGTCAGCTACACTCCAGGCAACAGCTCGTCATGGTTTGACCAACTACAAAATATTTGTGTTTGGGGTTTAGAATATTCTCAGAATGGTATGCCCTACAAAACCATGTTCTGATTCTTGCAACTGAATGTGTTGAATACTGTTTCTCATTGTCTGAAAGATTTTTCAGTTTCATGGTTAGGTTTAGGTTTGGCCTAGAATGAGTAAGAATTGAAAATGTACGAAGTTTTCAGTGGGAATCTGAGATCATGGGTTGATTAAAAGTCAGCAATGATTAGAGTTGATGCTTTGGAACAGTTTCAGCCAAATGCATTTCCATCAAAGTATGTTTTCTTAACTCGAGTCAAATATTTCATATCAGAATAAAAGAATTCTAATGAGATTTCCCAGGGAAAGTTTGGTCAGCAAGTGTGAAAAAGATAAAGAGAGAGAGCATGCGTAGACATATTCTACTTCCTTCCAGTGCAGAAGAAAAGGAGGTTTTAAGTCACAAAATATCCATGAGGTTGCCTTTGTCTACTTGTACTACAAAAGTGAGAAGGGATCAGCAGGGTGGTATTCTGACAGGGTTTGGCAGTGAGGACAAAGAACATTTTTTTTTGATATAGCAGATGGATAGAAGTGTTCAAAGAGAGGAGGACCATGGTCAAAAAGATAAATCTCAAGAGAACTTTTTAGCAATGTTCTGGATGGCATGAGAAGGGAAGGATGTCAGAGTAAAAGTGAAAACCATTGAGGCAACTACAGAGTAAAAGTTATCCACACTAAAGTATACCCAACAGAACATTCCATGGATTTAAAATAAATATCATTGACTAGTACAGCAAAATGTGTGGCAAAATACACATGAAACATTCTCTGTATTCAAACCTGTTACATATGACTGTATTAAGTACAGATAAAAATCCTTGTTTTTCAAGGGAAAGAATTACAACAGTGATAAACAGATAAGAGAATATGAAGAACAAAGTATTTTAAGTATTCTTGCATTTTCCTCTCATCACACTGTATTTTACTTTCATGAGCTGTCAGAGCTCATCAAAATATTCTTGAAGCATATATACAAGCTAGATGTCTATTTGTACAGATGGGAGTCGTGAAGACAAAGATTCTGTACTATTTTGGCTGTGTCTTGAGTGGCATGAGAGTAGTGAGTTTTCCCCAGCTATGTGTCATCTTCTAGTTTATAAGTAATGAGAAGTTGCCCCTGGTCTTGTGGAGGCAGAAGGTCTGCTTCCTTATCAGATGACTTTAGGCCCAGATTCTCCAAATATTTCTGCCTCTATCTCATCCAGATTGTTCTGAAGAAAAATATCTGCTTATGACAAGTTGGCAAGAAAAAATAAAGCATAAAATTGTTTGGGTACTAAAGCACTGTTGCTCCCCATTTTTGACTTACAAGGTCTCTTCTGAAATGATCAGTGCCTTAGACTTCTCCAGGAAATACTAAAGAAGAATTTTGCTCTTAGCAAAGACCAATTATGTGATTGGGAATACCAGTGTTTCTCAGTGCTCACTCTGAGAAAAAATGACTGGAATACTGTTTCAGTGTTATGAAACTACCAAAATATGCTATGAAAATTTTATTTAATTCGTTTCACATTCTATTTAAGGATCTCACTATTAAGCTGAAGAGTTTCAGTTGGCTATTCCCATTTTCCTGACTGAGATTACCTTCATATCTACAGTTGAATAAATGTTTACACATCTTCCAGGATCGTTAAGGCAGTCAGCAGCTGCAATAACTAAATTCTTTATACATCAGATATTTCCATGACATTAATGAAGGTGGATGAGGTTATACTCAGCAGTGGAAGAAGAAAAGTAAAGGACTGGAGTGTAAAATTGATATATAAAGATATACCATACTGAGTCTTTTTTTTTTTCAAGTGTTAGCAGCTTTATAAGACCTCAAGCTATAATACAATGAATTGCTCTTCTATATTTGCATCTAATGCCAACTTTTTCAAGTGCTTTTACCTGAAGTCTATTCTCAAGATATCATCTGAATGTTTCCAGCTTCTGTCTGCTTAGCTGTTCGGTGCCATTTTTTCTTCAAAAGAGGATTTAACCTTATATATCTAAAGTATAAACCTGGTGTGAATCAGGGACCTGGGGCAGGAAAAAGACTTGAGACAGACATTTTAAGTATTTGTATTTCCTGTGTGACTTACTGGAAAAAGTTTCCCAATCCCATGGTCTTTAATAACAAGTCTTACTCCATTAGTTAAATGTAGTGATGTCCAGAATTTGATTCCTGTAGAATCAAATTTTCACTTATTTACTTCATTCCTTCATTGTTTCAAGTCTGCTTTCCATAGGTATTTATCATTTAGTCTGGAGTACTTCATATAAATAAGACTACCAATATTTCATTTCAGTGAATTTTTGTTTTCATCAAATTATTTTAATCTTGTCTGAAACCCCATTAGGGTAGCGACAGTATTCTGCTATGTGTGGTACCTGAATGAAAAAAACGTTTTTTTTTCCCCAACAGTTTTCTGTTGTAAAAAAAATGAAACAAAAGAGGTAATGACAATGACTACACTGTGTAATGTATTTGTCAAAAAGCAGTGGCAATGTTATGGAAAGCCTAATCATAGTTCAAGTTCCTTTTAAATTGTTTTATGGCCTAGGATGTTACCAGAGGAGAGGATATCTGTGGAAATCTCCACACAAGAGTAAGGAACAACTGTGTATAAAAAGAAAAAAAAAAGAATGGGACGTTTCTATTCATGACATTAAAGGACATCTTTAAAACCCTGCTCTCAGCTGGTTTGAGAAAAGTTGATATGCTCAGTAAGAAGCTCTGGTGTCACTTCAAAGATGAAGATTTTGAGCTAGATTAAATGAGGAGGAAGAGTAAAGGCATTATAGGAGTCACATGAGCAAGTCTGTATCCAGGCATACGACTTAGCCAACAGATAAAGGGTGACAGGATAGCATCTGCCAAGAGCAGAGCTTGCAAAAATATTTTTAATCATTACTGAGCTTTTGCTAAAATAAGTGTCTAAAACTAAGGAAAATAGAAATATATATATATATCTTTCTGAATGTTTTCACAGTATTTTCAATTGGTACCTTTATTAATCTTCCCACTAAGAATGTTATAAAACTAATAAAGTTTGCTTTGTGGGTAACCTTTTTTACAGTGCTGAAATAGTTTGACAGTTATTTTTACCTTCATTTTGACTGTTAGCATTTTATTACTAAAAACAAACAAACAAACAGAAAGGTGAGTCCACTTCACAGAAAAATTTCAACTTTTCAAATGACTGCGAAATTTCAAAATATACTTGCATGATTCATTCCAGTTCAGGCAGGTGGCTGAGTGAGGAACCTGCCCTGGGAAGTTCAGTTACCAAGGACCTGGCTTGCCCTTTGGAAGTAACTTTTTGGCTGGTTAGACTGGGAACTTAAGGTGAACTGTAACTCTCTCTGTTAGAGGCTTCTGGTTTCTGAGCTGCATCCAAGCCATCAGTATGGGGCTTTTAGATTCCATGAAAAGGTCTAAATCAAAAATGATACTGAGACAGTTGTCCTCAGTGCCAAAAAAAGACATTGCTATTATTCATGAGAAAAAAAATAGAGAAGATATTGTGGATGCTTTGGAATGGGATTTCCCAAAGAATAAAGTGATCTGGAAAAAAGGGGATACAGCATTTTCACACAAATGTGATAACTTGGGAGTATTTCTACCAACTACACATATTTAGATACATGAATATAGAGCAGGAAAAGATGAGTCAAAAGCTGATTTTTGTTAGATTCACTTTGACACTTGCATCAGAAAGGAGAGCACATATAACAAGGAAGGAGACTAGCCAGGAGAGGGCAGAATCATAAAAGCTAAGGGAGAAGAAAATTGGAGGATGAAGAGGATGGTCAGTAGTGCAAACCATAGGGAAATGGGGAAGGGATTTAATGTCCAGCTTTGTGCAGGATGAGATTTGCAAAGTACAGGAACAGAAACTGACTAAGGCATCACTTAGGAGAGGAGCAGGGAGGAAGTCACAGTTCCAACTGGAGCTTGCATGCTCACTCAGCTGACACATGATGCAGATTAATTGGACTTTGTCGACCTACTTTCTTAATTTCTGTGAATGTAAGACTTCATCATAGTGGCTTTTTTTTTTTTTTTTTTGAAACAGGATGCAATTTAAGGCAAGAATGTTCCCTCGAAAGTAAATAAACACAAAGCGGATGGGATGTTATGTTATATTAACACTAATCGCCGCCTTTTCTGATTGTTGAATTTTCTGAACACCAGATTCCTGGCAGAGCTGTTCCTGCTCTCTCCCTCTTTTTCTATTTTTTTTTTTTTGGCTCAATGAGATTGAAAATCTATGGTATTTACTGTGCATTATTCGGGAGAAACACACTTCTTCAGACCTTGCTTATGTTTAGTATCTTGAAGGTCATTTGAAATACACATTAAGCCTATTACAGAAATCTTACTGTTGTTCTCTTTTATTCAGTTGAATTATTTTATTTTACCATAAATACATACAGCTGAAGTGGTGCCTATTTTATTGTTACAACTTTAGACTAATGTACTACTAGCTTTTTTTTATTTTATGTCCTACCTGACATAAAAACTGAAGGTAAAATTAGCCCTTACACTTACTAAAAATGACTACTGAGCTTATTTCCAATCCCTAAGTGAGATTTTATGTTTGAAAACAGGAAGAGTGCACATGAAAAGGCATACAGAATTTGTGGCTTTAAGACAACAAATGCTGATGGAAAACATATTCCCTTTGCCTGCTTGGTCAAAGGATGAGACCGTGTCTATTTATGCAGGAAACATTTCCTCAGCTGCTGCTGTTATGCCCTCCTCCCTCACATTATGGCTGTTGAAGGGATATGTCCTCTCCCTATTTAATAGCTTAGGTAAGTATTTGCAGGTATAAGTACTTTTTTGTCCTCCTTTCATACTGCAGAAGAGTGTATTGAATGACTGAATTAAGTACGAACTAGGCAAGTCAAAGCCTTCTGGAAAGTCTAACTTTGTGATGTGAGTACAATAAGAAACAGAGCAGGAGAATCTTTGCTTAGTTTTAGCTGCGTGGAAAATGTTATTTATACATAAATGGAACATCTCAAGCAGTAAGTATAAAAGTCTTTTTTTTCCTGTGCTCACATATCTCAGCAAAGGACAGCACAAATCAATATAATAGTTTGAAAATACAGCAAATATTTAAATAAGATTAAAATAACTGAAATTCTACAAAGACAATTATTTTACTTGTTTGTTTCATGTTGGTGGACCCAAATCTCAGCATACTGAGTTACAAGTTCATTTTAATAGCCAGTAGATGGGGCTTGGCACCGCTTGGCAAGATACATGCACTTTACTATAGCATGTGAATTCGTACCTGAATCAGAAAAGTAATGTTTACTTCTCTTCTCTTCCTTTTGGCTTATTTTGTTGTTGTGAATAAGTTTTGCCATGTCTTGCACTCTGCTACCACCTTCCCATCCAGGTGGCTTTCCCCCTCAAGGAGTTTACAAACAGCCTTGAGGGGAGCATCAGCTCTGTGGCTAACTAACTTCTAAGTTCTTTGATATGAAGATAAGCAGCTTGTACCCAACAAATCTCTAGCAAATGGGTCTGTAAACTGTGCTGCAGGACAAAATGTGGCTAGTAAAAATAATCAAACACTAGAGAAAAACTCACAATAGTAAACACTTAGAAACTGAAAGTGATTAGGAAATTGGTCTCCCTTTAGGACCTGATTTTGAATGTTTTCAGATGAAACCAACATGTCAATCTTGACTAACATGGGGAGGGGACTAACACCAGATCAAAAGTCCTCAGTAAAACATGCATAAGAAATTATGAGAACTAAAGGATATTGTGGGAAGCTGAGAGCTAGAATGGAAGCTGTATTTCATCTTTAACTAGAGCAAATGCCATTGCAATTACAGTAATAGCAACAGAAACAGAGCTGAACTAGGAAGATGACAGATGATCGGCAGTAGGAGGGGGTGTCCGCATTCAGCATGAGTCACAGTGAGTTTGCAGATAAAATGCAGTAAAATAGTTTGGCCAGGACAGTGTGAACAGACACTAGGAGAGATAAAGTCAAGTGATTCTTTGAAGGTGGTCTGATCTTTAAATATGCTGCAGATTAGAGAGGTTGTGAGAGGACTGAGGCCTTGCTGAGTAGGGGCTGTATAGTTATTCCCAACCCTTTCTCAGCATGAGGAAATAGAGAAGTCATGTTCCTGCAGATAATGCAGCAGTGCTGCCCTTGCCCTTCTGCCAAGGCTATGCAGTCTTGCCTGGTGTCAGTCATCTACAGAGATAGCACAGTGTTACATAGGAACAATTCTGACTTCAAACAATCTGACTGCAGGCGGACACAATTTGTCGAACTGGAAAGATTTATACGATTTTCTTTTTTTCAAGTAGATTTTTGTAAATAGGAAGAAAACAATATAAAGAAATCCTACCTGCTATTAAATCTCATTCTAGTGATCTTACATAGGGTACTCAGCAACTGACATCAGTACGTGTCCTTGATAATAGTTCTCCTCTGTTTCAGTTGAAAGCAACTCTGCTCTTTCTCATGCCTCATCCTTCCCATTTGGAAAATTTATTTTGGACTGAGCTATATCCTTTACAACTTTCAGAACTATTCAAATAGTTATTTTCTGCCTTGGTGAGCACACAAGATGCAATGTTAGTAGTACAGAAAAATATCCAGAAGTATCTCTTTTTTTGAATAAACCACAAATTGCTCATCCAGATAATTTCAGTGACATTGGATCACGGCCTTGCTCAGAAACCAAATCATCCCACTGTCATCTTTGTCATCCTTCCATGCTTCACCATTCTCTCTATTTGCTATTGCTCACCTACTCTGTGTTGTTATATACCGTTCAACTTGGTGATGGTAGATTGTATGTTCTCTGGCAAGGGGTTATTACTTCTTTTCTGAAACAGTTAGCACAACTTCAGGCTCTGGAGTAATAGTAAATACTGACTTTTTTTTTTTTTTTGATGCAGAGGAATGTTACAACATAGTCCATTACCAGTTGATTAGAGGAGCAGAAATAAACCTTGAGCATGAAGCTGTAATTCCCTGCTCAAATGACACTAAACCTATTTATAGATACAGAGTAGGCAGAAAGTAGATGAGGAACCAAAACATTAAGGAAATAATTTTCTCAGTCACTACCAGGCAATGACAGAATTATCTCACTAATATTTAGCTTTTGATATTACAGAGCAGAAAGTGCATGAAGGGCTCCGGGACAGCCGCATCAGGCTCCCTGTTCTCCTGGGTGAGAGCTCTTGGTGGCAGGGAGAAGCCACTGTGGAAAGGCTGAGTGGTCTGAGGTGGACAAACGTCTGAACAGAATGTGCAGTGTCTGCATTTCCAGGGAAGTGACTGAAATTAATGACATCCTTTGTGATATTTTTAGACATTCTCTAACCCCTTACTCTTGAGGACCAAATGATTAGTATATTAGAAATGATCATGATGGGAGAGCGCCAACAAGCAAAGCTGGCAGCTGCTAAAATTGGAAGCATTGAAATGTTGATGAATGGTGGAAGATTTTAAAGGATTTGAAATTTTTGGATGAGTGTATTGGAAGTCTGACACACTGAAGTGATACCAAATGATTTTATTTACTGGCTCCATTCAAATGACTCAACTGCATAAAATATTACCCTTGAAGAAGACAAGAGGCCCACTTTTACTGTAGTCAAAGACTTGCAGAATAGAAATAATACCAAAAAAAAAAAAAAAAAAAAAGGATTTGTACCAAACATGAATTTGGACAGAGAATGTTTTACACAAAAAAATACATTTAGGCTTCAGACTGACTGGTACTTGTAGTAAATTGGTTAGAATTAGCTGATCTTTAAGGTCCCTTCCAACCCATACCATTCTAAGTTTCTATGATAAATTGCCATCTTTATCAGAAGGAGAGGTCAGGAAGCATATAAAATATTATGGTACTATATAACTCTGAGTCAGTCTTCTGGTAACACTAAAGAAGGATTAAAAAGCAGGAAAATATTACATTTGAATACAGACACATATGAAGTCACATGATGTGAACTTCTATTTTCCATGAAATAAAGCATATGTGTGTTATTACATATTGCTCTAGCCTTGCAGTCAGGCAGGACATCCCAACAGGCTACAAGAGCTGCATATAACTACAAGGTCTTTAATAATAAAGAAGTAACTGGCTTGCTGTACTCTCACTCTGCACTTTTCATGCTTTTCCACTCCCCAGCTGTTGACCACTGAAAAGGGGAGGAAGAATTCAACCATTCCCTATTGTCTCCCTGTATAACTAGTGATAAACTGTCCAGCTTAAATAAAGGTCTTTCTTTGGAAACTCACCCCAGGACTGAGTGCAGTCCTGCATTGATTTGGTGAACTCCTCGCTTCAACTGGACTGAGGTCAGTGAAGAAGAGAAAAATGAGGCAACTCACTTGCAGCTGAGCAGTCATTTCCAAGGTGGCTGCTGTGGACTGAGACTGCCCTCATTGCTGCTGGTAAACATAACAGCTCCTTTCTACAATGCTTTTTTTTTTTTTTTTTTCTTGGCCTCCCATAGAGAGTTTAACAGTCTTAATGTTTTTTCTACTCAATAGGTTGGCTTCTTTTCTTCTGAAATTATATAAAACTCAGCATTTGAAATATATAATGCGAGATAAATCATTTAAAAATTTGTTTGCTTTTATTTCAGTAAGATTATTCAGGGTTTATTTAGGCTTACATGACAACAATATGTAGCCTGGCCATAGCATCTGCTTCACAGAGCTAAATAGGAGTTAGTCTTCCTCAGGAATCCTTGCTCACTGCAAACCAGTAAAAACTTTCTAAAACATTAGCCAGAATCTGTTGGAGGAAGAGGACAAAAGTGAGGAGAGAACGGGGAAAAATCAGATTATCTATTTCAAGAAGTCAAATGAATTCATTGAAAGATGGAGATTTAGTTATAGAAGTACTGAAAATGTGTAAAGGATGGTAATAAAACTGAACAGGAAACTTAACTGAGAATGACATGAGCAGAACGAAGGTGGAAATGAAGTCCAGGGTAGGAATTCGCACTCAGAAATTTCACTGAGGTAGGAAACACAGAAGGTCAGCAGAGAAAAAAATAAAAAATAAAAGAGTGTAATGACTTATGGGGAAGACAAACTTTTTTTAAATTGAGAGAGGAGATTTAAGGACTTAGTGGCACAGCAAGAACATTGAAAAGAAATAAATGTAAAAGGCTTGTTGGTCTCAGCACCCTTTCCTGGTCAGCAAAGTGCCTGTTTAACTCCTGTCTCTGACTGCTTGTACTAAACAAAGACACTAAGGGCCAGGGAAGGACAGTTGAGTCAGGTAGGAGAAATGCAGCCAAATGAGCTCTCAGTGTAAATGCCCTGAAATTTAGAGAAAAGAACAAGTTACATCAGAGAGGAATTTGAACTGATTTATCATTTTTCTGAAGTTAGATAGCACTTTCTCCAGAATAAGGAAGAAACATATAAAAATGTCAAGAGTCAAAAAAGCATCACAGTCTGGTGAATTGCTTTCAGAGGCCAGGGAAGAGCAAAGGTGGTCAAATGATTCAAATGTCTTATGGATGGAGTGGGGGATATTTGAAAGATAGTGGGCAGTGGAAGGTAAACAGCCGCAAAGGCCATGTCTCAGGGGAGAGGAAAAGGTCAGTGAATAGGGAATGGAATTTGCCAGAATAACCCTTGTAAGCCCCTTGCTTCATCACACCAAGAAGCTATTTAGCACCAACAGCAAGCCATTGAAAAACATCCCAGCACCTGTCTGCGCGATGAGGGAAGGCAAAGAGTCCAAGAGGTGTAAAGCTGGTGGGGCAGCCAAGAGCGTCATGAAAAGGAGAAGGGGGCTGCTGAACCAGTGAGTCAGGACTAGCTGGGATTTGAAAAGTATCACAAGCTTTGAACTCTGCAGATTCCTAGAGGTGGCAGACTCAAAAGGGTCATCTGGTGATGGTCACAATAAGCAAACACGCATTGTTGAAAAGGAGACTTAAGTAAATGGAAAGAGAGAGAAAGATAACTGAGAATCTTTGTTCTGCTTCATTGATTTATTTTTACTTTTTAAGGAAAACACTTGTATGTATGTAGTGGGTCCCCAGGGAAAGAAAAACTTGGAAGGTGTAGAGCTCACCTGCACTACCTGAAAAGACAATAAATATTGTCCCAAAACTACAAGTTCAAGTAACATTTTCAGTTATTTTCAGTCACTTCACAGGAATATTTTGTGTCTATTGCACTAGACAAAAAGAATCTCCAAGGAAATCACTGCTTAATTGTAATTTTTTTTTTCCTCCACAGTCTTACAACTCTTATCCCTTCTGCATTCTTGCCTGGATCCCCAGGACCAATTTTTCAGTTTCCATTTTTTTTCTATTTCATTTTTTTAGGAAGTTGCTACAACTTTCAGTACTGGTCTCCTTTAGCCATGCCTGAATGTGAAGGCTGTGCTCATTTCCAGGTATAAGAGGTGGTTTCCCTCTAACCTTTTCTTTCACTTGTGCTGTTATCCCTTCTACAGTCATTCATTTTGTACAGATGAAGCTGTAAAAAATGGAAATATCCTAAGAGATGCCAAATTTCATATGACATTTAGTTCTACCCTTGTATTGAATACTCAGGCCTGCAGCTTCATCAGGCTGCTCCTTTTACGTATGAAAGTTGTCAATATCAAGACTTAGCAGATAACACTAGAAACACCCTCCTCTCCCCTATAGCTTCTTGGTGAAATCTGCCATGTGGAGCTGTCTTTTCCCAGATCTCCTTCCTATTTACTTTCTCATCCATCCCTGCTACTATGATAAGAGTCATCATAATTTGTTGCTGTTCTCAGTTTCTATTCAGATTCCTCCTTGGATTTCTCAGCCCTAAAGTCAGTTTTAAATCTCCTTCTCTGCCTCAAAGGACTAATAAATCTACTATTTCATGTTCTGGCTCTCATTTCTCCTCATGAGTTTTCTTGATATTTTTGCTCCATTTTATACTTCCCATCAAACCCATTCTCATTCTGTTCTCCCTTTTGTCAACACGCCTTTCTTCCAGATTTCTTTCTTCATTCTCTGCTCACTTGGAAAAAAATCCTCTTCAGAACACACTTCTTCTGGTAAAGCTTTCAGTGTTAATCCCACCCAAATGCTAATGCCAACCACAACCATTTTGAGACTGGTCTGTAGTTTACTTGCTTGCTTTGTTTTGAAAAAACATTATTAATACTGAGAAAGATGTTCTATGCAGCTCTCTGGCTGGATGCACAACCTGCTTCTTGGGCAAGCATCATGAGAGTAGCTACAGACACTGCTTGCACCTGTGGAATCAGAGGCTGTTGGCAGTAATTAGTTCACTGTAGGATGATGAACTTTTTGATCTATAGTACAGATTCTCAAGCAGCCCGAAAAGAAAAAGTACCAGTGCCAAATTATTTTAGGATTTCACAGTTAATTGCATCCCTTTATGCTCTGAATCATTTGTAAATAAATGCATTGGCAAAGAAGCTGCTAAGGCTGTAAGTGGAATATTACAGTCTTCACACTACTCTGTTCCTTGCTGCTTCCAAGACTTGTAAATGACCTTTGGAGTCAGCACTGTGTTTTTGCAAGCATAGAAGTCAAGAAGTGACTTTTTAGTCATTGCTATGACAATCATAGCAATCATAGCAATGACTAAGAAGTCACTTCTTGACTTCTATTCAGACTATCATAGCGATGATAAAGCCTTAAGCAAAACCCATTGAAGACCGTGGGAAGACTTCAATGGACTGTGCATTGGGCAGTAAGTATGGTACCCCCTGTGGTTGCCTTGTGTTACAGTCTGCAGGATAGGCTTCAAGAAGATTTACTGAATCCAACTTAGCTTGCTTCCTGGAAACTAAATTTTTGATATGTTTAAAGTACACCAGCCATTTCATTCAATGTAGCTGGATGTATTTGTAAATTTAATCTGAAAAGGAATAAATCTTGGATAATCTTCAAACCCCGAGATTGTCTAAATAAGGAAAGGATTGAAAAGAAAGGAAAACACCAGGAAAGTAATGGATTGAGAGCTTCCTGGAGACGAGAAGCAGGTATAGCCAAATGCTGGAGTCAGGGATTATTTAAAATTCCTTTGACCAGTGTACTTCTTTGTGAAATGGATCAAATACTGTTTCTATTAGATGACAGGAGTTCATTTCCTTTCCTTAGATAAACACTTTAAGGTGCCAGACTCCTCTGTGAGATGATAAATGACTTCCTAGACGTCATCATAAAGGAAGTTGTTCCTTATAACTGTTCTAAATCTGTTACATATCAAATTTCCTGTGCATGGCTGCCACTCTGCAATGCTTTCCAAACTGTATTTCACAAATTCTCAGTATGTCTTAAAACATCAAGACACGCACTTTCCAGCTCCATCTTTGGCACTGTTCACAAAACACAGGAGGTCATGGGTTGGATTTGTAAGTTAGTAAAACACATCCTGCCTACCTTGAATTACAAAAAATATACAATTTGGATGAGTGATTTACGAATTTGTAATTACAGATGGGACTGTTCTATTTCAGTTCAGCCTGGTAAAGCCAAGAACAGCTGAAATTTGCTTTTTTTCTGTGATAGGAAATTCAAGAAGAGGGTTATTGCCCTGTTTGTTTTGGAAAATTTGGATTGTGGTTTACATGTCATACTGGAAAAAACAATGGAATCCGAGAAAAAAGCAAATTTCCCAATTGTACTCCTGTAATTTCAGATCACCTTATAGGCTGGTAAATATCATGTCAGGTCCTCTGGTTCTTCACCCATTTTCTTTGCCAATAAATTGTTAAAATAAAGTTCATTCTTTTTTTATGGCACTTGACATTTGAGAAGGGTTCACTGTCAGAACACTTGTTGCAGCTCAATTAGACTGCATGTTATCAGATTCATGTCTTCATTGTCATAAGAGAAAGTAGCAGAGTCAGAAAAGTAGAGAAATTTTTGCAAGATCACTGACTTCCTCTTCATGTATTGCATTTGTAATAAGCAGAATGCAAAATACCTGATGATTATCTCTGTGGGTTTTTTCACCACCAGATGCTCTTTATGTTAAGATTTGAGGCATGTGCCTGTGGAAACAGTTATTTTTAATTAAACAAGTTTTATGCATTCCTATTCTTGAGGTATATGAAAGACACTTGCTTCATGGGTGTCCCAGCCTGCTTTTTCCTGTCACTAAAGCTGTGTGCTTGGCAATGCTCTCTGGTATTCCTTGGGCCCACTTGCAGGTGGGCTTCAGTAGTCTTCCATCTCCTTCACCTAAAAGCCCTTAAGTGTACACCGGTCAAGCATTTCTATGTGATGTCTTCTCTCATCTAGCAAAATACTCTCATTTTCTGCTCTTGGTCTGATTCTGTAATACTGTCATTGAACAACACACATCTTTAAGATAGCTTTCTGGACTGACGTGTTCACTTGCAATTAGTTCAAACCACTATGAGATAAACATGTAGTAATCTGAGGCCTGGGAGCAGTCTCATCAAAGTTAGAAACTGTAATTACTTGATTTGCATAAATGTTGGGAGAATGTTACAGAGGAACATAGCTGGGATAGAAAGAAATGAGGAGGGGATAGAGGAATGGTAAAAAAAAAAAAAAATAATTTTTTTGACGTGTATTTGTATTATTACTTCTATTTTAGCTTTAAAGCTCTCTGGGACATAGTCGCTCTACTGCTCTGTCTTTCAGTGACAAATCTGAAGGTCTTAGAAAAAAATTGTATAAGTTATTCTGGGCTGGTGTTTATTAAGCAACACTTTCAATCACTAGATAAATTAAACCCCAAGCTGGTATGACCAGGAAAAAAATGAGCCAACTAAAATGCGGATTAGCATCATAAAAAATCTAGCAGTAATATGATCTGCCCGAGGCTATTATAAAATTATCATTAAAAAGGAGGGCTGAAAACCACCACTGTTTAAATTAAAATAGTACAATCAAAGCACTTGTTTTTGTACTGTAGAGATCAGAATATTTTAATGTAAGATAGATAGTTTTGATATGTGCAGGTATTCAATATATCTATCCTTATATTCTGCAGCATTTTGAAGTGCACTCAGAAGATGTTACTCAAAATCTAAAATTATTGGCCTCATTTCCAAATGCAATGAGTGGAGAAGTAATAAGGAAATCCATATTTAAGCCACTTGTACTGCTGTGCCTGGCAGCACCAGAAGTCCTGTCTCTCTTTTCTTTCACTTCCTTTCACTCAACACTGCACTGCAAAGTTTCAAAAGGTAACTACTATGTGACCTTATTCAGAAAAATAAATGAAGCCTTTTTGCCAGTAATATTTTTTTCTGAAGCTGGGCACTGCACTGGGGTTTGGACAGCAGAATGTTTGATCTGAGCAGGGGTTGTGTAGCCACAGCTACTCCGTGTAAGACACATGCAGGAGCAATGTCAGAGGGGAGTCACAAGCCCCTGCTTTGTCTCCAGCCTGATATGGATGAAATCAGCTCCAGCACTTTCACGTCTTCCAGCTCAAAAAGACACAGTTATTTTTTGCACCAGCTCTGTTCTTGATACCATACACATCTTCAACATCAGTTTGTTGTTCTTATTTTTCACACCACTTACAAAGCCTAAAAAATGTCAGGGTGTCTGAGAGCTGGGATCAGGACACAATGAGTGATATTATTTCCTCCATTTTCATTCTGAATCATCTATATTTGAGTATTCTTTTGTCTTTTATACTTAGATTATAGGCACCCAGAGACAGGGGTCAGCTTTCTGGACTGTGTGGCACAATGGGTTGGTGACGCAAGGTAATATCTTCTTAGGTATGAGGTAATAAAAATTATACATAAGAAAGTAAATAATAGCAGTGGTCACTTCTCCAAGAGTTTCTTTCTTAAAGGAGGGGAGGCATGTGTGCTACTCTACCTCCTCAAATGTAGTGGGAGAAGCAAAAAATAAACACAAAAACAAATGCATTGCTTTTCAAGGGGGTGATAAAAGGGTCTGTGCTGCTGCTTTTTTTCTTTTGAGTAGAAGAGAAACTTCCAACTGCTGTGGGTGCCAATATGGGGAAGTATGAGGTGAGTGCATGACATCATGCCACAATATGGCCAAGGATCCAAATTATTTATTTTTATTTGCATGCTTATAACATATTTTATCCCCCACCAAAGATTCCTGTAATTGGGAATCGTAGCTCAGGGCTCTGAGTACAGAAAATACAAAAAAGGTCGTCCTTTCCCCAAGAAGCTATCAGAGAAATCTATCCCTAACGTGACCTCACTTGGGAGACTGGATGTGTTCCAGCACAGGGGAGATGTCTGAATCTAAAATGTATATAAACAGAAGTACACATATCCAGTAGCAATACAGATCTTAAAAAACATCGGGACATTGTCTTTACAAGAACAGTTGAGGAGCAGGACAGTTTATCATGGCTCCCTACCTAATATGGGAAGCAGTGAGCAGCAGCAGCACTTGCTAGGAGGCAACACGACTTGCTGGAGCCTTGGTCTGTGTGATAGAGCACCACATACACTGACACCCGTGGGGCTAAGAGACCGCCTCTTAACACATCTGATCTGATAGAACATGTTTGTAAATATGTTTAATTTTCAGTGTGGGAGTTATGGTCTCGTATTTATGATAGTGAAATCTCTTCTGGCATTTAGAAACATCACCAACGCGTCTGTCCTGAAAGGCATCGAGGTATCTCTCAGTGCCCTGAGAGGGATTAAATACAAACGTCTGCTGACATGTCTGCTGCCATGAAAAATCCAGCTGGGCTTGTACCTTGGGTTCATATGTGCCCCAAAAGAAAATCTACCTCAGGCTTAAGGCATATACTTATGCAGTACCCAACGGGATGTAAAGACATAATGCTTAGAACTAAGAATAAGCTGCATTTTCAGCTGACTTTATTAATTGACAGACCTGTACTGTAAAATGTATCACAGATTTCCCATTTGAAAAATGATGTACATAATGGGTGAATACTAGCACTAATTGTACCTTGTTATGTTTGGTAAAACTAAAAAATGATTGAAAGAGCAGCCAAGAAAAGCTGAGAAATCACTAACACAACTGATTTAATGATCTGATAAGGCATGTATAAAACTCTCTGTTTGCAACTAGAAGGCACCTATCATGGTTTTGATTTGTTGCCAAAAGGAGTAAAATTTACAATGAAGGAAATACAAAAGCAATGAAGAATGTAATTTATCTTCTTCATGATCATTT
Source organism: Anser brachyrhynchus (assembly GCF_964034855.1). Classification (NCBI taxonomy): domain Eukaryota; kingdom Metazoa; phylum Chordata; class Aves; order Anseriformes; family Anatidae; genus Anser; species Anser brachyrhynchus. Next base: position 18,273,691 of record NC_137699.1, on the reverse strand, counting down.
TCCTGAAATAAAGCAACTTGAGATATACATATGTATGAGCTTCAAAACAAAAAGAAACTCATACATTGATTTGATTATTACTGTATTGAGAAAAATGAATGGAAATGATTTTCCATATGTGTTAGGGTTATAAATTACATAATTTAAAATTGTTTGATTAAAATCTTATAATGGAAAATAAAAATGGTTACATAACTTAAGCAGCAGGGGCTATAAAACAAGAATATTAACAGAAATTGGTTTATTTATTTCACCATGGTGGAGATGAATGACCCCATGAATTCTACCTCTCATTCTTCTACTTCAGCTTCACAGGTTTCAATGTTCACAAAGAGTTTTACAAAACAAACAAACAAACAAAAAAAACACAAACAAAACAGGAAAACAAAAACAAAAATATGCCTAAACCCATTGCTTCTCCAGGTGGCATTTTCTATCTCAATTTTGTGGAGAGTGCCCTTTTGATAGAATATTCTTTGTATTCTTTATGCTCTTTAACTTATTGCCCTGCAAACAGAGAAGAAATGGTACAATTGCAAATCATTTTGTGAAATTAATTTTGTGCCACCTGAGCAGCTACATCTAATACATTTTTATCTTCTTTTGCTTCTTTTCATACCAAATACTAGAAGCTCACAGTAGACCCTGTCACTATGCCAGCGAAAGCATTTTTCTGGTTTATTGCTATTAGGATTTTTTCTTTTATTTTATGCCTTGTTTTATGCATTGTTGTAACATGGTTTGGGGTTGGGTTATTTACAACTGTTGTTGTAAATATGCAGCTGTGCAGCGGCAGTTCTTTTCACAAATAGGCACAGATCAGATCTGGACTTCCACTTTTTGGTCACAAGCTGAGGTTCTACTGCTACAGTTAACTGATGGCCACATCCCCTACTAAAAAACATCATAATATCAGGCTATCTGGATGGTAGACTGGCTGTCATCAGGCTTTCTTGACAATACTAAAATTATTTTCCAGATCTCCTTTCCATAAGTGCAGCATTTAGAAGTGTGGATATTGGTAAACCAAATTATCTTTTGCTGTTGAGTTGGTTCAAAATGGTTTTTGAAGCCTCTGAGCAAAGTTCAGAGTAAGGACTGGAGGAATGGAGAAAAGAGTACTTCAGGTGTGTTTCTGCTCTCTAAAAAGGAACAGAAGTGTACCCAGGATCAGGTTTAGTGTTGATCGAAAGCAGCTGGGCTATCAGGTCACAGTATGTGTGGTAAGTGTGACAGACACTCACCAGGGAATGAGCCCAGGCTGTGAAATCTCCAGGCCAAGAGAATTTTAAGAGCCCAGGGTCCATGTGCTGCTGTCCATACACAGGAGCTCCGTGCATGCTCATGGGAGGGAGCTTTAAAGGGCTATTCATGTGTCATATGTGGAAAAAAGCCTTTGTGTGCTTCTGTGTACACTTCTCAGTACTTTAAAAGAAAGTTCAAGGTGTGCTTTTCAGAAACATTCATCAGTTGACTCATACAAGTCACATACAAGTCAACCAATGTTGACTTGATCTAACATTTCTATATTAAACGCAATTCTAGCAGTTGTACCAAACATTGCATATGTCTGAAAGGATATTAAATAGTAATATTGGGAAAAGGAAGATTGTCTGCTCTTCTTCCTCTTCCAAAGTCTTCTGTTGATTTACTGCTTTTTGTAGTGCTGAATGTAAATAGTGTCACAGCAAATAAGTGTTTAGTGTCTGTGGAGTTTATTCTATTGGTCTATTTAGGTTCTTAAGTCTGAATTATAATGCATATAAATTAGTAGCCAGTGAGTGTTGTTTAATTATCTAGAAGCCTTGTCATTGACAAAGTGACCCAGGCTGACTTTCTTGCCAGGAAGAATTGAAGTTGTTATGCTAAACTCTGGACAATTTGGTGTAAATATTTACCCACCCAATAAAGAGGTGCTAAAACTAATTCAGCCTCAGGATGTTAACTCCTGGAGATCACACAAGTTCCCATAGGAAGACAAGCTCATGTTACACAGGGAAACCTCAGATCTTGCTATAGTAAATGAACAGTTGCTCTAACAAGGTGATGATAAAGAGAAGTTTGGACTTGACCATAAGCATGGCTGAGAAAAATTATATACAGAGAGGGATCCACCTCCCATATGGTGCCTGTCACTGTGTGCTGTCTGACAGGGTGGGGTTTTTTCAGTTCTGAGAGTGAAGGTCAATGCAAAGACATAGATCTTGATGCCTACAGTCATCCAGTGCCATCTGAGATGCTCTGAAGTATCCTGCCTGGCCTCCACCCAGCAATCCAGGAGGGTCCTATAAGTCTTCTGGCATGTGGGTACCTTGCCTGGGTTGGGGTGTGTCAAAGGGAACAAGACAATGATGTGACAGCAACTGAATCAAGCCCTTATATTCGTTAAGTCAGAATGATAAATGTCTGTGCAAAGACTGCAGTTTTGGTCACAGTTTCTGTCAAGACTGAGGTAACATGTATCTGGTGATTTTTGTATTAGCAGCTTGTTTCCATGTTACTTCTGTGAGGGACAAACTGCCACAGTATTTGACGAGGCGAGGGATCTGAATCCTCTTTTTCTTCCGAGACATGAACAAGGTTTACTGCTCAGGATAGTCTCAGATTCGGTGGCTTCTCATTGCTGCCAGAGAACTCAAAGCACTCCCCTCTGGAAGTCCATCATCCGTGATCACGGGAATAACCAAGCTGTCTCCCCGAATGAGATAGCCACTGTTTGAACAGCACATTTTTGGACAGAAAAAGCTAACTTCGCAGCCTGTGGACAGTAGGACATCTATTTTTGGGCTTCCCGCCTATTTGCTCCTGACCCGGGCTTTGCCCTTTGAAGCTGCCTCAGGCCAGTTCCCGGGCTCTGCAGCACAGCACACAGCAGCCAAGCACTCACAGGCCCACAGGGCTGCTTCTGGATAAGGCTCTTTGAACTTACACACCAGACACTTGACTCCCATGGCCACCATCTGCAACATCCCAGGCAACTCTACTCCCTTTGAGGCAGAAGCACCACAAAGTCAGGGTCATCTATGTCCCTCAGGGGAGGAGACAGCTGCTGCATTTGGTTTCCATCTGCTTCTTGGCCCCTCTGGTCAGTGAACTTTGCAGAGATGTGGCTGTTATGTGTGGCCTTCCCAAAAATGTTTTCCCACAAACGTAGTGTAAAGGACTCCTGCTCACTCCCTGTTGTCACCCCCTGCTGCCTCCAAGGGCAGGTCGCACACTGCTGGCTCACACTCCTGAGCATCGCATGAAGGATAAAAGGACCACAGGGCTTGCTGGGGCTGGAGTTTTTGTAGAGGCATCATCTTTAGTCAGTGAGCAGGGACTGCTGGGGATGTCAAACATTTTGTAGAAAACTAAAAGTGAGTGATGACTGTTTTGGCAGCTCTAGCTAGGCAGGCATGCTGTTCTCTGTTCTGCCCACAATGCCCACAAACAGGATGGTAGGGACGTAGGATAATTCAGGCCAGAAGGCACCCCAGGAGGTCTCCAGTCCAAGCTCCTGCTCAAAATAGGGTCAAGCTATGAGGTCGAGCCTAGTTGCTCAGAGCTTTATCCAGTTGGGTCTTGAAAACCTCTCTGGGCAACATGTTCATCTTCACTTCCACCCATTATCATCTATGCTAGACAGATTAAAGCCAGTGTCCATACATCTATCTATGCAGAACTCACAACTTCCTTTAGAAGCACAAGATTGTACTGAAAGCATTTTTTTTTTTTCTGTAAAAGAAACTGGGGAACAGAGAAATTTGTTTTCCCTCCAAAAAATTTAAAATTTTCTCTATGCATTTGCTGTCCACTGCAATCCAGGCACCAGTATTGTCACGATCATAAGGAAGAGCACATTTTCTCTTTTTTTTTTTTTTTTTTTTTTTTTTTGGGAAAGAATGTTGACAGAATTGAGGTAGATCTGCTGGGCTTAAGTTCTTCCCAACTTCTTCCAAGAAATGAGGTTTCAAGATTCCAATTTCATCTTTCCAAAACAGATATATTTGCAGAGAATTAAAGCAAGCCCTTTTCTGGGATTTTTGTTAGAAGCCAGTACTAATCTGAAAAAGAAATGGTCTGACAATGACTATGTATACACATATCTGGAATGCCAGAAACTGTTTTGCATATATTTAAAAACACTTGGATAAGAAGATTAGTAACTCTGTATGCCCCAGCAGTGCCACTTGCTGATCATAAAAAGCAAAAGTGTCTGTTTGATTTTCAGATAAATAAAACAACAAATAATAGCAAAGGAACAGGAATGGATTTTTTACCTATGTTAGGAAAATATGCTTATGCTTTTCTTGATTTATTTTTTGCTTGTCCTAATGTGGAAGTGGAAGTTAAGAATGAGGAATGTACCCAATGGTAATTTGCTTTCAGGGGTTAATTTTACTCCTTCATTCTTCACGACATAAAAATGTACTTTTACAAGACATCAAAATCATAAATTGACATCACTAGAGACAAGTTCATTTATATCTCCAGAGAATCTGGCTCCACATGTCTCAGATTAGAGCTTCCATTCTGTGACTCTCTCTCTCCTTTTTGCCTCGCTGTTATCTCCCTTGCTGTCTCTTGTTGGCTGCAGAAGAGAAACCAATGGCTCCGACCACCCACAGTGCATACTTAGCAGCTGGAAAATATAGGTGCCAAGAACCAAAATGCTTTTTCTCCAGCAGTGGCATCTCCCACGACTGGTCCTTTGGTTGGCATTAAGAACCAGGTTTGATGGCAGCCAGGAAATTTCTTTTAAAATGCAGAAGGATAACATCCTTGTAATGTTTCCCTCAGTCTGAGTGCTTCCTCTGGGGAATTTGCTCCTCTGTTGTATGTACAAAAAGAGGTTCTTATCGGGGTGTTTGTGGGGGGATGTTCTCTGTTCAAGGCCCTGAAGACTGGGATTGAACATTCTCAGCACTTTATGGGAAAACATCCATGGCCCACCTTGGCTTTTATGGGAGAAAAGGAATGTGAATCAAAAATTAAATTCACATAACTTTGTGGGTGGCCTTCTCTGCTATGCAGAATATCTTTGTGTATGCTCATGTCTGCTGTGACTTTGAGAAAAGAGCCTTTTACTTGTATAGCAACAAACTGTCATAAGTCAGAGTGTTTACGTTCCTAAGTACTATATCATATTTCCTGACTAAGTTAATGAAACAAATTAGACAAAACTCCACACAGATTCCTGTATTCAAAGAAAACTTTGCAAATTCTTACAGGTCCAAGTTACAGTGGTAGCTAAGCATGCTGAGCTTTATTTTGTGTTTTCTAAAAATCATAAGCCGACATGCTTACTCTTGACTTCTGTATCTCAAGGAAAGGAGGATTAGTTTATAACACTATTTACAGCTACAAGCCACTTCTTTTAATTGTTCAAAAGTTACAGTTTTCACCATGACCCAGTGGACTGGTCAATTTCATGGGGATCTGACATATATTTGTGAGTTAAGAAAATGATATATTACAGGGTACTTTGAACATGCATTTTCCTGACTTGGGTCATTAAGCAAATGAAGACTTTAATTCATTCAATGAGAAAGTCATAAATATATAAATGTTTGCCATACTGGATTCTTAATGTGGTGTTCTCCAAAGACATATCATCAGGTTTTAGAAACACCCAATTTATAGTCAGTGAAACGTGTGAGCTCATTCATAGTAAATCATAGAAGCATAGAATGGTTTGTGTTGAAAGGGACCTTAAAGATCATCTAATTCCAAACCCCCTGCCATGGGCAGGGACATCTTCTACTAGACCAGGATGACTAAAGCCCCATCCAACCTGATTTTGAACACTTCCAGGGATGGGGCATCCACAGCTTCTCTGGGCAACCTGTGCCAGTGTATCACCACCCTCTGAGTGAAGAATTTCTTCCTAATATCTAATCTAAATATATTCTTTTTTTGTTGTTGTTGTTTAAAACCTTTGCTACTTGTCTTATCACTATACTCCCTGACACAGAGTCCCTCTCCAGCTTTTCTATAGGCCCGCCTTAGGTACTAGAAGGCCATTCAGTATAAGGTGTCCCCGGAGCCTTCTCTTCTCCAGGCTGAACAACCCCAGCTCTCTCAGCCTGTCCCCATAGAAGAAGTGCTCCAGCCCCTTGATCCTCTTTGTGGCCCTCCTCTGGACTCATTCTAATAGTTCCATGTCCTAATTGTGCTGGGGACCCCAGAGCTGAACACAGCACTCCAGGTGGGCTGTCACAAGAGCAGAGTAGAGGGGGAGAACCACCTCCCTCAACCTGCTGGCCACGCTTCTTTTGATGCAGCCCAGGACATAGCTGGTTTTCTGGGCTGCAAAAATTAGTAAATGGGGCTGCACTTCTTCATTTACATAGTATTTTTCTGATTAGTTTTGAAACACAAGAGAAATGATGAGATAGCCATATCTACACCTAAAGAATAATGTTGTCCTGAAATACAAGTGGATATTGAATTTCAGTCTGGTATTGCATACGCAATTGTAATGAAGATTTAAACTGGTTACATATTTACTTTCTGAGGAAAGTCATTATACTTCTGAGCAAATGTTATTCAGGAGATACTTATGCATTTACCTAACCATGCTCATGCAGTAAATACTTTCTTCAAAAAGGGAGTTCAGGAGGTTTCTCACCCATGCAGTCCCCTTGACTCCAGTGTTATGGGTCATTTGAGTAATGACCCTAGAGTATAAAGGCAGTTCAGAAACTAGCCTTTTGCTATCTCACTTCTCTGGTTGTTCATTTAAGAGTTTTGCATTCATACACATTTTCTACATTTAGCTAATTTAAAAATTAAAACTATGTATAAAATTAAGACTATTTGATAAATTATTTATATAGACTATGAATAATAAGTGATGATATTCTTAAATAAATCCTTAAGTAAATCAGGTCTGGGAAAATTTGATATTTTAAAATTTAGATATTAAAATAAAGATTTTTTTAACTTTCTGATCAGCGCAGTCATGGCTTATGCCAGCTTTTTGCTGATGTTTTATTTTTGAATATATTTATAATATAATTTACTTAAAAGAAGTTGAAATTTACCACTTTGCTAGTCTTACTCTAACCTCTCTAAGCTTTTTCTAACAAACAATTACAATAATACTGAAAATGTGTTTAAAATATTTACCAATACATAATGACGGGAACTATCATGTCACTTAAAAATGTTCCTCCAGATTCACGCTTTATCTAACAAAAAGAAACAATTGGATTCTAAACTATGCATACTTTTAAGGGTTTACTCTTAGTATCCATTTTTAGAAATACAGAACAATTCCTTCAGCTTTTTAAATAGCTGAGACTTAATGTGCCATAAAAACATACTGTAAATATTTCTGTTGCTGTAATGGTGTCTCAGTTACCACAAAGAGTTGCTAGGATATTATCTGTGTCAGGAAGTTTGTTGTGCCTTCATGAAGGAAAACCAACAGTCATCTTGATACATTATGCAAATATTGTCCTGTTTTCTCAACAGATTCCTTTGGAGCAATCAAAAAACTCCCAGCCTCCAAGCAGCATTCATCTAGATTGCTGTATTCTGCTGTTAGTATCCATGCAAGTAACACTTTCCCTCTTTTTTTTTTTTTTTTTTTTTTAATGCTTGCAGTAGTAGATAAACTTATACTTGATTGAATTCAGTGCTAGAGATAATAGCGCAAATGTACCTGTTAAAAGCATTTTCCATTTCAGAAACCGGGGAAACATTTAAAATGTTATGAAGAAATCACGTTTGTTGCCAAAAATATTATTTGGACAGAACACTGTTAAACTAAGATCTCTGTTTAACAGATGGTTATCAAGTATGTTATATTTGATGGAAATGAGTATACACAGTAAAGTGCTGAAGTTAATAAATACAAAAGATAAACATGGTTGTAAAACTTTTGCTGACCCCTATGTACATGATATCCTAAATGAGTCTATGATAGGATTTAATGTTTTTGAATTGCTTATAATAAAAAGAGGAAGTTGAATTTTTCTTTAATACACATAATTTCCTCTTTAGTTGTCTTTGAAGTTCCCAAGTTTTCTTTTATTAGGTCTGCAGCAAATCACTTTAGCCTAGCTTAACTTCAGGCAGGGCAGAACTTCGCTGTGCTGCACTCAAGCATTGGAAAGCAACAACCAGAAAGCGAATCAGCTATGAACAGAAAATTAAGTTCCCTGAACTGGACTTTGCTGCTTATTTAGGTGTTATTCTGAACAGTCCCTTTACTTGCTCACTCATTTCTGTTCATTAATTAGTTCTTTGTTTACAACTATTTGAATAAGGACTGAAGGAAAGTTAAGTAGAGGCCTTCAAATTATGGTTATTGTCCTCTTTAACTGGAGACAACCAGGTTAGTCTATTTTAAAACTATATGACATTAAAACTATATGACAAACTGTGGCCCAAACTTTAACCGAATTTACTTATATTTTGTGGAGCTCAGCAAGCTTTTAGGTTCGTGTTAATTGTTTGCATGCCTGTGCACAGCTTGGTGTTTGTCAGAAGCAAAGGCTGTAAGTAGCACAAGAACATTTAGTGCAGTGTTTCTGACCCAGCTGTGCGAGGAAATGTCAGTATGATGGGAAGGTCTCCTGGGATCTGCAGTGTGAATTCCAGGCAAAAGTTATTCAAACAAGTATGAAGTGAATGATGCTAGATCTATTTAAGTTTGTCTTATTACTAATGTGTTTTATGATGGCAATTTTTGAGTAGATTCAAAGAATGGAAAGGATGAAAGGAAGTATTTTTCTGAGATAATCAAAATGGAAGCTGTGGTAAATCTGTTTTTATTCAGCAATGCATCTAAGTTTGAGCAAGGCACAATAGACTCTTTATAGTTGTTCTTTATAGAAAGAGAATTATGAAGAGGAATTACACATCTTCACAGGGCTTTAGTGACATGCTTAATTGGAATTATGCAGTAGTAAGCTAGGAAAAAAATCACAGCCCTATATCCCAAGTATACGTCCTAAATGCTTTTCAGTTTAATATCAGGTGTAGAAAATTATTCCCATCTGTTGGTATTACATGGCTAATACTGATTGGTCAATCAGAATTAGCCAGGATTTAAAACCTCTGTGCAGGATATGTTTCAATAATGGAAGCAGAACATTGTGAGAGAGCTGGGAAGTTCTGCTTGATCTTGAAAAAAAGAAACAAACTCTCAAGAGTTTTGATATGGTCAGCAGTACGTCCTGAGGGAAGCTGTGTGAATCCTGTAGGGCTTTTGAAACTTGCTCAAATTTGGATGAAGTTTGTGCAAAGCTGGTCTGCAGAAACAGCAATTATGTAGGTACAAAAATGCCTTCTCCTTGTAACATGTGCTACTTAATCAGTGTGTATGCCCTCTTGCAGGGCTGGGGCTGGGTGCGCCTCAGGTATCCTGAGCTTGGTGTGTTGCTCCCTGGTGTAACTGCAGCCCCACTATGCCATAGGAGTGCCAGAATGTAGCTCTGCTTGTTGGAGTGATGTAGGTGGTGGTGGTAAAAGGAAGTGAATGAAAGCATCCTTGAGGATGAAATAATCTACTTCATCAAAGGGAAAACACTTTAAAAGAAAACGTAAGCTGAGAACATGTGAGTACCTGGAAGTGCCAGGATTTGGCCTGATAAAGGCATGAACATCCAGTCATGCATGTGTGTAGGTAGCTGTATGCGGCACTCTGTCAGTAAGATGGTCTTTGACTCAATATACTAGTTGAGCCTATGGAAAGCCTTGAGAATGCGCAGTTTACTGGCTCTTGTTGTATCTTTTAGATAATATATGTTACAGGAACAATTCTGCAGGGTTTTTGATGTATCTACAAAAAAAAAAGTCACAAATACTACTTGAATTGTAATACTGCCAAGAGACAGCCCAAACTAGAGAATAAAGCTTTCAGATATCCTGGCAGTTTAGCATAAATACCTAATGCTTAAAAGAATTGGTAGATTTATTTAAAATAAATAAATAAACTCTTCATACTAAAAAGCATCTACATAAAGGTAACCCACAATACACCCAAAGGTATACAAACCTTTTTAGCTATTCACATAGTCTAAAATAGTAGTCACAGAGTAGCAGAGCGGGATAAAATGTGTATACTGCTGTTCTTAAACAAAAGGGCTTATCAAAGGTAGGGAAATCAAGTATAAAAAAAGTTTTTCTATAATAATAGAGAAACAACTAATATTTGTAAAGGAGTCTGGATAGTGTATATGACAAGGGTGTACTTTGTTATTGTAGTGTAGTTCGCACAACATACTATTTAATTTAGTTGGGAATATGCAAGAACTAACATTTTCTAAGCCTACAAGTCTTCAAGAAAATTATTGCATTTGAGAACTGAATGCATTTTGAATGATTAAAGTGAAGCAGTGGTAACATCACATTTAACATTATTTTCAGGGAGTCTAAATATTTCATCATTGTTAATTCCTGCATAATCTCTCATTTAAATGGCCAATTTTCCATTGCATAAGAAATGGAAAACAGAAATAACTTGGTTTTCTTCATCTCTCCTCATTTGTGATTCAGACAAATTCCCTCTCTCTATATAAATATATGTAAGGAAAAATAGCTCCAACCCAGTGATGTCTAATGCAATTTACTTGTGCAACAGTCAGTGGGGTGGTACTGATGCATTTTATTACCAATGGATAGGGAAAACTGAGATATGGTATATACCTGGCTTTACAAGTAACCATGTCATGCCCAGAAAGTGAATCCAGCTTCTTCTGGTTCCTCTTTCTACTGTCCTATACTTCTCAGCTAGGTACCTGATTATTAGTGACATGCCAGCTTGGACACTCAGCCTTCAGAAAGTCTTTCCAAGAATTACTGGCTTAAAACACTTCCCAGCAACTCAGCAAAGGGAATCCTTCAGATTATTTAATAGACTAGATGAATCTTTTCAAATAAATAAACTTACCCATATGTATGTTTCTTCCCCAGTTGAAAATCTTTGATAGAGATTTTCTTGGAGTGTTTTCTTTGCGTCTCTGCATCAAGTCATCACATAAAGTTTAGAAATAGGTAATATAAAAGTGATTTTTAGGACATTTCGTGGTTGGCAATGATTGAACCAAGATCTGTTTCATGAACCAAGATCTGTTTCACTTTCTAGTATCAGAGATATCTCATCCCTTGCTAAATCAACTACAAAGCAGCCAAGAAACCGATCCTACTTCTGTGTGGTCATGCAGTCTTTTGTTTTAAGTCACAACCCTCCCTCCCCTTCCCGCCGCATCATCTTCAGTGAACTGAGATTAGCACAAATATAGGTGCATTTCAGATGTTTACCCCTTACCTGCTTTCAACAATTACGATATGCTAGCTGTGTTTATCCAATATTCCCCTTATATCAAAAAGCCTTAGTGTCTTTATTTTGGTTTAAAGTTTATTAAATTTTGATCTTGTTAAAGCAGAAGGTTAATTTCCCCATTACTTTAAAAGGCTGCTACAGGTGTCTCCATTTTTGGTGAGACCAATTCACATTAAAATCAAATGAAGCTCAGCTGTCTGCTGAGTGGTAGAAAGACCCGACTGAACCTTTTTGTAGTGAAGGTATGTTGATCCTTTCTGAAGGTGATCTGGTCAGTTGAAAGAGGGCATATTTTATCACACTAAAATATTTTATTTATTCTACTAGGAAGTTTCTTCAATTTTAATAGCAAGTCTTATTTAAGGAAAAAAACCAAGAATTTTAGTTTCCTTTTGGACCTGAAGGCAGCTGCCCTTCACAGTCACAAAGCAGAAAGTAGGTAAGAATTCACTGAGCAGAGAGGCTGTTAGGCTGGGTTTAAGGATGGCTTTCTGAACACATGGATTTCTTTTATTTTTTTTTTACTCTCTGTAGTTTGGAAGAGTTACTGGCTGTGAAGAGTAAAAATGATAATGTAGAACTGTATACATGTGAAATAAGTAAAACAAACATTTTTCTCTGTCAGCCTGTAGGCACCAAGTGTTGTCTTGTAGGCTTTTGGAAGAGTAGTTACTGGGCACCTCTAGGCAGTAACTGAAATAACTTCTTTCCTTTCTGAGGTAAGTTTGCCCTAGTGTGTCTATTCCTGGTGTGACTCAGCTGAAAGCTGTAGACTCTTACCTAAGGAGTCTGTAGCCTCTGTTTATGCCTTTGAATGTTTATGTATTAGTCCTCTGAAGAGTGCAAATCCACTTGGAGAGCAAAGAGTGTCAGCAAATACTTTTGTTTGTTTTCGTATGGTGTCTGCAGCGTGGTAAGAATCACAGTGGTTCATCAGATTTAAAAATTTCCAAAACACAGTTATATTCAAACTTTTAAAATTAAATATGTGCATGTTCTCATTTCCTTAGGGAAATGCTCTTAAAAGGAGGCTTCTTTACAGTGGGAAGAGAAGGCTAATTTCTAAGGCACAGTAAATACTGAAGAGGGAACAGTAACTGCCACCTAAACTTCAGACTTAATATTCCTGTGTAACAGTTTGATATTAGATTTATTAACATCCCAAATTCTGCTTATGAGCAGAAGGATTGACTGAGGGAAGTACTTATGGGATTATTTTGGGAAAGACACAATGCCAGTATCTCATTCTGACTTTATTGTTATGTGTGTAACAATGATGCTTCCAACTTTAAGGCTGAGCAAGGATTGAGTACAGGAATCCATGCTTGGGGAACTCTTCTGCCAAGGCTAATGCATTTTAACTTCATAAGGATTTCAGATTTGGGTTTTGGGAATTATTGACCTAGAATAGAAAATCCTTTGAGGTGTAGTTGATTTAAAGAAAAAAAAAACAAAACACATCTGAGCTGTGTGAAGTTCAGATAGCAAAATATGAAAATATATTCAGCTCGTCTAGTTCTGCAGTTTATCACTATTTGAAGATGCAGACTTACCAGAAAGTTTAGAGGAGTTAGTGAACCTCAAAATAATCTAAATTCAATTTTGAATTCTAAAGCTGATTTTTTTCCCAGTCTTGGAAGGTACAATCTGAGCAGAACAAGAATAGAAAAAGATATAGGCAAAGCGAGATACTGAAGGTCGTATATTACGTGAGTAAGAGAAAGCATGTCCTCTGAGTACTACCCTGCTCTCCCTTTCCCTGCAAGCTTTGCTGTACTCTTAAGATCCCTTTGAGACTCAGGATATGGAAACTCCCATGGACTTGCACTCAGAGACAAGAATAAGAATCTTGAGTAGTTTGTGAACAAAAAGGCCAGGCTTCTTTTTTAGCTTCATTCTAAATAATGATCACATTTTAAACCTACTTCATACAAATTCAATTTCTTTAATTCAGGCCTAATCATGCTGTAATGAAAGCTTTTTCAGATGCACTGTTTCCTGCAGTGTGGATGTTGTCATCTGCTGTTGATGGAACTTGTGAAAATGAACGTGCAATATTTTGATGCCTTTGGCTAAAAGTCTTAGAATTGTTTGTCTGTAGCTTGAATTGACTGGAAATGTTCCAGGGCTCTCAATTAACTACTGCATAGCAACTTCTGTGACTAACATATGATAACGTCCTTATCTAGGGTGATACAGGTGGTCCTTGTGGTGTGGTACAGCAAGAGTAAAATTCACCTACGTAATCAGCAAAGCTACCTTGCACATCACACCAGTTCATGAAGCGGTTTCACAACGGACTGGTGACCATCCTAATTGTCTTGACCTTCCAAAGTGCAGGGAACATATCTTGGATGTTGATTTTGCTCTAATTTGCATACATAGCTCTGTGTGCTTCTATATGTATGTTTGTGAATGTGTGCGCATATTATACAATATACTGTTATACATTCTTCTCCCACTGGGAAGAGGATGAGAGAACAAGTGTGTGACAGATGTTAATCATGTTGCTTAATTGCTGCTGAAAAGCATTCGGATAAAGCGGCAATGAATGGGGTACAAGAGCTTAGGGAAAAGACGCGCTTTTGTGTTAGACCAGTCTATGATGTGCTAAACCCCACTATTACCACTGACTCACAATCCCAGGCAGAAGCTATCCAGAAGGAAAATGAGAAAGAAGAGACCTCAGAAGGAAATGTCAGGGTAGTCATTTTCTCATAGGACTCTTCTTGGCAGCTGGAGATAGTGACTCTGTAATAACATGTTAGTCTTGAAGGGGGATTCCTCCAGAACGGAAATGTCCTTACAAGGACCATTGCCCTAACTGTATTCAAGCCTGTGGGAAACAGTTACCCTATGACGAGTTCTTCTAAACTAGATAGGATTTATATTTATTCTTAAATTGTTTTATTTTTGGTAACTCCCCCACTGTGACTTGACATCCCAGAAACAAGACCCTTCAGATTCTCACAAGCCAGTAACACTGCTGACAAAACTTGTTCAGAGTTGTCTGTTAGCTCTACTCACTTGATAATTTTCCATTCTGCCATTCCCTTCTGTTAATTCGGAAACGGCTGTTACATATATCAAAAAAGTTAAAAACATCTTGTTGGAGATACATTAGCTAAATCAAGAGAAGCAAGGGAAAGAGCTATCTGCTTACTCTGATTATATTTCTATTTTAAGAGGCTTGGATTTTCCAGACTGACGCAGGTGTTGAGCAAAAGTATCTTGGAAAACCGACCCAGATTGTGGATTTAATTCTGAGTGTACAATGTAAGTTTTGGTGGTACTTGTTTTGCCTAGAAGCTTTTATTCACTCCCCCAAATTTCAATTGTAACTGTCCTCAGCAATGTGATGGTAATAGCTAATATTGCATGGAGCTGATTGCTATGTTTTTTCCTTCCTCTGCAGACCTTGCAGTCACAGTCTGAGATCTAAGAATGAGATCGGATTAATTTCTAATTGCACACTTGCACAAGAAACAACAGATTTGCCAGTGTACCCAATGCCTTTAGTGATATTTCTTAATCTCATTGACCCCTGGAACTCTATTAATGTGAAGCTACTCATGTAATGGACCATTCTGCTGATTATGTGTAATGTACAAGCAGATGCTAGCTCAATATTTCAGTTGTACCGGCTGTTCAGATTTGGCAGTAACAAGTGGTAAAATCTGCTGCTATTAGATGAAGAGTGATTCCAAGCACACAGTGAGAAGCTGACACTTTTCCAGGCATTCAAAACAGAAGCACAGTTTAATATTGTGTTCAGTACTTGCCCTATAACTCTTCCAGTTCTCACAGAAGAGTAGAAATTTGGTGACTCCTGGTGTTATATTTCCCGCCAGACTCATTTGCTGTATACACTAAGAGCTCTTGGAAAAGCTGATAAATGAACAGGGAGCCTTTTTTCTTTAACTGATGAAATGAAATTCTCTCCCAGGCAAGGGACATGCTGGGTTAGGTACTTCTCTGCACCTTCTCTGAGATCCAAATAGGAACAAGAGTGATCCTTTGCCAGCCCTCTGCTGAGCGAAGGGAAGTACTCCAGGGAGATGCTTCATAAATGATGTGTTCTGATGTCTGTCCCAGTATGTAGGCCAGAGATTGCAAACCCTTAGGTAAGCAATTTGGATTCAATTGCAAGTGTAATGGGCACACATCCTAGAAGAAAATGCTCCCACATCTCGAGTTCTGTGCCTGAATTCAGATATTATTACTGTCCCTTGTGTCTGAACTTAGTGGCAGCAGGATTAGCTCCTGTACTCTACCACCACAACAAATAATTGCATTTCAGTGACCATAATTTTCAGAAACAAAACTGAAAATCTCTCTGAAATGAAACCAAACCATACGCTTTAATACTTGCATTTGGTTTGGAATCTAGAGTTCAAATTCATACTAATAGCCAGGTAATCTGCAGGTTTGTTATTATAGACATGTTTTTGCATACCTGTAAGCAAGAACAATTAAAGCAAGTTAAAATCACTGAACTCCCTTTGTTATTGGAATTGAAAATTGGAAAGAAAACAATCTTGTTGAATTTGAAAATTTCAAAAAGGAAAAAAAAGGGTTTTATTTTACCTCTAAAGACAGTGTTGTTTTTTTTCCTAATGATCTTGAATTACTTGTCTGGTAATTATACAGGCATTTATAGAGCCAGGTGATGTCAACTATTAGCAAACTATTGACAGACTTGGTCCTTTATGCAAAACAGCAAAAATACCTTCAAGTTTCAGTGGAAGAGCCTGAGTTTTTTATTTGGTCAGAGCATACCAGAATGACAATTCTCTAGACAGTCTCTGGCAAGATTCCAGATCTGTGTGTATGTTAAGCTCAGATGTCAGTGCCTTAATGTAGGGGTCTGAAGATGAACTTTGGCAGTGTTTTTGTACAGGTACAGTCTCTGTTTTGAAATAAAATGCCTTATTGTCCTGTAAAATCCAGTGAGAATCATGCTAGTGGGTTATTTTTGCTGCCCCTAAAATATTGTGCTTTGCATGAACCTTGAATGAGCAAGGTCTTATCGGGTGAATTCTTTCCTCAAGCTTCCACAATTGTTTTTCATTCCATTTTTACATTTATGGTATATTCATATAAAAATATTCATACATTTTGTTGTTTAACACTGCTAGAAACCAGACCTGACATCCAACACGTGGACAAGCACTGACACGTGTCTTGTGAGATCAGCTTCTTCCTTTTGAATAAATGCCATTAATGTGTTGGGAGTCATGCGGTGATTCCTGTCTGAACACTGTAGAGCAGGACAGAACTTTTAAATGCTATATCTGTGCCTAGGCACAGATTGCAACAGATAACTAACCTAGAAAATGGGATGCAAACATCTTACACAGACTAGCCTTCTAGTTACTGAATATTGCCTAATCTGAGATAAATAGAAATCTTGGTTACAAAGCTTAAAAAAAAAAATCAGGAAGGAATGCCTGTTGGACATAATACTAATTTCTCCTTTGCCAGCTGTGAAATTCATCTCCTTATTAAAAAAGTCAAAGCGAAGTTTATGGAATGTGTTTGCATTTAAAGCTGTTTTTCTGTTCATTTTCAGATGAATTTGGAGACATGGCCTGTTATAATACCACTTCCATTAAACATTGGAAGCTTGAATTTTTGAAAAAAAAATCACACAAACATACTGCTGCTAATCCAAACAGAGGGGTTATGAACTGAACCTTCAAACAGAAACTTTCAATATTTGGCTTCTCAGCTCAGTAGCACCAATACGGTATGCCAACCATCATGTACTGTAATTAATAATTGTTGTAAAAAAAGGTCTTTAAAGCAGAATACCCACTGCATATAGCTTGACTGCTTTTTTAACCAAATAAGGTAATAGGGCATTTCACTGTTTATAATAGCTACATGAAATACGATGTTTCAAACTGTTAAAGAAAACACATTTAAACTTTTCCTGCCCATTTCCAAGTTTCTTTAACTTCTTAAAAAAACTGTCTACGACTCTCTGGCAGATTTATAGAAACCTCCATTTTTCACTTTTCAAAACACTTTAACAAAGCTTCAGAGATGAGCAACATATCACCCAAGTTCTGGCATTTATACAAGGATTGTACACACTGAAGTTCAGAAAGAGTAAACATGCAGAAATCAATTCCAGAGACTGACAGAAAGCGGAACTAATTAAAGAGGCCCAAGCAAAAGAGATCATTTTTGAAGACAAACAAGTCAATATTTATCACATAAATAAAGTTGGTGCTGCAGTGAATCCGGTGATATTTATAAATATACATCTGGCACAATAACATTTTGGTAATTATGAAATGACTGCTAATAAAATATGTGTAAATACTTGAGCCCTACAATAGATGACTCTCAAACTGCTTTAGGCTCATATCAAAATTTAAACATTATATTATCTGACATCATCCTGAAGTTCCTTAATGACCAAACATTTGTTACTATTCCCACTTACCATTGTAACTTTATTGACTTAACTGGAATTAATTTCATTATATCAGTGAAAGGAGACAGATTCAGGCCATGAACTCCTCATTGAATGTTTTCTTTTCCTATATTTCTCTTACCCTGCAAGTCCAGTAGCTATTTAACAGTGCTACTTTGGGCTCTCCTGGTTGTCATGCCAGTGCTATCTGGTGCTGATTACCCCTTCATTTTGCTGGAAGTGTTCTTGGCATCAGACCCATGCCAAATCCTCAGGATTTTATTCTCTGCTACCAGTTCACATTATTTTCAGAACAGGAAATTTGTCAGAGGTTTTTCACTTTCACTGAACAAGGGCAATGAAGTGCTTGCAGGATGAAAGGCCGTATTTTTCAATCATGACAGAAATCCCAAGAGGTGTAATTTTTAAATCTTTGCGTCGCTTAGGACGATGCTGGTATAGTTCTGCCAGCTCAGGTTGTTCCTATCATCTGAGTGTTTGATGTTCAATAGCAGCAAAACCGTGAACCCTTAGAATGGTGAAATTACCACTGGCCCCTCCTTTTTTTTCCCCACATATGGGTTCATTTAAGGCAAGGAGTACAAGTTTATTACTGTTTAAAGAGGAGGCAACTATTACCTCTGTCACTGGAAATGGACTTCTGCACATTAGTGCCAAATGCAGAGGGTGGGAAAGTGTGTGTGTATAGGGGAAATGGGAAGGGGGGAATGTATGCTTGTGTATGACTTGCACGAGCACTGTGTGTTTCCGTATTCAGTATTATTACCTTCCCCTGGTTCCCTGGTATATTTTGGAGTCCATTTTATTTGAGGTTTCTAAGTGTTTTTGACTTTTGCGCATACCAAATGCATTCAGGAAATGCTGATTCCTTTTAAACTACATCTCTAGAGCTCATGAGTAGAATTCAGGTCTGCAGGTCAAAGTTCCTTTTGCCATCAGTATGAATTCAGTATGCAAAATGGGAAATCTGCAGCAAACCTCTAGAGCATAGGATTGGCAAGGTTAAGGTACTTTGCTTTAGCAGCATTATCTTTATCACATCAACGGCATCTTTCCATTTGTTCAGTTGTCTTGGGTAGAAATTTAAATTTAACAGAACAAAAACTATGTTGTTGTTGTCATTTGACTTTATTTTTATTTGGTTAGTAACAGCATTTCTCACCTGCAGGAAATCTCCATGCCAGAAAACCTGACATCCAAGATGTCAGAAGCATCAGTATTCACAGCAGGGCATTTTCTAACTTTCCTGACTGATTCCCATTCAGGCTCTAGCACAACCTTTTCAGTTTTGTCCTAAATGGACAAGTAGAGCTGCCTCCCACTCCAGACCATCACTAGCATGTATGCTGTCTGTGGTGAGATGGTTTCATCTGATTCAGATGAAAACACATGTGCACACACAAATAAAATAATTAAAACAACAACAACAAGAAACCACAACACTTTTTCTTTTTCATTCAGCTGATTTACATGAGTATTTTCTCAAATGCATGGGGAACCTTAGTACAGGGGAAGGAGCGAGTGCAGCAATAAAAGGCCCAGCGTGTACAGACAAAGCCAGTGTTGCCACTGAAAAGTATCCATGTGGAGCCATAATCATGATATTTCAATATCACGTATGTCGTGTATGGACTAACCTGCTTCCCTTAAACAATGTATTCAAATGCCCAAAGGGTTGATTCATATGCCCGAGAAAGGTCTATTAAGTACTACACATGGATGAGAAACAGATGTTTTATGTGAATGTTAAAAATTCCAGGACAGCTTTTGCAATGACAGAGATTGCTCTGGTGTCCCTGGCTAGCTTCCCTGGTGTTGTCACATGTATTGTATATTGTTTGGATACGCTGCAGAGATGGATGCTTCAGTCATGTTTAATGTAAGGCATCTTTCAAAGGTAGGATACACGTGTAAAATATCCGTAGATAATAGAGGGAAAAAAATATGAATGAAAGGAAAGCAAAAAGAATCAAATGTATTTATCTACAGGAAGAAGAGGATGTAAATATGAAAAAAAACTGAAAGAACAATGACTTTTTAAAAGTAAGGAAAACACGAGGAAGTCAGTGAATATTGATTATCAAAGCCCTGAACAAAAGCTTCAGGTGATATTTAGCTGGCAGTAGTAGTGGGTGAACCAACTGTCAAATATTCAACAACATAACACAGGAACAGCTCTGTTTGAAGAGATGATGTGGAGTTCAGCACAAGTAAAACTTAAGCTTTTGTTAGTCCAGGAATTAACACTGCTATTAGCAGTCACAGAAGAAGGAAAAGGGAAAAAAAAAGTATCATAACCAGTTGGAGATGCACAGTGAATACACCATACACCAGTATTTTCAGAATTGAGTAAAAAAAATAAAATGGGGGGGGGGGGGAGGGGGGGAGAAAAATTTGGGTTACACAACATTTGGACACTCCAAAACTGACCTGCTCCTCTCATTGTCTCCAACCTACCAACTGGTTCAGACTAAGAGGCTTATGAAAAAGCCCCCTCTTGCATGCCTACAAAGTTTATTAAGCCTAAGACGTCCCTGATTTAAGGGGCTGGTAAGAGCAGCTGGATGCCATTGTTCTAAAGTTGGAAAAACATGGCTTCAGTCTCAGGTTTGCTGGAGTGATGGTCTTTTTTTTTTTTCCTAGTAACTGGGCCTGTTGTCAGTAATGTCCAGGGTAAACGTTTAGACATGAGAACTAAAACAGACAAGTTAGCTGACTCATCCACAAGCAAGGTAGTTAATGGTGTGAAAAGGATTCACATCTCTTGACTCCCTCTTCTGTGTTTTATCCACAAAACCATTTTTAAGTCACAGGATACTTCTGAGTTTACAATGAATTTAAAGAATACATTACTACTTCTTTTCAGGACATCTATATTTACAAAGCCGAAAGAGCTTTCTCAATCTGGAAACCATTAATTAGCAGTTCTACCTACGTGAAGTAGGTAAGAAATAAGAAACAATATTTTCATGTCTACAAAGTGGAGGTTATCAGGGCAAAGAAACCTGAGATACGTGATTATGCTGCTGTCAAGTTTATACCTGTATGCAGTTAATGCAGAGGGAATTCTAGTTAAGATCCCCCTTGCCCAGCAGCACCCTGCCCCTGGCCTCCCCAGCCTCCCCACAGCCATTCTGCCTCTGGTGCTGCACAGCCACCTCTACCTTGGTTTGGGGACAGGTAATTTGGAAGAACCAGTTATTCCATCTGCAGATCTCACGAGTTGAAATCTGCTAATAAATCCATCTTAAATGTGGCAGACAGATTATCATGAGTGTGAAGAGGCAGTTTGTAAGCTATCTGAACAGAGAGAATGGGGAAAACAATTCTGTGCAGGTCCAAACACGGTGAATTATCAGGAAAATCTTAATAGAGAGATCTGTGTCATTGTAGAACCATTTTCCCAAGCAGAATAATAGAAGATTAAAACTTTCATGATTGGATCGTCATCATATGAATGGCATGATTGTCCTAGGTATGGTATGACTACATTACTAACCCATTTTAACTCTATACAGGATTGTGCAGGACTCAGTTGTGATTTAAAATGAGCAAAACCAGGTTGTTGCCTGAAAACAACATATTTCCTCCTTGTTATCTGCCGAACTGAGGGTTCTGTATAAGTGAGCTCATACTTAAAGCAGTCTGCTTTGAGACCTCAAGTTCACCTGGAAAGTGTTAATTCCTTTGAAAACCAGTTCTACTTCTGTTTGTTTGGGCTGGGAAGAGGGAATGGCTAGCTGGATGATTACCTTGAGAATGAGAACATACAAAATCCAGGAAGAATGAGAGCCCACCTAACAAAGAAGGAAGCACCTAGGGAGGAAACCCCCAGTGTCTGAAGTCAAGAAAGAGAAAAATGAAAAAGTCAGAAAGAAAGGTACTCTGTCAGAACCATTCACTGAAGTCCCAGAAGAGTTGTGCACTAAAACATCATGTTCCTTTGAATTTAGCTATCTTTTATGAGCAACAGTTGAAAAATGAGTAACAACTGATCTTTCACATATGTAACCTTACGACCTGACATGGGATCTTTCAGTGGGGCTGGAAAGCACGGCAGAAATTCAGCAGTTTGAAACGTGAGCACTTGGATCTTAGATTGCCCTTTTGTCACATCACAGCTCTGCTCTCAGGATTTGCATCGTGTTGGGTCTCCAGCTCACCCTCTGCATGGGGGAAAATTCCACTTTTTTTGTATGTGCAGATGCGCATACTTCAATTGATGAGATTGTGCTACTTTATTCACATATTCATTTGTATTTCAAGACCTTCTCTTTAGTCACTCTTACTGAGCAAATACAAAGAAATCAAAAGGGGACTAGAAATTTGAATAATACATACTTCACTGATATTTCTATATTAAAAAAATGCTAATAGTTCTTTGGCTCAACTTTGCTTTTTTTGGGGGGGGGGGTATTCAGTATTTTTTTCTTCTTAGAAGATGAATTGCCTCTTCATAAGACAAAGGAAACAGTATTCCATCTTATGAGTGAACCATCTGTGGAGGGAAATAATCCACTGTCTAGCTAGGAAAAGAAATGAGGCAGCATAATATGCACATGCCAGGGATTTACTTTCCAAGTCATTTCAGCTGAAGG
Organism: Anser brachyrhynchus; assembly: GCF_964034855.1. Classification (NCBI taxonomy): domain Eukaryota; kingdom Metazoa; phylum Chordata; class Aves; order Anseriformes; family Anatidae; genus Anser; species Anser brachyrhynchus. The sequence continues at coordinate 18,251,370 of NC_137699.1, read as the reverse complement.
AATGATAAAGCTTTCCTTTAATTTCAAAATATGTCTCATTTGAAAAAAAAAACAAACAAAAACAACTATCGAGGTGTAACAGTTTCCTTTAATTTACTGTATATGAACAGCTTATTTCTTGCTCTACTAGCTTGTTGGTGCCCCCTTGTGTTTAAAAGAACATGATAAATATCTATTGTATTTGTCAATCTTTTAAGACACAAGATTCCTCCTGAAGAACTTAAATAACTATAACTGATCAAGGTATGGATACTAGTGCAGAAGGAAAAAAAAAAAAAAAAACAAAAAACCACAAAAAACCCTTTTCTTAGGAATTGAAAACAGACTTTTAGCTTACATTTCTTTTTTCAGGATAATTTTTAGATATTTTCAGATGTTTCAAAACCACTAATAAATTAAAGATATTGATAAGTTTCTAGCAACTGTATTTTTAAAAGTATTTAAACAAATGGCCAAAACCAACATTGGGATTTTTTCTCTTTATTCTGTTCAGGTATATTATTCTCATGTATATAATCAGTGAATTAATTGATACTCTTTATTATATGATGGTGAAAGACATCTGAGGACTTGTTTTCATTATTGTAAGGCATGTGGGTTTTTAGGTGTGCAACAAGAAGAACCACCATGTCTTTCAGTCCCAGAATGAACACAAACAGATTCGGACCAGCAGGCATGCTGCCAAATCCATGTTTTGCGGGGGTCCTGGTTAACGGCAGAAAATTGCATTCATCTAGTCTGTTGTGATTTAGGAGCATAGGATGAGGCACGTCAGCAAGCCAGGAGCTGGAAGAAAACTACCAGACTGTGGCATCAAGTTATTAGAAGAGCAGTGACCAGACACAGGGTAAGTGGGTGGCAAGCATCCTAGCACAGTACAAGAATCCAGAAAACTTGTGAGCTGTTGAAGGAAAATCCTGTGTTTTGAAAGGAAATATTCAAAAGTTGTTTTTGAGATGTTTATGAATCACCAGAATTTTTTGTACCTGCTTCCTATTTTGATCTACATAAGCAACGAACTTCCAAAAACCTCTCATATTCAAATTTCACCTGTGGTCAGCATGAGGCTGCTGCGATTCGAATTCTGGAGGGCAGCTCACCTCTGAAAGAAAATGACTGTATCTGGTACCTCTTGGATTGCAACCCTGACAAAAATAGTATTGATCCATTAATTGCAGGCGGATGTCTGTCTGACAGTCTCAAGGATGATCTACAAAAATTCTCAAATGACATATTAACTCCTGAGTGGTGCAATTAAAGAGATTTATTAAGATTAGGTGGAGAAGGTGACATTAAAGCCAGAGAAGTGGCCTGGATGTCACACCTACTCTGATGTGTGGCAACAGCTGATCGGCGATGTTCTACCTCAGTTTAGTCATGGTGAATAAGACACCATGAGTGTACGAAGACTTACTTCTATCCCTTCTCGTCCAACCCTCTCTTCTCGTCACCCAGCCTAGCCCATAGTTACTGGCTTCAGTGTCACTTTGGTTTTGCTGTCCCTTCCTGACTTGCTGGACTTTCCACCCTGACTTATGCTGATGATGTTTTGAGGAGCAGCAGCGGGAAAGCACCAGACCCAGCATCGCCTGTGTGCTCTTAACACACCAGTGCGTGCTGAGGGCTGTCAGTGATGCACTTTGTGTACAATAACAAGTGACGTGACTTTGTTACTCTTAATTATCTGCCTGGACATAGACAAGCTATCTATATTTACAGATGTATTGCTGGAAAGTATGCTGTGTTCAGTCTGACCAGGAAACAATCACTGCCGCATTATTTTATTTATATGGATTCAAAGCACAACAAAAAAATGTCTATATTCTTTCTTGTATCCATTTATGTTCAAAAATATGTACATGAGCATAAGCCAGTTCTCCAAGATCAACCAAAATTCACAACAACAAAATTGATGGCCATACCTAATTAACAAGGCAAGCACTCATCTATTGCGTGTGATGTTCTGTCTTGCTAAGATCTGCAAACTCTGCCCAGGATAAATGCATGTGAAAAATACTCTTCTTTAAAATTTTCCTAAATTTATTTCTCTCAGTACCTGTCCTGCAGAAACACAGAAGCTGGAGGCTGGAGAAGTGAGCACAACCGTTTCTTTAACCAGCTCATCATCCTTGATTTTTTTCATGCAGGTCCTTGGATATTTGTGTTATGGCAAATACTGGTGAATCTCTCTGAATTTGCATTTGACTCACAGCACTGGGCTGAACCCTGAGCACGTTGTTCCCCTGTTTCCAGGGAATCTTCAGAGGGCCTGGCTAAATTCATGATTCATGTGTTTAAACCACAAGCTCCTTGGAAATAGATTGAGGATATTAAAATAGATAATGTAACCAGTTAAAACAACAACAACAAAAGCCTAGCAAACACCTGTGACCAGCAGTTGTAACTGAGTATATGTAAGTCCAGAATTTAAATATACAATTCAGTGACAGTCCTATGTGTAATTTCAGTGCTGATGAAAGGACCTTCTAAGATCTATATGCTACCTGGGAAATAATTGCTAGGCATAGATCAGTGAGACTTGTGCTAAGTAATTAGATTCTGAAAAAGCAGCCATATGATTGTGCATAATGTTATCCAAATATTAGTTGTACTACAACCAGGTACTATTATAACAGCTCTTAACTCATTCATGCAAGTCTTAACCTACTACTTTTAGTGAAGTGTTTCTGTAAAATAATGGTCTTAAATTACCAGTTGCCACTGCATAAAACACTCTTGTGATGGGATCAGGTATGCAGCAATGGCAGCAGCTGGGGCAGAGCTAACGGAGGCCCCAGCATCCTCCCAGCTGTAGAAGCAGCTGGGTAGAGAGGGGCAGCCCTGTTCTGCGGGAAGATGGGAGCCGTGGGAAGGATATCAGCAGGGAACAAGGAGGCTTCTGGCTACTTTTCCTGTGGCACCTGGGCTGGCTGCAGGAAGGGGAAGTTGGTCTGGGCTCTTGGCTGCCTGGGAGGTGAGTGCTGCGGGGCACGGGTACCGGGACTGTAGGGGCAATCTCTGTTCCTCCAGGGAGTAAGTGCCTCATAGAGCATTGTGAGAGGAGCCCTGGGAGGGCAGGTGGCTGTGAGGAGGGTCTGGAAGCAGCAGCAGGTCCTTCGGGAAGCGTTATCCATGATCAGATCTCTGAGCTCTCGCTGTTATTAATGTAGTGTTAAAAATGTGTCTCTTAGTGGGCTGTCAGTCTATGCAGGGTGCTACTTCTACTGCCTCTCTGCCCTGTAGATGTCTTGAATAGCACAGGAGCTATGGTCTTCTAGTATCCAAGCTACTTAAAGAGCATTAGTTTGAATCACGGTTAAGTGTCTCATTGTATCTCAAAAGAAAAAAACTTCGCTGCTTCCTCTACAGATGGTGCAACCGTGGCAGGCTCACAGAAGTCAGAGTGGATCACAAATACTAAATGCATGTCAAGGGAGATGCTGTCTTCTATAAATGTAGAGTGACATGTCGAGTCACAGGTAAATATATCACCCTTCTTCCTCTGTATGATTCAAATGGCAGTTAAGCTATGAGAGTCGCTTCTAGGAAGCAATTTTCTTCTTTTTTTTTTTTTTTAAAGTTCAGAGCTTAAGACCAAAGATATTGAGTCAGGTCATAGCACGCAACTGCAGATTGCACAAAAACATTTTAGGCTGATTTTTTTGCTTTGGACTGTACGCCACAAAAAGGAAAACAAGAAAGATCCATGAAAATTCTTCTTAATCTTCCTATCCCGGTTACCTCAAGCTCCAGTTCAAGAAGGTAATCAATAGCTGCTGTTAACTGTTAGCCACAGAGATCAAAGAGAAGGGAATGTACATTTTCATGTCTGTTGCAAATGGCTATGGATCGATGGACTTGTGCTACAGAGGAAGGGATTGAGATGAGAAACTGGTGCAAGGATCATTATATGTACAGCACTAGATTTCCCCAGAAGCTTGAAACAGATGACGGAGATCTCATAAAAATGAACCAGGAAAACTCAGATCACCAGTAGCTTGAGTCCATTTGAATCTCTCTTGGGATAGAGAGGGACTGGACCCAAAGACAAAGGGTTAAAGAAAATGGAGTGGGCTCTGCTTTGCTTCCCCACCCCTTCGGGCAGTGCAGCTGGGCTAGTGCCACAGCTGTAAGAATTTCCTTCCATCAGTAGCAAGGGGAGAATTTGAGACTGACTGTGACTCACATGGTCTGAATCAAATCTTTTCCCTTGCTGTTCCTGTGAACACGGTTTACAGCATCTTCTAATTTAATTTCAAAGTCCTGGCCAGGATCTTGGGTGGTGTTGCCTTCAACTGTAAATTGCAGAGGGAAGCAGTGGGAGGTTCCTCAAACTTTTGTAAAATGACACTTGGAAACTTCAGCAGCATTAATGGGAAAACCCTGCATGTATCCATAATGGCTAAGAGTAACTAGTGCAATCTCTTCATGGGGAAATGACAAAGGGAGTCGTTCTCACATGCAGAAAGCAGTGTATTTTGTCTTAGAACTTTTTTTTGCTCTTATGCAGAATAACTTAATTTTTCATTTTGATTACATCGTCTAAAACTGCGGGAATCAGTCATCCCAAATATATATTCTTGACTTAGGGAATGTGTGGTGACCCTGAATGTGCTTCTGCTGTTGGCACAGGCAAAAAGCTATGAAGCAGTGGATGATTTCTGCTACAGACGTTGTTTGATTCAGTCCTTAAATTGCATTCAGATTTGACCATATATTTGGCATACTAGATATTACCATTTGCAAACTGTAATACTGTTCTCACTCACCTCTGGCAAAATGTTAAAACAAAAAGCCAGGAGTGTTGAAGATAATATTTAATATAAGCATGTACAGAAGCACTAGGAAGATTGAGGCATTGATAAAATAATGTTTTAGTAGTATTTGCTTAATTCCAACACAACTATGCTTGACTTAAATGAGATCATAACAAATTATTTGTGTTTTAGGTACGTGAGCTCTATATAAAGGCAAAGCGCTATATAGACAAGAGCCTTGCCATACTCTGTCAGATCCGAGGTCCACCCAGCCCAGGACCCAGTGTCTGTCAGTGGTAAGTAGCAAGGAAAGGAGATAAGAAACAGAACATCCTTCCCCACAAATGCCTTTCCAACAACCAGGGGCTTAAGAGCTTACACAGCTGAAAATTATATCCAGACTGCTTTGTACAGTAGACACCACTGAACCTATTTTTCATGAATGTTTCACATCCTCTAGAAACGAAAAAAAAGGCAAAAAGAAAGCTATGCTTCTGGCCACACTTGTACTGCATGAAAATCTCACAATGCTTGGCATCCATAGTTTTGCTGTATTTAATACTATTGAATAATTTATGTAATAACACTATGCACTCAATATGTTAGATGGAAAAAATACTACCTCCTGATTGTCTTAACCTTGCCACCTGCTAATTTCTCTGGGTATGCCTTAGCTTTTATAGTATGACTCATCGTTCCCCCTTTTCCGCCTTGCCTGTGATTTTAGGGCTCTCTAGAACCTCATTCTCTACCGCACCCACAGCACGTCCATTAACTCGTTTTTTTCTCATGTACGTGTGGATGACGGGCAGGGACCATGCTGTGGAGGGTGCAGAAGGCAAGGGGCAGGGGTACGCCCCTGCAGGAGCTTTTTCCACGATCATGTGATTGCGCTCATGCCATTTCGAGCAGCTGCCAGGGATGTGGGCTCTTATCTCCGGGTGCCCCAGCCGAAAGGAGAGCTGGAGCATTTCCCTGCCTTCACCGCGCGCCCCGCAAAGGTGTAAGAGAGTACACAAAAATAGTTCGGAGGCAGAGAGGGGCTGGTGGGCTGCCATTTGGGCTGATGGGGCTGGTGTTAGCATTTCTCCAGTGAACGAGCACCCGGAGCCTTTACTTGTCTCCGGATCACAGGAGGTGAGAACTGAATTATTATTGTTATGAAGGTACACAGTACATTCTGCAGGAGCAAACTATAAATATTTCCAGCAAATGCACTTAATATAGGTGTGGGTGCCAAGTAGCACTGTCTCCTTCCTAATTGTTAAGAAAGAATTTTTGTTTTATTGCATAGACAAGTAGATCCTCCTTCTCTTTGCCATCCTTCTCACAAGTATGTGTTGAGATGGCACAATGGGTTTATCACATGGTAAGGAAGAAAACTGTAGCTGGAGCCTCTGTCTCCTATCAGCCCAGCAGCCTATTTTAGCTCATGGGGCTCTTGAGAAGACAAATCTTGTTTCCTCTGCTCTCGCGCACAGTCTGAGTGGTCCCACTGCTTGGTTGTCACCTCCAGTGAAGGAGTGGTCCAACTGATGTCAGTCCAATGCCGATGTCCCCGCGCTGCACAGGGAGGAGCCCAGGGAGCCGTGGCAGGTCCATGACATGGTGTGTGGACATCTGGAGGGATGGACATTGGGCAGCCTCCATCCAGGGGCATGACTTCCCCTTTCTCCTTGTAGCGTGTCCAGCCATGGGCTTCTCCAAAGCATTCAGAGGACCTGCTTGAGCTCCTCCATTTGAGTGGGAAGGAAAATTCTCCTGCCTGGTAGTACTGCTGGCTGTGGCACAGCCTCCGCAACACATGGAGGTCATCCATTTCCATGCAAATCTGTGCCTGACCAGCCCAGGACCTTCTAAACTAATGGCAGGCAATCACTGTGGTTTGATTTTCAGGACACTTTTTAAACAGTAAATGATCACTCATTAACACTTAAACACCTGGAGTGAGGCGGTAGTGTTAGGTCTACTTTGTTTGTTTGTTTTGTTTTTTTTTTTCCATGCATGTGGCTGAAGTATAAATTTAATTTCTGAAACACTGCTTGTCAGACTAGAACTCCCTAAACCCCGTTACTAAATGAGGTCATTGATCAGCTGACCTGCCTTTGGCTGGGCTTGCAGTGGAGAGCAGTGGGCAGAAAAGGCCACTTTCTGATGAGGACACAGGCTCCGTGGCCGAAGCCTGCTCTGCCGGCTCTGAGGTGTGTGTGTCCAGGCTGGGTTCCCAGCCCAGCTGTAGCCAGCGGCTGCTGACAGAGCCTGGGATCATTGCAAGATAGGATGCTGGAATCCGGCATTGTTTCCAGCTTTCTTTGTGTTTCACGTTCATAAGACAAATATATATGTTGGGCTTGTGCCCACATTTGGTTCTGCTGCAAATCTCCGTCCAAAATAAATTAATTGTAAGCAAAGGAAAAAGAGCACTCTCTCGAATGCCTTTGATCTCCAGTTAAGCAAGCCAGTAAGTGAGGCTTCATACAACACGATCCACTCATCTGCTCTTCTGCTAATAATAAAATGAGTAAAGCACATTTTAAAAATAGTCTAAATCCATACTTTCTCAAAAAAGCACAAAAGTTAAGAAGGAGTAAAAAGATATGAAATCTAGACTAAAAGCATCTTGGCTTGGCTTCAAAGCCTCTGGGGATTATAGCCCATGAAGAAGAAATCTATACGTGTAAATTCCCTTGTTTGTGTGTTTATCTCAGTGTGTTTTCTACCTGTCATGTCAAATCTCCAACATCACCTGGAAAGATTCTTTTACAACTTGAAAAATGCAGTCCCATGGAGATACTGAAGCCACAACCTGCTACGTTTTGGGTAACAAAGGAGAGTAGAGAGTGGGTTGATGACTGCAACCTAAGCAGGAGCCGTGTCCGGTCCCAGTTGTGCAGCAGGGAGCCACATGCCCTGCGCAGTCCCCCAGGGGCTCCTTCCCCAGCAAGGCAGGAGGAGGTTGCTTGGCCCCACAGTTCTCTTGTAGTCCGGGTCAGAGAACCACCAGCGAGATGTGGCTTCTGGGGCTGCCCCAGGGAGCGGGAGCACAGCCCTGAGAGAAGCCAAGGGGTTTGTGCCCTGGGAGATGAAGAGGTCTGGGATCCTGTTCTCCTGGTCCTGTGCAACTCCTGTGGCCATCCAGCTGAAGGTGTAAAAAGTGAGTGGCAGCTATTCTACACCCCGCACTTAAATAAGTAAATGCATAAATGAAGAAGAGGTGGTATTTTGTGAGGTCCCGAGTTTGCTGGTGTGTACCGTGATACTCCTAACACCCCTTGCACACTGGGCCTGGGGAGGGGAGGCAGCTGGATGCTGCCAGCAGGCACTGTCCGCCCGGGAAATGTGTCCCGTATGGATGTTTGAGCGTGGACAGACGGAGGTGAATGCCAGCACACGCGGGGCAGTGGGAAGGGGCGCGGGGGTGAGCTGGTGAGAGACCCAGCTGTGCCTTGGGCGGGGGAGACCTGTCAGCGCGGCAGCCCCAAATGACGGCATCTCTTTGGCAGGACACCGAGCCATACTTTTCCCCCCCTTTTTTCTCTAACAGCAAAGCGCACGAGGTTTTACCACGGTACGAAACGGGCCGGTGGGGGTGAACCCGGCTCCGCTTCGGGCAGCGCAGGGCCACCGGGCTCAGCCCCGGGGACTCCCCAGCGCCGCGCCCGGGGCGCGCTGACCTTTGGCGGCCGCGCTGCCCCCGCCCGGCCGCCGCAGCAGCAGCAGCGGGAGCACGACCAGCACCGGCAGCACCGCCAGCAGCTGCCGCCGTCGCTCCGGCGCCCGGTGCCCAAGGTCAGGGCGGCACCGGCGGCCGCTCAGCAGGTAGGCGCGGAGCCCTGCGCGGGCGGAGCGGGCAGGGAGGCAGCGCGGCGGCGGCGGCGTGAGGCGGGGTGCCGGAGGGCTGGAGGCCGGCCGGAGGGCTGGAGGGCCGGCTGGAGGGCCGGCCGGCTCCCTCCCCGCCGCTCCCACCCCGCGGAGGGCCGCGCCGCGCTCCCGCCGCCCGTATTTAAAGGCGGCCGGGGGGCGCTGCGCCCTGCGGTGCCGCTCGGCGGGGTAGCGAGCCCTGCCCGCAAAAAGAGAGGGAGGGGGGAGGAAAGGGGGGGGAAAAAAATAGGGAGAGGGAGGAGGAGGAGGAGGAGGAGGAGGGAGCCTGGGAAGTTGAGTTTGGTACCAAGCGGCAGCTGGGCTGCGGGGCTCGGCGGGCGATGGATAAGGATGAGATCCACCTGCACAGGCTGCCGGCCGCCGCGCCCTGGGGACCACGTAAGTCCGCGGCGGGGACGGAGTGCGGGGCGCCGGGGGGCCCGTGGGGAACGGGACGCCCCGCTGCCCATCTCTCGGCAGCCTTTCGGCGGGGAGCGGCGGTTACAAATCCCGGAGTAACCTCCGCCAAGTAGCAGGGAAACAAGATAGCTGTCTCCCCGCCCCGACCCCTCAAGGCGTAGAATGGCATAAAGTCCCCTTTACCTACATTCATGTAGCAATTAAAAGCTCATCTGGCCCCGGGATGCTAGTCTAATTATGAAAAACTGCTGGGATGCGAAGTAGATGAGATAAATCCTCGATTCGATGATTGCTCTTAATTCACGCTGTGCTGTGGAAGACCAGCAAAGAAAGGTCTTACCAACTGAAACAGGTCTGTCTCAGGTTGTCAGTAATGTTTTTACAGAACTGGCTATATCGCGTATCTCTATCATTAACTAATGTGTGCAGCAAAATAAATTATATATATTGGAAAGGGAAAATACATTCCTTGGCTGAGAAGTTACAGAATGTTTAGAGCCAAAGAGCAGATCGTTTAAATGGTAGGGGGTGGGAATTTCCTTGGCTTCCCTCTAGAAATAAATCACAGCTCGGTGTCTGCGTGCATGCATGTGCACCCACATATGCATTTATATAAAATCTTCACGCGCATTGGAACACAGATTTTTACAAGCACTATTTACTGAACACATTTTTCTACTAGTTTAGAGACTATAAAACTAGAACTGAGATGCTAACCAGGAACGTGCTGTAACACACTTGATTATCCAGCTGAATTGTATACAAATGAAGTAAATTTAGCATGGCACCATTTATAAATTCCATGCTTTACAATCAAAATTCCAAATCTAACTATTTGCAGCTAAGAATAGCACGGGGAGCCTTTTTCTTTACTCCCTCTTTCTTGGATTCCCATGAAAACCGTTATCCTAGAGTCTACTCGTTAAATGGCCAAATATTTAACTGGAGTTCAGCCCACTTCTAAAAGAAATGCTGTACACTCATCAAACCGTAGGGTAGCCAGAGTGCTCAGAATGAAAAGAGAACTATTTCTTTAATGTCTGACATGAAACAGCTGGACTTTGTATCTCGATACCGGGGATGGGGTTTCTGACTGCCACTGTGTGTCCCGTGTTAACATATTAGTTAAATTAAGGAGTTGGAACTCTTCAAAGCTGACCATGGGGTATATTCTGAAATTGAGAGCTGGGAAAGCCTGAGGTGCTGAGGTGTTATCGCAGTACATTAACGGAGGTATGAGCAAGAGGGCTGAAAGATAGAAATGGCACTAGAAAGCTCTACCATTACTCATGGGGCAGGTGGCAATTTATCATGAGGCAATCACGGCGATAGGGCGGGAGTCCTGAGAAGTTGTTGGAGTGGCGTTTTATCTGCGAGAAACTTTACAGAATGGTTTGCAGTGACATTCTCTATTTAATTTACTGAATCACCTATTAGCAGCACAAACACTGTGTACCAGCTTCGTTAGTAAGTTCAAGGAGCAGTTTTGTTCTTGGAAGCGTGTATTTGTTTTTCTGTTGATAACTTATCCAAAAAAGCTTGTTTGTAAAAGCCATTTATAAGATGAAACTCCTGTCTAATTACATAATGGATCCATGCATTGCAGCATGATCAATTAGTCCCAGCTAGTTCTTGGGCAAATTTTGCATGTATTGCCAGAGAGGCATGTGTACACCCATCCTTGATGTTTCTACACGGTCTTTATACTCAGAAAGCCCTGCTGCAGACAGCTGAGGAAACCTGATGGAACGAGGAGTTGGGGAAAAGCTGGAGTCAATGCGAGGGTGACAGAAGAGAGGAAGGTGAAGGGGAGTCTATAGCCCCCTTACTCTGGGTAAATACTTGGAATCAGCTACAGCCAAAACACTGTTTTGCATTTCTCTAGCGATAAGTTGGCCAAAGTAACATCAGTACATTATTTTTGGCTCTATTGGTGGCATGAAAGGGTAGGTGTGCTCTGCTACATCCCTGCCCTGGAGACCCAGACATCACAGCTGATGTCTCCCAGCTTATTTGATGCTAGTTCCTTCATCACGTTCTGGGTCAGGGAGTATGTGTGATGACAAAGGGGCCAGGGTCAGAATTGGGGTGGGCTGGGGAAAGGTGCCGACGTGCTGGCTGCTGGAAGGGCCACGGAGATAGCCTGTCAGTTCAGGGAGGGTGCGGAGTCGCTGGGACTGGTGCTCACGACGTAGCGTGGCATCAGCAGGCGCGTCTTTGCCCCCTGCATTTCAGCAGTTAAAAATTCCCCAAGCGAACACTTGGCCCCTTTGAAAAACAATGGGATTTTTTATGTAGTCACGCTACTGTCCCAAAAACTGAAGTGTTCTCCTCTCTTTTCTTTGTGAGACATCACTTACCTCTGGGCAGGGACTTCCTGCACAGCTCCATAGCTTCTACTATGCATCGCCCAGCTTCCCGTGGTAGCACTGCAGCTATTTCCATTACCAGTGAAAATGATGAAGCATATTAAGCTAATAATTAATCAGAGATGACAAGGGACTAATAACCGTATTGATTTAATTAGGACTTCTTTTCCAGCTCTGTAACTCGCAGTCACGCACATCATTAACTTAATATTTTAATTTGTAGTAATAACTTATTAATTTCTGCAGATGAGCGCAGGCGCTGGGGAGGTCACGCTTGTGTGGTTGGGATGTGCAGCGTGTTGCCAAAGTAGGGTGCCAAAACAGAAAGCAAGAGAGTGACCCTGGGAAGTAAGTGTTTATTGGCATTGAGAAGGGAAAAATGTCCCTTTTGACTTTAATTGTACCCTTTGGCTTTTCGTGATTTTGAGAAAAGGAAATGCTTGGGGATGTGCTGTGGTTGGAAAATCCGGTTTGCTTTAAATTAGCTTCACTTTGGGGAGAGGGAAGAGCAGAGGGGACTGGTGGACAGGACAGATTTCAGGACTTTACTGTGTGAAAAGCTGAGAGGTGCTGAACTTGTTCATCTCTGGCCCCCGTTTTAGTGTTAGTAGGGACGCGCAGCGTCCACTGGGGCACACTTGGCATCTTTCACAGTTGGGTCCCCGGCAAGCCACCCTCTGGCCACTGCCCGGTCCAGGAGGCAGCACTAAATACCTGGCTGTCCTGTGCCGCGCAGCTTTGCGGGGAGGGCTCCAGAGAGCCTTTGCAGGGGGCTCAGCACCCTGCTCCTGGTGCTGAGGCACCCGTCCGTCCGCTCACCGCACTGTCAAAGGGCTGAGCCCTGCGTGCTGGCTCCGTCTGCTGCAGCGGGGTGAGGAGATCCGGGCAGGCACTGAGAGGCTTTGGAGGAGAGGCTGCCCAAAGCACCCAGCCCCATCCTTCGGCACGGCGCTGGGAGTCTGGAGCACTTCACTTCACGTAGTTCGGTCACTGTACAGGTGAACCATCAGCCTGGTGAGATCCGTGAACAGAAGCCACTGTTTCTTTTCTTATTTCTTGGGATCGCTGTCAGGGATTCTGATAAAGTACCTCAGCACACACCATCGTGTTTTAGTACATGAGCCCAGTTAGGTGTGAAATAGTTCTGCTTGCTTCCAGAGGTTACAGAGCAACTCCTCTGGGGACGGAGGGTGCTGGTAAGGGATTATTTGCCTTCCCAACCTCATCCACGTTTGCTGTGAGGCTTCACATTACGGCAGGGCTCGCAGCTCCCTCGCAGGCAGAGCTGACCCCCAGGAGCGGCGGCACAAGTGAGCAGCTTTGGGGACTGGGCAGCCCGTGTGCTGTGGTGGGACCCCTCACACCGCCAGGCTCAGCGGTGCTAAGTCACCCCATGCCAGCTGCTGGATCGAAGTCACGGAGCAGGGTGATGTCAGTGGTGGTGCGCAGCTTTTTTATGGTACTTTGAAGAGCAAAAAGACAGCGGTGCCTCGGTTGTCGCCATGAGGTAATTTATGGCCCACGCAGGCCTGTTAGAGACCGCTGACCTGCCCTGCAGGCACAGGAAGCAAGGCTGCCTGTGCTGAGCTGCATTAGTCACAGCCCCCAGCCCGTGTGCTGCCAAGGGAAGCAGATTTTTATTTATTTGGCTTAGCCTTTGGTTTCCTATCCCTTGCCCCTTTGCTTCTGAGAGCAGTGCTGCATCCCGGTGGGAGGCCAGCCCGTCCCCGTACCCCTTCGCCTTCCTCCAGCCGCTATCTGAGGACAGCTGAGCTGTGTCTCCGACGGCATCCCTGCTCCTTGCTCACCCCGTGTCCTGCTCTGCCACGCCAACTTGCTTTGCTGCCTGTGGTGGCTTGTCCTCAGAGCTGCGCTGCCCCCACTGCTGCCCCATGTGCTGCTGTTTTCCCTCTTCTTCCAGCTCCCCCAGTTCCCCTCTCGGAGCCTTCGCCTGGCGGTCTGTTCTTCCAGACACTACAAAAACTATTTCCAGACTTGACCCGATGAAAAGATAGCAGTACCGCTAGATCCCATGCCATCTCCTTGCAGTATCTTTGCCTGCTTGCCTTATCTGCATACCTGATTTGTTCTTGGCAGCTCTGCGTCTGTGCTAGAGCCGGTGTGCGCGTTCTTACTCCTATGAGAGGAATATTAATAATATACTTAATCACTGAATTTGTCCTCTCAGACTGCAATCCAGAAAACGCAACCTTTTTTTTTTTTTGGTAAACTGGCATGCACCTATGAGTTTTTATGCATGATTGTAAGTGCTCTGAGGGAGTTTTAAAATACAGAATCTGTTATGAAAAGGTTAAGTAGTTTGCAGGCATTAACTGCTCTTTTTACATTTTATAAACTATTTAACTTGTATCTTGGCATCAGTGGTTACAAGTTCTATGCTTCTGGTTCCTGGTCCTGCTGTCTCACCTCACCCGCTATTTGTATCCTGCTTAGGGGGAAACTTGATGAGCATACAGAAAAGGAGAAAGAACTTTGTTTTGTAAACACATTGCAAATATTTGTTGCCTCTTGTACATCTTCATTGACGTCAGCTGATGTCCTGCTTGCAGAACAAACTTGGAATATGCAGTAGGCATCTGTGTGTTGATAAGGAAGGTTCAGCATGGAAAACTGTGCAGGGAAAGAAAAACACGTTTTACAGCACTCAGTTATTAAAAAAAAATAAAAATAAGGCTGGCAATTGAATCATGTTTCCAGTGCAGATTCAGGATGCATTTTGAAAAACTAAATAGGGAAAGTGAGCAGTTACTGACTTCAGCAACATCCTGGAGGTGAAAGTCATGAACACTGAGTCTTCTGAGCTCACTTGAGAACTCTTTAAATGTGATGCTGTGGGAGTTTGGTAGTTGCTGTAAAGACGAGTAACAGGAGCCAAGGTAGAAGTTCTGGGGTGAAGGAAGCATCACTCAAAATTTTAGGGTTTTACTCTTTGACGTAAGAAAAGTGGCTGAAGGGGGTCCAGTGCAGTGTTAACAGTCAAAGAAAAAACCTGTGCTGTTATTTATGTCTGCTCATTTGTAGTATAGCGTCTTGGCTGGCGATGTACCACAAGATATGTCAATGAGTGTGCTTTGCGATTCTTCCCGGATTTTGGCAGGCAGGGATTCAAAATATGGTATGACTTTATGCTTCTGGTATGATTGCCCAGAAGAAATCTACTGCAGACTGCAAAAGATGGAAGCTTTTATGCAAATACCATTAAATTCATCTTGCTGTGTTGCCGCACTATTGTCTTGAAAAGGTTTTGTACTGATGTATGCATGCTATTTTGGCAACCCAGCAATAGGAGGATAAAGAAGGGTTGTGTGGGCGTACTGCATTTGCTGCTAGTTTTTTTGGAGTCGAGCATCCAGCTCTACATTAAATCATATATTTGTTTTTGTTTAGCATTGGCATGGTGTACTTCTATGGAGAAACTGGCCCAAGGCTCGAGACCTATTCCCTTGTGTTTAATTTTGTGTGGATGCTGTTGATGGGTGGCGTGGCTTTAGTAGTTTGGGATGTACTGGGGGGTACCACGGTGTATCCGATGGGAGTTACCAGCTGTGGAACCACTGGAAGGACAAGATGAACAAGACCATGTCCGAGCAGCCGTACTGTGTGCGGTGGAGGCATCCATTCCCCAGGCTTGCTAGTGGAAACTACTACATGATTGTCTGTATCCTGTGTTCTCTGGCACCGGCTCTGAGCCTGGTCTAAAGAAGGAAAATGTCTTTCTGTGTGTAGTCTGAACGCTGGTATGTGGTCAGCAAACCTCATCCAGATGCTTGTATCTTGCTGCATACTTTTGAATGTTCTTTTTTTGATGAATGGCAAGAACAGGTTTCTAAAAATAAATTAATGGTTTTCCCTTTTTACTTCCTGTGACTTAATATACTTTATTTATCTATATAGCTACTAGTCATCATCATTCTTCAGCTCGCAGGAGTATAAACAGAGATGAGCCTGCGACACAAATGAGGACGTGGGGCCATGTTTCCTAGGTTCCCAGCCAGGTACAGGAGCTGCAGCTGCAGCCCGGGGATGGAGCGGGCTGGCCCTGGGCTGATGCCGCAGGGCTCTCGCGGGAAGTGGGCAGCAGTGAGGTGAGACACTGCCTAAAGCAATAATACCCGAGTGAGACTCCAGTTTATTACCCCAGCACTGCCCCTGCTGTCGATCAGGCCGGCATCCAAACCAATGGTTACTTGTCACTTAATCAGCTTGAGCAACGTACTTTAAATTTAGTCTCCCAGGGCATGTAGTCAATTCATCATGCTGCTGATACTGTGTCCCAAACAAATCATACACTTCCATCAAACAGATCTGAAAATCAATTAGTTATTGGGGTTTTCGGGAAATAATCTTTCTGTGGTGATTGCCTACTAAAACTGAAGGCCATTCTGTGCTATGGTAACTGTCCTGGTTTCAGTTAGGACAGAGTTAATTTTCCTCCTAGTAGCTGGTAGGGTGCTATGTTTTGGATTAGGATGAGAAGAGCGCTGATAACATGCTGATGTTTTAATTGTTGCAGAGCAGTGTTTACACCAGGCCAAGGACTTTTCGGCTTCTCGCTCTGTCCTGCCAGCGAGCAGGCTGGGGGTGCAGCAGGAGCTGGGAGGGGACGGACCCAGGACAGCTGACCCAAACTGGCCAAAGGGGTCTTCCATACCATCTGGCGTCATGCTAAACAATATATAGGGGTGGCTGGCCAGGGTGTGGGGCCGGCTGCTCGGGGATAGGCTGGGCATCGGTCAGCGGGTGGTGAGCAGTTGCATTGTGCATCACTTGTTTCATACACATTATTATTAGTAATAGTATTATTATTATTATTATTGTTATTATTATTTTCCTGTCTTAATAAACTGTCTTTATCTCAACTCACAGGCTTCACTTTCCCGTTTCTCTCTCCCATCCCAGAGAGGGAGGGGGGAGGGTGAGCAAACGGCTGTGTGGTGTTTAGCTGCCGGCCAGGTTAAACCACAACAGTAACATAACACAGTAGTTTTGTTTACTTGTGAGAAATTGTGGTATCTCACTACATATATATATGAACACTACTGTATATAAAATATGCTGAGCATTATCTTCCTTCCCAGAACATAGTTTGGGTGTGCCTCTCTTTGTTGCAAAGCAGCACATCTCTATGTTACAGCGTATGTTAAATAGCAAAGACACCTTGTGAGGTATACAGGACAACTTCAATCTGTGCTGTCTTGAAGCTGTGTGTATACACGTACCGCAGTGTGTAGGTATGACTAATAGGACTGACTTGGTGTCCTGCGCAAGAAGTGCACTTGCTAGCAGGCCGAAAAATGCAGGGTGAATGTCAAAATATTCCACTTTTATTCTCTTTTATCAGAATGACTGGTTGTACAGAGAATGTGAATCTAGTAAGTGTTCATTTTCATTTCAGATGATTAAATACATTTAGTTCAGCTCTACTCAAAGTCCATGCAGCATAATGGGATGCAACATTTGACTTTCTATGTAGTAGAAAAGAACGTTTCCCCTCTTTCACTCCCCTGCTCTTTCCCCCCCTCCTCCCCCCCATGTATCTTTTCTGATCTTGCCAATACATGCATTTTTCACATTTTCGTGTGTACTGTATGTCTGTATTGCTTCTTATGGGTAGTTTTGCTTCCTTCCCTTCTCTCCTCTTCAGTAACCATGCTTATCTAGCTTCACCCACTGCCGCCCTTGGAGTCGCTGTGGGACTGCTTGCTGAACATGAAAGCTTCTCTGGGAACTGTTATGTGGGACATTGCAAAACCTTTCTGTGCATCTCTCTTAACTGTTAATTAAAAGGACATAAAGCTTCAGAAAATAGCAAGCTTCCCCCTGGGTCCATGTTTGCAGTTCCTCTGAGTTAAACCAAAGTATTTCATAAGAAGACGGGGGCTCTGAGCAGCCTGGTCTATTGGAAGGTGTCCCTGGCCATGGTAGGGGGGTTGGAACTGGATCACCTTTTGGGTCCCATCCAGCCCAAACCATTCTGTTATTCTGTCAGTACTGAGTCCATAGTACTCTGCTGCAAGGTCACAAGTTTCTAGGGTTATGGGCATCAGAGCAGGGTTGTGTTTGTCAGCTCCTTGAGTCCGCGTGTGAACAGTCTGCCAGGGTTTAGCGTTGACACTGGTGGGGGCATGGATTTGAAGTGTTATTTTGAAGTGTATATTTCTCTTTACAATTGCTGTCAATAACCCCTTTGGCAGATAGCTGAGACTGGCTAAAAGGCCAGAGAGAACAGCTTCAGGTACATTATGAGGACATACCTCAACTACAAGGACAACTACTGTGGGCTGGTATTTCAAATTCAGTCACTTTGTAGAAATATTTCATTCTGCGTGCCCCGAGATACAAGAGGACATTTGGGCTCTCAGAATAGGAACAGATCCTGTTTCTGAACAATTGTGAGGGAGGATGTTCAGCATGTCCTCCTTTAGCTCACGTGGTAGGGAAGCCAGGCTGAGAGGCAAAGGCTGCGCACAGACACCCTGTCCTAGCGCTTTCGTATGTCCTTTAGAAGTGCAAAGTATTTCTTTACCTACTGATCTTAAAGGACTCCGTAACCTTCAGTGAGCCTTCAGGAGAGCCTGTCGCCTCCTTTCTCATTGCTTTCATTTGCTGTGGCAGAACTTTTGTTATATGCCAGGAAAGAGTATGTTGAATTTAGGGGTTTGGCAGGTATCAAAAAACAAGAATAGTCATTTTAGTTCACTTGAAATGGACTCAGCTGAGAGAAATAATGCTTGCCCAGGGCACAGCCATGTGCGTTGTGTGGGTGGGAATGGAAGAAATGGAGCACCGTGGGTCTGCCCGGATCAAACGGGATCAGATTGTCCTGGGTGCTCCTATGCTAAGAACTGGATTTTAGTCTATCGGGCCGTGCTTGGTCACTCTGCTGTTTGCTTTGCAGGCGGCTGCTGAGTGTCAGCCTAGATAAAATAATCTAATTTTTAAACATGGAGTCTAGAGCTTTCCTTCAAGAATGAATGACTAAGAGTCTAAGGTCATTAGTGGCCAGAGAAATCATGCACATCGGTGGCATTCTTACATGGCCGTAATAGCCTGTCTTTTGTGTGTTGCAGTTACAGTATTATTAATTAAATATGAGCAATTTAAGTTTATCTGGCAATATAACTGAGTAGTTGGATAATAACAAAACCCACATACTGATTACCAATGGAAGCAGAAATAGATTTTAGTTTAGATTTTAAACATTCTGGTATCGTACCAGAGGCATAGAAATCAAATCTGAGCCTTTTAAAGCTAATAGTTTCTAAATGGCAGATGAATTAATTTATTTTCTAAACTTTCTCCTTGTAGCATCTTGTTAACAAACTTCCAGTTAAAACAGCAAGATTCGTTTCCAAAACAAAGTCTTTGTTGTCTTTATAATAGAAATTAATGAAAGCTTTCCCCTTTCTCTTTCTCTTCGGTGTATTTTCTCAGAATAGTTTGTAGGGGCTATATCCTGCAATTTGCTGTGCCCTCTGGCCCTCAGCCAGTGAAGCACTTAAGCATACAAATAGCCCTGGTTTTGGTGGAAAGCAGGCAACTGAAAGACCCTCCTGCATGTCCTGATAGCATCCGCGCCCCTGGATTTTTGAGGGAAATCTGCATTATGCTTGCCACTCTGCATGGTGTTTTCTCCACCAACCAGTAGCAATATTTTATCATACAGTCCTGCCTCTTTGTTCAGTCATCTCTCTAAGGGATTTCAGCAATTACTTAGCTGAAGAAAGACATGGAAGGTCTTCTTCAAAGGTTGAGCACGGCGAAGCACAGGGCCCTGTGCCTCTCAGGAAGCTTCTCATGAGCTCTGCTCTAGGCCTCAGGGGCTTTGCTGTTCATCTTCATTTTGGAAAGGAGGAGGGGTAGTTGTGGAGTGCAGTATCTCACTTGTTATGGCAATAAATCTTTAAAGTAAAATCCAGTCGAAGCAGTTCTTGGGAGCTTGCAATTGATTCCAGTCCAGCAATTACTCTGTATTGACTGGCTTGAGCACACACTCTGTCAGCAGCAAGAATTTTGTACGGAGACTCAGTTGCGGGAAGCTTTCGCATTTTACCGGTGGAAAATAAATTCAGGGACTATTTCAACCTCTGTGTGAACAACCAATTTATTTTTTTTTTAATTTTTTTAAGAAAAGTCATTTAAGTCTCAGGCACTGTGTGAAGGGTGCGCAGAGGCTGTCATTTAGTAATGGAAGCAGGAAAATAATGATTCTCATAGTTAGATTACTGCAGGGGAGGGGCCCTCCTCTTGAGTTTGGTATTGCTGTCGGACCAATGTGGGGAGCTAACTTCAGCTTTTGACAGGTTTGATACTGTTGCTCTTCTTACTTCTTTGCACCACATCCTTTTCCCAGCTGCTTTCCTTTTTACTCTTTTTGGTTTTAAGATTCCAAAGGGGGAGAAAAGAGATCACAGAAATGGAGACTGAACTGGGGAAGGGGAGGGAAAGTGTTTCAGATATCCACAGGCAGGAAATTTGAACTCCTCTGGAACCTGAATGAGTTCTGGAGCAGTCTCATTATTTTTATATATTTATTTCCCTTTTTGGCTGTTCAGTCTGCTTTTCCCACGTTATCATCAAAGTGGCCTCAGAAGGGACAGTTGTGAAACAGAAACTATCTATGAGTAGAGAAACAAAAACAGAGCTTTTGTTAAGCTACAGATGCCTTGGTTTTAGCAAAAACAAACAATTTTAATTGCTGTAAGTATTTGCAAATGCTGCTGCTCTCCTCTAAAAGTGTTTTAATATGGGGGAAGTGGGGAAAGGCAAGAAGAGATGTCAGGGACCGCTCTGTCTTGTTGAAACGTGGGTTCAGCCAGTACACTGATGGTGGTTTCTCTCTCTTCCTACTCTCTGCCCTGGCCTGAATGCAGATAGGTTTGTAGCAGTGGAACTAAAGGAAAAAATAGTTTCTTCCCCTGGTTCACATGAACTGCTTTGAACTGGAACAGATGTGGATGTACAGAACTATCTGCTTACAGCAACTGTTCCATTTATAACCACAGATTTTCTATTCAGGTCTCTTTATCATTTTAATTTATTTTGTGTTTCCACATCCTTTTCCACAATAAAATATTCTTAACTAAATGGGTTTTCAGTTCACATCCAAAGCCCTTGGAAGCACTCTTCCTTGTGTGAACTTTCTATGCCAGTGTTATTCTTCAGTGACTTTTTGCTCATAATGTTGGCCTCTGGAGGCCAGGTCAAGTTTGGATTTGTGGTATTTGTAAGATGCGGTTCAGAATACTGGTTTGTTACCAGATTAGGATAGAATCTAGAGTCTGATGTAATGGTGATAAAATCTCACAAAAGGTGTTTTTTGTAATATCTAACTTCAACATGACATTTCCATTATGTTTCTGCTTTAGGTTTTCCATTAGGTTTTTTTGTTGTTGTTGTTGTTGTTTTTTTTTTTTTTAGCACAAATGTCTGCGTGCAACCCAGACCAAAATTGTTTCAGTGAGTACAGATAAGAGATTCAAGTTCAACCACAAAAGTTCAGGCAATGACGTTGTTTTCATTTGGTGTTTCTCATGATCTGCTTTGGAGCAAGTTCCTTCACTGTTTGATCTGATTAAATGTTCAATAATTAATTCCCCATCCATTCCATCAAGTAAGGAGGGAGCCCTTTAGTTCCCATTCACTGAGACCCAGGAACGTGTCCTGAGGTGGAGAAAAACTGCACGTAGCCATGGGCAAAATCAATAGTGAGGTTTGGTTAAAACTAAGCGGCAATGCTTCTCCAGTTCTGCACTCAGTGGAGCAGACCATGTGGCCTTTATTACAAAATTAGGGATTCATTTTTTTAGAGTTACTTCAGTTTCCCTGTTCTCTAATTTTCTATGGAAACAATCGGTTGTTTGCATATTGGAGACTGTACGTGTCAAGTTCTTTGTTTTAGTTTGACGGTTTCAGCCTTGACGCAGAAAACAAAAATTTCATCAAAGTCATGGAGGCAGATAGGATTTTAATCTAAACCATATTAAAAGCTGAAACTCTCCATGACCACAGCATTTTTTATGGCTCAGCCATAAACTGAATTCTGTGCTACCTTGGAGGATGCTGGAGGTTTTTCGTAATCTGAAGACACTTTTCTCTTCTGGTTGACTCCATACCAGATGTGAAGCTTGACGGCATGGTCCCATGAAGCAGTGTTTTGGTGCTTGGGTACTCTGAGGAGCTGTTGGGGAAGGCAGGGTGTCCCAGGCTATGGGTCTGTCACAGCACTGTGGTCCTCTGATGCGGCACAGGGCTGCAGGGACTGGTGGTGGGCCTTCTTGAGAAGAAATGGAGATGAGATCATGGTGATGTTGCATGCTATTCTTTTGTTTATATGGGCAAAAGCTGTGCAGTTTGGTTTGGTCCCATCTGTCCAATAGCTGTAGCTCGCTTTATTTGCTTTTTTCAATTTTCATGTAAAGTCTCTTCTAACAAAAAAATACAGCTCTTCAACTGCACGTATTTTTTTCATCTCTTTGAATGTTTTTGTTTATACAATATATTGGCATCACATAGAAAACCCTTTCCATATTGCCCTCATGGCAGATCCTTCCTCCTGAAGTGTTCTTGCGCCACCCTTTTGCAGCTTTAACAAGAATTAAAACTTCATGGGAATGTACCCATTCCACAACCACATTAAAGCTGTGGTTGAAGTCCAGTTTTCAAACAACCCCCAAGTTGGCCAGGTCTGAATTTTCGGTTTTGATTTGATATGTTATACAGAGACCCTACTTGCAACATTCAGTGAGGGATGAGGAGCAGACACGAAGCTCCCAAAAGCTATTTGCTGTCTGGGCTGAAGCAACATCTTGTTTATCCGTTCCTGTAACTTGTCCACATGGGGTGTTTTATCCCCTCTTTCAGCAAAGCACCACGTAATTTGTCTGGTTTTAATATTGACCAGTAGTAATTTTTTAACGTGAAGAATGTGCAGTGAAGGAAGACCAGTTTACAATTATTTGATAGATCGGTTCCATTTTTGTTTGCATCTGCTAGTTTTATTGACTCTATTTTTAAGGAAAAATAATTATGTGGAGTCTGGTTTTAGTCGAGGGCTTTTCTGTTTTATGTGAGGAACAAAAACCTGCAGCATCAGAAGAATAAAATTAGGTGGGAAAAAAGTGTTATTTTCCCTTCAACAAATAAATCAAGTGCTTCTACCATACAAGAATGTACAGCAGTGTAACAAGTGTGGGCACTAAGGATAAGCAGACACATCAACAGAGGGAAATCTCTGACAAGTTTTAGGTATGTCACTTGGACATGGGATGTATCTTAGGAGACAGTCTGTCACTTTTATTCCCTAATAACTTTTGACAAGAGACAGATAATACCGCAGAGTTTATTTTAAGGTAGATTGTTTAATTTTGTGTCTGTTCTCTTTCTTTTTCTTTCCTCTGGATATTTTTCCTTTTTCATTAAAACACACGCACACAAAACAACAGAAAAAACCTCCCTGGCCCTGTGAGCTCAGAGACTGTACAATCTCTGTCTGCAGGAGAGAGATGACATTCGTGACCTGTTCCTGAAGTTCACGTAAAGGTTTTCCTTTTCTTTTCCTTTCTCTTTCCTTCTTCGGCCAGGTGAGTGCGGGGGCGAACACCCCTCTACAGAACCGTGCTGCTGGGGCCAGCTGCAGCCCTCATGCTCCTGCGAGCCCCAAGCCATCCCTGAGCGGTTTTGTCTCAACTCAGCAGGGTCCCAAACCGAGCGGTTGTTCCGCGGTGGGCCGGATGCTTAAAAACATAGATTATCCGAAGGGTGCTTGTGAAGAGGAGACTTAAACATTCAAACTGGGCATGCTGAATGCAACCGGCGCGTTGCCATCCGCCTGCGCCCGGCCACGCTCCCCCAGCCCCACGCACAGAGCACCCCAAGGGGTGCCGGGTGCCCTCGTCCATCGCTTCCCACGGCCGCAGGGCGCCCGGGGGGCAGTGAGTCAGAGGCAGGGCCAGGCAGCTGCACTGCGGCAACGGCTCGCTGCCCTGCTGGGGTCGAGCGCTTGGGAGCAGAAGAAACCTAAGAGTCCTCTGGGGACCAACACAGGAACGTAAGGGCGGTCCAGAGAGGCTGCACCTGGGAGGAAGTTTTTTTTGTTTGTTTGTTTTTTTAAAGGTTTTGAAGTAGGTAAATGTGGATGATGCTACTCTGTCCCTTGTAGATTCCCATCTTACACTGATGTGTTATGCATCCGTGGCACTGCAGGTAGATGAGGCATTAGAATAATTACTCACTGAATTTGAAGGGTGCAGAAACTGACGTGTTCCTGCAGGTTGGAGCTCCCCAGATGATAAGCTTGGGCCATAAGGGTTGTGACTGTAGTGTTTCTGAGTCAGTATATCTGTCAAGCATCTTGCTTTCCATTGTCTGTGGCTTGAGAAGCAGGGCTCTTACCAGCCTCAGCTCATCAGGGCCACGTGGCCAGCCCCAGTGGGTTTGCCTCTCGTAGCTCTGCAGAGATTTTACTGTGTTCTCACCATCCTGTTTGGCCTAGATGACCTTTAAGGTCCCTTCCAACCCAAACCATTCCACGATCCTCCTACTGAAGCAATTGATTGTTTCTGGCTCTGGGACATGCAGCCTTCTCCTGTCCTTGGGCTTGGTGGCATTGTTGCTTTTGACACTAACTTACATAATATTCTTACAGTTTAAAACAACTATCCTGTCATTCCTTGCTAGCCACATGTAAAACTTAAACCCAACCAAAAAATTGGGATAAAAGTAAACAGATGGGTGTGTAACGGGCAATTGCAGAAAGCTCATTTGTTATTTAAGGTAGTTCAAATGACCCAGGAAGGCTGCAAAGGCCTTCTAGCTTGAGCAAGCGCTCTCCCTGTGAGCCTATCGATGCTCTACAGCTTCACCAACATGGGGGGACACGTGTCTTGTCTGTTGCCACGAACACTTCACTTCTACCCCTTCTTTTTGTTTCAAAGCTCTCTGTAGTGTCTTATCTAATAGCCTCCTGTAGTCCAGTTACCCCCATCCAAAAGGTAGATCATGCTACATGAACATCTAAAACCTGCTGCTGTACTAAACCTTTCCAAAAGCAGTGAGGAGAAAGTCATCGTTTAAACTTGCTTTATAGTGCTTTATGAGGGAAAAACTTGTCGACTGTTCACTTTTATTTTTCTAGTGGAGGGAAAAAGTCAAGTAAAGACCTGT
This sequence comes from Anser brachyrhynchus, assembly GCF_964034855.1. NCBI lineage: Eukaryota > Metazoa > Chordata > Aves > Anseriformes > Anatidae > Anser > Anser brachyrhynchus. Next base: position 18,226,778 of record NC_137699.1, on the reverse strand, counting down.
CTGGAGCAAGTGAAACTGATAGTCACCAAAGCATGTGTTACAGTTTGGAAATGTCTGCGAGAGGCTGTCACTGAGAACAGGCCTAAAAGGGGAGCCTGAAAGAAAAATTAGAAAGAGGGTGGAATGTTATTAAAGCTATAATTATAAACATAGGAGGCGCCCTGATTTTTTTATTTTATTTTATTTTATTTTTTCAAACTCCCCTGTGAGCAGACTCCCTGCCTGGGAGTCTGCAGCAGGGGATCCAAGAATTATTTGTTAGGGAAGAGGGGAAGATGCATGTTGCCTCACCAGATTTACACATTCAGATAATGAATTTGGACAATAAGAGTTATAAACTGTAGGATTTTGTAAACCCTCCTGTTAGTGTTTTCCATTGACTGGAGCTGAGTGAAAGCACGCAGGTAATAGAAGGAAACACCAGCTGCCCCTTCGCTGGAAAGTGTTTGACTCCTGACTCGTCCTGAAATGAGAAATCCTTCTTCTGCTCCCTGCGTCACATAGCGTGTGAACGTGTTCTGTCATCCAGGATGTGGATGCAAATGTTTTGGAAAGGGCTTTAGAAAAGTATTTCCACCTCTGTTTTCCTTGGTACCAGCTGCTGTTGCACCCTGAAAAGGAATATGAGAGCTGATTCCTTTGCCTCTTAAGGCAAGGGCATGTTAAACCAATGTTTGTGGTGGTATGTGTTCAAATTTCATGTGCCACTTGTTTGGGTGGCTTCAGAAACTTTGTGCATGCAGATTGGCACCAAGGCTTCACCGAGGTCAAGGGATGGGCCCCAGCAGTCAGGAAGATGTCCCTGCGCCAGGAAGGGGCTTCACCCAGACCTGTGCTGCAGGCGATTGCCACCGTCTGTATCCTGCCATTGGGGCCGAGAGGCTGGGACTTGTGTCTTGAGTATTCCAGCGTTGGTGCCAGTCCTTGCACTGGCACAAACACACCCCTTCTCCAGGAGAAAGCTGGAGGGGGCAGGTGCCTTGGTGTGAAGCAGAAGCAGCAGTGGGATCACAATGCTCGCTCCATGTAATAAAACACTTGGGCAGCACCGGTGGGCAGCAGCTGTTTCGAGAATAACATGATGGAAATGCTTGGGGACGTTTTGGTGGCAGTAAGCCCGTGCGTGCTTGCAACTGAGAGTGCCCTGTCTCCTCTTTGACACCCTGCCCTGTGCCCTCGTTTCAAATGTCCTTAAGGTTGGCTGCATTAAAGAGAGCCGCTGGTTAATTTGCTTAACTTTTACAAGCTGCAGTTTGTGGAGCACGTATGTAACACAAGGCACGTGAGCGGTGCCGTTCAGAAGGCAGGGTCTGCTCACGTCCTGTGCTTGTCCCTGGGGCGGTTATGTGCCCGCTTGGTCTCTGCTCAGCGGTGTAATTAAATCCTGTCTTGCGGATGGCTTTTGTGTTCACTTATTTAACTTAGTTGTTGTCTTAGAAAAACTCGTATCTTTTTAGTTATGTCAAAGGTGACGTTCTGGTGAAGGGTGTTAAAGAAAAATAATTTAGTTGCTAGATGGGACTATAATAACTTACATCTACAGGATATGTTTAGAGTAGCTCGCATGACTCTGAATTTCTGTCCTTTTGTATTGTGGTGTTCCTCACCTTTGTCATTACTGGAACATGGATGCTTTTGGGAATGCTTTTTCAGCTTGGTCCTGCAAGTTAGTCGGTAATGAACTACACCTGTCCAGTCTGAGAGATCTTCACGTAGCTTCAGCAAGGCAAATGGTCTGCTTGAGCATGCCCAGGTTTGTGTTTTCCTTGATGAGGATAGGTGTGCTTTGTCCTTAATTTTACTTACTTTCAGCTTCTGTATAAAGAAGGCTTTGTGGTCAAGAGGACAGAGCAGGAACCAGCAGTCTCACCTGGGTTGCACCCATGACTCAAATTGCACCGAATCAACACGCATCTCAGCCAATCCATACTGCAAACTGAACGGTTAAGGATGACTTCTGAAGAGTTCTGCATTTGGATTGAGCTTACTTGAAGTGCAAGTGGTTTTAAAGCTGTTTGAACAGGGGGAGTTCTAACTGAAGAGGGCTTTTTTTTTTTTTTATTTAATCTGTGTTTGTGTTCTGCTCCACCATGTATTTATTTTAAAATCTGGTTGTGCATCAACACATTCTCAATCTGAAATGTAGATCTCAGACTGAGATGTTTTAAATGTTTGAACTGAATCCAGTTTTAAAGTACCACAGTTATCTAAGAAGTACATCGAAATTTCCTTCAGTATTCATTTCTCATTATTATCTGTTCTGGAGTGCTGACTGTTTTTCAGTGTAATTAGCCTATGTGTCACTGTAAGTTCTCTTTCTTATCTTGCATCAGATGTGCTGTCATGTTTACAGAGAAGAATCTTGTCCAGTATCTACGAAGCTAAGTTTTACTATGTCAAAAACGAACTTTTGCCCTGCTTCCACGATTTTAGATGTTGAATCTATGTACTATCAAGTCACACAAAGTACTGGTGCAATTTTATTTGAACATGTGCACATGTGGTTTGCGTTTCTATCAAATTCAGCAAAGCACCCAAATAAGAGTTAACGGTAGCTCTATTCCTTTATGTCAAAATTAGGCTGACTGTAGCAGAACAGTTGGTAAAAGATCTGCACTAAAGCCTGCTGATACTATACCGCCCCAGAAAAAAAAAAAATCTCTTTGAAAAACCTGAACTGAGTATATTTTACAGTTCTACATTTTGTGTTATGTGACTGTGGAGTTCTGGATCTGGTACTAGCAGCCTTACACTTTACATTGTTAAATTACAGACTTGTTGTTGCTCATGTTCCTGGAAAAGGATGTGCTCCCATGGGTTGGGCTGAGAACCAGACAAGTGCAAACTATTCCATCTGGGTAGGAATAATTAGCTGATTAACTAGCAGTTCCTCAGAAAAAGGTCTAGGAGTCACAAACCAAATATAAATCCGCAACTTTGTTTTTTTTTTTGGGTAGGAGATTGAGTGGTATAGGCAAGAGATGATATAATTCTTCTGAGGGATGGAAAAGCATCAGCTGGAGTAATGTACCCAGTTTGGGGCATCTTTTTATGAAAAAGTGTGGATCATACAGCCTAAAGCTGAGAGAAGAGCAGCAAAAATGAGAGGAGAAAAAAAAAAAAGAAAAAGAAAAAGAAAATACATCTCAAAAGACAATAGTGCAAGAGTGGCTTTTGCCACTGGTTGCACAAACTTCCATTTGGTTTTCTAGGTAGAACTGTTGTATGTAGGGGAATATTCATTATTCTTGTCCTATTCTGAGGTGCTGTATGTTAATGCTGACATTTGTTTGGAACTTGTAGGGAAAGGTCCATGTTACAGGAGGGGAAAGGAAGCAGTGGGAAACCCTCTGTGCACACATGACGGCCTGCATGCCAGCTACTTCAGGAACTCCTAGGTCATCATGTCCAAATCTTTGCTATTTCGGGCAACCACATCACAGAATCCCATTCATAAATTTCTCAAGTACCATTATAAAAATAGTTTGATTTTTTTTTTTTTTTTGCCTCCATTGCTCTGACTTGAACCTCATGCATGCTTGTGATTCAGAACCTCATCTCTGGACCATCTTTGAGTGTTTTAAACATTACTGTAACCATATGTATACTTTATTTGTTCTTCATTGCTCTTTGGCTGTCTGACCATCTATATGGGGGGAAATGAGGGTAATGAATGGAATCCATGTAGATAGTTTTCTAGCTTAAAATATCCAACTTCTTTCATCATCTTCTGCAAAGACAAGCGTCTCCCTCCATCACTGCCACAACCCCCTCAGTTGTTTTTGCATCCATTTAACTTTGAATTCGTGTTTCTGGAATAGAGATGATGAGAGCTGCAAGCAGTATCCCAGAGGAACACCGCTGTTGCTCTTTCATCTTTAACAGAAATATTTTGTTCAATACAGTGTAAATTGTCATTTGCCTTTTTTCTGAGCTGTGCCTCACAGAAGGATTAGTTGTGCTGTGATTTACTAACTTATAAGGAAGGAGTCCCAAAGTATCTGCAGTGATAGACAGAGCTTCCATGTGATACCCCTGGAGAAGATTAGGAACAGCCTGTGGTTGAGCAGAAACCACATACCACTGTCCCGAGAGCCCTGATGGATTTGTAAAGGAATTAGTCACAGGAAAGATATTTTTGTGGGTGTTCACTGAAACTGAGAAGTCCTGTTGCTTTTGGGTGCTGGGTGACCAGGTGGTGGATGTGCAGTTTGATCACAAAGTGTTAGCCGTGGGTTGTTTTGACACTGTTTAAATACATGCTATTCTGCGAGCACGCCTGTGACCACCAGATGTTCTCAACATTGTCTCCCAAGAACAATACAGAGGTGGCTGTGGGAGCAGAGGAGTATTGTGTCAGCAGTCTTACACCATCATGAGGAGTCTCAAGCCATCCAGCAACCTGAAGTTGCTCTTGTGGTAAAACCAATCCCTGCTTGGTTTACAAAGACAAATAGGTTTGGAAGGTTGTCTCCTGGTAGTTGAGAAAGGAGCTGATGTAGTAGGTGAGATTTTCTAGAGACTGAGCAAGAAAAATCTGAATTGTTTTTTGGAGGTGAACATCATAAGGCAGCAGTATAAAGACTCAGAGGATACACAGCTAATAAACCTCACTTGTTTCAGTAGGGGGAAATCACACGTCTGCGTTGTGAACAGTAAGTTCAGTTTCTGAGAGGAGGTATTTCTTACAGGAGGTTAGGCAAGAGATCAGATTTAGAAAACTGAAGAACTGCTTGATCATGTATGGCTTATCTCATATGTGGTTGTATTTCATGCACTCTGAAAAGCTTAAGAAATCCAGTGTCCCAATGGACCTGGACACTACCAGCGTGCCTAGTTTGGACCCATTTGGTTCCTGATGAAGCAACAGGGCTCTGCTCCAAAGGGCAGAGTTTTAAGAGGTCATTGCTAGGTGGAAATTTTTATTTGCTGAATTGAATCAATATTTTGCAATTTGTAAATTTTACAATTGTTTGATGTGGCTGAATTAATGACATACAAATGGGTATCTGCATGAGAACATCTCCTCCCCTCTCCACTCCACCCACCCCCCCACCCCCCATTTTCCTAAGGCATACCTTCACTTCGGTTGTGCTGCTGTGAAGCATTTCCATATTTAAACAGTACTCCAGATTGTTTATTGAAGTGGGTAAGCGATATACCATCCAAACTTCTGGCAATTACACCATAAATTTCCAAAATAAACAGGCATAAGGAGAGAAGCCAAACGGGATACAAGTACTAAAAATCCTCAAGATTAGCAAGATATGCCCCTATCTGTCAAACAAGCAAGTAATTGTTTTGGTATGAAAAACAGCATTTCAGATACAGATTTTTCTATTGTTGGCTGATACTGGTGTTTGGCTTAAATCTTGTTTAAAAGATCACAGGCTGAGTCCCTTCTGAGAGCCTGAGGCCTGATTAGCAAGCTTAGAGATTAGCAGAGGAAGCACTTGATATTTTCTTGTCCAAGGAGATCCTGATAGGATGCTGTAAGAATTTCTGCATAGGCTGGAGTAGGTGCAATGCAGCATTTACACAATGAACATCATGTTCTGCAATGACAGCATTAGTCTGTAGATATATTCTTATGTGAGAGCTGGCACTCCACAGCTTTGGGTCCAGTCAAGTCATACCTAAGTTTAACCTTGTTCCAATTTTCATTAGAATTAGAGCATCTAGCTTTCTACATAACACAGTTTTGTTGTGTACTTTAAGCCTCTACTATTGCAGGGTATTAATCAGGAAGACTTTCTGTGTTCTCTGAAGTTTCCTTGAAGCATCTGGTTGGACCACATTGTCTGGAGTTGTCTTGTAGTGGCATTTACTGTCCTTCCTGTCTGCGGTCACTAGGGCTTCACAGGCAAGAACCAGCCCTGCAGGTAGGCAAGGAATAATGAATATAAATTGTTGATCTGAGTTATAAATACTTCCTGGAAGAATGCAATTAGAGATGAATGATATCAGGAAAGAAGTCTTAATTTCATGTAAACAGAAGTCAGCCTCATGTCAAAATTAGGTCAAGAAAATAAACTCTAAAACCTTACACGTGTTGTAATGCTGAAATATTTCTTCAGGTAAGTATGTGTAGCTATTGATAGAGGTGTGTGCACTGTCCACTGTTTCAGAGCACTAATGTCCTAGATGTATATTGGTGGTATGCAAAGCTCTTAAATTCCTTCTTCCTCTGTAGGCCGCTGCTCAAGGAGTTTCTTGGAAGGATGTTGTTCCTCAGAAAGATCTGACTTAGCTTTCTCTATCCAAGCCTCCTCTGATTTCTACCATGTATAATCTTTTACAGGCTACAAAGTCAGGGAAATCAGCAGCACACACATTTTGTCCCACACATTGCTGCTGCTTTTTGATTGCTCCCGCATTGTCAGGAAAAGAATTTCCATCGCTTGGAGGGCTGTCTTGTTTTTCATGGTCTTGGGGACCAAATGGGCCCATATTCTGGTGTAAAGTCTGTATGTCTTCTGAGGGCATCTAGTGTAAAGGTGCGTTGGTCTTGAGCTGGGATGAAGAGTGACTGTGAAAATAACAGTTTGTGCTTAACCACTTGAATTTTTTTTTCAACCGCTACAACTGGTTTAAATGTTTTAAATATCATATGACTCCCAAATTAATGCTTTGTGCAATAGCTGATCCAGCATTATGACACCTGTTCCACTGTAACCACTGTTGCTCTATCCCATCACTTCACAGAATATTAGCCACTAGTAATAAAAAATAGCAACAGCTATGGGTTCCAGAAATCCAAAGGGTTAGTGAAACAAACAGTTCAAGGACACTACTAGCGAGCTATCTCCATTAGATTTGAAATCAGTTAGAATTGTATCACGTTCATTTATATTTACTTAGTTGCCCTCTATTCCTTTAAATACCAGAATTTACATAATTAGTGTGGTCAGGGAGAAGATTTTTTTTTCCCTCTTAATCAACAACAAATGCATTTCGGGTTTAAAAGCAATTACTTCCCAGTAATTTCTATAGAGAATTAAGAATTTCGTTAAAAAAATATGAACAGAATATTCATGAGACTTGAAACCTACCTGGCAAAAATGTATCATGCTTTTTGTAAACTGGTTGAACTTATCAAACAACTTAAAGTATGTGTTATTAAAGAGTGATAAAGTTTACAAATAGCAATTTAGAATATATTTTCAAAAAGTTCACAGAATAATAGCTATGCTAAAGGACAGTATCCAAATAAAATTTTGTTCCAAATATTTTGGTAAAACAAGAACTTTTTTTTATATGGAATATTGTTTTTTTTTAAATGTTTCAATGCAATATATTAAAGTTTAATTCTGTTTTATTCTATTGTTTAGTTTTTTCACTGATCTGATAAACATTTACCAGATAAATGAACAGAACATTTTCCTTTTCTTAAAAAAAAAAAAAATGACAGCAAGTGAATTGCTTTTCTATAAACCAAAACAGAAAAAACATAATAAAACTGCCTTACACTTATAAACTTAATCACACATCAGAGGAAAAGAAATTCCTCTTTTAAATTCTATAATGAAACCTTGGCCTTCTACAAATAACAAAGTTATGACATTTCTAATGTCTTTGTCAGGAAATATGAAAACAAATGATGTTTTCTCTCTTTCTCTATATCTGCCTTTATGCCAAATGCTGGCTCTTGGCAGGAGCTGCCATTTCCTTTCTTACCCAGAGTAACTTCAGACAGACCATCACGGGCTATGAGGGTGTGATGTGTTTTGTCTGCCTTGTGGTTATGTTTCACTAACATCTCTTCTCTAAAGGCTTGCAGTGGTTAAAATACCTTTTGATCATTAATTTTGTTAGCTAGTCCTTGTTCTTTAATGAGGAGCAGTACATTTTATGTGCACAGTAAAAGTTGTTTGAATGCTTTGTGTCAGAGATGGAGAAATTAAATTTTAACATTTGTTGATGGAGCCTTACATTGTACCGTCCAGGAGAGACTCATGCCGTTCCCTTGCTGAACCATAAAAGGACAGCTAAAATTTGGGAATCAGCTGAATATTTGTTTACAAAAGAGAGGTACTGTTTGAAATTGTATCAGTTCCAGTTTTTGTTTTGGTGAGTCTAACCTTTATGGTGCTCAGAGCTGTTTCTTAAAGGAAAGAGGGTTTGTACACGGTGCTGAAGACAGGGTATTATTGAGGGTATGTCATGGGAAGACTAACGACTGCCTGCTGGTTGTTGGTTGTTGTCCCAGCTGTTGGTCTCTTTCTTTGCATAATTTCTCAAAGAACAATGCATAAGATAGAAACAGATCTCTCTTTTGCTATTTATCTCACACTTCTTGAGATAAAATACTGGACTACAGTTGCCCTTCATTAGTTCTGGTTTCATTACTGCATATTGTAAAGTGTGTGGCATTAGAACAGTTCTTTTTTTGGAGTGCATCTCTTTGCTTCTGCCAAGATGTCCTTGTTTATACACAGGTTGAGTATAGTCTTTCAAAATATGTCTGTCTTAGGTTATGATATGAATTCATAGGGTTTTGTCTTTTTTTTGGGGGGGGGAGGGGGGGAGGAGGGAGTGTTATGTGCCTATATAGCAGCCGTGGAAAAGACTGCCTTCAAGCAGAAATATGCTTCTTCAAGGCACATATCTTTGATATGGATTCTCTTTGATATGGATTCTCATCTCCCTTTGGAAAAGTACTGCTGCAGAACAAACAAATAAGAGCAAGTTGGGAATGAAACCTAAGATTTGGGATATTCTGGCCTAGCTGATTTGACCAACTGCAGCACCCACAGTTTCCTCCACACTCTTCTGACTCTGTTTCTTACCATTTTATAGTCAAAATGAATTTCCTGGCAGTCCTCTTCTTCACTCTTCTGTAGGAAATGTAGATTGACTGGTGTCCCTTTAGGTTAGACTTTAATCAGTCTGTCTCCTGTTACAAAATCTACAGTGCAGCATTTTACACTTACACTGGGTCTTGACTGCTTGTTTGATATAGAGATGTAACAGATAGTAAAGACTGTCAAAAGCTTGTTAAGGGTGAAAAGATTGTCAAAAGCTTGGTGAGTCTAGGCTTGGTGCTGCTGTCATTACCAGCTTCCCTGCTGATGGCCAAACTGCGAGGAATGTGTGTCTCTGCTCAAACATTTAAAGTGTGCCTTTCATCTGGGGGTCTCGACATGCCTTACCAAGGGCCCTGGCCCAATTCTTGCTCTTGCCGGCACCCAAGGGAAGCTGGCTTCACTCACGGATTAGTTCTGTGCTCCAAGAATTTTGCAACCCAAGATGGGACCACCAGAAGTCCTAAACAGAAGTATCTTGCGTTTCTGTAGCGTGTCTGCATCTTCAGGCACTGGGCAAGCTAGCTGATTGGCGTGTGGCGTCTCCCTGGAATATCACCTTGTTTGTGGCAGCCACATCTCTGCTCTTTCTTAAAATCATGAAAGAGACTGCCTGGTTGCATAGTCACTTCTTAAGTCTTGTGCCTCTGGCATGCCTAGGCTTGGTGGATTAAGACTGAGGAACACAGAGAATGGCATTCTCTCAGATAGGCAAGAGTTAATAGAGCTTTTTCCCCCTCACTCATTTATGCTTACCTGCTCAGTGAGAGATAAAGACTTATTTCAATTGCCAGTGAAATTTTGCAGTGCGTTATTGCACAGAAATTTTTCTCTGCATCCTAGTTAAAACTGCAGCAGTTTGAAGAATACTTGCTAAAAGCTGGGTAGCATAGCTTCAGGCTTTGCCCAGCCCAGGATTTTAGTTTGATTTCCTGTGGAAAGACACCTCAAATAGCACAGAGCTGAAGGCTGTAGTGGACCTCGGTTAAAAATCACTTACTACCACCTCACTATCAAATCAGCTCCACCTGTTTTGGCACACCCAAATAACATACATTATGTGGAGCTCTGCCATGCAAAACCTGACCCCACCCAGGCTGACTCAGATGGAGAGCATTGGCTCTTTCAGTGCAAATGTAGGAGAGCTCCTGTTACTGAACGTAGTGACTGTAGTCAAAAACATCTTTACTGGACTAGCCAAAACCTTCCAGAACACTTAGACTCATGAGGAGGTTCAAGGAACTGTAGCATTTCAAGAGGTGTCCTGTGTATTTCTGATTATCATAAAAGTTTGTCTTCTCTAAGCCACATCCTCTGCTGCCATGAGTCTAAGGCCTAAGTCTACACTGTCTGAATGCCCTTGTGACCTTGATGGAAATTTAAACGTAAGTGCCAATATTTCAAGGTTAAAAGATGGAAACCTTTTGGATCAAGAGCAGGTTTACCAGTCAGTATATGCTACGACCTTTGTCCCAGATTGCGGTGTATACCTCATATTTTAACAGTAAAACTTTGGATCCTCATTTTCATATATTCAGTATAATGAGCTATTTGTAATAGTCTGGTAAAGGAAAATGTGTTTAGTACTTTAAATGTATTTAGGTATCTTTAGAAGCTACAAGAGTTTGGATATACGTTGTCCTAATACTCACCAACATTCTCCTCACAATATCTTCTCTAGTAATTGGTAATTGTTTCCTTTCATTTTACCGCTCCCTTTAATAACACTTGCCTTCACTTGGAACACACAAACAAAAATGATTAGCATCATAACCTATCAAAACGTGCCTACCAGGATCCATAGGACTCAGATGCCATTGGTCTTCCTTACCTATAGCACCCGTCTGTTCCCATGAGATGCATAAGGACATGACATTGCAAAGTGCATTCAAGGAAGTAAGCAGTAGGTGGGTTGGAAGGCAGCCGTAACTTGTGTAAGAAAGAGAGTTACAGCCTTCAGTTCCAGGGCATCTCAGTGAATCACACTGGTGCTTCTGTTTTCATTAAAACTAGTTGAAATGCAAAAAAAATGTTGCAAGGATTATTCTGTACATGTATCAAAGTAACTGGGAGAAGAATTTTGCTTATTTTGTCTACTTTTCTGTAAAGTGCTATCAAATTACAGAAGTATGTAAATAATTTATAAAACTGTAATTACAAAGAACAGACTGCAGTGGACTTGAAAGTGGTCTCCAATACTACTTTTCTTGGAATAGCAAAAGTTGCAAATCTAAAATATTTTTCCAGTGTCTGGTGGTAGAAGAGTAAGCATGCTTGAATTTTCCTATTTTAGAAATATATCTGAAAAGAGACGTACTTAATAAGTAGTGCAATAGCTGTTGGTAATTGGAGGAAAAAAGTGCACTTTGTCTTAGGTGGGGGTGTGGAGGGGAGGCTTTGTGTTTTTGTTTGTTTGTTTGTTTGTTTTTTATAAAACGTGGGATTTTCCAGGGTCAACATAAATTGGTAGGATGAATTTCGTTACTTGTGATAGAATTGATATTCACTGGTCTTTTATGTGCTGTTGAAAACTCCATTTCACCCCAAATGTTCATTTTTACTATCATTATATATTTTAGGTAATGTGCTCTTTATTTTCAGATTTCACAAGGGCGATGTCAGGTCAGAAGTGTTCAAACCTAGGCCTGCATATTGTAAAGAGGGTAAATTAATCTTTAAAAGCAAAAATAGAAGGGCAGAAATAGAAATGTTGCCATAGTTGTCTGTCCTTCTAGCCACCTCTTAACATGTTGCTGATAATAATAGATCAATAACATTAAAGCTGTGGACAGCCTTCCAGGAAAACTCCAGCCCTGCTCTGGAGACCCACTGTTGATATGTCTGTACTGAGAAATATACCTAAGCTGATGTTTCAAATAACCCTGCCAGGAGCTGACTTGTCTCCACCCATGTGACAGGGGTTGGTTTTCAGACTCCCAAATACTGGATACAAACAAAGTCTTTAAATGGGCTCTGCTGTTCAGTATAATTGGAAGTGCTAATGAAGTTGTCAGCTTCAGATGTATGAAAATTGTTCTGCTTTAGAAGTATTTCTATTCTGCAACAGAAACTCTCCTTGCAACCCTATTTTACTTTTTTTATTTTTTATTTTTTATTTTTTAAATGAATTGGTTCATACCTCTCTGTTCACTTCATTAAGGTAACGCTCTGTACAGACCCAGGCCACAGCCAAGTTTTAAAATAAATGCAGAAGCAAGGAGATGGGCAAGTTCCAGGGTGTCCTATTTAGCAGGCTGCCACAGAAGATGAAAAGGAGAGGGAGTCACATCTCTGTGGGCAGGTCGAGAAGATGTCGACATCACCGAAAGCATTCATCTCATCCAAGGATAGGTCGGTTGCCTTTTACAGCAGCCCTTTGCCTGTTGATGGTATTGGTGCAGCCTCCTGCACCTACAGAAGTGGTGCAGCCAGAGACAGTGGCTGGTTGCCAGTGGCTGGAGATGCAAGGGAAGGTTTAAATCAGAGGGTCCCAGATGTGGATATAATCAGTTCTCAACTCCCTGACTTTGAACAGAACAAAAGTTCAGGACATGTACGAGTGCTCCTTGGAGATCGCAGTGGTTCCTGACCGGGACGTTGGTCTCCAGCCAGCACATCGTAAACAGGTGTCAGCCTCCCAAAAAAGAACTGCCCCCGTGCCAGCAGCGGGTATCCTCACTGGCGTGCTTGCAGCAGGATTTAGTGGGTCAGGAGGGGTGACCCATAGGTCAGAAATGAGACACATGGGTGGGAAGGCATGTTTGAGGCTTCCTTGACATTTGCCTTGCCTTATTTTTCGTGAGGACGAAGCAGAGATTTCGGGTTCCAAATCTGGCAGCCAAAACCTTTTAATGAATCAGGAGGGGGGGAGGAAGGAGGAAGGGAGAGTAATGTGCGAGTCAGTTGTCAGATTTTTTTTTTTCCTCCTTCCTAGCCCAAGTATTAACCTGTAGCTTTGAATTTGGACTATACAGGAAGTAAAGAAATGGGTAAGACTTTGCTAAAGGAGGATTCTGCTGCTAGGGGGCAATATATATTAAGCAAAAACACGCTGAAGAGTTTTCACTCTGTATCTGTTGAAGTTTAAAAAAAAAAAATACCTGACAGTTTGCTATATTAGTATTTCTTCTGCAGAAGAAGCATAGTATAAATAAAATATGCAACCTATATACATATATTTATATGTATATGTGTGTGTTGTATTTTGTTTTAACGTGTGTGTGTGTCTTTCTTAATATGTTTCCTCCCCATCGCAGTAGGATCACTGTCAATATCAGGGCATATGCACAGCATTTTTCCATCATAATTCATACGAAAGTAATGTCTTCAGTTTAAGGAATCTAAAAATCATGTGCTAATGTTTCAGAAGAGCTCCTGTTGTGGCTCCTTTAAAATTACTAGTTCAAGGAACCTATCCTGAATAATTTTTGAATTTTCCTTCCTAATTCTCTCACTGTTTATATAAGGCAAAAAGATAACAATCTGGAGATTAGAAAGTCTTAAATCACATGGTCTTGTAACTGTCCTGGTTCTTCCTTGTTGAGAGCAACTGGGACAGCTAGCTTAGATGTCTTTTATGACTTTTTTGTTCTAGTCACTTTCTTAAACATGCTCCCTAAAAAAAGAAAACAAGGATATAAGAGAAGCCAGTTTCAGCTACACTATGAATTTCAGGCTGAATAGTGAAATAGTTGTCTGGTTGTTTATATATACTTATGCTTGTTTTAGAACGAGGGCAGGACGTTTCTATAAAACTACATTGTGTTGATGCAATTTTCCATTTATTTTAATAAAAAATATATATATTTTTTCCCTAGAGAATATTTAGTGGTTACAAGAGATTATGACTATGATATTGAGAAGGTAGTCGATCAAGGCTGCGGCTAGTAGTGGAAAAAATTCATTTATTTCTAGAGTGGATTTTCAGTTCTTGTTCACTTGGTCACTAAAGTCCAATGAAGAAGCACTGTCTAGATGTCTGCAGCTTGCAGCATAATGTGCCACATTTCTGTGGTAGAAAATGAGGAGTTTGCTCATGGATGTTCTGCAGCTGAAGTTTGCACAAAGAAGCAGATGTTTGCGATTATTTTTTAGTAATTGAGTCTTGTTTCCAGTGTTGTTCAGAGTGACAGACTCATTGGAGATTCAAGGGAAGAATTAGGTGGACCAAAGATGCAGGACATGCACAGGTCCTCTGTGCTGTCTTTTCTGATCTTGTTCAGCAGCTTCTGTCCTCATGCTCTCATCTCTGTGCTCCATACAAGTTTATCTACTTGAGCTGGATGTAGTGCTTGCTTACATTGTACTGGAAACGGCACGAAGCCCATTGTGTCCATTCTTCTGAACCACCTGTGAAAAACACACGGTCAGCAGCAACAAATATAGGAATTACCCTTCAGTGCCTGTGGTAAGGAAAAGAGAAGTTCTATACACATGCACCATTGACCAAATACTTTCTCAAACCTGGTTCAGGGATAGATTGAAATTGGTATCAAGTCTTATCAAAATGGCTTTTTAACATTCTGCACCCGTACAGCATGTGTATGTTTGGAGACAGGCAAGGAGTACTTTAAAATATTTCATTATGTAGTGTATACTTGGCAGGGTTTTCTGAGATTTATACCAAACATTAAGAAATGACAAAGCAATACATAATAAAGTGTAGGAGAAGCACTGAGTGGGTCTGATTTTATAATATTAGGGACTCCTGCTGTCTTGAAATCCATGGGTTTCTGAACAATGTCAAGTGTGGAAAGGGAGGGTAAATGGCTGGCTGGTTATATGGCTATGCTGAAATGTGTCAAACATTTCTTCAGGTCTCTGCTGTAGAATTTTCTGGTTATTAAATAGAAAAAGAGTGGGTTAGTCAATGCTAGAAGGCTGCAAAGCTAACAATTTTCACAATACTCCTCCTCTTTCAGCTCCCAACAAAGAGATTAAGATGTGACCGTAGCTGAATTAGGATGTTAATATGCTTTGTGCTCTTCAGATCATGTCTACTATCTTGTCCTAACTAATTATGAACATAAATTTATTTTTAGATTAAATTATTGTCCTTGTGTAATATGATTAATGCAAAATAGAGATTTATAAGTCTTTGAAATATTCTGTTCTGTACCAGAAGAGGTTTTGTATTCTGCAACAGAATGCTTTGACCTCTGCCAAATCAGCATATGTTATAATCCCTGTGCGTTTGTAATTACCAAAGTGGTTTGGATGGCTTTACTTAGCATTAAATCCTGACATCATCTTTAAGTGCACAAATCAAACTTCTTGTAATTAAGATGGTATCAATAAAGTTCTCATATTTTGCATCTTTTTCCAGTAGTCATAATAAAACAAAATTTTATGATTCATTGCCTACCTTAAGCACTTGTTCTTTCAGATATTGCCAGGCTACTGATGTGTAAACAGAAATGTAAATATATGCTTGCGGATGGGTGATTGTTTGGACTTGCACAATAGTACTGAATCACTGGAGCAGGTCTTGCTCTGTACTGTAGACTTAACAAATGCAGTTGAGAAGTGCAAGAGAGCACAGGCTGCTCATTTGGGCTCATTGAAGCTTGTGGTTTTCCATTCTAAACATTTTTCATCCTAGCTGTGATTTCTAAACTAGCACTTTTCAGTTCACAGACCTATTATAAGGTAGGAAAAATGTTCAGATTCATGAGTCAGTAATTGGTGCTTCTCTTCTAATGTTCCTTGCAGTCCACTTGAGTACCTGGGTTTTATTTTGTACACGTGAGAGGAGGAGGAAGGAAAGAGGAGTTTTATAGCACTTAAGGTATTTTTTTCTAGGTATTTTTCAGGCATACTTCCAAATATAAGCTTTGGTTGTTATGTGTAAGAAGCTCCAAAAGTTGCTGTATTATTATATGAGTATTTTACAGCTATGGAACAAAGGCATGAATACATAGGATTCTGTAGCTGATCATGTATGTATAAGTTCTTAAGTGTTCAGGGAGTCGGTGTGTGTATGCATGTATATGTTGGGAAAAACAGGGCATAGATGTGTAGGGAATTGTTACAAATATGCTGGTTGCTCCCTAAAACATAGCAGATTTTTGGCTGCATTTCTGTATTACTCCATAAAAAAAGGTTATTTAACTATTATAAATTGTTATTCAGATGATTTGCCGAGTTTGAACATCCTGCTGCAAGATCACAAGGGGGGTGTCAGAATTAAAATTCCATGCCTGGTCCAGGAGTGATTTGCTCAATTTATGAAGTTACACAGAAAAAAAGTGTGGGTAGCAGACATCAGATTTGTGTGCTGCAGTTTCTAGGAATGCCTCAGCCCTCCAAGGGAAACTGTGGAGCTTGTAGAAAGTTACTTAAGTCACTTGAGGCAGCAGATTTCCCAAGTACAGAGGCTGAAATGAAGATCCACAAACTCATGGGACTTGCAAATTCCAGAGAAATGGGTCTGACAGTGCCAGACAAGCATGACTTTCTTACCAAGAACACTTTCCTTGAACTGACAAGCCCAAAAAGCACCACACCTTCCTCCTCTGCTGCTGCAGGTGTTGTCCATACTAAGCCCTGCATATCGTGGAGAAGAACATGGGCTGCAGATTGATGCAGTGCCCAACCCCACAGCGTTAAAGTTGGTCAGGTCGCTCGGGGCCCTGTGCAGTCAAGTTGTGACTGTCTCCAGGGGTGGATGGAGATTTGGAGATTTGCTGGGTACTTTTCCCATTGTATTGTTGCACCTATTGTTAAAGAATTAATGATTTTTTTTTTTTAATGTCCTGTCACAATGTCCCTTGTTGCAACTTGTGCACCTGTGAGAAGAATCTGGCCCTGCCATGCCTGTAACTGCTCAGTGGGCAGCTGAGGGCAGGAGTGGGGCACCATCCCTTACCTTCTCTTCTTTGGGCTGCATAAGTGCCTCTCCTCATATATTGAGGGCTTGAGCCCCCTGACCACCTTGGTGGTCTTCTACTGGACTCGCTCAAGCTTGTCAATGTCCTTCTTGTGCTGGGAAGCCAAAACTGGACACAGCACTCCACCTGCGGTCTGACAGGTGCCAAACGGAAAAATCACTTCCCTGGCCTTGCTGGCTTTGCTGTCCTACTAATGCAGTCCAGTCTGCAATTATCCCTCTCCACTGAAGGTCTGATGACTCACTTTGTACTTGACCGCCAAGTCTGCAGAGCCACCTTTCATCCACTCAGCTCCTTGCATGGGACTGGTCTGTCCAAGCTCAGAGCTTCCCAGTTGACTTTGTTGAGCTTCATAAGGCTGCTCTCAGCCCATTTCTCCAGCCTGTCGAGACCCTGCTAAGTGGCAGCCCTACATTCCAGCCTACCAACCCTTTTCCTCAGTTCTGTGTCATCTGCAAGCTTGCTGGGGCATGAGATCTTCCCTGTCTCTCCTTGCTATGTCATCCCTGAAGCTCCATCAAAACCAGACGGGTGGTTTGGTGAAGAGGAGTAGCATTCCTCTTAGGCTAAGAAATTGCTGGTTAAAATGTGATGTCTGTCTTCACCTCACCCTAAACTTAGTGGCAGCTCTAGGTATGAGGGCAATAGTTTTTCTAATAGGCTAATTCTGTGTCAGGCCCAGGGGCAGTGTGTGTAATTTGTTCAGTTCCTGCAGATCCCTGTTCCAGAGACTGAGCACTGGGCTAGCTACAGCGAGACTGTTGCAGTCTAGCTGCTAGCTTGTGCTCCTCCGCATGTTTTTGTTTTTTGAGGGGGAAAGTTAATTTAGTATCCACTCAAGGCTAAATTCTAAAATTCCTGCTTTATCTCCACTCCTCAGACAAGCAAATTCTGCTCCCAAACAGTTTGAAAAAATGCATAGCGCTGCAGTATTCTGGTTCAGCGTCAAAATGAGTCAAATCTTAGAAAACTCTGCCTTCTATTAAATGCATAAATTCACACATGCAAACAATGGTTTGTATTTCATCAATTATCTGGTTGCTCAGTTTGTGCTTAAATTTTTATGTGAGATTCTTTAGCCCATCTGTATAGTTAAATACTAAACAGGAAGTCTCTGGCAGGGCAAGAGGGAAGAAACCTGATATTCAGAATACCCTTAAGATTCCTTAAACAGGAATGGTTCAGCACATCCTATGCAGTACATAGGTACTTGAGGGGAAGCACACTTACTTTTTCAGCATGAACAAGTGAAGTTGCTTATTGAAGGAGAACATGCTTACTGTAAAAGGGGGAAAACACCATGCTCCCTTATTCGCCAGCTAATTCTCAGACTACTTTTCTTTTTCCCCCTTTTCCCCTCTCTTGCCAAGAGACAAAATCGAATCTTTGCAAGGCGAAGAGGCTGCGTGGTAACCTAATTGTGGGACAGCACTGTGGCAAAGGTGTAGGGGGAGCACTCCTGCTGAGGAGGAGGAGGTAGGGCTCAGGGCTGTGGGCTCGCTGAGACGGAGGCAAGGGGTGGGAGCCCCGCATGGAGGCTCATTGGCAGACGAGGGCAGGAACAGGATACGTTTCAGCATGGGTGGCTCTGGGAGGAGCAAGTGTTGGGATTAAAGAGTCTTGATGAAGTTGTTCTTTTTCCTTGCAGACGGAGACAGTGAGTTTCATGGGGTGGATTTTCTGCCAGACGACCTCAGCGAGGCTCCAGACGAGACAGGAATGAGGGTGAACAAGAAATACTCCTGCCTACCTGCTGAGGAGAAGGGGATCCACATCATCAACATCCGAGCTATTGAGGATATAGGATATGACCAGCATGAAAGCACAGTGAGTAGAGGACTTGACAGAAGTGTAACAGCTGGCATGCTGCTCTTTACTCTTTACCTTATTTCCAAGTGTTTCCTTTCCCTGGAGGCTCTGCAGGTTTCTCCCTCCCCTTTCCGAGGTTCTGAGGAGGATTGCTGTCAGCCACAGCACATGCTGATTTGGTGGAGTTTGTGCTTTGGTGTGTGGGCTGCTGAAGGGAAGCAAGGGATCCTTTTTTTAACCTGTAGCCTAAAAAGGGGTGGTTATTCTCAGAGTAAGTAATCTGGCAGTAAGACTGTGGTAACCTTTAAATCTCTTTGCCCGTATTGAGCGAAACACAGAAGTGCCTAAAACTGCATGCAAAAGCTATTGTTAGCAGCGGTAACCCTAAACAAATAGTCTGTAGCACACAAGAGAGGTTTTTCCACTGGACAGATTTCTAGTGTTATTAATCGTGCCTTAGTTAAATTCTTTATATCTTTATCAGCAGTTTTAAAGGAAGTTAGTAACATGAACACACAATAGGATTAGGAGTTGGCTAAGTCATAAATGCACAAATATAGGTTTATTCAGGTGAAGAAATTGAGGTGGAGTGAGCTATACAACAGATCTTGCTAGAGAAAGGTGCACCATAAAAAGCAATGCTTGATTCATTGTGCTTGTGCTTAATTAGGGTTTACTGTGGTGGAATAATTGTGTCAGGGCACACATACCCCTTCTGCTGGTTTAAAATTGAGATGCCCTTTCTGCACCTCGCTTGGAACCAGAGGCGCACGGGCCGTGCATGGTCTTGGCCAATGCATTTCTCTCCTTCAGTGCAGCAGCACTGCAAGAAAGGATGTGGCCTCCTGAGTGCCTTTCAGCATTAAGACCACATCCTTAAAAGACTCTATTTATTTCTTTAAATGAGGACCAACAGGCTCCTTTGGATTCCTTTGGCTGCATCCCTTTTACAGGGTGAGGTAACTATTCTTTTCATTAGTAAATGTATTGAGGCATTCATATACACAACACAGCAGGCTCATCTGTATTATCAGCGAGTCCCCAGGATGGTCAGCTTTTCAACAACAAAGTTCGAAGAAATGGGAAGCAGCTCGTTCAGATTCTGCAGTGTGACCTGATCCCTTCCTGGTGGCGGTGGCACAAAGAAACTAGTGAAATCGGCATTTTCAGTGCCACTCTCCTCAGCCTCCACCAGAAGGGCACTCCAGGGCACAAGGAGCGGTGGGCAGGGTGTGCTGAGCAGTCTGGATTGCCCCGAGCAGCCAGAAACACCCAGCACACTCACTGCTGTCACCTTCAGGAGCCATCTCCAGTCCTGCCTCTCTCCTGTATTTATTCCTCCCCAGACAGGTGGACAGACTGCTGCTGGCTGTCCCCACAGTCAGGCCAGTGAGGGTAGGAAGTGCTTGAGGTCTGAGCCTTTTCCTCATTTTATCTTCCTGCATTTACCTGGACATCTATGGGCTCAGCCCAATTTTTCAGCAAGTGATGTTTAGTTAATTGATACAATCAATAAATCTTAAAAAAAATAGTACAATTAGTTATCTTGAAAGAAAACCCAGTGCTCCTGTATCTTGTTTACAGCAATATTTTGAAGAGACTATCCTGAAACCTAGTTAGTTTCTATTTCTTACTATTCTGTTCCTATAGAAGATTGCATACCTGAGTTGCTGGCCACAAACACTGTCAGCTTGCTTTAAAAAAAAAATAAATCTGGATTAATGCATGCATGCCATTAATCATGAAGCAATCAGAAAGCAATAGTGATTAGTGATCTGTACTGCAGTTATGTTTAAGAACTAAACAGCAGTGTCTCAATGTGGTACAAACACAAGCAGCTTTTCCATGCAGCTGGGGTCGAGGGACAGAATAACGTTGATCAGCCCTCCACAGCTCAGTCCCTCCAATGAGTAAGTGGGATCTGCCGAGTAAGTGGCTGTTTGGATGAAGTTTCAGGTGTGTTGGCTGTGATCAGCTCACGGGCTGCTCTTTTTATCTGTGGCTTAGAAGTTGGGTTTGGAGACGATTGTTTGCAGATCTGTTATGTTCCCAGTTTTCTTGATGAAACAAGCAAAAGGAGTGCACATCCCAAGCAGATTTTGACCAGCATGATTTGCAAATGAGAGACGATTGCTGTCATTTGGAGCAGGATTCCTTTCCTTGCACGAGGGTTAAAGTTCTCCTGTAAAATTAGGAGCTTGAAAATGTTCCTGGTCCTTGGAAAGCCACTCCTGTGGTTAGTAATTTTTGTGAAAACTAATGCCAATTGTAAGTTTTCACTTTTTAAATGATCCAAGGGTAGAATTATGCATGAGCATTATGCTGTTGCAAGCAGAAATTAATAATTGTTAGTACTTTGGTATGTTTCTACAGTTGTCCTGTGCAAATTTCAGAAAAATACTTGAAAATGCTGTTGGTTTTGAGACTTAGATTTCTGGAATCCTGCACCACTGCAGAGCAAATTTGCACACCATTAATTCAGAGCAGGAATAAAGCCTTTGCCACCCGCGGACTGCAAAGTGGCATGGGTTTTATAAGCGGGGAGAAAGGTGATGAACTTGGTCACAACGAACTCGCTTCCCTGGCTGCAGTCCACGTGCATTGTTGGCTGCGCTTGGTGACCAGCTGGCTCTCTTCAGTCTGTATCTGGGATGATCTCTTTCTCAGATGGTACAAACTCACAGAGATAGATAAGAGAAGTGAGAAGTGTTTGCACATGATATTAATCTGTTTGTCAGAACCGAAACACAGATGTCCTGGGTGGAAAAGGACAGATGATCTTAGTGGCAATTAACCCTCAACGGAGACAACCAAATCCACCCAGTAGCTAAATTATGAACTAGCATGCTGGGAATTAAATTAAATCCCAGTCATTTTATCTATTTATTTCTGGCCAATGAAATCCCAGCTGGCTATCAGGAAAATTGCAGGTGTTAACTTGCAAAATTGTTTTGTGTAAGTAGCATGTGGGTGCTCCTCCTGTAGGCTTGCTATCTGAAGATAGGCCCTTGCGTACTCTGGGCAGCGAGGAGGGGTGCTTGATATGAGGATGTGTTCTGCTTGGTGCCGATGTCAGCTCTCTGCTAATTATTCCTCTCCTCTCCACACCCCTGCTCCCTACTTCCAGCTGTTGAACTCCCTATCCAAAAATCCAGATGCTGACTGCAAATATGGACTTTACTTCAGAGACGGCAAGAGAAAGGTAGATTACATCCTAGTTTATCACTACAAGAAGTCCTCGTCCGGGAGGGCACTCGCCAGGAGAACTCACCACAATGACACAAGTGCGCGAAGCACCAAGCAGGACCACCCGCTTCCTGGGAAGAGCGTGCAGCTGGAGATGGGGGAGAGCGAACCCCCCGCGGATTCGCATGAAGACGACAAGAGGTT
Organism: Anser brachyrhynchus; assembly: GCF_964034855.1. Taxonomy (NCBI): domain Eukaryota; kingdom Metazoa; phylum Chordata; class Aves; order Anseriformes; family Anatidae; genus Anser; species Anser brachyrhynchus. Next base: position 18,204,886 of record NC_137699.1, on the reverse strand, counting down.
TCGGAGGGAGGAATATGAGGGAAACCTTGTGGAGGCTGGCCTGGAACTGGAACATGACGAGGATGTAAGGAGCTGCGTCAGATGCCTAAAGATAAGGAGGATGACTGGTGGTCGAATCCAGGGAGATACTGAGCTTGCCTTGGGCAGCACTCGCTGTGGCGCGTGCCTTATTGCCACATGGTTTATGGATGTGTTACCATAGCTAGAGGCGAGGCTTAGGTGTCTGTAAACACTAATCAGAGGTCGGTGGGTTGACAGTATGCGGTGGGTTGGATCTGCTGGTAATTCTGGTTCTGATGAGAAATATCTGATGCAGACAGTGAAATTTTTACACCTCAGTGCAGCCTTCTGGAGAATCACATTTGTGCAGGGAGTTCTGGTAAATGCTGTGGTTCAAGCATGTGGCTCTGTGCTACAGTTTTGCTCTTTCCATTCTCAGCTGTGAACAGTACAGCTTGTAATGCCCTTCACCTGTACTCTGAAAACAGCATATTCTATTAAAAGACTATTAGACTACATAAAAAAATCATGTGTTTGAAGTACTGCCAGTGTGTGATTAGTAGAAATAGCCACAGCCATATTAATTTCAAAGAAAGCTATTACAATTAACTGATCCAACCAATAAGCCTGAAATTCCTGTGAGGGAGGGTGAACGTTCATGTTGGTTTTGTTCACAGGGTGTAAAAATTGAGGTTAAGCAGTTAGACCTGTGGTCAGAGTGTTAAATAAACAAATAAACCTGCCACACATAACTCACAAATTCTAGGGAAGGGTGATGGTACAGCGTGACATATCTTCCTTTTCTCCATCCTCAGGTGAAAATACATATTGCTTTCTGTCAGGTTGTTGTAGTGAACTGGAAACTTGCCTGTGCCAAGTCCTAGGTACTGAAAGTCCTGAGTGGGCTGGGAGGTCCCCTCCCATGACATGTAATATGATTTCAAACGAAGCAGAAGGCTTGGCATTCAAGCCAGGGCACCACGAAGAAGGAGAGCGTGTATCTCTTAGTACCAGATATCAGACCAGATCAGAAGCATATAGAGATGAAAGGGAAGGGGGTTTACAGCAGCTTCCATATCCAGCACATCAGAGACGGGGAAACCTGCAGTCACTGGAGCTTGACAGGCATGCCTGGGAGTTGTGTAGGTGGCCTTACTAACTGCAAAAAGAACAAGGGTTTTGTTCGCAGATGATGTTTATTAAGTCACTTAAATGCTCTTCTGTGAAATAAATTCAAGGATGGTTTGGAAGCGATGCCTAATTAGAAGGCTGGCAGTTAGTTATGCCCTCTGAGTAATTAATGGATTTCTAGAAGGCAGGTAGGGAATATAGCTGAATGAAAGCTAGCTGTTAAAAATGCCTGAATGTGCAAAGCAACAGCATTAGAAAGATTCATTAGTGTTTCTTTCTCTTCTCCCCTGCTGGTTTGACATCGTTTGTCCAGGGTCTTGGAGGTGGTTTCTCTGGTGGGGCTGGTAGGCACCCGTGGGTGCAGGGGTGGGCAAGAGAAAACCGCAGCTGGGGTAACTGCTGGGATCCACACATACTGCTGTTGTCATCCCTGATATTTATGGTGGTGGTGGTGGTCAATTTTTCCAACCAAATTTCCTAATTAAAATGGTTGGTGTTTTAACATAGATGTTGATGCCTGCATCTGCAGCCTCTGCTCTCCTTTCGTGCTGCAGCTGTGACCCTTACATTACAACGCACTCAAGAAATTGTAGCATTTGGCTGGGTGCCTGTGAATTAAATTTAACTGGCTTAGTCTGTATTTGTGAATAGTCATTAGCTTTTATTTCCCAAACAGTTTTTATCTTCTTATCTGTTTAACCTAGTGGTGATTGTTCTAGAAGACAATAGCATTTCTGAGTCACGTTTTATATCGGCTCTACACAGAAAGGTGCCCAGTGATTGTCCTGTTGTTAGAAACTGGTCATCTCAAACAAATGAGGTTTACAGTGTTGGCTGTAATAGACTGTTCCTTAAACGTGGATGAAACGCAAAGGGAAAAGTATTTAATTTCCTCTCACTGGTAACCTTTTCTCTTGCCTTTTTTTTTTTTTTTTTTAAGACGAAAATCCATGGGGTTGGATTTGTAAAAATACATGCACCGTGGAATGTATTGTGTCGAGAGGCAGAGTTTCTTAAGCTCAAGATGCCCACAAAGAAGGTAAGCCCCAGTTTTCTTTTTCCTCCCCTCCCAGAAGGCATGGTTTAAACACATTCTCATCTTTGTGCACCTTACAAACGTAGACTTCTCTTCCCACAAGCGTTTTTAAAATAGTTTAATCTGCACAGCCCAGCAAAGAGGCTGGTGTTCCCCTTGTATTTAACAGGAAAAGCAAGAGAGTCATGAACTTTCTTGCTTAGGACAGCAGAAGGAATAAGTGGAAGGAGGAATGGAAATCACAAATTCCTGTCTCCTGCCTTTATCTGTACACGATGTGAGTGATCTTGTAGAGAGTCTCATCATCTCGGTGTGTTTTAAAAGAGGTTGCAATTGATAATGAAACTTACTTGTATATCTTGGAGTTTTCTTTCTCACCTGAAAGGATGGACTGCTAAAAAGTGAATGTAATACTTTGTGTGCAGTAGTCTCACTGGGTTTAGGTGACTACTTACACATCATCAGTCATGTTTGCAGGAGTTGGGACTACTCTACCACAAAATAAATTACCTCTCAGAATAATTGAAATATCATTAGAGATATCATGGTGTATTTTCATTATGAGCTAAGTTCTAAATCATCCATGATAGATAACTACCTGGTCAGTGAGCATAGCTTAGAGATAGATTAATATTTAAACATACTAAGTGCATGTCGCAGACTGCAGCGGAAAGTCTATAATGGAACAAGAGACAGTCTCAAAGCTCAGCATCACTTAGTAGAAAACTAAAACTACATGTTTGGTTTGGATTTTTTATTAATCCTGATTATTGCCTCACTTACCACCAGTTTTAATCAGAAGCATAATCAGATCAAAAGAGAACTGCAATGGTCTTAGTGACTTCACTGTTGTGGAAGCAAAGTATCTTGAATATTCTTCATTTATATGGAAGGGGGGGAAGTCTTGGAAGCTGCAGGATATTGCGTCCTCTTCTTGCCTTGCTTTGACTTTTCCATCCATCTATGTGTTCTAAGATGTTTTCAAGAAGGTAAGCTGTGCTCCTCAACAGTTTAGGCAGATGTGTTTATCTAATTCATTTTTTACAGTTCAGTCTCTCTGTGGATAACCAGAAAGCGATGACATTTTACTGTCTTTCTGTTTGCCCCCTCAGATGTATCAGATCAATCAGACCCATGGGCTTCTGAAAAAGATCAACTCCGTAATCCAGAAGATAACAGAGCCCATCCAGCCCAAAGTGGCCGAACACAAGCCGCAGACAGTGAAGCGCCTCTCCTACCCCTTCTCCAGGGAGAAGCAGCACTTGTAAGTGACTGCGTGGGGGCAGCAGCCATGCCAGCAGGTTTGGGTTTTTCTGATAGCACCTGGAAAGGTGAAAAGAAAACAAATGCCGATGCTTTGTTAGTGGTTACTGTAAAAACATTTCCATTTTGCAGTAAATGTACTTTTTCTTTTTCTGTGTGCAATCCTTGTGCATTTTAACTCTTGTTAAGATATATGTTACATATCTATATAAGCATATACTTAAACTTTTAGACTGCCAAACAAAACTTAGTGTGGTTTACAGTAGTCTTTTTTCCATTTAAAATAAAATGCTCAGTAAAATTTCTGGGCAGAGATGTGGGTTGATAACAGTAAGGGTAACTCCATTCATCTGGTATGGGCAGCTCACTCATGTACTGCAAACCGGGTCTTGACTTGTAAATGGTATGAAGCCAGTGGCAGCTTTGCCTTCGATTTTGGATTGGTAAGAATAGCTGTAGACGTGGGTGGAGGAAAAAATCGCAAGGTGGGGCCCAGCCTAAGTTTTGGCTGCCCTGGATTGCTTTGCTGCTGCTCTTCCTTGGCCAGCATCCCGGAGGAGAAGCTTTGAAGACCATGTTTATGTGTGTGCCAGCTGGAACAAATACCAGTCCTAGGGCAGGATTTCTTCACTCTAAATATATATATTTTTGTGTTTAATAAGGAGATGCAGAACGCTAATGGAGTTCTGTATTAGATTCACATATCTGATGGTGGGGCTAGTCAATGTATGTGAAATTTGATGTATTCTTAGACTTGCAGGAACTGTATTTATACAGGTATTGCACGTGGAATGTTCCTACAGAAAAGGAGCCTCATGGCTCAGAGAAAGCCCAAAAGATGGTCCTTAGGTTGTGTTTGAAAGTGCCTTACACTGCTTGCAGTGGTGGCTTTTTTCAGTGAGGCCATCTGGATATTTGCTGAATAAAGCAGCACAAAGTGCTCTTAGAGGTTTGCAGGTTCAGCCCAAATGTAGATTATTAGGAGAAATCTTAGACCGGTAGTGGGCAGGAATTCAACTTTAATGAGCATCAACAGCCTTTTGTGTGTCTGTGTAAAAACCTATAAATATATAAAATGAGTGAAACATATAACAGCCTCTTTAAAATGTGAGAGTTGTGTTGGACTTTCTTTTAATGAGGTTTCTACAAGCTATTCTTTAATGTTAGCTATGAGAGATCCCCAGGAGAAAAGATAACATTGAAGGGGTCAGCGAGAACAGGAAATTACTGGCTTTTTTTTTTTAACCTAATGGGCTTCCTTCTAATCTTTTAACAGATTTGATTTGTCTGACAGAGATTCCTTCTTTGACAGCAAAACAAGAAGTACTATAGTAAGTACAGTATGTAAATAATTTATGGTGGATGGTGCTTTGGTCCTGGTGTTAAGAGCCCCTTTGCCAGCTTTGGGGAAAAGCCTACTGCAAGTTTGTCTGTACCAAATGCCAGGGAATGCCTGTGACATCAATTATTTAACCAATAAATTAAGCATTTCCAGCTTTAGCTTGTATGATGAATAGCATTTGATGCTAACAGGTTGCTACCTTTAGACAGTAATTTGGATCTTCTTTTTGGTTCAAGGTGAATGCAGGACATGGTTTCCTAGTAGCCATATAACCAGGAAGGAACAGATTTAGACTCTGCCACTGGTTCTGCCACCTGGACCTCTGTGTCTCATTTCCCTTTCCCTAACCATACATTTTTGTGTTGTAACTATACAAGTTTCTGCAGATCCCTTATGGAAATGAAGCCTAACACAGGAATAAAATAGTACAAGCTACATCCGAGTATTTCCTTGTGACTCATGGAACATAAAATAGAAAGGGGAGAAGGTGCAGTCTCCTCTATAGCCACTGAAGGGGAATTTAAATGGAAAGCCCACACGGTATCCAGGGCAGTCAGAGGGACCATGCCCTGCAGCATTTGCTGCAGCACTTCTTCAAAGTACAGTGCGGACTCCTTGCCCCCTTTCAGGGCTGCTAATCGGCCCACTGGAATGTGACCATAAGGATGCTTTTATCTCGTATTTAACGTTAGCCTTTTGGATGTTAAGTGGTTTTGAAAAGAGCTTATGTCACGTTATAGCTGCACTTTATTGCTGCGGTGATAAGGGGTGTAAGATATCTGACCTCCCCTTCCTGCCACGAAATTCCAGTGTGCAGCCCCCCGGGATGCAGTGCCCCTGCAGCGTGGTGTGCAGAGATTTATCTGAGCACAGGTTGTGAGGGCTCAGGGAGTCTGACCAAGGCAGGCAGATACAGCAGGACAGAAATGGAAAGGAAAAGATGATAATCAAATTTTATTTGCAATAGCATATTTCATTTGAGATTGGGGAGAAAAATACATAGCTTTTGTTTGCAGACTTTCTTGTTATGTCTATGTATAGAGTTAAAAAACCCTTGTAGGTACAGGTAAGAAACTTAAGGGAGCAGGTGAAGAGTTAAAATTCATGACAAGAATGCTTGAGAAAGGCAGCCAGCCAAAATGACCCTGTAGAACAAGGTGAGCCAGAGGGTCAGCCTTGGTAGCTTACGCAGCAATGGGCTGAAGCAAGCAGAGCTAATGGCAGAGGCTGGGAGGAAGAGGGGTGTGGGATGGTTTTTTAAAACCACTCAAGGAACGCTGGGCATATAACAGTATTGCTGATAGTATGTTGCTTTGTTTGAAATCCCTGCAAATAACCTGGTAATAAAAGGCATATTGAGTGGTGCCCGGCATCATCTTATCCTGCATGCATTTCTCTTTGTATTCTTGTTTCTTAAAGTTCCCTGCTGCCTTTCCCATATGTATTTTTAAACCGCAGTGCAAATATTGACCCTCCCGCCTACTGCAAAATGAACAGGAATCCAGTCACTCCCTGTGAGGCTTTGATGAATAGAAACTAAGCCAAGGACCTTTTACTTACTAAAATAAAATAAAATAAAAACTATGTTATATAACTGGCAATCTCTCCATGACAGCCCTTCAGCTGGCTGGAGCTGAAAGACAGCACTGGGCAGAGGAGCAGCCTCATGTGCCCTCCAAAAACCGTCATGGCAGGCAGTGGCTGTGTTGCTTGCCCCTCCTGGGCTGTGTGCAGCCCTGGACCTCCCCGGGACAGTGGCCACGGTTCCCCAGGCAGGTCAGGCAGTGGGCAGGACATGCCTCTGCTCCTGCTGAAAAGCCGGAGGTTGCCCTCCGCCGCCGTCCCAGCCTCGCGCCAATGTGCAAAGGTTATTTGACAATAAATGAAAATAAATTGTAAAACAAATACACCTGTTTTGCCACCAAGATCGTGCAAGCTCTGAAGTTTTAAGGTCAAGCTGTTTTGTTTAGCCTGGTTTCTGATAAGCTGCCGTGTGCCGCACAAGCGCCACGGGGCCGGAGGGTGGCCAGCGAGGGCACAGCCAGGGGCAGCGCAGGCGGCGAGGGAAGGTGGTCAACGTGAGGGGGAACAGCTGTTCTGTGGCAGAAGTGCTTAAATGTGGTCCCCTTCCCCTCGAACCAACAGCAGTCATAGCAACTGGCTAGCAAGCTCAGCCCTCCTCTCTTGTACAGCTAGCTGTGTAAGGAAATCTTTAACTCTGCTGTCCTGAATGCCACCACTTTTATTAAAGAATGATGACTTCATCAGCATCTCAGTTTTGCCAATGCTTATGTTTGAGCTGTGCACAGAAAGATTATGCTTTTCACTGGCCATATCCGAAGTAACCCTTTCCTTTCTTTTACTTTGCTTCTGTAGGTTTATGAAATATTGAAAAGAACGACATGTACCAAAGCAAAATATAGCATGGGTAAGGAATTTTATTTAGGTTTAAGATCAATATCGTTTTCAGGTATTGAAAATAATTGCGTGCTGTAACTGGATGTGGAGTTTAGGTTTTTCTTCTGCTCTCTGATTTGATGTATGTAGATATAATTGTTTTATTCGGAAATTTAATGTAATTAATGTAGCTATTCGTATTTTTTTTCAAATGTGAATATGTAGATTCAATTGTAAATTAAATGATAGGTGACCATGTAGCCCCTTCAGATGTTAGTTATGTCCTTTATGGCAGGGATGGAAGATGATCTGAAGCCATGGGAACACGTGCTCTGCATTGGTTCAGTTTCTCACTCATGCCAGTGGATGCGAGCATTACTGTGCGCTTCCAAAACTGCTGTGAGAGTCTGTGGGCTGCTCTGTTCCCTTTAAGTGGTGACCTCAAATTTTTATCGTGGGATGGCTTTTTGATGACTTAAGTGAAATGCTTCTAACTGGTGATGGCCCAAAGCACTGTCATAAGTGGAAGATTAACCCCGTGGCCAAGGGCTGTGGTGTGCACTGGAAGCTGACCCTTCCCTTGGTCCTCAAAACAGCCGCTGCAGGTGAAGTTTATTCTGCCACAACCAGTGGTTTTAGGATTTCAGCCCTAGGGATGGTGTTTTAAGAACTAAATTCCTAATACAGGTAAATATGAATTCAAATATTGTGAGGCAGATGTTTATACTTGACTGGGGGACCAAAGGTAAGAAGTGGTTGGTACACCAAATTATGTAAGATGGAAGGCTGAATTCCTTCAGATGACCAAAAGAAACATATATGGATGAGAAAAATGCATGAACATGGGAGAAAGCATTTGATAACTGTTGGAATCTGTTATAGCATTTATTTGTCTACAAGCAGTTAAGTAAAACACTGAGAACTTGAATTACAGGTAGTTCTGTTCAATGTTGACCCATCAGCCATTTAGAAGTCCATCAAATAATAGAAGAATAATTACGCCAGAAATCATTTCCCTGCTTTGACTTTTCTGTTGAAGTGAGAACATACAATGTACAATTGTTGAGTCCTTATATACACTAAATTTACTTGGTGTTCAGCCAATATTAACAGAAGTTCTGTTTCCCTTTAGCATGGGAAATCCAAATTCATCTGTGACTTTCAGGACCCTTTTTTGAGTCTGATGTCAGATCACTTTTGTTGGAAATCGTGTATTTGCACTCTTGAAAGGGGAAGATCATATAGCTCAGTTTGAATTCTTGCCTTAGAGTTGGTTGCTCACTTGTGTTTTTTTTTCCTTTTTTGTTTTTATTTTTTGGGGAGTCCAAAAATGGGAAACAAATTAGAGGTGGGTTGAAAAGGCAGAGGAAGGTAAAGTGTTAGGATTCCTGGATTGTTCTTCTTCCGTAGACTGGCAATGTCACAAAGTATACCTAATAAAAATGTCATTAGACTGGCATGTCCAAGGGTATAATCAGCATAACTCAATCAGGTCCTTTGTGTTACAGCTCTGGAATGCTGGGTTACAACCCAGCAAAGGTTGCAAACGGATTTGAGCAAACACAGATAATGCTGCAACACTTCTGTCCAGCAGGAAAAAGGCAGCAGCACAGCAAACACTGCAGTCTTTGTTATTTATTTTGCAAATTTGTGAAAATGTGAACGTATCATAGTTGCTAAATGCTGATACGTGCAAGTATATTATGTAGCTATTTGGTAGCACAGCCTTGGAAGAATAATTCATCTGTTCCCTAGTTGTTTCTGCCAGAAGCGTGGAGATATTTGCAGAAAATTCATAGCACTGTATAATCTTAAATAGCACTTTGAAAAAATAATGATACAGCATACCGAGCACTGCTGGAGCAGTTCCTGCAGCAGGTGCTCAGTAAAAATATGAGTGAACTTGAAAATATTAGTGAGCTTGAAAAATTGTTCTTTCAAGAACAATTGAAAACGTCTCCTGAACCTGCAGTGATCTGCTTCCTGGTTCATGCTCGCTGTCCCGCACTCGTGGTAGCAATGAACAGACAGGCAGCATGGAGCACACCGTAGCACATCATTTTTCTTTGTTTGAAGTCCTTTGAAATTCTCCACAATGCCAGATTTTTTTTTTTTTTTTTTAGTTAGCCTTGTACAAAGAGAACTGCTTGGCTTTGCACCGACTGACCTGAACAGGCTGTGACTCCATACCCCAAACCAGTTAGTCAGATCACCAACCTACCTTCACAGATAACACGTTCAGACGCGGGTACCGCTCCATCACTGGGAGTAGCTATATGAATGCCAGCAGAGGCAGCAGCGTGTGAGAGGCTGTGCCCTACAGCCCTCAGAGGTCCGGGTCTGGCCAGGCGACTTCTGGGAGAGGTGCACCACAGACGTGCCCTTGGCCCTGTGCCTTCTCCCATCCTTCTGTCGCTGCTGTGCTCTGGCTCTGGTGAAGGAGCGGAGCCGCACCTGAGAGGGCAGGACCTCAGAGTCCCACGTGCCACATACGGTGTGTAGATGAAGCATTAACTGCTTTCAGGCTCATGCATGTAACTAATAAACGGATGTGTAAACAGGGAAAGGAGAGGGAAGAAAGAAGGAAACTACCCTTTTAAATAAAAGACGAAAATGTGGTAAATATGGTAAGTATTACGCCAAGGTCTTTGCAAAGGCTTTCCCTACAATTTCTCTAATCAATCTGAAATCTAAATTCAAAACTCTGTGTGTATGGTGAGTGCGTATGCGTGGTCCCGTATGCCATCAATTCCAGTTGTATTCTTCTTGTGATCGAGCCTTCTGCTACACACTTTCAAATCTGCAGGCTTGCCCTTAAATCAAACTGACTTTTCAGAAAATGCAGTTGATTATAATGACTAATTTCAAGTCATTGGCTTCTAATTCTTGATTCTCAAATATATATGACTTCTTCTTGCTCTCTGCAGTTTTCCGTTTCATAAAATGAGTTATGTTTAATAACCTATATGATTAAAAATGAAAGTACATGAAAAGGAATGAGATGACAGAAAAATCATTATCTGAGCAGATGACTGTTATTTTGAGGGAAACCTCCAGGAAGGATGATGACATGAGACTGTCTGGCCTTGAAATTGTAAATAACTATTATGTCTTTATTTTTCAAGGGATCACCAGCCTGCTTGCCAATGGAGTTTACAGTGCTGCATATCCTTTGCATGATGTAAGTGATCTTGGAATATATTTTACATGTCTACTGTCTGACACAAGTAGTCCTTATTGTGTTATGTATTAATGGCATCATCCCAAACATCAGTGCTCAGGACCCTGACTTCCTGCTTGCTTGTAGGATGGATGACTATAGTAACCTCTGCAGGCTGTTTCCATCACTGTGGTCACTTTTAATGAATTCCCCACCTCTGTCCTACTTTTGATGATCACAGATGATGTCTTAAAATGATATTAGAGGAGTTGTTTTGGTGGCTTGGGAAATGGAATGGTTCTGTTACTTTCTGGCCTGCTCCCAAGGTCTCTGGCATCATTGCTGAGATTCATATGTATTCCTGGGGCACCAAGGGGCTCACTCCCAGATCTAAACCTCTCTGGCATTTCCCTCAGGAGAGACTGAGGGAACTGGGGCTGTTCAGCCTGGAGAGGAAAAGGCACAGAGGGATCTTATTAATGTCTATAAATACCTGAAGGGAGGGTGCAAAGAAGGCAGAACCAGGCTCTTTTCAGCGGTGCCCGGTGCCAGGACCAGAGGCAGCGGGCACAAAGTGGGACGCAGGAGGTTCTGTCTGAACACCAGGGAGCACTGCTATGCCCTGTGGGTGACAGAGCAGTTGCACAGGTTGTCCAGAGAGGTGATGGCATCTCCTCCTTGGAGATCTTCAAAAGCCGCCTGGACATGGTCCTGGGCACCCTGCTCTGGGTGTCCCTGCTTGAGCAGGGAATTTAGATCAGTGACCCCCAGAGGTCCCTGCCAGCCTCAGCCATCCTGTGATTCCCTGAGTGGGAGGCATGCAACAGCTGGGTGCTGGTGTCACCTTAACTTGGGGGTTCACAGCACAGCTAGAACTGACAAACACACACCCTCAGCCAGAGCCTTGCAAAAAAGGCCTGGCAGATGTCAAGGGGACATTGCAGAAATACTGCTCATGATGTGCTGGCTGTGTAAGCATACAGAGAGTACTGAGCCCAGTGCAGATTTCCCCATGGGAAATGTGCAGATGAAGTGTGCCATCTTAGTTTTCTGCCCTGCTCATTTTGTCTTGAGTGTTTTATTTCTGAGTAACAGTGATCACAACAGGCTAGTCATCTGCCCGATGCTTATCACAAACATCAGGCACTTGCAAGCTACAGTGATATCACTTAAAAATCCAAAAAGGTTAAATAAACATCTCTGCATGTACTGGCCTCCCATCTTTAGACAGCTACTGATAGGCTCTGTTGTAAGCAATTTATTAGTTGTCTTCATTTACTCCTTTATCGTATTTAAAAATAGCTCCATATTAAAACCTCAGATCTAATCAGCCCTGAGTGTTTGGAGAGTCTGGATACAGATCAGCTCTCTCAGCTGCTCTCTCCTCTGTCAAGTGGACTGAGATGAACCCCAAACACCGTGGAAATACCACATCCTTTCCCTGGACATTTTTAGGCCACCTTTATCACTTATTCATTCCTTTTTCCCTGGTGACAGACATCATTACTCTTTCTTAATGTGTCCAACGACAAGAGACAAAGTGTGCTATGACAAATGAACTCCTAAAATACAGCATTATTTTACAGATTGCATTTCTGTTTTCGATGCATTAAGTGAGCAGGATACACAGGCATTGCAGGAGGCATAGCAGCTCTGGGTGCGACTCTCCGAATGACACAAGTTTTCTTTTTTTAAAGGGTGACTATGAAGGTGAAAACGTCGAACCCAATGACAGAAAAGTAAGTGGATGTAACGGGGTTTAACAGGTTCTTGCCAGTCACAGCCTGAAGTCACCAACTGGGATCCGGGCATTGCCAGGATTTCACACAAAATAGCATGAAAATGCCGTGCAGTAGAAGTACATGAATACTTCCTAACGTTTCAATCTGCCTGAATGTGGAGCACGATGTGGCTATGTATAAAGTACCAGCTTGGTGGTAATGCATTACTTGCTGTGTTGGCAAGTATTGACAGCATTTAGACATGTCTGCTAAAGTTGGGGTGATGTAATGTCAGGCCTGCACTGACGAGAATATGCTCAGCCATCTTCTGATATGCATACCTGAAACAAACCCTGCTTCATGCCACAGCGACCTGTGCAAAAAGCGTTGCAGTCTCTGGTGAATTAATGTGCTGCTGCTCTGGACAGAGGAGGGGACCACCCAAAGTATGAGTGTGAAGGTGATGGCTATTGGGAAGGGTAAAGAATGGCTCATTCCTGATAAATTCTCATTTGCATCTAAGCTTTACTGTGGAGTTCAGCCAGAGATGGTCTTATGGTTGTATGCTGATGCCCTGTATCACTTTCCACATAAGTCTGTGGCTTAAGTTGTTTTTAGTGTCTGTATACTCAAGGGCATTTGTTTAGGAACAATTCTGAGGGAATACTTCTCATCAGAAAATGCAAATTTTTCTACACTGTGCAGAAATGTCAGATTCTTAAATTCAGAATGGAAGTGCTGCATACTTGTGACCACGCTTCTCTAAAGCAAATTCTCATTTTCAGTGTGGCAGATGAGAGCTTAAGTCCACTCATAACCTCCCCACTTCCAGGAGGAGTTTCTGAATTTGGTGCCACATACATGGGCTTCCAGACTAGCAGCACCACCACCCTGCCTTTGCCTTTCTGACTTGATTCATGATCACATCCCCAGAAAGATTCTGTGGAAAAGTGTGGCTCAGGGCATGAGAGAAGCAGATCTCAAGCCCTCAAGGGTGGCCATATGAAAATAGGTACCCAAAATTAGAGGTCTGCTGGGCCTTGATGTGCAAGTGGCGCACCAAGGGACAGCTGCTGTTGATTCTCTCCCTCCCACCCATCCACCCCCATTGATTTGTGTTAAAAATACCACATGGTTGTCATGTCATCATTGAGCAATACATCTCTCAAACAAGAACAGGATGAAAGTCCGCATTTTGTAAAGCGTCTGGATTATCATCTTTACTACTAACCTAACAAATGCACTTATTTCACAAGTTCACTGTCTGTTTTGAAATGTTTACCTTTGCTTTGGCTTCCAGTTCCTTCAAATAATCCTTTGGTGTGCTTTGGCATGTCTCTTCTGGTTTCTTGAAGTTTTCTTTAATCTAATCCAGTGCTAGGCCAGGCTGTGCCTTTTTTGCAACAGAATTAAATTTGAAGCATAGAAATGAAGTAAATATTTAGGACTAGCAAACTGATCTTCTATTATCATGTCTTTGAAGCTGTGCTTTGAATAACAGGCTGATAAATGTCAGGATAAATGAAATAATTCATTTGTACTATAAATGCAAATTTTGTTTGAAGTGCCGTACAAAAGTGAAAAATGACACTGATGCAAAATCTCCTCAGTTTATTGTTTCCTGATAGGCTTGACCAGTTTATCTCACTGAGGAATTATCTTGTTTCCAGATAATAAAAGGAAAAGCCTCTGCTCATGTACGTGGATGTTGAGGTATCTGAATCATTGCATGTTTCCCAGGCAGAGGCAGCTGACCTTAAATTTTTGGAAACATGGTTGAAAGAAACCTAGAACAGAATTCAAATCACACTTGCGAGAATGTTGATATTTAATAAAAGTCTGCCTTTCAGGTTTCAGTTTCTGCCCTTGTGGTTGTAAGGAAACTAATAAAGATGAATTATTTTGGGCGAGGAGGGGAAGATCCGTAGTCCACCTGTATTTTTGACATCACATTCCTGTAGAAGGAAGGCTGTATGTCTGAATGATTTGAAAGTGCGGTACAGCCGTTTAGCTTGGAAGGTTTGTATTGATAAATTGGCAGAAGAATTGCAGACCCGGTCTAGAAACCCTGCTGGCTGTGTGGTACAATGCTAGAGGGGGACTGTGTGTGGCAGAGGCTGGAGCACCAGCCTGCCTGACCTTGCTTTGGTGCGCATCACTGGAGGAGCACAGCCACATATGCCAAGCCTTCTCCCTGCTGCAATAACATAGCGTATGGACTTGATCAGTGGCATCCTGCTTGGGCTTGTCTCCTAAGAAGTGGTCTCAGAAATTACCATCGGAGCATCTCCTTGAAATATTAGTAATTAGTTCAGGAACATCATGCTCCCTAGCTCTTGTAACTGGGTTGAAGCAAGGAAAGAAGTAAAGATGTGAATTCACAAGCAGATGGTGAGAGGCCAGTCCCCTCATCCCAGGGAAGGTGATGGCAACAGGTAGCCAGTGAGCATGGTTATTTCATTCAGTATTTATTGGACACACACACAGATTTCTTGTTCACTCTGTTAGTTGAACTATATTTTAAAAATCAGATCATAGAAGCACTATTTCTGTGTTTTAGAAAGTAAAGGATAAGTTGAAGATCTTGTAGGAAACTATTTTTTGTGAGGGATTTAATTTTATAAATCACTAGTGGGGATCATTGTTTTCCTTGGCCTGTATCCTAACCAGAAGGATGGGTGGAAGTCATCACGTTCTTCTAGTTTAAAGCTGAACACCTATTAAATGCAGCCTTCCAGGCACCTCTGCACAGTTCCTCTTGATGGATGCTGAATATTCACGCTGTGAAAACAAACCCACTTATGCTAGTTTTCTCCATCTTATAACTCAAAGCATGTTCATCTTTTGCACCTGTTCAGCTAGATACTTTCTGCAGATCATAAAATCAGGACTGCTCTCCCCATCTCTGCTGTAGTTATCCATCAATTCCATTGCTGAAGAGCCTTTTAATGTACTAGAATTCATCACTGCATTATAGCATGCCAGATCACCAAATTTGTTTTTAATACTTAATGCAGACTGTGTATTGGCAGATCTGAGTTATGTTTTGAAATTGAAGAGAGGTGAGACTGGATCACAGCACGAGCACTGCAAAGGAGAAGTCAGCCACGCATGTGTTGCTTCTGTTTTTGACCTTCTTTTCTCTTTTACAGCTCCTGTGCGAGGAGTGGGCGAGCTATGGAGTCTTCTATAAATACCAGCCCATTGACCTGGTGAGGTGAGAGCTTAGCCCCAAGGTCGGGTTCCCGCACCGCAGCCCTTCCCACCCATGCTCTGCAGCACGTGCGGGTCCCTTGGTGCCCATCCT
Organism: Anser brachyrhynchus; assembly: GCF_964034855.1. Lineage (NCBI taxonomy): Eukaryota > Metazoa > Chordata > Aves > Anseriformes > Anatidae > Anser > Anser brachyrhynchus. Next base: position 18,189,529 of record NC_137699.1, on the reverse strand, counting down.
GCTGAGGATGGACGACTGTGAGCTTGTGGTGCTGTGCCCAGGAATAGTCCCACGTCTGCATCTCCGGCTAGCCTGGTGGAAAAGAGGGGAGTAGGGCTGGGTAGGGAGGAAGTTTGTGCAGGGCTTCAGCGCTCTCAGTGAGTGTTGTTTGCTCTGGGTGAGAGTGGAGACTCTATAGAGCAACTGAGTTACAGAAAATGCAGGGCTTTTGTAAGATGAATAGCTCTCAGGAGGTCCAAAGATACCAGTTTACACGACAGAAAGACGGGAAAAAAATGACCAGTTGGACTGACTGGCTTTCATGGTGCCTTCATCACTGGATTAACTCCAAGCATCATGAGAAAGAGAGTCCTCTGAGGGGAAAACATTCCCACAGGTCATTGGATCTTACTTTCTCCATGCTAAATCCAGCTGTGATTCATAATTTTAGCCATGATATATTTTAAGAAATAGGAAACATTTTTTTTTCTCTCTCTCTCTTTAAATCTTTAATGTCTTTCAGAAAATACTTTGGAGAGAAGATTGGACTATATTTTGCCTGGCTGGGAGTTTATACACAAATGCTTATTCCAGCTTCCATTGTAGGGATTATTGTTTTCCTATACGGCTGTGCAACTGTGGATGAGAATATACCAAGGTAAAAACAAACAAAGAGGAAAAAACCAGATTTGTCTTCCTTTGCATGCTTCATCTTTTGGGAGGTGCACTTGAGGTGAGGGCAAGTTCCCCGGGCCAGGGGAGCCCCCAGTCTCAACAATTCCTGTTTCCAATAAGCAATGGAGACTTACCAATAGCTGAGCGCAGGCACCAGAACTGAAGTGTATTTTAAAATCATTAGCAATTATTGTTAATATTATTTGTTGAGTTGCATTGATGTGCTAAAAATAATTCTTGGCTGTTTGCTCAGGTATTTTTTTTCCTAACTAAGATAATTATGTTAAAACAAACCAACAAAATGCTGCTAATGATAGGTTTTAGTGCTTTCCATCTTAAAATGCTGACAAGTGTGCTGTGTGGCAGGAAGATAAATAAAGAATATACATGTCTAAACTAAGCAATTGTGGTCAGATTAACAAAATCTTGATGTCCTACTATTTTTAAACTTTACTAAGTTTTGTATTATAATAATTTTTAAAGCCCTATGATTTTGCATTTTGTCCTGCATGCATCATCAGCTGTGTATGAAAATAACATACTTTGTGCAACAACTATAAGCAGTGATTAACAAAGCAGATTAATGCAGATTAATTTATTTTTGTTTGTTAATATTCCTTTTGTACTTTTTCCAACTGTGGAAGAAAGTCAAGGAGAGCGTCACTATTGCTATTTCAGAGTTGGAGTGCAGAGAGGTTAAATTCGTTAACTCATCTCTTAATACTCAATGTTTCCCTTGTCACCTTACCTATTGCTGTCCTTAGTATATTAAAACAAGAATGATTTATTTATTTTTTTATGTTTTTAGCTTTAAGTTGCTGTAATAAAAAGCATAGACCCTTATGAATCTCCTATTTCAGCCCCTGTATCAGTGTAGGTTATGGACAGAGCTTCTCACTGGACCAGGAAAGAGAATCACTACAAGAGTAGCATTTGATGGTGCTGAAGATCAGAAATAGATGCTGTGCCAAAGAGAATGGCCCATCAAAAAATATTGTCAGAGTATGGAAGATGAGCTGTACTGACCTTGCTTTTCACACGTGTTGTTGTCTCTTTGCAGTATGGAAATGTGTGACCAGAGAAACAATATCACCATGTGTCCCTTGTGTGACAGAACATGCAGTTACTGGAAGATGAGCTCTGCTTGTGCAACAGCTCGTGCAAGTCATCTTTTTGATAACCCTGCAACTGTCTTCTTCTCAGTCTTCATGGCTCTCTGGGGTAAGAAGATAAATGCCTTGATGTTAAGGTTTTAATTATTTAAATCACAACAGGAAGAAACAGAAGAGATAAAGCAGTATATTTATACCCAGACAGTTAATTACGTAAAGAACTCTCCCCCCCAACATGAAACTGTCACCCCAAAATTTATATTCTGGACCGAAAGCTAAAATTCAAAAAAGTTGCTCAAGATGAATATCAAATGAGATTGTTAAGCATCTGTCATAAAACTGCAGCATGGTATGTCAAAATTTCATTAACTGGATTGCATAGCTTGCCAAAAAAAATCTATTTGCAGAGCCAGCTTCCACTTTAGAACATTATAGAAGAAATGTATTGATGTACTTTGGGGCTGAGGGGAGGGCTCCGCGGGGAAGTGTAATGGCCTTTAAACGTCTCCGGACAAACCAAGATTGATTCTTGAGTGTGATCTGAGAAGCAATTAAGTTTATCAGCAAGCAGACATCATGCGTGTGGACCAGCAACCATGTTGTTATAGGTATTTTTTCTGATGCTGACTGGCCCTGTATTTGAGCCAGTCACTTAACCTTTCTTTTCTCATCTGGGGAACTTATTTAAAAGCATTGTGAAACCTTTGTGAGAGTGGTTCAGGGGCGGTTAAGAGGGTTGTGTGAGCCGTGGTCATCCCTGCTGCGAGGCAACGGGGCCTGTTTAGATAAATGGGGACTGTTGGGTCCAAAACCTGTGGTTGTAACTGGGAGCCCTGTACAGAGATGCTGCGGAGAACAGGGATGTGTGCTTTATTCCCCTCAGCTGTGAAGTTCAACAGCTACATGTTCCCAGTGTTGGTGAGGGGCAGAAGACATTTGTCCCTCCTGTCAACCTTGTTGTGAGCTACCAAAGAAACTGTTTTGGGTAATATTTAATCCTAAAAACCCAACACAGGTTTTTATTTGTAATGTACCACTTTTTACATTCACCGGATCTGATTTCAGCACACGTTGGTGTAACTCCATTTACTAAGAGCTCATTGTCAATGACTGCAAGGAAAAGGACCGTCCTGCAGATAGATTGAAGGGGCAGTGGAGTGTTGGGAGTGCAGCAGGTTCAGAAGGAAAGCTAGAGAGTTGGGGAGGTTGAACTGAACCACTTTACAGCAGGGAGGAGCGACTGCGATCTTCAGGATCATCTGGGCGTGTAACATACAGGGAGAAATGTGATACACCCCAAAGCAGGGTGCCATGTCAGAGGCTTTAAATAGTCTGATGCTGTCATGTGGAGAGTCAAGTATCAGTTTTGGTCTCTTTCGTTCACTGTTATCGTGACCCACACACAGTTCTTGGCACATAATGCTCTATTATCCAAAGAGTGAGGCTGTTTACCTCCCTTTCTTTAGCAAAAAGGTATGGGTCCCTCCATCCATTTTCAACCTTCTTGGGCAAAGGCAGGAATATTAGCAGAAGCCAGTTTCTGTGCTGTGTACAAAATGAGGCTTAATATTAGAGATAGTGTTGGAGTGGAATGTGAATTCCTGAGTTGTTCTGGGTCAACATAAAATTTTATTTTGGAGTAATACCATGTAAAATAAATGTTTGTTTTTTTCAAAAATGTCATTTTGAATTGGGAAATCTGAACTTTTTCCACAAGGTTATGAATTTGCATTACTGCGAACAGTTTCTAAAGGATTTGTCAAAGTATTTTTTTAAAAAAATGAAAGGAACACTTTATTTTTTAAGGAAAACTGTCTGTCTCTAAGTGTAGGTACACGCGTAGTCTTCAGTGCCATCCATTTGTGAGCACCTCTGCCTGTAAGGAGAAGTTTTACTAGGCTGATGTGCAGTTGAAGTAGTGAGGCAGAGGGAAGCTAACTGACCTGCTTGGGTGACTCAGGGTCTCTTTGGCATAGCAAAGGAGAAATTATTCCAGGTTTGGAGGTATCCCTGTGAGCAACCACTTGGCCAGGCTTTCTTTCTGCAGTGTTATTACAACAACCTGGAGAACTCTGCTCGTGTGGGAGTTACAGCAGCTACAGCACTGAGCTGGGCCTCTGTCACAGGTTCAGCATTAAATATCGACCATAGCCCAGTGCTGCTCCCCAAAATAGCAGGCTCTCCTTGGCCCAGCCCTGAATCTTACCTCGTACTGAGTGATACTGGCTTTTTTCCAAAGGAGTAAACCTGAAGCTGTGGTCTTAAATGTCATTAAAAAACTCAGAAAATAACATCATCTGGACAGTAACCTTTGGCAACTGTTGAGCTCCATTTCTGCTGGTGGGCCCAGATGAAATATGAAAATGCAAGTATGCCCGGTGAAGAGGCAGTGCTCCGCTACTGCATCTTACCTGGCACGTGCGCCCGCTGCATTTGAAATGAGCTGGCTGCATTTCAGATGCAGTATTTTTGTTTTGCATCGTTGTAAGGCAGTGCCATGAAATGATTCCTAGTAGCACTAAGAAATGAGGTGTTACTCATTTCCCATATTCCTCACTATGGGTGGAAACTGCAGACCCCAGGGCAGGAGCTGCAGCAGCATGGGATGGGGAAGGAGCCCTGGAAACCCAATGTGGTCTTTCTCAAGAGACGCTTATGGTGATTCAGATTTACAGGAAGCATATGGCCTGTGCAGGGACTCAGTTGTAAGCTTGGCAGGTGGGAGTTTCACTTAGAAGATGAATGAGTGTCATGACCATAGCCAGGCTCCAGTCACGAGGGTGTCCTTTCCTCTGTATTCAACCTTCTTGCCCTCTCCCTGCCTCTGTTTTTTTTTGAATGTGGGGGGTGAATGTTTCTGAGCACATCTGTTAATGCTCACTGCGGGAAGCTCCCCTGGGAACACCACTTCTGGGTAGACTTGCCTCTTTCATAATCACTTATTTATTATACGGTACTGGTGTATTCCCAGCATCTAAATATGTCCTCTGAGAACTTGCTCTGTCTCAGAGGCAGATAGACTGATATAGACTGGGATCTTTTGCTGTGACTCAAGAACTGCATTAATGAGGTTTCTTCTCTGGAATTCTTCCCCATAAAAAAGAAAATTCTAGTTCTACTAATTATATATATATATATATATATATATAAAGGCTTCTTTAACAGCCTGCCCACCTGCAGCTTTTACACTGGCATGAATATTTTGGTTTGGGTGTGATTATAAGAGCTAACAGTACTATTAAGAATACTAGATGGATGGAATTATAATATGAAAACGGTTTATTTTGATATCTTTGAGGGAATAACTATACCAACAGTACTAGGCTAGTTAAATCAGTCGTATTTTGTAGAGATGAAAGACAGATTTGTTTGGGCTCACAGACAGAATTACGTACAGATGAAGACAAGCAGTATCATTAGTCACACACAAATATTTAAATAAGTTTAGGAGTCTGACTTTCTTAGACCCCTTAAAAAACTGCATGCGTCGTTCTGCATGAAGCCACGTGGGTACAGCAAATGCCCTTTCTTTTAGCTCATGTAGAAAAGTTGGCTGCTAGCACCGATTACCGGCACTTCCCAGGCAGACGTTACCGCTGAATGAGCGAGCAGCCACAGAGGAGTCAGGCTGGCCGGGTGTGCTGTGTAATGCTGCACCTGCTGGGACCTCCCGGTGGCAACAGGGAGCGTGCACATGGGCATCTTCCTGGCAGGTGCAGCTTCAAGGCACGTCCCCGAGGCTGGTATGACTTCCGAAGCTTTTTGTGAAACTCCCAAATAATTGTCAACCTGTTGTTTCAGCTGCTACCTTTATGGAACACTGGAAGAGAAAGCAGATGCGCCTCAACTACAGGTGGGACCTGACTGGGTTTGAAGAGGAGGAGGTTTGTCCCTTCCTTTCTGACTCTTTGCTTTCCACCGCGGCATTACCAGTCCCTCCTTGCCCTGAGCCGCCAGACATTGGCTCATGGGGTGCTTAAAAGACAGGAAAATCCCATGCATGAACCGTTTGAGGTTTTTATAGCAAGGGTATGAGTAGTACGTATTATTGCCATAGAAACGTAATTGTATAGCTACAAAATCTAGTGTTTTTCTTTCTTTTTTTTTTTTTTCTTTTGGTGAATGTGCAGCCAGGTCACACCTAGCAGCACATGCATGGAATATATGGCTCACATGTTACTCCCTGCCTGGTGTCAGGGCGCTAACAACCACAGACCTTGTTCATCTCACACGGCTGTAAATCAGAAGTGAATGTATGGAACTTGATAGCTACAGCATTGTGTCTAAAAAAGAAAAGAAAAGAAAAAGGGCACTGAAAAATTCCTATTAACTTTAATGATGCAGGATCAAGCTCTGACTTGGCAAATACCTGAGAAAATACTGCCAGACATGTGGGCTTTGGGCACTGGGAGGGACATAAATGTTAAGGCGTATTTTTTTTTTTTCATATACCAAAAAAAATAATAATCCTTACCCAGGTTTATAATAAATACACTAAATAGCTTGAAAGGGGAAAGGGTCAAATTTGTATGAAAAAGGATATTAAAAAATCAGTGAAGTTCTAGAAGGAAAGGAGAGAAAATGCTCACACCTTTTTGTTTCTAATATCACACTTTACAAAAAGTGCTCACCTGCCCTGCTCCCAGTACAGTGACAGCCGAGGCAGTCTCAGGTACAGGCTGGGGAGATGGGTCCCCCCATGTCACCCGGCTGCCCTTGGCATGTGGCGCGGTGGCTGCAGCACCCCAGCTGGCACGGAGCCGCTGCCCGGCTGCCTGCATGTCCGGATATTTTGCTGTTGTTGTTTTTAAGAGGAGCACGGCTGCACTTGTCATATCACGAGCTGTCCTGAGTAGGTACACAACAAATATTATTCCCTCGTAACAAAAACCTCGTGGGCTTTACGGGGTGCCGTGCAGCTTGCTGAGCCTTGGGCAGTTATTGCTTCCCTCACGCCCAAAATGTTTCTGCTTGAATTATCTCCTCTTAAAATATTTAACTCCTCCTTAATATATTTAGGCATGCTATGCAAGCGGCCTCTGTGCCATGCACTTTGCTAGACCATACCTATTCTACTGGGAGAGAATACGGGGATTTATTTCCTGGATACTGTACTGCCCTTTTATTTTTGGCAACTTGCTGTTAGCGTACATGAAAGGGGAAAGGATTAACTGTATCTTTCTGACGGCTATCTCCTTCGTGTTCAAGTTCAGAGCTCTACAGCCTAAAACCTTGTGTGACCAAAGGCAGCAGTTGTTAAAAAAGTATATTTTATTCTTTGTTTTGTATAGGCAATTCTAGATAATACAGTCATGAGGTTAGCAAAGAATTTGAGCCCCTCCTATTTCAGATTTTGGTGAAACTTAAGCTAGTATCATCGTAAAGAGCCAGGGTCTTAAGTGATATACTAAAATAAAAAGTGTTTCATCTTCCGGTGTTTTTTAGGGACACCTATGTCATGCAGCATGTACAGTGATGTTAACAGATATCGTAGAACATGTGTAGACTGATTTTCTCTGTTAGTGTTTGCCATCCACTGCACTTGTGATTGTTCCATGTAATTTTAAAAATATAAATCCAAGATAATCTGCAACAGTTTAGTAATCAAATTTTTGTTTTCTTTTTTTCTTTTTATTTTTTTCTGGTTTCCTGAAGGAGGCAGTCAAGGTTTGGAAAACATCTTTTTTTTTTAATTGCTCCTGCCTTTTTTATTACATGTCCACTGATGAATGCCATCTTTTGATCTCCACCTCTTCTTTTTCGAGCATCAAATTTTCCAATTTTCCTTAAAACTCCCACTGATTGCTTTTCCTTTACATCCTCCCCCTCTCTACTTGTTCAGACTTTTTTCAGATCTGTTCTGTTTTCCATCCAATGCATAACTGTGAATTCTGCATCTTTTGTGAATGCATAATTATTGTGAATTCTGAAGCTGTGAATCTTTCTAAATCTTTTGGCTGTCTCTTACTTTTGAGCATTTCCTACACCCTCTCCTGCAATGCACATGGGTAATTGTGTGGATTTCGTCAAAGACAGGATTAGGGGAAGGCCCCAGATGACAGTTTTCTGGGATCCCAAAGCAACGTGTTTTTCATATTTACAGCAAATAAGTGTTTCTTTCAAGAGTTGAGTGTCACTGAAATTACAGTTAATGCAAAATCTAATTTTCATGAGAAAGGCAGGTCATGGAAATCCAAGCATAATGTCATGTGGTTTGAACCTGCCTGCAGGATGTGCTGTATACTCTTAAGTATTAAATATAAATGTATATAGGGTTACTGGTAGGTGTCTGATAGCAAATCACCCTACGGTTGCTGCTGTAGTACTGCAAATGATAAGGTATTTGACGTTTTGTTAAATGTACAGTTGACCATCCCATCAATTGACATAAATGACATATTGAGTGAGTTAGAAACTTGGAGTTTATTAGGAAATTGACCTGCAAATGATTCATGTGTAGCTGATACAGAAAACAGATGACTCCTTTTTATTAAATATGACTTATTTTACAGGATCATCCAAGAGCAGAATATGAAGCAAAGGTTTTAGAAAAATCACTGAGAAAAGAACACAAACATAAAGAGGTATGGTAAAAATATTAATTTATTTCACCTTTTAAAAAAAAAAAACTTTGAAAAAGAAGGTCATTTATAGTAGGTGCTGACCCAAGACTATGGGAAAAAGAATGGAAATGGGTTTAAAAAAAAAAAAAAAAAGAGAGAGACTGCGTAATGTGTTTAAATTCCAGTTGTTTTCAGTCCTGGCATACATATGGTACTTTGTCCATTCTCTTACTCAAGACCTGATTAAGTCTAGAGATGTCTTCAATGATATTGTCAGATACAGAGGTGTGGTTTAAGAAAGCTCATCAAGTCTGATGGAAGGGGTGTTCTGTTGGGCTAACAAATCAAGTTTGAGAAAAAATATAGCAAAACGTCTTGTTCTGTGCTATTATAAGTAAAGCATCTCAGGAGAGCTTCTCTGTCATCCTTCTGCCAGCAGGTTAACCCATGGGGCCAAAATCTGTGGTGCTTTGCATATTGAGGTTTTGGCTGCGCAGGGCAGCATCTGGTGGTGTCGTGGCTGTCCCGGGGAGCCCTAACACCTGCTTTTGCCTTTTTGCTGGGAGCGTAGATCAGGCACTGGGCACTGCTTTAACACAGCTGTAGAAGATGAGCGTCCTGCTGCTGAGCTGGGTCTGACTTTTTATGCTTAGGTCTTGGGACTGTTTTGTTAGTAAAAATATTACTGGAGCATAATTAAGAACACTAACACCAGTTTTCTTGCCCAATTCCAGCTTTGATAATAACTTTCTGCCTTTTAAAAGCATAACTTCCATTATATTTCACCGGGTAAGGTATCGCTCACTTCTGCTTTTAACTTGCTCTTTCCGGGGATATGATAAAGGTGCTGCTGGTCCCAGGGACACACATCTCGCCCTCAGTCAGTGCAGTTCCTCTGACCAGCTTGAGTACTGCTGGGCCCCCTTTTCAAGATGCCACAAGGCTGATGCCAATACCTGCTAGCTACTTTAGGCATTGCACTGTGCAAGCCACTCAGTGCAATGTGGAATACCAGACTTGCAGCACTGCTTTAAAATCCCTTACAGGAGAAAAAGAATTTGGGTTGCTGCTCTCTTACATAAACAACGTTTGAACACAGACTTTGTTGTATACTAAAAATTTGCAGCTTGCTGTGCCTTTTGGTGTATTAGGAACTTAGTTCTTAAATGTAGAAGGTTGGGATGATCAGACAATTAATGAATGGTGACCTCAAAATATCAGCATATGAAAGCTGAGCAATAAAGGGAGGGTTTTTTTTAAACCTGACTATTTATAACTTTTTGGGCTGTGTTCAATTTGGATGTTACTAATTTGGGAAACGTGAGAAAAGGAGTTTTTCTGAAAGACTCAGTAATTATCTTTCATTGGGATCTAGAGTGTTCAAGTTCAAATTCAACATCAGATTTCTGAGTTGTCATACAACTTAAAGGAAAACTATCTACAGCCAACCCAGAAATTGCTCGTATTTTTTTCAAAAGAAGTCTGATTGAAAATATATATATGTACTTTTTAAGGGATGACCAAAGTGTTCCTCCTTTACACATCATAAAGGAACAAGAAGGGCACAATCCTAAATTAAAAACAGGAAATTCTTTGCAGGGCAGTTTGACCTATTCCAAGATTGGGGCAACAGTTTGTCTTCTGTTGTTATTTTTTATTAACCTAAAGCCGTAGCGCACAGCATTGAGCAAACTAACAGAGTATTGACTTATGGCTGAAATGCTGGGTATGTGGAGTCAGTAGAGAGTATATAGATTAATTTAGCATCACTTTGTAATGCTATGTTGCCCAATCCTTTTTTGTTTCCTTTGATTGCCATCAGAAGCATCGGTATTTTCCAGAAGAGGCAGCAAACAAATGGAGACAAAGAGTTAAGACAGTCATGGCTGGGGTGAAATTGGTTCTTTTTATTCAAACTTAGGAGGAAACTCAAATTATGAGTAATTATGGAAGACACAAATCAATTGTTTTTGGCTGTTGAACCCTTGTTTAATATTCACATTCAGTTTTGGGTTTCTTCCCCTTCCTTGTTTCTTCAGCACTCTTTTAGCCAACGTTTCTTGCATCTGGAATGGCACTGCATGGCTAATCTTAGGTGTACATGATGGATTGATGTTATGTTTTGCAGTGGAGCATGGCCCGTGTGTTGGAAGAGCTGCTTGCACTTCCCTGAGGCAACGTGCATGTGATAAAAATAGGATTTTGAGTAATATTTTTATGTTCATTTTAACATGTGCGTCATCTTCAGTAATGCTACTTTGTTGTTTACTTTCTGGTGTTTAGAAACAATTCCCGGCATGAGAGTTCAGGAAAGACTCTAGATGAGCAATACTGCTCTAAATGAAATCTTAATTCCCCAAATTCAGTGTGGTAGAGTCACTGGATGGTTGACTGGGTTTAGGATAGCCTACAAACTGTTACTACACATGTGTATCTTAACTCCCATTGACATGGTCCATCACATACCATGTGGATAGTCAGGTAATCAAAACTTACTCCCATTGAAGCAATTTGAAGTGGATTGCACTGCAAAACAAGGTCTTCCATCAACTGTACACTCATCCTGAAGTTTTTTGGGTAGAATCTTTATTTCAGTGGCACCAGTTGTGTAATTGCAAAGCTGCAAATACGGACTGGGGTGGGACAAGGGAAGAAGAGGAAGAATTTTTCCAGGGAAAGCAAAATAAAATATTTAACAGTGGGAGAGATCTTACTTCATGGTTTATGACAGGCTATTTGCATGTTTCCTTCAAAAAGTATACAGAAAAATCTGTTTTATTTATACTTGCAGTGCAGGCTCTTGACAAATTTGAACCTAGATTTGGAGTAAACAATTTGCCTGTGTGGAATTGTAACTGTAAACACTGTGTCTTTGCATCTGCTAACGGGGTGTGTGTTTGTTAGCCTTTTGTTCCCCTCTGTGTTTTTGTCACATGTACAAAATCACGTGCTTCATCTTTAGTAAATGTGCCTTTTTCCCCAAAAAAATTTCAGACAGATAAAGAAAAGCTGACATGGAAGGATCGTTTTCCAGCCTATTTGACCAATTTTGTTGGCATTATCTTCATGGTAAGCATCACCTGGGGAAAACCTGAAATTTATGTTACTGAATGACTGTAAAGAACAGAAGTAATATACTGTGACAGATTTATCAAATTGCCATAGTTTGCAATGACTTTTTCCCAGTTAAAAATTTCAAATGTTTTATTAGTTTTATAATATAGAAACTTTTAAAGAAATTGAAGTACCGCTTTGCCATCTCATTCCAGTAAAGAAATAAGCACATCTGAACATGGCAAGGGAAAAATGAGGGCACAGAAATGGAGGTTACCACCATCACTGATGGGACAAAGCTTAAAACATATGCAGAGTGCTCTTGGGAAGTACTCAGGAAGTAGAGAATGGCATAATTCTTATGCCAAACTTTTTTGAAAGAATTGATGTGGAAATCACAATCCTTTTTGCCAACATTTTTAATTAAATCAGTCAAATTTGAGGTTATGCCATGCAACAGGAGAATTGCAAACAGAATGTTTAATTGGGAAAAAAATAGAAGAAGAAGAAAAGGAGGAAAATTAATTATTAGAACAGTCTTTTTTTTCCATTTGCTTATAAAACATCAACATATAAAATAAACTTTGAAAGAAATAATTCCAGACGTAGGTCAGAGTGGCAACTGGATAAAAAGGATTAAGCCCTTTCGTTCATGTGTTTTTAGGGGATTGTGATGATCAAATTACTAGCAAAAGAGGATCTGTTCTACAGTTGGTCACGGTGACTGGGAGCCTTAATGCAGAATTTGGTGGGCTTGGGTTGTGGCCCAGAGATCACATTTTTTAAGGTCACGGCTAAGTCCCATGCGAAGTATTTATAGTTAAATCTCTGATAAGGGGCTGTGCTGCTCTTACTTGCAGGTGGGGCTGACATTTGCTATAGTGTTTGGAGTCATAATATACAGAATCTCCACTGCAGCAGCACTGGCAATCAGCTCAACTCCGTCAGGCCGGTCCAGCGTCAGGGTCACTGTCACTGCCACTGCTGTCATCATCAATTTGGTTGTCATCATCATCCTGGATGAAGTATATGGCTGCATAGCAAGGTGGCTAACTCAGATCGGTAGGTGCAGATCAAGTGGTATTTGTTGGAGTAATTATAAATGAGAGTACCAAAAGGACTGGCTTTCATTATTAACTTAAAAATGGTGAGCAAACCCAGGAAATTCAAATGTGTGGCTAGAAGTCTCACCAGTCACTTACAAACATCAAAGTGTACATGGATTCAGCTTTATTTTTAAAATCTGTCTTTCAGCAGTGACGGTACTAATCACTTACCCAGTTATGTGTGACAGGGATACAGCAGAAGTTCCTGTACCTATTCTTGACCTCAACTTGTCTATATCACAAAATTACTGCTTTCATTTTCTGCCATTGTTTACTTGGCATAAGAGATGTCAAGAAATGGAAAACTGTACGTGGAAAAAAAAAAAGTACAGAAAAAAAAATCCCCAAAACATCAGAATCATCAGTGATGAAAGGTCCAGAAATCTTTTCAGTTCAGTCAGTTCTTGTCCACTCTGCAAATGATTGTCATGGAGATCTGCCAGATGTGGAGTGACATTGGAGTTGCTGCTGTAATGGAGCTGAACAATAGGATCCTTAGCAGATTTACCACTGACCTCTGTGAGGCCATGTTACTTTACCTCTCTGCAAATATATACCTCTTTGTTTAAAGGGTTGCTGAAAATGTTTTCCAAAGTCCATATTTTTAACACCTTGAAATGTTTCAGATAAGAACAAATGTTTCTTACCCATGTCCCATTGGTTCCAGAGGTGCCAAAAACTGACAAGAATTTTGAAGAGCGTCTGATTTTTAAGGCTTTCCTTCTGAAATTTGTCAATGCTTACACACCCATCTTCTATGTCGCTTTTTTCAAAGGCCGGTGAGTAATGTAAAATGCTGTTCGGTGTTTCAGCTTGTTGCTTGAGACTGCGGTAGTGTTGTTAAGGCCACAACTGGGTGATAAAGAAGACACCTTGGGATGGGTGACAATAGACTCCATGGGGCATGGTCTGGCTAATGCAACAGAAATGAGGTTGGGTTCCCATACGTAGTCCGAGCCAGATTCTGGCTCTGGGGTGATTTCTGAGTGATAGGATGGTGCTCAGGCATATTCCTAAGGATCGTGGAGCATGCAGTTAGCCTGGGAAACTGGGCTGAGGTTGACAGCTAGTGCTCGGCCTGGGCAGCTTACTGTTTCCATTCTTCTAAGCATGCCCCAATAATTTATTTCCCAGCTGTTATTTCCTATCCCTCTTACTTTACATTTAAGTTTGGGATTTTTTCCCTGTTTTTTGCACCTTAGAGGATTTCTGTCAAGATGTGCCTATACTATTGTAGGGCACATGGCTTGCAGTTTTTACTGAGTTGTTTACTCAGTAAACAGGACTTAGTCTTTAAAACGAAACAAAACAAAAAAAAACACAGAAAACTTCCAAGTTAATTGCTCACCTTCCCTTTTTCAGGGCTAAGCATTAGGTGGTTCCACCCAGAGGTATAGAATTTCACATAAATGACTTCAGGAATCAAGTATGAAAAGTATAAAATCTATATGAACTTTATATTTCTACCCATTGTGCCCTAGATTTGTTGGACGTCCAGGAGACTACGTCTACATTTTCCATTCTTTCCGAATGGAAGAGGTAATTGCATTTTACCCTGCCTGTGCTCATACTACGTGTGAGCACCCTCTTCCCCTGTGGCCAAGGTGCAGCAAATGTCCTGACTTCCCTTTCCTCTTTCCGCTGCAGTGCGCGCCGGGTGGTTGCCTGATGGAGCTGTGCATCCAGCTCAGTATCATCATGTTGGGCAAGCAGCTGATTCAGAACAATTTATTTGAGATTGGCATCCCGTAAGTAGCGACTTTTTTTTTTTTTTTTCAAACGTGGTTTTTATGATGTGTACAACACACTGTGTATTTATGGCCCCTTGATATGAAGGGGCAAGAACCTTGCAAGACCTTTGCAGTGAGCCTCTGTCTGCCGTATAGCAAATACGTTATCCTTACTGTTTTGCAGCTGCACCAATGTCACTGTAATGACATCCAGCAATGCATGTGTCTGAAACAAGTTAGGAAATCTATTGTTTTCCTACTGGCTAGTAGTAGGTGTAATTCTGAACATGTGATTTAACCATAACCACGTTTTAATACCTGTGTACGCTGATCCCTGATACTTTCTTTTAGCATATCATGGCACTCATACAATTTTTATGAAAGTAGATACAGAGCTCAGTGTGTCTGTTGAAATAATGTACTTGTCACTCTTTATCCATCTGAAAAATGGGCACTGTGACCAGAGCTGCACGCTAACTGGATCACTTCCATATCCCCCAGGAAAATGAAGAAATTTATACGATACATGAAACTAAAGCGCCGGCGTTCCTTAGACCATGAGGAACACATGAAAAAAAAGCAGCGTTATGAAGTGGACTACAACCTGGAGCCTTTTGCTGGACTTACCCCTGAATATATGGAAATGAGTGAGTGAGGTGGAAAGAAGGCATTTCAGGCAGAATTATTCTGACTAAATGGGTTGGAGAGCTGAGGTTTTCAAACTGTAGATTTGGAAGACAGTGGATATGGTGCAGAGTTTAATTATTAAAGTGTATAGTCTAAGAATGTAGAATATTTCAGCCAGTCATGGGCTGCTTCAGAGATGACTTGTACTATCTGGTGAACATGATCTTTATCTCTAGCACTATATTTTAGATACTTTCTTTTGATCTATGTGACATGTTACTGTCAAGTTTTAAATACAATGATAATTAGCGTAAACCTGAGATGGTGGGCCAGATTGCATCATCCATTACACCCTACAAGGGAAAAAAGTTATTTAATTTAATTCAGATTTGACAGTTCCCACTGTATATTCCCCCACCAGACTGTTTCTGTTTTGTAAAATCTGGACTTAATCTTCTCAGAGATGCGCCTGTAGACCAGGTTGTACTTGACAGATTACATAGATTGTGTTGCAAGTAATGTATCATCTTGAGTGATTGATACGGAATTTAAGCACTGGATATCAGGTCTGCCTTATTGAGGTCCTAAGACTACATTTCTTTTCCACCATGCCATCTTGGAAAAGCGGAAAAGACTGCTCTGTATAATGCTGTTTGTGATAGTATCTGAGGTTCCTGAAGGGTCAGTCTTAGAAGAGCAACCTTGTTTGGTGTTTTCAGGAATGACTAGGCAAAAATATTGGAAAAGAATAATGAAATACACTAATACCCAAAGTGGGCATGCCTGGCAAATACAGAGGTGAATTAGAATATCTTGGTGTTCAGAGTGGTTGAAACAGATTGAAATTTAGTACTGCAGACTGCAAGGCTATGTTACCAGCAGCTAACAATTAGAAAATATGCAGTTAGTGAGATCAGCAGGGTAAGTAGCAGGAGGAGAAAGATGTGACTAAAGAAGTAATGGGATGAGTATGACATGAGCGTGACTAGTCCTGCTGCAGCTGGTGGCACAGCGTCCCCTTGCCCCTGCCCTGCCAGAGGCGCACAGGGGCTGTGCCAGCATTGCCCACAGGGAAGCTGTGTTAGGAGCTTCCCTGTCTTTCTGGTCACTTTTTGGGTCTTGCCTCACCAGCCCCGGCTTTTGCAAGAGGGGCAGTTGGCCCTTAAGTGCCTGAATGGAGCAGCAGCCAGGCAAACAGTGCCTCATGCAGAAAATGCAATTTAGTCTCCCAGCAAGTGTCATTTTGTTAGAATTTGGTGAAATGGCACTGACATGATGATGGATGCATTTGACAAATACACACCAAATCCACTGAAATTCTCCTCTTTTTTTTTTTTTTTCTTCTCAGTTATTCAGTTTGGATTTGTAACCTTGTTTGTTGCATCCTTCCCACTGGCGCCTCTGTTTGCTTTGTTGAACAACATCATTGAAATCCGTTTAGATGCAAAAAAATTTGTTACAGAGCTGAGGAGACCGGTAGCAGTCAGAGCAAAGGATATAGGTAAGTGTGCATTGCTGCACAGACTCCCTGCTTGTTTGTTCCTGGATTGATGGCAGGATATTATTATGCTGAGTTAGTCTCATTAACAGGAAGATATTTATAGGACAATTCAAAACATTAGACTGTGGCTTAACTGTGAACTGTCATAACTTATCAAGACTTTATTTTCAAAATAGAAAGACCAGTGCTTTAAATTCAGATTAATATTTTATTAGATAAATATCATTTTTCAAATCAAAGTGATCAATACAATAGTGAAATATCTTGCATGGTTCTGCACACCAACTGTTCTTCCTAGCAGTGCGGTTTTCTTGCAGAAGCAAAAATTTCTGCATATAACAGCTCTGGACTGGGCTGGAGAAATACACAGGGGAAAGAGAGAAGACTTGAATGTCTGTGGGTAAATGTGGCTCTTCGTCCCCACTCAAATGACGTTTATCTCTACTTATTCTTGAAGCTGGAAAGCTGTGGGTGAGGCCAGCCAGAAGCTGGCTCTGCAGTCATAAGGCAGCAGCAAACCAGTCCTCCCCTTCCCTCAGAACCTTAAAAAAAAAAAAAAAAAAAAGGTGCTTAAGTATAGCTTTGAAAGACAGAGTTGGGCTCACTTTGCTTGCAGGTCTTTTAATTAATCTCTTATAAATTGCTATTTTTTATTTAAAATATAACTCTAGTTTGGCACAGTCCTAGCACTGTTAACTGAAAATATAATTTATTTAATTTTAATGACTGGCGTGATATTCATAAGTTTGTTTCCTCCCTTAGGAATCTGGTATAATATCCTCCGGGGCATAGGAAAGCTTGCTGTCATAATAAATGTAAGTAATTCTGCACAAATGCAATTTTACTTCAGTAGGCTGGCTTTTCCATTTGGCTCCATTAGTTTAGTTTCAGCTTAAATCCCTCAAATTCAGTGAAAGTATGTGATTTAGAAATTTGCTAAAATATTAGAGAATCAGATCCAGTGTTTACTTTAAGGTCGTGACAGTTTTGCTCTCACTCAGCTCTGAAAATCAATGAAGATATTTTTGGTTAATTCCACATTGAATGTCCTATCCCTTAGGAAAGCCCACCTTAATATCAGCATTTCTTGCATCATCTTGATTCTTCAGAAAAGTTGTATTTTGTGGCTATAAGAACAGATTATCTCTCACTTTCCTTCCATTATATTAATTTCTATTATCCTAGATAAATATACATCTACTTTCATCATCCTCATTGCACCATGCCTGGGGAAGATGAAAAATAAAGAATGGCAAGCTGAAAACATGTTTGTAATGCAGCAAAATAGCAGC
Organism: Anser brachyrhynchus; assembly: GCF_964034855.1. Taxonomy (NCBI): domain Eukaryota; kingdom Metazoa; phylum Chordata; class Aves; order Anseriformes; family Anatidae; genus Anser; species Anser brachyrhynchus. Next base: position 18,171,890 of record NC_137699.1, on the reverse strand, counting down.
CACTCAGGGCTTATCACCATGTGTGGACGTGCCCTCTCATTTTCTCCATATTGTCCAGAGTGGAAATCCCTTAGCTTTGCCAGCAGGTGTCTGGTCTTCTACGGCCAAACCATGCTGGTGGTTATTTAGGATGCTGCCTTACTTGTCTTTACCATTTCTCCTCTTTTCCTTTGGAAATAATTTCTCTATTTTTCTCTTTTCTTCCTTGTAATCTCTCTTCATCATTATCCAGTGTTATTTTCTCTTTGATCTATGTACTATCCCTCTTTATCATAAAATAAGTAAAACATTTTGTACTGTGTTTGTTCCACGTGTACATGAGACTTATACCAATGAGAATGTTTCACAGTAATGATAAACGAGAACAGCGAGAGTTGTGAACAAATCCTCTGACTTGGCTGTTCTGCTTTTTGTGTACGACATTTTTGTAAAACCTTTTTAAATAACCAAACATGGAACTTTTGTGACCATAAAATAAAACTGGCTCAGTCTGCTCATCTTTTTACTTTGGTAGAGCTAAAGAACACACAAAGTTAATGGGCTTCTGCAATGCAATGAGAATTTAAAGATTCAACTGACTGTAAGTTGTTTGCAGAAAAGCAAAACAGACCACGTAAATCAATCGGTTAGGCTTTATACGATGCATGAGGGTCAAGTCGTGGTTGGGGCGCAGGGAAACAGCAGATTATTTTGCTTTGCTCTGATGCTGGGGGTGCGACACCTTCATGCTCCGGAGAGTTCAGGTTGTTACCACACAGAAATTTCAGTCAACGTGGAACTGCTCCATGTCGTGTCCTGCAGCTCAAAATTGTCAACAGTAAATACCAGCTTGTTACAGCAGTAAATGCTCCGTTTTCAGGGACCTGTGGGCTGCACTCCCCCTTTTGTTTTCTGCAGCAGCCCCTATCTGACCATCCTGATTTGTGCAAGCGGTGTGGGCAAGACATACTTGAGTGTATTATTAACTTAAACAGTGCCTGAATATTGCGCTCATTCTCTACTCTTATGGCTTAGGCATTTGTGATCTCATTCACATCCGACTTCATTCCACGCCTCGTGTACCTGTATATGTACAGTGAGAATGGCACCATGCATGGCTTCGTGAACCATACACTATCCTCTTTTAATGTCAGCGATTTTCAAGCAGGAACAGCTCCAAATGACCCCATGGATCTTGGCTACGAGGTTCAGATATGCAGGTACTCTCTTGAATGATAATAATTTTAAGTGTTTTCCCAGCTGGTTAAGAACATGACAAATTCTTACATTCCTGGGGTAGACCTTGGTCCCTTGTACTTTCAATACCTTTTGAGCACCTTGGTAGGGTTTTCCGTCAGGTAGAGCTGTTGCCTTGAAAGTCTTGCCTTACAGATTAAGCAACCACAAACCCTGAATATGACGTACTGCTTATTTTGGGAAATAAAGAGTAGCATTATCAAATTCCGTGTTTGTCAGTGTAAAGATTTTTACGATTATGTATTCCCTTTTTCAGGAAAGGAGATAAATAACAATAAACAGCTTAATGACACTTTAAGGGAACGAAATGGTGTTAGTCTGATGTCACGGTGTTGTATCACATGCCACTGATACAATGACTGTGACATCATAGTATACCTCTTCTTATCTGGTTTCTGTAGAAATTCCTGATGACAGTAACAGCAGCCTTATCTGCACTGGAACTTAAGACCCACTTAAAGTGTGATTGTACAGGAAATGTGCACGCCTGTAATGATTTCTACATATTATTTTAATTGTTAAAGACAAATTATTGTTTGCATATTTCAGTCTATCAAGTAATCTAAGTCAGTACTGAAATGTGTGCTTTGCCTGGGCTTCCTTAGATACGCATCACCTTCAAAGCAAATGTTTTCAAGCTTATAATTGGGGACCAAAGCCAAATTTAACAGTGGAAGCACTTGGAACAGCAAAAACCAAAAGACTAAATAATACAGAGAAATGGGGGCAAGAAGGGGCAGAAGAGACATACCAACAGAGAAAAAGATAAAAAGAAAGATTATTTGGTACACATACACTGAAAAATTACACAGACTGACCAGGAAACAAAACACCTTTATAGTTGTATTATTTTAAAATTTATATTCTTTATAAATTGTCATAGTGCAAGCTTGATAGGCTGAAATGACTGCTAAGCTGAAAAATCACTCTGAGATAAAAGACAAAAACAACCAAAATTGTACATGTATTAGCTTTGTTTGCTTTTAATTTCTCCTGATTTCCTTCTCATGATCTTTGGACAGAGGATAAATTAGGTTGGCAAACATGTTTCTAGCACAAAACTTACAGAAGGGAAGTGTTAGTGGCAAAGTCCTTTGTCAAAACAGCAGCTTTATCTGCCTTCTAGTCACAGCCTTTCCTCTTCCCATTTCATCATTTCTCCCATTTTCCAGGGATTTTTAAATCATTTGAAAATATGAAGCCCTAATTCTTGCGAAGTACTGACAGGATGCTGTGGTTTAAATGTAATGTTTTTTGTTGTTGTTGTTGGTTTTGGTCCCATTCCTAACAGGTTATTGTTGATTAGCTCATAGATTTTCTGGAAGCCACAGCTCAGGCAAAATTCTCATATTCTGTCTATACAGCAGAATTTGGTGGTGGTCTTTTGTGAGTCATGAACTAAGCAGAACACCATATAGTATAGCATACATTATGAACCTGAATCTGTATTTTCATCTTTAATATTAGTCTGAAAAATGTTAATTTATTTTCATTGAAAGTTGAGTTTAAAACCAAGAAACAATTTGAGCTGCGTAGTTTACTCCATCTTCATGCAGAGTTTATATTATTTGTAATAATCAGAGGGTATTAAGATTGCAGACCTTTAATTTTGACTAAAACTTGAAGGCTGTGTGAGGCTTTCAGCTGTAACTTGTTTGTGAGAGGTTATATAGAGCAATGCTGTCATAGCAAACTCGCTTTTAGATGGTTTGATCTACTGTTCAACCATTTGGTGTTAATTCCTCATTGTGCTAAAATGTTTGAATGACATCACTAATCTACTGAGTCTTGTTTTGCAGATACAAAGATTACCGAGAACCCCCCTGGTCTGAAAACAAGTATGACATTTCAAAGGATTTCTGGGCTGTCCTAGCAGCAAGATTAGCATTTGTGATAGTTTTCCAGGTATGTTCTACTGCTTGCACTTTTTATATGAAAAAGTTACCATATCTCTTCAGCTAAATAGAGCAAGCCGCCTTTGGAAATAAGTTACTAGGCCAAAGAAAGTATCTTCTTTCACAGCTCTTTCCTGCAAAATGAAAGGAATTTGCCCATCCTTATTCACATACAATCTAGACGTATCCCCAGTGAATTACTTTGTCCTCAGTGATTCCCTGAACTGGTTTGATCCAGAAGCAACTTAATGACCTTAGTGAGCAGGAAAGCACAAGACTGGTTCTAATTAGGTCCCACCAGTTTCTCCAGCAGGACATCAACATGTATAGTGAAGAAGCATAAATTTCTTCCAAAATAATGTCTAGACCTAGCCCAGAAGTGAAATTTCCAAAATTTCCCAATTGTATTTTATCTCACCTCTGAACAAGAAGGCATCTTGCAATTCTTTTAGTAAAAAGAATCTTGCAATTTTTTACTGTGACATTGTTCAGTCACAACAGTGATGCTAGTTATTGTGATACAAATGTTTAATTCTGCCTTATCTAAACAACTTATTTCAAAACTTTTATTCCTTTTTCAACAAAATACATATTTTAATGTGAAACACTTCCCTTTCATGGAACCAAGATTTTAAATCAGAAACATTTAACTGGAATGGTTTTTTTTTGCCATCTTTCATTTTACCTCTTGCTATGTGCTTCTGCCTTGCTGATGTTAATCTTTATTTATCAGTTACAGTATTTCCTTTTGATTTCCAAATAGCTATGATCATATTTGTACTTAAATCATAGAGATCTGTGCCTGCCATTTTTGTCTACTTCTAGGATGAACAGGAAGTCGGGGTAAATTTGGCTCAGTATCACATTTGCGACATGCAGTTGAGCCCAACTCAAATATTGTCCTTTCTTCATTCTTCCTTCTCAAATACACTGAAAATGGCCCCCTTCCTTACAGTCATCCTTGCATTTGACCTTGCTGATGTTTTCTCACAATTTACTTTTCAGAACTTGGTCATGTTTATGAGTGACTTTGTTGACTGGATTATCCCAGACATTCCCAAGGACATTAGTCAGCAGATTCATAAAGAGAAGGTTCTCATGGTCGAGGTCTTCATGAGAGAAGAGCAAGGGAAGCTGCAAATGCTGGAAACCTGGAAAGACAAGGACAAGAAAAAAGGTGAAAACTGTAACAATCACAGCCCCAGACTCTCCAGGAGCCACAGTGGGAGCTTGTCCTCCTGCCACTCGTATCCTGTTGACGTATAGAAGAGGAGGCAGTTGAGCATGTTGGGGCATTCCACTGTTACATAAGCCATCATGTAAAGGGCAGGACTTGACAAATGGACAACCTGGTGCATGTTGAAGGATGTGCTGCCATTTTACTCCCATTTTTGTGAGAAATGCTCTTCTTACAAATGGGGAGGACCATGATCTATTTCTGATAATGTGTTGTGGTTTTTTTTTTCTCTTTTGCACAAGCAGTAATGCAGGGAATTTTTGTATGTCATCATTAGATAACACTATTGACATTGATGTGCATTAATAAATGCACTTAGTACATCTTGATAGAGATATTCTCTAAGAATTTGAACTTAGACAACTAAATAATTAAAGGTAAATTTTAAGTAATAATACTACTACTAATTTAAAATATTTTTGGAGCCCTTGGCTTGCAAGTCTGTGGGACAACTTTGTATGCAAAATCAGCTTTAGAGTGTGCCCTAGTATTCCTTTTGGCAGGAGAGGAGAGGAACCGTGCAAAGTTTACCAGACTTACTTGCTTTCAAAGATATGGTGTAGCTCTGCTAGCAGACATCTATGAACCCGCAGGTCTGAAACAAAGCTCCCATTGAGCTTTAGAGTCAAACACATGCCTGAGGCACTTGTGGCATTCTGCTGTGTGCCTGACACCTCCGCTGAGCACTGCTCTCTTCACAAGCATCAGGAAAGTGGATCTGGAAGAGTCCTTCTTACCAATGAACAACCAATGTGGTGGAAGCTACCTTGGTGCCCCAGACTGCATCACGTGTGTTTGAGTGGTCCTCCAGAGGCTCCTAGCTCGTAGCAAGGTGGCAGCAGCACAATCTGGGAGATCTTCCCAGCAGGTTGATTACCATGGAGTATTTTGGTAAATGCCCTGAATTAATGAGCACATGTAGAGCTGCAGTGAGTCACACTGCCCTGCCTAGTACTCGGACACCATTCTTGCTGAGGAGAATCCCTTTTTCCCGTTGTTTTAGCACATCCCTTTCTTAGCCAGGTTTTTCTCTGTAGCCCTTTATGCTCTGCAGGAGACGGGAGTCTGCGCGCATCTTTCACAGCCAGTTTCCCCTGCAGACTTTGAACTGCTGTATGGCATTTCCCAGAAGCTATGCCAGAGGAGTAAGTCCAAAACATGTACCACTTACTGTCTTTAATGGAAGTTTTGCCTGCAATGGGGCTACAGGACCAGACCTTCAGTTAGTTACAGGACTTTTCTTTTGTCTTAAAATACCCTATCTTTTATACAAAGAGCTTCCTTAAAGTACAAGTCTAAAATCTTTACTTAAGAAGCCTATCTAAATCCCATCAGTTCAAATCTTTTTAAGTATAGTACATTTTAGTTTTGCTTTGTCAAATGATAAACTGCACTTCCAAATAATATTGGTGCAATTAACCTCATTTCTTTTATCGCTTTGTCTTGTCCATGGCACTTGCATTACGAATATAAAACAGAATAAAATAAAATGTAAAGATTTCTTTAAAGTCTAACTACTGTATGGTTTGTTACAAAACCAAACGACGTCAAGACTGTTTTCAGTTACTTGTTTCTTTTTCCTTTTTTTTCCCTTTGCCAAACTAATTTAAAGATTAATGCTAGAACTTAAAAAAAAAAAAAGCCATATCTAGCTTTTGATATATTTATTTGTTTTAAAGTATGTAATAAACTTGATATTTTTCTGTAGTCTGTCCAAAGAAGATACCAGAAAAGATATTATGTGGAAGAAAGAAAATGGTATTAACCAAATATTCTTGAAACTTATTTAAAATATTGATTCAACCAAAGATTTTTATTAATAAAGGGCTTATATTTTGTTAACTCTTGTTTCTGTTGTATTTTGACTTGCAGGAATGTCACTATTTTTAAAATTTGTAATTTATGGTATCTTACAACTATAGGGCCAAATCCTGCCTGGTATATTCACACAATAAGCATTATTCCTGGCAGTAAACATTTACAAGATCAGACCCATGGACTGCAGTAGAAATATGAGTGCAAATAAATGAGGTAAATCCTGTTGAAGAAGTGTTCTTTTTCTCATCCTTTGGTAGCCCAAAAGATCCAGAAGAAAGCCAAACATGAACTACCTATTCTGAAGAGACATCATAGGGAACTTCCTCTAGGGGAATTTCATCTGTAAATACTTATCTGAAAGTGTTCCCAGCTTAATACTGACATTCCTGTAAATGGTAGAACTATATCCTGAACACATACTTATCAGAATTTTTCATTGTTTGCTGAAATCATGAAATAGTAACAGTGGCTTATACTTTCTTTTGTACAGTAAATTGTTTGAAATGGAATTTTGTATATAAAAACTGTATTACTACTTAGATAAATATAAAACTCTTTCATGGAATCATTTTTTAAGAAAAGTAAATATCTACTAAATCTCTTTTAGTTCGTTTTTCTTTTCTTCTTTTTTTTTTCTCATTTGAACATTTATTTGAAATAAACTTAAATCTGCTAGAGTTTCTCCTGTGGGACAGCTTCTGTTCCCAATCCTCTTTGTGCTCTGTGTGCAACTATGAGTACTATTAGACTGGAGAAATATAGTAACTTATGTTACAGTTTGCCTAAAACTGGATCTTTGATACCTTTTGCAGTCAGTGCTCCTTGTGTACTCAGACAACAGAGACCAGAATTGAGATGGGTTTTTTATTACTTGATTTTTATCAGGTATTAACTACTTGATTTATAGACATCTTCCTAACAACTCAGATTGCAAATCTTGTGTTGTAGTTGCTCTAGATTTGTGGGATCGAGTGGGATCAAATCACACTTTGAGATTCAATGCATCCCACCTTAGATGTTTCCATCTCCATGAGCACAAAGGGGGATTTGGCTTCTAGCACAGACATAGATGGTGCATACACTCAACATTCAGTGAAGAATCCTATCCTGGGAGCTTTCATTTTCTTTTTACGTTGGTCATAGGTATTTAGCTGAATATAGTGTGTAAGAGTATTCACTAAGACATTTAAAGTGGGCTCATAACAAGGAAGAATACTGCTTGGTTTCTCTGTTTAAATTGAAAAATGTATTCATTTTCAGAAAAAAAAAGTATGAATGGTAAAACTAAAGTAACAAAACTCAGTGATTCCCTTGACCACACACTGCTGAGTGACAGCCCTGAAGTGACACAGCACAGGAAGCAGAAAAGCTGTGCTGAGTTGTTCACATTTTTATTGCGCTGTGAGACCTGTACAAGCAGAGTTGGACACAGAGTCTGGCTTACAGTTTCCTTTTTTTTTTTTTAACTGTTTTTAGAAGGCTAAGAGTGAAGCTTCATGCCAATTTTTCCTTTCTTACCAGAAAATATTAATACCTCTAGCTGTAATTGAATTTAATTTAGAAGGTGGGAATTCTGTTCGGAGATAATGTCTATGAAAATCTATTCCTATACTACTCTCAAGATCTTGCAGCTGTTAAATTGTAGGAGCTAGGTACAACATATCAGGCAAAATACTTCCTTTGGAGCATGAGTAGTCTACCTTCAGTCAGTTCATATCATGTTTGGATTTGTTTGCTATCCAAACAAATGTAAGACCTTAGTTTTCTACAAAAGATGCGTCATTGAGTTAAGCAATAATCCATATCAAACATAAAATTCTGCACCGAAATACTTTTCATCGTTCTGTGTAACTTTTGTAGGAGCAGGTAAATCACTGCCTATTTGGAAACGGGTTTGGTTTTCTCAGTTCTTAAAGACAAACCTATCAAGTTGAGTTCATGAGATATAAGACAATATCTTCCATAAAGAGATTTTCACTGTTGTTGTGTTACTTTTCATGAAAGGTTTTTTTTTTTCATATTTGTGATGCAAGCAGAAACAAGCTTTGTTTTTACCAATAGCAAATTTGAGTAAGAATTATGCGGGGGGGTGGGGGGGGGGAGGGGGCAAGAAAGATAATGCAGAGAAGCAGGGAACTGGAAGTGACCAAGAAATAACTGAAAACAGCAGTTTTCATGGTGACTTGCAGCTACCATATGGGACAGGCTTGAAGAAAGATAGTGATATTGTATCCATCTTGTCAGCGAAATCCAGTATTGATTTGATGACATCTCCGTGACTTGTATGCAAACTATTTTTGACATGCTTCTGCCAAAAAAGTTGTAAGTACAAAACCCCATATCCCAGCTCCCTTGCTTCCTTCATTAAAAAAAAAAAAATTAAACAGGGAAATAATTATAGTGGTTTATTTAGTTATAGAGTGGAGGTCTTCATGAGAAGACGCAGATACAGACAGTAGTAGGATATATTACAGTTGGAAGTTGCTAAGTAGAACATTTCTCTTCAACTATTGATAAAATACAGTGTTTGCTTTTTGCTACCCAAAGTTTGTGTAAAAGGCAGAATTTCTGTTGGTACATCTGAGGAGGAAATCACATGCACCCTATTGTGTTGACAGTACAAGTCTGAATCTTCTGAATTTCAATGTCATTGTGTTTCTAAGAGACTGTATTACAAATATTTTGCAGTCTTAAATAGCTTAAGGGTGAATAAGTCTCAAGTCAAGGCACAGATACATTTCTATTTTTAAGCCCTCAGTTCTCTCTGGTGCTGAGCTGTTAATGATCACATAGGCTGTTCTGATTTCCAATAAAAGATACTGAAATAATTTACTTTTCATCTTGTTACCTCAGGAGTCCAAACTCTCCTGAAGTTTTGTAGATCACTTTAGCACATGTATATTTCCCTATGAAGTTTTCGAAGTAAACAATTATTTTCCCTTTTGCCACTGAAGAAAACATATCCTAAAATTTATATGGATTCCATTCAAGCTCTGATTCAATTCTTTTCACACACAAGTACAATTTATTCCATGACAAAACACAATATGCCATTTTTAGTATAGCACAGAAAAAATAATGTTCCTTTTTTCCCCTTCTTTTTTTAGCTGAACAGGCCTTTCTGAAGACAAAACTATAAAAGTGGCTTTTTAATTTTAAGCTCTTCCTTAATTTTTAATGCCATGCATGCAGCCTTATTCGAGGCCACTTGAAGCCAAGGAAAATGTTTTCTTTGACTCCCTTTGACTTCAATATACTCCATGCAAGACTAAGCATGGCTTACTGAATGATTGGTTCCACTTCTAATAAAAATTCTTAGTACTCGCTTTATGGTACTATCATAACCCAGAGGGTCAGCTAAAGCCAAAATATATTGATGCACATGAGTTGTGTAAGCAGTAGAGTTCTACATACCGTTGTGTTAGTTTCCATGAGGAAAAGGGCTGAGAAAATCTAAGACATTACACGGTCATGTTAACTTAGCTAGTTACACAAGTATGAAGGTTTTTGAGGCCACAGCCTTCATCTTACTTAGTACCACATGTATGAGAAAATTTGTGCCAAAATGGGAAATGTACCAATCAAGATCCTCATGAGAAAAAGAATCAAAACATAAAGTATTGTGCAGACAAATTTAAAAGCTTAACAAAGCCCATTTTTCAGAGCAAGAGTTAAACTTGCATAGTGAAGCCAACTTTCTTAGAATGGAAGAGAAGGTTATTCCATATTTTTACTTCTAAATGAAAGAATAGCCATCTTTCCTAGTTGAAGTATAGAGGCTAGGGAAGAGTGGCAGATAGGGAAGAGAGGAAGAAAAGACTTTTGACTGATGTTTTTAGAGCCAAGTGAGTTGCAGATCAATCACAGAGGTTGTATTTCTGAAACGAGGATTGCTTCCTAAGGCAAGTCCATCTTGTACGTAGGTTATCAAGGTATCCTTTGCCAATCTTTTCTGAGCAATGTACAGTCTCATTGTGCCAAGCAGTGCAATACTATTGATCTTATGTTCAGGTGAAAGTTGGAAGGTGATGAGAAATGGAACACAAACACAGTAAGAATGGGGAGATCTCTCAGGCTTCAGTGAAACCTTGGTGACTGTGTTCTCCACCGACTGTATTGTATTGCAAATAACACTGAGAGCCTTGGCAATCGAAAATAAGCAGGTGCAGTGAAACAGGTGCGTTTCACTGAGAGCATGTCAGACAACTTTTCTGCTCAAAAAAGCGTCTCTTTTCGGAAGCCCAGAAAGAGAGACAATCACCCAAATAGCACCATCTTTCATTTTGTTTGCAGATTAATCCTAGATTTGGCACACCAGTTTTGAGTCCTTAGTGTTAGACCAGAGCAATCATTGTGTTTCTCACATGTTCCTCTAGGAACACACTTATTTTTAACTTTGCTCAAAATGATTTATGAACTCTCATGCCATTTCCAGCATTGAAGTCAGACCCCAGTTAATGCAGCCCCTTCAGCAGCTGAGTCTCTAAAGCCTCCCAGACAACGTGCAGGTGAGTGGCTTCTGCTTGTGCCGACAGCCTGGAGCCAAGATGGCAACATTGCATCATTGCTTTGCTGTGCTCACAGGTATGGAATTGCTGTCTGTTCTGGTAGGAGTGTGTAATTAGCTGAGCTGCTCACATTTATTAATATATTAATCTTCCAAACACATCTGTACATAAAGAAATATAATTACTCACAAGTAATTAACCATCGAGCAGGAAAGTAATAAATCTCAGCAGACTAGCCTGCTCCAGGTTTAATGATAAGAAAGGCTTAGTCCAGTGGAGAAATTGAGGTTTCAGGCCTGTCTGAAGCTTAAAGGTTGAGAAAGTTGGTTAAAGGCCAAAGTTTCTCTCAAAGTGTGGGTTCCTAAAGAACAAATTTCAATCAATTTAAAATGAGGACACCTGCCTTTTATTGATTAGATCACATATCAGGGAGTTGGAGAGCTGAGGTATAAGCCATTTTTACCTTGAAAGAGTTCAAAACCATGTTTCCCTGAAGTGACTTTTCCTAAAGTGAAGATCAAATTACAGACTGGTCCTCACCTACTGCTCTTCTTCCTCTGCTGATCCCCTGTGCCACCAAGAAAGCACAAATCCTTGGGTCACAAAGAGACTATGTGCATAACGAAGTGGCTCTACAAGCTGGTGGACTCCAGGCTACACTCCTACAAGTGGTCAGGTATTTTACTTTACACAAGCATTGTTGGGAGAGAGAGGGACTTGTAACAGGGAAAGGAACAATGGGAGCAAACGGATGTGAGTTTCAGCTACATCTTCTTCCTGGCTTCAGGGAATAAAAGAAGTAAGACTGAGAGCCCCAAAATTTTACTGAATCTCTCCACTTCTGTCTTTTTGAATTCTAGTTTTGAAATCAAATTTCTCCACAGCTTTACAATGTGTTTCTTTTAGATCTGACCAAAGAGAGTTGGAGAGCTAAGCTGATAGTCATCTCTGAGGCTTCTTGTGGGGCTTAATTGCTTCCAGGATCAGGTACTTGGTAAAGATGTAATAAAGGCTACTTCTGCTTAAAAAAATCACTCAAACATTGTTGAAAAACAACAAATGTGGATGCGTATATGTGTATTCGAGAGAGAGTGTGAACATGGGTGTGATCTCATGTTGCAGGCCACTTTATTACGGTTGTGTCTCTGAACGAGAGCTTCTCAGGAAAATAAGAAAGTGCGGTATACAAATTTTGAGGGTAGGCAGACAAAGCTGTGGTATGTGCAACTTTTCTTTCTTTTAAGGTATACCAACTGTAGGTGAAGTATATATACATAAATACACATCCTATGTATTGTATGATATTAATCCTTTCTCTCAGCATACCATGCTGCTTCATAGACTTTTCATTTCTGGGAACAAACAACAATTTTCCATTGTGTTTGTGTAAAAAAAAAAATGAATTCCAAATTGTGGCTTAAGCCTAACTTGTATGTGGTTGTGACTACAATGCTAAGGACTAGCTCAAATTGAAGAGTTTATTTAGAGAACAGAAAATAATACTTTTTACTCCCCCTCTCCTAACAATCAAGGGAGGGCCATGATGAAACCAGATTTGCTTTCTTATTTATTATTTCTAAATTCATGTGAGTAACTAACCTAGTCATATCCTGTGTCACTTAATGGTTGCATAAAACTATTCACGTTTTAAAAGGAAATGACTGCTCCAGATAATAAACACACTGTGTTCAAGCAGACAAGGCACTCCCTCTTTAATCGGATTTGAAAAAAAAACTTGCACCTTCCAACTTCAATGACGGTGAGATAATGACTCAGACGGAAAACACTGTATTGGCACATTCTTGAAGGGAAGAACCAAAACGCACCGATCTTTCCTTCAATTGGTAGTTCTGTTGCCAATCACGGTATTTGAGGTAATACTTGTTTTTAAGAAATGTATCCCCCTCTTGGTTTGTTGCAGTCAACATAGGGAGCTCACAAAATGTGAGTTTCACACAAAATTCAAGCAAGTGTGGCCAGGGTCATTCTTTTATTTTCATTCAGGTGAAATTTTACTAACTCTGAAAGAAATTTTCTGGTCTATGAACAGGCCACTCTGCAGGATGGATGCAGAAACCTGTCTGGGAAAAAGGTTGCATTTTTCATGACACTTTCTGCAGTCAATATGCAGAATAACAATGACTAGCTCCAATTCATAAGAGATTAAAGGAGGAATATTCACAGACAAAAACTGAGCAGTGCTGTACTTGGTAAGGAAGGGGGAAGAACCCCCTTTCCTTAAGGGGGAGGATGAAGTCCTAGGACTGTTTGCATGCTTATAAGAGATACTTCCAAGTGGTGCAATCTAGTGAAAAACTGATTTTCTCTAAAGTAGTTAATTTTAAGCTAAGCTAACCTTAAACTACTTTTATTGATACTCAGAATGTTGTACTTTCCAAAGCAAAAGAGACTAAAGACAAATTCCTCCATTTATTTTATATACAAGAAAATAAATCTTAACATGGTAATTATTTACCTTTTTGTGCTATTATTGGGCTTGTGAACCTGCAATACAGTAGTCCAGAAGAATAAAGAACAAACGTATACACTCTTCAGAAATTAATTAATATTAGTTTAGCAGTCTGGCAATCAGAACTGCTGGATTATTTCCCTGGATTCATAGCAACCTCCAGATTGTACCTTAATTTCATTTGCTTCATTCTCAGTCACTCACAGAGCACACCACTGCGCAATGGAACAGTCTCCAGTAGGTACAAGGTAGGTACGAGAGTCATTGGCTCTGAGCTAGTGTTGGACACACAAATGACTTCAGTACAGTGGCTCTTCACCACCCTAATGGAGATGTTTTGCCTTCAGATCCACACTAATATCTTTGCACTACACTGCGGAAGACAGGCACGTGGACAGGCTTTGGCATAGATTAACACAAGCTTTGGCGTCTCTGTATCATATTCTCCTGAAGGTTCATCTTCATGAGGAAGTTGTTCAAAATACCTACCTCCCAGAGCTATTCTATGCTGCTGAGGTAACCCTCTGAGCATGGGCACTTCCAGTGTTATACAGGTCTGCTTAGTCTAGTTCCCCAAGAGAGATATGATAATTCACTACTATTCAGGGACGTTTTGTTTTTATTTTGTTTTTTAATTATTATTATTATTTCCTCCGTGGCTTATTTTACACTTACATTCCTGTGTAGACAACCCTCATTTTCTGTTTTCTCTGTTCTGTCTTTCAAAGTGCAAAATTAATGTTACATAGCCTAAATAATAAATACAGTTTAGAAGAATGAAACATTCTAGTCTAATATATACACATAGCTTTATTGACATGTGAAATGTTTGTCTGATTTCATACTTACACAGTAAGATGAAAAGTCACTACAAAAATAGGTAAAAAAGTCAAGTCAGAGATTTTTAGTTGGAGAAAATAAACAAAAGTCTAGGATTTACCCTTCCCCTAAAGTTAAACTAACGTCTTCTGCCAACAATAACACAAAAGAATTATATCAACAGAATTATATCAACACTTCTTCTGTTTCAATATTAAGTTCAAGCATCTGTTAACAACTTATTGCTTGTTGTTGTTGTTACTTGGCCAGATCTTTTATATGTATACAACCTATTCATGCTGGAGTTCACTTTCTTTTCAATACTTATTTGCTTTTCCCACAGCCTGCTTCTGATTTTCTCTCCTTCAACCCACAATAATTTGACATTTCCTATAGTCCCTTTTATCATGGGCAGTTTTCTTCTAGGATCCTAAGTCTCTTCACAAACAGTTTCTGTACCAGAGAGCACTTCCTTCTAAGTGAGACAGTATAGCAACAAAGAGGTAATCTCTTACAAGGAAATATGGACAGTTCAATTCATTCACCATTAAAAAAAAAAAAAAAACACTATATTTTATATTTTCTTTGCTGAAAACATGTTTTATGATTTTGCAGACAATAGATGTGAGGCATTGAATAGGTTGGTTAAGAAATTTTAGGGAAGTCAGTTTATTTACCACAGAGTAAAAAACAAGCATATATACAAAAAAAAATTAATGCCTAATTAAATTAGTAGAGAGTGCTTTGCATTTTTTTATTACTGCTCTTAACCTGAAAACAACAAAGAAAAACTGAGATGCTCTTAAGTCCCTTGAGAGAGAACAGAAGTTACAATAAAAGAAGCGTACAAATGACTGAACCTCAAGAGATAGACAATTTCTCAGTACTGAGACAGGATTAAATATATCTAGTCTATGCCAAGAAGTTTGTCCAACCTGTTTTTCAATACTGTCAAGGATGAGAATTTTAAATTATCCCTGGGTTGTTACTGAATTGTCTGGTATGTTAGAAAAGTTACAAAAGCTGCTTCATTCATAAAGAGGATATCACCTAAGTACTCTGATTTCTATGGACTCAGGCAACTAGGAACTGCATCCCACCACATTTTTCATTACCTAGTCAAAAAGGCCAAGGTGCTCCCCTCTCTAGCAGCAGGGCTTTTCAAAGCACCATGCAATCCACCTAGAAGGTATCCAGCAGCACATAGATTTATCTTATAATAATGGAATGCTTTGGATTTTGATGCCACCCCCACCATATGGATATTCACCTTTTTGCTTCCATTTGCTAAAAAATGAAACAAATACGCCTTTGGCAATTCAACCTCACCCCTGACAGTCATCCCAGACAATCTAGCAAGTACCTACAAGTAGCTTGTAAAGAAACAGCAGTAGAACATCAAGCTCTCCTTGACTTGATTCCAGTTTCCAGTTCTGAAGACACCTGTTGACCATCTCGTCATCCTGCATATTATTAAAATCAACTACAATATCAGTAATAGTCCTTCACAAGTCTGTAAAGATATAGTCATGATCCATGGAGACTTTCACATCCCTCTGCTCTGAAAAAAAACAGATAGGAATTCCTACAGAAGTTCATCGTTTGCATCTTACAGTCCCGGTAGCTGAGCTTTGCTCTTATGGGACAAGACTGACCTGATAGCAGTGATATAAAGTCCAAACTTATCAAAGGTAAGCAAAATACATACAAAGCAGCAGGTATGTAGCTCAAAACAAAAGCAAAGAAAAAAATAAAAAAAAAATAAACATAGATTAACACTGGAAACTATACCTCTGTGTGTAACCCTTGCTATGGGCCTCAGAAAGGAGTCATTTCTTTGAATATCTGTGCTACTATCTCTGATCTGACCACACTATTTAGTGTGCTGAAATAACTATGTTGCAACCAGCACCCAAAATAGCTGGTTTAAAAGTAGTTCTTCTGTGTCAACAGTACACTAGATGCACATCCCTTGTTAGAGAAGAGGGACTGGCTGAAAAGAAGAGGCAAGCTATTAATATTTACAGAAAGCTATTTGTCATATCAAGAATAAGTTGCTTGACAGTAATAGAGAAAATAGTCATCAAAGCTGGACTCAAACACTCATATACTTGCTAATGAGCAATAATAGCAAATTAGATTACATCGGATCAGATTAGAGCTCCTGGAGAAACTGTCAAACATTTCCACAGCTGTGCAGAAGATTACACTGATTCTAGAATAAAGAAGAAGAGCAACCAAAAATTTAATTTGCCTTGGCTGGAAAGCACAAAGCATCTTCCAAAAATTCTATGCAAATTGATGTAAATCACCTACAGTCAGGACAGCCACAAACATTTTGTCACAACATTCTTACTCTTCAAGACGTAGACTAACACACTGCTTTTTAAAGCAGTTGTTTAATACGTCGTGAACCCTCGCAAGCAACTCTTCAGCTACTCGGCACACATCCACACACTGTGGCTGCACACAGCCCCTGAGAAAGGCAGCCCCATGCTTTGCTGCTTCACTTCCACACTCCCTAAACGTGTGTTTGTTCCTGTATGTCCTGGTGACCAACATCTTTGTGAAGTATCGGCAGAAATGAATCATTTTGTTCTCGTTGCCCTGCTCTTTCTGTGGAAACCAAGTCAAAAAGTTCAGCACTGAGCACTCCAAAGCCTCGAGCTCCCTCTGCAGCATTTTGGAAGGAATCGTCTTGCCTCAAGGAACGTATAAATTACGTGGTGAGGAACTGGATCATTCATAGCACTCAATTTCTGGGAAAATTGCACTGAAATCTGAGCTGATCTAGTAAATCATTTGTATTAAATTTTATTCTAATGTGGAACCGTTATGATCTGTTGACCCTGGCAAATATTTTCTTTACTGACCCTGCCCCAAACCGCTTTCAAAGGAAATAACTGGAGGAAAGCACATTCCTTTGGTATTTTCATCTGTGAACGTGTAGAGTTAACAGGCCAGGTTCAGATATAACAAGAGGGGTTACTAAATCACTATGCCAGACATTAGAAGTGAGTTTAAAAGCATTTAAGTGGTGATTTATATCTTAACTAAATGATGATTTATATCTTTTAGTTCCATGTTTGTTACTAACTTAGACTCCCTGAGAATTACATTGATATATAGGATTACTTTCACACATCATACAGCAGTGCTGAATGTGGCCACTAAGTTCATACAAGCCTCAGCTGATGATGGTTTCAGTTGCTTGTCAAGTGACAGAGAAAAAGACATAAATTACGCTGATTTGGACACCCTTCGTGCAGATTTGTCTCTGAATTTCGCCTGCTAATATCACCAGGCACAAGCTAGGTGACGTGATTTTGTTCCTCTTTACACGTTGTTTTGAAGTCATTTTTCTTGGCAATATTAAAATGAGTTTTTTTTTTTAAACTGGATTTTGTACTTTTTACATTGTTATTAGGACTTATATCTGCTTTCTAAGTTAATTCACACACTGCAACTATATTTCTTCTTGGCATCATACTACACTTTTTTACTCATGCTCATTCCTCCACATTAAAGAATCTTCAGGACTGCAGAGATAAAATACAACCCTCAACACAGGCACAGCTAATCCCAGTTTATGTGACCCTGCAACAAGTTAATTCGCTCCATTCTGCAGCAATTAGGGACTCAAAAAAATCTGCTTTAAACTTGTTTAGTCCACAAATGGCTTTCATGCATGTAGCTAGTTCCACTTACTGGCTTTCTCGATCATGTGCAAGACTGGCTCTGTGTAACAGACTGAAACAGGATGCTGAAAATCTAGCAATTTTATCTAAGGAGGGCTTGTGCCTGTGGGAATTTTAGAAACGTTTTGGGAGTAGGAGTTGTTCCTCAAGTTGGAATGTGAGACTGGAGAAGGAGATGTGGAAAATGATAACTCCCAAATTTGTGTATCTGAGACTGCAATATCTTTATGGCATGGACCAGAGTTCTATTTGTGTGTTGCAACAATAATAAATTAAAGGATGCACTGGGAACAACTTAGTAATGGGATAATTTCGGGAATCAACCAAAGGTAGTTCAGGACTTTCCTTGTTCCTATCTATGCTGTGCCGTAAACCATTATAGTTGATCTGAATTTTGCAGACCTACAAAACGATGTCATGAACTTGAACTTTCCCTTTCAAGAAAAGTTCACAACCTTTCACCTTCTATAAAAATTGGCTTTAAGACATGGAGACTTAAAATTTGCCCTACTTCTGTTTTAAAGGTCAGAAGTTATTTCATGTCACAATTAACCTTTGTGAGCAACAAGGCCCACACGACAAGTCCTGTGTTTCTAGGTTAAGGCTTGGGTCTCTGCGGGTAGCAGAGGCAGTGCGTGGAGGGCAGAGGCTGCTTTCCTGGGTGGCTGCCAGAGATACCATGGCAATAGTAGTGTCTCTTTGGGAAAGGGTCTCTGATACTGCCTTTCTTGCTCTGTCAAGTCTGTTCGTCAATAATTGGTCTCCTTTCCCCCCTTTGCAAAAAGAAAATAAATAAATAAAAAAGCTCCCAAAATAACCCTTGTAGATTTAGGCGGTATGTAAAACATTAAATAAGTGATAAGTCTCACGAAAAGGCTAATAATTCTGTGTTTAACGGGGGAACCTACGATGCAGGGAGCTGGCTCTACTTGTGCAGCAGGAGACGGGCAGTGTCAAACCTGGCTCCAAGCACACATTTTTAATTCAGTACCACATAACAAGTCAGTTAATCTCCGAGGTATTTAGAGCACTGTGCGGCTCCTAATAACAGACCAGCTGGCAGTGAGCACGGCGACCGGCATTTTGGTGCTGTCAGCGCCTCAGGCACTACCGGGTGGCAGGGAGCTCAGCAGGCTGCAGCCTGCCTCTGACACCTCAGCACGGCGACTCGGCCCCGGGAGCAACAGCCGAGACACCCCACGCGGAGACTGAGAGGCGGCGAGGGTTATTTTTCCAATGAACTAGCGCACAGCCAGGCAGCCCCGCTGCTGACACCCGTGGGCTGAGGTGTCCGGGCACCCGTAGGCGATGGGGACGCTTCCTCGTAATTCTTTATTTTGAAACACGCGGGGCCCTTTCGCTGCTAGACGCCGCTAGCAGGGCCCGCCTGCGGGGCGGAACCGCCCAGCACCAAGGCGTCGGCCGCCATCTTCTAGCGCCGCCAGGGAGCCCGGTGCTGCCATCGCGCGGCTGCCGGCGGGCGGGAGCAGGGCCGGGGCAGCAGCGCTCCGCCATCGCGGCGGGGCGGGGGCCGGGCCGGGCTTCGCTTCGGTTCGTTTCGTTTCTTGTCCCTGCAGTGTCCGGCCTCCCCGCGGAGTCGCTCAGCGGAAACAGGAACGAAATCCGCTCGCGGAGGCGGGACTCCGCCAGCCTTCCCTTGCTGCCCGCGTCTCGCCTGGCGCCGGCCCCCCTGTAGGCCTCGGTACCATGGACCCGTTTCTGACCCTGCTGCATTCCTTTTCCTCGAGCTTGTCGGCCGGGGAGCTGCGTGATCTGAAATTCCTCTGCCGGGACAAGATTGGGAAGAGGAAGCTTGAGTCTGTCCAAAGCGGCGCGGAGCTCTTCAACTTCCTCCTCGAGCAGCAGGTGATATCAAGCCACAATGTGGACTTTCTCAAAACGATGCTTATGGTCATTAAAAGAGAAGATTTGACTACACGGCTAGAGCATTTTGTAGAGGAAGGAGAAGCTAATGTACCTGATGATCAACCAGATGTGAATGAAAAACGTAGGTGGATGTTTTTAATTCTTTTGACATTTTTTTTTTCCAAAATAAGCACAATAAGTACATACACATCCTCAAGACATGGGTCTGCTTGGAGCACGATTGCCTGCTGTGGCTGAGTCCACTGCTGACAGTGCTTCTGCTACTTAACTGCTGCACAGGACAGTGTTATATCCTGGAAGAGTACCATGAGGGCAGCATATGCTGTGAACAGCTTGCCAGAGTGGGAATTACTTCTCTGTTACGCCTAATGCTCACTTGAATGTTTGCTATATACTTGGACCTCCTGGTATATGCAGTGGCTTTTCACACATGATGTGACATACAGCGTGTGTAATACAGTAAAAGTAGTAGCATTTTGCTTAATAAAAATACTATCTAATGTTACTTTTGGAAATCCATCATTAACATATTTTTGCTGTTTCAGGTCTGCAGAAGGTAGCTATTGAAGTCATATGTGAAAATGTTGGGAGAGACTGGAAAATGCTGGTGCGGAAACTTGGCTTTTCTGAAGTGAAAATGGACAGAATAATAGCAGCCAATCCCCTTAATTTGAAGGAACAATTGGTTCAGTCACTTCGAGAGTGGCAGAAATGGAAGGGGAAAGATGCAAAGGTGACTGACTTAACAAAAGCTCTTCGAGACTGTAACATGAACTTGGTGGCAGACCTAGTTGAACAGAAGCTCGTGCAACTGAACGTTGAAAACAAGTGAAATCAGTGTAAAAACTCATTCACATCTGTGATGTGAAAGTAAAAAAGCAGAAGTGCCTTCTCATGTTCAAAACCAAAATCACTGTGATTGGTTCTGTTAATTCTGCAATTCATTCATGTGCCTTAAATTAATAGCTTAATTTGCAGTCAGATTAAGACTAACAAAAACAAATTCCTTTCAGGTAATGCTTTGTAGCTGATGCTTCCCTTTAAGTGATTTTAACATTCCGAATAACTAAACTCGCCTGTGTAAAAATCCTTACACTTTAGTTCAGCCTCTCACCTGAAAATAATCTTTGCTTTATTGCAAGTACTTTTCCGGTAACTTCTCTGTGAATACATCCATGGGACACTTGTGAGGGAGCTGTAAATTAAAACTTGATAGGGAGGTTTTTTGTTTTTTTTTTTAGTGGCCTGTTTGTAACTGTAGTGTGAAAGGGGTAAGGAGGTAGAGCTCTTTGCTGTGTAGTGGGTCTTCTTTTTGTTTTAGGTGACATATATTATCTTCCATAATTTGTTGAGTACCTTTGTTATCAGTAGAAGGATACTAAGAAGACTGTAACCTCAGTCTGTAAGATGGCAGTGCAAAAGAGCTAATAACTATTGTTGTGGTGCTTTTTTTTTTTTTGGCAGAAAATATGCTCAGTTTGAAAATGAACTTGTTGAAATCAACTGTCTGTATCAAGTGCCTTCATGCAGAGAATCAGAATGGTAGAGATTGGAAGGGACCTATAGAGGTCACGTTATCCAGCCCTTCTGCCCAAGCAGCAGCACCACCTAGAGCAGGTTGCCAAGGACCTTGAAAATCTCCAAGAATGGAGACTCCTCAACCTCTCCAGGCAAACTGTGCCGGTGCTCTGTCACCTGCAGCAAATAAAAATTGTAAAGTGCTTCCTGATGGTTAGATGGAAAACATCATCCTCAGGGAAATGTTCTCCTGAAACTATCAAAGAAATTTTAAGCATCTCACAAATGTTTACAGCACTTTTTTTTAATGCCTTGAATGTTTTAAGATTTTTCATATCAAGTCATCTTGAAATAGGATTGTTACTGCAAATATCCTTCTAACTACATAAATAGATACCTGAAGGGAAAGGCTTCATTTTTGCTACTGTACCTGTGTGACTTAGCCCCTTTCAAATTCTTGTTACACGATGCTATCACTGTGAAAGCTGTGTCAGAATGTAATGCATCACTACTGTTTGTGACACTCACAATTTTCAAGTTTTTGTTGAATTTGGTGCTTTTAGTGTAGAAGGGAAACCGCTGTAATGTGAACTTGACTTTTTATTAGAGTTTTTTCTTGAAAAATACTTGTGAGAATCATTTTAATCCTAGTGTGCTAAGTATCAGTGATGATATGCAAGCAAAGGAACAATGGGTAACAAAAGTTTCCACCTGTCTGTTTTTTTGGCATGTGCAGTTCCTTCCTGCAGTACTCCCTTCGATACTTTGTCAGCATCAGTTGTCAATTCCAAAGTTCTGATAGAAGATGAAATGCTGCACTTCAACTAAATGACTAGTTCAAAAGTTTTAGTGACTTCTAATAGACTTGGTCTTCATTCTACAGTATTTGAATAAAATTTGCAGACTTTTTTCTTCAAGCATCTAAGCTATCTTTCTAAGCAGAGTAGAAGAGAAATTAGCAAAATGAGTTGTTTGTGATGAAGCAGCTCTGCAACAGTTCCAAGTTCAATCTGTCCAGTGTTTTCCTTACCTACTTGTCCTAAGTTTTCTGGTTCACAAAAGATAAACATAGCAGGAATATTAAAAACTATACTGCCTACTACATATTATCAGGGTATTTTAAGAATCAGTAGGAACTGATGTTGTAGCCAAGTGCTCATCTGCAAGAAATGTTCTGCCTCAAAATGCAAAACTCAAGGATTTGTACATAGTGGTTGTTTGAAAGCAAAGACCTAGACTGCAGCAATCTCTTAGTACTTAAGGACCAATTAAAAACTATTTTTATTAAAGATTGAAAAGGTGATTGTGAGAAGAACAAAATCAAGGGGAACAAAAACGTTTTAGTTTTAGAAGAGTGTAATTCATAAAGAAATGCGTTGTCATCTGGTCAGCAATCTTTATTTTCAAAATCAGTATTTTGGACTCACTTTTATAGCTAGAATTAAAGTTTTATACTGTATAATTTTGTGCATATTTCATTAAAACTATTTCCTTAAATTAGATGGAACTGTTTCTTTGTTTTATAGAATTGCTGTCTATGATGAGATCTCTAATTAGGAGAAAATGAACGCTAAGGACACTTTTAAAGAAAGGAGTGGTGCTAAACAGGTCTTATATTACCATGTCACCCTCGGAACATCAAAAAGGAGAAGGGGAGAAAAAGGAGAAAAAAAATGATAATAAATGCAGGAGTAGCTTTTGAATGCTGTTGCTTGGGAAAAATTCTCTGCCAGCCCTTAGGAGCCTAAAATTGAGTGTGATGTATGCATGGGAGACAGGCCTTCAATGAATAACTGTATTAAAATTGTTTTCCTTATTTTTCTCCACTAGTCATGCTCTGGTAAGGGTGTTGTAGTTGTTTCATAATTAATTAAAATTACAGTTTATGCCTCTTTTCTAAACCTGCAGGGTTCTACAGGATGTGTTCAGAAGTTAAATTGATAGACGCTTTGGTGTTCCCTGAAGTCTATACTAGCACTAGAGTGTTAGCATGTACTTTGAATGCATAAGGCAAATGACTTTACCCATTTTATCAAATTCTTTCTTCAATACTCTGCAAGAATGTCTGCCTGCATATCTGCTTTTTATTTTTATTTTTTTAATTTCTCTTGAGAGTCTTTGTTTCCTTACAGCCTTCAAAAGACAGCACATCAAAACATGTTAACAGTGAAAACTACTCTCTCAGGAGAATTCTTATTTTGATGGATTGTTTTTTCGGGTCCCTTTGCAGTCTGAGTACTTGCTTGCCATTTCCCATGATGCTTGAAAATATCACTAATTATATACTGCACATTGTGATGGCTTTTTTTTTTTCAGAAGTCGCTTATTTTCATGACAGAAGTAAAAGAAATTTTCTAGACTTTTAATTAAAATTACTCTTATACAAATTGGTTGTCATGAATATTTTGAATGCAATGTTTTATATTCCTTCTTCTCCATTCCCAAAACACAGGCAGCTGTACTTCCTCCAGCCATTGTTTCAGTCCTAAAGTAATCGGCTATTTTATGAAATCTAATTGCTTCGTTTAATTGTCAAGCACAAAAAAACTGAGTAATGCATGCTGTATCTGTATCTCAGAGCTCTCCCTAGCACTCAGCATGTCCTTAATTCAGACTCTTTGGCTGAGTATTTTTCAATTTGAATTTAATTTCTAATCACTGTCTTTGTCTCTTTCCTAATTACTAAAAGGTGGTTTGCGCTATTCTTCCAGTCCCCTGCATAGATCACCTATGTTCTTAAAATATGTTCCAGCATGGAAAACATATTTCCAAGTTGTTTTCTCTGTTTGATTTATTACTTCTTTCCTCTGCCAATGTTTTTATCGCAAGTTTTAAGGCTGCACTGGTAGAATTGCAGAAACTAGTTCACTGCCTCAACTGTATACCATAAGAATAGGAATTATGGAGGTCAGATGAGAGATGTGGGGTTTTGATGTCTGCAAGCAATGAAAGTTCAAGGACTTTGGAAGAATCTTTGTTTTTATAATGATTTTCATAGCTGAGGATTACTTAATGTTGAGAGGGTATGTTGCAATGGGTTCTGGGAACTGTAGGTTTAGAAGAAAGGAAGCACAGCTTTGCTCAGCTGCCAGGAAAGTTCAGATTAATGCAGAATCAAAAGACAGGCTCATGGGGGGGCGGATCTCTGTGGAATAAACTCACGGGCACTCTTAATAAGTGCAGAGGCATAAGTTTCTTCCGCAGAACTATTTCTCCCACTGTTTCTTCTCAAGAACGTTACTCATGATTTCTTGAAACAGTCGGGTTAAAAATAACAGACATCTGCTCTTGTAAAATTTTATATAATACACATTATTTTAATATGTTAAGTTGGTATTGCTGGTCGAGTTTAAAGTCAGCAATTCCTGTGATTGGATAAGCATTGGAGGTTGAGAATTTTTTCATTGTTATCCAAATAGGCTGTGTGCACAGTCCTAAGTGTTGATGGTGACACAGCTTTCCTTTCTTTCAGCTTGGAGTTTATGGAAGAAAAGGGTTACTCTGTTTCTGGCAGCTCACAGTATTTAGGACAGCTTTCATTCTACAGAATAACCAGCTGTTGTAGCAAAGTTAAGGTCTTGGAAAGCATTCTCCAAGACTCTGAAGAGATCAGTATATAAAAATATATCTATAAAGCCCTTCCTGAGGACTACATTTCTAATACAGCATAATAAGTACTTTTGCTAAGGAGAGCAGCTTAATTTCAACTTTGTATGTCTCAGGTCTCAAGAAGTTCCGAAACTGGCATTTTTACTTCATACCATTCAAGCCTTCAGGACCAGGCTATTCCTCTGTGTGAAACTATAGGAGGATAAATTTGGAGCATTGTCATGGAGATATATAAAGCCTTAAACAGGACTTCTCTGTTGTTGGCTACACATTTACAGGTGACCACTTGTACAGAACTTTTATGCAAAGCAATAACCTTGCAATTAAAAATGTTCACATTTTTTATGATGTTTGCATTTCTGCTTCTTAATTCCATTATTCCTAATGATCTCAGCAGGACTACTAGCTTTAGGAAATAATTTTCAGAATTTAATAAGTCAGTACTTCTTATTATGATCTAACTTCTAGTATGGCTTTAAAAGTTTTTCTGTGAGTGTACACACAACCTGTGGCAAAGACGTGCCCAAAGTGGTATATGGGGACCACATTTCAATACACAAGTGGGTAAGTGATTTTTTTTGCAAACCTGGTACTAGATTTATGTACAGTGAACAAATAGACAATAAGGAGGGTTTTGAATAAAAAATAAGCTACAAAACTGTTACTGTCATTAACCTTTTGAATTTTTGAGTATTAATTGTTTTTCTTTTAGTTCTACTCAATAAGAACCTCATCTTTTTCCCATTCTTTTTCAGAATTTATTTTTTTTTTTAAGAAATAGGATCCCACACCTATATCCATCTGTTAAATAAGAAAGAAGTTAGTATCTGAACAATAGAGCTAAATGCTTATCTTTTTTTTTTTTTTTCCCCAACCAGTAGCCTCCCTGAGAGGCACTTCCTGTAGCTTCTAGGCATATTGCCAAATTTTAAAAAAATTACAGAGCAAATGGGAATGAAAAGGGTGTAGCACCTGGCAGGTCTGGACCTATGGTTTCTGGGATCTAACTCCTGTATTCTTTCTTGATGCCCTGCTAAGTGGGGTCAGAATTTAGTCACGACTTCCTGGTTGTAAAGTCCCTAGTGTGCAAAACCCTGGTTAGCTGGAATTGCCCTCAAAGCCATTATTCCCATGGCAACTGCTCTGCGCTGGAGTGTACTGGGCATGTGGCTGCAGCATGCTACTACCTTCTGGCTATCCCAGCTAGCTGAATAATGTTTGGAAGCTGTTACCAACTGGGAGACTTGCTGCCATCTCCAGTCATTGACCATGTCAAAAATCCCAGCTCCAAGTGCAGGAACAAAAAGCAGAATTCCTGACTTAATTTTCTCCCTTCACTGCCCCACTGGGACGAGACACATGAGAGAGCACGGGCCTAGAATTAAGGAATTGACTTTTGACATTTCTCTAAACATCAGCTGAGTATATGGTGCTTCCTTTTCTGTATCTAACTTGGGCTGTAAAATTCAGACTTGTGTGTCTAACTGCATGTTTGTGCATGAAGTAACTAATATGTATGCAGATGAATTAAAACTAATGAGAGCTAAAAACAACAAAGCATACATTTCTAGCTAACGGCTACTTGCCGCTCTGTTATGTGCTACCTAAATAAGTGGACTTGATTATATATATTTTTCTTTATAACATTTTCACAAAAAAATGTCACTTTGAATGCTAAAGACTGTCATGTCTCCATATGTGATACGTGTGATTCATTACATCAAAATGGCAAATGTCACACCTGGGCTGTGAATGTCAAGGGATATTAAATGTTATAGTATGTTATAGATAACTGTTTGTATAAGCCCTTTTGTTCTGTACAGTGTTTTTTTTTCCCTTCATTTCCTGGAACTTCATCGTTACCAGCACTCCAGCCCTGACTCACTCCGAGCCTTTACTCACACGACTGAATGAGACCACTGAGGTGAGTCAGAATTCGAACCCCGTAGTTCTCTGTTGGCAGTGTGTTACGCTAGTCTAGCATGAGTACCTGGCTGTGAATAGGAGGCACCTGCAAACAATGGACTTGGCTGTAAGAGCGATGCTGTGGACGAGGCCCTCCTTTCCATCCTGGTTCAGCATGGCAGGAAGGTGTCCAGCTGCTTCTGTGCCTCCCACCTCCTGCGCTAAGATCCCAAACAGCCCCTGAGCTCCTCATCCATGTAGGTAACTGATGCCATGCTCCCTGCAGCCTCGGTGGGTAACTAGAAGCAGCTGGAGCATGGCATAGTACACTCTGGCCATCATTTTCTCCCTAGGAATGCCTCCTTTCTCCTCACGTTGCTTAAAGTGGGAGCAGGTGCAGGGATCTTTGTCAGGGTGAGAGATCCTCAGCCCTGGGAATTCCTGATTCTCAAGTAGTCATTCCTTCTGGATAAGCTACTAAGTAGTGTGAAAAGAGCAGGTCATTCTGGAGACTGAAAGCCTGAGACAGATTTCACCTCTCTCTCCTCTGTCATGTGAATTAAGGCTTGCAGAAGCATCTAGGCCAACAGCCTCAAAGTAGATTCCACTGCAAAAACAGCTGGAATGCTTTCCTATTTTTAGTGTCAATCAACACCTTTGAAAGCTCTGACTTCTCTTTCACACATAATGTAATACCATTGCTAATGCATTTCCTAGGTTAGTATTCTTACAGCTTTGTAGAGGATTGTTGTTATTAGGGATGTATTTAGGTCGGCCTGCATTTTTAAGGGGGACTGTTCTAGTAACCAGAGACTCCAGCACTGCAGAGCCCTGCCTCCTGTGCAGGACTTGCCTGCAAGGTGAGATGTCTGCTGCTCGGGTTTGAGCTGTGGGGAGCTCAATTTGTTTTATGAGGTCTGAGAACTTCCCATGGGCTAATTCAGATGAATTAGAGAAAGAATTATGGAGAAATTAGATCACAGTTTCTTTTGCTTAAACGGCACCTAAAGTGCCTCATGGGCTTGTTCTATTTTCTCCTTTAAAAGGTTACTTTCATCCCTTATCTCCCTCCCGCAAACTCATACCCCCCCCACATCGTTAAATGTTGAATAATTATAACACATAGGCCTGGGGGAGGACAAACACTGGTTTTCTTGGTGGTTTGAAGAGGACTTTGACATTGCTTGAATCATCCCTAGTTATTCAGACAGCCTGATCCAGTGGTTTTCAACGTTTTCAAACAGGATTACGACAGACTCAGCTAGGGGAAAATGGGCACCAGTAGAATTGCCACGGTACCTGTAAGCAGGTCAGGGAATATCCTGTTTTTTTGAAATGTTATCACATCACATGTTACAGCAGCAGTGACAGCTTCCTGTTTTTCCATACAAAGAGAATCAATGGGCTGCTGCTGGCTGAAAAATGCTGCCAGCTTCTTTTGGTCATGTGTTTTGGTATTAGAGGTGACGTTCTTGAAGGCAGGCAAAACAGTTTCTAATCATGCAACCAAACTGAGCCATAGGAGCTGAAAACAAAACTTTGTGCACTCATAAACCTTGTGGAGAACTACCTGGTGTCTGTGTATGTAGGTTTTTCTGCTGCATTTTGGCTGCAAACTGATACAAGTAAGAGATGCTGTCTCTCTATGAGCACTTAAAATTGGCAGTCCCTTCCCTGTTGCAGCTACCATACATCTTGACCTTTCTGCAGAAGGTATGATAAAATAACCCGGTCTGGCAAAGTATCACGACATTTGTTACCTGAAACTTTAAATTGGCACTGTAGATTTTGGTTGGTATGAAATTTGATGGATCTTGTTACAGCAAAAATTTGGTATTGAAGAACATTTTTTGGTTGGATAACTTTTACCGAATATTCCCCTTACTAGCTGATATATAGCAGGTAGGTGCAGTACGTAACTGCCAACTTTTCATGAAGGGAACATAACTGTTTGTACACGGCTTAAAGATACATTACAATCAAACTTGTGCTGGGCTATCTTGGTGAAAGAAAACTGTATGATTTATCATGAGACAAAGAAAGTGTTAGACACGAAAATGTTGTGCCTCCCCAATCCTGATATGCTTGTGTATGTGTATATACACATCTCCGTGTATATATGTATATATAGCGTGTGTATGCATATGCATACATGCACACACCCTTAAATAAAGTTATTTGATACAATCTGGAAAACAAGACTTTCCTGACAGGGCTATTTCTCAATACTGTTTCTCAGACTTATGTCTATCACTTGTAAGCTGTATACTACTTCTGCTAGAAACAATTGGATTGCATTTTTGAGCCAACGCTAAATAATAAGTACAAATGCAGGGCAAGCTGCTGCATCTTCAAGATTAGGCAGAGCAAAAGTGATTTTAATACAGTTTCATTCTCACAGATTTAAATGCAAAAGTTGGCTTAATTCCTAGTATACATTAGAGCAGTGATTGTTTACTGTTATGTTCAGCATTTTCCCTCAGTGTAATACTTTAGGACAATACCAAATTTGTGATGCTGACATTAACCCTCTGTTCTTTCCCCCATTACTCCTGCTCTTGCAGGCAGCAGCTGTAGACACTAGAGAAATTCTTCAGTAAGCACTGCGCATTTTACAAGCAGCATACATGACCAAAGTGAACAGAAAAATCCCTCCTTCTCCTTCTGCACACTTTAAATTGTGTTGTCCGTGGCACACGTGCCGTTCACCCCTGAGCCATAAGCAGCACAGCTCAGCAGCGGTGCCGCTTTCCAGCCTGTCCGTAAATGATTAAGGCAGAAGATAGGTGAGTCTTGGCCGCTTCAGTCTTTGGCTTCACTGATAAAGAGTACAAAGAACAATTTAGCACGAAGTTCCGTGATGGCTTTTGTGATGAGGGCAACAGTTCACTGAACTGAAACTGCCAAATTAATCTCACCTTGTCTAGACTTAATATTTTGTGTTTGTATATGAAGAAATGTTAACAATTCCCGGAAGTTTTAGGCATTATCTTCTAAAATTGTTTAAGGGACAAAAGGGAGTTATGTTTATTTGGATTTGCAAGAGGATCTGACCTGTGTTTGGAGTGCTGGCTGGCTGACTGTGTGCAACACACAAAAGGAAAGAGAGCAACGTTCTCTGCCTCTTTGCACATGAGCTCAGGTGTGTTGTGGCAGCTTAACTTACAGACCGAAGCTAGAACCTGTTCATAGGTAAATATTTATGTTGACTCTTTTAAACGTGAATTACAATGCACACATATGGTATGGTCAAAGTGTCTTTAATATGAACTGTGTTCAGGAGAACGAGGAATTTAGCTCTGAAATAAATCATTTGCCCTGCTTGTTACAGCATAGATGAGCTATGTCAGGGCTGCTGTTTTTTCTATTATGAGTTATTCCTCATTATATCTTACCCAGGATGGCTTTCAGCCATTTCCTAAATGCTTTTTTATTATTCTCCCTTTGTTTAAGGATTAACTAATTGATGTGGCTTAGAGAGAAGACAATGACAGGGCTTTTTCAGCTTTTGTCCAACTTCCTAGAAATAATGATCTTTTAACCAAGAGCTGAGAGAGGGTTACATTTCTTATCTTTTCCTCTCATTTATTTTGCAAGCTACACACCATGTAATCTTTCAGCAGCTAGATTGCAAGTGTCTTTTTACCTAATAACTGCCATTAATTAATTATTTGATAAAAGCTGTGTAAATAGCTCTACACAAAGGAGCATTCAGGCAAACAGAAGAAGGCAAAATGAAAACCAGAGTGACTAAGAGTATTATCTGACAAAACACAGGGGCAAATCTTCTGTTGGTAGCTAAGGTGAGTCAAAAGACTACCCATTAAGACCTTGAAGGCAACTGAGTGCACACTGCATCAGACCTCAGGTGCAGATAAATGCACTCTGGTAAGATGCCTGAACTGAAGGGAGTGACCCACAGGGACCAACCAGTCAAGGACCACATTCTGCTTCTATAAACTCTGACTCCAGTTAGAGCAGGCATAACTGTTCATATCAGGGTGTGTGTGGCGGGAGCCCAGTTTCACTGTTATCCCGATATCACCGCTGCCAGCTCCACAGGATGCTGCTCAGCGGGGAGTTTTGGTACACACCACTGATGTGTACACCCCTGTACGGTGCGTACTGCTGTATGCATACAGCCTCATCTGGGACTTGGCACTTTGCCTTTGGGACAGACAGAAAGCTATATTATAACAATATAAAACCAGAGGTTATTATAATTAATTATGGCAAAATTAGCTTCAGTTTCCTATGTAAGAGTTGCTCATCAGAACAGAGAATGGACTCATTACATAAAAAGTTACCTATGAAAACCAAGGAGCATGGTACCAGTGGTTCAAAATGTGCAGGTCCCCTAGCTATCTGAAGCTGCATATGCTTTGCTCTGTTCTTAACAGCAGATTTTTATTTTTTATTTTTTTTTTATTTTAATCTGTAAGGGGATGCAGAAATTGCCCTGAAACACGTTTTTAGGAAGGAGTAAACTGAAAACTTCAGTATACCAATTATTTTTCAGACATATTCTTGGCTAATAATGGAAGCTCAATTGACCGCTAGAGTTGCCTTTCAGTCATATAATTGAGAAGTTGCCACCTAAGTCAGAGAAACTAGGTATTCTGTCTGGAAGAAATAAGTACTGTACATGAAGGTTAATAATTTTGATGGAGGAGGTGCTACTAAGGTACACAGCCTTTATAGCTGAGAGGAGAACGACTGGTATTTAGACTGACTGTGCACACAGATTGCACTGGATCCCCTGAACTTCCAATGGCAAGGGATGCAGAAAGCATTCCTCAGTTTTAAAATTCTTCACGTGTTCCCTGACTCTAAGTTTTATGGTGGAGTTGCCTGTGCTGAGGAAATTTGGTCAGGCTAGTAACAGACACACTGCTAACAGCAAGCCAAGAAGGGACACAAAGCCTCATTATGTTTTTACTTATTGTTAAAAAAGATGGTTCGTCACATATCTAGACAACTTTGATGCATACATCTCAACACAAGGAAATCCCAGCAGCACTAAGATGGTAATTTCAGACAGGAACCCTGAAACCGTCTTTCTTTAAAGGAAACACGAATGCAGTGGTAGGGATAACAGATGCAGCAAGGGAGGTGCAGAGGCACCTGCCACTCCTGTTGCTATCGCAGAGGGCTCTGCTGGCCTCCTGCCTTCTCTGTGAGGCCCTCTGGAGTCTCCTCCCCACTGCACACCTCACCCAGGTCGTGTTGTGCATACTCTGGGTTTATGTTGCTCAAAATCATGGCATTTCTTCAAAAGAAAAGGATGAGAGCCTCTTGCAACTCTCTTAGTTTATATATTGACAGGCATGTGCCATCTTTCATTTATTTGCTAATTAACTTAAACATCAGACATATAGTTTATGGTGCTGGTACACCACCAGACGGAATAGACAGACCAACACAGAAGCAAGCAGGGAAGGAATTTATGTTAAAAACACAATGAAAAATTTTCAGAAGAGAAGCACCACTTACTGTATTTCCATTATTTTTCTCACTATTTATTTCAAATTGACTTGAGCTCCGTTCCCAAAGGTCTTGTTTTGTTCCACTGGCAAAAGTAGAGCTGCTTTTTCGAAAATACTGTCTGTTTTCCCCGAAGGTTCTCTTCTGACTCTGATTCCTTTTAAATGTCATTCTGCTGCTTAAGGCTACTAGTAGGTGGTCTGAGCTGAATGTTTACTATTATATGGCTTATACCTATACTTATTTTCCATGTCAGATTCTGACCTAGTAACCTTCTTCCCCAAATGCTAAAGGTGAAATTTAGTTTTAAATGACTTGGCTGCCTAGGCAGAATTGCTATTAATCAAACAGGAAAATAATGTTGGGAAATGAACTTTCTTCAATAGCAGTTTTATACACTATACCTATTGGCAGATAATTTCATCTGAGCCTTGGGATCACCTTGAAAATGGAGATATTTCAGGGCAAAACACATTGGTGCCATTGTAAATTTCCATAGTTGTTAGTATTTTTGTCTGTTGCAGTTTTCTTTGTGAATTCATTTTGAGATTGTGTTGTTTTTTACTTACTATCTCAGCCAATTCATTTTAGCAAATGAATATTTTTAGTAAACATTTTGAAGACTGCAGGGAATTATAAAATGGTGAAAATAAACATTTAACTCCTGTGTATATAAACTGATGATTCACTGAAAACATTGTTTACATTTCCATTTGCCTATAAGCTGAAGCTGATTGCACAGATAAGTTTTGTCTGGTTTATACACGTACAGTTTGGGAATAATACCTTACCAATTTTATTACCTTCACATACACAGGTGAATGTTTCAATTCAGTGTGCATCTGAATAATGAAGATAGCGATTGCTGCGTGCAGTTTCATGCGGGCAATGTGCATGTAATGAAAGGTACGTTGGCAACTTGAAATCTAGTCAGTTAAGGATTAGAAAGAGGCTTAAGTACTATACTAGATCTCTTTATTTGTTTTTTAAATGCTTTTATCTACTTTACTACAATATGAAGGACTAATAATAGAGGATGCTGAGTACATAGAAATCATGGTCCACTTTGTTTAGTGCCCACTCCAAAGCCACTTGAAGCACTAGGAGCCTTTGCATAGCAGACAAACTGAAAAGATTTTTTTTTCCCTTTCAAACTCAAACTTACAGGAGCCGAAGTGTTAGTTTACATGCAAATCCTTTTTACTCTAGTCAGACTATTTATAAAACTCTTTGCATACATTATTAAAATAATATAATCTTTTAAATATTTTGTGCCTCCTAACAGGTCTCAAAATATTCTAAAAGCTGAAGCCTCAATTTTGAAATGATCTTCATAGAAATCAACTCCCATTCTTCCTTGGAGTCTTCAGAAATAAACAGCTGAGATGCCACGTGTATAGAGCTCACCCTGAGAGCAGTGCGTGGGTATACACAGTATTTTGGAATAAAAAATACCATCGTTCTTTTTTCTTGGTAATTGAGTTTTCATATATCCTGAGAGATTGCCATGGCTCCGAATTTTTTATGCCCTGGTCTTGCAAATATTATCATTTAATTCCAAACCAGTTAAAATTAGCAAGTCAGGTAGGCAAGCCTTAGGCTGCTAAATCCAAAGCAACAAAGCCAAAAGCAGCACTGCTTATTTTGATGGACATTCACATTCATTTTACTTGCTTTTCTACAAACAAGCTGTGCTGTTTCTTGCACGTATCCAGCATCCCAGCCCAGATTCGTGTCTCGG
This sequence comes from Anser brachyrhynchus, assembly GCF_964034855.1. Taxonomy (NCBI): domain Eukaryota; kingdom Metazoa; phylum Chordata; class Aves; order Anseriformes; family Anatidae; genus Anser; species Anser brachyrhynchus. The sequence continues at coordinate 18,138,065 of NC_137699.1, read as the reverse complement.
GCTGCTTCAGACACCTAACTGCAGCTCCCACAGCCAGAGTCCAGCTGCCCTAGGCTCCCTCTGCAGTCAATGAGAAGAGACAAGCATCCTCAGAGGGTGATTCATGGACCACACCAAAGATCTGGATCTCTTGCTCCACTGATTACAGAGGCAAGCAAGGGTAAATGGGTTCAGCGTGTAGGTGGTCAGCCAGGTGGAATGTATCCAGACCTGTTCCAGTGAGTCAGGAGCCACCATATTACAGCTGTTCCTGAATTCTTGACTCCAGACATTTCTGCTTGAACTATGCCACATGAATTTATTGAAAGTTTTTTTTTTTTAAATAATGTGTAACTAACAAATGTCAAACCATATTGCTCTGAAATTGTAACTGAAAGCACTATTTCATAGATGTCTTTCATTATATTAAAGAAAAGAGAGATATGAAGATGTGCTGAAATCAGTATATTCACTTAGTGTAGAATACATTTGCATTAGATTTTAGGGATATGTTTCACTTAAGATTGAAATAATTGGTATTTCGTCTTTCTGCCTCAGGGGGATTTCTGCCACTGTAAATCCATTCAAACAAGACAACAGCTGCCACAATTCTGTGCTGCAAAGTGAACAACTGAAGCTGAAGGTAATCTGAAAACCTTTTTGAGTTCATTGGGTTTGTACTTGAGTGGGAATATGCATTTTTGATTGCAGGAACAGCAGCTAAATTTGGAAAATATTTATGGTATTTATTTAGGTATGATTCCCATTAAAATACATACCGCAAGTTCATCTACTCTCGTAAGACTTTTCTACACATCTTCAGATTTTTCTGTGTCTTGTGGAGATTGTTCTTTCTGTAAGATGAAGTAAATCCATCTGAAAAACCATCTGAGATTTCAGAGAAGCTAACTTCTCTGATTTACACCTGCATAAATCAGACATAAATCCATTTAAATCCGTATTATATAAATAAAATATCAACGTAAAGAAGAACAGTGGCAAGCCGTGGTTTCTAGCAATCCTGGCTTCTGTCGCCAAAGGGCTGATACATTTACTAGTGCACATATCTTTACACATGGGCATAACCATTAATTACCTCCATCCTCTTCACTATAGGTCACCGTGCAGATTCTTCCACTCTTGTTCCTTCTCCCCCAGGCAAAGAGGCTCTTCTGCTCAGCAACCTCTGGATGCATTTATTACGGTAAAATAATGTCGAAGCATGTACTGGCAGAAGAATAATCAGTGCTATTGGCAAAAATCCTGTCCTTTCAGTATGAAATGAGTAAGATGTGTTCAAAATGCATTTTTTGTCAGTCAAGCATCTAAGGAGTAAGCAAGGTGCTTCAGGCTCAGCTCAGAAGGGAAAAACCCATGGGCCCTGATCTCCTGTGGGAGATGAGGTGCGGGAAGGGGCTACTGCACTGCTCAGCTGGGATAAACATCAGGACCTTGTCTTTTTTTTCCCTTTGTCTTTTTTTTTTCCCCTTCTCATCCTCCCTGTTTTGACCACCTTTTCTTTGAATTTCATCATGTGGTTTTGAGGCGTGGGGAGTGGATGTCTATCTAACCTGGGTCTCTGAAGTGATGCCTTTGCTGCTGGCTGATTTAGTGCATGGCTCTTTCTGGATGCGTCTCCAAGCGCAGCACCTCATTAAATGAGGCGGGCGGGGAGCCAGCCTTTTTGTTGAACTAATAAAGGAGTCGCCGTGCTCATTCAGTGAAAATATCTGAGTTGCTCATGCTCTTGATGTTGTACGGTGTGTCTTGGGGCGCGTGCCCAGGCGGAAGGAAAAAGGAAACTGTTTTTCTGGTACTACAAATAAATAGGAACTCCAAGAAATATTTTGGTGTTGTACAGGAAATACCTGGGAGTTCTTCTGAGTTTATATCCTGGGTATTTCATGTGTATTATGTGCAATGCAGAGGGTTACAAAAGATCTGATGATTCAGTCACGCTTGCGGCATTTGAAGCACTGAAACTACGGTCACTGAAACTACGCTCATGGGCTATGGTGGTCTCCATGCAGGGATAGCGATATGGCTTTGGAATCAGCCCTTTCAGAGATTTTCGGGATGTCTCAGAAATTTCTGCTGTATCTAAGGTCTAGGCTTTGGGTGTAGCATTCACAAAGCAGAGTGCCTGACAAAGATACTCACAGTATGGCAAGTGGGAAGCATATTCCTACAATAGGATAGTCTGGATTCAAGTTCCCTCCTGGACTAAGCCATCCTCTGGGGCATAAACAAATGCCCAGCTCTTTATACATGAGGAGACAGTGCTTCCCTTTTGTATAAGACATTTATATGTCATGTGAACTCTGTTCCCACCTGAGGCTCTGAAACCCATTTCCAAGAAAGTGCCTAACCGCTAACATTTCCATCTCTCCTCTGTAAGTTGTGTACAGAGTAATACAAGACTTGGAGGTGACAGATCAAGGAGACAACTCCTTTAGGCTGAGGAGGGTCTACAGGCAACACTCTTGCTTCCTAAATGGGAAGTCTGACCACAGATGAGACGAGCTGGGAAAGCTGAATGCAAGAGTGCCTGTGCCTTGTCAACAGACTGGTTGAAGATTAATATATGGATTTCATTCATATTTATTCTCCCGTTCAGAACTGTGTGCTATGTTCTTTCCTTTGCTTTCATCATGAAGCATGATTATAGTTGGTAGTCGGTAGGATGGTTTAGTTTTCGGTTTAATAACTTAAAGACAAAACAAAACTTAGTTTCAGAAGCAAAAACAACCACATTCCAGGTCATCCCAAACTGAGAGAAAATGTAATGACATCTTTTAGGATCTCTGTGAACACAGAGGTTCACTTATGAATTTATTACCTGTAACCTGGGTCTGAGAGCAATTAGTCTGACTGGCTGTGGCGCAGTGTCCAATTTCATAGAGGTTGTTCTGTGTCTACCGTGTTCAACCTTTTGTCCTTACATTCACAAACTCTCCATTTGACTCATATACAAAAGGAAAATCAAATCAGGCCAGATTCTTTCTATGAACTGTATTAGTTTTCATTTTTTTAATGTATCACAAGTTGAAGTGAAATAGTCTTTGTTCATACAGCTGTAAATTCCACTTTTTTTTTCAGTCTTACTTTGCTTTTGCATGAAAACATAATTTTGAAAATGCTGCTTGACAGCTCCTTAGACAGAAGTCCTCTTTGTCAACAGAACTAGCACAGCAGAATTAATCAGAACAGGTAAGGATTTTGCCTTTGCTGGCACGCACTGTCCACCTGAATTCTCACCTGGAAAGACTTCCTAGACTTGCAACACAGACCAGGCCAAGCCAGGACAAACACCTTCAGCGCATTTGAACTCTGACTCCCCAAGGATGAGGACAAAATAATGAGCACTGTCCTATCAGCAAAGGTATCCCGTGACTCCATCACCCTCACCATTCCAGCTGACACACCTGAAGAGCAGGTACATTTTCACAGGGTACAAAAATTCAGACCTCTGCGTAGGAAGGGGCAAGGCACAACCTATAAGTCTGTGAAACAGGGAAGATCTCAGCACTGGGCACCAGTTGGCTATGCTGGATCTCATATTTGGATCTCTGGCAATAAGATAATCCCCTTAAATACTTGGAAATCTTTTGAAATTTGTAGTTTTGTAGTTGTTGTACTTCTTCAATTTCTTTTCCAAAAGTAATTATGGTCCCAATCCTAGAAATTGTTCCCTTCTGAATAGGTAAATCTCTGGATTTGTTGAAGCAACTGCAGTGTGGAAGCTTTGGCTAGGATGAAATGTTCCTTGTTGTCAGTGGAAAAATTATGATTTACTAGTAATAAAGAAACCTAAGAAATACTTGATGGCAATCAGTTGATGGTAGCTTAATTTAGCATACAGTAATTGTTTTGCCTGCACATTTTATTTAAGAATTCCACTATTCATCATGTGATGTTAGTTCAGGCACAATAGTTCAGCTAGAGAGGTCCATATCTAGCAACATTTGGTGAATGACAGAAAAAATGAGATTTTTTTCATGTATCTGTTTTGCCACTAGAGGTGAAAAAATTCTCTGTGGAGCATTATTTGAAGAGTTGGTGTCTAGATTTTTATTTGTAAATGATTTCACAATGAAATCAGTAATTTTCAATATTGAGGGCTTTCTGCTAAAAATCAAGCCGTGTGTTACTTTTATATTAGACTTATGGTAAAAGTGACAGCAGAATAAAGACAGTAGAGAAAATACCCTTCACTCTTTCAAAAACTTATCATAAATATTTTTTAATAATAAGCAAGATTAATTTATTTGATTTCAAAATGCTTTTCAGTTTTTGAAGTCTCACTTTACTAGACTGGTATCAGTCAGACTTCTTTACATTTTTATATTTCCTTCCTAAATATTGCATTACAGAGGAAGGAAAGAGTCATAGTCTGAGAAGTAAGGAAATCCCATCTCTCCTCTTCCCACAGTAAGTTTTCATTCTGTGTTTGTAACCGTGCTTAGAAAACTGGGTTACATTTTCACTTGCATTTGAATAGCTTAAGTATTCTTACCAGTGCTTTGCTTAACTTTTCAAAAGGCAGGTCAATCTGGCAGGGTATTTTTGTTTTCATTAAAGAATAAAAGTAATCTCCTGTGGTGTATAAGTAATATCATCATTGATAAATTGCACGCAATTTATGGGAGACAGTTTTGTTAATGCAGGTAAAGACGGTTTGGGGCAATGGAATAGAAGCATTTCTCTGTAGAAATGTGCTTAGAACTAATAAGTTGATTACTTTCAAGGAAATCTTCAGGACCTAGTTTTAAGCATTAAGTAACTACCTTTGTTTTACCCCAGAAATGTATTGCTGTGCTTCATAACCATGGCTCAGATTCCGTGGTTAGTTTTACAGTAATGTGAATTATGTGAAAGAAACCCTTAGTGAGCTGAAACTCTTAGTAACAGGTTGAAAGAGAAGGACAAATGAAGAATGCCTTCTTTCCTCCCCTCCCATGATCATTTTAAGCAAGTTATGTTAGAATCAAACCTTACAAGCTTCCACGTTATATATTTGATTTATTAAATACTTTATTTAATATACATTCATATGTATTTTTATATAGACATATCAAAGATTATAAATAGCTTTGTTTCTGTTTTTGTGATACTATTTGACAATACAGGTTAATTCATAGCATTTGGCAGTTGCCTCTGAAATAGCACAATTGATTTTACCTTGGATATTTTTTTCTTTGCTACCACTCCTATAATGAACAATTTTTTGTACAATTACACTTCAGTTTTGTCTTAACTCAGTGTTAAATCTGTGCTAACCAGTATTTGGCAGAACTCGTGATTTGAATGTGTCTCATAATATTTGGTATTTTCCTTAAACTTCCAGCTCCCAGGGTCATGTGAGAACATGAGGAACTTCAAGAGAAAAAAAAAAAATCTAGACCTCATGGCTTTGGAGGAAAGCTTAAAAATGTGACCTGAATTCACCCTAAAGACTCAAATACCAAAGGGAAATACGAAGAACACAATGCAATTAGTTTGTAATAGTAACGATTTTTGTACTTTGGGGAAGGAATAGTGACTTATTAATGATTCTTCCTTTTCAGTGCTGGGGGTCGATATGTTGTGTTTACAAATTAGGTGCCACATAATCCAGTCACAAAACTGCACAGTCTTCAGTGCGGGAACTGTTACTTTTTGGCATGACGTGCCTCTGCCTGTGTAACAGGCCCTTGATGCTTTTCGGAACTTTGCACTATAAAAGCAGGAACTAGATCCAAAATGCAAATGCTTTATTCAGAGTAGTAACACAACTCTTTCACAGAGTTCAAACAGAAGAGAGAAAAAGGAGTTCTCCAAGCTTTGCCTACAAATCCCAACATTATTCAGGTGCATGGAAAAAGCTTTAAAAACATGATCATCCAGGAAGGAACAGAATAAAAACTAGAGAACACGAGGGGAAAACATTTAGATGCTGTTTTGGAAACAGCTCACACTGGGGAAAAAAGTATTATTTTGTCTGTGTATTTGAAGCCCATTTCCTGTGGGGAATATGCAGTGCTGGTGAAGCCACCTCTTGCTTGTGCGGCCGAAGCCATTATGAGGCCTTGGCCAAGTCTGTGCCTTCTTCGTGTCCCCGAGTCCTTCGTAGCCCAGGCCAGGCCAGCGCATGCACTGCACGAACTCCTCTGGAAGAAACCTCATCACCCCGCTTCAGGTGTTGCTCTGCGCGGGCAGGAGGACTGGCAAGGTGTTGGCTCCTCGGGCTGCCTTACTCACGCCAAGAGCCGTTAAGTTGCCCAATTTCACTTGTTAAGCCATCACCTCGGTGCGGGCGTAAGACCGGCACACGCAGCCCCACCCTCTCCCCAATTTTATTTTAATGGTCGCTGCAGGTGGAAGGAGGCCCCCGGAGAAAGGAGGACCCGGAGGAAGGCTGCTCCGGCCGTCACCACGCGCGGTGACGGCGCGACTCCGGCGCCGGCAGCGGTCACGACCGCGGTCCTGCCCTGTTGCTCAGCGAGCACGCCTCCTACACCCCAGGGCTCCGCCGCCGAGACGCGGCAGCCCTCCTTTCGGGCGGGGACCCGTGGGCGGCGAGAGTATCGCTTGTAGGGGCAGGGCGCTGCGGCCGGGCGCGCGCGGGGGAGCGGGACTCGAACCCGCGGCACGGCGGCGGGGGCCGGGGGCGGCGAGGAGGGCGGTCCGCGGCGGCCGACCCCCGCGCGGTGCATTGTGGGCCGCGCTCTGCTTCAGGCAGGAGGCGCAGAGGGCGCCGGGAGAGGCGGGAGGCGGCGGCGGGGAGGCGGCGGCGACGCTCGGGGCTGGCTCGGCGGGGCGGGGCGGGCCGGCCGGCGGCGATCCGGGCTCTCGGAGCGCGCGGGGCCTTCGCCGCTTTCCCTCAGGCCGCGCCGCCGGGCCCAGGCCGCCGCGGGAGGCAGCGGCACCGAGCCCGGCCTCAGCCGCGGCCCCTCGCCGGCCGCCACGGACGCGGAGGCGGCGGCGGGCGGAGCCGGGCCCGGCCCGGAGGGACGCGGCTCCTCCCGGCGCGGCGGAGCCTGCCCCGCGGCTCCCTAGGGCCCGCAGCGGGGCCGCGCTCGGCCCTCGCGGCGCCGGGGCCTCGGCGCTGAGGGGCTGCGGAAAATCCGCGCTCCTTGCCCGGCAGCTTTGTTCGCCGGGCGCTCCGCGGGGGAGGGAAGCGCTGAGAGCCGGGTTTCCAGCGGCCCCTTCTGCCCCGTCGCTCCCCGGGGCCTGGTCCCGCGCCTCGGCTCCGTTGGCGGCGGGTGCCCTTCTCGGCCGGGTGCCGCCGTCCCGCAGCACCGCCGGGACTGGCTCGGGAGAGAGCGTGCCCACGGATCGGATGGACGGCTGGAGCAGGACAACAGGTCCCCCGTACCGCGCCTTCCAAACTGGTGTCGGCTCCTCGCTGCTGGGATTATAAATGTTTGAACTAAGACCCAGGAAACTGAAAGGAGAGCCTCCTGTTGGAATTAATAGGAGAGAAAAGAAAGGAGGCTTTCCCAAGTCCTTCACGAGAAAACTCGAGCTGTTTTCCCATGCTGTCTGTATTCCGTTTAATAACGCAATTGTGACCTGAGTGGAATTTCCGAGCGATGAACTATTGAAGCTTGTTGCACCAGTGCATCAGACTACGTTTTTTTTTCTCTGCACATGATTCCCCTATCCCAGCTGTTGCAGGACCTACGGGCCAGTAATAGAGAGACGGGAAGCTGAGGCAGTGTATTTTCACATTCTTCTCTTCTGGGGACTTGGCTAGTTAGCTGGAGCTGCTGCTGCTTTTTATTGGATCTGCTTTTTACTCGGCAGGTTTATTTGTTTTCACGTGCATGGGGTGTTTCAACTAAATAGATGTTGGACTAGACCTGAATGGATGCTTTGCAACCTAAAAGGTTTTGGGGGATAACCAAAAACTACTAAAAAAAAAAAAAAGAAGAACTGGTACTACAGGAAACTTGGGGCCTGTTTTCCGAGCCTTTTTATTTTATTGAGCAAGGTAAATAATGTAGTGGTGTTGAAAACACAGGGCTTATGGTAATCATGCATGAAAATGTTACAGAGCACTTCAGGCTGTTCAGAGTCTTTCAGCAGATTCAGAGGTGCAGTCCTACTAAAAAACTCTGTATCTGTTCATTTTTTCTTTAAAATGAGTATGAAGCGTAGGGGTGAGAACAAACTGTGGGACTTGAGAGGCTGGGAAAACCATTTTTTCTTGTTCTGTAGATTTGTGATGTTGAGAGAGGATGTCTAAAGAACTTTCAGTGGTTCAGTGAAAGTGTGCAGTAATAGTGTTTTTCTCCATGCCTTTTAAAGCCTTGATGGCTTAGACACTTGTGGTGATCTTTTAGGGTCTCCTAAAAGACCTTCCAGTTTAACAGTAGTAAAGTACCTGCATTTGCATAGTTAATTGTATTCATACTCTGCCTCGAATTATTTTCGCTTACCTTTACTGTTGTTATCCACAGTGACAGCTGCTACCACTTTGTAATGAAATTTTTTCTTTTTATCTTCCTTTACATGTTTATCTCTTGAATTGGACTGTTTGGATTTGCCACTAATTTATGTGCATCACATTTACCGTAGAGTTTCTGCAAGCCAGCAGCATAAGCTCAAAGTACTGTTTTAGATATTATCTTTCTATGTTTCAAGAGTTGGAAGAAGCATATAATGATTCTCCAAATATGCAGTGTAATCAGTAACTGTTTTAAGTATATAATTTTTGGTGGCTTGCTGCATGCCTTATCTTTGTTTTTTTAAAGATCTCAGCAGCAGTTTGCTCTTAACAAAAATATAAATCCATTAAAATGAGATCATAGTTTGAAATGCAGCTGTAAAAATCTGGTTTTGCAAGATGTCACAGGATTCTCATTATGAAGTGATGCCTTGATTGAATTGATTGTATACCTTTTCACCTGCAATCTTAATGAAATAGTGGCAAACACTAAGGTGTTGGCAACCTTTGCTGATGCTATCATTGGGAGAGCTAAGCTGGTGTTATGGGTAGTATCCAAAGTCCCTTTGCTTATCCTGTTTAGATTTGTTTGACTTAAATTTATGGTCTTTGTTTTGTCTTGTTTTGTTTCAAGATGATGTGTGAGGTGATGCCAACCATCAGTGAGGCAGAGATTCCCTCTGGGGGAAATGGAGGCCATGGTTCAGGTTCCCCATTACAGTCAGATGCTGATTCCCATTTTGAACAGTTAATGGTATCCATGTTGGAAGAAAGGGATCGCCTTCTGGAAACACTAAGAGAAACTCAGGAGACGCTAACGCTGACCCAGGGCAAACTACATGAAGTTGGTCATGAAAGAGATTCCTTGCAGAGACAGCTCAATACTGCACTTCCACAGGTATGGATGTTTTGAAAGGAAGGTATTTTTAAATATTTTTTTTTCTTTGTGCTTTTTAATTGTCTTTTTTTATATTCAGTTTACTGAACAGTCAGGTTATGTTAGGGAAAGATCAATCTAACCTAACGCTTCCCTGAAGTATCTGTTAGTACTTGCTCAGTTTGAGAAAGATAAAAGAGCAAGGCAAGCAGAGAACATCAGCCCTTTCCCTCGAGTGTATATTCCCTGTTTCTGGCATTTCTTCAGCTTAGGGATAGCCTGAGTGCAAGGTCGTCTCTACATTGTTGTGTTTAATAGAACTTGATGGACTTTCTTCTGTCACTAGTATTTTTCTATGTTGGTTCTAACTGCCTGGTTCATTCATGTGCTCAAGAATTAAATACAGACCATTTTGGGAAAGAAACCAGGCCATTCTGATACTGTTACGGACATGAAAATTCTGGTGCCTGGTGAATACATGCTGAGTTGTTAACAGCAATGTAGAAGTCTGAGTGTGTTGCTTAACTCAGTTCCTTTTGGAGAGATTTTTTTTTTTTGTCTTGCTGGGAGTTGGCAATTACTAACTTCTGGAGGATGCAGCATGCCAACATACAGCCTATAGTACTGAATGTATTCTATATGGCAGTAGTGTGTAGCTGGGAAAGATCAGGTGTCTACAGAAATTGTGTTTTTATCCATTCATCTTAACACAAACAAGCTAAAAACCCCCAAACAAACAAAAAAACAGCCAACCAAACAAAAAAACCCTGAACTTTGAACACTCTGGAAAGTATTTGATTGTAGGCAAAGCAGAGGCCATTTCCAGTTGTCCTTGAACTGTTGATAGCCTTACACTTTGTAGCAAGCTTGGTTGATGTCCCAAGTGTGCCATGATGATATTGAACTCCGCTTTCATTGTTCCAAGAATACATAGAATTTTTACGTGTTTACATATCCTTAAACATCATTGTTACTGTTTATACAGTTTAAAACAATTTTAAGCCCTCTTATTTCCAATGTACTCATCATAATGCAGTCACTGTATGACTTTTGGTATGGTATGGTAAGCGGAAATTACTCAGGGACAGAAACTAAAAAGTGACGTGTTAATGTAGTTGTATTACAACGTTATGATGGAAATCAGGAGAAGTTTCCAACCTTTGCTGCTCCCTGTGTTAAATCATGTGCTGCAGGCAAAAATCATTCTTTGTTTTTTTTGTGTTGCTTTTTATTGTAATAATTGTGCCTTCTCTTCAGCTGCTATTTCAGGTCTGCTGCATTAATGGATGCCATTAACCAGTTGTATAATCTGTAAACTGGACTTGAATTTGTAGCTGAGTAGAATCATCAAAGCTCTAAACTGTGCTGTTTTTCTTTCCTTTTTAATTCTCAATTTTCCTTTTTAAATCTTGTAAGCTACTAATAAGTAAACATTTCTTTCTAAACATTTTTGAAAGGTTCATGCAGTTAAACAGTCGCCAATTTCATGAATGTCGTATGGTTTCTTGTGAAATCAATAGGAAACCAAGTCTCATAGTTCTGTTGAGAAAGAAATTTTACTGCAACTTTTTATAAAAATAGATCAAAGGATGGATTTTCGTAGATCGCAGTTGGAAAATAATGTTCTGGTGTGAAACTATACCACTTAGAAAGTGACAATTGATTGTGCTTTCAAAAGTTACATTCATAAAATATTTTATTATTCTTGCTACGAATCAGAAATGTCTAATGTATTTGAAAAATTTTTGTTGTTACTGTGGTAATGAGTGGGTTATTTCAGATGTGTAAGTTTCTGGCAAAATTCTAATTTCAATTCTAGTAAGTGTTCACTAGGAAAACTTTCTGGTGGCTATGGTATTTGGAGCTAGTCAAACTTTTTTAATTATTTCAAGCTGAGCATTCTTTTGAACTACTGTCTCAAATGACCTATTGTTCAGCTGTGGATTTCAAGTAGGGGTAGAAGCAGGTTAACTTTAAATTTACTGACAACTGTATTACAGATTTTTCAGAAAAAAACCATTTAACAGTGCAATCTTGTTCTTTTTTCTTAATTATAGTAGATATTTTAAATTTAGTAGAAAGATGAGAAGATCAACTTGGGTAGTTGAACAAATACTAGTATAGTTGCATGAATTACTAAGTCACTATCTAAAAAATGTATTATTTCTACCCTGACCTAGTGTGTACATGCAAATAGTCTTTGAAATGGATTCCAGAGTACTTTATCCTCAGAAGTATTGAATTGACTTGTTAGTAGGTGCACTGTACCTGGTTTACATATTTAGCCGAATCAACCAGTTAGAGATGTTCTGATGATTAATGGAAAATTCTTGTATAGAAGGAGGAATGGCAGATTGATTGCTTCTACATCAAAAGTTCTGTTTTTACTATGAAGACACAATCTTGGATGGCATCCCTGTACTTAATTCCTTATATTCACCGAGTTTCTGTGTGTAGAAAAGAGGCCTGTACCTCTGTGTATATAGTTAAAAGAAAAAAAAAAAGACAAATCAGTATTTGTGTATATGCACATCTCTGTAAGTTATAAAAGTAAATGCAATTTATTCTGCAGCAGTGATGTCCGTTCTTCAAAATAGAAGAGAAATAGACCCATCTAGTACATTTGTAGTAGTAGAGGTGGGCAGCTAGTAATTTAAAGGCATCTGTTCTAGCTCACAAAACTGAAACAGCTATTCAGAGCAGGAAGACGTTTTTATGGATCTCTAGTTCACAAAAAGAAGAGCATTCTCATAGGTGTACTTTGTTACATTTACATTGAGTAAGATTGATAAGCTTTTCTTGTATGAACAGCTAGAAATGAAATTTATCAACACTGGCTTCATAAAATAACTGTCATCTTGTTTAATTTAGCTGTGATTTTTGGTTTCTGGGAGTTACCATCTCTTACCTTGGTTAAAGTTTACTCTGACCTTGGAAAGTGAATTTGGTGAAATCAAATTGCCATGTAAGAATTCAAAACTAAATTTATTTTTCCTGGTATTGTTCAAAGAAATAATGAAAATGAGCTTTTTACTTTGAGAACTTAAAGAACTTGTCTTTTTAGTGTAAACATGTTCAGTTATGATTTAACTATGGTTAGATGAATAACTGTCTGTTATTTTCCATGTTCTTTATGTGCCATCTAGAGTGTTTTCTACAAAATTTAAGATTACTGTGCTTTAAGTTTGTAAATCAGTCTGTGAAACGTATAGGACACTAGTGTGTTTAAAATGTACATTTTGAACTTAAGGTTGATGAGTTCCAGGTGACTACCAGTTTTTGCTGTTGAGGTGTTACAGAGTTCAATATGCTGGTAGGATTCCATGTAGAAGTTTCTGTAAATGAGAAAATGCTTATTTTGGATAGAGAAGGCTGGCATTTAAATTACACAAACTCTGGTACCTAGTACAAATAAAAGTACAGTTGATGAATTCACAGCAACTTTTATCAGGATGATAATCATGTATGTTACAGAATTTTACAAGCTGATGAGCAAATATGATGCTTTTGTAATATAGCAATATTCTTAAGATCTACCTGAATCCTATATTTCTAATCTTTTAGTCTGAAATTTATCATATTCTTTTCTTTGCAGGGTAAATTAAATGAAGTTTAGAAATTTTTTTCTGTTTGTGATGGTTCCTTTCAGAACTTCTATATTCAAGGAGGTGTACATTAGGGACAGATGAGAATTTTCTGTTAGAGGCAGTGTGTGTGTGAAAGCAAGAACACTTTTACTGTAATATGGAGTTAAATATGGAAAAAAGCTGCCTATAATTTTGGTTTGGCCGTACATAGTATTTGAATGTAAAGCAAGTCCTCGGTAGGTCATTTTTAGTTACGTTCTATCTATAGTAAATATTTAATCGCTACTATATGCTTCAGTTAAAAATAGCATCTCTGTTTATATTTGTGTTCAATTAAATTCAGATCTGTCTCTATATAGCAATTTTCCTTAGTTTCAGAAATACAACTTGATATCTTGCTTGTAGGAAATATCTAAAATTTTGGTCTGAAGCCTACCTTGGTATTGTTTTATAATGATGAATTTATAGATTTAGTTGTCATTTTAATACTGGTGTTATTTGGATTTCTTCCAGAAAGGTTTTAAATAATACAGGATGTCATAGATGAAGAATCAAGGTCTTGAATTGTATGTAGGTATGAAGAACACAGTTACAGAAAGTACATTAAGTAAAGGGCTTGCCAGACTTTGCAGTAGCTGAAATTTCCTTAGCATTTTAAGTGCAGCTCCATTTACAGTATTCATAACTATTCAGCCTTGAGGTGACGTAGCCTATACTGCTTACTCTAGGAAGATGCAGTACTGACTTCTGAGTAAAAGCCATTAGTCTCAGCAGTGAGCTGTCTGTCCAGAAGTGATAGAGATCTAAAAAGGTTTCATTTGTGTGAATGTATGTCAGAGCAGACATATCCTCCATTTCTTTCATCCCATTGTGACAGCAAAGATGAACATGACTCTTTCAGGCAAGTGTAATTTTAGTCTTGTCTGTGTTCAGCTGTAGTTGTTGAATCTTGGCACTTAGTAAATTACTGGATTGTCTTTACACTAGCTTAAGTCAGGTGGAGGTATGAATTAATGTTCAGGATTCACTGAGTATGGCCATAAATCCCAGCTTTCCATGTTTTCTTTACAAGGCAGCTTGTGTCCAAAACCTTCAGAAAATGAAGGGTTATCTGAAAGTATGCTCTATGACAGGTCAAAAAGTGGAGTAGCCGCACTTTTAACAATGTTGTGGTCTACAGGAGTGTATTCAGAACCAAGCCACTAGCATTTGTTCCAACTTCTCAGTTTTTCATTTAAGTATGTTTCTGTGAGTTTATGGAAATGTCCCTCCCCATCCAGTAGTCATTTACTTGGGTGTTGTTAGCAACTAGCTGTTTACACTGTGCTTTTGATTTAGGTTATCTTGATTATAAACTTACTTTTTAGCTGGATTAAATTTAAAATTAGTTTTACATTTTCTTGTATATGAGGGTAAATTTTAGTGCTATTATACTGTTCCGTCAGTCTCTGTAACAATGACAAAAAAAGTGAAGTCCAAAGCTATTGTCGTTATTTTCCCTAGCTGATTTCTGGGAAGGGTGTTTTGGTGACTACACAGAAATGCTTTGTGTTTGTTTTAATAGTGATTTGTGGATGTGGCCCTGAAAGATGATCTAGTGATTGTTTTTTCACACTCTTCAGTTACTGTGTACAAATGTCTGATAATGGGCTTTTTAACTTCTGATGGGCTGTAGTCTAACTTGCAGTCTAACAAACGGGCTGTATGTAACCTTGGGTGAAAAGAGCTCTAACCAAAACAAGCAGTTCATAAAATACATAGCATATTCAGAATGAGGCGAACTTTGCATATATACTCATCTGTGCTAACTAGCCTGTAGCCACCTGTACAACAAGTAGTATTTATACAACAAATAGTATTTATTTTGGTATCCTGAAAACAGAGAATTCTTTATCTGCCAGCCTATTTTTTCTCTGCTTTTTAGGAGTATACCTCAACACTACTTTAAAGATGTCCGCTAGCAAGACGTAGGGTTTCAGTGTGGCTATTTAGCTGCAATTTCTATCTACGTTTTTTTTTTTTTTAAAGAAAAAATTGTCTTCCTTCAAAGATAAATAGTTAAATACATTTTTTTCTCTTATGAGTTCTTAGTGCCTTAACATCCATTACTCTGTGACTTTGGTTTCTTCGGTCTGGTATTTATTTAGGAGAGATGGATATTATCTTTATTAACAGTATAGGATTTGAACTTAAAATGAAGATCATACATTTGTGGTGTAAGTGCTTGTATAAGTTAACTGACTGTCAAATTTCCACAAGCCTGGTGCTTCTAGAATATTCATTAAAAGGTTGGAGAAAACATTTCCCATGTGATTTTTACTGAATTACGATTGGAATGTATTGATGCCGCATTTGAAATCAGAAAATAGCTTACAGAATGTAGCATAAAAACTTAAGTCAAAAAGTATAAGGATAAAAAAACACAAATTATTTTGGAATATGTAGATCGTGCATAGTTAACAATGTTATCAGAGAACTTGAATCTTTGGAGAGAACTTGTTGGCTGTCCATTAGTAACTTTCTTTTTTATACTTCCGAACTGCATTCCACTATTCAATTAATACACTTGTTTCACTTAATTTTGTATTTTAATTTTCCTGCTTTAAAGGAATATGATAGATGTCATGATGTAAGCTGCTTTTTAGCAGTTAAGACAGTTTAATTCACTACATGTATGTAAGGCTGAATGGTATCTGTTGACATGTTTTAGAAAATACTTCTCGTAATTTCTTGTGCGTATGGATTTCAATCCACAAATGCTGAGAGGGGATAAATTTGCATTGTGTGTGTTGGGTAATCTGAGTGTTCATAACTTTCCAAGTGCATTTTTCTTGTAAGCTTGTCTATGTAGTCTCCAGATGCAAGTGGGGAAATGTGTGGCAGTTCTTGCCAGGAAAAATGTTTTCACATTCTCCAGGCTGAAAAAAATTATTATTTTGCTGTTGAGTGGAATGAGATTTTTTACTCGACTTTTTTCACAGAAGTGCATGCAAATGCTGTTTCTGCGTTTTGTAAGCTCCAGATAATTTTGTAGTGAGCTGAATGCGTGTCTGTAGGTCGCTTGAGGAGATTATTCTCCTAGTTCATATATACAGAACTGGAGGAGGACTGTGGTTACAATGCTTCTTAAAAGTATTGCCCAGTTTGATTTTGATGTGTTAATTCCCTCTGTAAATGGATGTGACTTGTTGGTTAAGTTTTCTTTTACTGGTGACCTTCATCTATTTCAGACTTTACCTTGGGTTTCATGTAAGTGCTACTGAAAACCAGCTCCTTTTCTTCTGGCTGGCTGTCATGACAAGGCTCTGGGGTCAGTTCCTGCAGTGACTAGAGCTGTAGCGTTTTTACAAAAAGAAGCTTTGTTGCTTAATCTTCTATTCTGCTATTCCACAGTGGCTGGCCTTGAACTATGCTCATGTGTTTATGTTCATGTCTGCTCAGGAAATGGTTTTTGAGGATGGTAGTGAACGTTTTAACTGGAATATAATTTTGGTTGCATTTGAAATATACTGTGACTTCTTGATGGCTGCAAACAAGTAAGAACAGTCAACATATCTTATCCCATAGTTCTTCTGTTTTACAGTTATGTTTTGAGAAATATGTATGTTTAGAAAAAACATCTGGCTTTAGAACTTCTATGAAGTGCTCCAAGATTCCTTGATGAAAAGGTCCTTATGCTCCCAGTACGAGGCATAGTCAGATATCTTCAAGACGGATTTGAAACAAGCACCTTCAATGATGTGGCTAAAAGCTTGAAAATTTTGATGTGTATGTCTATGTAATTTTGTTAAGAGGAGGAAAAAAATGTCCTCTTGTAGATTAAGCAAGGGTTTTCCATTTGCTGCTGCAGTAGTGAAATGGGCAGCCTTTGATTTTTTTTTCTGTAGAACAGTTGTCAGTGTATGCTCTGAGCCATGCTGTGTCATGCCTTACTCCGCTATTGCTCATACATGGCATGGTTTGTTACCCAATTCCATTTAGCATCTAATTGTCTAGAAGTTTTCTGTGCTTTCTTTGTTTTAATCCTGCCTCTCATGTATAAATACATACCAAATTTGGTACAGGTCAGTTACAGTGTTTTGTAGGGAAACGTTGCGTTTAAGAACACATTCTACTCTATGGTTCTTTTTAAAGGTAAATATCTGGTGAAAATTAGTAAAAGAATGCACACCACAGGTTAACAAACTCTTTACTGTAGAAATTGTTCTTTTCCTACCTCAAATTTACAGGACGGCACACAGTATAAGGATGTAATTATATAAGCTTAGTAGCTGATTCATTTACACAGTGTAAAACAAAACAAAATATTTCAGGAGGTGCAGTTTAAACAAAGAATTTTTGTGTCAATCTATACAAAGTTTAGATTGGCCGTCCGTATAGTTGAAAGACTTCACTATGAATATTAATGTAAACAAACTGTCTTGCAGCTGGCTGAAGTTTAATAATCATTGTCTTCTCAATACTGATGATTTCCTGTAATGAGAAATGGTATTTATTTTGAATTACTTGAAAAGAAATTTTGGCTACCCAAATCCTTAGTGTAAACGGTAAAACTTTCTTTAATGTGGAGAAGGTTTATTCAGTGAACAGGAATGTAAATTGCTGTTATTTTGAAGATACTAGTTCTCAGCAAATAACCAATTTGATCAGTCTTTTTTTAAATGCTTCTGAACTTTTCATAAAACAAGCCACTGAAAAGGGGGAGAGATCTGCAAGTGGAATTGCTTGCTTGTTTCAATGTGTGCCGAATATAAATCGATACAAAATTTTTCACACTGTAAATTTAACTTTTCAAAAAGAAAATTAGGGGGGAGGAATTTGTTGTACATATCTGAAAGAACTTCTGACTTGATCAATGGCAAGGTTTAAACTGTGGATTTGTGGGTTTGCATTGTGGATTCTCAAGTATTTTACGTGAGCCTGTCACAAAAATCATGTAGCAATATCTACTTTTGATGATAGAATGTCAGTGAAAATTCATTTTCTCTGCATTTCTATTCATAAATGGGAAATCTGTTATCTGAAGTGTGTTTTGGACTTAAATTCTGTTACTAGCTGTGCTTTTCACTGTAGTTTGTGCATAAATAAGTTTTGTGGTTTTACTATTCACAATGGGAACCTGAACTTTGTGTAATACAGTATTTTTAAGGTTCTTTTACGTCACATTTAAAGTCCCAACTGACAGCTCACACTTCAGTCTCTTGCTTCTGCTAGGATTTAAGACGGGACACGTCTTGTATCTTAATTTGGAAACACAGAGTTGAAAAACTTTTTACCCCAATCAGATATCCTTTAAAGGTTTGAAGGGGATTATGTGATATGAAAGTTACCTGTAGCACTAGCACTTCTTCAGATAATCTAAACTTTATGGGTGTGAAAGATGACTGTATCTTAGAGACCATGGTTGGAAGAACAGAGCCTGTGTAGAGAACAGTTTTTCAGACCTTGGTTATGTGGTGAATTTGCTTGGGGTCTTCACATGTTTATGCATGTTTTAGGGAAATATCTATAATTAGAGCATCTTTTTGAAGCTCTTTCTATTTGCCATATTAATTTTGTGTGAATGACTACAGCTTGGCTTAAATAATTTCAGGGATGCCTTGGAATACTACTGTGAATCTTCCTAGAGTCTTCCTAGAGTAATGTGTTTTTAATATGGTATTATCGTTTTGATGTATTTCATGGTGAAATGTCCCTGAAGGGTCATTACATTCTTATATTAGCTTTATGTTGAAGAACATGGGACAGGTGCATCTGGTAGTTTCTTTCTTTTAGAACACACAGCTTGTGCTTTCAGAATGTCTTTTGAGGGTGTGGTTTGACAATATCTTCTAAAACTTGAGTCTGTTTCAAGAAATGTGGAATTAGTTCTGGCAAAGGGAAAAATCAAAAAGCTTTTTAGGATTTTAGCTTTCAGTGCTTGTCCATGCAGGAAAGAAGCTGCCCTTTTCCCCTCTTGTAATCTCTTTATGTTCATACGTTAATGCAGTTCTGATTCCTTGTTGTAACTGTAGTCTTTAGAGATTGCTTAACTCTCCTCTGTGTTTTGTGTAATGGTTATAGAAGATTGGCCAGGGAGGTAGTAGGGGAGAAATGGGCCAAGCTAATCTTTTCTCTCAGCTGTGTATAAGGCCTCAGGGTCTCCTGGTTGCATCATCTCTCCTTCGTTTGTAGCCTGGCGTGGAACAGGAGGTACTTGCTCTTCAGACCAGGTTCCTCACTAATCCGTCTTTTGCTCCAGTATCTGTTACTGGTTACAGCGTGTTAAGATTGTCCTCGTCTCTCCTTTTTTCCCTTCTTGCAATTTCATGTTAGTCATATCCCTGGCTTTGTTCTGTGATGTAACACGTTGGACTCCATGATCCTTGTGAGTCCCTTCCAACTCTGGATAATCTGTGGTTCTGGTTTTTGGGTTCAGGCGGTTGTTAGAAAGTATGATGGAACTGTTTGTTATAAATATTCTTTGTGCAGTCAAAAAACACCAAACAACAAAACATTAAAAAAGCATAAAAATAAATTGTTTTGACAATCTGCGTTACTGGGTTAAGCTCTTGTGTTTAAATATTGGACGTGTCTATTTTAAGACATGAAAAAACTCTTTTTGAATAGGCTTTAGATTAGCTTTTATTGCAAAAATCAAGTAACTGTTCCATGGAATGGTGCAATTGCATTCAGTCCAAATATTGCAGACTTACGTATTTAGCTTTAGTTAGTAAATCCACTTAGCATAGAAACCAGATGATACAGTACAAAGAAACAGAAAAATAGAATGTAAAGGGCCTGTAAGTTCAATTACCTGCTGAAGACATCTATCTGTCCTCATTGAGTATTACTTGCTTAAACAAGTTTGAAATCATAAAACTGAACAGTTCATCAGTTGGCAAAAAAGCGTGTGTTTGTGTGTATATGTAATAGCAGAGCACTGAGGGGGAATGCGTGTTGATGCTTGTTTAATGAGGGTGGCTTGGCCAGCCTTATTCAGATATTCCCAAGCACTCCCTTTTAACACGGTGTGAAAAATGTACTGTACAACTACTGGCCACAGAACTAAGCCTGACAACTCGAGGCCAAGATTAATGGCTGGAATAGGGCAGGGCAGTGCCGTGCCTCAGCTGCTGCTTACAGTTTTTGCAAGCGGAGGTATCTTGTCACCGAAATAATCGTGCATGGAGGTTCTTGTTCTGGGTCTATTTCTGGAAAAAAAAAAAGTGTAGTGTTCACGTGCGGATTGAGATGCTGAAAGTCAGTATTCAGGATTAAATGACTTTTAGTTTTGAAGTTATAGAAATTTAATTTTAAATGTCAGCTGAGCAAGAGTTGTGCTGTTCCTTGTGAGTGCAGTATGTTTGGAGTTGAACAGGAAAAAAAAACCATGTTTTTTTTTCTTGCCCAAGGAAACTGACAGTTCAGTATTGTTTACAACTTAAAAGATCTTGTTACAGCTTTTGTGGTAGCTGCTCAGCCTCCATAACTGAGTTGGGAGGTCCACTAGAAATATTGGACTTGTGTGAAATTTTCTCAGCTATCTTGCAGTTACTTTACAGTTTGACATTTTTAGGAGTGTTTTATGTTGTGAAATCCTGTACAGGATCCTCTTGACCAACTTTTATGTGGAGAGGAGAAATTTAAATGAAATCTCTATAGTGTCATATTAAAGATGGAGACTGGTTTTGCCCCATATCTTGTCAAACTGGTAAAGCAAGATTCTTCCTCTTTAATTAAGTACAACTGTATTCTCCTTTTGCCATAGTGGATATGGGTGTGGGTAAGTTTTTTACTGACATGGACTCCAAAAATGGAGATGCCTAAAGCTACAACTAAGAAGTTGTCCTACTACTTACTGTATTAGTTACTAATCAAAATAGACTAGGCTAGGGGTGTAGGAATGAGGTTATTCACACTGAAACCCTTCAAATTCATTAATTTAGGGTTTAATTGAGGCATTTGTTTTCCCAGCCCTCCCCCCGCCCCCCAATTATTTCAATTATTTCTCAAATTGTTTCTGTGTTAGGTAAACTCTTCTTCTGGAAAATGAGTAGTTGGATTGATGCAGTATTGAAGAGGATTGCTGTATTACTGACCAGTCTGTACCAAGTATAACCAACCCCCCCCCCCCCCCATGTTTAACAGCTTGCTCTTCCATGATGACCAGTGCTTTCCTGATGGATATTAAGGGGGCGGGGGATGTGGTATAGCTGTTCTCCAATTCAATATATAGTCTTTGTAATCCATCTGTAGCTTAAGTAGTTTAAAAGTCTCTGTTAAAAGTAGTGTCTACTCTGGGTTAACTGAAAATAGACTCTGTGATACACTGTACTTTGAACCAGCCACAGTTGCTGGCAATGATTTGTTGAGGCTGATGAAGTGATTAACCTGTTACCTGGAGAAAATTTGAATTCTTAATCTTTCAGTGATATCAAGGCTCTTTGCCTTACAGGAAGATGCTTAGCAAACTGCAAATTTCCACCTAAACCAAGAGTGACTGAGAGATATTTTCTGACTTGTTTAAACAATCTTTTGTTCTCTCTTCTGAATTTTACAGGCACACAACGAGGTTGGTTTAGCACTGAAGAAGATAGGATGTTGCTGTGGCTTAGTTCTGAATATTACCAGCAAACAGTCTTGTAGAAATTGACTACTGTATTCACTGTGTTGTATGTAGCAGCTCTAATTAGTGGTGGAACTTGGAAGGCTCTCAGGTTAGCGTGTGTACCTTGCACTGTAAGAAACCATATGTAATCAGTGACTGGCTGTCCAGTGGTGCACAGATAATTTTGCACTAGGCTTTGCCCTTAGTCTCATATACATAACAGTGATGGTTTGCAGAATTTAGAGAAAATTAAATGCAAGAATATAGGTGGTAATGACTTTGCAAGTTTATGCAGGCAGTAGTTAATGATTTGAGTGTAGGTGGCTCCTGTTTGCTTTTCTTCAACCTGTGCTTCAGTCTTTGTACTAGGTTTTACAAACTCAATTTCCAAACTATTCTGCAGCACGTATGAAGTTTGGGTGTTGATTAGTGTGGTGAAAGGAAAAAGTCTGATTTCTCAAGGGGTTAAAGATTCAGCCATGCTTTGGGTTGCAGTACTTCTACACTCCCATGCACTGGTAGAAAACGTCAATCAGGAATGCGTTATATCAGTGAAAGGGGACATATAGACAGGAAAACATGGAAACTGATGTGTTTTTACCTCCCCTTTTCTGTTAATTCAGTGTTCCTTTTGCAAAGCTGCCAAAAACCATCCATCTTCATTTATGTTTTCTTACACTTTGACATGCAGCACTTCCCCAGAGTTCCTAGCAATGAAGTCCAGATTTAATGCCTTGTAGTTAAGGCTCAGTGAATACTACACATAAATGTGAGCAACTCAGTCAAGATGGTAACTGGAAACCTATTACCATGGAGATTGTTTTACTATGAACTTTTCCATTTTGATCTTGGGCATGTGTTTGGTACCTGCTGGCTGTAAGTTAGAGTTCTTTTGCACATTGCTTTCTGTCAGATGCTAGACAGTTGGTTCTGCTTTCATCTCCAAAGTGGACTGGAAGCAGTGTTTCATTCCAGAGCAGTAACATTATGCAACTGTAAACATTTTAAAACTTAATTGCATATTTAGGATTGAGCATCATTAGTGACAAAGCCCAGATAGGTCAATCCGAGAAGTAAGGTTGAAGAATACCATACCAAAAAAGAGGGTTGGAATGATAGAAGTTACTCAGCTTTAATTTAATATTTGTTTAATATTAATAATTACCCATTAGCTAGGTGCAACGCTTGTTCTAGTGTTTTCATGCAGCATTACAGCTTTTGTTAGAGCGGAAGAAACAAACAGGCTTTTGAGTCAAGGAAAATGTAAACTAATGAGAGGTGAAAAAAGGTGATACTAAACATTTTAAACTTTTTCCATGCCGCTACTTGGAACAGGAAAAAATTGTTAATAGCAAAGAAATCTGCACCTGTTCTAGTAGTGGGGCTTTTTTGAGTTACAAAACCTGTTACGCATAAGGAGAAATAGAAAAGGAGGCTGATATGTTGAAGTGTACTGTATGCTACACTATTCTCACTGATTGGTAGGTAGCTCTGTCAAAATCAGCCACTTTAAACGTGAAAATTGCTCTGAAACCTGTTTGATATAACCATATCTTAGTATCCCTTTAAGTAGTTTCATACATTCCCTTTTATATTTTTTGTTGATTTAGAGCAAAAGAAACACTTTTTCATGGACCCGATTCTCTTAATGTTTGAAACAGCTTTTTTATTTCCAGGTTAGAAAATCTAGGTTGTTAGAAAATCCAGACTGTTTGCTTACTGGAAAGTAATTTCATTATGTGAACAGCAAAATATTTTTCTTCACATTCTGGTCTTAATTTTTGTCTTTCCTATTAGCATATGCTACAGAGATGGAGAGGTTGAAAGCAATCTTATTTATTACGCTGAATAGGCAAAGCATCGTTTATGTCGGTTGATGTTTCTTCTGGATTTCTGCTGTCAGCGCATAACTGTGTTTTCTTGGAAGGCAAGGTTTAATGATTAAAACGTGAATGTTGTAGATGTAACTCTGAGTGATTTTGAATTAAGTAATTGTGATAGCTGAAAAACCTAACCCCTTTTGAGTCAACAACTACAAGCATTTACTTGCTTCTACTAGGCACTTCCAAATTTTATTAAATACTTAAGTATCTTAAAATACTATACATGGGGACATTGGCCCCTGTTGCTACCTACAACCATTGGGTTTAAAATAAGGGGACTATTAAATATCCTGTTAAGCTTAGATATTTTGGTTTGTTCTGATTGCTTTATGACGTCTCTCATTTTCATTTACACGTCATTTGGAATAAGTGTGGATGTTGTGTAACAAATAACATGATGAAAGTTTATCTCAGATTACCTTGGTTTCTCATCCCTGATGGCCTGTATTTTTCCCCAGTTCTCATCATCCTTTCAGCTTCTTGGATTTTTGAGTGGATTGTTTTGATATGCAGACCACAGAACAGAATGTTAACAGTAAAATAAAATGTGATGTAAAGATTAAACAGATAAATTCCTCTCACATATTTCTGGCAGATATGTTCCTAAAGATGCAACAATTGCATCTTGATCCTTCTTGATTGCAAGAGGGTAATATTTTCTGGATGAATTAATAGTAGTATGTATTCAAAGGATGTTTGTTTTTATATCTTTTTATCCTTTAAGTTTTCTAGTCATCTTGTTGCTGTTAATCCATGAATCCTTATGCGCTGAGGAGCGGCATCGTGTTTTATTGCAGAAAAAAGTTGTATGTGTAAACAAATCTCAAGCAACTTTACTGTTGTCTGCAGTTATAGTAGCAAAGAGCATCCCTAGTGTGCAGCTCATGTTGTTAGACTCCTCAGAGAAATAGAATCAATCCCCAATTTTTCTCCAACTGAAATACTGTTCTTCCTGTCATGTAGTGTTTAGGGGCTTGCAGTGCACTATCTGTGAAACCTATAAACTGTGCTTGTAATAATCATGAAGAAAACCTGTTACCTGAAAGCTGTAATGTTCCTGGACCATCATCTCATAAGCAATCAAGCGTCAGGTCAGACAGCAGAATTCTACAGACTTGACAGCTAGACATCAGCTGGTGCAACCTTTGGAAGGATGTTTGTGGCCTCTAAAATACTAACGGTTGAAGGTCAGTTGATGTGGAAGAAACGCCGTTGTTTTAAAAACTTGTGGAGTTTGTGGACAAAACCCAGAAAACATATTACTGAACAATAACAAAGTTACTTTCACTGATTTTCTTTTTTTTGTTGAGTTACCATTTCTTGCAGTAGGAGTGTCATGTTTGGAATGATACAAATTCAGAAAGTTACTTTTTTGAATAAGCATTTTGGTTTAGTATAATACTTGAACTTTTGCCAGTATGTTCTAGTCAACAAGGGGTATTTAGTATATTTAGCACTCTGTTTCTTCTAGTAAATGCTCTGAAGTGCTTATTCTGAGTCCCATCCTTGTCAGTCTTCAGAGAAGGGTATTTATTATTTTGATTGCAGTTGGAAGCAGAGCACAGCTTCATTCTGAAGCTCTGTCTTCTCCTTAGGTACAGAATAAGTAATGTAGCTCTGCGGATAAGTGGAAAAGTTTTTCAGGATTTTTCTTGTTTCCTTTAATTTCTTTTGTAGATTCATTTAATGCCAAGGAGGAAATTGAGACAACTTAAACTCTTTTTTGAGATGACAAAGTTGCAAATAGTTTTCTTTTGAACTGCTCGAGGAAATCGGATCGTCTTCTGTTGAAGATGGGTATTAAAACTAGAAAAGACATGTCTTTTGGCAGCGTTAACTGAAACTACGGATATTCAAGTGTTCTTTATAAGGCACGTTATGGGACTCACAGCAAATACATTTTGTAAAAACAAACAGCAGTGGATGTATTATGCAATGCTAGAAATACGTGTCAGTCTGTTTATACAGCAGCAATATAAATTCCTGTGTGTATTGTTCTTTTGGGGTCATCTGACAGTGTGGTGGTTCATGTCATAATTATGATATATGTGTGCTATAACTTATGTTTGCACTGGAATATGCGATGG
The DNA here is from genome assembly GCF_964034855.1 of Anser brachyrhynchus. Lineage (NCBI taxonomy): Eukaryota > Metazoa > Chordata > Aves > Anseriformes > Anatidae > Anser > Anser brachyrhynchus. The sequence goes on along the minus strand of NC_137699.1, from coordinate 18,112,631 downwards.
AATAGAACTGTATTATAATCATTTGAAGGGTGAGTAAACTTCCTTTGAAATACACAGCTGTTTTTGTGAAGATGGAGCTCGTACGTGTCTTAGGTAACACTTTTATTAATGCTATACAGTGATCCTAAGTTGAGGAAGGGTGACGAAGTGGTGTCTGGTAGGCCTTGCTGCTTTCTTTATCACGTACTCGACCTGAGATAGAGTCTGGAAGAACGTAGAACTTACCATTGTCAGCCTGATGTCCTTCGGAGAATTCTATAATGTCCGCAATAGTGAATTTTGATGTTGACACTTGGAGGCTTTTTGGTTTTTCAAAGGGGGGGGGTTGGAGGGGGAAAAACAAAACCAAACAAAAACCCACACCTGGAAAATAAGCTCATATCAAGCTCTTCTGTAAATAATTTGAATCTGTTAATAGTTTCAGTAGTACTTGAAAACTGTTAATTATGAAATATGTAAAGATATGTAAGGTAGGCTTTTGAATAGCTACAACTTCAGAACCTCAACTGGGTTTACCTGCACTTACGCTGGAGCAGAAGAGATGTGCTATCAGTTGCCTGGGAGCTGTGAAAACTCCCACAGAGGGGTTTATTAAAGGTACAGTAAAAACTCTGACGTTATGGTGAGTTCTGTAGGCAAGCTCATGGAGTGGATCTTTCCTTCAGTAACTGTGAAGTGTGAGGTGGACTGTTTCCTTTCTTTGTCTACCTTGCACTCAGGAATCTTTTAAATTTTGTTTTGAATGCTTAAAATTTACATTAGCTATGGAGTTGCTGAAAAGGATGTTCTAAGAAGTATATTTCCAGAGGTTTTTACTTGGAAGTAATAGGCCATTTTTTTAAGGATGCAAATGAGTCAATGTATAAAGTTGAAATATTCTGGTGAAAATTTATATGAATATTAATTAGTAAGTATGGTAAAGAAATAGGCTTTTTAGCGGTTGAAAAAATGAAGGAAAATTAAGTGGTTTTTTTCCTGCTGTTGTTTCCTAATTAACTAGGTGGACTGTACTGAATCTTTTTCAATTAACAGATTTTTCTTTAGGAAGAGGGATTATGGTGATGGATTTTGCATCTGTGCTGGTGATATTACTGTTTCTTTCATAGCAACTTTTAGACGCCTAATGCGTTAGTAATCCCAAAGGAGTTCACTGTAGGTATATGTTGTGCAACAGTATTTTTGTGTCTTTTGTCATGTGCGTGTTTTAGAATAAAGCTTACTAAATTAATCTTTTGATTAATTAGATTAAGACGTGTCTTCTGACTGCTTATTTTAGCTGCATGTTAGAATTTGCAGATGTGATAGTATAATTAGTTGAGTCCTTTTGTTTTTAAGCATGTGTTTTCTGTCACTTTGAATTTTACTGCAAAAGGGCTCCATTTTAAATTTTTTGCTTCCTATGCAGCTGCTGTCTGTTAGGCAGTATATCTTGCAGAGCTTGGAAGACTTAGAGAAGCATCTTTTGTGCACACAGTGTATTTACATAAGATATTCTTCACAGTTTGCTGTACCTTCATCAACTTACCAGTGCAGCTGTACCAATTCACTGTTTATTAGACATGACTTGTTTTTGTCTTTTCTAGACAGTAGAGAAGACTAACTTGTGTATTAGCATTTCCGTCTTTTCTTATACAAGTGCTTCTGTTGTGTTCATCAACCATTGAAGTGATCAACATGTATTTAATTTCTCATCCTAAGTTGCACTGATGGAAAAAGTGTTTTTTTCCCAGTTTCCTACAAAGCTGTCTTCTAAAGTATGGTCTCGTTCACATTTAGGCTTACAGCTAGTTGTTTTTAATGTGGTTCAGATTACAACTTTAATTTTGCTAGAGTAAGTATGTAGGTAAGATTATTCTCAGTAGTTACTTTTAAGTGTCTTGTATAGTTTCGTATTTCATTATATCCAGAGTATGCTCTTTGAGTTGATCCAGAGCTTAAATGCCATTTATAGTGAGTGTTTCTAGGGAGGCTGTTGCTAGAGTATGGAAATAGCTTAGGATGTAGTAGCTCTTTCAGGTACTCAAGACAATCATATCTTTCTAACAACCCCCCAAATTTAGAAATATATTCTTTACTATTGACTTGTCTCAGTGTTCAAAATAGTGGAACAAGCAAACAAAAAAGCAAGCCATGCAGTAACTGCTGTGTTACCTTAACTGCTGTTTACTGATGCCTTCCCACTCTGTGATGCTTATAACGGTTTAATTTTGTTTGGTGAAAGCTTTGTTCAAATTGAAGGGGAAGTCTTTTGAAAACTCAGGGGCTCCTCATTTAGAAAAATTCTGATTCTAGTCTTCCTGGATTTCTTGCAGAACTGTAGGGAAAAGGTCTGTTCTACTTTTGTTTTGTGAGATTTGGAAGTAGGTATAAGCAAAATCCCTGTGTACTGCTAAAGTAGACAAATACAGGTAAAAGTCTGAGTCCTCCAGTGGTGAGCCTTCAAGAATGCTTTGTTACTACAAAGAAGTAACCTGAGTGTTTCGGTAAATGGCAGGGTTATGTATTGTCTCTCACAATTAAATACTGAATAAAAACATCATGTGTTGCTGACTTCTGTTTTTTTACTGTGCTTATTAGTGCTCTGTTTTTGCATTCCTTATAGCAGTCCTTTAAAAAAAAATCTTTGAAACAACGTACCAAGTGCATTAGAAACAGTTTTTTTCCCTTTGCTTAACAGGGATACCCTTACTCAGATAATTGCGAGAGGAGACACAAGTTTTTGAAGTACTGGTCAAATGTCTTTTATCTTTACAGTTGACATTATAAAGGTTTTAAGTGTTTGAATTTAAGCCTGCTTAGCATGACTGTACAATTGTATTGGCTTTAGACATCTGAAATGAATACTTTGAAAAATTGTGTCAAGTGTTCCTATTAATCCACTCTCGCTGTGTCCCAATATTTGATGTACTTATATTTCTGTCTGGTTTATTTCAGGAATTTGCAGCGCTTACAAAAGAACTAAATGTATGCAGGGAACAGCTGCTTGAAAGGGAGGAAGAAATTGCTGAACTGAAAGCAGAAAGAAATAATACCAGGGTAAGTTCCGTGCCTTCTCTCCAGAATTACCCTTTTTGAAGTATCCAACTGTGTGGAGAAAAATACTGAATGTTGAATTTGAAAAGCTAAAAGTTTTTTCCTTGATATTTGTACATGAATCCTCCTGGAGGTGTGTTTGTTGATTAAGAAAGTTTGCAAGCTTATGTATAGCTCCAAATACTGCTGTGCAGAATCCAGAAAGGCTTGTAAGATTGCACTGCTATCTGTCACTCAGCTCTCTTCTAGTTAAAATTTTGAAATCATACATTACTTGGGAGCAGAGGAGTAGAGCAGGCAGGCTGTCTGATCTAGCAGCTTACACAGCTGCCAGCAGAGCAGTTGCTGTCCAGTTTAGAGTATTTCCTGTGTGTATCCTTTCTACAAGCATTCTGCTCCTCAGATTGGTGGAGGAACTGGAAAGACCCAGTTAAGTAGAAGCCTCATTTAAAAGCTAGACCAAAAGGGAACGCACATTGTTTACTCTGATAGCACTTTTAATATGGGCAAAATGTTAAAAATGAGTCTTTATACTTGATGTAATAGTTGTCGGTTCTCAGATTTGAAGTTTAGAATACAAAATGTGGCGTTTTAGGAGGCAAAGCTTTCTGCAGCTGTTCCGAACAGGAATAAACATTGTTGTTTTTTGTTTTAGCTATTACTGGAACATTTGGAATGTCTTGTCTCCAGGCATGAGCGATCTCTGAGAATGACTGTTGTAAAGAGACAAGCTCAGTCTCCAGCAGGAGTTTCTAGTGAAGTAGAAGTTCTCAAAGCACTAAAATCTTTATTTGAACACCATAAAGCCCTTGATGAAAAGGTAATGAAATATGCTAGCTAATGTCATCTCATCCTATCCACCCTTTCTTTTCTATGGACCATAGTTGTTTGTACTGAAGTTGTAGAAGACAGGTTCTCTGAACTTTTCTCTATAATAAGATGGTGGCCGTGTTATAAGTGCGTTTGAAACTGCTCTCCTAAATTAATATTGTGCTGCAGCAAGGTGCTGGAATTTATTCCTGTATTCCATTAACTGTTCTAATGTAAACCAAGGATGGTTCAGGTGCATTGTATTTGTTGTACAAATGCATACATTTACTTATCTGTATAATATCAGGTTTTAGCCTTTTGGTGTTATGTAATATAGGAAGTGGACTAGGGAGAACAGGAAGGAAGGAATCTGCTTATGCTGTCTTATAAAAATAAGGCTGAATTAAAGGAGCTTCGCCCTTGCATTGTGCCTGATGTTGGCAGCAGGCTATGAAAGGGGTAATATAACATCTGTGAATTTTGCTACAAATTTGTAGTTTACCAAACAACTTTTGTGATCTTTATATAAAAGTCTTGCAAACTGTGTTAAGGAAAATTCTGTCCCTTCCTTGTTGTGAATAAGCAAAAGTATACACACTTTGTGGCTTTCAAAAGGATAGGCAAATTCGGGATATGTTAAGTGAATGTACAGGTCATGTTGAGATATAATTTGCTTACAACAACAAAAAAGCTAGATTTTAAGATATGCATTGTTTATCTAGAAAGTCTTTTGGAGTGTCTTGTATTTGCTATTGACTAAAGATTAAGCTGGTCTCTAAGTTAAATGGTAATAAAACCTTTATTATCTAAAAGAGAATGGTGGTATGGTGATGCATGAAATTTATTTCTTCCTAATTTCAGAGATATCAAATTATTTCAAATGATTCTTTCAGGTAAGGGAGAGGTTACGAGTAGCACTTGAACGATGTAGCTTATTGGAAGAAGAATTAGGTACTACGCATAAAGAGGTAGGTTTATTTTTAAAAGAAATCTTCAGGTGTGCATTGTAGGTGTTTAAACAATATTTGTACACAGTAATTTGAGTTGTTAAAATTTGTTTTTTTTTCCACTTCTTGTGTTTTTATTCTTTTTACCAAATGGGGATAACTACAGTTTTCAACTGTGTCACTTTGAAAGAGCAAGAAAGGAGGATGGGGGTGGAGGGCAGGGGGAAAGGCAAACAACCAAAACGACAAAAAGATCCTTTGGCTTTAAAATAAGAACTTGTAGGATGTAATGGCATAAGTTTTTGGGTGCCTGTGTCAGATTAATACATACCTTATGGTAGAATCGGCAATTGGTTTTGCTCCCTTACTTTTGCAGCTGTTCCTTGTATAATTATTGAGATATAAATTGACTGGAAACATACACAAGCTTTTCTTTTCTTTTTAGTTAATGATTTTGAAAGAGCAAAATAATCAGAAAAAAACACTTCCAGATGGGATGCTGGATATAAATCATGAACAAGAAAATACACCAACTACAAATGGGAAGGTAGAGCCCTTTACTTTTTCAGTTAATGTATGATTTTTTTTTTTTAGTGATTAACTAGAATATTTTAATTTTAAACCATAATAAAAGACTTTGAATGAAGATTTAATTGAAAAGTCTGTTACCACAATTTTACTGTTTGCAGCCTATCCAATAGAAGAATTATCTTGGGGGAGGGATGTTTACTGCTAAGTAACAGTTGTTTTTTCAAATTTCTGTGTCATATGCAAATACATTTTTTCCTGTTTAATAGAGATCCTCTGATGGTTCTTTGTGCCATGATGAAAACCTCGCTAAAGTAATTGAACTTCAAGACATCATAGATAAACAAAACAAAGAGCAGACGCAAATGAAAGAACGTCTTACTTCTTTGTCTAGTAGAGTAGCAGAGCTGGAAGAAGATCTTGACACAGCTAGAAAAGACTTAATAAAATCTGAAGAAATGAATACAAAATTGCAGAGAGATGTACGAGAGGTGAGTAATAAACTGTCAAATCTGGGTAGTCACAAGGGCATTTACTTTACAAAATTTGTCATTACACAATTATACCTTGATGTTCTCTGCTTCTTTCAACTTTTTTGATTTTGAAAAGTGAGGAGTGTTGGGGAGGTTGGAACTAGATGATCTTTAAGGTCCCTTCCATCCCATGCCATTCTGTGGTATGATTTCAGATATTTCCCACATTTATTAAACTAGAGATTTAACATTGAGGACTTTAACTATGAAAGGTGCTAGAAAAGATGCTTGATCTTATAAATGTTGGCATCATTCATGAAGTTGTTTTTTTTATTTTTGAAGATTACCTTAAGGAATCACTTAATTTCAGTGGTGTGATTAGCAGTTCCTGTTACCAATCACTGATCTCTAAGGTCATAGTCTTAGTGTGTACTCCAGAAGAAAAGTATCCTTATTAAATTGGAATGGACCTTAGTTAATTCCAAGAACACTATCTGACCATTGCCAGGAAGTAAAGATTTGTTTGTGCCACTGGAAAGATAAGTAGCAGATCTGTAGTGTAATAAAATAAAGATCAGTCATCTTAACTTTTTTAAACGGTATGTTTACTGAACTTCTGAGCATAAGTTACAGACTACTTTCCAATTCTTTTTGGTTTGTCACGCCACCTCCATTCCTTCCACCTGCCCAGTTTGATCACTAGATAATTATCTCCTATATTAATAACTAGATTCTGTCTTGTGTTTTGCGTAGACTATGGCCCAAAAGGAGGACATGGAAGAGAGAATCACAACTCTTGAGAAACGCTACCTCGCCGCACAACGTGAAGCTACATCTGTGCATGACCTCAATGATAAACTTGAAAATGAAATAGCCACTAAAGACTCCATGCATCGACAGGTTGTAATTTGAAATAAGCTCAAATATTTTAATTAAGATACAAAAGTACGTTTTGCTCAGCATAATACTGATGGAAATGTAGATACTATACTAAGGCACTTAACTTTGCTTTTGGGAAGATGAATATATTTGTAATGCACTATTGCTGGTGATTGTTTTTCAGCAGGGAGTGTGTTGTGCTGAATTTTACCCTGGAAGGCAAGATTAGAGAGTTTACTGGGGAAGGGAAGCGGATTTTAAGCATTTTGATGCACTTGATCATGTGGGAGCAGGGCTTCTGTCCACTTTAATTGTGGATTTCTATGTTACATGTGTCTTCAGTTTCAAGTGAGAGAATTACTCATTCTAAACCAGAAGTTTTAACATTTGTGTAGTGTGTAGTTACTTTTATAGCCTATAGTGCCTGTAAATGTTTCCTTACCGCAGGAGAAATTTGACGTATTTCACATGAGAACTTGTTCAGCTTCATAAACCAGAAATGGTTATTGAGCCAATCGCTTTCTAATCAAAGGAAGCCAGGCAATGCTTAGTCAACAACAGATGTCTATGTTAATATATTAAAAAAAAAAAGTTGTATTCACCCCCCCATATATATGTATACATACATATATATATATATGTATACATACATGTGTGTGTGTATATATATATATAAATAAAATTTTTGGTAAGTTCTCTCATGTAATGAAGAGGAAGATGCCACATCTATGTTTGAAACCAATTTTGGGTAGTTTGTTGTCCTTAGGTCTAGTACAGGCAGTAATCCACATTTTTACCTTCCTCTTCGATCAAAATTATTACTATTTTAACACTAAACATTGCTGATCATAATCCTGTGTAGAGTGAAGACAAGAACAGGCAATTGCAAGAGCGACTGGAGCTAGCTGAGCAAAAGCTGCAGCAGACTTTGAGAAAAGCTGAAACTTTGCCAGAAGTGGAAGCCGAGCTGGCACAGAGAGTTGCAGCACTTTCAAAGGTGAGACAACTGGACAGTGTCCTCAAGACTTGTTTTCTCAGTGTCCTACTACCAGAAGTCTTAGAGTTGTTTTTAAGTTGTTTCAGTTTTTCCCCAACTAGTTCAGAGAATGTATCTTCCTGTTTCCTGTTCATCTCTTTGAATGCACTCTGATTTGTCCTGTATTTTAATTTCTACTATTTGGAATTTGAATGTCTGTTCTGGTAACTCCTTTATGAAGGTGCCACTAAGAATTGCTATGTTGCTGCTTTTTATTAAAATTCTTTCAGTAATAGGCATTAAAGTATTTTAAAACAACAGTTTCTGAAGGGGAAAACCAAATTTCTTCTACTGTTAACAAAGTGTTAATGCAATTGGGGATAGGGAAGTAAAGGTATTCATTAATACAAAGATTTTTAAATGACTGCAAATGGTATACTGAATTCTGAAAAAGTGTAAAGACGACAAATGAACCTTTTTGTGTGCGTGTGTCTTTATAAAGTTTCATTTCTTTCCGTGTTATCTTTCCTATCCCTTACTGGCTCTGTAGTCTGACCTTTTGTCTCCTGGGAGCTCTGCTGCTAAAGATGCTAAAGTATTGGAACTTACCACCAAGCTTAGGAAGGTAGAATTTGTATATTAGTCCTTGTTTCTGCTTGCTGCTTTCTGCTTTGTCATGATTAATAACAAAGGGTTATAGTGTCTAGGCTAGTGAGGAGAAGCTGGAAATGCGTTTAGTTTTGATTTGTTTTGTTTTTGGGGGATTTGAGTGAACTTCTGCTGTTGCAAACTCATTTTCAAGTAAGTGTTGATTAGCAGTATTTAGTGGTGAGAGGCTTTGTTTTGTTTTTTAACATACAAACTCTCACTAGGTACTTTTAGTGACAAAGCCATCTGTTTTGCATTGTATGTTACCATAAATGGCAGTTGCACAAAGCATGTTAGATACATTATTGGGCATCGATGTTTTTATGCTTCTGAAATTTTTTAAGTTCTAATTTTGTTTTTAAATTGACAGGCTGAAGAGAGGCATGGCAATATAGAAGAAAGACTGAGACAGATGGAAGCACAGTTAGAAGAAAAGAATCAAGAACTGCAAAGGGTAAAGTACATATTTTTGGCACTGAAACAAGGCTGAAAGAGTCCTTTTATGTTTTTTTACCATTCAGCAAAGCTGTTTTTATGTCTCATCTCTAAAATAAGCCAATGTTTAGGTTGGCTTATAGTTGGGAGATTTGAGCCCCTTTGCTGTGACTAACTTCAAATCTTGAGGAAAAAGCTGAAAAGTCCCTAGCCAGTTTGAAATAAGTCTGGAAATACCTAATTGGTAGTCATATCTCTGATAAAGAGATCAAAAATCTTGCTGAAAGAAACAACCATGCAAAAACTGATTTATAGGTTATAAATAATGGAATTGGTTCCAAAATCTGATCCGTTTTGAAAAGTGTAAGTTCAGATTTTCAAGCTGATCTTGGAACAGTTATTACAATCTTATACTACTCCTTTACAAAGTCATGGAGGTACATGCAGTATTCACTATTGCTTTGGAAAAAAATATTTATATTAAAGAAAAAAACATTTGGATTAAAAATACACTGTTTTCACAACCTGGAAATTATTACAGACGTAAGTTTAAACGATTTCAGTAACTTTGTCATAAGAACTTCAATTTTTGTTATATATTTTAGGCTAGGCAGAGAGAGAAGATGAATGAAGAGCATAATAAACGTTTGTCAGAAACTGTGGATAAGCTTCTCTCTGAATCTAATGAAAGGCTTCAGCTTCATCTCAAGGAAAGGATGGCCGCCTTGGAAGATAAGGTAACATTAAGTTACATTCCAGCATATTTATTAATTAGATGTTCAGTGTTCTGTAGTGATTTGTGTATTTTGTAATGTGTGTGTAACTTCAGTAAATAAATTATAAATTATTAATAAAATAGTTTCTGTTGCGGGATATTTTAATATGGATTTTGAAAATACATTCTTAAAATTCTTTTTTTTGGGGGGGGGAATGGAGGTCTTCGTTATACTAGCATTGGGAAGACATCTTTTAGGAAGCTTTATCCTTCCATCTTTTAGGAAGCTTTATCCTTCCATCTTTTAGGAAGCTTTATCCTTCCATCTTTTAGGAAGCTTTATCCTTCCATCTTTTAGGAAGCTTTATCCTTCCATCTTTTAGGAAGCTTTATCCTTCCATCTTTTAGGAAGCTTTATCCTTCCATCTTTTAGGAAGCTTTATCCTTCCATCTTTTAGGAAGCTTTATCCTTCCATCTTTTAGGAAGCTTTATCCTTCCATCTTTTAGGAAGCTTTATCCTTCCATCTTTTAGGAAGCTTTATCCTTCCATCTTTTAGGAAGCTTTATCCTTCCATCTTTTAGGAAGCTTTATCCTTCCATCTTTTAGGAAGCTTTATCCTTCCATCTTTTAGGAAGCTTTATCCTTCCATCTTTTAGGAAGCTTTATCCTTCCATCTTTTAGGAAGCTTTATCCTTCCATCTTTTAGGAAGCTTTATCCTTCCATCTTTTAGGAAGCTTTATCCTTCCATCTTTTAGGAAGCTTTATCCTTCCATCTTTTAGGAAGCTTTATCCTTCCATCTTTTAGGAAGCTTTATCCTTCCATCTTTTAGGAAGCTTTATCCTTCCATCTTTTAGGAAGCTTTATCCTTCCATCTTTTAGGAAGCTTTTTCCTTATCTGACTGGTGTGGACTGCATAAATAGGCTTGTCCAGTGTTAATACAGGAAGTCTGAAGAGTTAGGACTTGAACTTTGACTTTTAACGTTCAGTTTCTTTTATTTCCCACTGCTTTGTGTCTGTGTCGGTTACTCTGAATCATTGTGGAATCCTTGCAAGTTGAAACAATCTTGTATTTTTTTCCTAGATGGGCAGATTAAAGGGAATGCTCCCTATGCTGTCAACGCACATCTCAGTCTTCTCCTGTATTCAGTTCAGCTTTTAAATTGTGATGTATTTACCCTTTTTTTCCTCTTTTGCTTTTCAAGCTAGGTCCTTTCTATGGACTTTTCTTTCATTCCTGTCTTTAAGGATTCCCTTATTCTGTGTAAAAAAACAAAAAAACAAAACAAAACAAAAAAAAAAAAAAAAAAAAAAACAGGCAACAACAAAGAAACAAACACCACAGCCTTTTACAGTAGCACTTTAATGCTGAGTTTGAATTTTTTTGTCTTGGATTAAAAAGCAGTTTTTTGTACTGGAGGCTGAAATGACCATTAGGAGAAATGCCTCAGTTAAAAGCTGAGTGGCTTTTGTTTTAAAGTCATGACAACAGAATGTTTTAATTGCAACATGTAACGATGTATTCAGACTTCAATAGATACTTACTTTCTCATGGATTCAAGTCTACACAGTTCTCAACCCTAAACCAACAGTCAGGTATTAAACATGTATTTTGAGAATTCTAGGACTGCTCTCACCTCGGATCATTAAAGATTGAGGTTTTTTTCCGTGCTATTGTACTCTGGGATGTAAGAAAAATCTGGTAGTGTAGAACAAATATAGGGCTTACTGATACTTGGTTTGAGTTGCAAGGTACCTTAAAGGCTGTATAGTTCCAAGCCCCCTGCCATAGGCAGGGATGCCAGTTATCTGGCATGTAAACTTTTGCCTTGTGGGTTTTAATAAACATCACTATTTTCAAGATCACCAACTGCTCCCAGTATTTCTGAATTTCTTGTTACAGGCTTTATCGATAAGGTTGCTCTACTAGTCTTTATAAGTTCAATTTCTGAGAAGCAGGTGACTGCATTTTTTTTATGATTGCATTTTGGGGTGGATATTTTAAGGTTAACCCTAGCCTCTCTTTACCCCTCAAACTCTCTATGGTTATGAATGAGAAATTTTTGTCCTTCCCTGTAAGAAATAGTTTATACAAAAGTATCCTCCGTATGGCTTCCATTCTCTCTTATGACAATTTGGAAAGAAACATGCATGTGAAATTTAAAGACTTCCTTCTGATCATTGGGGTTCTTTTCCCAGAATGATTTGTTTGTTCACTTATGAAACTTTATTACAGGTTTAAGATGCAAATAATGGTGTTACTTACCTCAAGGAAAAGTGTTTAGCAGAACTTTTTGGCAGCACTGGAAAGCGAAAAGAAAGTGAGCTGGTTATAAATTTACTATTAGAAGGGGGAACCTCTGATTTTTGTTTGGTAGCATTTACCATGGTCAAATATGATAGTTGACAATCTTTTTGATTATTGTAGCTCTCAGATGTTTAACTCTCAGATGATTTTTAGTCTGAATTTGGGAACTGCTTTGAGTAAACAGATTGTAGTAGTCTTATCTTTACTGGACTTGTTTATAAGTCATGGCACAATTGCAAAGAAAACAGCTCTGTTAATGAAGGCCCATTAGTCAGTGAGCAATGCAGTTCTGGAGCTACCATGCATCCAAGAAATTGCTGTGTAATAACTTCTTAGATCAGGCAAGTGAATACAAAATGAAAATCCAACGATAATAGCCAGTAATGTCTTAGTAACTAATCAGTGAAATAATTTGAAGTATTTTAGCTGCATAATTATTCCTTTTTGTAGTAATTTTTGTCAAACAGAGCGTAACAGGCTAGTATTGGTATTAATTTTTTATGGCGCTTGTACTATTAGTAAATCCATTATTTAGGGGGCTGTAGACCTGAAAGGATAAACTTTCACCTGTGATCAAAGTGAAATGGTATAAGCAATAAACTGTCTGTAACTTAAGATGCATCTGTGTGGTGTGACTGAAATTTATTGGCACTCATCTTGGTTATGGTTTAAGAGTTGTAAGCTTTTATAAGTAACATGATTTGTGATACATTTTGTTTTAGAATTCACTTATTCGAGAAATTGAAAACGCGAAAAAACAAATTGAGGAACTTCAGCATGAAAAGGTATATATTACGCATTTCAGACATGTTATATTGAAAAATAATTGCTTTATTGCTACGTAGCAGAAGCATATTTGATTTGCCCCGTAAAGCTTAACATTACCAAGTCTGTTTAAGAATAGTAATTTTATGGGCTGATTGTTTATTTTGTGGTATTGTGTACCTCAGTTTTGCAATGCTTTCACAGGTTATATACAGCTTTTTACTCAAAGACCTAACACAGTTCTTAACGTGCAGAGTGGCTGGATATATTGGCAATTTGCCAAAGTTTGAAGACTGCGTAGAATTTCTGTACTGTTGTACATATCTCTTTGAACAGTAAACAGAAAAATACTTTTAATGGTGGGTGTTTTCCCATAAGTATATTAAAGCAATGGATGTCATAAAATGCTTGTTTGATTAAAATTTTCTTAAAATTTTAAGAAGTGGGGGGCAAGGACAGAGATATTTATTAGGCTTGGCTGCTCCTTGCAATAGTGACTGTCCAGCACTGTAACTGAGTTCACTTGAATAATAATGGTGGGGCCTTTCGTTTCTTTGCTTCCTTAAGCAGTGGTGATTCATTTTGTGGTCACACTGTTCTGAAATAATACATGTTATTGCTTATTAAATCACAGGTGTATTGCATCTCCCCAAGTCAGTCTAAGTAGCTAGGCCAAACTGTAGAGGCCGTGCTTCTGTAATAAAATGAAGAACACATTCAGAATATTTTGCAGGATGTGCTTTGAATTTTTGTTTATGTAGGCCAGCGGTTTTCACACAAGGCACAGATGTTCATTGTCAGCCACTTTTCTTAATCTTTCATTGTTTTCTCATTCATTAAATTGCTTTGTTAAATTCCAAGTTTCTAGAGCATGTATGAATGTTGGAGTTAAAAGTGGATGCTTTTAGGACCTGTTGTGCACAGAGCTTGAGAAATCTTGTTTCTTATTAAATATCATTTAATTTTAGTAAAGTTAGTAACATGTGAATTTTGTGCAGTAGCTGTTTTTAAAATATGTATGTCGTTACCTAGCGTCACAGTGTAGAGAGGCAACAGAATTATTCTTGGATGCCCTTTTGTGATGGTGCTGTATTGTGTGTAGCAAAAATCATTATGTTGTTCAAGGTTATGTTTCAAAATCAATTACTCCTGAGTTCTTGTAGAAAGGAGATCAAAGGACTAAATGTTAGTTTATAAATCAGGATTTGATGCTGTTTTTTTAAAAGCATATTGTTACATGTTTTGTTTATTTTTACAGGATCAACTTGTATTAAATGTTGAAGCATTAAGGGCTGAAAATGACCAAGTGCGACTCAGAGCCACATCACTTCATCATAGGTACCAGCACTTAACTGATGTTCATTTTTTTTCTAATTTTTTAAAAGTCACTCTGCTAAACGTAACTTTGTTATAGCTGAAAATACTTTAATTAGTTGTAGCTATAAAATATTCTTTATAGAGCAGCTTTTATTCTGCTTAAAAAAAAAAGTCACTGGTAGGACAGCAGGAATCATTTGGGTGGATTTCTTGGTTTTGTTTCCCCTCCTCCCCCCACCTTCCTAAGGATAAAGTGTTTCTTTATGTTTTAGCCGACAAGATTTCAGATACCCTATGACATCATCTGTGGCTGACAGTCATACAGACTCCTATGGCACCTCCTCAGTGTTGAGGCGTCCCCAGAAAGGGCGTTTGGCAGCTCTCAGAGATGAACCTTCAAAGGTAGTAGAACTTTAAAAACAAAATGATGGCAACTAAGTAGATTAGATAAGGCTGACCTGTTGCAAGGAGTTGGTGGAATAGAATTGATTATACAGCAATAAAACTGCTGAAATCTTATATATCAAAATATGTTTTTTATATTTGCTGGTGTTTAGGTATCCTGCTTCAATAACTAATACACAGCTACTAGTCTAATTTTTTTGCCCAATGACTGCAATTTGGGGATTTTGAAGTCCAGTTTGTTTCAAGTATATGCCTGTAAAATATAATCTGAAAGAGTCCTACTTTTGTGTCTGTACACTTCTGGATTTGAACTTTTGTTCACTAATCTAACATGTTATTGTCCTGCAAGCAATTTGAGTCCCTTTCTGGACATACAAATTCTCATTACATAAAGCTCTTTTGAGAATTTTTATTGGATTTGTTAGCAAAATTATGTTGTAATTTAGAGTGTCTATAACCAAAATAGTGATGTTTTAACTTATCTATTGGGGCTGTCTTTTTAATTGTGCTTACCTGTAAGATGCAAAATTTTCTACATTGTGGCTTGTTTATTTACGTTTCTCTAAACATTGCTGTCTTGATGGATGCATTCAGCATGTAAGTGGGCTTTTTTAAAAAATTGTTTAAAACCTCTTGAAAAACAGTAGAAATATATCACGTCATTCCTACTTGAGTTTGGATTTTGATTCTCTTAACAGGTTCAAACTCTGAATGAGCAGGACTGGGAGCGAGCCCAGCAAGCAAGCGTATTGGCAAATGTGGCACAAGCATTTGAAAGTGATGTTGATGTGTCTGATGGTGAGGATGACAGGGAGACTATATTTAGTTCAGTAGATCTGCTGTCACCAAGCGGTCAGGCGGATGCTCAGACTTTGGCCATGATGCTTCAAGAACAGTTGGATGCAATCAACAAAGAGATTAGGTATGGTCTATCCACTGTTACAATTCTTTTCTAGAAAGAGTTTCTGTGACACGAGAAGTCCTTTTTATGTGGTTACTCACAGAATTGTGGTTGCTCATTCACTTTCCTTAGGGTGTTGGAAGGGTGGGAATTGACAGTTTGCTTATGCGTAAGTACTTCTTTCAGGCTTTTTGTCTTCAGTGTGGTAGAAGAGATTGTATTACTAGTTTGACAGAAAAAGTGTTTACCACCTTTTTCAGATCAGATTGCAAGGTTTCCAGTGTGGCTGTTTTGTCTGCCAAGTGCTGCTGCTTTCTAAAATTCTTGAATCAGACATTCAGTTTATATGGTACTTGTTTGAATGTCACGTGTCTTTGGAACCTTTTTTTTCTAGGCTTATACAAGAAGAAAAGGAAAACACAGAACAGCGTGCAGAGGAAATCGAAAGCAGAGTGGGTAGTGGAAGTTTGGATGCCCATGGCAGATTCCGGTCCATGAGCTCCATTCCTCCCCCCTATGCAAGCGGTTCACTTGCTGGTTCTTCCCCACCTGGCAGTGGCCGATCCACGCCAAGGTGTATTCCGCATAGTCCAGCTCGGGAAGTGGACAGACTAGGTATCATGACGCTGGTAAGTATCCATTAACTTTAATTTTCTGGAAGTATATGCCTATTCTCTAGCAAATATGTTTGATTTTTCCAGTTCCTCTGCTTCTTAGCTGTATTTGTCCTTTCTCTGTTTTTCTACTCTTCCAACTTCTGTAAAACGTGTAAGATAAAATCGCAAGGTTAGGAAAAAAAGCTTAAAAACATTCAGAAGTCAAGTCCGTTATTTGGTCAACATCTTATACCTATGTATTCCTCTCTTTGTTATGGTCTTTCTTCAGTCATCTTCCCAGAAGAAATGTTTTCTTTTCAACCCCTGGCTCTGCAACCTGTTACTCCCTCCGTTTTAAACTTAAGTTTTAGCAGTCCACCCTTATGCTAAATACCCAGTTAGAAGGTGTTTTGCTTATCTGGCATTTAGTCTTGAAGTTTGTGAAGACATCACAGCTGTGATGATACTGAGTGCTAGTGTCTTATTCTAGCCTATTAAGACACACAGATAAAAGAAATACTTTAGACCTAGTAGCTGACTTAGGGGCAGCTTGTGTTCAGGAGCTCAGTGAGTAGAAAGATGGATTCATTCTTTTGACTTTCCTACAACTGCTTAGGAAGATTAATCCTTCTAGCAGATCCTTTATGCATGTAAATCAACCTGTAAAAACAAGATACAAGTTTTTCACCTTTTTGTTTAAATAATGTTAGGCAAACCTCGATTCTTTTAATATATGGAATATGCTTCACTAAGAAGTGTCTTGGATACAAGTATTTTTTTGTTTTATATATGTAAGTTTGTGTCCAGACTTGCATATGTATTTGAAGACTGTACTTAAGAGTTGTGCACGTAACACCATACTTACTCTGTTATTGACTTGGATTGCTGCACTTGCATCATGCCTCTACTGTAACAGTCAGTAGGCGAGGAATGCTATCCAACCCTGTAGCAGCAGACAGACTGCAAGAGACTGATGCACGTAATTTAGGTCTCTAATAGGCGTGTTTAAAGACAAGCATTTCTGCCACCTACTTTTTTGCCAGCTTTTAAAAATCCAGCTTTTTAAAATGAATGCATGCGGATACCGAAAGGTTTAGTAGTCATATATCCAGAGCCAAGCACAGCTTCCTTTTATAGAAACTAACAAACTTCAAGAGGTTGAGTGCTTTACACTAGCTTTTCACAGTAAAAAGTAGTTGAGGTAACTAATTCCTAAGTACTTCTCTTACAGAAAAATCATGTAAGGAAAAAAAAAATAAGTTAAATAGCCATTTTCATGAAAACTAGATCAGAACAATGTTTTATCTTAAAATATATTATTTTGAAGTACTTTGTAGCCAAATACAATTACAACTATTAAACAAATAATCTAAATTTTTTGTCTGTATCAGCCTGAATAACTTGTTTACATAACCCAAGGTTGCTATCTTGGTCTGTGTGCTGGGAGAGGTGAGAAGTACCCCAAAAGTGAGATACAGTGCTTCTGGAGTGGGTGGAGGACTAACTAAAACTGGCGGTAGACTCTGGGTCAAACTTTCCACATCAAACTTTTTTTGAAGATAATTGTTACTATATAGAAATGACCTATTGTTGGCACTCTGTCTTTCGCAGTTACTGAATTATGTCTGCTGCTTATGCTATGTAGCATAACTGCAGAAGTGGCTAAGGTGTTGCATGTAACTAATGCAGGCAAGGTATTACACTTGGTCTGCTTTGCTAGTGTGTAGTTTGTTGTTCATGGGGAGTCCTAGAGAAATGACTGGAAATCCTTTCCTGTTTTAAAAGCAATGCCTCATGCCTCCATATGCTTTATTGTTTTTCTCGTTAAAGATAACGCGTTTTGTGTTATACTTCTGCGTATATGTTATATATACCTAGGTAACCAAGTATAAATCTTGATTAATCAAGTATAAATTTTGATTTTTTTCTTCCTTTTCCATCTTCAGGCATATATTTAAGTAGTCTGATTTGAAGAGTACTTCATACTCTCTCTGTGCCCTTGCTGTAATTTTGTTTAAATTCTCCCTAATGTATTTTGCCTGTGGTAGTTGTTTCAGTTTGTGCTACAGTTTACAATAAATATTGCTTTTCCAAATTTCTATCTTTTGCACGCATCTGTCAGCCTAGTGATTTAAGGAAGCACCGTAGAAAGGTAAAATCTTTAGTTTATCTACTGATGTTCCCTTTCATCTCCTTCCCTGTTCCCCAGCATTTGCAGGTTAACCAAATAATAAAGATAAATTATATAAATTTTAATATTAAACATAAGACAGTTTAGCTTAATGGAAGTGTGGATTTGTTCTTTTTTTTTGTGATGGTGTGTGGGGTACTTCTGTGTTGCGTTCTGTCTGTAATCGATATCCTGCAATCTTCACAAAATAGTATTTAATTTCAAAGATCTGTTAGTGCATGCGGGAATAAATCTTTAATTTTTGTTATTCAGACTTTGAGATAAGCTATGGTCACAAATGTGTAGAAACTGGCTTCATAGAAGTGGTAATTTTGTTGTCTAAATAAGTAACAATGTGAAATGAGATGTCATCTTTTCCCAGGACTTTTTGGTTTTCTATATTTGCACTTATTTAAATAACTGAAGTAAGATATGTTAGTCTCATGGAGCTGATGACATTGCTTTAGTTCTTAGATCTGAGAGTCAATACAAGATGGCTACTACTTGCTCATTTCACTAGCTAAGATTGAAATTTAGCAGTTTGTCAGTGAAAGTAACAAAATTAAGAAGAAAGTCAAACAAAATCCAGGCAACTGCAGAATGGTAAGGTCAAGAGTAATCTCTTAAGATGACAATCACTGATTTTCCTTTTAATGTTTTTGTGTGGCGCCAATACTGCTTTTGTGTTTTTAGCGTATTTCAGCTAACACCAAGTTTTCATTTGTTTTCCGTTAGTCTCCAGCTTCTAGAGAAGAGGTACGAGATGATAAAACCACAATAAAATGTGAAACATCCCCGCCTTCTTCACCTCGATCTTTGCGTTTGGACAGAGTCCAAAAAGGAGCTTTGCATACAGTGAGCCATGAAGATATCAGGGACATAAGAAAGTAAGTGGCTATGAATAAGAGTCAAACCTAGTAGTAACATAGTTGTTATTTCACATTATCAAAATAAAATTTTAAAACTGCAAGGCTGTTCAGCCTATAGGGTTTTAATTTCAGAAGGGAAAGATACAGAATTCTTTCTTTCATAAACTGCATCTTAGCTCTGAATAGAGAACCTGAAAAATAATTCTAGTTAGACCCCATAGTTTTAGTTGACGTCTGTTTTCTTCAAAGTGCATAAGTATTTGGGATGGATTCTACTCAAGTAATTTAAAACTTGTGTCTGCATCAATTTCTAAGGAACTTGTTGTCAGCTTTGGCTTCTCTAAATTGCACTTTAAACACTTATTCTTATTTCTTGAAATAAGAATTGACTTAATACTGCTTACTATAATATATATAAATACTCTTATCTTTTCCTTTCTTCCCTGTTTTTCTCTATTTAGTGACATGCATTTTAGTAGATACATTTTTTCTCATGAGACTCCTTAAAAGCTGAAATCAGATGATATTAGTGAATGAGCTTCTGATAACTCACATGGGAACAAGTTGTCTTTTGCTGTTTTGACACTGAGTTTGTTGTACGCAAATTAGTTTGATTCTTTTTTTTAATTGTGAAGTTCAACAGGCTCGCAAGATGGACAAACAAGTAATCCTAGTAGCAGCAATAGTAGCCAAGATTCCCTTCATAAAGCCCCCAAAAAGAAGGGGATCAAATCCTCTATTGGACGCTTGTTTGGTAAGAAAGAAAAGGGACGACCTGGACAAACAAGCAAGGAAACATTAGGACAAGGTTGGTTTGCCTTTTTTTAGCATAATAAATGTAATGAAAAACTGAACTTTAAGGTTTATGTATCAGTATATGCATGTTTATGCTTCATTATTTGATGCTGATGCACAGAATGTTTTTTCAAACCAGGCATATCAAATCTTCTCATAGGTACTTCTATGAAATCTGTATTCACGTTCAGCAAGTCGGGTATCTTTTCATTGTTTTTTTCTATGAAAGCATATTTATTCCTATATGATTTTTATATACTTCATGTTGCTCTTTGAATGTTTGACTATGATTGACATTTATGTAGCCTTCATAATAACATATCTTTACAGTGTAATTAGTGCAGGAAACGCTATCTTGTTCTGCATTTCCAGGACTGCAGTTGTTTCAAAACCTTCTTGCAAAAAACCTTATTGCAAATTTATTTCCTATTCATATAATTATAGAAAACTGAGCTTTTAGAGCTTAAAATTAATCTTTAGGGTTTTGGCTTGTTTATGTTAAGGAGGTTTGATACTGACTTGGAGAGGATCATTATTACCATCATTCGCTTCATTTTTTTAACGTTATGTTCTGGAGGATCTTTTCATATGTTGTTGGCATCTTGTAGTTGCTACTTTCTGCTGTGTGCTGACCTGTAACAGCTTCCAGCCATTGTATACTCCTTATGGCTGAGCTAAGAAGAACAAGCTAACTCTTACCTGTTGCTTTTATTGCTAGTCTGGTTCTCCAGCAGATAGTACTTAGTCCACGTGATGACCATGAGTTATGTGGGGCCTTTCAGCAAATTCCTAGTTGTCACAAATCTTGCTTAATGACTATGCAACTCACTGCCAACAATCAGCAGCTGAGCTGAGGAAAACCAGTGTCAAGCTATAGTCATAAGATTTTGATAATGTGGAAATAATAAATGGAGTAAAAAAAAATTGGAAGGACAAATAAGTTGTATAATTGTTAGCAACAGCACAATAGTATATAAATCTAGCAAAACCAATACTGTGGAGTATATAAAATAGAAAACTGTTCTGCTTAACAAGGTAACTAAAGATTCTGGGCATTCTTAATAGTAATTCACATTCTCAGATGTGAATCAGAGGAAATCAGATGGTTTTCAAGTTCATTTGCAGCTGTTTGGCAGAGGATGACTTAAACAGTTTATTTCTCAGTAGGCAGGTGGCTGCAGTTATGAAGACCACTAGTGTCTTTATGTTGTAGAGCTAAGACGACACCTTGCTAGCAGGACATATTTTGCAAGTATTGGTATAAATTAGCACAGATATCAGGATGAAATTGCTGTTGCATCCATCTTGATTTTAGTGCCTTTTGGTTTCTTAACTATCACCACTAATAAGCACGTTTCATAAACAAGCAATAACATTTGCGTGACATAAACGAGGCAGGTCATCAGTTACTTGATAGATAAAAATCCTTCTGAAGTAGTGTTAAATGCTCCTTCAGACGTGCATTTGAAAAATTATGGCCAGAACATACTTACCATTGCAGATAATGGAAATTAGTTTGTGCAGTTCCTGTATGTGAACTATCCCAGTATGTGATCGGTCCCATCTTCTAAATGCTTCATCATATACTATTTAGAAAAGGCATTAAGTGTGCCAGGAAGTCTTTAACAAAACAAAACACTTCTGCATTGGAATCGCACAACAAATGTTGTTGAAATACAGGCAATACTAGATGGCTCTCCATCACTATGTATAAGTGATCAGCAAGATGAAATGTAATATTTGGCAAATTATCTCTTTTGCATTTCTTTTGTAAAAGCTCTTTTTTTGTGTGTGAAAGAAGCTTGTTTTGACGTGATTTATTACAGTTTTTTGGATCTGATTTCACCAAAAATGATCTGAAGACTGCTTTAACATCTATCATGGTGTTAGTGTGCATAAAGCTACCACTATAGTCATGTGTGATGAAAAGCTGATTGCAGGCTTCAGCAGTGCCATGCAGTCAGTGGATAACTGCAGCTGATGAAGTTGGGGTAGATTAATTTCCAGGGAGTGCAGTGAAAACCAGTGCGACTAACAGTGCAGTGGCTTTGACTTACTACCAAGAAACAGACATTTTTAGAAAAGCAATATTATTCGTAGCTTGCAAAATACATATATTGGTTACTTCTATTATGTATCATGTATGCTAATGAAATAATCCACTCCTTAAGAATGACAGCATGGCCATTGGTGTTTTTATCAATGTCCTGCTTATTTATAAATAAATATTGTAACCCAGGAGCATGTCTGTTTAAAATGACAAGTCTTTGTCAAGCCAAAAGTGAGAAATACCACAGTTCACCAGTGAGATGACATAATTCCCAAGAGGTGCTTTGGAATACTGTTCTATATACCCTTAGAAGTCTTAGAGTTAACCTTGCTCATACATTTTATAACTTTATTGCTGGTATAACATCTAAAGTTAGTACAAAACAAATCAAATGAAGTTTATTTCAGCCGTATAGCTTCATTTGAGACAGAAAACTGGCAACTTTGACGTAACTGCATTATCCAAATCACCAGTTATACTGTAGTCTACTAGAGATGAATTATGTCTTTTTAATCAATGTGAAAATACTTGCCAGGTCTAGTAAGCATTGCATGATTTCCCTTACAAATATTCCAACCAGTTTGGTACAGTCACTACTTGGAATTTCCAGCAAAGCATTCACATCACATCACTTCCTGGTTTAAATGCTTAGATATGATCGGAGTGTTCTGAGATCAATTTCCAGTAAAAACTCTTTCTCTGAAGGTTTTGCCATCAAGACTGAAGTACAAGCAGGAAAATGTTAAGGAAAAGAGTATTTGCACAGTGTTTTTATTTCTTTTCCTGCCCTTACTCCACCATTCACCACAATCACTGTTATTTCTGTATCTGATCTTCTAGTTGGAATCTAAATTTATACATTTTTGGGGTTTGATATAGTGTCTGAATAATCATATGTTGCCTTACCATTTGGATATGATAACCAAAGGAGTATTAGGCTATGAAGTATGATTATGATAAATGCTTAGACAAAACTCTCAGCCTGTTTTAGCTTTTATGGACCTGACAGGAAAAAAAACGTTCTGCCACTTATATGGAATGAAATTTCCTGATAAAATCAGAGTGTATGTTTCTTATCAGTAATATTACAAATGTTTAAATATTTTTGCTCAGGAAAGCAGTAGTGATGTTTGATCTGTAAGTATGTGGCCAGAATTGAGATGATAGTAAGTGTTTTGTCTTTGTTTTTTGCAGTTGGCATGGCAGAAGCAGATAGTTCCTCTCAGGATGCATTAGGTCTCAGTAAGCTTGGAGGTCAGGCAGAAAAAAACAGGAAAATGCAGAAAAAGTAAGTTATCAAACATTTTTAATTCTCTGTTAAGGTGTTGCTTTGTTTAAAACTGCTTTGTTTTCAGTTTTTTGTTTTCAGGCATTTTTCCCTAGTATGGTGCTGTGGCTATTAAGCTTCTGCAGATTTTTTTTACTAACTTTCAAGAACATGACTGGTAGTATAGTCTTGGTAAGTTTGGAATGATGTTCAGTGATGAACTGGTTCTTATTTAAATGTTATAATAAACTTGGAGATAAGAAGCAGACTCGTATAAAACCCTTCCACAATGTTATATTTAGTACCTGCTTTGGGTTCAACTCATTTGAAAAATTTCCAGTGTTGCAGTGTGAAAGCATGAAATGTTCTCTACAGGCATCCTTCTGAATGTATTTGCTTCTGTATTAGAGCTGCTGATTGTTTGCTCCCTGCCCTCTGCCCAACCCCCACTTCTGTATAAGGTTATCTTGATATTTTTGCTTATTGTAACAGCTGAATTTTTCTACCATATACCCATTTCTTCATTTTTAATAAACTGTGACTCCTTCCTTCCTTTAGGGAAGATCCTTCCTTTTAGATATGCATTTACCTTTTCCTAGTAATGATTTTTTTCAGAATGTGTTCAAGCAAATCTTTGGTTTAAAGTTCACCTTTGAGTTCTACTGCATGTTTTGTTATTCCCAGACTTAGAAGAAGCAAAGACTTGTAAGTGTAGGTGAGAAATAGATACTGCTACTAGTAGAAATCTTGACTTGATACTTATATGGTAATACCGGGAGCACTTGAATTTATGCAAGTAGGATCAGGCATTCTTTGCATTTTTCCACCCAAAGCTGAGCCATATACTTTGTACTTCCGTTGCTTTTATTCTGTCCAGCTGTTATTACTTTTAGTTAAAAAAGCTGATATCAGAAATGTCTTGCTTTTTCACTTTCCTTCTGAAGATTAAAGAATGAATGTTGAAAAGACAGTGTGCTAATAACATCTTTGCAAGAGAGATTTCTCACAGTACCTAAGTTCTATTAGCAAATAAAAATAATGCCTGTTGACTTCACTAATGAAAACCAGCAGTGTGTTAGTTTGAAAAGTCAGAATGGAATGTGGTTTCGTTTGTATAACAAAGCTCAGCTGTTTTTCTTCACTGTTACAGTGAAGGCAGTAATACATTATTATGATCTGATATTTTCCTTTTTCTACAGAACTTTAAAGTTGTATCACGTCTTGCTTGAATAAGTTGTTTAAATCTGGTCATGTCTAAGTAGCAGTACGCCTGTTCTTTGAACAAAATAGATATTTCTCAATACCAGCAACAAATTGTATTCTAGAGTAGAGCAATCTATACTGTCTTTAAAAAATGCAAAAAGAGCAGTTGCAGATAAACCATAGATTTTCTTTGTAAACATATACTGTATTTCAAAAATTTACTACCAGTACATAAAGTATACCTCACGGCTGCCTTGTTTGTTGCTTACAGTGCAACAGTCTGTATTTGACAAATGAAAACTTTTCAGTTTGACTTGCCTAGCTGTTAAATATGGATACATATGAATTCACAGGAAAGTATCTACAATCTAGATACTTCAGTGAAAGTGGATATGAAACAACTGTATTGATGAATATTCTTATAATGTATAGTACTTGTTGCTGAGAGCAGCAACAAAGCTCTTTGAACTTCATGGAGATACAGATCTACCATTTAAATTAAAAATCCTAGGAATATACTTTGATTTGGTTGTTTCAGAATCCTAATAGAATTCTGAAGATAGGAAGCAATATTGGCAAGTGTCAAAGATAGCTTGCTGTGTCTTTGGGATGTCTGTTACTTTTATTTAAAAAAAAAAAAGTTGCTCTGAATTGTACCCTTTGATATTACAGAAGGGAAGGGCTTGAACACGTTCTCAAGAGTGAGTGTTAGCTTATGAAATCCTGTCTTCAGTGGAAAAAAAAAATAGGATTAGGCTGACAAAGAGTTCCATTTACCTGAGTGCTTGAAACAATGACAACTAGTTCTATTTATAGTTGTCTCTTTCTGATCCCTATTTGCCTGCTTATCTTTTTGATTTCTGCATATGCACATAAGCAGGCTGAGGGCAGTATTCAGTGTCTTTGCTAACAAAAGAACTATCTGTAGCTACAGAACTAAGTTAAGACATATTTGTCTTTTTGTACGCCTTTGGGTTCAGTTTAATCTTAGTTTATACTTTTCTTTATTGTTTTCCTTTTGTTTACCATTTGATGTGGTAGTGCAAAATCAGGGTAAGTTTATATTTAATTTGTTAGGATTATCGTGAGATGATAAATCTTGTTTGGATTTTATAGTAATATATGAGAAGTGCTAACTTCTTTCAAAAAAGTCTGTGAGAAGAGAGATTAGATATGTAATTTGTTGTGAAAGTGTGTTGCTGAAATATATCCAATGTCTTGATGCTAGTAATGGACATATTAAATCTTAGTTGGAATTAGTTTTAAAATTTGGGGTTTAAAAGTTGTTTAGGAATTGTTAATAGTCATGGCAAATCAATTTAACTGTAGATGTATTTCTATAAAACTTGCCCTTTGCTTACTAAATGTATGTTGGCTTTAGCGTTTTGTCCACGCTGTTCATCTTAGTGAGCTGTACTATTAACAACTTTTGCAAAATTTGCAACTGTATTTGTGCTTTTCTGTGTACAACACAACAAACTTAATGCTGTGTTTATCAGAAAGGAAGACTACCCTAAGTTTAAGGTAACCCTCCTTAAAAGAAGCTATATAGTGGATGGCATGTGAAACTGGGTGGCATATGAAACTAAACGGGCATGTCAGTTGCAATCTGTTCATAGTCTGATTATGTATTCCTCAAACACAGTGAGTTTCTGGTGAAATCGGAAGGTAACTATTGGAAAAGTGATGTTCTTTGCTGTTGGGGAAAAAAAAGCAAACTGATGCATCACTTGTAAATACCAACAACATCTACATTTGAATCCTTCTCATGAAATGTCTTTGGCTGTCTTGAGTTCTCAGTTTGATTTCCTATCAAAGTGAGTTTTTCTTCCTGTATATGAACAAATTCAGCAGGTAACATTCTACCTCATGAAAGTGTTGCTTTTTGGATCTGTTGAATGATTTCTGCTTAAAGTTATCTTATAACCATAGTTTTATTTGTCATTTTTGCACATTTGCCTCCATCACATAACATTGCCTTCCGGCAACACAACTGTTTTCTGCATATAGCGATACCACCAAGTTTAAAGTTTGCATCGTAACCTCATCTTCTACTTTTGATACATTCTCTCTACTGCTCATCACCAAATCACTTATTGTTTTATGGTTAGCCAAAAGCATGCAGGGAGGCCGATGAAACTACAATTCTCTGAACTACAATGCCCCCAAACAGCTTTTTAAGCTGGGAGAAGGAGAGAGGCACCACTCACATGCCCTCTTACCTTCAGGCTGCTTCAATATATCTGCGCTCCTTTGTCACTGGTGCACCTCCCTCCCTGCATGGGCATGTTACTGTACCAACCCAAAAGGAAGACAAACGCCAATTTTGAAGTTTAACTACTCTGAAAAATCATTGTATTCCTTTCTGGCAAATACAATATTAAGCATTTTATTCTGTTCTTACCAAGCAGTATTTTATGGCATCTTTCTTATTGGAGGATACAAAACAAAAAAAATAAATTACTTAGTAATAAAGTAAAGCAATATGTTTAGGGCTAGTAATTTGTAAGATTAATTTCTGTGCTAACAGGAAATAGCTGATCCTTTATTCTCACTTTAGAAATATACATATTCTTGAAATACATGAATAATAGATATTAGCTTTTAGTCTTTTTTTGTCAGTGAAATCTAGCTGTTGAGCTGCTAATTGCTGAACACTATTTCAATATTATTGGATCTTAAAATGGATCCATTTGGTTACTTATAACCAGCTATATGACAGTTCCTCCCTCCTTCCTCTTTTTCATTCCCGGGTAGCACATCTAATTGGGATGAAGTATTGGAAGGTTCTTCTAGAGTATTAGGAATTGATTAATATGCAGGTGAAGTGCTGTGTATTGATAAAAACAGGTACTAGTATATTTATTACTTCATTGATTATTTGTGATAATTAACCATCAATGTAACATGAGGATCCTAGGTATGCTGACATGTCTAGAAGACTTGAATTTTGTTTTGCATCAACAAAAAAAAGCTACTAGTCTGTGATAACCTCATTTCAAGGTGCCTTGTGTCATGGTTATAAAATGTGTAATTTTTAAATGGTTTATAATCTTAAATCTCCTCAGTGATACAGTTTGGGAGTCAGGGAGATTTTGTTTGTTTTAAAGTGAGAAAATTATAAATACACAAAGATCCTGAATCTGTAGTTTTGCTCCTTGTCTTTTCAATTCTATACTTGCAAGCATGAATAATAATTAAAAAAAAAAAACACACACAAAAAAAAACAGTAAAAACACTGTCCAGTTACATGAAGTTGTTTCTCTAAACTTCTGATGAGTGGAAACTAAACTAAATACAACTGGCTTTCAAAGCCAGCTTAAGTATGCTTTTTTTCCAGACTTTATTCATTATTTTAAAGACAGATGTCTCCAAGCAGCATTGCATGCTATACACGCAACACTAGTTTTTGTCTATTGGCTTCTGAAACATATTTGGAAGCTATTTATAGGGATCTTGTGAGCTTCCATTGTTTCTGTAAGCTGAATTGTCAATATTAAACTTCAGTCTGTTCTGTTTCAGAATAGCAAAGGAAATGGTGTAATCTTAAGGAGGTCAAAGCTGAGTTTCAGTACACAGCCTTTCAGAATTTAATTGCTGAAGTGTGGCTGTCTGAATACAATAGTTATCTGAAGCTATGCCTGAAATTCTGACAGGCTTGCTGTTGCGGAGTGAAGTTTAGCAATTAGTTTCTGTCTTGGTTTCTAGCCTCAACATCTTGATGGATAGTACTATTTTGGTGGCACAGATATCTGATCTACTTGTACGTTTCCACAGGTTTTGAATCTGCATGTTGAAGAAAAATGGCTCCTTTGGTTCAGTCTAACTTGCTGAGCAGAAAATGACAGCAATTGAGAATCCTACTGACAAATAAGTCAGACACCTCCACTTTGTAGTGGCAGCGTTGGCCTGAGTGTCAGTAGCAGCTTCAGACATGGATCATTCTTTTGTTTCCTAGAGGCAAGATCTGGCATCTCTGCCACACAGACATTTCCTGTCTGGTTCAGCTTACATCACTATGTAGTCCTTGTCTATTTTCTGTGCCTGCGTTAGCAGTTAGATCATTATACCTGTATAGCTTTTGATTATAGTGTTTAAATTGACATCTACACTAGTTTCTTTGTTATTAATAAATATTTCTGTTACCATAGACATGAGCTGCTTGAGGAAGCCAGAAGACAAGGCTTACCTTTTGCACAGTGGGATGGACCTACAGTGGTTGTGTGGTTGGAGGTAAGTGGTCCCTCCAGAATAAATGATAATGAATGTACAGATGTTTAAGGAATCTAAGATTTTGGGGCTAGGAGTGTTTTCCAGATCTGATTACTTCCTTTTTTGTATTTCAGCTGTGGGTAGGGATGCCAGCCTGGTATGTGGCTGCTTGCCGAGCAAATGTGAAAAGTGGTGCTATCATGTCAGCCTTGTCTGATACGGAAATACAGCGTGAAATTGGAATTAGTAATCCTCTGCACAGGCTGAAGCTGAGGTTGGCCATTCAAGAGATCATGTCACTAACAAGTCCGTCTGCCCCTCCCACCTCAAGGACGGTAAGGAAAATGATCCAACATTTGACATCTTTTAGGGCCGTGAGAATGCAGAAAAAAAATCTACCATTAAGTATGTAACCAAAAGGATTTGAACCTTAGTATTTAAGAATGTTTCTAACTTTTCTGGAAATTAAATGAAGTAACAACTGCATTTTCATTAAGAGCAGTTTGTATGATTGTAAGTACATAATCCAAAATACCTAAAGTACATGCTATTCTGCTTTTGGCATCAGAAAGATTTATAATACAGATGAGGTATACATGTATGTAGAGAAACTTGTAAAATAGTTGGAGGTCTCTTCAATTCATGAACGCAAGACCATTAATTCCAAACACTGATTCAAACTACATAAAGTAGGAGTCCAACTGTTTCTATGTACTATAGTACATTTAGACACTTCAAGCTAGTATGAATTCCATTGTATGAGTCTGTCTGTTCTACAATGTAAAGTTATTTCTGGGATTCCTGGGATTATGTTCTATACTACAGAGGTGGTTTTTGGGCTAGAGCACAGTCAAGTGTTTGTCCACTAATTACATCAGTGAAAGTTATTTATCACATTCAATTTTATTAATATTTTTGAAGAACACTGATCCATACTAATAGACTTTTATTCTATGCCATCTCGTTAGATAGATATACCTATACTTAAAGACTTCAGAAACCATTGCTTTTGCCCATGCCTGCTCCTTATGTGTACCAATTGCTTATATGTTCTGCAACCTTTCCTCTTTGTTACTGCTTTCCTTTCATTGGATGTGATTGGTTCACTGTGGGGTCATGTTAGACCACGGGAAATGTCTGGGTAACACATGAAGAAATGGAAAATCTTACAGCCACACAACAAACGGTTAGTTTACGGTGTTGCCACTTCTGTTCCTTAGAGTGCTTTTCTCACTTTTTGAACTACCGAATCAAGGATCATTTGGTCTTTCTATCTTTTCTAAAAATTAATGCATTAAAGTTCTGTGTTATGGCTGCTTCTAATCATTAACCTTGTAACCTGCATCTTGACATTTTTTTTCAGAAGGGTAAAAACAACTTTGATAAGACTAAAAAAATTAAATCAATTCCCTAATCTGAAAAAGGGAACTCTGATTTCCTTTAACTAATGGGCAAATTGATTTATTTGTGCAGAAATTTCTTCTCTCTGGGAAAAGTTAATCAGTAGATGGGTTTTCCAAATTCTTATGGAAGAATTGGTGTCTTGTATAATTTTCACAATGCATGATGCTTGCACTATGTAGATTTTTCTGTATGCAGTAGACTTAGAGTTTGCAGTGCATCTTTAACTTTGATCTCATTACTAAACTTAAGTACTAATACATGTGTTCTTTTGCTTTTCTAACCACGTAACAGGAAGATGAGGAGGGAAGCTGGGCTCAGGTTGGAAACTTTAATATTATAGATCATATGTAAACTGTCATAATTACAGCATGAAAACAATCTTTTGTTATTTGTTTTAGTGACTCTTGGTGTGGCTTGGACTGGGAGAAGGGGGAACTACATGTTTATGGAGTACATACTTAGGAGACACTTAGGTTACTTAGAAGCTTTAATGTTTTCTAGTGCTTCCAAGATTTGGTGGTTAATTGTGGAAAATTTGTGAAATGCTTTGTTACGTTGTGTATCCCAAGAGTTATGCATAAGCTTTTTTTGATAGGCCTGTTAGGGGAAGAATATTCAGAAGGCTTCGTTATCATTAGCTCTCCAAAATATTTGTTCTCAAGCTTATGAATGTCCAAAATGAAATTGCTTATTCTTAACGAGCATTGTAGTATTCTATGTATTTAACATACTAGATGAAATTAAAATAATTTAATGATGTAAAGACTGGAATATTTTGGTGGGGGATGGCTCTTTGGGAAGCCAGAAGTCCTGCAAGAATATCAGTTGTGCAGAAAGTGTCTGCTCAGCCTGGCCACCATCACAGGTGTACTGCATACTGAGCCTAGATAGATAAGTAGATTTCTGTGTACTAATTCTTTAATCCTCCTTGATTGTTTTCCCTTAGAGTGGTGACAAATCCTAATTGTATTTTCGGGATTGAGATAGTTCAGTATTTTATACGGAGATGTAAACAAAACTTGGGATTTCCCTGTGACCAGTATCTTTGGATGGTATAGTCTCTTCTCGCTTGGCCGCCCTCCAGCTTAAACCTGTTTAAGTCCCATTAACTAATTCTCAAATACTCATTTGCAGATTGTCAATGATAGCTTGCCTTCCTATTACAAGAATAGCATGCTCTTTCAGTCAGCTATCTAGTGATGGCTTGAAGAAATGCATTTCTATGTGCCCTTGCCTCTTTCTAGAAGATGCTGTCTTTACTCTAGAGAAGAAATACAACTTTAGACTTACACAGTGAAAATGAATTATTACCCTTGATTTTTGAAAAAAGAGAGCTGTTAAATTTTGTTGCTTAAGGAGTGATTGGATGCATAGTTATAAGTTCTCTTTTTAGAAATTTCCTACAAAAAAAAATAGTTGGTGATTTACAGTTCAGACATGCAGGGAGAGGGAAGGAAGGCTTTTTTGGTTAAGGGCTAGCAGTTACAATTCTTGGTTCTACAATAGTGAGCTTTTGTCACTTATGACTGGGATAAGTTTCTGAAAACGGTTAAGAGTATGAACCCACTGCAGTTATTTTTTAGATGTCTTGTATTTTTGTGCTTAAAAAAAATCTCTTAAATTTTCAAGAGATAACAGTATTTTCAGCATCTTAACAAAATAAAATTCTTTGGCTCTTGCTACCTAAAACAGTATAGCTTAGTCTTTTATGATTTTATTAGATTTTATTTTTTTCATTCTCTTTAACATGAAATACGTTAGGGCAATTTTTTTACTGATCTGATACGAACTTGTTTTTCTTCCTGAGGGTGACTTCTTCAAAGACATATACATACTATTTGATATTTTTGATTTGCTTATCTTTACAGGCTGAAAGTTCCATAGGCATTGTTTTATCTTTTCCTTTAAAATCTATTATCTAAAAAAACCTTTTTATTTCTCATTTTAATAAGCTTATTACTTAATTTTTAAAAACAGACCTTAGCATATGGTGATATGAACCATGAGTGGATTGGCAATGAATGGCTCCCAAGTCTGGGGCTCCCTCAATATCGCAGCTATTTCATGGAATGTCTTGTTGATGCTCGAATGCTGGATCATTTAACTAAAAAAGATCTACGTGGACAACTTAAAATGGTGGACAGCTTTCACAGGTAAATAGGCTTAATATGGAGACCAGACTTACAGAAAATATTTGTTACCTCTAAACGTCTTTTTCTTTTCTAAACAGAAACAGTTTTCAGTGTGGAATTATGTGCCTACGAAGACTGAACTATGATCGAAAAGAACTTGAAAGAAAAAGAGAAGAAAGTCAAGCTGAAATTAAAGGTTAAAGATTTTGCCTTAACCTCAGTCTGAATCCTACGTCTTTTCACTGGTCTATCTCAAAAATGTGTTTAAAATAAAAAGAGCATTGGAGGGAGAAATTACAAAATATCTGTGTTAAACAGGAGAGATCTGGATGCAGGCCCTGAATGGTGAATCAGGGAATACATCATTAATTCATTAACTCATGCAGGGAGATGCTACAAATTTAGGCATTTTTTAAACTTAATGCTCTGAAGTTTGAACCACAACTAAACATTTTAGGGACGATGAGAATTTTTTGATTTTTTTTTCTGTGTTGACTTAACTTTTCACTTACATAACTTCATTGTTGCTTGTGGTTGGTAATTTTTATTAACTAACGCTTTATCAAAAAAAAAAAAATCCAGGTGACTTAAGTGTTTATATTTTGACATTCATGGTGAGTGTTAAACAAGAGAGGAGGCACTGAAGAAAAAGAGTGGGAATTGAAAGCATTTTCCAAAACTTCACCTGATATTGGGCAGGGAAGTAAATTTATAGAAGTGTTTTCTGACATCTGAGACTGAAACTTTAGGGTTATCACACATGAGATTTTGCTTGGAAGACTCTATGCCCTTTCTTCGTCTTTCCTCTTAAAGTGTTCATACCTTTTGGTTGTTGTCTTAATGAACTGATTGCACCTGGAAATGTTCCCAGGAATTGCAACTAACTGGCATGAAACAAGCTTGTGTGGAGGCTGATAAGCTTTTTTAGCCTCCTTAAATGGTATAGCTTCATCCATTTCGTATAGGGAGCTGCTTCTGTAACATTTAACTCTTGAATTGCTCCTCAGAATTGTTTGGGAAGAATGCTTACTGACACAAATCAGAAATGGCATGTTTCAGGATTATAACAGTTCACTTGTGTTCCTGTATAGTGTAAAAACAAAAAAACACCTACTAATAAGAACATAATTTTTGTTTGAATATTTTTATTGAAAAAGTGTTTGCTACTTTATAGATGAGCTTATATTGATCTTTGAACTGTTACTGTATGAAATGCCTTCAAGCAAACTTCAAATACGTTTACTTTCCACTTTATGATTGCAGAAAATTGTAGTAGTGTACATAAGCCTATATTACTGAATTGAATGTTGTCAGAACTAAAAGGTAGATAAAAATTATAAAACACTATAGTAAAGCTTTCTGTTCAAGTTCAGTAGGAATTGTATCAAACTGTTAACAGGATTTTTCTCTTGAGTAGGAAAAAAACACAAAATATTTAGTCTCTTGTGAGTAACAAGCCCGTAAGAATGACAGTGTACAATAAAAGATCTTGGACAATTCCCATCTGCATGAACAGTATTCCCTGCTTCACTTGCCTCAAAACTAGCATGACAGGAAACCCTCTCTGTAGGCAGAGAGGAGATTGAGCAAGAACCAGTACTTATGGCTGCAACGAAAACTGCTGTATGGAAAGGATCCAACACAAAGTGTTTGGGGTGTAAGTGTGGAGTTTTGTTTCCAATTCAGACTATCTCATGCACCCCAAAATTGCAGGGGCAGATTAGTTCATGATGTTAAATGTTAAATTACAGAATTCTTTGAGGGCTACTGTTTAGCAGGATACAGATCAAGAAAGGACTTTTTTTTTTTTTTCAGAAAGGTTACATTATATAAACAGGAAACTTTTTTCTTTGCTTCCTAGATGTCCTTGTCTGGAGCAATGAGAGAATGATTCGTTGGGTATTGTCCATTGGTCTTAAGGAATATGCGAATAACCTTGTAGAGAGTGGAGTTCATGGTGCACTTGTGGCCTTAGATGAAACATTTGATTACAATGCATTAGCTCTCCTATTACAAATACCCACTCAGAACACACAGGTAAGGAAAAATCACTTTTATGGTTGATGGTTAAGATTGGAAGTGACTATTTCTCAGATAAGTGAGAAAAACATATAACTGTGCTTTACTTAGTATTTTCTGCTTAGTAACTTCTAGATATTAAATCTGCTTGAACAAAGAATATTGCTGATATCTTTTCCTCATAGCCCATCTTCACATTAGTGTAAAACTTACCTTTTTTTTTCTAGTTTTTATTCTGAAATAACTCAATTTGAGCAAGAAATAAACTTCCATGTCATAAGAGACAGTTAAAATGTTGTAACTTCACAAATACTTAGAATGTTCATTAATCTGATTGGAAGGTCTTAAACGATTTGGGTTATATTACATATCAAAATTAATACAGATTCACTAACTTTTTAGTATTAATTCTGTTTCTTTCGTACTGTAAACTTTAGGCTCGTGCTGTTCTGGAGAGGGAATTTAATAACCTTCTTGTTATGGGCACTGACAGAAGACTTGATGAAGTAAGTTACGTGAGCTGTCGATCTGTCCTGTGGTCCTAGGAACTTTATCAGAACTGTGAAGTGAAAGAATTTAGCTTGACCCTAGTTAAGCTATTGACAGAATTGTGACAGAAATCGTAACTTGAAACTCCTTATGAATTTCTGAATACGGCAGTGTTGTGTGTTTAGGTAAAATAATTCCGAATGTGAAAGTGTGAGGTGACATACCAGTTCTGTAGCTCATATGGTTAATGTCTACTAGCAGCACACTTTTGGCTGAATCACTTTTCCTTCTAAAACGTGCGAAAATCAGTAACTAGTGTTGCATATGAATGAAGTATACTTGATAAAGCCACTGTATAGTTTATTTAAATCCTTTGTTATAACAAACAGTATTTCAAATAATTTTGAGAGTATTTCATAAAAGCTTGCCTTATTATTTGTTAATACTGGTATAGAATGACCACCAGAAATATATGTTCATCAAAGTATTTTTTATCAAGTAATCTGTGATTTTTCCGGTGTATAAACTTCATTCAAACATAGCAAATAGAAAGCTGTAACAAACTAGGTGTGAGACTCTGCACTAGCATGGCCTGACAAGTACTATGTGCGGTTCTGAACACCATGATATAAAGACATAAAACTATTAAGAGAGAATCTAAAGGAAGGCAACAAAGATGAAAGGGTCTAGAGGGCAAGATGTATGAGAAGCAGCTGAGGTTCCTCAGTTTCTTCAGCCTAGGAGAGAGGAGACTGAGGGGAGGCCTCATGGCGGCCTGCAGCTCCCTCATGAGGGGAGCGGAGGGGCAGGCGCTGAGCTCTGCTCTCTGGGGATAGCGACAGGAACTGAGGGAATGCCGTGGAGCTGCCACTAGGAAGTTTCTTCACTGAGAGGGTGGTTGGGCACTGGAACAGGCTCTCCAGGGAAGTGGTCACAGCAGCGAGTCTGCCAGAGTTCAAGAAGTGTTTGGACAACGCTCTCATCCATATGGTTTGATTATTTTTTTTTTTGGGGGGGGTGGTCCTGTACGTTGGACTCTATGATCCTTGTGGGTCCCTTCCAACTCAAGATGTAGTATGGTTTTGTGACTTTTGTAGTCCCTGTGAACTTGTAGCATAAAGGAGTGCATTAAATCTTTAACCATTTAAGTTACTCTGTGATGTAATTCAGTGAACAGTTGCAAGCTAGTATTACTTTGACAAGTGAGTCTGAACTCTGTACTACCTCTTCTTTTGTGCTAATGGGAATTTTTGTGGTAGTACATATAGGAGGAACTGATTCAGATTATGACTAAGATAGCAAAATAGCTAACGTGGTTAACCAGATCAGGAAACAACTCCATGATACATGAGAAACATTTATGCTAGTATTTGGAAGAGGATAGAGGATGTGTGAGAGTGTTGGCGTAAACTGCTTTTGGATCTACCAAGTGAAGTGTGCACCAGTACATTGAGAAAGGAGGTTGCTGTGACAGGTCTTGATTTGTTTTGCCTTCTTCTTTTGCCTAATAGACTTGTTTCATCCCTTTTGTGGTGCATCCTGACAGCTGTTCTTAGTATGTATCTGTACTAAGGTTTTAATAATGTCAAGAGAAAGCAGCTTGATAGTTTTCTAAGTTACTTTTTCTGTAGTGATGCAAGAGAAGGAGCTTTGAGGGAACAGGTGTTCTGCTCTGTTCTGGCTCTGAGCATCATGAAGATCTCTACAAATAATGCAGATGCTTGTCTCCGAATTTTAATTCTAAAAGGGGACAAATTTTATGTAAAATAACAGTAAAAGGGTAGAATTGTTTCTAAAAGTGAAGCTGGCAAATGTAGGTGCACAGTGGATATTGAGTATTAACATTCATTGCAAAAGATGTCTTTGGAAGCAGGATTTAAACTGTGGTATTTAAGGTGTAGTGTTATATTTCTGAAAGACACAGATGTATGATTGGAAGAGAATGCAGTTGGGTAATTACAAGATAAGTACTCCCAAGTGCTTAAGCAAAACACTGAACAGCAATAAAGTATTTACTACATTTATGTCTTTTTCTCCTCACTATCATCCTAACATTTCTTGTAATTTGTAATGTGAGATGTATCATCATTCCTGTAAGACAGAATTTAAAGTTAAAAAAAATTGTTCAGCTTAAGCCTCTGTGTCAGTGTTCCCAAAGCAGCTTCTATGATCTGCTTCACTCCTCATATCACTCACTTATTCTTAGATGATATGACACTTACAGATTACCTCAAATTATGAAGTAAAAAGATCTGAAGTACAAAAAGTTTTGTGCACAAGAATTTCCATAGTTACTACACGTGAATTTACATGCACATGAATTTCCATAGTTACTGAGGTAACATGCCTACACTCCAGCAAATGAGCACATATTGTTGAAAACAGAGACCTCTGCAGCTACTAGAGCTGAACTGTTCTGGAAACTAAGTCTTTCAGTCATGGCATATTTACTTACATTGCCAGTAATCCTTTTAATGTCAGTAACAATCCTGATGTTTTGAATTGCTAATGATGTTTATCAATTTAACAGGATGATGATAAGAGCTTTAGGCGAGCACCTTCATGGAGAAAGAAGTTTAGACCAAAGGACATAAGAGGTTTAGCTGCTGGATCAGCAGAGACTCTTCCTGCAAATTTCAGAGTTACAACCTCAATGTCTTCACCCTCTATGCAGCCAAAGAAGATGCAGATTGATGGTATTGACTTTGTATTACTTTAAGCATGGTGCACTTTTTTTTTGCTTGAAATTACAGAGAAATTAAGTTCCAATTGCCTCTTGCTCCGTAAAAGCATCTGCCTTGTGCATGATTGTATATGTAACACTGTTTAACTGTTGGGTGCTTTATAATTCCAGGGAACTGTACTAGATAGGGAGTTACTTTTTGCTTCATTGGAGTAACAAAATGAGAATTATATTTAAAATTTTTTATTAAGCTAGGGAAACAAAATGGTATTTTAATAGAAGTCTTGTAATAACGTGCACAATTTCCAATTAGTAGCAATTAGACCGATGTAAGTCCCACTTCTGAAATGCAGAAAAATACATTCAGCAAATGGTATAAATAAACACACTCAGATAATTTTGCGAATATCAAAACTAGAGTAAAATGTGCATTTTTCTTACAGTGGTCACAACTATTGAGTGTGTTTGAAACCGATGTTTCATTCAGTTCTTAGAATGACGTACGTGTATTGGTGCATATACATGGGTATAAATATGGGTACCCCCATATTTAAAAGGAAAAAAACATCTTAACCCCCCTTCAAAAAAAAAAAAAGGAAAGAAAAAACACCACAAAAACCCTTGGAAATGAAAGTTGATCAAGTGAGGCATGAAGTATCTTGTCAGTCTTAAAGCAGTCTCCTGGGTACCAGGAGAATAAAATTCCACTCATTTATTTATTTATTTATTTTTTTACAAACTACAAGTAAAAATGAATAGGAAGCGCATTTAATTAGAATAGGCAGGGTGAGAATTTGTTCATAATCCCAGTTGTCTCAAGTTCTGGAAAGTATATTTGAGTAAAGCTCAAAGAAGCAACCTTTTCACCTTATATGACTGTCTAAAATGTGAATTGCTATATATATATTTTAAATATTTTCACTAGCACAAAATATATTCCAGAATTTGTGTGAAAAAAAAAAGTTAAATATTTTGTGTGTAAAAGCCCTTCTTTTTTTTACCTTATTAAAATATATATAAAATAGAAAATAAATTACTTTTGACAGTTTGTGCACTAGTTCACGTGCAGGTTTTTTAGGAAACTTTTTGTTAGCCACTGAAACTAGAAGTGGTTAATGTATAAACTGTACAATAAATTCATCTTTTCTAACTTGTAACCTTAGACTTGAGTGAGCATAATAGCTATAGTCACACTGCTGTGATGTTTTTTGAAAACTAACATGCATGCTGTGTTCTGCATGTCTTCCCATGCTTCTTGGAATAGGCAGTGTATCAGGAACACAAAGATTGGATTCTGCTACAGTAAGGACCTACTCCTGTTAAAGCCTTCTCCTGGTGAGTAAAGTGGATAGGTATAATAGTAAAGCAGTTATTTATGTAGTAAAATGTCAGGTGTTTTAACAGAATGAATTTACATGCTTACAAAATCCTTTTTAGTTTACAGGGTAGATTGTTATATTCAAAATCCACAGCTTTTCTTACAAAGATGACTGAGTTTTGGTATTTACTTCTGTAAGTTATTGTATTTGAAGTGTTTTTTTTTTAAACAGCCTCAAAAAGGACACATACTAAACTATGTAGAAAGTGTTGAAATCAAAAGTTGGATGAAACAACTAGTGAAAGTGGGGAGAAGGGATAAAACTAAATTAGGGACATAAAGGAAAGAAAATAGCATGTGTCATTGCAGTTCAGATTATTTTACATTCTTTAATTTTTATTATCTTTGGTTTTTAAGGGTTAACCGCATAGCTTTCCAGTCCTTGGATTTTTCCATACCATTGTGATTACTTAGTTTTGTTGGATTTAGCTACCTGAAGTCTAAAATTTGGGTAGCTGTGGAGCAGTGCCAATAATAAAAGACAGCTTGATAACACAAGGGTATTTAACATATGTTAATATACTTTTCTTCAAATCCTCAATTTTTTCACATACACAAGTTTTAGTTCTAAAGAGTTCTCATATATAAAAGATTAATGAGGGAAACTTATCACAACTCAGAACGCGTGGATCTGTCAGTTAAGGGGCCATCTTGAAATCCTTTTAGTTTAAAACATCGAAATTTTGAGTATTTCCCCCCACACACCTGCCACTACTTATCCTTGCTGTTTCAGAGTTTTCTGTAGTCAGATGACCTAGGATGAAAATCTAGGAAGTGAAAATACGTGACTTCATGTGCTTTACTTTGTACCTGAAAATTCAAGAAGGCAATAAAACTGTATACATTATGGCATGGCAATAATTTGATGCATGACTGCTACATGACTGAGTTGTTTGTGAGGAACTTGGAAGGAAATCTGTTTTAAGAAATTGCTAATGGATTTTTTTTTTTTTACAGTTTACCCACACTATTTCTACCGGTGATATGCAGCATTTTGAACATTTGGAAACCGTAACCTGTTAATACTTGTTAAATGGACACTTTGAGATATTTTATTACAGAGTTTTTAATTAGCAAATAAATTCATGAGTA
Source organism: Anser brachyrhynchus (assembly GCF_964034855.1). Taxonomy (NCBI): domain Eukaryota; kingdom Metazoa; phylum Chordata; class Aves; order Anseriformes; family Anatidae; genus Anser; species Anser brachyrhynchus. Next base: position 18,073,130 of record NC_137699.1, on the reverse strand, counting down.
CTATAGAGAAAATATTTTAGAATCTAAATGTTTCTTATATTTATGTGACTTCTCATTTATATAGTTACTTACTTTTTTCTGTTTCTATTCAGTCTACAAATCAAATCATTGCTGATTTTTATTCTAATTTTAGTCTTTCCAACTGAATGTACTGTAATGCTTGTATGTATATGTCCCTATAAATAATATAGGGTTTTTGTAAATTATGCGGTTACTGTAATTATCATTGTTTTTTAATAATGAAACTGAAGGTGAAAAGGATTTTAATACCTTTGTACAAGTATCATGACACCAAGCAGTATATATTTCGTCTTTTGGAAATGTTAGCTAGACCTGAAAACAAGTCCAGCTTTTTTTCAGACAAGTATATGTTGTTATAGAAGGTATGGTACATATTTGTTCTTCTTTTTGGAACTGTACCTTTCCACAAAGAGGAATTGTCAAGCAGTGGAAATCTGTCTTTAATTAAAATATAACTTGTTTTAAAAGCTGGGAAGAACTAGAACATAATGGAACACATTTTAGAAGTGATTGACTCGGTCATAACTCTGTCTCTGCTGTATTTGTATAGCATATCTTCACAGTGACTGAAAACAAGCCATAAGCCAAGAACGGTTTTTCCTTAACTGAAGAGGATAGACTTCGTAATAATTCCTGGTCTTAATCCACAGGCCACAGAGAGAGTTTTTGTCCTAGGTCTTTTTGACTGAAAACACTTGTGGAAAGATGCTGGTAAAACTAGTTTTAATGGACCAATTATGAAGCACTGCAGTCTCATGTCAAATGACTAGCGAAAGATGAAGGTACAATGTGCTGAAAACTGAAGCAGTGCAGCTCCTAATAAAGGCCTTACTTTTCTTATGTAAGTCATCTTTTGTGTTTTGTAAACTTGTTCTAAAGAGTTGTCTGGACTTCAATTTGGATGGTTGTAGCCATTTTGGACTGTATGAGTAGAAAAATGTATCTGACACTTGTAAATGGCACATTAAAAAGCCAGCAAGAATCCGTTCAGATGGTGCATTATTTATTATGCAACAATATATATAGCATGTCTTTTTTCTTATTGTTTTCCACTTTTAACTTGCTTGTAAAACAATTTCATTGTTACTGTTCTGTTTTTCTATTAATCTTTTGTGTATTTTCAGATTATGTAACAATATGTACAGTCTACTTTTGAACTATTTTTATCACAGTATTATTTATTGCTTTCTTTCAATAAAGTACTGATGCATTTTCCACTGCCAATAAAACACTATTGAAAAGCTAAAATCAAATTGTATGCAGGCAGATACTTTTGTGGTGAGTGGATATTTGTCAATAAAGCATCTTAACGATTCTTTGCTGCCCTGTAGGTCTTGTTTCAAATGATAATTTTGCTCTTCTCAAGTGGAGAAACATTACATTAGAAGTGACGTTTTCTTCAGTTGTTCAAGTTCATGTCATCAGTTTTTGAACAACAATTTTCAGAAGAAAAATGCTTTATTGCCTACTTCTAGTAGTTTGAGCTATGGTTTACTTCCCCCCCACAACAGAAACTATCATACAACAGTAGTGTATTTTGATCCATGTGAAGAAGATTGAAGTGCTGTTCTATATAGTAGCTTTGTTAATAAAATGATGTTGACAGTAGTGATATTTGGGGAGAAACATAGGAGTCTAGGGAACTAGTGAGAAATTGGGTCATAATAGGACTGCTTATTTCAATTTAAATATATTGTAAAGTATTTCTTGTGTAGGTGAGAAGACGAGTAAACTTGCTGAGTCATTGAAGCATATTTCATCATGTCCTCTAGATCCACAGCAGGATGTGGAATGCACGGAATGGAGAGATAGCGTGATCAATGCTTTAAACGTTCAATAATCCATCTTTGTCTAGCTTTTCTATATATGTCACTGATAATTTGCAGTCTCTTTTATATTCTCAAAAAAAATCTATATAGAAAAGGTTAAAATGAAACTGCAGAAGGAAATGTTGACTCACTGTTAGCTGAACTTCATCATTTAGGAAAAAAATCACATCTCTGGTAGCTGATGTGATGGTAGGCGTTCAAAGTCATGTATTGTTGCTTCTCAAAAGTGAGAACAATGTGGTTTAGACTTGTAAAATGTGAAAAGAAAATAAGGTTATTACTGTAAGGCTGTAAAACCCTGACTTATGGAATAATACAATCAACGTGAGAGCTAGAATAAATGAGTGAAATAGAAAAAGTTTTTTCACAAAATAGTAAAACTGTTGGCTTCTTCCTGAGTTACACAGCAAAGCTATCACCATCCCTGAGAAACTTCTGTTTTCAATAACTCCCCCACTCCTCCCACCCCCAAGGAAAAACGTTACAAGTGTATGTGTAAAAGGCACATGGATAAGTTATAGTCATCTTTATTTAAAGCTTGGTTAAATGCAATTTTCTGTAAAATGACAAATGTCTTTAAAGGCTTCAGTTGTAAAGTGCTGTGAAAATGTTAGTATGTGTTTTGAAATGTGAGAACTCTTTTTATCTGTAATAAAGAGATGATAGAATTATTTGAGAACTTTACACTTCCAATTTTTGCATGTTTAGAGGGCAGGTAATCTAAGAAGAGATGTTAGGAGGAAGGTGAAGCTTTAAGCTATGCAGAATTAGAGGACAAGAAGTTGCTTTTGTGATGTCTTATGGATAGTAGTGATTTATCATGCCAGAACTTGAAGTGGGGTGCACGTGAAGTGATTCAAAGCAGCGTTTGTGCGTGGCCTATACCTACCTGGTCTTGAGAGGAATTTGTCCTGCTGTTGTCTTCTCTAAAAGAGCATGGCCACTGCTATGAAACTTGCTGGAGCTAAGTGCACTAAGGAGTCGGGGGGGGGGGGGGGGGGGGAACGACACGACAAGTAATTTTCAGTTACTTAAACACAGATAACAGTGTTGAAGTATTATTACACTCATTCTTCAGTGTTTAAAGAGGTAGTTAAAGGATATTTTGGTTGCAATTCAGGAACTCTGTTGCCTTCAGCTGGGAAGCTTTTTCTTTTCTGGCATTTATTCTGAATAATTTGCTGGTATTATTCTGTTTATTTGGGAGTCGTTTTATTGCACTAGTCGTTTTTGCACAAATGGCAATTAGTCTAATTAAGGTAGCAGCACTGTGTACTTCTATGGCATATAGGAACAGATAGATGAAATTTTATAAAAAAGAGGTTGATATTCCTATCTGTAATCAGGATCGATGAATACTCTGAAAAGGCTTAGGAAGAGTAACAGAAATAATAGGGAGAGGATCCAGGTTCTCTGAGTCTGCTTTCTGCTCTAGCAGACATCTGTTTAAGTTTAGCCTAATTTTTAATATGCCATATATTTTAAGTCTAGAGTAACTTATATTTCTTACTGGAAAAACTAAGCCCCTTTATACAGTGAACGGGTACATCTGACTACATGTGACGAGGTAGTTCTCTTGCTCCAGCTGGCAGCTGGTAAGTCATGTGTTTGCCTCCAAAACTTTTAGAAACTGGCCTGGCTTTTTTCATATTATCACCCTTCATTATGGTTGCAGTTTATGTATATTTTTCCCCTAGAAATATTCCTTCGACCTTTTCCTACCTCCCAAAGATTACAACCCGTGACAGCTGTTACCCTGTCGGTAACATCACCTAGGACTTGACCTTTTAAAACCCGAGGTGGGCATTGGTTTGTTCGTTTTCCGAGTAATTCAGCTATTTTCCGTTTAATTCAGCCCCCTTGTCAGCAGTCACATGCCATCGTGCTAAGGCGAGGGGAAACCCCTCAGGACCTTCCCTCACCATTTCCAAGACATGGCGCAAAAGCGAGTACAGTAAAGAAAATAAAAGGCGTGTTCGGAACGATACAAAACGCGGCGTACAGCCTCTTAAAAGGCCTGGCGGGGCATCGCAGCAGCCCTTTCCCTGCCGCTGCCCTTTCGGAGGCCGGGCCGGGAGCCGCGGCGGTGCCAGCCGGGCCGAGGGGAGGGCGCTCGGCGGGGCGGGGCGGGCCGGGGCGGCCATCTCCCACCTGGAGCCGCCCCGCCGTGCGGGAAGAGGAAGTGGGAGCTCGGGAGAAGCGGAAATCGCCGCCGCCGTCCGCCCGGGAAGCAGCCGCGGAGCCGGCGGCCACCAGCGTAAGCGCCGGGCCGGGCCGGGCGGGTCGCGTCTCGCCGCCGGCCGCCCGGGAGCGGGGGCAGCGGGGGGCGTCGCGGCGGGGCTGCGGGCTGTGGGCTGTGGGCCGCGGGCCCGGGCGCCCCCGCGCACAGAGGCCCCGCGGGGCCGCGCTCCTCGGGGTCCCCGGGGCCTCGGGGCGGGAGGCGGCGGCTCGCCCGGCCGCACGGAGCTGCTGGAGCCCACGGCGTGCGGTTAGCCTGGGTCCGCCGGAGCCGCGGCGTCCTGTCGGTTTTATTCCTTCAGGGGTTTGCCCGTGTGAGCCGGTGACTCATTAACAGCTCACGGTGCTGCTCCGAGCTGCCGCCAGCGCCCAGGCGGCCATCGGGGTCTGTGCTGGCTGCCCTGCCCCTGCTCGTCGGGGCCGGGGCCGAGCCGGGGAGAAACGTGGCGGAGTCGGGATTTTGTAAGGATGTGCGTGCGAAACCTTCCTTTCTTGGTTATTGTTTGCAAGAGGCCAAGGAGGAAGCAGAGAAATCCAGCCTTAAGGATCTAGCCTTTGTGCTTTTAAATACCTGAGCACAGCTGAACGCACAAAAGGGAAAAAAAAAAGGAAGTGATTTAACTGTGTACTTGGGGAAGAGCATTCGCCTTGCATCCAGCTGGGTAGGTGAAGTCACCGTGTGTGTGTATACACGTAATTCAGCCCCTGACGTTCGGGAATCGAGCACAGGTAACTTGCTGTGTATGGCATGGACTGAGGGTACAAGCTGTCCCTTGAAGCAGTGACCGTAAATTTGCATTTGGTTGTGAGCGAGAAGTTGGACCTCACACCCAGTTTCATTACTGAGCTGCTTCGGTTCTCCTTTCCAACACTTTTTTGGTAAGAAATTTGTTTTTAGTGATGGCTGTATGGCAAACTAAAAGAGTAGGAGAACCTGAGACACGATAGCATGAGAAAAGGCTTTAGACAGAGAATATCCTAAGCAGAAGGGAAACCTCCCGCTGTTTTGTCATCTGCTCTACTTTTACACCCTCCTTCCAGACCAGCCTGTAGTTTGCTACCTTGGGTTTGCTTATTTTTCAGTTGCCATTGTTCTGGGATTTCTGAAGTGCTCCATACGACTGGTTTGTTGGTTTATTCTGTTAGGCTGTAGAGGAAGCGGCGTTTTTTTGCTCTATAACCCTTATCATGGATTATTAGTTATGTATTTAAAAGGGAATTTCCATTCCGCCTTCTGGATTATGCTTGTGTGAATGAAAGAGTCCATGCTAACAATCCTTATAAACTATTCTTAATCGAAAACAAAAAGGTAAGCAGACAGAATGAGAGAATGTTAAAGATCTGTACTCTAATGGTGTGATACCTGAAAAAGCTGGGAAAAAAAGGACGCTTTTTGTTGTTTTTGTTTTGCTTTCTAGAAGTATATCCATGTTTAATTTTTCTAGAACGAGGGCTATGAAATGCAGGCACTAGCACCAGGCAGGTCAGATGTTCTGTTCACTGGTCACGTTCAGAAATGTTAATTAAAGTGTCTAACTTGATACTCTGCAGGGTATAAGGTTTCCAGAAAGTGAGATACCCCAAATCATTAGCCACTGAATTGCTGACTGCTGTTTCTGGATGTTACTGCCTGCCTTTTTTTTAACCAGTTTTGCTTCCGGCTGTCAGTACGCCAGCTCTCACCCTCCATTTCTGCTGAAAGTCAGACGGGCCACTGAGTATGTGTACGTTTCACAAGGGATTATCTACGAAATGCACTAACACATATACCATGTTGTTGCAGGCAACCAGACTAGTGTCTAGATTGCGCACAACTTCTTAAAATGGTTTGGACATCTTTCTTAATCCTGAAACTCATTACACATCAGAGGAAACACATGGAGGTTATGCTGCCTAGTGAACAATATCATGCTCATCATTACTAACAGCTGGGGAAAAAACAGCTATTGCTATGCCTTGAGTATATGCACGGGGTCTAGAATTGGAGCATTCCTCAGGAGTGGGCATTGACACGGAGACCTGCTTGAGCACAAGTCTTTAAATGCAGAAGTTTAAAATGTGACACTAACAGATGTAGAAAAGGCACATGTTGATTTGGTCAGGGAAAAACTTCCTTGGTCTCTTTAAAATCACATCAGCGATTACTCCTAACCTTTTTGCAGCGCCAATAGGAAAATTAAGGGTGGTGGTTGTTCAAACCGGCTTGAGAAGACAACCTGAGAGCCAATGACAGTTCTTGTACTTTGATGGAGACATAATCCAAAGTTCCCAATAGCTTGTACAGAACATAAAATGAGTTTCCATGTAACTGGAGCGTGACAGTGCTTCTTCTGTGGTGTTGCAGATGTGGAAGGCTACTGCAGGGCACACCATTTCTGTCAGTCAGGACGATGGAGCTGATGACTGGGAGACGGATCCTGATTTTGTGGTACGGCTTTCAAATTTCATCTATTTATTGGAACTGTGTAACATAACACATTAAAGAGTGATTCTTCAGGAAAGGGGGTTATATCTAAGCAAGATCAACTGATGGGAGCATGCTCCTGGAGGGAGGGAGAATTAGGATTTTCTGTGTGGGGTGAATAAAGCTATCTTGTCTGGCCCGGGTGCTGCAGGGAAGTCTGTATGGAAGTGATTTGAACCGATCGCTTCTGTATGGAAGCGATTCGGAGCAGCAGCTTCTTGGTACAGGAAGTGCTCCGTGCATGTCAGCAGTGGGAAATGCACAGGGCTTGCAGCAGAAAAGAAGTGGAGGCGGAAATAGTTGGTTTTCTAACTCTTCAATCTTGCCAACTTCTGACGGGTTTTGCTGTGAACTCTGAAGTGCAGATAATTAGTGGTGTCTTTGGGTTTTTAACTCTTTTTATGTGTCCTTCGCAGAATGATGTGAGTGAGAAAGAACAGCGCTGGGGGGCTAAAACTGTGAAAGGATCCGGCCATCAAGAGCACATCAAGTAAAGCAGCTCTCTTTTAAATTTATTAGTAGTCACAATCCCAGGCAACTTTTAATCAATTCGTGTTCTCAGTTACTTGTATCTTCATAATTAAAACAAGACTGTCTGTAGAAGACTCATTATTTGCCAGATTGCTGATCTTTCATATATGCCAGTATCTTCAGATTGGAAATTAAAATCAGAATTATGATGTAGGGACTCTTAAATCTTGATTTTTAACTGGCAGTGTTGTTCTTCCTGCCTCTTTGTGTCTGGAAAGTTTCTATGTTATTTTTGGGTGCGGGAGCCAATACTGCCGCAGAGAAGATTGCATTGGGTGTTCTGAGGAGCTACATTTGACATTTTAAGGGAGGGTTCAGTCTCTTAGTTCTCAGGCTTTGTTTAGAAAACTGCTACCAAACTCATAAAAATTCTGGTAAATTAACAAATGAACTCCTTTGACAGATTAAAAATAAAAAATAATAAATGAACGCATTATAAAGGCTATGTGAGACAAATAGTCTATCATCTGAATCTCATACTCTTTACAAAAAGTGTCCAAGACTTTTCTTAACTTCCTAAATCACAGATTTCCTAAAGCTGTTTTAAAGTCCATGACTGTGGTTTGTGGTCGTTTGGTTTTGCTTGTGTATTTCTGGGGCGCCAAGCCTCCTGATGTAATGCTGAGAACAAATACCATCAGTGTTGCAAGTGGAGGAAGACTGAGCTGTGTGGCTTGCTTCTGGGCTCAGTTATGCTCTGCATTCTTTGGAGAGCAGTGATGACACCTACTGGCTGAGTTGTGTCTGAGGAAGCTTTAAATTCAAGTGGGAAGCATTTTAAGGTATGGAAAACCATCTGGGCTTGTCCTTGTGTATAGCTTGCACTACTGCAACTTCGGTTCCTGCATATTGCAGGAGAACTTGGGGAAGAAGTGAATGTCTCTTTGCATCCTTATTTTGTGTTACAGTTATGTCCAAAATGCTCATTTGGAATCAGAGTCTTGTTACCATAGGGACTGTATGATAAGAGATGATCCCTATTCTGAAAAGTTGCCATCTAAATAAAAAAGTGTTGGGAAGAATTTAAATTAGGATATGAGAAGAAAATATATTTGAGGCACTTATAAGTTCAAGGTAATTCATTGTAAGGTTTTTCATATAGCAAAATCTTCTATGTTAAAGTCTTAAAACCAATGCTTTCATTTTTTTTTCAGAGAATGTTCTGCAGTGGAATAAATTCTGATTCTCAGGATGTGAGGAAGTGCTCTGTGCACTGGAAAAATGGGAAGGGCTTCAAAAATACAAGTTTTCCAACTTTTAAAATACCATCTTACGTTTTATTTTGCATCTTTTTGAAGTTATCTTCTGAAACTTTCTTAGCAAAACTTGCTGTTTAATTATCTGTCTTTAAAGTATTCATCAGCTGAGAGAGAATGTGTTCCAAGAACACCAGAACCTCAAAGAAAAGGAGCTTGAAACAGGACCAAAAGCTTCTCATGGCTATGGAGGGAAATTCGGTGTTGAACAAGATCGCATGGATAAAGTAAGTATGCATGCTTTCCTGAGATGATATTGTAAGCTTTGTCTTGCCGTGCCTGTGATCAGCATGACTACACACGTGAGTTAAGCTTGTTGAAGGCAAAGTCTCTTGTTCCAACTTTGCCAGAATCACAGACATAGAAGCTCAGATCACAGCGTAAGTTACATAGAGCCATGGCTCATCTGCCTTGTAATGGTATAACAAGACCACTTATGACCACTACCACCCAAATCTGTCGGAACATCATGTTCTCTTCCTTATTTAAGTGAAAATTCTACTACAGGAAGAACTGAACTAAAACATATAAAGTACTAGGGACAAGCGTTTCAGGAGGCAGATAAGGAATCTGAATGATGAGAGGAAGTTCTGGGATGTGCCATGGCTCCACATGTGTGTGTTTGACGCTTGCACTGTCTTTAGAGCAAGTCTGCTTTCTTACATCATGGGTGGATTCCCTTGCAGTCAAGATTCAAGTTTCTAAATGTATTTTTCTAAATTAAGAAAGTACTTCATGCATGAATAAATCTAGCATTTTTTTTTTAATTTCAATACTGTGCCAGCTCTTCTATGCATATTGAGGTTGCCAAAGAGTGAAGAAAAGGGTGTGCTGTTTCTTTTAAATTAGAGGGTAGCTCTCTTAAGCAGTGATAAAGCGTGAACAGTGACAAGTAATCCAAGTATTTAAAAAAAGTCAAAAAAAAGTCATTGTACTTCAGTCAGATGATAATGCTTTACATAAGGACCTGATGGCTGAGATACACTATATTAACAAAGGTAATGGTAACTCTTAAGGTAATTCCATTAGCCGTGTGGTAATTAGACAGTCTTATCAAATTCTGGCTAGTTACTCTCACGTATTTAGTTAAAATGAGAACCACACTGTCTCCTGAATAAGAACGATTTTGTTTTCCTACTTAATTTACTTTCTGTGTTTCTAGTAATGTGACAGCCTTAAATTCCTACTGGATTGCCATATTCCAGGGTAAATTGCAGCATAATTCTCAGTGGGCCTTTAAAATAGACTAACCTAACTGTGAGTCTGGGAAAGGAATTGCTGACCGAATTCAATAATTAGGCCTGTTCAGCAGCTGCGTAGTTCTCTGGTGTCAGTGGTTTGTCCCTCACCTGTGTTCATGGGAAAAATAAAAAAAAAGAAACAAAAGTGATGTTTCCTGTAGGCCAAAAATAATCGTCAGGAAAAATTTGATGGTTGTGTCCTCCCGCTACCAATATCACTCAGATATTGGTAGTGGGAGGCATTCATAATTTATTTTTAATAAATGAAGCTTTCTTACTTGTAACCGTAGTTCCCAAAACTCATCATAAGAATGTTGCCTCTAAGGGAAGGCCTTATACGAGTGTTAAGGCTTGACCCGGCTGAAATAAATGAGTTACTGTGGCATTGGTCATGGTGTTTTTAGGACAAAACCCTGACCCTGTCCTAAAATGAACAACTATCTAATTCCGTATGCCAGGCCCCCATAACTGATTTAAAATGTAGCAGAGTATTGTACTGAGGAATTAGAAGGGCCATTTACTCTGAAATACAGTTTATGAAGAAAAATCTTTATTTTTCTAAATATTTTTTCTAAAAAGGGATATGTTATAAAGCTTGATATTTAATGAAATGGAGGAAGGAATTTTCTTTTTTCAGGTGTCACGTAAAGAAAGCATTCTTAACCTTACCTACCTCAATTTGATAAAACGAGGGATCACATAAAATGTAGGATTTTCAGAGCTTCATGTCTTCCATAGATTTAGTGGGTGAAGGGAAGAAGAAAGGGAGATGGGAGCATTTTCCATCACATTTAACAGTTATTCTACCACAGAACAACTGCAAAATAAACACGAGTATGACTGCATCAGTCAGGAAAAGAAAGGGGCTTTTATATGGCTCATAAGTTAAGATAATGCACTATTAGTGACATCCTTGTTACCTGGCAGCCACTCAGCTGTTATACACAGTAATATTTTGCTTAAAAAAAAAAAGAACAACGCAAATAGTGTAAAATCATCTCCCCCTCAAGTTGCATATGGTTTTTAGACACCTTGCATCATCAGATTAATTCTCCTTGCTCCAGCTGCCTGGTGCTGCCACAAGACAAGCAGTTTCTCATTGCTCAGAGGTCTGAGCATGGGGCAGCGTTTGCAGGGCGCTGCCACAGCGGTGCACGCCGATCTCATGAAAGACAGGGGCTGGGTGCTGGAAGCTGCCGTGCCGTGCTGTGCCAGCACAGCGTTGGGCCAGGCCTGGCATTCATCTGGCAGCAGTCCACGTGCGGCGGGGTGTGAGGTCTTCTCTTCTCAGCCTGGGACGTCAGATTAAAGTGGCAAATGGCAAGCTGCTGTGGCTGGTGCTCCGTTTTGGCACTGGACAGGAGGGAACATCTTGGCACACTGTGCAGCACCCTGCATGGTGCTTGGCTTTACTGCCGGTGCCAGCATCTCGGAGGTGCCCTAGGACTAGGTTAACGTAACACTGGAAAGTGTCACATGTGAGCATGGAAGGATGTACTTTCAGGTGTGTAATTACGTATCCCCTTGTCCTACCCGAAGCCAGCGACAGCACGGGTTCTGCTCCTCGGGTTGCTGTGTTGAGCTCATGTTCCAGCCACAAACAGGAGGCTGCAGAGCTGGGATGGCTGTGGCAGGGCTAGCTCTGTCCTGCCGTGGACGTGCTGCTTCACTCTGTGATGCCTTTTTGCAAGTGAAGAGAAAGTACAGAGAGTAGACGTGTAAATTTGATGTAGGCAGAAGATCAAGGTGCTTCCCTAAAGCAATGTCAGCAGAAAACCTAGCGCAGCTGTGCTTGGTTGCAATCTGTTATCAGCTCAAACAGACCCGTAGCTATGTGCCTAAGTACAAGGCTGCATATTTAATCCAGAACTAATCCTTGTTTTAAATTTGGCATGGCACCATCTAGATTTTGCCTATATCATTCTGTTTTTCATGCCTGTGGTTTGAAGTTAAAAAATCAGGGTGTAAAACAGTCTTCATGAAATACAGTCATTTCTGCCCGACTCCTTCTTGGCGCTTCCCGTGCTCGGGCTGTATGGGTGGCATGGTGACAGCCTCGTAAAGCCTGCTCAAGTGAGTTGTGATTCACAAGGAAGGCAGTTTCAGCAGGAAGCGGCGCAGGTTTGTAAGGAAGCTTATCCTCAGATCACTTGGTGCCATGTTTTCTCTTACATACAGAACTGGACAGAACTGCTGCCTGTTTCTGAACTTTCCAATTTCTTTTAGTCAGCTGTTGGGCATGAATATCAATCGAAGCTTTCTAAGCATTGCTCCCAAGTGGATTCTGTGAAAGGGTTTGGAGGCAAGTTTGGAGTACAAACTGATAGAGTTGACCAGGTAAGCAATTTCTTCTGGTACTGCAGCTACTTGAAGTCATTGAGTTTATCAGCTTGTACACACAGCTGAAAAATTCCAATACCTTAAAGTGCTGGTGTGGTCTGTTCTTCCTGATATATTTGAAGTTTAGCAGTAAGCTATCACGGACTGTTACAGAGAGAAATTTCTGTTTAAAGCAAAACAAAAGCCCTCATGGGACATTGAGTAGAGTTGAAAAGAAAACTGAAAAGAGATATTAAAATCTGTACTTCAGCTACACTGTGCTCTTTTGGAGAGGAAAAAAAAAATCAATGTAACTGTTACAGAAGGAAGGACTTGGGGATGGTTTGTCTTGTACTGCAACGTGAACTACTGCGCAGGATAACTGGCTTGCTGTTCCACGACTGTGTAACAACCCTTGTGCGGAAATGCTGAATTTGTCTTGTGCTGAATTTCTGTTGTGCTAAATTGCTGAACTTGGCAAGACAAGAGTATCTTGCTAGGACAATTTGTTTTGGCAAGGGATGACAAAACAAACAAAAAAAATGCACTTGACTATCATGTAAATGAATATGGCCTGTAAGTTTTAAGTAGGTATTTATGCTCCGATCAAAAGGGTCAGAACAGTTTGGAAAGATGCAAGAACTTTCTGTGCTGTTTGTCCACTGCCATGAAAGCAGTTTTTCTACTAATATCTGACTTTGTCACGTGCATTTTTATTTCTCTTCCAGTCAGCTGTTGGGTTTGAATACCAGGGAAAAACTGAGAAGCATGCCTCCCAAAAAGGTAAAGTGGTTAACTTTGCACACCAAAAACCCTTTTTAATACATGTTATTCAAAAAATAGGTAAAATAGATCTTCATTCTCTTATTGCTTGTGAAGGGCCTTGTTTAGTAAAGCCTCAACATGTCATTACCAGTGAATCAGGTGTTGAGGGATTTGCGTGAAAGAGGAGATGAAATAATGAATTTCAAAGCTATTGCATAAGTCAGTAGAGTTTTAATACAATGAAATACTGTGTCATTGTGAGTCTTGTTCTTCTTGTAGAAGTGGTGTTCAGGGATGTTTTAGAGAGGTTGGGAATTGTTCTTTGCTGTGTTGCACCCTACTGGAAATAGCATTAGATTTTAGAGGAAGCATAATAAACTATAGGACCATTGCACACCTTACTTTCAGTGTTTAAACTTAATTGTGTGTGCTAAAGGGTAACATTTCAGTTCTGAAGTAACCGTGGTGTTTATTTTTTTTTTTCCACTAATGGCTAGGATACGATTCTATTGAAAGCTGCTTTATTTCATTTTTGTTTTTTACTCCATACAGACTACTCAAGTGGTTTTGGTGGAAAGTATGGAGTACAAGCTGACAGGGTGGACAAGAGTGCAGTGGGATTTGATTACCAGGGTAAAACCGAGAAACATGAATCACAGAAGGGTGAGTAGATGCATATGTTGATAGATTCATACCCTGATGTGGCAGGCATTCATGACAGGCAGTGTTGTAAAATGCTTTGTTTTTTTAATTTCATCTGTTGCACTCCCAGCCTGTTGAAAATTAACACTATAAAATTTATGTTGCTAAAAACTTTGACTTCCGAAAAAGAAACCTAAAACCTAGTTTCTAACTGGTATTAAGTGATGATCCAACTGCCATTATTTCAGAAGCAGGGCATGTAGGTCTAGAGTTTTTTAAAACTTCTTTTGAAAAGCTGTAGATTAAAATACCTGAGACAGTAAGCAGTTTAACCACAACCGAGGAGTGTTTCTAAAAGAGTCAGCTGTTGGTAGAATAAAGCATTTATCAGAATTGGTAGTGTTTGGAGTTAATATTGGGTTGCTAATCAGGTTTCCAGGCATATCTGATCAAAAAATCAAGTATTTTATTGAAAAATTTTGACATTTTTGCCATCTGTTTTCTGTTTATCTCAAAGAAATATTTGTACTCTAAAAATGCTAGAGAGAAAAAGCGGTTGTTTATTTAAAAGCATACAGGCTGTTGCTGACATGGTTCTTGAAGTTCACTTTGCTATAAGTGTCTTAAAAAGTTTTTCAAGGAGTCAGTAGCCAGAATTGCCAACATCACCCTGTAGTTGAACTACATGTGATGCCATTTTATTTTCCTTCCTGAGAGAATGTATTCTGAAGAATTTATGATTTTGGTGTCCTGAATCGAAATTAACCAGCGATGTCAGTGCTTCTTTTAATACGTAATTTAATGTTAGCAGATCTGATTATCACAGTTTGTCAAGGTAACATTTTGTTGTTGAACACTTACAAACAAAACTCTTCACTCTTATCTCTAGATTATTCCAAGGGCTTTGGTGGTAAATATGGTGTTGACAAGGACAAAGTGGACAAAAGTGCTGTTGGCTTTGAATATCAAGGCAAAACGGAAAAACATGAATCACAGAAAGGTTTTTATTATCTTATTTAAGAATACCGGTTCAAAACAATCAGACTTTCCAACATAGGAAAACGTAATTTTTTTTTTGTTGTTGGTGGTGGTAAATGTGTGTTTGCATTTTGTGTATGTAGATTTCTACTTCCCTTAGATGTAAAGGAAGGCATTGGAAACTGTCCCTGAGTTTCACATTGTGATTTCCAAGGGACCTTATGTCCATATGGATGTTATTGAAGTAATTGTGTAACTGCACACATCTATGGTCTTCAGAGACAGTATCAAATCCTTCATTATTTATATATCTGTATTGTGCATATATATCTGTGAGGTATATGGGTCTAGATGGAAAGCACATCAGATTCTTCAAGTCTCTGAACATCGAGTCTGAGTGCTGTAATCAACACTCAATTTGTGGTGCTTCTTTGCATTGTGGTCCTAGAGTTACTGAATGGATGTCTCCTTTCCCTTGGCTGAGGTAGTGTAGCAGGGGAAAAAGAGTGAAACTATTAATGAAAGGGCAGCTTATCCAGTAACGTATCTGCCACATTACCCTTTTTTTCTAAATACTGTTTACAATCATAAACTGCAATAATGTTTTCTGAAACTTCATGCATACAGATTATGTGAAGGGGTTTGGAGGCAAGTTTGGTGTGCAGACAGACAGACAAGACAAATGTGCACTTGGCTGGGATCACCAGGAGAAAGTGCAACTGCATGAATCCCAGAAAGGTATATCAGTTCAAGATTCTTAGCCATTCTTTCTACCTTCTCTAATACCCACTTTTCTCATCCCTGTGTGAACCCTCCTTCCCTTGGTATCTTTAGCTACAGTCTTACAGTGCTAACAGGAATCTCCTTCTTCTGTGTTCAAACTGTTGCTGTGTATTAGTTGAACTGGTGTCTTCAAAGCAGGTTAAACACATCCGATAACAAGTCCCTGAAAGTTCAAACTTAGTGCTAAGTTCTCACTGGAGAAGCCTTACAATTTTGCAGGTAGTCTGGATTATTTTTTCCTTTTTCAGTTCATTCATATAAATCACAAATTAGCGATTACTTTGTACTTTCCTTGAGGATCTTCACAAATAATCTTCCTTTTTGTGTCTTTGGTTGTGTATACCCCTGTTTCCTTGCAGGGGAGATGTAGTATTTAATGCTGTCCTTTCTCGTTGCCTGCAAGATATCTATTCCCATGAAAGATTGGTACCCAGAAGAAAAGTTCCAAATCAGCTATTGCTAGCTGCCTGCCACCACTCTTAACTTAATTACGTTAATTAAGCTAAAATGTCTTACGTTAAAAGTGATCCTCAGAATATTGTTTTGCTGGATGTTCCTGCAGATTTGTTGTGAGAAGATTACCTGAAGCCCTGTTTCTTGTGCCCTCATTTTATATCATTTATTAAAATGCCTGTTGTAAGGCAGCAGTAGGGAATGATCATAGCTCTTAGCTGAGAGCTTTCTTTTCCTCAAGCTGTGTAGCAGCAGGGATATTGCTTCTTCCATTAAACAGTACTGTTTAGGAATATCTGAAGGGTAGTCTCCGTGGGCCCTATCTAACCACCTCTTTAAAAAGTCAGATCTGTAGCATACAAATGTTAACCATGCTGATGAAAAGAAGCTCGCTTCATCCTTAACTGTTGATCCTCTTGTATCTTGTTTTGTTTTGGTATATATACTATGTGTGTGTTTGTGTTCAGAATGTTGATCAAATGCAAGTGCATTATGCTGTTTGTATGAGAAATGTTGAGAAGTGATGGTTTTTGGTGACTTCAGAATGGTGTTCCTATGTCTGATAAATCATGTTGACCTCCTCCTAGTCTCAAGTGGAAACTTCTGAATTTACTTGTACAAAAGACTATTGCGAATTTTTTCACCATTCAAAATTATTGGTAACTGAGAAATATTGCAAAAATTATTTTGAGTGTCTCTGACTAAACTTTTTTATTTTCCTCCTTTTGTTTTTAATGTATTACATGTGGCTTTTTCAGACTATAAGAGTGGTTTCGGAGGGAAATTTGGTGTACAGACAGAAAGGCAGGACCCATCTGCTGTGGGGTTTGAATACAAGGAGAAACTAGCCAAGCATGAATCTCAACAAGGCACCGTTTTCACTTGTTACTTTCTTAACAGTGCAGCCACTTCTCACACAGTCTTAAATAGTTGTCTAAGTAGATCAATGCTAGTAATGTGCAGACACTTTCTTGCGCTTCTGTTCCTACATGATCTAGCAATGTTCTTCCATTTTATTCTTAAAATGTTACATGAAACAAGCCTGTATTCAGGAAACGATATCCAATGTTTAGTTAACAGCTCTAAAACATTATGCATTTAGTGATAATAACGACATATTTATTAGTATGATGTTAATGACGTTCTTACCAGTTCTAGGGTCTAAATGTGAAACTTTGCCTGGATAAATTGGTGGAAAAATATTCAGATCAGGACCATGCATGTAACCCTTAACAAGCAATGGATTGTGGCAAGATCATTTAAAAATGATTGTAGTCTTTAAAACAAGAAGTAGGGAATGTTTGTGGTTCTTGGGTGAGCAAATACTGTTATAATGCTCTCTTTATTCATTGTGAAATAGTTGGGGTACAAACCATGAATTCCTGGTTTTCCGTTATCTTAAAGTGAGAAGTCTGGATCAGGAAAATGTAAGTGTAGTATATTTATTCTGGCTGAAAATACATACAAAGCTGAAGAGAATGAGGTTGTTCATTCTGATAGTCAGTATTTTCCTGTGCTATAGTGACACAAATTCAAACTTTGAGTGTCAGACGTGCCTTAGCAGACCCCAAGTAAAAACACTAAAATAACTGGTTAGGGGACCCAAGTGGTTTTCGGACTGTGAGGAGAAGTAGTAATTGTAATTGTGTTTTAGGGAAAACACAACAGAAAAGTCTGTTCATTTACAGAGTCTAAGGGCATGTTCCTACAGACAGTTCAGCAGCTCGGTGCCACCAGAAAGTGCTGTTTTTCCAGCCACACACTCTTGCTTCTTCTGTTGCACTGGCTCTGGTGCTAGTCGCACATTTCTTTAAGTAGAAGAAAAATTTTCTTTGAGGTTCTTTCACTGGAAACATCAGAAAGTCACTCTTGTCAGGATTTTTTTTTTCTTTTTATGCCACTAGTGAATTAAATTGCTTCTGGAGCATAACAAGCACTAGAGTCAGCATCAGGTGAGAGCAGGAGTGTGCAGCTCACAGGTGGTACAGAGCAGCAGGGCCACCCCATTTACATGGTGGTGAGCTGTCGCAGACTCGTGCTGTCTTGTGGAACTGCCTCTTTCCATATGTGTAGCAGTAGTTATTACCAATGACGTTAGTATTCATCAGTTAGGTATCATGACCAAATCCACCTGAACAAGAAATTTGTTACATTTTTCTGCCATTCATAGAATTTACCAAGTTAAGGAGAAAAAAAAATAAAATAAAACCTCTGTGGTCACTGAAGACTGGATGTCACTCCTTAAGGAAAGAGAAGTGGCTTTAGGTTATATGATTTCTGCAGAGGGCTAAGAATTGTTGCTGTGAAAGGCTGTGTTACAGAAGTGATGCATTAGAAGGGCTCATCCCTTATTCCTTGCTTGATACCTTATCAGTCCTCAGCTTAATGTTTTCTCAAAGAATGCATGTGGCCCCCAGTCTCTCATCTGCTGGTGTACCTGAAGGCTCTTGCGGTTATGTATCCTTCCTGCATCAAAAAACAAGTTGCATTTTCTTTGGCGGCTGTCACTGTATCTTTGCATGCAGCTGAGATGGCTATTTGCACTTGAAATGGCTATTTGCGTTTGGCAGAAAGATGGACAAAAAACTCCCCACTCTGATCTTTTTATCCTGCTTTTAGATTATTCAAAAGGATTTGGTGGGAAGTATGGCGTACAGAAAGATCGGATGGATAAGGTAAGTTACTTAAAACAGCCGTGACTTAAATAGCCTGTAGGGATAAAAAATAGTATAGTTAGATCTGTAGTGTTCAGCTTTCTATTTCTGGATGCTTCTTCAGTATATCATTAGAATTATTCTGTGATTTTCCAAATCTTTATAAGGCAAATGAGCATGATTCTGTGATCCTTTGATCCTTTTAATGGACTGGTTAAAATAAGTGTCAGGTATTTACCAACTTTGCCCACTTCTCTATATGAGAATTTGTTTCAGTATACTGTAACAGTAAAAGATAGGGCAGCTCATAAGTCCTTTCTACTTTTCCATTTTTAAATTGAAAAAGCTAGAAAATTAAGAAGTTCACACTGAGATTTGCCTAATGAACGTGTACTCTCAGCTTCATATAAGACATTTTAAAGTGAGACAGTAGAAGAATTTGAAAGTCAATAGGATTCTTTTTCCCTTGCGGCTGCAGGACTCGAGACCATTCATTTGAAAAAACAACCAAACAAAAACCTCATATTTTGCATGTTGTTTTCAAAACGTTCCTTCTGATTTAACAGTATCTTCTTACATAAGAGAACTGGCTGCTTTTACCTTGGTAGAAATCTTTCACTGTATGGATTAGAACATCAGCATATACACAATAAATGTTTAAGATGTTGTCTCACTTTCAGTTCTGATGAGTCATCTGTTCATAAACTACATTTTCTTTTTAATTAGTAGGATTTTAATGTATTTAGGTCTGTCCCTGAAGAATAACTCAAAGTAGTTTGATTTACAGAAATAATTATTCCATTTGTCAAGTTTTGATTCTTCCTGATTTTATTTTGGTGTTGTGAAAAAAGCTGTAGGGGCGATACGAAAAAAAAAAGTACATCACACACTGAAGCTGTCTGAATGTCTTCATGAATTTGTGTTTTGTTAATGTAATTTTTTCCTCCTTGCGGATAGAATGCAGCAACTTTTGAAGATATTGAGAAACCATCATCAACATATCAGAAAACCAAGCCAATAGAAGCTGGTAAGGCACTGTCCCCAAATCCGTTCTCTGGAGTTGATAATGTTCAGAAGTCCAGATTGCTATTGTTGATGCAGCTGTGATGTGTAAGAATCATCTAGAGGGAACCGTTGTATTTGCAGGTCTCTAGCAACCTCCGCTACTGTCTCCCTCTTCCTGTTAGAGGTTTTTCTGTGTTTTGTTTTTTTTCTTTGCTAAAATTTGTACCATAAACTCATTCCAGGCTACCATTATTCAGAACCTTGAACAACATTTGACTGACTTTTCTTTTTTTCTTTTAATGTCACAGTTGCTAATAAAACAAGCAGCATCCGAGCTAACTTTGAAAACCTAGCCAAGGAAAAAGAACAAGAAGACCGAAGGAAGGCAGAAGCTGAGAGAGCACAAAGAATGGCCAGGGAGAAACAAGAACAGGAGGAGGCTCGGAGGAAACTGGAGGTCAGTAGGATTCAAATCTCTTTCGGATAGCATTTCAAGTGTGTTTCATGTACAGTTGGGTGAAAAGAGACTCTTAAGAAAAGACATTTTCTTTCTTTCCAGCTAGGTTATAAAGCTCTCTTTTGTGTGTGTGCGTGTATTTCTGCCTGTGCTTCACCTGTTTACAGTACCAACCATCTATCAACATGCGCCATATCTATATCAGACATCAGATATGGCGATGGAGTAACACTTAAGTGTATATAATTTTGGTATTTAGCCTACTCAAAAATAAGTAAGCTAGTCTTGGGTGCTAATCTCTGTAGTCTGCTCTTGTCCTAATTTATCTGTACTGTACTTCTGCCTTTTGGTAATACCAGATTCCCATGGGCATCAAGGGCTTTGTAAGAGGAGATACAATGGTCCCCTGCAGGCCTCATGAGTGTTCATTCAAGAAGTTTGATAGTAGTTTGATAGTTAGTGATGCTGTTCTTTTTGGAATCGATATTGTTGAAAATTGAGGTGGTATCATCTGTTGGTGTGCCACACCCATGAGGTGAGGGAAAATAATCTTCCAAAGGTTAATCAAATCTTAGTTTGGGAATTAAGAAAATGACATTTTAGCATCGACATGCTTAAAAATGTAGTGGTTTGTGTCTTACTCATATGCAAAATAATTCCAGGAGATGTTTAGTCAGAAAATACGTCTTACCTGCTTCATAGAATTTGCATGTTTGGTGAAATTCTACTGCTAGGTGGAAGGACTCGTCCTTCATGTCTAGTTCGTTTGCTTTCTTACACAATGCCTGAGGTGCCTTAGCATCAGTAATGCTGAGGGCCTGCTATTTGCAGCTCTAAGCTTTCATGCAAGCTGCTGTCACAGTCTGTCCAGACCCTCTGTGGCAGTTTCCCCTGTGGACCTACTCTGTTATTCTGATTTCATGGCATCATACTTGCACGCCCTGTTACTCTTGTGGTAGGGACTGGAAAGCAACTGCTATTGGCATAAGAGTAGTCTCTTTTCTTCTTCTGCTTCACTTTTTGTTTCACAGATACCAGTCTATAGTAGGGAAGACTAAAGAGTGCACAAAAAATAGTAGTCTTAAAAGCCAGGTAAATGCTACGTAGCCGTCCATGCACACTGAGACTTAACAGCCAACCTGTAAGCAGCACTGCTCAATTAACGTGCTCCAACTGGTGCTAATAGTGTCACAAGTAATAACCATCTGGGAGATGGAACAGATCCTGATGAAAAGCATATAGTGTTTGGGGAGTTGCACAGCAAAAACTGTCATCCTCAGTTAGTCTGTTTATCAGCAGTCTTGAGCCATGTTACTCCCTATGCCAGCAAAGCAGTTGTATAGTCCCACAAAAGCAGGAAACTAACTGTACCAAACAAAATGTCTAGTTAACCTTGCTCCGTTCATTGGTTGGCTTCTCAGCTCTGCTGTTCACAGGTGAGCAGACCAGTGCTGCTTCTGAAACAGCTCTGTAGTTTTGCTGTGCTGAAACAGCATGGCTTGTGTATTGTGTGTGTAGTTTGACCTTTGAAAGCTGCTAACTCCCTTTTGACTTCTGTTTGAAAAGGGGCGAATTCTAGCTTTATAGAATGAATCACATCTCTCCAACCAAAGTGATGGCTGCTTTTTTTCTTTCTTCTTTCAGTTTATGTCCTCTTTTGCCTTATGGCTTCAAGATGCACAGTGCAAGCATATGTTCATTGCATACATTTATCACAAGACGAATGGGAGTTCATCTTTGTGTGATTTTTTTCTAATGCTGCCTTTCATCCTTGTGTACTTTGTAAACTTTTAATACCTTCCCCCAGCCACTGTTTGGGTTTCTTTACTGTCTTGGAGAAAAACCTGTTACACCATTAACACACCACCTGCCACTTTCATAAAGCCATGAGAGGAGGAGAGAAAGAGCTGAAGTTGAGAAGTCAGTCTTTTCTTTTGATAAGGTCAGCAAGCCTGTTCTGGGGCACCACTTTGAGCATTAGTCAGCTTGGACTGCTCTGTGTCATTCTCATCATTGGCACCGGCCTCTGGCACTGAGACAAGTTGAACATTTGCCTTGAGGAGAGTCCCTTGGTTGCCCTATCCCCAGAGCAGTGAAGCCGAGATAAGTCCAGTCTTGGACAGTTGTTGTGGGAGCTCTTTAGGTGAGAAAAGTTGAATGCCTCAGTGTTGAAAGCCATAGCAAAATGCCATCAGCGTGTGTCACCACTTTCTTCTGGTACAGCTGTTGAGCTGGTAGCTCTACAGCTCCTCTATCGCCAGGCTGTCAGTGCTCCTGAACTACTGTCCGCTGTTTCCAGCGTGCTTCAGTGTGTTTAAGCGTACATATCACCAATATCTAGGTCTAGCATCTGGTTGTTTCCCTAACAATGTGGTTTTCACTCCTCATCCTCCCCAGCCCTTGTCCTTCCCACCAACACTGCAGCTCTAGTCAGAGAGCTGTAGTCTGTTAGCTCTGGGGTCCATTCCATGGTATGAATGCTCTTTTTGGACACAGCCTGGAGACAACCATGAAGTTTCAACATTGCTCTTGAAAGTGCAGCTTCACTTTTCCTTCAAGAGATCATAGAATCACAGAATGGTTTGGGTTGGAAGTGACCCTTAAGGATCACCTAGTTCCAACCCCCCTGCCGTGGGGAGGGACACTTTCCACTAGACCAGGTTGCCCAAAGCCCCATCCAAGCAGGCCTTGAACACCTCCAGGGATGGGGCAACCACAGCTTCTTGGGGCAACCTATTCCAGTGCCTCACCACACTCATAATAAAGAATTTCTTCCTAATATCTAATCTAAATCTCCCCTCTTTTAGTTTAGAGTTATTATGCTTGTCCTGTCACTATACTCCCTGATCTCGCTTGTCTTTTCACTTGTCTTCTGCCAGCACATTGGATCTGGATAATGTTATGGTTTGTGACTTGCAGCGGCATTGTTAGCCTTGCAGGATTTAATTTAGTAGGTACTTATACAGTTATCCAGGTAAGGAAGAACTATGAAGCAGGCTGATGGATGTCACAAGTGTTGTGTTGTTAACAAGGCTTTTCTGTGTCCATGAGATCACCTTGGAAAGCCCTTGCTTCCAGCTGAGAATTGTTAAGAAGTACCAGCCCCTAAGAAAAAAGGACTTTCTCAGCATTCATCCTCCTCTTTAATTTTTCTCTCTAAGGCGTGTGCTTTCATCTGGCAATAACCACATTCCATCATCGCTACTTTTGCTTAGTTCTCAGACAAGGTGGCTGGTGGTTTTAGGTCTTTTCAGTTAGCCTGTCTGAATCTTCGTAGGTCGTCTCCAAGATACTAAAGGTAGTGGCTAGACAACACTCATAACTGGGGACTGTTATTTCTTTATTTTTTGTACATTATGTTCAGTTTTGCTCTGCACTTTTGCTACAAGCAGGTTGCTGTTCCTAAAGATGCACGGAGGTCCTCTATATGGTGGCAGTCATGTCTTCAGAGGAATGCCCTTCATGTTCCCTCTGGCTTGAAGAGTAGGGAAATCAGTGTATTCCTTCCTCTAGGTTTAGAAAATGCTGTGTAATTCTGTTGCACCATGGCTGCATTTTCATGAGGAGGAGCAGCAGCTACATACCAGTGTTCTGGAGATCAGGGCTTAGTTCAAGAACAGAGCTTTCCTGCTTTGCTTATGAGGTGATGACTGCATGATATGGTTTAGGAGATGTTCTCTTTTCACTCAAGGTGGCAGTTGCCTGAAGTGTTGGATGAGGGGAGAACGGGACTCTGATGTTCACGTGTTGGTCCTTTAGCTCTGTTAGATGGGCTGTGTTGCAGTCCTCAGCAAGAAGTGGGAAATCTGTTCTGGTGGCCGTGGGAGTTTTCTTAAAAGTTGCATAGCTGCTATAGAAAGTATTGATGTTTCTTTTTGAGAGAAGCTTTGTGTCCAGGCTCGCTCTCAGGCACAGTCCTGAGACTGGCCAAATGGACTGGTTCGTGCACTTCTCGAGGTGCCTCTGTTGCCAAGCGTTTTGCTTAGAGTAAGGCAGGACAACATGCTGCTAGCTTCCATCATACTGGTGTTAACCTGTGCCTTTCGGTATTGGGCTGCCTTTGCCTTTCAGGGACTTCTTCAGTTCTCTCGAGCTGATCTGTGTAACAATTTCTGTCTCACTCACTCGAACCTGACATAATCCTCATTGTGCTATGGATGCTGAATCGCTCTCAGAGATTACTCCTATTACTCAGAGACTACTCCTATTCCAACCTAGTTAAAGTCATTCTTTTAATCAGTAAGGAGGAGATGTGTGTGCCAGAAAGCCAGGCTTTCTGCGTAGTATTCTCATTGGTCCATCTCCCCTTTCATTTTATCAGATTCGTAGTCTGGAAAGAGTGTGGGAAGTTCAGCCTTTCCATTAGCTCTCTTGCTGTTCATTTTGCGTGATCAATGTGCTCATAAGTAAGATCTGTGGATTGAGGGTGGTGAATTTGGGCTCTTGCTTCCCATTTCAGCTTTTTCATTGAGATTTCTTCCTGCTGAGGAAACAGTTCTCCAGAAGGGTTTAAATGTAGTAGCACAGGTTCTCATGAGTCAGTGAACTGTTGTCTTTTTCTTCCTTTTCCTTTCTCTCTCAAAATGGCTTTCTGCCTATACTGTTATTTTTGCTGTAAGTGTGGGTTAAATTCAAGCCGTTATGCTTGATTTTTCTTGTGCTACATCAAAGATTCTGTTGCCTGGACACATTTGAAGTTTTTTCCAAAGCTGGTATTTAAATTTCACCATAACCAGATGATTAATGCTCTTCCAGACTGAACATCTCCCTGGTTAATTGTGTGGTTCTCTGGGCACTGAGGGAGGGAGGATGAGGTTAAGGGGAAGCTGAAATGATGCTGGCTGTGCTGCCCCACACTCAAGCTGAGCATGAAAAGGGGAGGGATGCAAGTGCACCAGCCACAGCTGCTGTGAAGGGGTGGGGGGCTTTGACTTAAGCAAGCTATTTCTTTAAGAGAACTTCCTTGCACAGACAGAAAGTTCTCTCACTTTAAGAAAGTATGTGGGCACACGCCCTCCCACAATGGGAATGTACATATGGGCCGCATTCCTTCAAGAATCCTGTTTACTGGTAATCCTTTTTCTTTTTTGCTCTTCACATATGTCGCATAGGCAAGTGGTGTTCAGGGAGCTCTTCTTCAACTGCTGTTACCAATCGACGAGTGCCTCATGATTTAGCTAGAGAACAATGCAAGATGCTGTTGCACATGGAGCATTTCCTTGTGGAAGAAACCCAGCTCTGAGGCAGCCTGAGGTGGACCGTACAATTTAAATGCCTTATGGCAATTATGCTGTGCTTGTCTTAAACAGCAGTCGAGATTGCAGAGACTCAGTTCGTGGGACAAATTATTCAATAATTATTCATTATACAGTGCTTCCCTTTGTTAATGGATTGATGCTAGTTAGTTTGTCCCCAAAGTTAGGTTTGAGTTATATAGATGGTTTGCTAATGTTTTTTTCATCTGTAGTACAGCAGTTAAAGTGAGGAAGGGCATCTGGACAGACTTTTTTCAGAAAGCACAGCATAAGCTTTGAATTGGTCTTCAAAGCTGTCTCTGTTCTCAGGACACATTTTGCTTTCTTTGTTTGATGTATTTTTTTCTAAGCTGTGAAAAACAAAGAAAAGGAAGGTTTTTATTTATTTATTTATTTTGGTGATAAAGTCCTCCCACTTCATCTCTGGTCTGTGATTTCTCCTTAGAATCCTCTGGAGAGTTGTGGCTTGATGAACCTAAACAAATGGAGAGCACAGTCTCCCATAAATTGTATTTTCAGTTCTTTTCTACAAAAAAAGAATAAGGTTTGGCTCTAGGTACACTGACTTCTTTTCCTCTGTGGTAAAGAGAGGCAAAATGAAATAGTTAGCTGACAGTCTTGAAATATAAACTTTTTATAAAATTATGCAACCAATGTTGTGTTTTTTTGGGTACAGTTTGCCAGTTTCCCAATGAATGGCTTCTTAATGATAATTGTGGTTCTGCCCTCCAATTCACAGGTGGGATGGCGCAGTGTGAAGTGCTGGAGTGCCAGAATGGTTGATTCATATTCATGCTCTTTGTGTTGCAGAATACAATAGCAATACTGCTTTTATTTCTACCACATGGAACTCTTCTGAACGTTTGAACCCCTCATTGTCAGCATATAGGATTTAATTTTGTACGAGCTATTCAGTCTTTTGCTTTGGCAGGCTTTTGGCAGACCTGCAAGAGCTTACAGGATCGTTTCTCATCAAGGACAATATATCAGTTGTATAATTAGAACATGGGGGCTTCAGGTTCTCTAAACTTATGCTAAAATGGTACATGAGGCCCAATCAGCTAATGAACAGAATGAATATATTGAACACAGAAACCCTGCAGCTCCTGTGGAAGTATGCCAAAGAACATTGGGTACTCTGTTTTTAAACTCATGTATCCATACGTACTTTGCAGTTTTTGTTTCTTCATTTTTTTTCCTCTGCTGCTTTGCAGTATTGCTGAGGCTTTCCTGTTACAGCGAGTCTAAACCCCCAGGCAGGTCTAATGATGGAGGCAATCCAGGCCCGTTCTGCTCCCTTCTCACTTCAGTTTATTTCAAAATGTGTTGTTTATCTCTGTTATTGGAGGGTTTATTTCTTTCATCAAACAGTGATTAAACTGCACTGAAGCTTTTCTTTCTCTTCAATTAAGGAGCAAGCTAAAGCCAAAAAACAGACTCCACCACCATCTCCTACCACACAGCCAGCTGAACAGAAGGCACCCTCAAGCCCAGTCTATGAGGTTTGTTAACGTCACTATCAGTGCCTCATTTTTGATCCTAAGTGTAGGAACCTCTTTACAAAATCTGGACAACCCTCTCTGATTGTTTCTGCAGGATGCAGTTTCGTATGATACAGAGTCTGCCTACAAGAACTCCAGCACAAAGTACTCAGCTGCGCAGGAGCCAGAGCCCGGCTACAAAGCTGCAGAGTCAGACTACCAAGAAGCAGTGAGTCAGCGAGAGGCAGAATATGAACCCGAGACGGTCTATGAAGTGGCTGGGGCAGGAGACCACTACCAAGCAGGTAGAGTGTCCATTTCTCATGTGAAAGAAACCTTTTAAGATGAAGACTGACTTCCTTGGGCAACAAGTTAATAAATAGTTGTGCTGATATCACACTACCCTCATTTTCTGAAGTTGTTGTCTCATGAGACTTTGTAGATACCCCAGCAACAAACTTTAGTTAGGGGATGCAGATGTGGCTAGAGCAGAATTGAAATTACTTAACTTCTGTGAGATGATGTAGGAATAATTACAGTGCTTTCTAGCTTATCGGTTCAAACAGGAACTGAAGAGTAACCATTTTCACCCTGTGTAATGCAATTCAACTTCAGAAAAAAAGCATAGTGATTGAGTTTAGATGTGTGTTAAACCAATGCTGGCCTAGCAAGCAAAAAATCCTGTCAACGATTCTTGGACTGTGAAATTGATATAGTGTGTTCCATGCTTATGAGGGAGTGCAGTAAGGATGTTCAAAACTAATGGCACTGAAAGAATATAGTTCTTCTGAATTACTGTTTTTCTCAGCTCTTCTGGTTACTAAAATCCTGCTTGCTCTGATACAAGAATGTGGAAATTCTGAACAGACCAATTCACACACACCCCCAAACATGCACACCTAACAATTTATGTTAAATAGTCTCTTACATGCTTATCTTGGGCTCAGTTGTTGTTCTGCCACTTTTTTAAGTGCTATAAAGCTAATAATTTTTATTTTATACTGTATTAAATGTCTAGTTGTGAACACTTCCTGTCAGGCTTTAATTGTGTGCGATTAGGAAAAAAAAAAGTCCATTTCAGAAGGTACGTCAGCACTGCTCAAAATCTGCATAATTTCCTGCTTCCTGTGTGGATTAGCAGTAGAATGAAAGGAGGAATGCCACAGAAAAGAATTTGGGGTGATAGGTAGAATGCTTTATGCTTTTAATTTGTTTCTTTTCTTTCTCTCTCCCCTTAGAAGAAAATGCTTATGATGAATATGAAAATGAACTTGGAATCACAGCCATAGCCCTTTATGATTATCAGGCTGGTAAGCAAAGCTCTTGTTCTTAAACTTGTTTTTGAATACTGTTTTTTGAAAGATAAAACAAGCTTTGTTTTTCCTTTTCCTTCCATCTTGTAATTTCTTGTAGTGGCGTATGAAATGAAGATATGAGGAATTAGGAATGTTTAACAAGAGGATAGTTAGCAGTATAGATATTTAGCAGTAGCATGTAGACACTTCTGAAAGTTACTACCCGCTGTTTTTAGAAATTGTGTGTGCTTAAAAATCTTTTTTAACCAATTGCTAACACTCTTATTAAACCCTTGGTGTGTGTAATTGTTTAAGGTTCCTCTGATTAATTCTGGGGAGAGCTCAAGAAAGTGAAGTGGTTCCTCAGTGTGTTAGGTAATAACTGCTGCTCTTAGAAATGCAGTGGATAAGAACCAAGCACCGTGTCAGTGCTGAGGATGAGGAAGCAGTGTCTTTACAGGCTGGTATTGCCTCGTGCCGTTTCAAACACCCTGCTGGGAGGGAGGAAGGTGATGGGTGTTCGTGTTATCTTTAGTGACGGTGGGCTGATAGATGAGATGGTCGTGCGGACCACTCTGCAAATACTGAGTCTCTTCTGCTCTCTCTCCAGCGGGTGATGACGAGATCTCCTTTGATCCAGATGACATCATCACAAACATAGAAATGATCGATGATGGCTGGTGGAGGGGTGTCTGCAAAGGCCGATACGGGTTGTTTCCAGCGAATTACGTGGAGCTGAGACAATAGAGACTATTGTCTACTGGTTATGCCTTAATTCCCCAGTCAATAAATCTGACTTAATACACTACAAATCATGATGCTTTTCTGAGGATGGAGGGGTATATACATATTGCTTTTATATTTAATACTATGCTGATGCTTTTTAAAATGTTTATGCCACAGAAGTTGCTAATATATTGTAACTACAATGTTCTTCACTAAGGCTCTTAAAATGATTTTCATGCATTTGGAAACATTTCTTCTCTGCCAAATTAGCAATTGTCATAAAAGGCCTTTCCGAGGACGATTAGCTGTCTGTCATAATATTGCATGTTTTACTCATAAGTGAGCAGATTTACCTAGTGTTTAAGTCTAGTTAGTCTTCCACTAAATGTTTTCAGCTAAGAAAATCATGGCTATGCAGGTTATTTGCATTTCCACTAAGCAAGGGGGTGGGGAGGACTGGGGAGGGGCATAACTTTTTTTTTCTTTTCCAGGTAGTGTGTGAAAAAGCAAAGAGAATGCTTGAAAGTTGCAGCTAATGGCAGTTAATCAAGTACTGTCCAATATTTACGGAATATTAGTGTTATGAAGGAAACAGTCTGGTTACTTTTTCCTTCTCTTTTAAAGTGAACTTTCTTGGCTATTGCATTGATTTTTTTTTTTTCCCCTCCTGATCTTGCTATTCCTCTTCATGTAATACCAGAGGAGGGCTGCAAACACTCTAGCACTGATTATCCTGAATTTCTTCACATCTTTGTTTTGTTCCACCCTCCCCTCTCTCACAGGAAAACTTGAAAAAATTACAAGTGTTGAGTCGTTCAGTGAAATTCCTACTTGTTCAAAGGGAAACTGGCATCCAAATCTGTGCGACTACCTACAGGAGTAGTCTCATTGCTTTAAGCAGGAGGAAAAAAGGCAAGATGGAATTGCAGTTGCATTCTGTGTACAATGCATCCTTTGTTCATACAATAAAACAGGCAGGCCTGCTGTGCAGTAGTAACATTTTTATACAACCATATTTGAGTTGAGGAATATTAATACAAATAATTTGATTTAAAACCCATAGAAATATTCTCCATTTTTAAACCATACGAGAGACAACTGTATTTTTTGTATGTTCTACAAAAACTGCCAGTAACATTCTGCTAAACAATGAAGTTAAACCTGTTCTTTGCCAAATCTAAAACTGAAGTTTTTGTCATTCTAGAAAGCTGACTTCACAGCAGATTTAGAGTCCCTACCAAAGATAGTAAGTTGCATCTAATAGTGCACATGTTAAGTGTATGTACTGTTTGTTTCCACCTTCTGATCAAAACAGGAATGGCAGAACTGGTATGGTAGCTAAGAAAGAATGCAGAGAATTTTTATAAACTGTAAATTTGGACCAATGGAATATAGAAGACCTGTACAAAATGGTAAAATATATAATGTATCTTAGAAGGCATCGTGTTGAACCAATTCTTGGATGGTTGGGACAATCCTTAATGAATGTCATATGTATGTCATTATTATATATATTTTTTTCCTTTCCATGGTCTCATTTCTGTGTTGTATTTGCATTACTAGGGTTGGGTTTTATATGCAGTTTATTTTATCCAATTTTGCATAGAACACCTCATAGAGGGGATATGATTTTTGTAAATTAAATATTCAATAAACTTTTTGAACCATTTGCATGGAATATTTTTGTATTTTTAAGTTACTTTGTTAGTTTGTTACAGATGGTTCATCTCATCTCAAGTTGCATCTGGGAGCAGTTTGCATTACAGTGAATGATATTTCCTCTGAGAGCTGCTGCGTGGTGCTTGGTACCAGGGGATGGCAAGGCTGGGGCAGGTGGCTGCTGCGTGGAGCCCTTCTGGGGTCCTTTTGTGTGAATCACGGGTATAAGGCTCGTTCTGGGCTTTGGTATGAATTTTGTAGCCTGAAAGTCAGTAGGGAGACCAGGTTTTGCATGCTTGGCTGCTCTTCCACCATGCTTCCTTCTTCACTTCCATTTTTTGTTTCCCTCAAGGTGCCTGAACAACCGCAGTAATTCTGGCGAAGCAAGAGATTAGCCTTGGGTACAGGGGGGAAAGCCTCAAAGGGAAAGAAGGACTTGCACTGTACGTGGGCTCACATGCATGCTGTGTGTCATCAGGTGACACTATCATCAGCATTAGGGGGATTAAGTTTGGGGAGTGTATTTGTGTGTTGCCTCACCTAATGGAGAAGGTTTTGATCTCTAATTCAAGCTACTGATCTCATTATCACCGTGTGGCAAGAAGTTCTCTGCTAGATTGATTTAATACTTTGTCAAGCATATGTAGGTAGTAGTGTTATGACTGTACTATTGCTACTATGAGATTAGATGTATTAAATTCTTGAAGTTTTAAGATCACTCTTATTCATCAGTAGTAATTGCTCAAGCTAGCTGAAACGCTTCTGGAGAAAAACACCCTAAACTCTCTGAATTCATCATCAGAGCGGCTGGCACAGCCCTCCTTGTGGGTAACTAATGCGAGAAGAAAGCGAGCCCCATTAATTTCTGTTAATGGATGCCTTCCTGAGTCACCGTCTGACTTTGGGTGAGCTATTTGCTTTCCTGACACCTTGAATCCATCACACCTCGGCACAATGCAGTTGTCGCTCCTCAGCATGCCTGGTCTTCAGCTGATGGAAGGCAGCAGTGGCACTGATTTCATTCATTGCCTGATCGATCAATGTTTTTACACTTCTAAATGTCATTCTTCTAAATTAATTACGGTTAAGCACGTAGTAAGAACACTCAATGAATTGTTTCTATATATAATGTTTTATATTATTTTATAGTATTTTCTTTGTCTATTTCTGCAATAATTACTAATGACAACAAGGAGAGAAGACCATGGCTTGAAAGGTGGTTATGTAGGAGGTGGGGAAGCTCCCATAGAAGTGAGATACCTTTTATTGTACCCTGTGTGCTGGACTTCCTCCATCCCTTATGAGTGCTTCCCTCACTATGCTGCCTTCAGGCCCGGGCAGCGTGCAGGGTTAGCCCAGCACAGGCATGCCAAGAGCCTGCACAGTTCTGCCAGAGCATTTCTCGGATGCATTTTATCAACCTTCTTAAGCTGCTGCTTTATTTTTAGTCTGCGCAGATGGCAGGCTTAAGAGGATGGTGAAGAATGCTCCTGCATCCCATTTATTTTCTGTAAAGCCTTCGAGCTGTGGAGTGCTTTGCTGTTTTTTTTTTTTTTTTATGTGCAATGGGCCATTTCCAACGCGTTAATTCTGACTAGCTTGTCAATAGCAAGAGTCAACCTAACCAGGTTTTGACTTTTACCAAGGATGGGGAGTGGGAAGCAAGGGCATCACAAAGCAAAGCAGAAGGAAGTTCCTTAGAAGAGGGGCTTTGGCTTGAACAAGTGAGCAGCAGAAGTGTCGCTGTGCATACCAGCAACATTTTATATTGTACAAGGGCTGTGTGTCCTCTGCAGCCTTTCCTGAACCCAGAAGGGTGACAGTCATGGTAATCTCAGCACAAGTTTTCAAGTCCCTTGCCTTGAAAGCCAAGAGCCACGCAACTGCATGCAAAAACACACAGTGAATGATGGCAGCAACTGCACCAACTAGGGGAGGAATTTCCTGAAATGTACCATCCCTAAGCACACCCACATAAAAGTAGCACACTGGCTCCTTGTGAGGGGCAAGAGCAGCTGCCATCTCATGTAGGTAGTGGCCACCTTGCTGCGGGCTTTCTGCATTGCACAAGGGTGTGGAGCCTTCATGTCTGGAGGCATGTTGCTTGGTTTTTACTAAATTTGGAGATGCTTCCTCAAATTCTATTCACGTTGAGTACACTGCTTCTACAGTGATTTACAGACACAGCTGTGAAGTCAGTTGGTGAGAGGGAAATTAACGTACGAGTCCATGGAAAGAGGAAAAAAACAAAAATCGATCTCAAGTGCGTAATGCTGAGTGTGCGGAGTAGTGGCCTGGACATCATCCAGAAGGGGAATTGGAATTGATTAAAATAGCTTTCCTTGACGCATTTATCCCAGACTCTGGAAAGCTCTGGCAGAAAAGGGGCACTGCATCTCCCACTGCCCGGCCAGCCAGGGAGCCTCGAAGGGTCACGAGGTGGCACACGATAGCTTTCCCCAAAAGCCAGCACGAGGTGGCACACGATAGCTTTCCCCAAAAGCCAGCTTGTACTGCGTAAAAGCAGCAGCTTGCCTGCCCTCAGGTGGGGCATGGTGAGAACCTGCTCCACGGCGGATCTTCTGTGTGGATTAATGGGCTACCCAGGTGGCAGCGCTGCCAGAGGAAGGAAAGCATAAAGCTGGGGCAAAAGGTGTGGCTAAAGGCACATCAGGAGCTGGGGAATCGCTGAAAGACTTACTGACTTGATGCTTTTAAACGCATCATGAGGCCTATGATTGCAAAATCCTCAGACAAATTATACTGTTTGCTTTCTGGCCCATTTTGGCGATGAGGTCGAAGAGGCTAAATAATATTACATTTGCCAACACTAGTTATAAAGATGTCAGGTAAAAAGCTTTATAGTTTTTATTAAGAGCAATTTCCCTCACCATTTGGAGCCTAGTAAAGCTGCCAGTGAATGATTATTAAAACCTTTTAACTGGATAAAGAAATATTTTGCTTCAGTGATTAGAGATGAAGCTAGGGAACTGTTGAATGCATGACCTTGTGCTGGAGGCACGGAGGCAGGGGCTCAAGCACGACACCAGCCTGCGGCCCACTGCTGTGGTGTTCCTGTGGGGCACGGGCCTCTCTTCCTCTCCTATATGGCCTCCCTGCTTGTGTTTAGAAGGAAATGGTCCATTTCAAAGGTTTCAGACACACATTTTCCATTTCAAGCTTATTTTACCACTGTGAATGTATAATGCAGGTACACGTGTGTGTGTATATATATGAGTGTGCATGCGCCTGGTGTGGGTGTGACACAAGGAGCCACGACGCGCAGGCCCGTGCTGCCACCTTGCAGGCCATGTCCCATCGCTTGTGGCGATACTGCCTCACCTTGCGGGATGCAGGCCGTGGGTAGGACTGGCTACAGTCACAGGTTTCTCTTGTGAACGGCCTTCAGGTGGTCAGATGTGGAGGCCAGAACAGCTCTTGGTTTGTGTGGAAAGCTTGGCCTGGGTGCACCAGTGTGTAGCGGGGCCATGAATTGCATGGACACCCCCTCTCACTATCAGGGCGTGGCCATCGCAGCTCCTGGTGTTGCTGGTATGGCACTTAACTCAAAGAGAGGCATTTATCAATGTACTTGACCTGTTTCCTTCTTTGAAGGGTTGGGCCTGTTGCTTCTCCAGATGCTCACTTACATCTGCCCACTTCTGAGTTGAAAGCGCTCCTGGTATATGCAGATGCTGTTACAGCTCTTTGGGTGAGTGTTTGAGCTGCATATCTTTTTCTGGTTGTCCTCCCCATTTTCCTGTTGTGATCTAGGTATTTTAGGGTTGCCAGATCACTGCTGGGTAATACCATTGTGAGGGAAAACTCAGGCCAGACAGCCCTACTCATGACTGTTCAAATGCATTTCACCTTTTCTAAGCACTGTTGGCCACCCTGGTAGTTGATAAATCCGTAAGAAAGTATTTTGGATCAGGTTTAGGTCTTTCTACAGTACTCTATGACAAGTAGTTGCTGTAAGTGAAAGTGCTGTCATGGTATTTTGTAAGGAAGGCCCAGAGCCTTGCACTTAATGTAAAAGATCTAAATTTAAAGGCCTAGGTTTTCTAGAATAAGGCCTACAGTGCAGTTGCCTAATACCAGTAATTAATGGCCCTTTTTTTGAAAGCAAAACATATGATAAACTAAAATTCAGGCAGGTCATTAGAAGTGCAAATACATTCCTAAAATTTTGTTTGGTGTTTTGTTCAGTCTTGAACAGGAACTACAGTTTGCTGAAACTTTGGAAAAGGACAAGTAGATGCTGAATATCAGATCCAGAGTGAAGGAGCAGGCATTCATGGGTAGGTTCATTCCCTCAGCAAGCAATGCTGGAGCTCTCATATTTCCTACTAGAAACCCAGAAAAGCCAAGCTACCATCTCTTAATGAAGCTGAGCTCTTTTACATGCCAGATCTGCTAATATTCCCTTGCCAGGCTGGGAAATACCAAGAGAGCACAGTTCTTTCCCCAGGACATGTTTTTCAGGTCTGTTGGGCCCCCTCGCCTTAAGTGTGTTGTTCCATGCCCTAGCTCATCTGCTTACTAATTTTCTTCAATGATATATGTTTATTTAACCCACATGGTACTGGGTAGATACATGCTCATTACCATGTGTACTACTTCTGCTCTAGCATTGTTATTAATGTTGCTATTAGTCAAGCTTACGTGTTCTTCTGTGTCAAACAGCCCTGGACGTTGGCCTGCATACGTTCCAGCCTACTAAGCATTAGTAGCTTTATGCCCAAATGCAGGATCAATTTCTATTCCCAGGAACACAGAGTGCTATTACCATTTCTGGTAAAATGTAAACTACTGCATGTATCATCTTACCCTCAACTATTTATGCCAGCAAGAAAAAATCTTGATTAACTAAACCTCTTAGGGCTCTGGCACCCTTACATTTGCACAACAGTGCAGGAAACCTTACTGTGGTCAACAAAGCCCTCATAAAAATAAAGGTGACCAAAATCTTCCTTAATGTAGTAATATAAGAACTCAAATACAGGCTGGTAGTATTCCAAGTTTATAATAATATTTCTCTACTAAATATTGGGTGTTATTTCCTTTGCAATCTGGAAACAAATTCTCCAGTGAGCTTGTTCTACCTGACTCTATTGCTTTTAAAATTGCATTATTGCTAATTTGCACTTGAATAACCTTTTCCTTCTGTAAACCTTAGATGTTAGTTTTGGCCTTCGGCTTTTCAAGCTGAAAACTATGCATTAATACAAACTCAAATGTTCTTACAGTGAAGTTGTAAATAGCCATATTATAAAGGAAAATGCTCTTTATATCAAAGGACTCTAAACATATTAGAAATGGTTGATTAAGTCCTGCCCTTTATTAGCCCTGATGCATAAACACTGCTGTTCTAACATCTGCTTCTGATTTTAATAGTTAGGCATATATGACTAGAAATATCCACCCTTACGAAATTAAGATCAAGAATTGTGGGCAGTAGCAGTACCTACTAGCCGAGGTAGTAAGCAGAAATGACAAACGACGATTCAAGTCAGGAACTGAGCACTCTACGTGCACTCACAAAGAAAGCAGGAGCAAGGGGTTACGCCCAGCAGATCTTGGCTGCAGACCCAACACTCACAGTCTGGACAACTCTGTCCATTGCTCTGCATCACATGCACTCTGTGAACAGCATCTCCCTGCACACACAGGCTATGCTTGTCCCCCTGTCCCGCTGCCTGGGGCAGTCTCCAGGTTCCCCATAACTCCTGAGCAGGCAGCAGGAAGGGTGGCTGTGCACAGGCTTCGCTCTGCCTATGCCCTGGCACACTCAGGAGCCTGCGACACCACAGGCTCGGCTCAGGAGAGTTCCCCCATCACTTATACCTATTGTTAAAGTTAGCTAACTTTCAGAATGAATATATGTATATATTTTAATGATAATATGTGATAATAATACCTTGCCACCACACCTTACCACGTAGAATGCACATATTTTCCCTGAATATAAATGTCTTAGCTGTGCCTGGAAGAATTCACTCATGCGCGCTGTTTTTGCCAGATCCTCTGTTAGCCAATGCGTTTGTGGTTTTGTTTGTTTGTTGTTTAAAAAGTTTTGTTTGGAAGCAATCATGGAAACGTACTTAATATGAAGTAGAGAGCAGGAGATGAAAAATGAGGAATACCCAGGAAGTGCAAGAGCTCAGTCAGGAAAAAGAAACTGTCCTGAGTAAAAAAGGGCTGGTGACCGCTGACCAGCTGGTGACAGGCTTGTGTCCTCTTTGAGTGTTTCCACCTTCCTCTTCATCAGTGCAAGCAGGCATCAGCCACCTGCCTGCACCTGTACTCACCTGCATCCCCCTGCAATCCTGTCCTGCGTGAAAAAGTCGTTCAAATGCCCCCCAAAACATTACAGAGAGATCTGTGCAGCCTTGATAATCAGTTGCTCTTGGTGTGCTGCAGGAAAATGTGACCCAGCAAGCCAACGCTTGCCCCATCCCAGCTTCAGGAGAGGCCACGGTGCCTTCAGGAGGCTCAGGGTTACGGTACTGCTCTTCCCACCTGGACTTAACCAGCGCAGCCTCTCTGGGAAGTGTCTGCATGGGGTGGCTCCTCCTCTGCTCTGCCCGAGGCAGATCACCAGCCCAGCCCTCCAGCAGGCATTAGTCTCGCAGACAGACCAGAAGGAGCTTGTTTTATTCTGTGGGAGAAATTCTTCGAGCTTCCGTTTAATGTTCAGGGAGAAAACTTACTCTCAAAAGAAACCCAAGAGTCTCAGATAATTGAAGCACTGAAAGCTCAAGTTTTACCTATATGAGCAAGTACCATGAGATATTGTTATTATCCAGCTGGATGGCCACCCCAATAAGCATTAAGGGGGTGTGAATCATCCACAATCACGTCTTGGTTTCTGCTCATTTCTTAATACTGTTTTTGCCTCACCAATCTCCAAAAAAACATTCTTCATAGCATGTTATCACAGTTAAATAGGTAAGGTCCCCTTCCCTATCTGATGGAGCATCCTTTGGTTAGTAAGCTTCCTTCATCTGTTATTTAATGGTGGAAAATAGTACGAAAATCAAAATTTTTGCTAAAAATTGTTTCAGGCTTTATAGAAATTGCTACAAATTGCCTGTTATCCTTGCGTATGAGCTGAAATAAAACCCTGAGCCTAGTACTTTCCCTAATAAGGTTTATTCTAATGTGAAGGAAGGGGGTGGCATGAGCTAGCACCAGACTGCTTGGGGAAAAAAAAAAAAAAAGGGTTGAAGCAAGGTAGATAGACAGGCCGTAAGTGAGAATCCTTTCTCTTAAATGCTGCAAGGAAAGGACAGGGCATTACCAGTGCCAGAGCTCTGAGCCCAGCTCTTCTGGAGGGAGAGGTGAGAAATGTCCCAGGCCGTGGTCCTCCTCTTCTGCAAGCTCAAATGAGCCCCACAGCTAAAACACAGCCAGGCAATGAATGTAAAGGTGGGGGCAGGCTGAAAATAACTCTGGATGGGGCCAGGTGCCTCTGTTTGGGGCACCCCCTGTCTGGATAACCTGAAGTTTCTCTCTGATTTAGGCAACACAAATTTGGGTGTTTGCTTCCTAGTTTGTTGTTGTTGTTTAACTATTTTTTATCTTTCCTGAGCCAGACCATTGCCAGTACATGGCTGCCTTCCTTGAAATTTATGAACACTGAAGCCTTGTGTTAGGTTTTGCATCTTCCAGGTGTGTATCCTGGGCTTTGTTTCTTCGTTCTGGTGTTTCATCCAGTACTCCAGTATTAATCCAATTATTATTATTTCTGATGTAAAATATGTGATAGGCTCCTGTAGCATGGGCCAGAACTGTGATCTTCCCAGCCGTGAATCCCGCATGTCCCACCCTTCTCTTGATGCCTGAAACTCATCTTGTGCCACAGCCCTGCCATGCTGCTCCAGGTCATTCAAAACCCTACGAACCATGGGCTTCCCGTGGAAGGCAGCATCCCTCCTCGCATACAGCCAGCACCTGAGTCCCAGGGGGAACCCAGGCAAACCTCGTGCCCCAAGAAATAGCACAGGACGTCTGTTGACTTCACAACCTCTGGTGAACGCCCATACTCTCCCTTGTAGGAGGTGATGCCGCAGCCCCACTCTTGCCATTGTTGCGACGTTCTCCCAGTTTCCAACCTGAATTTATTTGTCGCCAATTGGTAACATCTTCTCCTAGCACTGACGTTCCTTTTAGTTACAATCCCTCTCCTGGCTGTTCACCCACTCATGTGAGTGGGAAAAGCAGACATCTCATATCAGCCTTCTATTTGCTTGGTTAAATAGACCGAGTCATAAAAATCTGCTGTAAGCGCCCGCTGCTAGCACCTCGCCAGCAGCTGTGTCCCACACCTATCAGCAGCATCAACCGCAGACAGAGCTCTCCTGAGTGTCCTCAACCCCCTCATACAATAGGTCCTCAGTCCTCCTTGAAAA
Organism: Anser brachyrhynchus; assembly: GCF_964034855.1. Taxonomy (NCBI): domain Eukaryota; kingdom Metazoa; phylum Chordata; class Aves; order Anseriformes; family Anatidae; genus Anser; species Anser brachyrhynchus. Next base: position 18,034,664 of record NC_137699.1, on the reverse strand, counting down.
TGCCTTCCTTTCTTCAGGACCATGCATTACATATGCCTTCATCGAGGCAAAGTTTTCTCTTCCTTTCTGCCACCTCCAACAGAGTAGTCCCATGTACTCAAGGCAAGGATTACGTACGCTGCGCTTTGTTCAAGCACATCTTTCCTGTTGCCGTTGCGCTGATCTTTCAAGTGTATAAGATGCTATTTGATATAAAGATCTTCCCTGTGAATAAACCAGCCATCTCATCAGCACAAGCAGTTAATACATGGTTTTAGCTTAGTGACTTTTCTTTAAAGGGTTGAAGTCTGCCTGATGGTATTAAGGCATTATAAAAACACTCTCTTGAGTGAGGAAATGTCCAGAAATGATGTCTAAAAGGCAAGGTGTATAAATGCTCTGCTCTGAATATACACCATCTGTGCAGAATTCTTCTCTGCAAGAAAATGTCTTTTCTAAAAATTGCAAAGCATCTTCTGGAAATCACCTACCCTTGCTTTGGGTGCTCTCTATATTGCAGAACATGACCATTATTAGAGATTTCAGATATTTTATGTACAATTGGACACAGAGCTCATATTCAACCATGTTCAGATGATAAAGAAATTATTTTTGTGTATTTTTCAGCACTGCATGTGGAGTAGTAAGTAAACAACACTTCAAATTCTGTTTTGGTCACCTTTCTATTTGTTCTCCGCTAAAAGAGGTTTCGACTTCTCTTTGACTTTGTCCTTGCACAGCTTGAAAGAGCTGATATTGGGTTCAAACGAGACCTCAAAACACACCAACAAGGTCAAATCAAAAAGAAAAATGAAAGACATCATTGCAATAGTTCCTCACTGAATATATATATATATTTTAATGGAGTGCCAAACTTGGCAGTTCTCAAAATCCATTATGGACAAATGAGAGCTCATTTAGGGAGCCATGAACTTTTTACACTCTCGTAACAACGCTATGTTTCCCTCAGGATTTGTTTTGAAGAAGAACATCCTTAAGAAAATGAATCAAGGGCTTCAGAAGGCTGTGCAGCAGAGAGGTTACCTTATATCTCCCCCAAACCTCCTTTTCAGCTATTTCAAGACTTTCATAAGTTTTAAGAAATTGCTTTAAAATGTTTTTAAGTATGTAAGGAAACTAGGAGATTAGAGACAATTAAATAATGCATAAATATCAGTGGAAAATAACCCATTAAAACATGAATTACATTTTGAGTTTTCTGTATATTATATTCTCTTCAGATTTTCAAAGCAAAAAGGTACACTGCAACATTTATTCCAATACATTTTTAAGCACATGCAACACTGGTGTCCTATTTGTACATTGATTTCTAATGCTGTCCAAGAACCTTTACATTAAAAGCATACAAGAACTCACACACACGTGCATGTATTCCTTTTAGCATCAGTTGTGAGGAAAACTTAAATTTTTCCTTGAGAAACCAAATGTCAGTTCTGCAAGTACATTTGATTAATAATCTGCCAGCTATTCTGAACTAATTCCTAATCTAAAAGCCTTGCAGTCATTTGCAGTTTGGATCTGAAACAGCTGTTGTTCATCGGATTGCAATGTTTGATTGAAATTGTTCAAAACAGTCCAAGTTTGCAGCACTAAAGACAAAAAATACATTCTTATTTAAAAGCATGCTCAGTGCAGATGAAGGATCATATGGAGATGCTAACATTTAAAACATAAAATTGCTAAAACACAACCACATATAGACTAGAAAACATTGCAGTTCTTTAAAGGTTTCTCATTCATTGAATAATTCGTAAAATTATACAGTCAGCCTTTTTTTCTGACTTAAATATTTAGGCCAACTTACAATAATAATAATAAAAAGCTAAAATGACTCCTTGTAAAAGAATGACAATTGTTTAAAATAAATACATATTTTAAGATATTGCTCTGAGACTATGTCCATCACATTCCACTAGATGTCAGCGTTATAGAACCAGCTTCTTCAGACTTCACAGAATGAGTCCACTGCATTTGTTTTTGTTACCTTGTCTTTGATACACAGTACATGTCAACTACATTAATAACTAAGCGTATATTTATGGTAGTAAATTAAACCAAAAATAACAGTCTCATTTCATTGACCCTCCACTCACCCCTACCATTTACTGGATTTGAACAAAGGTCTTCAAATCAGTTTCATGATGACAACAGTGTTTTTAAGTGAGATGTAAATCATTTCAGTTTTTCTAACTACTTCTCTTAATGCAGAGATATGGACTTCTCACTTTAGAAGACAGCACAATAAGCTCTTTTTGTCAGATACTGTAACTCCTGGAAGATAAAGCTCTTTGTGTTAAATACAGTGTAGTTGATCTATGTTGAAAATTATAAGGCACGTGCTTTATTATTATTATTATTATTTTTTAATCCCATGTCCTGAAGTACTGTTACTATCTTGCTATTCTGGATGTCCCATCATAGTTGCTGTTTTTTTTCATGGTTTTGGACACAAGGAATGAAAGACCGTGAAATGCATGAAAATACAAAAAACAAGAACAAGACAAAACACAACAATGTACACTACCGCAGCAATGAGCAAATCTTCTCATTTCTTTGACCAACAAAGCATTGACAACTGCAAAGCACTCTTGGTTTTGCTCTGTAAATACCTGACTTTATTTAGATATACAGGTGTTTATCACTAGATTGCCACAGTAGCTGAAATAAAACAAAGGCTGTTCCTTTTTTTTTTTTTTCTTTCTGCTATGTTTCTTAACAAAACAAAGCTGCCAAATAATTTTGTTGGAAAAATATGAGTGAAATATTAGGTAACGACAAAAAAAAAAAAATGATGAACTAGAACAACATCTGAGGAAGAGAATAATAGTTAAGGAACATATGAAACCAAATGGCAACAGTTCTAGGCATTTATTCCAATATCTTAGAAAAAAAAAAAATCTTAATTGCATCACCATTTAAAGATAGAAAAAACAATTAAAGCAAAAGAAAATGATTTGTTTTCTTTTTTTTTATTTTTTTTTTCTTTTCCTTTTTTCTTTTTTTTTTTTTTTTTCCCACTTCAAACATCATTTATTCACAGTACAAATATGTCCTGCCGGTACATTTTTTAGGCACCAGAGGCACAAGTCCTGCTAAGGAGCACTGGTTCCTCTCCTACCCATAAAGCTTCTTTTGCCTACAAAAGTTGCAGCCCCCCAACTTTTCAGTGCCTTATTAAACTGCAGAACAGATCCACAGCTGAGTGCCTCATACGACCAGTAATACTAAGTTGAGAGCATGCATTCCCACACACACGCTCAGCAAAGAAAAAAAATTCAATGATTATTTGAAACCCACCTTAAGGCAAATAGATAAGTATTTTCGACCACCTGCTGAAATATTTTTACTTGTCAAATTTCAAACATGGATCTCAAACAGTAAATTAACTAGTGTGAAGCATAAAGAATGCTTTAACCAGAAAAAAAAGAAAGAAATAAAAAGGAAGTGTTTTTTTCCTGACAATAAATCAATGGTTTTGCCTTATTTCTATCTACGTTTTGTTAAAGCATTCTATGCTCTTTCAATATACAACATCAGATTGCAAGTTTGGGAACTTTTTTTTTTTTTTTTTAATAAAAATCCAGACAGTGTTCTCTGTTTGCAATCAGAACCACAACCTTAGTGCAATATTATATTTATTTCTTACAGTAATTTTGGTTGCCATACAAGAGTATTAAGGATTGGGGAAAAGTGCAAGTTACAGGAGCTTGATTTTTTAATCAGTCAAAATAAGAGGAATTAAAGCACAAAAATTACAGCAACATAGATAACGTGAACACAAGTTGTTACACAAACTATAGCGAGAAACATATTAATATCTAGAAAAGAAAAGAAAAAATGTAATGGAAAAATTATCAATATTTGTGGCTCATACACATAATCATCGCCAGATCAACTGGGTAATGCTTTTTAAGAACTGAGAAAAAAATCACTATTTTTATTAACTTAAGTACCACAAATAATTAACTTTTGTGATATGTAAATTCTGTAAATCAACAGTCACATCTAGTCATTTTATAATATATGAATTCAACTTAAAATGTTCTCAGACACCTAGGGAAAGGAGTCTGTGCAGTTATACACAATTTACATCTTGTAAGATTTTGGTATTGTATACACAAATATTACAGAAACTAGGCATGTAAATGCAATTTATTTAAATTACAGTATATAAACAAAAGTTGATCCTAAAACCCAGAATATCATAACGTATTTCATAGATCTCTAACAACTTGTTTTTCACTATCATAGTAGCATGAAATAAATGGGTCTTCTCTCCTCCCCCCAACATTTCCAGACTGACGAAAATACTCGGAGGCAACGTCGTATCTGTTACTATTGCTTTCTGTAGCAAAAATCATCAAACAGAGCTAGAGACCGATTCATCTTGGCAGAGGTGCATTTTATTGGTGAAAGTAGGTCCTCTCAGGTCTCATTACGTTTACTTTGAAAGACACAATGTAAAAATAAACTATTTCATTAGCTCTTTAATGTTTCAAACCTCTTCTCTGCTAATGGTATTGTACCTATGCTTTCAGTACCTGAAAAGATACACGAGCAAGAAACACACCTGTGTAAGAAAGGGATTACCATCAACTGTAATTTGCTGTGTATGTCAGCACTTGTTAAACTTAAATCCAACAACAAGATTGTGAGTAAAAAGCAGCTTAAAAGTCAACTTCTACATTGTCTTTTACTACCGTAGTTTCTAATGTATTTTCTGGCACATATTATAGAGGTAATATCAACTGTACCCAAAGAAACAAAAAAAGAGCATGGCATTAGTGGTTTATTTACTGAATTCTGTCATATCACCAAATGGAAGACAATGATGGCTAAATTACCATTTTTACACTTCTTAAAGTATCTGATGGCCTCAAGTTGCCTGTATTGACTATCTGAATGAGACTGTCATTTTCTACAACACCTATGGAAAAATTCAGTACTCTTGAAAGTAAAATGCCTTAGTACTTGATTTTTATTACAAGGTTACTTGGAACTTTCAAATACAAATATAGTGTAGTAACAGATGTTAAGTCAAAAGATTTGTTGTTCCATAAAGGGGGCAGGAGGCTAAATAAGTTGTTTTTTATGAGTATCCAATGCATTGGTAACTATAACCACTTTTGAAGAAATATTCATCCTCCTTTGTAGAAGTTCTAGCAAAGATAGAAAATATAACACAGCTCTGCTGGTTCAGATGCATCCAAATGAGGTTGATTTTAAAAAGGTCAAGACTTTATAATTATTCCACAGAAATAGTATTAAACCACAAAAGTTTTTTTTGTTGTTTTTCACTTTCTAGCACTGAAGTGGCACAAAGGCTGCCCAGTAGACCAGCCACTTATTTTCTTAAAATATTGTGCTTATAAACTATCTGTACAACTATTTAAACTTGCAGTAAAGAAAGATATTTAAAATGCTAAACTTTATGTACTCATACTAGGGCTGTTGCAGACCTAATTAGACACTTGTTCGTGAGCAAAAATAATCACAATAAAAAAAATAGAGATAGGCTGGACCATATGAAGGACCATATCAAGGAAAGAAAGTTCAGGTACCTTGCAAAATGTAAGAGAACCTGAAAGTATGGTAGGTAGGCAGTCTAGCCATCCACACACAATTTACCCACCTTGAACAGCTTGAGTATTATGTTAATAAAGACCTACAAAACTCACAGATATTAAGAGGTGTTAATTACAAGGGGAGGTCAAACATGCAGAGAGAGACTTGTTAACTTAAAAAAAAAAAAAAAAAAAAGTCAGATTGACCAAATCTATGTGTTCCACCCCTGCTGACTGAAGTCTCCTGGAAAGCTCTTCGGCTCACCACCCAGCCAATGCTCAGCCACACCGCCAGGTTTGGAGCGGGGCACACTCTCTGCTGCTACCCCGCTGGCAGACGTGCAAGGAGATCACGGGAGGCCGACGGGAAGTGTTCAGCTCCCCGCGAAGTGCTCTGTCTGCTGTCCTTGTCAGGAAGCCAATACTTATTAACAGTGATAAAGATGAGAAACTGGATACCTACCAGTTCCCCTGGCCTCTTAACATGCACACGATGGGACAATATAGACCTCGTTCCATCTTGGCATTAGCTTTTTTTTTTTTTTTTTTAACTTTTTTCATTTTTTTAGCAGGCTGAACTATTTCCATTTCTGCTAACAGGCTGAAATCCCTCTCTTAAAACACTGGCAACCTTCCCATTGACTTCAATGGGAACATTCATCTATCTTTTTATTCTTTCTTGGCCTGATATTCAAAATAGCTAAGCACTTAACCACTCACTGAATTAAACGGTATCGCTCAGGGTTCAGCATATTTGTGTATCTGACTGTGAAGTCCAAAAGGTGCCTCTGTACATAAAAACATTTTTTTTTTCTGGCTTGTAGAGTTCATATTGCAACTTAGCAGTAGTTTAGCTGGTTGAAAACTGGGGGTCTCAGGTTCAAACTAGCTTCATTTTATTGTACCTCTAAGTGAGCATTACTTCTCAGTTTTTATGAAACTTCTGCATCGTCTTACAGGTCACATCAATGGAGCATGTGTTGAACTTGTTCTGCCACCTTGGAAGAGTGCTAAGTATAATTGCAGAAATAAAGAAATACCAGGTAAAACAGAGCAAGGTTACCTTTGAACTAATTCCAGCAGAACAACCAGCTTCTCTGCCAACAAATCAGAGAGCTAAACTAGTAAAAAACAGTAATATGAACTCCTGTACCTGTCACAATAGTGTGCCTCTGCTAACAAAACCAGATTTGAGTGGTAATGAAGCAATCTGTCCTCTTAAAATAAACTAAGGGTTGGGGAAGGAAGCCTGCTGGGAGACTGAATGAATGTCAAGAAGAGAATACAGTGCCTTTCAAATAAAAAAAATAAAATAAAATTGCTTGCAATTTTAAGATGAAAGAAAACTGGTATGTAATGGTTCCAGCAGAAGGGTATTATAAATAGATGGTAATATTTTTAAAGTTAACAATTTTCTCTCTCTCTCTCATATCTCCCCACAACTTTGAAATAAAATGGCCCCACTCGTGTACATATTTAGATTTATGTTTGGGCATGTAGCATACAGTCTGCATTACCTGAGTACCAGGAATTAAACTGTTTTTTCCCCCCCCTAATTTTGCTGGCACTCGCAGACAGACAAGGCATTTGGGGTATTTCAGTACCAGCCCATCTCTAGTTATCAACAGAAGTTTGTGAGGCAAAATAGCTATTCTTATCTGTCCAGCAGCTGTTTCAAAGCTCTTTCTATGTTCATTCTGTGCCCAACTCTAGTCACTCCAAGGTCTATCAGATCTTCCTTTTGTAGATTTGGTAAATGAGTGCCATCTATTTCATTGTCCATAAATGTTTCTTTATGTTCACCTAAGTTTAGACTTTCCAACCAATCTGCCACATCTGGTTTAGTCCACAGGTGGACAGGCTTAGTTGTAAAAGGCTTATTTGAGATTGGCTGTTGTAATATTGAGGGAGAAGGAGACCTGCTGCGCCCTGTGGTCAAGCCAAATAAGTCCCCAGAAGGGGGCTGGCTGGGTAGGCTAAATACATCGGACAAAGTTGGAGAAGGAGATGAAGCTGAAGCAGAAGCAGTCAGAGGAGCAGGCATGATGTCTTTATTAATCTCTGTTGGTGAAACCACAGGGCTTGGAGCATGTCTTGCTCCTGAGGTCCTACTGTCATAGTCTGGGGACCTGCTCTGCAGTGTGATCGGCTGGCTGGTTCCAGGTCGGACAGTAAAAGTGATTGTTGTACTTCGTGTACCTGAGACAGTACTCATGACTTCTGTGCTCCTGAAAGTGTAAACAGACACAGAAAGTTAGACACAGCAGCTACCAGCTGAAAGTTTGTCCATATCAACATGTGGCAAACATGGCTTTGGAATGTTAGAGTATGTACATATACATGTATTTTCAAGGAGCAATATCAGGTTAAAAGTACTAAGACAGCATAATTGAATCTTTCCCATAGAACAATAATAAATGGTAAGCCATAGATTACCTTTGATTACCATACATTAATAAACCTTTGCTTATGAGCAGTTCAGAAAAAGACCTTCCAGAGCACATTCCTTTTTTTCAGGCTACAACAAATTGACTCGGCTAAATGAGAAACACCATCTGTAATAAGCACATGGGCACTTTGTGTTACCCGTGCAGTGCAATCAGGAGTTGATCTTCCTCGGATTGCATGGAGAGGTGAGTCCTTCATTTCTGTTTTAGCCTGTCAGTCCAACACACCGTAAGGTAACATAGCTAATAATAGTAGCTATGGAAAGTATTGGAAGCATATTACTAGCTCAGGTTTTGGGTCTTTGTGCATCTCTCTACTCAGTGAATTTTTGGGTATGTGTGTTTGTAATCCTATTCGCTCACAGAACATGCTCCCCAAACTCCTCTTATTTCCCTTTCTGCTCAGCTGACCTTTTCATGCTTTAAAAATAAAACTGTCTTTAAGATTCATAAAAGGACTTTTGTGTCCATTTTTTTTTTTTTCTGAACAGAAATTATACTTCGGCTGTTTCACTAAAAAACTAACGGAGACAAAATTCTTATTCTGTGCACCTATCTCCTGCCTAAAGGAAATCGCAGATTACAGACTAAACAGACAAGAAACTGGTCGAGAGGCTAACTGTTGCTGAGGCTGTCAGGGTGGGTGAAGGGGCAGACAAGCCAACTTTTGTCTGGTGGCCATAGAGCAAATTTAGAAACATTAGATCTGGGTTCAGGTCTGCTCACTTCATAAAATGCTTAGTCCTACAGCCCTTACTTTTCATGGGACAATTCTGCCAGGCAGCCTGAGCACTACAGGATCTTCCACTGAACTTCTTCTACTCTGGTGCCTTAGGCTCCAGAGCTTTTCAGTTTTAAAATACCAATGAGGGACACCGTCAGCCAAACTAATTTCATGCATTTCCTGACCAAAGGATTTATTTATCCTTGAAGTGATGCCGCAGACTCCAGAAGATGACCTGGAGGATGTTGTGGATAGATTTCTCATGCAGACATTGACTGAAGACCTCTTTATCTCAGTGCCAGACTGTCCCCAGGCCTGACCGGTCATGCCTAGAGCAGAATGGAGGATGACTTTGGTGCACAATGGCAGATACAAATGCTTTTATTAATAATGCAGATTCACCATGGTGCAGAAAAGATCTTACAGAGCCAAAGTAAGAGCGTGGTTCTGGAGCCCTCATCTTTAAAGTGCTATTATGGAAGAAGCTGGAGTCTTTTCCTGAATGACTGCTTGAAGATGTTGTGTTAATGGCCAGGAAATGAAGTACCAAAAATGATCTATGCAGCAGGAGTCAAAACCCACATATGCTCTCTCTGGGGCCTGTCCCTCACCACTAGATCAGCTTTACAACTGTGAACCCCTCTCATGCTCCTCTGTCCTAGGGAATCATGAAGGCTTTGCTCCTGCGTGCAGAGCACTGGGACTGCTGGGATGGAGGATGTGGTGTGTACGGTTAGCCTGTCTCACTGGATTTGGTTCTCAGTATAACGTAATTATGAATGTCCATAGAAAGGGAGTGACTGGACTTTGGTTGCCCACATCCTGACTAAAATAGTAGTTAAAATTTTAATTAAAAAGATGAGGATGCCAGCACTTCCTCAAAATCTATCCTAACCTGCTATCCCAGTGAACTACTCTCATCCATTACCCAAAAGAAAAAATGTAGGCAGCTCACCTGGGGCAATGCTAATTGGCTATTAATCCCTTTCTCTCATTTGAGCTTTACTGTAGCCACAGTTACTCTTGTAAGACCTGGTAGCCTTGAACTGGAGACTTTCTTCAGCATTTCCTTGGTTTGCTGCTGCCTGTTTTGAGACCTCTTCCTACATACTCCCTGCATCACATCTGGGGCTTCAGCCCATAATTAACAAACCTAGACGTCAGGTAACCTACAGCACTGCCACACTGAGCTTCAGAGCACACTCATATCACAGCAAGTCTCATTCAAATCGGGCTCCAACACTGTGTTATTAGAAAAGCACTAAAAATAACTTTCTGGAGAATGTACATGTTATTCGCATGAGCAATCCCACTGATTTCCCACAAGTTGTTCCATATATTTCAATGGGAACAGGGGGATCTTTTTGAGAGTTGAAAGATCAGTACTTCACTTGAAACACAGTAGGAACAATACTTTCAGCACTTATGTCTTTGTAATTTAAAAAAGAAAGGAAACACTTGGCAAGGTTTTGAGTGCTTCCCGTGATTTGTTTGGAGCTTAATGGCTTTCATTGTCTTCCAGGGCTAGAGCTAAGCCTTCTTACACATAAAAGTCTATGGCAAGAAACTATTAAATTCTACTAACCAAGGGGAACAAATTATTTCTACCTACTTAGTATTAGGAGTCTCATGCACTTTAATAAGGCATGATATAATTTTAAATCCAAAAAACCCTTGCTTTGAAAAAGGTTGGGATAATGTTGCCCTAGTGATTGAGAGAAGAGAAGGATGAGTTTTGCATAAATGTGGAAATTTCTCCCTATCTCTTTATTTGCGGTGACCCTTTTACGTAAATTTCCTGTATTGCAAATATGAGAAATTATAGTTTTGTATTCACATCTTTCATGGCAATATCAAACGGATGATGCAAATTTATCTTCTATAATGGTAGACACTGGCAGATCACTTCTGTTACCTGACTAACAGCTCCAGGTTCAGTCAGGTACATCTACTTTGTAACCCATTTCTGCTGCTGCTTCTCTGTATGGTTCATTTCACAGACTCCCCGTACGTCCTTGTTCAGGAAATCATTTTCACTATTCCCTTAAATAAACTACATTAAGCCTATAAAACAAAATCCCCCAAAGTAAACCGTGTGCTCGTATTTTAAGTATTCTTTAGACTAGTGTTACCTAACCTCAGATGCACAGGCAGTAATACTGGGTGAGCAAAGGCTTTGCTCTTTCTGTCAGCCTGGATCAGAGCAATGGCTTCTCATGGCTACAAGCAGTATTAAAAGGTCTGCAGGCATCTTTCTTTCCTTGGACCATGGGTTCAGGACTACTGACTATTAAAATATGACTCTGGAACTATGATAAGAAAAATATTTTAGCTGATTAATGAGGTTTCAACACCAGCTCAGTTTATAGCCACACCAGTACTCAATCTAATAGAAACGTTAACCCTTTTATCAGAAAGCTCGGGGCACTTCATTAACAGACATTCCTACGGCAACACACCTCCTCTGAGGAGGTTATTAGCTGTTCTGCACACTTGGGAATACAGACGAGTTTGTGAGTCAGTACACGTCCCCACTGCTGCCACAGCAGTCCTATTTAGGACTAGTTTTACAGTAACCAGCTGAAGATCAGAGGAAATGTAACCACAGCAACTTGAGGTCACTGCTGTCTGCAAAATTACTCAGCAACCTGCAAAACCAAGTTTGTGCTCTGTTCCCGGCTGCTGTGCTCCAGCTGGCTCTGCGGCTGGCTCTGCAGCCTTCACAAGGCAGACAGCCTCACGAAGGTCATCCGAGCCTGCTGAAGCCCACAATTACATTTCCAGACTTTCCGTCCTAACTCTTTCAGTCCAAGATTCTTTCCCCCCTTTTCCCACCTTGTTTCACTTGCCATATCAAATCCAACATGCTACAGAGACTGCTGTACTGCGATTGTAATCCAAGGAAAAAACACGTGCCTTTGTGCAACTCCTATCCATCCCAAATTATAATTTTTGACATCTACAGTACAGTCTGTGATGCAGATGCAGCCTTGAAACTATCAGCTGTCCTGCATTTTCTGGATGGTTGGTATCCTGGTCAGTAAGGGGGCAAGTACATTCCAGCTGGAGAGCAGGCATGTTTGTGTTGTGTTGTGGGTTTTCCAGATTTTTTAATAAGAGCAATTTTGGTATGCTTTATTTGATCATCTGTTATATTAAACATATTAAATCCATATTAAAGCTGCCTAAACCCAAATTTCATTTTAAAAAGGTGAAAAGTCTGATAATTATTTTAAATAAAATTTGCCCTATTAGAATCAGCATATGGTACTAATTTGTAAACATTTGCTGCTGTAAGACTGCACTGATGGCAATGCCTATTATGCTGTCTTGTATTAAAACCACAATATATAATTCCTATGTCTCCAAGTAGAAAAGCCATCAACACAGCTTGTAGGGAAGAAATTCTTTTAAATTTTAAATTGGATTTGCAGGATTCAAATTTACTGTTAACTTAATATCAAATGCAAATCAGTGAAAGATGGCATGCTGCAATAGGTCCTAGGAGCCTCTCATCTAAAAAAACCCAACCAACCAAACAAAAAAAAAACAACAAACAAAAAAAACCACCACCAATAAAACCCCCAGATAATTATGCTCTCACGAGAGCTGTTTTATTCTGTAACTTGCCAAAAAACTTGCTCTCTCTGACAAAGGTTTTCCACTGTTTTGGAGAAAAAAGCTTAGCCAGTGAGAGAAAAGAGACCCTATAAGAGGTACTGTGGGAAAATAACTTTTCACAGCTTTCTGAGAACATGCAAAACCGAAACTTTGCCTTCATCTCTTGTAATATTTTTACTGTATTTTTGGATTGTCAAAGGAAAATTGCATGGTAGGAAAGTAAGACAATAATCATCTGTTTTGGGGGAAGATTAAGAACAAGCATTGATGTGATGACTGGCAGGATACAGAGCTTCTTAAATATCATTATTTAGTGAGAAGAATTGAGAGATGGTTAGTGTCTGTTGCAGGTAACACTGTTCAGCTGAAGCGAGGAATAATCACTAAAGGTCTGTGGGAGGCTGTTCAAGACCAACAGTTTTGATGTGAATGGCACAACTATCTGGAAGCAGGCAACAAGGGCAAGGTGTTGATGAGGGGCAGAGGACCAGGAGGTGGCCTCAGCCCTCTTTTCTTGGAGAGCTGGAAGAGAAAAGGTCAAGGCAAGCTGGAAGGAAAAGGGAAAATCTCACAGCTTCCAATGAGGAAGGATTATCAGTTACCACTGCAGCACAGCTTGATTATTTCAAGGGCTAGTTTGTCTTTACTTTAAACCTCACATAAGTATGTAAAACTGCACTCCCTTTCCCCCAGAAAATACCCTAAAAAAATCCAGCAGAATTTTGACAGATTTGAAAAAACAACGTCCCCTATTTAGGTGTCCAAGCATAAGTTCAGGAATCCACTCTTAGGTGCTCACGTTATAAAAAACTTTGCTGAGTATTTGTCCGATGAAAAGTGGCTTTTATTTCAGTTTGAGATTGCATCCCTTACACGGTTCTGGAATGGCTACCATTTCTGGATTAGGACAATCTAATCCACATTTATATCAAAGTCAACATCAAAATTACTAAAATGCGGTAACAATGAGTGAGCATTAAAAAGAAGCAGAATGCACAACATACTCTATGCTTTATTGTCGTCACTTACTTCATGGCACTTCAGCATGACCCTCTTCTGACAACAGCAGTCATGACAGCAAATAAAAATGACAAAATGGAATGACTGAAACTGCAAGAATTACTGACAAAGTAAGCAATCCTGTGGAATTGGCTGACAAATGGTTAACAACATGAAGTGAAGCTAATGGGACAATATTAAACTGAAAAATCAAGGCTTGAGAATTATTCCACAAAATACACGTTTCATAATCTGGGAAATCTGGAGACATTTTACAAGAAACCAAATGTATGATCAGTCCCCATGCAGGACTCACTGCTAAGTTCAGTTCTGCCTTACCTGTTTGTGAAAAAATGGGAACTTTTCCAGATAAGAAACCCCTTAGAGATGCACAAAAGCCCTGACCATAGACAGTTTCACCTTTAAAATTTGCTATGCCAACACAATACAGGTTATTTTTCCTAGAGGACTTGATCCTGCGTGGTTAAGCATCCTCCACAACTCCCACGTTTGCAATGAGTGCTTCCCACTACCAGGAGTGACGCTCAACCTGCCACAGAGGCCACGGGGGTGTTCTGCAAACACAGGCGGAGAAACATGAGCACCATTTAAAATATAAATAGCTCCTCCCTACAGCAAAGTTATCGATCATTTTGGTATGGTGGTGGCAGAGAGCAGGAGTGGCGGCTGTTCATTAGTCCTTATTAGTACATGGGAGCGGTGGCGGAAGGATGGTGTTTGCACTGGGGGTTGTGTTTCTTCTCCTTCGCAGCCACGGGGTCTATTTTGCGTTAATCACGCTGGTGTTATTCAGTCCATCTTGCAGGCTTGCACTTGATCATTATGTCGCTAAGCAACTGCTGGGTTCACAGACAGAGCGAGCACTCCTCTCTTAACCTGATAAAAACCCTGCAGTAGCCTTGTCCCCCTGTCTTTTATCAGCTCCATATGCAAGTCAGTAGCCTCTTGAGTGCCTTTATAGCACTGCTGCATTTACAGCTTACCAGTCAGCGATGCTGTTATGCTTCCCCTCCTCTCCACCTGGCTCGCAGAGTGTAGGCACCCCTCGGGGCTGCACTTTTAAACCTCTCAACCCCTGTGTGTCCAAGCCCAGGGGCAGGAACTGTAACCAGAGGTCACCACTGGAGCCTGAGCTCTGGGTATTTGGCTCAGGTAGAGACCCGTATCCAAACGTCCCGAACCTTTCCAGGAAGGAAGGCTGGGCAGAAATGGAGGAAGTGATGGTCAGATGTTGTGGTCTCTGATTTGAGAGCCTGACTATGTGGACAGAGCAAATAAAAATTCGTATCGCCAGGAATAATCTCCAAAATTTCTTAAAGAAGCTGATGGCCAAAATCAGGAGTGGGATTAGCAAGCACTCATTCAAAAGCTCTGGTCCAGAACCTTCTGATCAAGTCCTGCAATTATACTTGTATTAGCACAAACTAAGTAAATACATCCTTCCGCTTTTTCCTCTTTTTCCTTCCCTACCAGTCTCCTCTTCCCATCCCATGGCTGGTCACTGCCACTGAGAAGCAGATGGTTTCCAGCCAGGCATTTCCATGCTCTATTTAAAAATCTTGAAGCTCGGTGTCTCCATAAGAACCACGGCAAACTATAAATACACAGTGTAGAATTACTGCTAAACCAATGTACAGTGAAAAAAAGCTAGATAGGGTCTTTTTTTAATGTAATAATTGAGAGAGAAATGCTGCTCAGGACTGTAAAACAGTCTCTTCATAATCCTCATTTATCAAAAACACATAAAGAAGATCTATTTCATGGGTTTCTCTAACAAGCCATTACCAAACTATCCACAATTAAATTCACCTCTATGCTACCCTGACGGTGCACTTGCCGTGACTGAACCACATTTGTATGTCTACTGGCTGTATAAAAATAGCTCCTAGAGATATTTAGAACTGGTACCTGGGTGAAGCTTCATATATTTCACAATGAAAAAATATATATTTCAATTTCGTCAGGCTCCTAGTGCTATGAACAGAACCCAAGTGAGCATGTGAACAATGTTACTATTTTTAACACTTCCCATGGCTTCTCTTTGGCTGAAGGATATGAACGAATATACTCATTTTTTATCACTTTTCTTTTATTCAGAGGAATCTTTGTGTTTTGAGGGCTAAAATTCCTTACTCCCTTTCTAATGCTACCTCACAGAAAAGGGCTACCAGCTCTACAATTGGCTGGCCTAGGTTTTACGGTATTAGAAAAAAAGTCATGAAACTGTAAGAATTTTAGCTTTACAATTTAAATATTAACTTTAATACTTTGGCAAGATGGTATTCCCTGATCATAATATATTATGACTTTGTAAAAAATTGTGTCAGTCATGCGATTGGGCTAGAAAGGCTATAATTTGTTTAGCTTTTTTAAAGGTAAGGTAGGAGTAAAAGCAGTAAAAATAAGCCTTTGTCTGGGAAGCATTTACCACACATCACTTTTGTGTGGGTACCTTCAAGAACAGAACTGAAACTTAACGCAGGCAGCCCAGGGCATAAACTTATGCAATGCAACAAAGACAGAAGTCAGAGCATTTTCTCCACGGTGCTAACATTGCCATGACCCCTTGAGGGCAGGTCCCAGCCTTGCTGCAGTGCAGGCAAGAGATGGGCACCAGCGCTCAGGCAGACACCACATAGCCAGCCACAGCCGATGGACAAGTCACACCTCTGACTCTGCAAGTGAGCGTCTCACCTGGCATCCCTCTACCTCACTCCTGGTAAGACGAAAAGGAATTGCCTGCAGCATCTTTGTAAAGAGATCTCAAATATCTGTAGATAGTTGGATCTCTTCTGCTGCTGCTGACTTCTTATGCCATTTAAATAAACCCCCCAGTAGCCTTTTCTGATCCTTTTTAGTATCTTCAATCCACCTAATTAGCTGGAGCTGAATTAAAAAATAATGTAATCACATTAGTTTTGAAAACAAAGGAGAACAAAATACAGCCCTCTTACCTTCCATCTACACATCTACATTCATATACCTCTGAAAGCATTTCATCTATGATCAGATAGCAGCCAACAGTTCTACTGCTCTATTCCACTGTCTACTTTTCTTATTTATTATCTCGTAGGTCTTTCAGGATTGTTTTATCTCAAGATCCTCTCTCGAGTTAGCAAATACTCACATTTGGGCAGACTTTTCAGGAAAGAAGTAGGATTTCAGCCAGATTTAAATAATTCTTTGTGTGTTTTTGCTTCCAAATGGAGTCTCTATTTCCATAATGAAGACTATGTAATTTGCCAAAGTTGAGTTACAAGAATTAAAAAGCTAAAGGACAGTGAAGCAAAATAGTTTCCTATAGCTGTCCAAGTCAGATTTTTCTCTAAAGTATAATGTATATGTGATGACACGTATACATGACAGTTTGTTCAAGGAAGCAGTTTTTGCTTTTTTTTTTTTTTCTGCAGCCTTTGTATCAGTTTAAATTTCTTACCACATGCACACCAAAAAAAAAAAAAAAAAAAGAGGTAATTATTTGCTTCCACTTCTCATTTTTCTCTCAGAAATGAGTACTTTGAAGTATTTACAGTACATTGTAGTTACTTGTCTCAGTTATTTTCTAATAAAATATGATGATAAATATATTTACTGATGATGATAAATATCTTTGATGATAAATATCTTTACTGTCACCTGGAAATAACTATCAATCTAAAATATACACGATAATAAATATATCAAACATATGAAGTCAGAGGCAACATGTTCATATGGCTTAACAAGAAAGACGCTCAAGCCCAAGCAAAAATAGTGTTCTTGAACATAGTAAGAATAGTATGAATTGAAACTGTCAGAGACGTGCAAGACAAGACTTATGTAAATTCAAGCTTAGTGTACAAATGTTGATTTTATGTTTGCCAATGGTGTTCTCAAATTTAAAGGGTTCATTTGCTGTGCTAACTTTATTCAAACATTGTCTTCATCAAGCAGCCAGTACATATATTTTTCTTGTACAGTTTTCATTGTATTTTTTTCCCCATGTATTAAAGCTTTTCCTGTACAGGCAACTTGATTTATGATCCATTTAGTCAAGAACTACTGGACAGGAATTCCAGAATTCTGGCATTTTTCTTCCATCCCTTCATTCTAGAAGATGTATAACCTCCATACCTCCCTGTCAGCAATTTAATGACTTACATCTTGCAGAAAATAATGTAACTACCTGACTCTGAGGCTTGCGATCTCACTGTTTTCTGAATGAGCAATCATTTGCAATTAACAGAGTCACCCTTTTGCTACATGCAAAACATCTTTATGCATGCAAAGAATGGCTCTTTTCAAAGGCCAGGTTATTTATTATCCATCAGAATGTTTCTATTTAATTTTGCTTACATGGTATCTTTTTTAACAAACTTAATCAGCACTACATTTCTGCAAAAAAATCAATTTCTATGAAGCAGGCCGGGCCAAAAAATATGGGATACTTCAGTAAAAGGTCCATTTAACTAACGTATGTAAGGCCAAACTATTCCATGCCACAGAAAAGTAGTACCATGGGATCTTAATAAAATGAACAAAATCTCCTTTTTTTTCCCTTAAGTTTGGATTTCATGATATTTATATCCATATTCAACACAAATGTGACAACAATTAGTTGTGCATTTACCTAATGGTGTTTGACTACTGTAACTTACTTTTTGTCTAAGTACCTTTTGATACTAGTTCTATGGAAATGTGTTGCCCTGCACTAAAAGGATGGTACTGTTGGGAGAAATATGCCACGCTCTTGAACCTGTAAACATCATAGACTATTCACTAGCAAATGGGGACAATAGAAAGTAAGAACTTACATCCAATAATACTGAGTGCTAAAGATTATAAATTAACCATTTAGCAAAAACATGAACAGTGCAAAGTGATTTCAGTGAGTAATTTCCTAAGACAGATTTATATTTCATGATATGGTGGTATACCATGATAAATATCATGATATGATTATTAGCGATACTGGCATGAATCAAACATCAAGCAGTGAATGTGAAGTAAGCCTGGACAAAAACACTTTTTTACCTGTTTGAAGACAAAATAAGTTAAAAATCTGAACAAAAAATAAATTATCACCACATTTTAAAAGAAAAAAAAAAAGAGAAAAGAGCCACTTCAAGAGAAATCTAAGTAACTCATGTTGAAACAACTGATAAGCTTGTAGAAACTGTCTCTGAAATTGGGGAATACCAAAAAGCTCCTATCCTATGTTGTAGACTACTGAAACATTGACAATGTAGGAAATTCTTCTCATCTGTAAAATTGTTTGTCATAGACTATTCATTAAACAAATATGTACAATAAAAGGCACATTCTTTAATCTGTATGATTTACAGGGGAAGTTAGTAAAGGCAAGAAAAGAAAGCAAGCTTTTATTAGTAAATTTTTTGCTAATTGCATTTACCTTGTACTAAGACTTGCAGTTTTTGTTCCAGTAGGTGACTCCAATCCTTCCCCTGGCTTTGAGGATTTCTCTCTGTTCATTTGCTGGAGTATTGAGTTCAATTCACTAATAACATTAGCCTTTGGGCCTGAGAGAATTGGGCTTTTCACCTCCGTCACATCACCCCATAGCTTAGATGTCCTTTGGGGAACAACTTTAGCCATACTGGGCTGTGCACTGATTGGAGGTGGGGGCGGAGCGGGAGGAGGAATAACAAAGCTGTCTACAGTTTCTTCAATTAGCGCATCCTTGTAAAGTGCATTGCTTTTGTTGATTATGGGCTTCATTTTTGGCTTAGGAGGTACTGGGGGTTTGTCCACCAGAAATGTTTGCCCATCTGCATAGACTGTACAAGTATCCACGTTCTCACCCCCTTCTGAGGATAAGGTAGAGATGCTGGACACTGTTGAGATAGTGCTGGTTGTCTCTAAGTGATGGTCACTACTACTCCGACTGTCTACCTCCTCAATCCCAGAGTCAGTGACGTTGTCAAAGCTGTCAGGAGGCGGCAAAAAGGAGGCAGGCAAACAGTTCGAAAGACCCACTTGCTTTTTACTGTCTAAGGAATTTGTTGACTGGCTGGGGGCAAATGGCGCGGGTGAAGGCGTGCCGTTTTTTCTTTGCTTAATCAAGTCTGTTAGAGCCGAACCGGGAGCTGAGCGGTCGTCGGGGATATCAAAGCTGTTGGCGAACTCTAAGGGAGGTGGTAGTGGCTCAGTAAAAATAAATTCTTCATCAATGTCAACTGATGCTAAGGGTGGCGGGGGGATGCGGAACGGCAAGATGACTGGGTCGTCGACAGAGCTCGCTGCTACGATGGTTTTGCAGGGAGATGCCGGTGGCTCAGGTGCAGCAGGCACATCCAGCTCACTTTCTGCTTCCTCACTTCCCTCTGGCCTCTCTGGTGGGGAGTTTTCAGGGTTTGGTTCCATTTCAACTCTTTTTTCCTCTTCATCTTCAGGCGCATCATCCGACTTTGCTGTGTCCATGGTATGAACCATTAACAAGCCAGCTGACTTCTGCTGTGAAGTATCCACAATGTTTATCAACATGTTTTTCTTCTCTTCAGCCTTCTTTTCTTTCCCTGCATCTGTTTCATACTTGTTCTCAGTCTCCTGCCTTCGCAATGGGCCGCGAGTATTTTGTCTAGTGACAGTAGCAGTAACAGGAAATGTCGTTTCAATATTGGGTCTCAGCTTTGTATCGATGTAAAGTGGTTTATTAAGGTCAGGCTTAACAGCATCCCCTTTGCCTGGAATCTGCTGTGTTTGTTCTTTCATGGCTCTGTCCCTGGCAGAGAGAGCGAGGGCTAGTGGTGAGTTTGGATCTAATAGCTTTCCTGTGACTGGGTGAACATAATTATCTGAGCTGGATGCATTCGTGGGCTTAGCTGCCACTGTACTGTTTTCAGTACCTTTCGTTTTGGACGAAGCATTTAATGTCCTTGAATCACTTTGATTGCTGGGTTCACTGCTATTAAAAAGATTTTCAGGCTCTCTAGGTGCAGGAATTGGAGATGGTGACATAAGCTGTCTAAAGCCATCTTCACTACTAAACATTGCTTCATCAGTAAATTTAGATTGCCTCATACGTGGTGTTGGTGGTGTTAGCCCAACATCCTCATCTCCTAGGTCTGTGGAAAGGAAGGCTGGAGAATTACGCCTTGCTTCCAGCCGCTTTTCCCTGTCCCTTACTGCTCCAGCAATGGCTGCTGCAAATGGACTGCTGACACCTAGGCTGTCATCGGGTCGGAGTTGCCCAGGTTGCTCTGAAGACTGAGGATCGATTTCCATGCTGCTCCCTTGGCTGCTCTTCCCGCTGCTGCTGGTGGATGGCTCTTTCACAATAATTGTTGGGATTGGAATAGAGCAGGTCTTTTCTGGACTGTCTTCAACATTGGATTGTTTCACCAGCATCCCCTTCCGTCTCGCTGGTTTGGCTGGCACGTAAACTGCTTTGCTTGCAATCTTCCCGACCTCAGAATATGGGTTTTCTGGCATCTGACCCCTCTTGTTCCTGAAATTTGCCTGAGATGTGGCACTCCGACTGTACAGATCCTCAGAGTCCAGAGAGTAGCGGTCCAGTTCTCGTCTGTAATAGATCCCTTTGTCCCTTATCATAGTTCCCACATTTTCAGGCCTAACCAAAGAAATTTTTGCACCTGAATTCTGATTAAATGGAGGTTTAATAGTTCCATAGCTCCTTGATGTTGGGGATTTGGGAGAGTTGTACAGAGAGGGAGAAGGTGGTGGTGGTGAAGGTGGTAAGGACTGTGGTGGTGGTGGTATATCTTCAGAGGTGTCAGGCATTGAAAGACTTCTGGTAAACTTCAGCATAGGAGGAGCCAAAAACTGCCGTTCTTCCTCTGTTATTCCTAAAAAAAAGAAAGTATATATAAAACAATGCCTTCCTTTGCAATCCCTCATATTGTGTTATTTCTGTATCCAACCTAAAATGCTAAGGTGCATTTCACATGAGGCATATGTGCAATTATGAAAAGGGTCTTTTGCCTCATTCCAAACATAAGCATTTTTGCTTGCTGAATTTGCTGAAACCCAAATGCCAGAATTCAAAAGAATGCTACAGAATTTTAATTAAAATGATCATTGATATGTAGGCAAATGTTTGGGGTTTATGTATCATCAAGGTAGCTGTTGAGAAGCACATTTTCTTTGAAGATTATTGAACAGGGAAGACATTTGGTGCAGAAGAGTACCTTATGTCTGTCCCTAGCACTTTCTAAATGCACAAAATTATGCAACTTAGAAACCTAATGAATTTTTAAGATGCACTGAAGCTTAGCAAAGGAACTGAGAAGATTCTGTTGGGGAAAAAAATCATAATGTTTTATTTCAAAGAATGACATTATATTATTACAGATACAGCTTTTAACATAAATAAACTTGCTAATGTTGGGATAATTTAGATGGCCAATTTTACATCATCCTAATGGGTTCCTAAATTGAGAAGTATCACTTCTAAGATTATTATAAAGAACAGAACAAGCTCAAGTTTGGTCTGCTCTATTTCTTTTCTCTTTTGTACAACCATTTATTGACATCATTTGGAAAGAAAAGGAAGTGATTTTTATTCCTTTTGATCAATAGGGATTTCTTTATAAACTACACAGCATTACAATACTTCTGCCTCAATAACAAAATAAAAATGAATAACATTTTGCCATAGATAATGCATTGTAATAGGCTTGTACCACTCTTTTTCTTTTTTCCTCTTTATTTTTTCCCTTCTCGATAACATTTTTTGTTAGACGAAACATTCTAAAGAAATGAATCAAATCATTCCACAACGCTTGTCTACTGCCATTAGGGCAGAATGTGGAAATTATAGCAACTTAAACAATAATTTCTTTTTCCATTAACTTTGTATAAAAAATAAGCAATCATTCACTGAGGTAAAGACATTGGAGAAACATGCTTTAAGAAAGAGATAAAGCTGCTAAAAGTAGGTGATTAATGCACAAGTAAACTATGCATGAGAAACGTTTTACCTATAGATTTTTGTCTTCTCATTGTACCCCGAGGTATACCCAGAAAAGGACCTTGAGGACTCCCTGGTACAGTGGGCGTCATCACAGCAATACCCTGTCTCTCATACATGGACTACAAAAAAACAAACAAAAAAGCCCAAGAGCATTAAAGCATGCAAGTCTTTTTCTCACAGGTAAATAACTCTTTTGTAATATCAACTAATCCACTACCCCTCTTACTTAGAATTTTTATGGAGAATAACAAATTTGATATTCTTCTGGGAAGGCGGTAAAAAGAAAGAGAAGGCTGGGATCTGTTTATATGTTAAAAAAATAAAAACAGCAGTAAGTGGAGGTAGGTGAAATTATTTACAAGGCAATATGTTAAGTTTCCAGCACATTCTGTGTGCTGTAAGAAAAAGAAAGCCTGAGCAATTATATTTTGTTTCATTCACTTCCAAAAGCCTTGCACACACTGTATGGGTGTTAACAGTCGCTTTGTGCCAAGCTGTATCCTCTCTTCACTTCTGAGAAGCAGACCTACTCTTGGAGTCTTGCACAGACTCAAGGTGTCTTGTGCAAGGTTACGCTGGAAGTCAGCTTCTCGGGTAGGAACTGAGAAAAGTACCCTGATCCCAATGCACTCAACTGTTCTTTTCTTGTAGTCCATTACAAAACTATTTGTTTTCTGCCTAGAAACAGTCCCTATTTCCTTCTTTCCCAAGTTACGGAGAACAGCAAAGTGTATCAGGACTGGGGCTACTTTAGAGAGGTAGGCTATGGAAAAATGCATCTAAAATACATTAAAACCTTTTTTTTTTTTTTCCCACATGTAAAATTCTGTAAGAGCAAATTCTGCAAGTGAGTAATCCAATTTCAGAGTTCTGGAGTTTAAATTTTTAATGCATGCTATAGTATGAATGTCAATTCTTCCCTTACAAATCATCATGCATTATTTAGTTAAGATATTACATATGCCATTAGACATAATAAAAACCTGCGCTAGTACAAACCTTCACATTAGTCTAAATTATGTGGCTGTACTAATTCTGGCACTGAAACTTTGATTTTCAGCAAAGATTTTAGCTTGGCCTTAGTGTTGTACCAACATCTTCAGTTAGAATTTACTGGTATCTTACCAGCTCAGATTACAGGCAGAGCAAGGTCACATCTGTTTGGATAATGGTAGCAATGGTGTTGAAGTGACAGTCTCAGAATAAATGTAAGAACTTAATGCTAAAAGGTTTTAGGGGTACATAGGCTCTTCTGTTAAACAAACTATTACCAAAAACACAGACTAGACCAAGGTTACACGATAACAAAGACAACATGATTATATAAAGCATTGTTTTAAATTAATTTCTGTTGTGTGTTGAACTTTGCACACTGGCAAAGTACCCCTTCCAATCAATTTCGGAAGTGAAAGCAGTACATCATAGCTATCACTCACATTCATATCTGTAGCTGAGGGAAAACATCTACTAGAAGGCCGCTGTTTAATAGTTGCCACTCTTGAGTCCACAGTTGCATTGTCTGCAATTCTTGATGGCTTGGAAACTGGTACTATTTCATCCACCTTATCTGTAATATAAAAGTATTCAGTAAAATAAATATAATTTGTCCAAAAACTGAAAATTTAAGTATTGCAAGTTCAAAGGAAGAGATTTACTTTTCAAAAAAATGCAAAGAAAAAGTTTTTTTTTTTGGCATTTTAACAAGGCAATGCTTGAGCATCATAAGTCGTGCAAGCCGAGCACTTTTTATTGCTGCTACATAACATGCATGCTTTAGTTTTAAGCCTGCATGCATTTAATGTTTACTTAGTGTGACTCGAAAAACAATCCTCTTCTTCAAACCTTCAAAATGTGAAGGGAGAATATCTATATAGAAATGGAAAGAAGACCTTTAGAAATAATGAATCTGTACAGCACTGTTTCAAATAGAGATAAGCAGACTGTACTTAGTCATTAGAATTTCAGTGATATTTTGGACAATAACAAGTACTCCAGAAGTGCTCTTTTATGCCTATTCTCTTCAATTAATCACATCCTGATCTATTCACACTTTTGGATTATTAGATTAGCATTGTATGCAATGACATCATTCTTTAAAATTAAACTTTTATATGTATTTTTTTTCTTAACTGCACAGTCTTGGAATTTGTTTAGTTGTGGTCAGAAACAGACCAAGCAGGCAAAGTCCAAATCAGAATGAGAACTTCAACACTTGGCTTTGGGATCCTGATCTACCATATGGCATGACAATAATATACAGGGAAAACTTTATTCAAAATCTTCTGAAGTTTAGAGTGTTTGTTTTAACCCCATTTCCAACTTTGGTCACAAACAAGATTCATCAGTATTTAATACATAATGTTACTCCCTTAGACTGAGGACCTCAAAGTACCATACAATCAACTAATTATAGCCTCACAGCTCTTTTACTGCCACTTCTGTTATTACAAAACTAAGGCATGGAGAAATTAAATCACTAGCCTATGACTAGTGAACAAAATAGTTTTATTTTTGAACCTGTACTAGAATTCAAACTTATATCATACCAACATGTTTTCTTACTACCCTTTTCATCCCATTTGCTTCTCTAAGAAAGCATAGACTGCAACACATTGACTATTCTGTACTTGATAATCATGTTAATTTAGTGTCTTTTCCTTTGAAGTTTCACTGAAGTAGGGATTAGTTATTTAGCCTGTGGTATTTAAGTGAGTGAAATACCTTAGCCCGGCTCCTATGCTTCCACAATGTGAGTTGGAGCAATGTTACTTTTCAGCCCTTAGATCCTTCTCCCAAATGTTTGATTATTTGCTTCAGCAGAAAAGCAGCTGCTTCATTAGGTTACTACAGACTTAAAAACCAGGATCTTGGTGGTCTACAGATGGTGTTACTATGCAAAGTATCAGATCTAGGGATTTAAGCTTTACCTCTCACTGGAGAGCAGCATACTCAGGGCCCTGGATATGGATGGGAATAAGGCAGGAGGAAAAGAGCTTTTGATTCCTCTAAATTGTAGATCTGGCAGATGCAAGGATGATATTTTAAATGGGAGAAGAAGAAAGGGAATAACTTTTAGCCTTCTGGTTAGAAGAAGGTTGTCCTAGAAGTGGATATTTTAGTGTCACAGAGGGTCAGGGAGCAGGCAGGAAAGGAAAGGTTGAGCAGAATCAGTAAGCTGAACACTGCTGAAATCTTTCTCACAAGAGTAGTGTTTCTGTTTCTTTTCAATTGAAGTTAGAATTCATTTTTTTCATTGGTCTGCTTTATTTTTGTGTGTTTTAAATCATCCAGTGAACGGAGAAAAGGAAAAAAATTCTTAAAACCATCACATGTATTCAAAAATAAAACAAACTTCAAGTCACATTTCATAAGACTTTGTAATACAAACTGTGAACTTCTGAAAGAAAAATATCTGCACTTCTGCTCAGCAAAAGGCATCAGAATGCAATGGTGTAACCATGAACATTTGACCTATACAGCAAAAATATGGCTAGACTCTAGAATTGTACTCGGGGGATCAATCACCAAGAGATTCAAGGATGTAGAGATTTCATATTAAGTCTCTCCCACCCTTTCCAACATCCCAGAAGGCCAACAACTGGTCTTTGGGATAGAGAAGGAACTTTGGGAAACTGAAGCACTAGGTACTCAAAATCTGTAAATCAGAAATATAAATATACCAGTAAGAACTGATCCCCTTTATTTTTAACAGACACATGTAACCATATACCCATTCAGACAACAAAAAGCTACAGGGAAAGAGTGATGAGGCTATGACAGACACTTGAAAAGCATGAAAATATTTGTTTGGGGATGAAACATACATACCCTCCAACTGCACTGATTTTGCTAGACAATACTAGAAGTCAGATCCTAATTTTGGATCTGACCAAAATATCAGTTGGTACCAGTTCTTAATATCATCTACTATTTCCATCTGGAAGAACTTTATTGTGTGTGAGTTTATTGCAGGTTTCTTGTCTGTGGACAGTTCCTCAGCCCTATAGCTGCTCCCATTGAAGTGGTGCTTTGTGTCTTTCCAAATCTAGCTAAAGCACTGAGAAATGGGAGAGGAGAGCAGGTGACAGCTTAAGCTACTTTGCAAGGAACTCTTTAGGGGTTCCTCGCACAGTATTTCCAGCAGCAGCACTGCTACATCTGTGCAGCTTCTTCTTTTGCTCTGCTGTTTTTGATGAGAATGCAAAGGTAGATTGGAGGGCATCATTTTAAAACTACAACAACAAGTTTGAAGCTACAGAAGCAGCCAGTCTGTGGAATGTGGTTTATTCTAAATGGCAGCAGCTACATGGCGGGTCCTGCAGAATACGTCAAAATCTTAGCAACTGACCGCACAACTGCACCACACTTTTGAAGTGAAAGTACTATGTAAAATAAAAACATTCTCACTGTATTATCAGACATGTGCTAATTAGGCCAAGAAAATTAACTGGCTGATTTGTATTTAGCTTTATTCAAACTCATCCCAAAGAAATAAGATGTAAGCATATTGGGACAAACTTCCACTTGCCTCTGCCTTTAACTAGGCTGTTCGTATCCACATTACCAGCGTGCAAACCATGTATGCACCAGAAACACATGTTCAAAAGGCTGTTCATATTGGAGTAATTTGTCAGGCTTACTAATGGACTTCTCTCCCAACCTCCATGTGATCTTAAATAACCTGCAGCATGCGCTTCTTGTACCGGTGAGAGGGGAGTCTTACAAGCTTGTGTTGGAAATTCTCTGAGAATGCTTTTACAAACAGTTTTAACAAGAGAGAAATAAAAAAGCCATGGAAGGGGTGCAAAAATTTGCACTTGATCTGTGTCGACAGCGTGGCCGAAGAAGCACGCCCCCAACGGTAGTCTTAGAAGGAACGCAGCTGAATGTAGGTGGAAGGGAAGAAATATTCTGTACTGCAAAGAGCCTACACTGGAGGTTGGCCATGCCAGCTGCATTTCATCATTAAACCATTCATTTAGCAAAGTACAGCCACAAGCACGCACGCACACACGCTTACAAGGGAGCAATTTGTGGCTGACTGGTAGAATAACAAAATGTTGTATCTGCTTTATTTTGATCAACTACAGTCTCAGAGAAAGACGGAAAAGAAGAGGCTATGGCTGACTGGACAGAGAGTGCAGCTCAGTTATAATCATAGAAGAGGATTTTTAGGCCTACAATTACTCTCTATTATTTGCCAGAGGAGGAATTCATCGCTGCTTTGCATATAAACTCTTCTGAACCTTTACAAAAAGTTACAACAGTATGTGGAGAGTCAAACACAGGAGCCATGCTACACCTGTGATAATTAGTTACCACGCTCAAGGGGCTCCTGGTAACAGCATCCTTCCAGAGAACTGTCAGGGATATCACATGGATAAGCCAGTCTGATGCCTCTGCATGCATATAGCAATTTGAGTGCCACTATATTAAATTCCCCCGAGAGAGGCAGCACCAACAGATATAAAATAATTTATTGCAAAGTGCATTTCCATCTGCCCTGTGGGTTACCAATTGCACCCGTGTTCTGCTCAGGGTGCCAGCCCTCAGGAAATTAGATGGCCTAAAGGCACAGAAAGTAGTTTGCATTTTATCAACATGTAGGTCGTCTTTGATGAAAAGCTCTTAATCACAGACATAGTAGCACAGTACCCAACAGCATGTCATGACTTTTACATTCTCAAGAGGTCTGGCTGCTAGGCAAGCTTCTTTTTTTTTTTTTCTTTTCTTTTCATTTTCTTAAATAATTAATATCTGTGATAATTACAGGGGACAGTCTCCTCCTAGTAGATTTGGTGCAGGAGATGGCTCTTATCCCCGTAGAACACATTGCTTAGTGACTCCTGTTTCAGATCCCCGGACTCTCTCAGAGGAAAAATTATAATGCTGCCCATCCAACCACCAGATCCATCATAAAAGGAACTTTGAAAACGAGAGTCAGGTGCCTAGATAGATCTGGTGGCACATTACTATACAGGCCCCAAAAGATAAATATGAGGTATGATCCTGGCAACATTACTTATTATACAACATAGCCAAGACATGTGGATTAGCTCCACCGAGGGTCTTAGAAAGTGAGCTTGTCAGACCCACAGAGGATAAGAATGATCATGATCCGGTACAGGCTAACCCCAACACCTCAGGCTGGCATGCCAGAAACACCAGGCAAAGACTGATCGAACACAGTTTTGGAGGCGAGTATTGCCAAGACCTGTATACTTACCACCAAGTCCAGAATGCTTGCTCAGAGGGGATGGGATAATGGAGAAAGAAAACTCAAAAAACAGCTGCCTCAAGAAATGACTTGTATTTGTAAGAAAAGCAATGAATGCCTGGCACAGAGTAAAAAAATGCTTGTATGAAGTTAAAGTGAAAGAACAGAGGCAAATGTTCTTAAAATACCAGCAGCACACATTGTTAACAGTGCAAATATAAACTACAAAATGTTAGACTAATCTAGTCAGCCAGAATACAATGTTAGCCAATGTAGGAAATGGTTGAATTCTGCCATTGATGGCCTTATGGCTAAGAATTAAAAGGACAGGCACATTAAAAAAAACCCTAAAAATCCTATGGTGTGGTTATTTTTTCTTCCCTCCCCCTTTTGCCTGGCGTGTAGGCATGGGCAATGAGGCCCTCTCGGTTATGGCTCTCTGCAGCCGGCCACTGCGACAAGGCAGCGTGGCCTGCGGTGGTTCTCGAGAGTCGCTCGTCCCTTCGGCCCCTGGTAAGCACACAGTGGAGGCTGCCACTGCGTCCTCACCAGTCCATGTCGAGGCACAGGTTAACTCGACATGGGGGGTGGCTCTTTGGGAGATGCGTGTTTCAAGGACCTGCGTCCTTGGCTGCTTAAGGAAAGCTAAAATCTCTGACAGGTAGTTATGGATGGCTCTTGTGGAGGTAGCCACAATGCCCAGCTGCAGCTCCATGCGGCCCATGGACTGTGACATGAGACCCATGGACTGTG
Source organism: Anser brachyrhynchus (assembly GCF_964034855.1). Lineage (NCBI taxonomy): Eukaryota > Metazoa > Chordata > Aves > Anseriformes > Anatidae > Anser > Anser brachyrhynchus. The sequence goes on along the minus strand of NC_137699.1, from coordinate 18,005,386 downwards.
CATGCTCCCTCTTGATATTTTCCAGCAGCTGCACAATCCTACTGTTGGTTTCCATCAACAGCTTCTCTCCCTCTGTTAGCTGGGGCTGCCCTCTCCAACCCCGATCCCTAGGGACAGGCTCAACACCGCGGTGCTCTTCATTCATTTCATCATTGCCCTCCTCCTCAGGAGAGTCACTTTCAAACTGAGGAGTCCTACTGAGTGACTGATCCCCGGGAGACTGTATGTCCATGGTACACTCCGGAGTCCGCGCTGGTGTTTGAAATCCCTCAAAATCCTCCCCAACGTTGCTGTGCGTTTCAGATGAGGACAACGGCCACTGCCAGCTCTCTGTGGTCCTGGCCGGCGAGTCTTCATCAGAGGCAGGCACCGAGGATTCCTGTTCTTCGGCTGGCGTGGACGGCGAGCTCCCTCGGTGACGGCCAGCTTGCCCCGAGGATCCAGGAACCTCCCCATCTTGTTCCCCAGTGACATCTGGCAATCAAATAGAGGAGCAACAACCACTGTATCTGAGGCCAGGCAGATGGAGGTATCTACATGCATTGGACAACACATAGAAAGAAGCCAGTTGGGAAGCCAGAGTGTATGTGTTTGGGCAAACGGAAGGGCGGACTAAAGTTTAGTGACTGCATTGGGCAAGTGGCAGTTGACATTATTAACCACTTTTTATATAAATGCACACTGTCCTGTACCCGCAACACACACAGCCATGCTGCATCCCAAGGCAGGAGCTACCAATTCACCTCATTGTGACTGTGACAGGAAATGTCAGTGAACCTATCAAAAAGCTCACCTATGCACTGTAGTGGTGTCAGTCAGAAATCCCTGGGATGAGCTCAGGGCCAAGTGTCCAATTGAGCTTCCTGTGGTGCCAGATGTGCTCCTCACTGGCTGAGGGCAGCCCTTTGTTGTTCTGAAGCACTGCTGGCTATCTTCGCTTTTGTCCGACGTCTCACGTCACCCCCACCCCTAGTGGGCTCTCTCCCAAATCACTGCTGCAGGGTGACGGCGGCTGTCCACAGCATTTATCCTGTGAGCAATGCCCTCCCCAACATTTGCCAGATTTTCTCGCTCTTTTCTCCAAACAGTAGGTAAAGCTATCTGAGGGCATTGCTCGCCAGGATCTCATTGTCTTCTGAAAATAAGTTTTGCCCTCCCCTGGCTACCTCTTCCCTTGCCTGAGGGCATATGATGGAAATTGGGGTGCAAGCACTTCCGTGTGGCGGCTTGGTGTGCAAAGAGGCATTGTTACAGATGTTAACGAGGAGGATATAATGTATGTGCTTACTCTAAATCCTCCCGTACATAAAATGCACTCCCAAAGACTAGAGATGCCTGAGCTTTTTGCACCCACAGCGATCATCAGCTCAGGGTAGAGCATGACCTGCCCAGCGCCATTCTTGATTACATGAGCCAGTGGCCAAAACTCTCATCCTTTCCATGCTTAAATAATAAAAAAAATTGTTTAGGGGGGACAATTTGGTCGTTAGAAATTAATCTGGGGTGGTCTGGCTAAAATGTTGCAACGTGGTAGCCCAAAAAGCCTGTATTCCTCATGCTCAGGCAAGGGATATATGAGAGAAGCACTGTTGTTGGTAAGAACCTGAACAGCAGAGGCTGGCTGTTGCTAGATGGCTGGCTGGCTGTGCTGCTCATGCTGCAGTGGTCTGAATGCCGGGTCAGTGTCAGGTCTACCAGTCTCTGACATCCCAGTCTTGAAAAATGTTATTTTCTAAGGGTTAATTTCTGCTCTTTGGAATAGTTTATATGCTGCTCTTTGGATCTTGGCTTGAAGCTGTGAGCTTACGTCTGGAAGGTATTGCTGAGGTCAGGTTAAAATGCTACTTCTGCTTCTGTTTATGAATCCTTTTTTTTTTTTTTTTGATTTTACACAGTTTTAAATGAAAGCTCTTTCTGATAGACCCAAGGATCCTTCCTTATTTATATCCATCCCTGTCTATCCTAATTCTAATGTAGCACTCATTATTTCTACACCCAAGTGTCTCCAATATTATATTGCTCTGAAAGGGATTTTGTGCAGCTTGATATAATTATAATTTTTTAAATGCTAAAGTCATGGATATTATTTATGCATTTAACTTATTCACTACTTCAAAGTATTCACATTCAAAGTATTCACATTATGTCTCTGTCTAGTTGGACTGTCCAGTTGCATGTTTTATGGAAAGTGAGGATGAAATTGTATTTGTAAAAAGGCATGAGCTCCTTATGAAAATGGATTTTTAGGGACAAACTGTCATGCAATCATTGGCTCCCCTACTCCATGGAGATTTGAAAGGGACTATATCAACCTAACTGCAGTACCTGCTTCTTCCTTTGCAATGCTTTTCCCCCGTTGCCTTACTAATACAGCCATAGCTGCAACCCCTCATTAACAAATCTCTCTTAACAACTATAGTGTAGGACCATGAAATTATTTCTCAACATTTTCTTATTTGAGTACACATGAAAAAAAGAAAAAAAGAAAAACAAAACAGGGGACCTATTTTAACCACACATAGCAAACACACATTTCAGTTAAAATCTATGAAATCAGAGAAAGATAAGGGATTATATATATTCATTCTGGTAGAGCCACTGGTCATACAAATATCTTTGAATTTCTTTTGACATCTCATCAGAAAATTCTCTATATTTGAAAACTCCATTTTCCTGACATGTTCTAAACAGAACCCACCTAGCAATTGGTAAGTAATAGAACCAAACTAAATTAAAAATCAAAAACTGAAACAAAACAAAATAAAGAACTCCAAAGCCCACATTAATTTATGAGTATTTCTGTAAATAGTTCCACTGAGTTTAGATTGTTAAGGTTCAGGGGGATCATAACAACTTTGTTATTTGTGCAAATTTACACATTTGCCAGAGGCTTGTAAAGAAATGTTTCTCTGAAAAAGCGTGATAACATTTTTGCAAAGTCCCTAATTCTCTATGAAAACGTACCATTTGCCATCCTCCTCATCGATACTTTCAGGCTTTCAGAGCTAAAAGAAAAGCATCTGGCATAGGTGACCAATAACACAAATGACAAAGAATCCAAGCAAACAGTCTGTGAAAACCCATGGGCAGAAAATTTAATTGTGGAAACTATTGGCGAATACTTATGAATAATGAATACATTCACAGGTTTTAGGATAGGTTTGTTAACTTGACTAGCAATGAAAGGAGGAATATTCATTAATGGTTATTATTCATAACAAAGTGTTCAACAATTCTAGTCACTTCGGTTTCTGGAAGCTTTATCAAGCATTGACGTGGGGCATGGGGGAAACCAAGGGTGTGTTACATGGTCTCACACAAACTTTTGTTCACTGCTGAACAATCATGGGAAATCTGCCTCAAGGTGAATGGCTGACACCACAGTGATGAATGTGTCAGTCTCTACCCAATAAATCCATTCCTTGATGACCAAAGGTCGCCCTAGATTCAGACTGGATCTTGTTAAGATGATGGCACCAGCTGCTGGGTTGGTGCTGTGGAAAAGGCGTGCCAGTTACATACAGTAGGGCACCGGTAAACTTGGTTTGGCTGGAAACTGCCCTGATCCAGTGAAGAGGCTTGCTGCTTTGAACAGCAAGATTAAGGCTGGCTGAAACAGTTACCTAAACAAACTGCCTTTACCTCATTGCCTTAGCAAAGAGGTGACTTCTTAAATAAATGAATAAATAAATAACGAGAGAGTGCTAAGACTGCTAAGCCAAAATTGGCTATGGACCAATCTGTACATCAACATGGTTGACCTTACTTGGTTGTTAATCAGCTTTATAAAAAAATCTGTCTCATTTAAAACTAAGCTTAAAATAAAGTGGGTACAAAGAAGCACAGCTAGCTTCTTTAGGTATGAAGCAAAGGGATGAGGTCAGATTCTCTGATTTTTCTAGTTGTTTCGACCTTATGCATCATTCCTACATGCAGCATCGTGCTCACAGTGATATATACAACTTACAGGCAAAACACGTTGGTTATGTCTTTTTATATGTATCTTCATATTATCTTTATATCTTTGTATTTATAGCTAGTGATACCAGCCAACAAACTGACAATCTTCAGAGTTGTGACCTGCTTCATGTTCCTAAACTTACGTCCCTTGCTCTGAAAGGGCATGACTCCCAGTTTGGTCCTTAAATGACCAAGTAAGGGAATCAGAAAGGAGCATGCATATGGGCTGAAGGAAATATGAATGTCTGGCAGTCAGTGACCCACTGCACTTTAGCTTCAGTGCTTGATCACTGTGAATACTATGCAGATATTTCCAAAAGTCACCTGGGACTCTCAGGTTTCTGTAGAATGTTTTACCTCACTGATCCTGTTATGTTAAAACAAAAAGTGAGATCTGTTATTAAAGTGGTTCATGTAATAGTGACTAGTGAATCAGCATCAAAGTCCTAACTATTTTCCTTTTTTTCCTGTTGTCAGACAAGTTCTCTGTTTTTGCAGCGAAGGCTGTAGCTGGCTGCTTGTATGGGTGTTTGCACTGGGCTGATACAGGGCTTGGTCAGATGTGGCATATCTGTGGTGCAATTGCTCCTGGTGGCCACAGGAGAACCACTTGGTCTTTTGTGCCTGCAGGGGTGACCTGTGGTTTGCCCAATCCTGTTCTGAACATCGTGACGAGAAACCAGGATTATGAAGCCTCTGTGTTCATGAATACATCTTTCATTTTGGAGCACTGCTCTACCATGCTGTTGCCTTGCACCATAACATTTGTGACCATGCTTTCCTACTGACAGTCCTTCAAGTTTGTTATTAGACATAGTTAGGATTGTAGCAATTATCTGGTTGAGATACACAGAGAACTGAACAGTTGATTCAGCTGTAGGGATAGAAGACCAAGACAGAGGCCAAGAACAGAGCAGGGTTTTGGATATAGACAAACTTTAGAGACATCAGAAGTATTTCTTTAACTTTTGTTCAGTGAAGAACATTTGAGACTTATGCCTGTGTTGTGCCTTACCTGCCACTTGGACTGGCAGTTGATCCCTCCCCTGAGATGTGCTGTTCTTTAAGAATCCCTCCTTTTGAAATCCCACCATTTCTGTTTCACCTCTGCTACTGGACCGTTGCCTTTTCCATTATATTTCCTTTTCAGATTCCCCACCAGAAGAGCTGGACGTGAGGGGTGGGGTACCGTCTTCCTGCTGACAGGTAGGTGGAGATGTTCCTTGGCCACAACAAGTGGGCCAGGAGCTCAACAACAGCGGTACCACAGTTGGGGAGCTTCCTGGGACCTGCCTCTGCTGCTCTGGACCTGGGCCTCTGCCTGTATCTGCATCATGCCTCCTGGGGTGGGTGCATTTTTCAAACTGCTTAGGTACCAAGGTGACAGATGCCTTGTAAATACCTAAGATAGATACAGACAGAAACTGTACCAGGCGCAATCAGTTATGCAAAACTTCATACAATGCCAATTGCACCTATATGCTGTAGTATCACCCACCTTTTCTAGCATCTGCAGTCAACCACAGTCAAATATTTGGCACATGTATTTTTCCTTTTGAAAAGTGATGGAAACACAGGACATTCATTCTTCCTTGGTGTCAACCGGTCTAGAAACTTAGCCCTTAATGTCAGGTACTGCATATGCACATATTTTGTTCCATCGTCTTCCCTAAATATGAGTTTGCAAGTTTAGTTTAATTCTTTCATTAATCAATACAATCTGTGTTTCTTTGTCAATAATCTGTAAATATCATTTACATAAGCAGTACTAAAACTAAAGGGGTAGTCTTATGTGTGCATATTAAAAATGTATAAAGATGCATTTAAACTATGTAAAAATATGGTTGTGGTGTTGCTTTTATCTTATGTGTTGATTTTTAAAATTTCCTTTATATTAAACTATAGATAGCTCATTTTTAGCATAAAGATTGGAAGTTAATATGCATATAATCATAAATTTCCATGTACAAAACAACAACAACAAACTGTCTAAAACAAGTAGGTACTCTTATTCCCATTACATTCCTTTTAGATTTTTGTCACTTCCCATACAGAGGCAAAAGACCTTGCCCTGCTTATTTTGTGAAAGAATGGTTGGGAAGGAACTTGACAAATACTTCAGGCTGAATGTCTGTGTGTTGGGGGGAACTGTATAAAGGATAATTTGGGCAAACAGTACATACGGGAATCTAGCCAATGCTCTCAAAGAAACAGATAAACAAAATTCTGGAAGAGATTTATAATACTAAAGGGTGGTGTATGTTGGGGGGGGAAGTGGCAGAATTATAAGAACCTACTGATTTCAAAAGCAAGCTTGATCAGGCTACAGAAGTTCATATGATAATGATGCTTGTCATAGAACCAATTGTATTCGATGAATAAATCTCTAGTGCCTCTGGGGAAAAACAGATGACTTATCTGCAGATGGTTAAAAAGGAATCTCTGTTTTATTAGCTATGCCAACTGAAAACTAATGCATTGTTTTAGCTATTCAAATGTGAAAAATCATCAAAGACCAAAACTAGGCAAGGTATAGCTAGGTCTTCAATACGCTGTTCAGAATTTAAAGGCTAACCATAGGTAAATAATTGTTTCAGTGGAAGAATATTAAAGGTTTAGATTTAAACTCAAGTTTGTTTATGATCATATTTACAGGAAAGAAACAGCAAATTGAGCCCATGTCATACAAATGTTATAGTTAAAAACACACAAAAATGGAATGATTTGAGTTTTCATTTAGAAAATTAGGCTAATAATCATAAACCTGCTACCATGAGCACATTTTAATCTGGAAATTAACTTGTTCCAGGCCCACTGCAAATGAGCAATTTGCAGGACTGTGCTTAAGTCACAGTGCCAAAATATTTACCATATTGCAGACAATAGGCAGAGAATATTACTTTAACTGTTACCATGAGGAAATAACAAAAGTGCTTTGCAATACAGTCAAAACCATAAGCCATTCAAAACACCTTCCTTTCATAAAGACTGAGTAAAAATATGTGTATGTTGTCTAGGATACTGTAAACTCTACAACGTACACAAAAATTCAAAAATTGGAAAATTATGTAAAATAAATCAGTAAAACATAAAAATCGATTCATGAGTAAAATTAATCATTTAACATTGAATATCTACAAATACCATTAAATGTTTTATACAAAATGATTTGTATGTATTCACATTAAGGAACTATCAAAACTTTCTCTAAAGAAAGTCTTATTTGGGTTTCTAGGCTTGAAAATATCTCCACATTAGTACATACAAGTCACATTAACATATTATAATCACACAATCAAAAGTAATTTTAAGGAAGGCAGAAAATTGATATTTGTCCAAATTATTTCTATAGATACAATTTTCAAGTACCAGCTCTTTAACAGTATGTTCAATTAATGAAGTTATTATATAGGCATTTAAAATGCACCTGCAATCCTGCAGCCTTACAATTCAGCCTACCTTGAAAGAGGAATGGTCATTGTCTAACACTGGTTTCTGTTTAAGAACAAAAACAAAGCAGAGAATATAGTCAATACCCACTCCTACCCTGCAAGCCAGGTGGAATTTAAGTGGCAATTTGATGTTCTGTTTAAGAGACAGCATTTGAAAATTTGGCCTTGTCACAAAAGAAAGACAATCAATTGACAGAAACCAAAAAGAAAGGTGGAGGACCTAAGACACTTGCAGCCTTCTCTGTTCTTACACTTGCTTTCACACTTCACTTCCACACCGAGGGGAAAAAACAAGCAAACTATGATGAATTATCTAAAAACATTTATTTTCAATTATATTAGGAATTAGTTAACATGGACATATGAACATTTGAAGAAAAAAAAAAAAAGAGAGAGAAATAGCAGCAAAGCGAGTTTTGAGATGAGGGAGATAAGTCCTTCATCTCCCTGGCTCCTGAAAAAGAGAGAGAATACATTAAAAGTGCTGAAAAGTTTTCCATTGCCCTAACTGTATGAATGGGAAATACATGCAATTTTAACTGTTTCTCAAGCACTCATGATTATGAATATGTTGTTAGATATTCAATTAATAATATCTGAATATAACAAGTGACACTCACATATGCCAACGTGTTTCATTCATCTGGCTCCAAATGCTACAAAACCAACGTTTTCTTTAACACTTACAATTCTTTTTCCAACTTCTTTTATACCATTGTCTTGTTGGTTGATGCAGAAAGGTTTTGAAAACCTTTTCAATTACTGTCCTGTAGCAAAGAAAACCAAGTATTATGAAAGGGCACTACAAACGTTAGAGGATAATTTAACAAAATCAAAATAATACTAGTGTAAATGAGGAGAACACCCACACAGTGACTCAATTGACCTCTCTGCTCAGGGATTCCCAGTGCTTTCAAAATGTCAGTTAAAGTTCCCACATTAAGCAGTACAAAACTTGTTTTGAAGAAGTACTCAGTCCCGACAGTTACCTGTTAATTTAAGATTCTATGCCAAAAGTTGCTAAAAGTCAGCACATTAGATTTTTTCTTTTTTTTTTTCCCTGTGGAAAATCTAGGCTTAGTGTTTTTCTCCTTGAAACATGCTGAATTTCAATATTTTTCTCTTATGAAGTGTTTTAAAAGCAGGTATGTTGTAGTTATGGTAGAAATCCTATACCTTCTTACATTGTTGAGGACTCCACATGAGATAAACTACAAGTCATAAAACCTGTAGCCTTGCTCCATCAGCATGAAGATGGAGCCCATATTTTGTCACATATGTACATCACAAATTCCACTCAGAGTCACTGCCTCATGCTTTTGAAAATGACAATCGTATGACAACCTTTATCTTATTATTGCTACCTCATTAGAATTTCAAACAGGTAATGCAAATCAATTACTTACAAGGACAACCTTCAAGAATTCTTCATTAAGCCTGATGCCTTTTGATCTCATCTTCTAAAATACAGTTTCTGGTGAAGATCAGAAAACCTTCTTCCTACACAGAAGCACTGTAGATACTGGAAACTATCAAAGAAGTTGATGCTGTCAGTGCTGTAAGAGTTGCTTTGATGCTTTTCCATTGTTTCCTGCAGACAAATCTCCATCATCAACTCCATCATATTGAAATAAAAAAATGACTTTGAACCCAGACGTCTTTTGTGAGTGGTTTCTTCAAACACAACGTAACACATTAAGCTAATCCACTGTTTGGCATTCATTTATATATATTTGCTCTGCAATTTCATTGTTTCAGATGCCATTAGAATGTGCCACCTTTGAAACAATGGACAACAGGTATGAGATGAAGTGCGAACGTTTATTGCAGACAGAGCTAATAATATTTCTTTTGAATGCCAACAACTGATATTTTTTCCATTCAAATGTCGCTAAGACCTGGTGCCAGGTAACAATACCCTATGTTGATGATATCACAGTTATTCTGTATCAGAGAGACAGCACTAGCATCTAAACTGTTTAGAGAAAATCCTACATCTGTATTAGGTATTTTAGGCCACAACAAAACCCAAAGATCAGCATCAACGCATACAGAGGGATTATTTTACTTAGATTACATATCAAATATATATAAAAAAAAAAAATCCCACCAAACCCCCAGAGCTCACAACTGACACTCTTCTGACACTGTCAAAGCAGTACTTTGATACGGAAGAATTATCTTATCATTCTCTTTCACCACGAAAATTTAGCCTACTCTATACTTATTTTTCTCCTTTCTCTTAAATTCTCGAGATATCTCCCAAGGATATTTATATTAGCTTTTAATTTAAACTGTCTACTTTACCTTCCACTGACAAGCCCAAATTACTCACTAAATCAAACCCACTTCTGGCAGTAAAAAGCTTATCAGCATGAAACTTTTGAATCATGCATCTAGATATTTACAGATCTTAGTTTATGAATGTATTTGTTAAAAATTTGTTTTAAAATTCTCCATTCACAAGAAGTTATCAATAAGCACATAAAAATAAAAACTGAAAGTAAAACCCTTCAAAAGCAAGCTTTTCATGAGACATGTAAAATTTTTACGAATTGTTAAATATTAAAATGTTCATTTTGAAACTCTAATGATATCTATTTTTTTTGTAGTGATGATGAAAATTATAATTGGAACAAATGCATCAAGAGTTTAATATTTTTTCTTTTAATATTTTATTTTTAGAGTATTTTCAAATCTTCAATTTGAAATTTCTTTCAAATTTCTTCAATTTCTTTCAAATCTTTAATTTGCTGCATGAATATTTTAGTTATTCTTCAGTTTTAATAGGTTAACTACATATTAACTAGAAATATATTGTAAGTACTGCCTCCAAAAAACTTGCTGCTACAACTGTTAGTCTATCCATTGTTGAAAACCTACAAGTCACAAAGGAAAATAAGACCTCCCTGACATCCCATAAAATCCAGAAAATAGTTTTACTGTTAGAATCACATCCCCTTCAAACATACAGTTTGAAGTTGGATGTTATTTCTCCGAGTTAGGCAGTTGCTGAAAGTAGAAAGTCAGTGGCACAGACTAAGTATAGTTTACCTTTTAGTAATTTGTGCTATGAAAATGCAGTAACATGGTAATACTGCCTGTGACATACTACGAACTTTTTGTGACCTAACGATTTTATATCAATTTAGACACAAATATCTTCTACCCTGAATATAAAAATACCGCCTATGCACTTCCCTTTTCCCAGCCTCCCAATGAGCCAGAACCCCCATCCAAAGACAACCAAAAGCGGTCAAACAGAACTACAAAAGCCATCAGTTCCATCTTAATGCCTCCCTCACCTATAACCCAGAAAACTGTATTTTTGCTTGACAGAACGCTCTACAATAACAATGTAAAATTTTTTGATATGCTGCCAAAATATATGTTTTAGAAAAATACCAGTAGCAATGGGGTTTATTTATTATATTCTTTGAATCGAGAATGGAAAATACCACTAGCTGGAACCCGTGTTAGTGACCTAAAAGGAGGTCAGGAAAGAACAGAAAAAAAAGAGAGGAAAATAACCTGATTTTTTCCTGTTTAACGATAAAAAGCAAAAACTCCACTACTGAGAGAAGACACTGCCTACAGCCTAGCTTTCCTTTCAGGGACACTGAACTTTGTCAAAGAGCAGGACACAGACTGTTTTACCAGCTACCACCCAGGGGCCCAAAGAGGTTTGAGGCTCTTCCTTGGGCTAGACACCATGAAAATGTGTAAATGACACAGTCCTTGCTCAGGAGAGCTTACAATCTAAAAAAGCAAAATGACATACAGGAGTATGGAAAAATACAGCTAAACACAAACAAACTTTCTATACATATATATACAGTTACATTTATAAAAACTATTAAAATAGCATTGCTACCTCTACCTGTCCCTCTGCCTAGCCATTACTTAGATGATTGCTTAATAAGGATCATAGGGGAAGTGGGTTTTAAGGAGAGATTTCAGGGAGAAGGTAGTGGCCTTATGAATCAGTTCAGGGAGGGCACTCCATGCATACGGGACAGTGTGGAAGATGTCATATAAAAAAATTAAAATTGTGCAGAGCAGCATTTCTCCAGGTCAAAAATTCAAATGTTGTGTGCAAGATCCCTATTTCCTGAGACAGAGACAGTGTGGTTACATGAGTAACTTTTCGCCATTAAAAGGACAAGTGAAACCACTAACGTAGGACTACACTGAGGATGTGTTACTGGCCACATATTCTCTGTGGCTGCCAGTTAACACAGTAACTGTGAGATGATATGGAAAGGTTTGGAAAAGAGTTGGATACAAAGAAGGAAAGAAAGGCAAGATGAGACAAAAGGAAGAAATGTGGGGAATATTTTCAAATGTAGCCTTCTGCTTGAGTTCTCAGTGTGTTTGCAATTTATTAACTAAATAACTAAAAAACATATACAATAACTAATGTACATTTGACACCATAAAATAAACTGGACCATATGCCAACATTTACATTATGTTATTATCCTTCACTATGGAAAGGTGAGAAACAGGTTAAACAAGAGACAAAATGCTTCCCCTTACCCTTCTTCTTCCGTACTGAAGCTTGGAAATAGAAAGGGAATGAACTGTGAATCAATTCTGAAGGTAATTTTATATGCTAAATCCTCGTCTGTTATTTTGAGCACAAACATTTTTCTTCCATCTAAGAAGTCAATCTCTCCCTGCTAACCTATACTATGCATGAACCTATCAAACCACTGTAGATAAACAGCTTGGCAAAAGCCCAGTTTATCAGGGTTTATACATGAAATGTAAGAAATTGCTCCCCTGCATATAGTAGGGATACATGTACAATGTTTCTCTACATTCTTTTTAAAAAGTAGTAACTGGGACAACTTATTGAAATTATTATAATAGGGCATTTTAATATCTTTGCAGATTGAAGTGGAAAGGAATTGCTAGCAGATGTTATCTGCCATATTTTGGAATAATTCATTTGAAAGAGAACAACTGAGATGGTCTGCTCAGTATTATGGAGAATAGGGCAGCTAAAAATCAGTGAATAAAACCATAAGTAGAGTTCAGAACCAGGCAAAGAAAGTGACTGCAAAGACTGCAAGGTGTATAAATTAAAAAAAAATAAAGATCATGTTGTTTAGCTTAGCTAGGAAAACTGACAAAAATATATACTCTAAGGGAAAACAAATTGGGAATTTCTATTTAACATTTTCTTATACTACATAACAAGGGACATTCAATAAAATTAACGGCATCACATTTAAAACCAATAAAAAGGAAATACATCTGTACACAGCACATAATTAGCCTGTGGAATTCATTGCCACGAGACATTATTGAGACCATGAGCTTCTTAAGTTCAGAAAAAAGATTACACATATATTGATGAGAACATCCACAGTGTTCTTCTGTACATACTTCCTACTTATTTTGTACATATATTTTTTAAAAAAAATGTTTATTCTTTAAATAGTTTAATGGACATAAAAATGTGGGTGTTCTCATAGTTCATACAGATGTCCAATATATACACATATACATATAAAGATATATAAATTATGTATATATACACACATACAATCTGTGTTTTACGTCAGAAGACAACTTTTAACTGATGATAGTGAGAACATTATCTCCTTGGAAACTTGTTCAGTTGATGTGCAATTTAAGAATTCTTGTTCCTTCTACTAATAGTCCTTTTACAGGACAAATATTAAAATAGGTAGATCACAGATGTTATTTATAACAGTAGTCATAGTTTGCTAAGATGGCAAATGTTCACAGTATCATGTGGAACTGGTATTTATAGCCGTTTGGAAGATGATAAATATCTGCCATGCTCCAGTATTACTACAACTTTGTTAGGGGACGTACACTTCTGGAGCATGTTTTAGGACTATTCTTCAGAATAGTAAAGTCTTGCCACAGTCATATTTGCCCCATCTGGATAAAGATATGGATGGGAAACTTGCTTCAAGATTCAAGTGTGTCCTATGGCTGCTAGTCACAAAAGTTGCAGTGGTTTCTGCTAGCCAATGAGACCAAACAGCAGAACAAGTACTATATGCTGAATTAGGGGATGAGTAAGATAAATTGCAATGCTTTTCATTGCAGAGGTGACTTTACTGTTAATAAGTGACTTTTCCCTAGAAAAGAGTGCTGCTTCTCTCTGCTTTAAGAACAGTATCTACTATGTAAGACTGAAAAGTAAGAGAAATACAAGATATATTCTCAGAATATCCTTATTTTGAAAGTGATTTGCAGAAGGGAATAACAAAGGGGAAAAATGGAACCTAAGTATTCCTGCCTCCTTGGGAAAGTTTGTTGACAAACCAGCAATGTTTTACAGCTTGCTAGCACTCCATGCAAGGAAAACAAATCAAAACATCCCAAAATAAAAAGAGTGTGCAGAAATAATATTTCACATTTTAATCCTGTAAGAAAAATTATGGAGCATTCACAATGTGCTGAAAACAATATTCAGGCTCCTAGAGTTCTTCTCATAGGCTAACTGAGTTTTTTGAGCTCAGGATAAGTAATCAGGATGTTTAATTTTGTCTTCATTTGGTTGTTATGCCGCAGAGAAGACAGTAACCATTTCTGCACTGCTTTGTTGGTCAGAGCTCCCACTGAAACTGTGTCTTCTGACTCGCTAGAAGATGGATGGGGTCCATCTGCCCCAGAAAAAATTGACTTATAGGGAAAAAATGTAGCCATTTATCCACAATGCTTTGATTCCCTCAGGTTGGCCTTCATATGAGTCTATGCCAAAAATAAAAATGATTACAAAATGTAAGTATTTAAATCAATGTATTTCCACAGCAGTGGAAAAATTAGAGTTATTGTATTATTCTGCAATGAGGGACGTGGTTTGTTTTTACACCCAACATCATTTGCTAAACACACTATTCTGGTGTATTTATTAACCATATATTTATATACCTTGGACTTTTCTCTTTGTATATGCAGTCCATTCATATTTTTTAGTCTAGGTGCAGAAATTCTACTTTTTAATGACCTAACAGATAAAAATCAGGAATGAAAAAAATATCAAAAAAAAAACCACCAAAAAACTGTTACTTTCCTCACTTCCATAAAATAAAATAATAAAAAAAAATCCCAAAGAATTATGCATATTTAGAATGTGGATGTTCAAGTAAAGGAATCTACAATCACATTTCTTAGAATTAGCAAAGCAAATAAAAGACTGAATGTTCAATACTTTTTTTTTTTTATTACCAATAGTGAGGAGAATTAATCTCATATCATGCACAAAAGTCAAAGTGACATCATAATATACACTTTTTCAGATCAGAGGCTAATGAAAACAGGTTGAAGTTGAAGCTGCTTTAACACTGTCAGCTTTTTAACAACAGCTTCTGGCAGCTTACCTTTATCCACTAATGAGAGGCCACAGAAATTTAAAATAAAACAATATTAGATGAACTGAAAATTTAGAAAGCAAAGCTAACAAAATATGATACGGCATTACTTTTTAGTAAATGTGCCAAACTTTGATGATGCATAAAAATGTATCAACATTCTCTTGCATAGCAGTAAAGGCACAAGTTTTTGAAAAATTATTCATGCAAATCATGCATATTTAAATCTCCAAAGATGCAGCATTCTTAAAACCCTTTCTGCTCTATATACTGTACAAAGTGCAGTTCTTTTAAATCAATTGAACATAACATATATATATATATATATATTTAAATTTTTATTATCCCAGCATGCTTGTCAAAAAATACTTTCTTACCAAGCTCTTCAAGCTCTGAGGTCATTGACTTAGACCGCAAGGTCAGTGCAGTGGTTGGAGCTCGCTTAGGCGGTGGTGGGGCTTTGCATTAAAGAGAAGGATATACAGTATAAGTAAACATACATCTCTTAACCACTATATTCACATACACAATTTCAGATTTATTTAAAAGAATATGCCATATTAAATAAGGTAATATTAAATACGTACATGCAGAGGAAAAACCCTGAGACGCTTTTCAGGTACTGAATTTCTGTACTGTTTCTACTTTTAGCGTAGGTTGTTTGACACATCAGCAAGCTTTTATATAACAGGATACATAGAAACAGTTAAAGCTAAATAACTCTGCCCTTCTATTTTTTCAGCAGGAAAAAGACTTGTTAGAGAAAGTGCCTCACAGCAGTTGTGCCCCTCCTTCTAAGAAATGTACATAGCTAAAAATCTCCTGGAGACCAGCCAACCTCTGCCAGATTAATTTCATCTTTGAAGAAACTGTTAAATCTGAGAAATACAAGAAAAAAGATTCAAATTTATCTCTATAGTCACAGTGAGACCAGGGAAAACAGGTGATTCTCTGAATAAGTAAGACAAAGTAGATCTTAAAATATCAAGTCAATCAGTTAGCAGAGAACAAGCATCTATTTTAGTATCCTGATAACAAATGTTTTCTGATAGCTTCAAACGTATCCAAACCAGAGAATATATTACAATAATCCACTCCAGAGGTCAGAAAGGAGACTAACATCAGAAAAGATTATGGCAATGTTGGTAGAAAAGCAGGAGGTTTCCAGCAAGTAGAAATGGTGCTGGGACACCAGGAAAAATTAAGGATTCTGATGTGTTTTGGTCAATAACATACATGATGCTACACCATTCTGACAAAAGGTGGCAAAGCAGGACGAAAGAATGATGGAGGGAAGTATACAGCTCCCTTTCTGTATCAGCTATATCCAATACATAAGTTTCATCTTTCCCCTGTTAAGCTCTTTCATCTTCTCAGGGAGCCTTGAACAACAGTGTGCCAATAAAACTAAAAAATATAGCTCAGGTTCAGTGCCACGTATGTGGTATCTACTGCTTAAGTACTGCAAATATTAACTCCAATCTGGGGTCTGCTCTTGCCCAACAAGAGAAGTGACAGCAAATTTTTGAGGCAAACTGCATAAAATACTGGATTGTTAATTGAGGCTGATGCTGTCCCCACCATATAGGAGACTGATGGCAAGAAAATCCCTCCACACACTTCCCAATTTAAAATGGCACTTGTTAGGTGACAAGAAAGGTTACTAACTTGCATCAAAAGGGGGCAAGATGCAAAGGTGAACGTTTTTGGCATTTTGGCAAATGACATGTTACCAATAGAAGGCTCTGGAAAGATGGCAAAGAACTGGGGTGTGTTTTTATAGAAAAAACTTATTCTTCCCTTTCTGTTGTATACAACAGCAGTTTTATGTAAGGCCAGTATGACACATCAAAAGGCAGAAGTGAAATGTTTGTTTAGAATGTGCTAATGGTAATTCTATTAAGTTAAAAATTATGCAAAACCATGTTTGGACATGATTTACTTTATTATAACCTTTTCTTTTTCTGTTCTTTTTCTTTTTCTTTTTTTCTTTTTTTTTCCTCAAGGTGCTATAAGTGTTTTTGTTTGTTTGTTTTGTTTTGTTTTGCTTTGTTTTAAAGCAGTAGATGTCAAGGACATTGGCAGCATAGAAGGAAAGTTTTACTCCTGGACAAAGAGGGAGCCCTCTAGTGCCAGATTCCAGCCTGCTCTTGTGTTGAAAAGCCAGGTGGCTGTGAGTGACAATTCAAGAAACTGGTGGGAGGAACAGGAGTCTTCAAAAATGTGATGCTGCTGAATTGAACGCTAGTTACTAGCACCAATCTTTTCTGATTAATGATAATTATGAGGGCCTAATAACTTCCCAGAGTAGCTTTTACCTGAGCGGATGCAGGAGCATCTAAGGTGAAAGAAGTAATGCCAAATCTTTTTTTGAGGGGGGGGGTGTCTTTTTTTTTTTTTTCTCTCTCTCTCTTACTTTTTTTTTTTTTTTTTTGTGAAATTTTGCTGTTTTTTTTTTGGTGGTGTGGTGGTGGGTGGGGTTTAGGCGGGGGGTATAGAACATTGCAATTCTTATGAGCATAGCCCAATCTTACTATATAGGTTATCTAATAATCTCCATTAAAGTTAATATAGGAAAAAAATAGGCTTTTAAACTGGGAAAAAACTTCCCCTGTTTGTACTCAGACAATTATTTCCCAAAGTCTTTGCAGCACATGATGCTGTACTAACCTCTCCTGGACCAGCTGCTTTCTTGTTAGCTGTAAAGTGTCACAAAAAGAAACTGCATGTTTTCAACTTATAGGAGGAGGAGGGGATTCTCCCTGACTGGAACTATCCCTCCACTTTGAGTTCACCTAGAATGATTTGACCATTGTAATGTACAGTTTTTCTATCAGAAATTCAGTCAAAATATATTGCTTGCTTTTCTTATGCTTATAGAGTTCCTTTATAAAATGTTTTGCCAAACTGTAAGTTCTCAACTTCCAGAGGAGTCAAATTAACCTCAAGTATGTATTGAATTTATTAATAAATACTAATCTGTTCTTTGTGGGTTTTCTACATCATTACTGCAAGACACTCATATCAAGAAGTTTGACTACATCTTCAAACAACGTATAAAGATCCAATGTTGTATAAAGAAATTTCATAGCAAGTATGACAATGGAACACTATCCTTCTTGTCATGTATTAATGTGTATGTCATCAGATTTAAAGTACTCTAAATTAAATAGCAGAAGAGTATTTCAAATTTAAAAAGGGAAATTTGTAAATCAGAATTTCTTGTTCCTACCCTATTTTCTGTGGAACAAGACTGGAAGGACTCCATTAGGAAAAGAGAAAAATGTACCTTTCTTTCTAGCTGTGTCATCTGGATCAAGATTCCTGGTTACTGTGACAACCTTTAGAACTAGGTGATTGCCCCCTTGTCGAATCATGTTCACCACCTGCCTGTGGCCAACTTTCACTACATTCTCATTGTTAACCTGCAAAGACAAAAAATATTCTTTTAGATCAAAATGCTGAAAAATATCTGTTGTTTCAGTTTTTAAACCCAGAAGGTAGAAAGAACAGGAAGATACAGAATTTCTAATTACTATCTTTTCATAAAAATAAATATTATATAGAAGATATGATAACAGTAGAAGAAAAGCAAACTCTTCATGAAATATGCAACTAATTTGCTTATAATTACCAGTTAAACGAACAAACAAACAAACACTTTTCCTTTACATATTTTATTTGCAACTATTAATGTGCTACAACTCTGCATTTCATACACTAAAATATTTTCTTAAGTAATAGTCATTATTTACCGTGGTATTATGCACAAATGTTTATATGCATTTTTCTCTCTAATTTAACCAATGATATATTTAGAAGTTTTTCCTTTTAGACCGTCCAAGAAATAAGATTTTCACTCCTGAAATGAACTCTCAGATTCAAGAGGCATTCTTTTATTTGATGCACTTTTTTCCTCATTTCCCAGTGTTTTCCTTCTGTGAGTTTCTGGAAGGATCTGATGTCTAGGAAGAAAAGGCAACAGGGCCATAGCAGTCCAAAAAAATTTTCCTGGAAAAAGATGAGTTAACTATATGAAACCCTGACCATCTATTACCGTCATGCCAATTAAACTTTAAACCACATTCAACATTCAGCTTTAAAACATATAGTCTCTGGGTAATTCTTACTACTACAGCAAGATTTCTGCTCTATAATATTTCTTCTTAGACATAAAAGAAAGCATAGGTGTAAAAATCTGTAAATAAGCACGCATAAAAGTAATGTTTAAAGTTTGTTTACACAATCTATAAGGCCTCACTTAGAGTTACTTGAAATCTGAATGATAGCAGCATATAAGACTGAAATCCTGCATGTTTTACTTGAACATAAGCGATATTAGGGAATAGAATCATTGAAGAGATGTTGCCAGAATACATGCTGGGAATTTGATCTTTATCCAAAATTCAACTGACTCAGTTATATTTCACTGAGATCACTCAGTGCCTTCCAAAATGAACAGTCATTTTCAAAGTAAGCATTTTTAGCCTCCTCTATTTATTCTGACAGGCTGGGCATCTCACACTTGAAAGAATTTACAGTTTAGAGCAAAATTTCTCATTAAATGTTGTTGCCATTTAGCAGAACATCAAGAAAAGGAGACCCTTTCCAACTAGAAATCATTTTTTTTTTCATACACAAGTCATATTCTTGACTTTTTCAGGGTTAGACAAGATGCATTATGACAAAAAAATGTCTTGGCAAGCCATATTTTCAAAACAATGCTGCAGTCAAAAGTCTCAAAGCACTACTCGTGTACTATGTCTGTAAGCCTGAGATGCTTTTTGAGATGTTTTCTTAGTTTCATATAAAATGACATAGGTGCAGCACATGCTGAGCATCCAGACCTGCTGAGCAGGCAAATATGAAGTTTTCTTATTCTTCAAGTGGAGGATATAAAAGAATATTGATGTGAATAGGACTGTTGATGTTTTGTTGTATTTTACACCTTCTTAGCATCTGGTACTTAATGCCAAGATATGGTATCTATTTAGCCAGACCAACAGCATCTGCACTTAATTTGTCTAACGCATTTTAGCAAACAGAGTTATCCACTTGCTTCTGAAAGACCTTCCAGTATTAAAACCTCAACCAGGTAATCTTTTTCCACAGCAAAAAAAGTTTATATAATTCAAAACTAGAGTTTGCATCAACTCTATTTTTGCTGGAGTTAAATTTTAAGGACAAAAGTCTGTAAGGATTAGAATATATTCTCTAATGCTGCCAAAAAAATAAACCTCCAAATAAATCAAAAGTTAAAAAAAAAATAATCAAACATGTACACTTCACTAATGTAAAGTGATAACTGTGTAAAACGATAAATAGCTTATGCAGCATACCATCTGTTCGCATCATTATGTGCAATGATATTTAACATTTAGAGCAAGAGAAAATATATACAGCATTTTTAAAAACTATATCAGAAACAGAACCTCTAAATGACTGTTTATAACAGTTTTATTTAAAATGCACAGTTACAAAAACTGGTACCAAAAAGATTGCTATTACAAAAATAAAATATTGATAGGAGATCTGAAGATTACTTAACTCAAAGAGTTTACAGAAGTATTTGTTAAGAAAAGAACTATGAAATCAGCAGAACAATACATCTTCAATATGTTTAGCACTTCAGTGGGTAAAACTGTAGCATGATTAAAAAAAAAAACAATGATAAAATCAGAATTGTGAAAAGCTTTTAAAGAGCTGGGATTTCAGTCACAGATTCTCTATTTCTTTTAACCTTCCTCAGTATTCTATATATAAGCTAAATGGCTGTAGAAATGGACATTAAATAGTACCACACCAGAGTTCTTGCATGATTGTTTGATAGTTTCAGTCTGATGTTATTCAGCAAAACTTTTTCAGGTATGAATAATATGATGATACTGTCTCTCTGCTTCCCCTTCAAGCTTTGGAAGTGGAGAGATGACTACTGCGTCTCATCTACGTTTTGTAAACAAGCTGAAGCAAATAAATTTTTATAGTCAAGAAAATACTTAGGTATCTATTTCACCTGTGACAATTAAGTTAATAATAACATGGGTATTTGCTATTAAACGTGATCACAGTCTTTGAAATATAACAAAAAATATTTTTGCTTCTGGTGGCAAAGTGTTTAGAAGGATATTCCATAAACAAACTAGCAAAGTCAGTTTGCTGGCACAGATTTCTATTTCTCCCTCTTCTTCAACCCAATCTTTCAGCATATTCTTGGTGATTTTTCATTGCAAAACCTAAAGTTCTTCTTTTCCTTCACCTCCTCCCCAAAACTTTTTTTTTTTTTTTTTTCCTCACAGAACTGTCTTTCCCCAGCCTTCATAAAGGAGGCCTCAGGACATAATATTCTTGAAATTCACACTCTGTTGTCATATGGTTAAAACTGGTCAGTAGGCTGGAAGTTAATTTGAGCAATTTGAGAAATAATTAATGAAATAATATGATCTCATAGATGCTATGTCGTTAAAAAATAACCTAAACCAGAAGCCTGAGCTCTCAAGCTGCTCAAGCTAAACTTTTTTTTTTTTTTTTTTTTCCCCCTGGGATATGTATGAAGTATTCTTGCAATGGTTAAAAGGAAGAACACTTCTATGAATATCATGATATTTTACTTCTATGCCTCAGTACCTTTTCCACCTTGTATAATCAATGTACATCAGTTTTGAAGACCAGTACAGTGCTACAAGATGGGAAAATTACGACTTCAGAGCAAGATGGAGACACAAATGAGAAAAAATCATAGCAGATATTTTTTCCAGATAAAATAATTTCCTAGTTGTGTGGAATCCTGTATGGACATCAAAAAAAAAAAAGGACATTAAACTGTTGGAAAGTGTCCAGAGGAGAGCAACAAAGATGGTGAAGGGCCTAGAGGGGAAGACATTTGAGGAGTGGCTGAGGTCACTGGGCCTGTTCAGCCTGGAGAAGAGGAGGCTGAGGGGGGAATCTCATCGCAGCCTGCAACTTCCTCGTGAGGGGGAGTGGAGAGGCAGGTGACCTATTCTCCGTAAACACCACTGATAGGACCCGCGGGAACGGTGTTAAGCTGAGGCAGGGGAAGTTTAGGCTGGACATCAGGAAGAGGTTCTTCACCGAGAGGGTGGTCGCACACTGGAACAGGCTCCCCAGTGAAGCAGTCACTGCACCAAGCCTGTCTGAATTTAAGAAGCGATTGGACTGTGCGCTTAGTCACATGGTCTAAACTTTTGGGTAGACCTGTGCGGTGCCAGGAGTTGGACTTGGTGTGATCCTTATGGGTCCCTTCCAACTCCAGATATCCTATGATTCTATGAATACATTGTATTTCAATGTACTTAAATACCATCAGCCACATGAATTATAACACTGTTTTCAGGTGCCCCATGTAACTTAACCCTGTGTAAACCACTCAGTGAGAAAGATTAGATGAAGCTGAACAGGCAGCAACAGCAGGTGAGAGAGATTTCTACCTAGCCTTTGCCCCAAGTGATGCACTACTACTAGTTAGCTGACAGCTTACAATGGGTAACACAGATGAAATGCAAGCAAAGTGATGCTCATGTTGGTGATCAGTATTTGAGAAGATATGGGTGGAGCAGCTTGCAGCTGTAATTGGAGGTACGCACAGCTGGCTAATCCAGGTACTTCTGGATACATTTAAGGCACTACATTTTCATACAAGACAGAAAATAACACTTGCCATCACCTCCGCATAGTTATGAGATTTCATTCCTTTCCACTGGATGGTGGAACCAGTTATTCACACACTTGTCATTTCATGGGTTTCTATAGTAATGCAATATACTTGAACATGAGACATTCAGTTCTCCAAGATTAAAAGCAGTGTGCTGTGTCTTGTCTCCAATCCCCACTACTGCCACCACAGCAGACAGGTTTCTTCCCCCTTCAGCACCCTCTCGAAGAACCCGCAACAGTGCAGTGCTCTGGGGCTTGCATTCAAAGTGCTTCACAGCTGGGGCTCACACTTGCTTAAAGCTCCAAAACAGAGACTTGGATCAACAACGATGTTCCTCTTGCATGAAGAGCTTGGAACACCACCAATTAAGAGTTCTCTCCCCAACTTGGGTTTTCTCTCAAGAGATAATTCAAAAACGTGGAGTAAATCAGGGACAAAGAGCACTGACCATCACAAATCTCATATGTTTAATATCCAGGTCTGCCACTCTGACCTGACCTTATGGAGCATATGTACATAGGAACATCTAAAACACACAAACACACACACACACACAAAAAAAGTAAGAATCATAAAATTTTATTTAAGAATACATAATGAAGTTGTCTCCAAGGGCAAAATATCAATCCGGTAATCAATTTTTTTCTGTGTGAAATATTCCCTACATGAAAGAACCCCCCACGGAAAAGATAATATATGAACACCCATGACATCAATAAATTTATTCTGAACTTTACAAAGAAAAAGATGTTCCTGTTGAGGCAATCTTATAAACCTGATACCATCGAACACAAGCACGCAGGACTAGGAATGACAACAGTTTATGAAATGGAAGAAGTTCTGAAAAGGATAAGGATATGCTAGAAATTGGTTTACAGTGAGTCTGAATGGAAGTCAGTAAAGTCATTTGACAGGTGACTTCAAGAGATGTACTGAAGCTGAAAAGGGCACCAGAGCAGATGGCATGAAGCCAGGAGCAAAGCAGAAAACAGAATCAGGAGTTAAAGTGAGACGACTGCTCCCAGCACAAAGGAGAGGAAACAGGGATCTTCTCTCCCAGTCTATCTTTACAAAGACATTCTAGGTAATCTCAAAGGAAACAAAGAGTTTACATATGAAACAGTAAGAGAGAGCACTACAGGTGCATGCAAGTCAGTGTAGCCAGACAGAAACTGGTAAGAGGTATAGAAAATTGTAAACTACTTGTTTCAAATATAATTGCATTCACACGTCTCTAACTGATCACTATACTGCCCACAGGGCAGGCTGTATTTACTTTAGAAGCAAGATTAGAGAAAGAATTACCCTGAAATCTGTTCGAGATTTTTCTTAAGATTAACCTTTCACACACACGGGCGCGTACGTCCCAAAATGTTCACTTCCATGTCTTAAAGAAAACGAAACACCATATTATTCTTCAGAGTACTCACTCCACACAAGAGCTACTGTTGGTTGGCTGCTCCCTTTTTTGGCCAATATTTGATTGTAAACAGACTCTTTGCTATGTAAATACATGTATCTTGTATACTTATATGAGCAGATTTAGGGCAGGAAAGAAGAATACTGTTATTTAAAAATGTGGATTTTTTGGAACAGAACACTGGATGGTTCATGTCCGGGAGATGCTGGGGTAGATTTTATGGATATTGGTACAAGCTGCATAAAAGCATTTTTTCGGAAATGCATAACCTTGAGAAGGGTTGGAAAAATAAAATAAAATAAAATAAAATAAAATAAAATAAAATAAAATAAAATAAAATAAAATAACCTGCACATGGTAGGATAGCAGATGTATGAGCTGGAACATATTCACCAGCGCAGCCTTCCCGTAGGAAGGTGCAAAAGAAAAAAACACTACCAGAAAAAGAGACCTTTACAGATCCTGTTCTATTAATAATAATAATAAAAAAAATCCTAATTTCTTCAACACATCATGTAGCATCCTAATCTTTCCATTATCAAAACATTGTCTCAGTGGAAAATGTAGTCAGTCATTTCCACCAGTAAGTAAAGAGATAAAACCTTGTCATTTTGCTCACAATGACTGCTGCACAGGTGCAACGGTGAATAAATTCACCTTGCAGTTGTGAATGCACATTCTATCAAAATAAACTTCTCAGAAGCTCTTCCCATCCATTGAACTACTTGGAAAACAGAACAAAACAAAACAAAACCAACAAAAACAAAGAAACAACAAAACAAAACCCCCTGTTATACATAGCTACAGGCCCCAGCCCACACAATCTTTAAAAATCCACCACTTCTGTAAACATTTAACACATGCTAACCCCATTACAATTGGTACCAGCAAAATAAACAGCATACAGGTAATTCGGTAGGCTCAAATGATACTTTTGCATGTGCACCATTGTGCATGTGACTCTATCTGAGCATGTCACAACCCAGCATGAATTTACCATCTGTGAAGCATTCTTGTTCTGTAGACCAAAATGTGGCACAAAGAAAGACACAGTGACCTAGACAATCTTTGGGAAGTTATTCATTTGTTATTTATATCTGCAGTGCTAATCCAGGAGTCGGTTACAAGGCTGTTTTATTTACTGAAAGCCAGCAACTGGTCTTGGTGCTTATGGCTGTGCTGGTCTTAATCTCTTTGTGATGGGCCAAAGCCGTATTTGGCCCAAACTCAGACCATCTCCTGAATTTGCACTCTACAAGTGTGTTCAGTGTCAAAAAAAAAGCTTATTTGCTTCATGTTGAAAGCTATAAATTTATTCTGAATGGTTAATACTTTAAACAGTGCTTACTTCTGTTTTCTGTATTGTAATCCTGCATCATCACCAAGTACATGAAAAGCACTCAGGTAGACAGTCCACCTTGAAAGGCTTCTGCACAAAGCAAATTTTAATAAATTCTGTAGGCAGCATACTTTTCCCTGAGTATTACAGGAAAGGAATGACTGGATAAATTTGCTGGTAAAATTTGGAGACCCAAATGAAGAGGCAAGTCAAAAAGGTTCATATAAATTTATTTGAACTAGTCCTGAAACTGGTGTGGAACAGTCTCTGGAATATCCCTAAAAAATACCTAATACAAAAAGGATGTTAGCTGACATTCTGATCTCCAGCACAAACTTGTTTGATTGTTACCAGGTTTTGATCATATCCTCTCTAATCTAATTTAGTGCAAAAGATGCTTCAGAGATTTTATGCACCCTTTTTTAGTGCCTCATAAAAGACACTAACAACAACAACAACACCTTTACAGAGCCAAGAATACAAGCTTGTGGAAATCTAGCTGAAATTCTGCATAAGTAGATTTTTAATAACAATCCACTTGCTTATAGATTTCCCTGGACTGATGGCTGTAATGCAAGGGAGGGTGTAAAGAAGACGGAGCCAGGTTCTTCTCAGTCGTATTCAGTAATAGGACAAGAGCAATGGGCCAAAACTGAAATACAGGAAAGTCCAGTGAAACGTAAGAAAAAAATGTTTTTTAATGTGAGTGTGGTTGAATAGGGCAAGAGGTTGCTCAGAAAGGCTGTGCAGTTTCCATCCTTGGATGTACTCAGAGCCCAGCTGGGCATGGTCCCGGGCAACCTGCCATAGTCGAACCTGCTTTGAGCAGGGAATTGGGCCAGGTGGCCTCCAGAGGTGCCTTCCAACCCCAACAGTTCTGTGAGTCTATGCGATTTGCTCAAAAGAAAACATACCACAAAGTACAGCCTTGCAGAAAAAGAAGTACATACGCACTGCAGGAAAAGTACCAAAACCGCTAGTAGCAATACTACAGTAAAAGTTTCTTTGCATATGCTCAAATACTGTGGTAAACAAACGAGATATATGACGTCTAAAGGAAAACACCCTGTGGAGATACTATGTCTTGAGGTTTTATACTTCTTCCTGTCACCACAGCCTTAAGATGCAAGTAGGGGAATATTATGACTTTCCTCCTCCAGCTCCCATGGCAAAGGAAGTTGTCCAGCCTGCTGGTGCCCACCCGCAGGAAGGGGAGCAGACCGAAGCACAATCCCCCGGTGAGACCCTGGGTCCCCAGGGCTGCTCCAGCCAGGCGCCAGACCCTTCCTGCAATAGGCTGAGCAGCAGGTAAAAGCGTTGTCTCCTGAACTGCTGCAGGAATCTGGGCTCTGCCTAGAGATTGCTGAGCCACGCTGCTGAGGAAAGCTTGAGCCTGCGCTTCACCGTACCCTAGCGTAGTACCAGTTCTGCAAATCTTCAGCTGCGCTTGGGAATATCTATTTCCGCTAGAAGCATGGGAATGAGGAGACATCTCAGATCGTAAACTCCAGACTCCTTTGTTGTCATGGCAACTGCATCACAAAATTTATTTCTTAACATTTAACCAAGCTCCATCTTGGAAGTACTCAAATTTCTTGCCCCTGTTGTTGTTCCTGTTAGGCCCAAAACCTCTGCCAAGGACCTTTTTTTTTTCTGATCTCATCCTAGGTCCACATGTGACTAGTTTATATTCATTATTTTTTCTTTTTCTTTTTTTTTTTTCTCCCCTTATTTGGAGTGCCAGTAGCCTAAATAACCCGCTGCTCTCCATGCCTTCTACAAACAGACCAAGTGAGGGAAATTTCCTGCCTTGGCTGAACAAGAATTTTAACAATCCAGTCTAACAAAGAGTCTAAAACATAGATGGAGCAAAACAGCCGCCAAGCACTATTTTTTTTTTTTCCAAAGTGTGCCTTACCAGACAAACTGGCTTATAAAGATGGACTTGACTTCACCTGGTTTTTTCACCTAACCTACATTGCACCCATGTCCATGTCTGGCCTCCTGAAGAAAAATGATTTTCTTCTAATAATCTGCTAGCTGCAAGTGGAGAAGGTCTGCACCACTCCCCTCCTCACTGACACTGACCTGGAGCATAAACATTTGTGAGTATGAGAGAGCTACTGGTACATGGCCAGTGCTTGTGACTTTAAGATCAGCAACAAAATATTTCATCCTAAAGTTGCTTAAAAACTGTAAAAGCACGGACCTTTTTTTTGAAGTGCTGATAATTTTGCTCAACTGACCATGTACATACATATACAAACAAATACAGCATAACAAGGAAACACAGCTGAGTATTTTAATAGAACTTCTCTTATCCCCAGCTTACTTTGTTAATGATCCAGCCTTAGCAGAAAAATTAAGTAATGCAAAAATATATCAAAATGGTTACTCAACAGCATCTGATTTTGTCCCATTAAAAATATTGCCAAGAAACAGAAAACAACAGTATTGTTTCTGTGCAGAACTCACTGGTTATGTCTGGGGTCAGAGCTAAATGAATACACTATAAGAAAAGCAGAAGAGTTGATGGGTGCTGTTTCTCTCTTACCCATGCCATGGTTTGACAGATGGAGCCATGTAAAACTAGTATTTTAATCTAAAATTTTGCATTTTTAGTACCTATACTTGAACCAAAAGCTGTTGAAAGTAAGTAACTACTGTCCTCATGAGACTACATTATACAGAACATTTAAGCATTGCTCAATTACTTGGACCCAGTCCTATTAAAAATAATTGTCTCCATTAATCAGTACCTGTTACTATTTTGAATCATTTGGCTTAAGTCACATTTCTTAGGAGAGGTTCAATTAACTTTATTGCATCTGATTGAACTGCAGTGTACTGCAATCAATTAAATTACACATAGGATGAATTTGTCCAATGTCTTTCAGGTGTGAGAGGTGGCAGTTTTTCCATGTGATAACTACTCTTAGGAAAAAATCAAGTGAATTCTGCACATCTGTTTGGCACTCTCCTACACAAACCTGAAAAGGTTTCAATTTCTGAGGAATCTTCGGAATAGTAATATGCCTAATAGCTATATACTGATACAGGGCAGTATGAGATTGTGACCTATACCAGATATTTTAACCTATTTAAAAGAATGCGACTTATATTCATTGAGTATTTAAGGGTCTGGGAACATCCAAGATGAACAAAAGAAGTCCAGTCTTTGCCTGGGCAGGTCTCTGACCACTTCTCAATTTCCTCACACCCAGAATGGTTATTAGACAGGAGGTTTGCACCTGGAAACAAGATTTAGAGGTCCATAGCTAGAAAGAAAGTCTGGGCACAATTTAAAATGTCACCTTTTTCTACTAAACCTTTCCCCTCTTCCTTCCCCGCTGACCTGACAACCCAGGAGAATGCCAAAGCCAAATATTTCATCCATCTGGCTCGCAGTGATCCTTAGGATGATGGTGGCCTAACTTAACCACAGAAGTTGAATTTGGCAAGCACTGACCCCTTGCCCTAGTTTTGTTGGTACTCTATTTATTTGTTATTCTTCTGGTCCTTTCAGCATGTATTTGTTTTGTATACCTGAGTTTCATTACTACCTGATAGTTTGTCCACTTTCTGCTATATTTGCTTCTGTTTTTCTTAAAATAAACTGCATGAAGATAAGCTGATAAGTATTATTTGTGCAAATTCCCATGCTTTTTGAAAATATGTTCCAATTGAGAATTCAGTAAAATTAAAATTAAGTTTAAAGTGCAACAGAGTATCTTTCATAAACAGATACCTTACTTTTAGTTTCTTTCTAGCTGATATTATAGCTTATAAATTATGGTACACAGCCAGCTGACCTCTGAGTACCAAAAACAGCAAACTAGAGGTCACCCATATACTAATGATACATCTCCAGCATATCAGCCTTTCACAGATGAAATCATGCATGAAAATCTGAAACTGCTTAACCATTGCAACCAGAAGCTGCTTTCACCTCGTTTCTCTGACATATCTATTATCATCCACCTTTGCTGGGGTTTGTTTTGAGGTCAAGAGCAACTGCTTTTCCATGTAAAGAAAAGAAATACAACCCTAGCTGCACATTCAGGCTGTGGTTCTGCAGTGGAATAGTAAGTTTAACAAACTGTTGCCTCTCTGCATTCTCCAGCTGACCACCCACCCCCATACCAGTTGCTGCTCACATCAGCAGAGTCAGTCGCTAATGTTTTGTGAGGCCCTTCCCATATCCTGACTTCAGAGGAAAAAAAAAATCATAAATTATAATTTCAATTTGGATCATTCAAGTGAAATGGTTAACACTGCATGGGTTCCCAAATTATCCTTCTGATCTGACCGCCCAGTACAGAGGGAGGAGCGGTGGTCTGTTCAGTTGACAAGCCATGCCCAAGCATCTTGTGGTGGTGCTGTGCTAGCATACTCCCTGTTGCACCCCTCAGCTCCTCTGGGACAACTCTTTGCAGGGCCTCATGAAGAACAGGATCCACTTGGGACAGGCTGTGCTTCTAAGCCAGGCTTATTCCTAGAGCTATTTGCTGAGCAGCTTCACAAGCAGCTTTACCTGTGCAGCTGGGAGGGCATGTGGGGACAGCAATGAAGATCAGAGGAAGCTGAAGCCAGCATTACTGCTTTGATCACCTGTGAAGTTATGCCCTGAGAACAGTACTCAGCTGCCTCACTCTTGCCTGTGAAGTGACTAAATGCTTCAGACCCCAAGTAAACAATTCCCAACTTAACACCTTATAAAAACAGGAGGTAATATTCAACCCTAAAAATACATACTTTTTAAAATCAGCAGCATGGTGGAATTATGCAAGCACTGAGAAGACAATGGGTCTTTATCTGAATTCTGAATGAACCACTTGATAAGTATTTACAATAGCTAGAAGATAGCAGGCTGAGCATTTCTATTTTTAAAACTCTGCATACCTACATTAAAGGCCATTAGGCAGAGAATTCTAAATTAGGTATCAAAATATAGATCTCTTCATGAGTATTAATAATGCAGTCTAATATTTCTTTTCATTAGG
This sequence comes from Anser brachyrhynchus, assembly GCF_964034855.1. NCBI lineage: Eukaryota > Metazoa > Chordata > Aves > Anseriformes > Anatidae > Anser > Anser brachyrhynchus. Next base: position 17,975,182 of record NC_137699.1, on the reverse strand, counting down.
GAAGCATACATTAGTCAAGCAACACAATTTAAAGTTAAACATTATACATGGACCGTAAACTGATCGGTTCTGTATGTTCCAAAGATTTTCAGCTAAAGCCTTTACAGAGATTACACAGATATATTGACAGAGATTACACAGATATATTGACAGAATGTGTTGTCATCAAGTGCAGATAATCTATGTTTCCTCCTCCCACATATAGTCACTTTCCAGAAAATGCATCTGCACTGGGAAGAATAAAAAATGTATTGCTCGTGTATTTCTCTTTATGTAGGAAAGTCTGATCTTACAGCATACGGAGGTAATTCTTTCTTACATTTTTTCAACGCACTCTGCCTTAAAGTCAGAATTGCTTGCAAGTCTTTTTGTAGGCCATGTCTGATGTTGCTAAAACTCACAGAGTAGTTAGGATGTATATGATGGCATTTGCTATACAAATACACAGTAAAACATTTATGTCTTAGACTGAGACCTGTCGACAATTACTATGTGCTTTACAGATACACGCTGCAAAGAAATAAAAGTGACAGAAAAGAGCTTTAAATAAGGAAACAAATGTAAGCCAATATTCCTTATTCAAGCGTGAATATGCTGACTGTGTTTATGAAAGACCACGAAGAGGAGAACTGTGTCTAGAAACAATACAAGCAGCTCTGGCTTGATTAGAGGCATAGACAGTGCCTTGTAGTAACGATACACAGACAGCACCTTATCAAGTGCATTTTACTTGAAATCTGTCTTCAGTGATTAATGTTGCAAAGGAGCATGGTTTGGCATTTTAATACTTACTAATATGTCACTATCTATAAGGACAGGCTTTTTAATTCAGACCCACTAAACCCATGGGCAGGCCCAAGTTTTGCACCATTTGTTGTTCCAATAGCATTGCATCATTTGACTGTTGTTTGCTCAGTCAAGTCACGCAGCTGACCTACACTACAGAAAGGCATCCTTTTAATAAACAAAGTCCTGATTTAATTACCTTTATCCAAATGCTCACTGACTTCAATAGCAATACTGAGTCAAGAAATGGTAAACAGCTTATGCCTCTGGACCTCAGTCCTAACTGCCTGAGCTATTTAAACTGTAGTAACAGATGCAAATTAACCAAGTAATTTGCAGGGTTCAGGTCTGGAAGAAAAATAAATAAATAAATAAATAAATAAAATCCTTGGGTCTAAATAGTTGGGGAAAGAGCAGTCTAGGCAATCTCTTCTTGTACCAACATCAAGTACCAGCCTTTGGTCTAGCAGGCTGCCCACTACTAAATCTAAAGTTAACCTGCCCTAAAAACTTTTAGGAATAATAATACTAAATAAAGGAATTTAGATTGACAAATACTTGTACTGCAAAGAAGTTTAGGTTCATGGTCTTATCTGTGTGTGTATATATATTACAATATCTGTACCTTTGTTCAGTTTGGATTTTCCTTCATCTAAGTAAAAGTTTATTCCATAGGAATGAATTTATGAGATTACTTAATGCAGAAATGGGGGTTTGCATCAGAATTGCACTACAACCCCAATTCTGCTTAAGATTCACTTTGTGGCCTTTAAGTCTGTGCTTCTGTTCAACAGCCTTGAAAAGCAGAAAATAACTAATTCACTGTAACATACATAATCAGTCATCATACACTAAGGCTCAGTTGATGGTGGTGAAAAACTCTAACATATTTGATTAGGAAGCACAACATATTATAAAAAATAATAATGGACAATCCCCTAGAATCTACTTTTGCATAGGATTGACAGAATTCACTAGGTGTATTCACAAAGACAACAATAAAAATCCTGCTCATCCTACTTTGTACAAGAGTATCAGAATGTCTATCTGTAATTATAATGTATCACAGCTACTAGGTACAAACACATAGTGCTACAAACATCAACTGAACAAAAACTCAAAACCAACAGAAGGCAACTTTTCTGTTCTCTTTAAAGAAAACAAACTTGTTTATAGGAGCAACTTTGTTAATTCATTATGAGTCTTTCTGCTACCACTTCAAAGCAGCAATGTCCTAATTTACTCACTATGCATGCAGAATGACATTTTTACCATTTCATGCAAACAGCTTCTCTGTTAAGAAGGAATGATTTATTCTGGTTTGTGAACAACCATCTTAGAAGTACAACAGCAGACTCCTCATAGCATTTTGTCATAGTGGATAAGAATCACCATCAAACCTTTCATTAAGTTTGATTTTATTTGTAAATAGTTGGAAGTAAAAATCTATTTTTACTGATCTGATGACTCATAGAGCACGAGGAAATTTTCTGGCCTTTAAAGCAGCTCCACCTAGCCTACACAGAATGCTAGTCCTGAGGCAGTATCCTTGCAAGCAAAAGGCAAAACCAGTTGAGCAATGCTTTTGCCTTATGCATTGCTCCAAGTCTATAGGTGCCTGCAGTGGCAGTTAAGATGATGCAGCCTGTCCTTTGGAAACATTTGCTCCGCAGCAACACGGTCAAATTCTGTATCAAAACAAGCTGGAAACACTTCTTTAGAAATGCTTTTTTCCTCCTGGGTGTCCAAAAGGAATATAAACCTGCCCTCCTCTTTCTTTCAACACCTAAAGTTAGCAACAAAATTGCCTGCTTCACAAACAGAAGCTGGCTGTGCAATGTATTGGATGAATCAGTGCTGTTATGCACTGACATTTTAGGAACACACTGAATAGCTGTAAGATCATATAAAAATGTAGCAACTCATCAAAAAGCATATCATTGAAATAAGCATGCCACAGAACAGCACAGACGTTGCGGAGAGGGAGACAAATGAAACACGAGTGAAAATAACAACAGTTTTTCTATCAGAAAACAGCAGACACACCCATAGCAGCAGTAATTTTGCAGACTTGTTATCCTGCCGCTTTTATTTCCATGCATTAAATTAAAAACAAACAAACAAGCAACAACAAAAAAAAACAATAAACTCAAAACATTCACAGATAGCAAAAACCAGATAAGCTTGGTGCTATATTAAATCTTTTGGAATACGAATTAAGTCTAAAAACAAACAAGGACAGATCAGAAAAGAAGCTTAGAAAGTACATACAACAAAGACAGAACAGAAAGGGATGCTGCTGCCTTACACTGAAGGGCAGACTTGCTTAGTACTTCTGGAAGTAAGGATGAGAAGCTTGCATTTAAACACCAAATATATGTAAACCTCTTACGATTTCAGTTCAATTGCTTCGTAACTAAGTATTGTCAAACAGACTTTAAATGTCAACCAAGTTCTTCTGCAACGGTTTAGAACTTAAAGGCATTGTGGAATCAATAAAAACAAAAGTATTTTATTTCCCACAAAGTTATAATCATTAAAAGCTTGATGCCTAGGTAATTTGTATATTACTCTCGAAAGTGAGCTGGACACCTTCAGTGAGACTCAGGAGCTCAGATTCCTTAAGTACTCAGCAAGCTGCATCCCACTCCAAAGGAGACATAACTGTACGCACGATGTTGGGATGATTCCTGTGAACACTTGACGTGCCAAAGTTTAATCCTAAATCATCATCAACAGTGAAAGGCCAGACAAATGCTCACTCCTGACAGCAATACAGATGGCAGGTTATGCACCACAACCTGACCACCTTCCTGAGTGCTGAACTCCCTGCTGGGCTGCTAAATCCTGCTTGGCCAGCACCAGCAAGGGCACTCCTAGCCAGACCCCCTGAAGGATTTGGGAATCAGCATGGGCCATGGATCATTTCCAAGAGGCAGGATGGACAATGAGGCTTCCTTGCTTTGGAGGCTAACTTTAACTGTATGATAGTGCATTGTTCCATGCCAGCAGCCAGCCACACCAGAAAGCTTTTAATACTTTAATCTACTAGCTCGAATTTTACATGCTAGAGAGGTATCTGGGAAAAAGAACTTTGCTTTTTGCCAAGCATACATCAAGGAATCCCACTAGTAGTTACTGGTTTCATTTCATAGCTAGCAATAACAATTTCTTTAATGACATGTTGCTCACATGGCTTTGCAGCGTGATACACTCACATGTAAACAGAACTGTGAGAGAGAGGTACACACACAAGTCAGATGTGTGACTTTTAGATGACTTTAAGGTAGCAATTGATTCTCCTTGCACACCATCTCTTTTATCGCAGCCTCTTAGCTCTTTGCTTAAATTGCCCCTATTACAGCAGCATAACAACATATTTCTCTCCAAATAGCTTGACCTAAATCAGTTTTGTCCCAGTTACTGACATTGACAAGTCATTCTGGCAATGCTAGTGGTACAATTGCAGAATATCTTAATACTCTATTTATTGATTTCCAGGTTTTTCATTTAAACTAGAAGACAGACATGAAAGACCTGATTAAGATCCTGAGGTTTGACCATGTTAACAGGAAAGGTTCAGTTCTAGGAAACTTGCTGTAAAAAGTAGCCTTAATGTGTGTTACTCTCTCGCACTAATATGCACCCCAAATCCAGCATAGGCAGCACTGATGTGATTGGCTAAATCTGAGGCAGAATAATTTCTGCCAGTGGATTTCATTACTGCATGTTTGTCAGTCTTCCTGACAGGACACAAGGAATTCCTGATCCATAACCAAAGTTCCTGAGAGCTTCTGAAATTAAAGATATTTTTAGACATTGTAAATATATGTAGTCTGAAATAGTTAAGTGATCAATTGCTAACAATGTATAGTTCACACACATACATACTATATCTTTATCATTAAGAATACATTTCTTAGCAAAGAAGCTGAATTTTGTCCAGAGAAATAGAGAAAAATGTAGGTGTGCATTAGACAATGTATGGATCTACTATAACCGACTCAGCTAATAGGCATGGGGACAGTGAAAACTGTGGTGTTCAGAGGCAGCAGTTTAAGAATAAATAAATAAAGCTGGCAAAATATGCCACTAATTAGTCCTTAATGTTTTCTAAGTGAGGAAGAGCAGCTACAATCTGATACAGCCTCTACTTACTCCATCAAATGGCTAGTCTTGGTACAACAGGATAGTATATCACAAAAATAACACAAAAGGACAACGGACTGGGAAAATAATTCAGTCTTGTCAACGACATACTCCAATTTTAACAGTGTCTCAACAGAAAGCTTTAAAGCAATTTTGCTCATGATTACTTCGCATTTCTTTCCTGGTGTTCTTGCTCAGAAATAAAAAGTTGGAATTTTTATGCTCCCTGAAAGACTAAATCTCATTATTTAGTTCAGAAATTGAGTTTATCCAAATTCAGAAAAATTAAGTTGTAAAATTCACAGGTTTTGTATGTAAAGATCAGGGCAAATATTTAGGATTTCCTGAATCCCTGTGATATCCTTATGGGCTTGATGCCACTCTCTTTGGAAACCCTGTTTAATGTGCTGATGCTTCCATTCATCCTACCCATGTCCAGTTCTACTCACACTGAATGCTCCTATTCCTTTCCTTTTCATCTGCATTTTCTGTGTGTCCTTCATCCTTTACCTTCTTATAATGTAGTCTGAGGACATGTCTAGGACACAGAGAGAATGACTCCCAAGGTGGCTGACACAATACCGCATTAGAAGCACCTGAGCTAGCACTGGGCAATCTGGCATGCCTAAATGATGCAGCGTGGCACCGTGCAGAGACATGAGCTTGAATCCTGGAAGAAATGCAGCCATACCAGCATGGTGCTGCACTCAGGCTAATTAGCACTGCAACAACACACTTTTGTCACTTCTGGTTTCAGAGGTAGTACCTTCAATGCCAATTCAAGGCTCTCTCTACCACAGGCCACGCACAGTGTTAATGTGTGTGCCCACACCATTACATTAAATGTACTGGGACCATGGTCAGGGATGACATATGGAGATTGCTGTTGAAGGCGCTAACTATCATTTCCAAAATTTAATCAGAATCAATATGATCTTGTACGCTAATAACTGGAGTATTCTCAGAACATAAGGAATTAATTAAATAAGGCATTCAGTAGTTATCCCTCAGCAGCTGACAGATACAGATAAATGTGATTACCTGACTGTTGAGATTTCACTGCTTACTTGCTCTGAATTCTGATCTTGCAGACAGAGGAAGTAGGGTTAACCCCATCATGCTGTGACAAGATTTTTCCTAGATTTCAAGGAAAATTTTTATAGTACCAATACTCTGAAGTGTCTTGACCTTGACTCCCCAATACGTTTTGTATCTATCATTTCCTGTAGTATGCAGACAAATATATGTACTTGTTGCAAACAAAATAAAGCAAGTATGTTGGAACTTTTGAAACTGAGACAAGATTAGAACCATATCATTACTTATTGGCAAAAAGATTAAGCTGGTAGTATCTCCTAAATAGGGAGGACCTTGGGGTTAGCTGCTTAGTGATTGAGAAACTTCCCTCTTTCAGAACCTGAAACAGACCTAAGAGTAGGATTTTTTTTTCTTCCTGATTATTTATAACTTCAGGTTTTCCATCATGAAAGTATAATTATAATGTTATTAGTTGCAAATCAATCACTTTACTGTTTTGGTGATGTGACTCCTGCAGGGTCAGGGAAATGTATTCCTATCCAGCAACAAACCTGAGTGAGTCTTTGTGAATTCTGACCTGTGAGAGTATTTCATTAAAGCCCTATTCTGGTGCCATCAGAGTCTATCACCATTGAAAATGGCTCAGTTCTCTGCACTCTAATGAGGGACTTTATGCATTCTAGATCCTTCTTACCAAGCAGGAATATTGCAAATACAAAATATTTTCCACCATCTTTATCACATTCACTTTACTAACATCAACTAATCAGTTAAGGAATCTGGAGTGAAGTAAGAATTAGGATCAAAGTCTGTTGTCTGATCATGGACAAAGTTTCTTATAACATTGAGGAATTAAGCCACTAGCTACAAAGCATAACTGATGAGTAAGTAGGACAGGATCTGTTGTCTTGAGCCAGAAAGATGTATACCCAAGCAAGAGGGTGAAATGGAAATTTTTTAAAAGCCAAAAATAGAGAGGAAGGATAGATTGCAGGTTGTGATAAAAATGAAGTTTAGTTTCCTCCATCTGGAAAAGATGAAGCAATCTTTCACTTTTAAAGACAGAACAGGGAAAGTCATATATTTTACTGTTTTACTTCTTACTTTGCCTTCTAAGCAGGATACTCAGTTGTATAATTTGATTTTTTAAATTTTTTTATTTTTAGTCTTGAGTACTGTATTCATCACAGCTCCAACTAAAATATTAGCAAAGTTCTATTAACTCTTTCCGCCAGGAAATCACAATTACCAACTGAGAAATGAGGGCTTATCAATTACTTTCTTTGCTCCTGTCTTTACTTTTTGTTTTTATTGGAACAGTTACAATAATTTTGCTTACAGCAATTGTGCCCAATGTGCTACTTTTACTTTTTTCCTCTTCATGCTTTTTTAAACAAATACCACCTGCTTAAAAGCTACATGGGCAACATTTCATTTAGAGCACTAAACTGCTTGTTAGTGAAGCATCTCTGAGCTGCCTCACAACCTAGCATTCCCACTGCTCGCTCTCAGGTTAATAAAGAACACCCTCACTTAACTACGAACTACATATAACTGGATTTTTTTTTTTTTTTCCTTTGATCTCACCCCAGGGTTATCACATAATTTATCAAGGAGAGATGAATTTTGTTTGACATAACTGTAGCCCGTCTGGAAGCTTGTAGAAGATCTAACTTAGCCCAAAGCTATGATTTAATACAGTATGATGACAGCTAGGAAAAAGCAGCAAATGCCAAAAACCTCACTGAACATTATAGTTTCAGAAATGCTTTAGTATAGAGGCTCTATTAGCAAAAAGCTTCCAAGGTATGTCTTAGTTATAGAAACCATAAACCATGGTTGCTTGTTTTCTTTTCCTTTGTCATGCAGCATGATACAGATTAAAAAGATAGACAAAATTACTTATCTCAGAGAAAGCATACGCTTTGAGGTTTTGCCAGTATTTTGATAGTGTCCAAAGTCAGTGAACTGCACTTTGTCTTGTCTTTTATGTAAGAACAAGGATGAGTCATACAAGACTAAAATAAACACTGGTTTAGAGTTAGTCTTACTAATAATAGCTGCTACATCTTCACAGAGTCTTCCCCACTTGAAACTATTCTATTACTAATATAGTAGTATGGACCACAGTGCTCATAGTTGAATTTTACCTCAGCTGATTTTACCTTAGTGATTTGTTTTCATGTTTATATCAAAACTGATAAATCACACTAGACAGGGGGGCACAGCAATTTAAAAAATGTGCTACCACTGAAACATTTATACCAGCCATTAATCCTACATGGCAGTGAGTGATACCAGAAGGAAGCTAAATTTCTGACTGCAATACTAACCTAGAAAACAGGAATAGCACCTATTCCTAAAACATAAATCATGCCTGGGAACTGTTCTATACAGAGAGGATATTTGAGCCCCTTCCTCAGGCTGGACAGTGTTTTGAGCAACGTGATCTAGTGAAAGATCTTTAGGAATCCCTTCCAACCCAAACCGTTCTATGATTTCCAACATATCCATCCCATAATGAACAAGTGAATTATATTTTGACACTTTGAGAAAACTATTAAACCATTATACATCTTTCATGTCTCATCTGACATGAATATTACCATCTTTAATGTTTTTTATAGACCAAATTCAGATTTTAAATATATGTAGAGTGCAAGATACTGAACAGGTAACACTAAGGATAAAACTTTTAACAGCACAGCAAAACTTAAGAAATAAAGTAAAAGGAAAACCTCCCTGTGTTATGACTGGACCATGAAAAACTATTCATGCTTATCCCAACAGACAAGCACTTCCTGCCTGGATGTACATTAGACAATTGAATGGGATTTATGTTTCTCTGGATTTAAACAGATAGTTTTCAGATGCTGTTAAGCTTTTCATCCTCTCCATAACAGCAATACATTTACTGTTCCATTGCCTTAGGAATTTATACAACAGCTAAACAATTAACTTGATATGCCTCTGCTTATCCTCAAGAGAGTCTTTCCATTTTCTGATCAGGAATCTTTTTTTCTGGGATTGGTCAGCCTTCTGGACAGTGAGGGCTTATCCTAGTTAGCACCTACCACTGAATCATTTATTTTATTCAAACAAGCAGAATGATAGTATATTTTTAATCCACATTTTGTAGTTGTTCAAGGGGATAGACCTTTTTTGTGTGTGTGTGTGTAGAAAAACAAGAAAATGCCCTGCAGGTTCAACACAACTGATCTTTCATTACAAACCTCAAACAGGGCTGCTGTCAGGTCACTGAATTTTGTCCTTCAAAACCGACAACCAAGACCAGCTGTTATTAGAGAAGCACTGTCAATGGCTTTCTCTAAGATTTAAATACTCCATTTACCTTTTAATTTCCGCTGTGAATATGCTTTAATTATGTAGGCATACTTGGATAAATGAAGCAACAACACATTCTTTCAAGGCTCTCATAGTCTCTGTAATATCATGAGCATATGCCATTTTTGTTTTATCAGAGAGACTAAAACAATGTAGTATTGTTTCCTGTGCTCTTCTGATTTTTTTCTGGCAAAGAGTGGTATTGACTATTGAGACTAGAAAATGAATTGTCTTGGCAGCAAGAGCAGTTTCTTCCTAGCCCTCCAAAATAAATAAAAAACCAAATGTATATATGAAATATTAGACCTATATGAAATCTTGGAATACATTCCCACCCACGCTAATTGTGTTACACAAGAAACAAATACAATCTAGGGAGTATCAGGCATATTTTTCACATGCAGCATGTCTTTTTTCATACAGATGTCAATCTCAGATTTCTGACCATGTAGTGATGGAAGGGAGAGTACATATTTTAGCAGTGGAAGAATCGTGTATCCCACATAGCTGTGAAGCTTGATTTTTATCCTTGCATCAATCTCTCATTTCGTAGAAATGTTAAGATTAAGCAGGGTTGTCAAATTCTTCTTCATTGGTTTTAACATACTGTGTTATAGAAGCTCCTTCCAAAATAGTCATCGACTCAGTGAATTAGGAGAAGACTTGGCATATTTTTTTCTCACAAAGCAAAAGCAAAATATTTCAGTAGATTACAGTAAGAGTGAAAGGAGAATTTCCTTACAAAACTAAAGGATCCAACAACAGTTTCTGATATAAATTTCCAGAACCTCCTCCCCACTGACAGCCAAGAAGAAAGATAGCTGCCCTAAGTATTCATATTGGGTACTGAATTGAATTATTCTTCTTAGTGAATGTACTAATTTGAAGAACTAAGTTAATGAACTAAGTGTTAGAAACTTTCTCACAATCTAAACTTGAAGCAGAACGGCTTTATTTCAGTAGACCACTCACAGGTCTACTGATAGAGAGGTCTGTAGGTCTCCTGGTAGGAAGAAACTTATATGGCGGAAAGTAAAGATTGTCTTCCTGTCTCTGCCTTCCCACGTATCTTCCAGCATACCATATGTTTCACACAGAATATTCCAGAAGGATGCTTAAGGGGTTCATTAATTCAGGTATTCCCCAAACCCTGGTTTCTGAGGATCTATGCAACTCAGACCTTTGTCAAATATGAACAAAATTATCAGCCATTCAGCGTGTATACAGTCCATACACAGAGCAAAGTTCAACTAGATAAACAGAAGGGTCACATGGAAAGGTTCTTCATTGTTTGATTTCTATCACTGAAAAGTGTTTGTTGGTAAAGCAACAAACGTTTTTCTTCCAGAAAGTTAGGAGTGTTATGGGGTGTGTGACTCAACACTAGTCTGAGATGCACCAGCAGCTTACTACAGAAACTGCCAGCAGACAGTGCTAGTCCTTCTTCCACAAAGAGACTACAAACAGCTGAGATAAGGGAGAAACATGCAGTCCACTTTCCAGGTACTCGTAACACACATACAGAAGTGGTGTGGCTGGTGAAGAAGCACAGCGCTAGTACTGACATTGTTTCTGAACTTCTACTTTACCTCAGTAACATGCACAAACCATAGACTCATGAAGGTTGGAAAAGACCTCCAAGATCATCTGATACAACCATTCCCCTACCACCAACACTACACACTAAACCATGCCCCTAAACACCATGTCCAACTTTTCCTTGAACACCCCCTGGGAAGGTGACTCCACCGCCTCCCTGTGCAACCCATCCCAATGCCTGACTGCTCTTTCTGGGAAGAAATTTCGCCTAATTTCCAATCTGGGACAAACTTCCACAATACTGCCCTAGTATCAATATAGACAGAGATGGAAGAATAATGTACTATATTTATGCTAGACTAGCAAGTGGGAAAATACAGGTTGTGTGTATTTCAGGTTACTAAAAGGAATAACACTCATTCACTCACTCCCTATGTATTGGCTCAGGTTTAAGGCTGCATATATGATCTTACGAACTTCGGCTATTGTAGAATACATTTCATTCATTTCACAGTAAAATGGGAAAAAGGACAAGCATGCAACTTTCATGTCACAATATAGAAACAAAAAAATATTATTTTGTTTGGGTTAAAAATAGAGTAAATTGAAATGAGAGGTGAATGAGGTCCTAGAAACACCTGCTTCAAGAAGTGTGACCAAATTCTACAGCACGTGAAGATGGAGCTTGAGAAGATCATGATGCAAATCATCCAATACAGTAGCCCAGCAAGATGTGGAAGATCTAGAAGTAATAAGCAGGATTTCTGGAGTAGAAAGTTGAGGGAAGAAGTGTAGACACTATTATGGAGAAGATTCAGAAATGGCAAAAAGAAGGGACAGGGAAAAAACTGAGACAAGCACAGGAGGGGCAAAATAGAAGAGTTAGAGAACAGAGAGGTGTAAAGGGTAGTTCATGAAGGAGAGAGACTCATATGGAGGAAAGGAGAATCTGTAGTACACAGTATGCCTACTGAGGGTACATAGTTCCCCAAAACAAATAAATATTTTTCTTCATGATAACACCTCCCAGTCCTGCTTCAGTGCAAAAACATTAAGTAATGACAACTATTGCACAGGCTAAAAGATAAAATTGCCAGAGAGAGAAAAATGTTTTTTGCAATTGTGTTAACTTCTCCTCTGAGAATCTCTGCCATTCTTTAATAGAGCTTCACCCGGTAACAAATAGGTAAATGCCTATCTCTACTTGCCATAAAAACAATGCTCATAAAGCTAAGAGCTTCCACTGATACACATCAAGGAACACAGAAAAATCCAGAGCCTCTCATGCAAATTAATTGAATGTTGTACAGCAAAAACATGCTAAAACACAAATACATTGGAACATACATAAGGATTGGATTGTCAGATAACAGAAAAAGAGAGCAAAATTTGTAATACAGACTCACGCCTTCTTCTCTTGTCTTTTAAGATTTCACATTGATGATATTTCTCTGTAAGATCAGCTGGAAGTGAAGTGAATAACATGGAAAGGAATAGTAAAGTCCTATGCCTCCCTGAAAACAACAAACAAGCTGTAGAAATAAATACACTTTCTCTTAGCAAAAAATAAAATAAAATAAATAAAATAAAATTACTATATGTTTCAACAAATATGCCCCTTTTCCTCCACAGTCTCTATTGCTGATAAACTGATGAAGGCTCCATAACTAAAATATTTCTAAATTCCTTTTTTTTTTTTTTCTTTTCACTATCACTGACGCAATAATGAAATGTTCTGACATTTTACAGTGGCCTTTGAGGAAGGTACAAATCATCTATAATCAATTTTTAACATCTACCTCTGCAGCATCTAGACAATTACTACCCATATTAGAAGCTTTTCTAGCTAAAGAACTATTAGGATATATGCTGTTCAAGAAAAAATAAAAAGAATTACCTATTGAAGTACATATTTATTTGGAACTTGGTTTGCCTGTAGCTCTGAAAGACGACAAATTTGGATGAGAACACTCTTTCTAGAAGTGGCAGCTCTGAGCTTTCAGTGCACTGTCACATGTATATTATTATTTGGTTGTTTATACTGGATGCAGCTTCAGAGAAGCTGTGACAATGAAGGATTCAGCTTGGACCAGGTGTAGTCCTAGTACTTACATAGGCAACTATCTTTCGTGTAAGCCTGAGTTGCTGTACCTTCATCACTCTGCTGTCTCTACTATCTACAACATAATCTTAATGGTATCTCACCTTTGTGTTTACACACATATATACACTTACATATACAAATGCAAATGTGTATAAAATGTGTAACAGCTGACAATAGCCTGATCAGCTGCAGCAGATTTAGTTCAGCTGCTAATTCAAGAGGTACAACCTGACACATGACAAATTAGAGCATGATAATCATTGCAGTACCAATGAGTCCTAATCTGTTGATCATCCACACTTTGGAAAACCATGTACCCTTTAAACAGTACCAGAAAGGATGAAGAAATCACTTCAAGGAGTAGGTAACTGCTATTTGTTTTTATGCATGTGCTTTCTACAAGTCTGAAGAGAATTCAAAGTATCTGCAGAATTCATTATACTGGTCAGATGACAATAGGATAGACTACATAGCCCAAAATAAAGAGGGTGGCAACAGCTTCTTACACAGCTGCAGCTAACGATGGACACTGGACCGCTACTGCTATATGATACTGCTGAGAGGGTCATGGATCCAGAGGGACGTATTAGCTTTTCCTATCTGCAGACTTTGCTTGTACTTCTCATTCTGCCTTGCATGTAATCATCTTATCACAACTGTTAGCTATTTCTGACCTACTTTTAATTTGTGATCTTCTCTGCCCTGATAATGCAAATTATGATACCTTCATCTGAAGCATCAAGATAACTTAATGAATAACTAGGTGATAATATTATCCCTACATTCCCTATGCCTATGTCTTTCCACCTATGTTTTTAGACCCTTGTGATTTGACTTTTCTTCTAAATGTAGTCCCCATTTTTGTTTGAGAAAAATCTAGCAATTTTCTGCCAAATGTTGAAAATTCTTTGATGTTATTTCTTGGAGGGTTTTCAGCTCCCCAGACTTTGAGGTGAAGGTGGCTAAAGGATATATCAAAAGTCTTATTGATTTTGAATTTCAGGAGTCTGGGCAGTTTTGAAAATCTGACCCTTAAGTGACTTATCATCTAGACTTCCTATGCTTTGTGGGATAAAAATCCTCACACATTATTTCTTAATGCAGAAAAGGCACCAGGAGAGCAAAAGTACAGTGATCTCTACCCAAAGGAGTAATGAAAAAGTTTTAGGGAAATATGCCCAGCATACTTGCATCATTATGGCTTGATTAAAAGTAAAATCTGCTAATCCAATTAGAGTAATGAATGAAAGTCTAGCAGGTTCTGTGCATTAACATAAGAAAGTGTATAGAAAAACAGATTCTCCAAAAGTGTGAGAAACTCATCTGATTTTGACTGCTATCACGTTAAGATGAAATATGAATCAGAAAATACGGCACTGTTCAAGTAGGTAGAGGTGTGTGGGTGGAGATGCTGGAATCTCTTTGGGATCAACTGCTGCACTAACACCACTGAGGCAAGTCCACATATTACAAAATATAATTTATTTTTTACATTATTAAGTAGTATTATAGTTCAATATGTTTCCCACTAGGTAGCAGGTTTGTTTTTATTAAACCACTCTTTAATAAGAAATGAATAACAGCTATGGCAAAGCACATCACATCCATTTGGCTAGCTAAACTTTCACCACAATAATGTGAAGCCATAATTTAGAATAGCTTAAAAGAAGACTGACCAAAGTTCTTGTGGTAGGACCAACATTACTAAAAACATGCCCTGACCCACAATAGCTTTGATTTTCAAATGGCATGAGCAAATCCAAACTTTCCTGGAATTTCATAAAATGTACAGGTGAGAACCTTTTTTTCATGGGAGTCAGGTTATTCTGTCTAAATGGCTAATTATAGGCATGTGTATTTACAAATGTGAGCTCAAAAATCTGCTAGCTAATTCAGTTTAGCAGTAAGTTCATTGCTCAAATGGAAGGTTAATTATCATTTTTATTGTTTAAATAAAGGAAACATCTACGTAAACTTAGGTGCTGATACTGTTACATTACTGGAATGACAATATACACACAAACGCATGTGTATATGCACCTTCCTTAAACACTGATCTTATGGTGAACAGCAGCATCAGCAGGCTGACAGGAAACCAAATGAGTTTGGTATACGAAGGATAGGAAGCCTGCCTCCTTAAGACGATATTGTGTAGCAAAACCTTATCTTTCTCATTACTCTATCTGTAAAGTGAGAGAGTATTAATTGCCCTTTGGAGAGCAAGATCAAGATCTGCAATAAATATATTTGTACAATGTAAAATCTAAAACCAAATAATCAATATTAGTTTATTTTACTTCAGAAAATATAAATTTATGGAAGCCAGAGACTTCTACATTGAACTACGATTGATGACAGTAGAATTTTGCACAGCTGGACCAGAATGATTTAGAAGCTAAATTAGAGTTCGAGTGCAAGCAATTAAAAAAAAAAAGAAAAAAAAACGCAAGGTGTACAAACGGTACAATTATAATGAAAGGAGCAGGGTCAGAAAAAGTTAGGAAAAGAGAACGAATTCACTACAGTTTCCTGCAAATACTAAGTAGACAAACTGTAACTGTTTTAAATTTATTACTAACTTACAAATAAAAAATTATAATGAAATGATAATTAGAAGATGTTTTGCAGATATTGAATTCTTAAAAGTAAAAAAGAAAAAACAAAACAAAAGACACCCAAAACAAACAAAAACAGAACAAGCTAGCCTTGCTAGTTTTCCTTGCCCAAAAGTAGCACAATAATGGTACATTTCTTAAATTACTCTGTGAAAGGAATCAAGAATTGAGAGATTTCTACCATGTTAAATAAAGATTGAGATACTGTGTTAAATGTTCAATAAATTTACAGCAATACAAGTCACAGCAGGACTTGCACTAAAGGATCCCTCTGGCACAAGTACCAGAATGTGAATTTTAAGCTTACTTACTATACACCTGATTTCCTTTTGAATAATAATAGCCCCACAAATTTCATATATATATATATATAAATTTTATTTCAAAGAACAGAAATTATTTGCCAAATTCTCTTTAGAGGTCTGGAATAATATTTTATTTCAAGATCCTCTTATTGGCCCTCTGGACTGAAAAATGCACACGATATACTATCCTGCCCATGGCAGGGGTGTTGGACTTCGATGATCTTTAAGTTAACTTCCAACCCAAACCACTCTATGATATTAGAAATTGAAATTGAAAAAATGTAGCAGAAGGAAGTACATTTTTTTTTCTCTTTATTATTTCTAGTATGTTTTAATGATTTGGTAACTACAGATTTCAAAATCATTGTAAGACATTTAATATTCTGGCTGTCAATTACCCTGCCAAAAATGCACAGCATTTGTCTATTAAGTCAACAACATGTGAGGTTGTCATTAGTAACTGATCACTCTGTGAGATAAAATTTTCAAATGCCGTTTCCTAAACTAATTTAAAATGAACGAATGAAGGTGATAAATAGGCAATAATAGTTAAATATAATCTAGAAATAAAAACTTGGTCATACAGTGACTTACTTTTCTTTACATTGATAAAGGCTTATTGAAAACCAATGCATGCATCAAGAATTTTTGTGGGTCACTAACTAAAAGAGTACAGGCATAATTTGCCCAACATAAACAGAACCGCATTCACTTTCAGCATGGTATCTGGTAGACTGATTGTACTTCAGCAGAGTGAATAATCCAGCTGGTGTATATTGATTATACATTTTAAATTCTGCTCCCTTGCTTCCCTATGCTGAAAATAAATGTTATGCTTCCTTGCAGTTTCTCCCACTGCTATGTATCCATATCTCCTTTAACAAAAATTGTCATTCTTTATTGAGATAAATATATCTAATTAATACATTCATATATAAAATACATGTTAGCACTCTAATATGATGGCTGCAATATATATTAATTATTCTTTTATTAATCCTGTTAGTGGTCAGAAGAAAGTTGAAACTAGTCTTGAAAGCTAATGCTCTCAGAAAGAAAAAAAAATCCTCTGCAGAATCCTTTTTGATTTTAACTCTGAGCAAAAATATCAAGTAGCAAAACAGACAATAGAATAGAAGTATATATCTTTGTTACAATGTGCTAAGGTTTCCTCTTGTAATGGTCAGAATCAGGGTATGGAATGACATTGCAACACTTCACCACTTACCATTTCCCAAAAGGACCTTTAATTCTAGACAGGCTAAAGCAGAAATATCCAGAAACTTGTGGGTGTGAATTGTAGCTCCACAAAGGTATAGATATCTCAGCTTCCTTTCAAATGCATAAGAAGTTAATGGTATAAACATCTGTGCATGTATGCATAGGTTTTGAAATCATTCTTCAAGTTAGCTAGTATATTGGTTTGTTCAGATATACTTTCAAAAATGGCCATTACTCATGAAGTACTATAAAAAGACTTCTAAGGTAATAAAACAGGTCCAAGGAGGAGTCCCGTTTTACAATTATTGCAGTTATGCTGCCCACACACATTTTAAAAAGAAGTGCTGAAAGTAGCAGAATTGAGAGAGAAAACAGAGGTCATTCAGAACAAGGAAAAGGTCAGCAGTAGAGACAGCATGCAGAAACAGATGGTCGCTAGAGAAAAATACTAGGGGACTGACAAAACGTGAAGGTTGCTTTGAGAATAAAGAATAAAGAAGAAAGAGTAAGGACAGACGTACAAAACTTTTAAAGTGACACAGCATTTCAGCTCTGTGCAGACCCTAAATAGCAAAATAACACTGTACTGCTACAGAAAGTGTCAAATATTATTGTGGCCATAGAAATTTATTAGTGAAATGGAAGGCAAAGAAATAGATAACTTCTGAAAAATGAGGTAAGGCAAGAACTATTAAGGCTGAATATCTGTCTAGGGCTATAAAATAAGCAAAGCAAAAACAGCTATTAGGCTTCTGAAAGTTCAAATAACAGAGAAAAGACTTCAGAGCACCTGGAGGTGACAGAGATGAAGGGTTTGGTGGGATGGAGAACACACTTATGTGAACAGAGTTATCACAGCAAAAATATTGAGGCCAGGCAGAATTACTTAAAGAAATTGGGCAACAGACATATCAGTTTGCAGCAGGAAGCTTCTTTCATCTTCCCAGGTAAGGACTTGATCCAAATGACAAAGACAAAACTAAATACTATTCCGTAATTGCAGAATGTGAATTAGAGATGGTGATAAAGGAAAGAATAAGCACAAGATGAGAATACTGGCATACTAATGATACATGGAAATGGAGGGGATTCAGGCAGTAAGAATCTCTTCCTTTTTTTTTTTTTTAAAATATTATTAAATTAATTGTTTATCACAATAAATTGATCTTTAGAATTCAAGCAGCAACAGCTAAAAAAAAGTCCATGTGTAATAATGAGATGTGCTGTATTACTTTCTCAGACTCAGGTGTATGGAATACATTTCAAAATGCATTCATTTACTAAATGGAATGAACTATGTTTTTGCCAAGTCACAGGTTGAATTAAAATATCACTGAGCTGCAAAGTAATGATTTAGTAAGAGTTTTCCAGGAACTTTGCACTACCCTACACAATTCCCTCCAGAAGGCACTAAGTCACTGATGGCAGCATCAGAATTCTAAAGTTATATCCAGTTCAGATATATTTAAGGATGAGGAATTTTGGCCTCTTGCTAACTTGCATCCTTATTCTATATACTGTTATGGTTAGGAATATATTTGAAGTCAACAGTGCTTAAGATGATGACACTGAACAGAACAGAAAGGCAGTGTTACAGTAAAAAGTAACTAAATTGGAGTTTTGTGTTCCAAATTAACCTGTTCTCTGTTGTAGGTGCTGGACGCTACAATTAACCATGAGTCCATCCTTTAAAGAAAAAACACTGTGGGTATAAAAAAAGTATCCCATACATTTCTGTTGGTAACACTACAGGTAAATTTTGGGAATACGGATTATGATAACAGCCTAAGCCACTTTATGATGTGCCACTAAACACTGCATCACCTGTGTACATCTTTTCTCTCTACACAACTACACCTCAGATTTGTTTAAACAAAAATCTTTTGCCTTTCTTCTCTCCAAAATAGTGAAAACAGAGAAAATGATTAAAGCCATCATCAGGTGCAATCCAATTTAAAAACTGTAACTTTTTCTCCCAAATTCGATGATATTCTGCCATTTTATATCTTATTAATATAGTGTTAGGATAATTTATATTTAAAATTTGCTTATATGTAAAGAAACAGGACCTACAGGTGAGTTTCTTCTCTGAGATCAGATCTCGATTGTCTGAATTCAACATTCTATGTCAACTGCTGAAGATCACTTTATCTCTTATCTCTCACAATTACTGAATATTACATTATCGGATCTGATCACTAGGGTCTGTTAGCTAAGATTCATTGAGACAGAAATCAGTTTATTAATAAAAGGCCTGATTCACAAAACCAGTTTTCATAAATAATGTTTCCATCTAGATAGGCAGAGTTTTGATCATTTCTGTTACTACCTATGAAGACTTCAGTAAATTTAAATTCTGCTTACATTTGTGTTTGAAGAAAAAACAAGAGAATTAAAGCATATTTTTATGGATTCCTCTTGTCCACCTAAGCTGGATAACACCATGCCAAAGACACTGGGATAGTACACTTGGGGCCTGTTTTCCTTTCCAAATTACCTCTCAGAAAAAGGTAATTAATATTCCTGTTGCTTGTATCATGATCAACATTGTAAAAGAGCTGAAGTATTTTACTTTATGTTGAGATTTCTGTCTGATAGCTGACTATTCAGCTGTCTACCAGACTGTGTCAAATGCTTATAAAGCATCTGATGTTTGGAACAAGTGAAAAATATCTTTGTCTCATTTCCTGCAAAGCAATGAACTTTAAAGATGGCTACAGATTATCGTACCACACTGTGCTGCTCTCTAGCAACGGCATTGACAGGTTAAGCATTTCATTCTTGTTCTCAAAGCTGCTTATCTCCATAACTTGTTCTCATTCAGAATTGTTTGGTCAGTAGGTGCAAATCATGATGACTTTGTTAAAATTAGCAAAAAAAAAAAAAAATGCCACAAGAAGCATGTCGGAACATCAGCAAGCATTTAAAATCTTCTGCTGTAATTATAAGACAATTCAAAATAAATTTCATTACTCCTGAAGCCACAAAATTGACTGAAGACCATTTTAAGTTAAATTTAAGGAAGGGATGGAAATCACCTCCTCCTGACCAAAGGCGGCAACTGCATGTGGTCATTTTTAGAATTAATTTTCACCTCAGAAAAAGAAAATTCTTAAGCACAACTCAAATGTCAGAATATTTAGACATTTATTTAATTATTTGTAGGAATTAAAAATGCTTTTAATGCTTCAAAAGATTATAGAGATACGAGCTATGAAAAAAAATATCAAAATGAAGGTTTGAATTAGTCTGCTATTGAAGTGGAAAATGCCTCACTATTTGTCTCAGCCAGAGAGATTTTCTGAACAGTGGGGAACACTTAGCTGTATGCATCCTGTCAGTAGCAGCAAGTAAACTTTCTTTTCTATAAGGAAACTTACTGCTCCACCTCCACTGTTTATCTGTTAAAATTAATATCATATGCTATTAATTTATACACAAACAAGATTTTACAAACTTTACGAAAATGTATAATCCACTTAAATAAGTCCTGAGGCCACTTGTTTATGCATAGTCCTTGGGGACTAAATTAGCCTGATGTGAGCATGCACACTAGTCTGGGAGCAGTAGTTTCTCCCATGTGGTTTGTACCTGATGGTGTGCTTCAGGACTCCTGAAAAGATTTCTTAAATAACATGTATAGGACGATGCCAGTGATATGCTTCTATTGTATGATGCTCTCCATGGCTACATTTTCTAAAACTCGATGCTGTGACATGTATTTGACATCATTTAAGGTTTCCAAACAAGCTTGATTGCTAATATCTTAATTAGGGTGTCTAGATCCAGAAGTGACAGCAACACCTGCAACAGGATGGACATCCAGGAAGAGAAATTTACCCAGGATGTGGTGGTGAGACTGCAACCAACAGACTTTTACCATCTCAAGTATTGCTACATCTCACTTCAGTTACTGCTCTGACTGCAGAATAGGCATAGCCATGGGTTACTCATCTGGTGCAGGTCTTCTGTATGAACTGAGGCAGAGAACCCAATCAAGTATCAACCATTATCAGTGGCTCTATTAGAATTATATTTGGAGAGGCAGCTAATGATTGTGATTAAAATCATTAGACGGCATATCCTGTTTATAGTCTCAAAATAGATCTCAGGTACATTAAATCTAACCTGACAGCACCTACACTATGACATTGTCATTAGATTTTTATAAATATATCAAGACAGAGAAAATCTGGTACCAAATTGGTATCTCTTTTTGTTTGCTACTCAACGTTTTAATGCTTAAAAAGTGCAGCTAAGGCATAGTAGCTTAAATGCTTAAAAAGTGCAGCAAAGGCGTAGTAGCTTAAACATCATGGAGACAACTTCACTGAAATATGTTTGAATTTTTTGATAAACTTGGCACCGCAAATCAAGGTTGGAATTTCAAGTCAAGGTTGAATCAAGTCAATCTCTTACATACATCTGTAAAAAAAATAAAATAAAATAAAAAATTATGTGATATGCTAATAAAGCATGTGGTGAAAGCATGTGGTGTGCTAATAGAGAAAGTTCTGAAATGGCCTAAAGCAGTGTGGGCCCTTGTAAAAGCTATTGGATAAGGTATTTGAATACTGCTTTGAATACTAGTTGCTTTTTCCTATTGTACATCTCAGCTAGCCTCCTAAGGATATGAATTATGAGTCCTCAAACCTAACTAGTCACCATTTGAAAAAAAAAAAAACATGTGACAGTTTCATGATGCTAACCATTTTGCATAGTACTGTGATTTTACTTAAGACCTCAAAATTTTGTTCTCTAAATCTGACGCAAAACCAGATAACAATAATAATCCTGTTCATTTACGGCTATAGCAAAGATGAACAATTGAATGTTGATCAAGAGCAAGAAAATATTTTCTGTTCTGTTTCATCTCTTTTGCTGCTTTCTATTTCTCTATCTCAGCCTTACATCTCTATGACAATCATTATACAAACTACATCATTCTGCAGCCCACACAGGCAGTTAACAATTTATCCCTGTTGTCTCAATCATAACCACTTACGAAAACGGCAATCATTCTTGCTTTGAGATTCTGATAAGGGAATATGAATAATTAATTTTATCTCTGGAGTCTCAACACTAGTTTCCACTGTCCCTTTAATTACTTGGACAAATGGGCTGGGATCTCCATTTGTGCACCTATTAATCTACAAATCTTTTAATGTGATCAAAGAAACAGCCATAATACCCTTGATCTCCCTATATAATGTAAGTTAGCAGTGAATCATGTCACAATCTTCCAAACAGTATGCTGCGTTTATGAAATTTCAGATATGTGTCAGCTATTTTGCTTGCATCTGTTGAATCTACAACCAAGCTGACTACACACCTTATGATTAGCTATAGTTATCTCTATTAAAACAACTGTCGTTCTTGTTGTTCAGCCAAAATGCTCTTACAGTGGTGAAATCTCTCTCCCCATTAGAAAATTCTCATGCAGTAGATAAAAAACTTCAACCACCAGAAAAATCAATCTAGAGTTTTCATGAATTCAGCTTGATGTTTTTTTTTTCTTTTCCTTCTCTCAATGAAAAAAATTAAGTTGTTACCCAGATTCCTCTCAAACACCAAAATGTCATCTGTCACTAAGTGTGCTGTATGAATTTCACCCAGACACTACAAATTCTTTTAAGCCTGGACCACATGATATATCAAATGGCTCACCTTCACAAAAAATAAAGTAACACGTGGCCAGCTTATTCAAGATCTCCAAACGAGCACAAATGAAAAACAGCATCTGTATTATCATTGTTCATTTAAGAAATACTGTGATCCTGCCTTAGAATAAAGCGTTCAAAACCAAATTTCAGTCTAAGCAAACAATCTTTGATTGTTTATTTGACCATGTCTACATGAAAAACATGCTGTACTATAAACAGTACGGTCTGATTAACTTAAACTCCTCTCATGAAATTACTATTTAACCTGGAAATTCACTAAAATCCACTGAAATTCACAATTTAAAAAAAAGGGTTACATTTGTCTCAGAAAGAATCAGTGTATGAGCTGTCTTTTTGTTATTTATAGAAAAAGGCAAAACATTCTATTAGATCATTTATCAGCATTAACTGATATAAACCATGATGAGTCCTTACAGGTCTTTAAAATACTCAAAATAAGAGAATTGCAGTTTTCTATCCCATTATGCCTTCCAATCTCACATAAACTCCAAATATTATGCTTTCTCACATCTTATTGGCAAAGCTTAACTCCAGGCTAAGCATATAGATCTTTCTTTAACAGATATGTGAGATCAACACTGAAAATGGAATAACTTTGGTCCCAAAGCATATGTTTTACATGACCTATAAACTTTTTTATTGTATTGTGTTGTATAATGAATTATCATCTTCCAGAAAGCAATTTACATTTTAAAGAAATCTTATTTTGTGCTTATTTTTGCACTAAAAACAAGACTTGTCTGACATTGCTGCTACATGATATACATCAACAGCTAATTAAATCAGTTACATTTATTTCATAGTTTAACACAGCTGGCAGTCTAAACAAATCTTTTCCAGCTCATGTTCCAGAAGGAGTCCTGTAACAGAATCTCCTCCAGAGAAGCTGGCTGAGTTAGTGGTTTGGGTGAAAGCTCTGGCAGTGTGTGTGTCTGGCTGATGTGTGGCACAGCTGGCAGCAGCAAGGACTCACCCTTCCTGTGGCACTTGAACACGGCCATGACAGCATCTGTGCTATGCCTACAGTGAAGCACGCCAGAGAGCATCCCTGTGGCTTCACAGACAAAAGTGCTGCTTCCCGGAACCTGGTCCTTGATTTCTCCCTACACAGTTCCCTTACTGATGGTGGTATTTCTTCCCCCTCAAGGGTGTGTTCATAACAGACTAAATCCATTATAAGAGTCAGCTGCATAGGACTATTTTGAGGGCAGTAAGAACATACTTTCCTTCATGCGCAGGCTACTCAGAAAACATAAAAGACTTATTAACAAAAGAAAAAAATCCTGTTATGGCAGACATACCTCTTGATTAGAAAGCAATGGCACACAATTACTCCATAAAATTCATGTAAATAACATTAACAAAGAGCCAGTGAGTATTCCCCTTCTCTTATGCATACCATGACCAGCTAGCTAAGTGTCTCAGCTAGCTGCATGGCTTGATCAAACAATAAAGTGCTTCTAAAAGCTGAACCAGCAGAAGAGAGAAATCAAAAGTGTTTTTTTTTTTCTTTTTTTTTTCTTCTTCTTTTCAATATAAATAACTGGAGCATATTTAAACTTTTCACATGTGAACTTCTCATCACAATTTATTTCAGGAATTTGGAGGAGCACATCAGCATTGATTACACAAAATGAATAACAAAACAGGCTCCCTGGAGTCTCTGACAAACATGGCCAATCTATGCATACAGCAATCTCAGCTCCTTCAGTGTAATGTAATGTTTTGATTTTCTGCTAATAACTGTATGGATCGGAAACAGATGAAGAGCATAAAGGGGACAGTGTAGTATAAAACAGATGTTAAAGTACTTCATTTGATTACCTAAATGTTACCCAAGAAATAAGAACATGCAAAAAATCTAATATATTAAATGGAAAAAATAATGAACATGTGAATTCTATCAGTCTATCACATACTGAATTCTGTGAACCCTCTATCCTACCTCCACATTTTCAGTGACTTGAATTAACCAAAGACACACAGACTTTCTTAGGTAAAGAGCCATTAACAGTGATGAACTAAGTTCATCTGCTGAGGAGACAGGCAGTTTGTCTTGTTACATATCAGCACATACTTAATGACACAAATGCAAAATTTTAAATAAGTAAATTATTTTTAGCAAAAACTTCCTCTATGACTGTAATCGATTACATGCAGCTAGGATGCAATTATTAAAGGAATGAAGGAAGAACCAAACAGGGATTTGGAAAACATTTTCTTTAAAGGTATCAGTGATTGCATTATCCGTCCTTCTGTGAGAAAAAACAGTGGCTTTAAAGGAAGGTGCTCAACCAAAAGAGCTATTTCACAAACATTATGTGCTCATGCGTGTAAACAGTGAAAATCATCCCAGACTTAACTACTGAGCATAACAATGTGAATAGAGGTAAGGAGAACCGCAACAAAATCATTTGTACAAAAAGCAGGCTACAAAGAAGCCACATTAATTTGGGAGTATCTGCTAGGCATTTTTGAAGTAAAGCACCATCTATACTAAAAGGAATTTCTAAGAAGTTTCTAAGTAATCTATAAAAATACTACCAATGACACTAAAAAGGCAAGTAAACATTTAATGATCCAAAACATTCTTGTGTGTATTTAGTCACAACAGAAAAGTCTAAGCCATCACAAGTAGAAATACCTTTTTCTCTTTTGCTAGGTTGGTACATCAGCTAGCTAAATTTATACACTTATCATGGTTTATCACAGATTACCATAGTGCAAAAGCACAAAAATAAGCTGCATAAATTACCTTACTGTATCAATAGTCAGATCCAGCAAAAAATTTTGGAGATGGAAGGGAAAAGGTAGAAAGATAATTAGGCCACTGATGAGCTTCACTGTTAGATCTGTCTAGAAATACCTAGTTGTATTCCATTGGGAAAAATAAAATCTATTCAAGATACTGAGATAGGTAATAGGTATTTTTCTTAAAAATAATGAAGGTTGAAGAAGGCTGAATAATTCTCAATTGTGTTCATTAAAAGTCATGAAAAAAATTAGACTGCACTTTCATGAATGGTCAGCAATTGGCACAAATCAGAACCTGGATTTTGTGAGGAAGTACTTCAGTATATTTTTCCCAAGCTATTCTGAGGACTAGGATTCACTGTTTAACCTATGGTTCATGATTCAGGATCTGGGGGTGGGAGGATCTTGGAAAAAAGTAGGGTGAGTTACATCTCATCTTCCATTTTTTTTTTTTCCACAGCTAAAAAGATGATGCTAAAGCAAGGATCTATTATTTGTCTTTAATGAATTCCTTCTTAAAGAAGTGTCTATATACTTGCCAATAGAAGTGTGCATATGGGATACACCTAATTTGTCATTTAAAAAAAAAATACAATACTGTCAAAATCCTTACCTTGCTTTCTTGATGTAACTGTAATCACTTGACTGTCCCCATGCACCCCAAAGGAAGAAAAAAACAAACAACCAAAATCAGACTCACTTGGAAAGAAAATCTCAGTCAGACCAGTTATCGCTGATGGAATCTTATAAGCACTTCTTGGTTAGTTTGGCTTAATGTATTCTTTGAGGAACCTAACAGTAATTATGAAACACTGAAGATGACTATCAGACTATCAAAAGGGAGTTTGAAAACCTCATATGAATAGACTTCTTACCAGAAAGAAGATTAAGAAAAATATGGATCTTGGCTGCCCAAGGTAACATTTCATACATTTAGCAAAACCAAATCTCAACGTTTTCATGTCTCTGTTCACTAAAGTTCTTCTACCACCAGAATACTTACATTATATTGCATATTTGCTTTAGCAAGAGTGCTCTGCAGGAAGCAAAATATTATGTGGATGGAGGAGTAACTGCTCTCTCCTTTGCACTTGCTATGTGTCAGCCCCAACAAGGATGCACACAAGGATGCCAACTGGTTGCTGCGAAGCTTAGGTTCTGCCCATCTTTCACCAAAATGGAAAGACTACTTTGGATCTGAACCATCAAATCAACCACCAGTTGTTATTAAATTTGTAGGAACAATGATTTTATGACTAATGTCTTAAATCTAATGACTAGATCTTATGACTAATGATTAGATCTAATGATTTTTGGCTGTGTCAAATTCAAAAAAAAATTAACCAAAGTGTTAAAAAATGGGGAGAAGGTTGGGTAGTGATAAACGGCTGAATGAGCATACATGGAGATTGCAAAATTTGTCCCTCAGGAAACCAGTCTAAAAATAAATTAAAAAAAAAAATATCTAAGTGATCAATCCATTTATTTTAAATCTCTTTGACAACCATGTCTCTTCAAAAGAGAAGTGAGGTCCTGCTAGCAAACAAGGTTCCATTTAAAGCTGTTTCATATCAGGAGGATTCAAACCACTCTAGTATCTGTGAAACTTTTCACCCTTCATTATTGTAGGGAGCTTATTATATTGCGTAGTCTAAATCTTTTCTCCATTGAAGTAGGACATGGGCAGAAGTAGAAAATTTGTACCTTGTTGAGGAAAATGCTACAGTAAAATTATACTTGAGTATTTTTTCCATGAAATATTACTTTACAATATTCTTATCCTGTAGCTCAGTAAGGATGTGAGTAGGTGCATGAGGAGCTGAAGCTTATCTCTGGTTTGAAGGAGAGGGGTTCTTCAGTGGAAAAAAGTGCTTGGGATGCAGGACAAGGGAAGGGAAAGGAAGAAAAGACTGTGTAAGTACACAGGCTGGTTCAAGTCTAACACTCCCAGCTTCGTGACATCAGTGGCAAAAGCTTCTACAGTTAGCAGTTATCAAAGCAAATCAGTCCGAGGAGCCGCAGTGTACAGTTGCTGCATGAAGGCAGCAACCAACCTTTCTAATATTCTTCCTTGTAGTGGCAGCCACCATATTATAGTATGAGGTGTGGAAAATAAGTTGTTCTACAACAGGAAAGGTGGTTATTAAACAACTCAGTAAACATCCTCTCCTCCTCAACACAAACTCATGCAATGCATTTAGCTAGTAAAATAACGTCAATGTTTACAAACAGCTAAAACAAATGAGCTGTTATTTTAAATTTATGTGAAAACAAAAACCAGAACATCAACTTTATGGTGAGATTATGATAAAGTACTTTCCACTTAACAACAAACTCCAGCTATACATTTTTTTAAACAAGCATAAGTAGAATAATTACATATTTTACTGCTCATATTAAATTTTATTCATTCAGTTGCTCTCAGTCTCTACAATATAAAATTCAACTAAAATTTTATCTAAGTCAATTCTAACATAGATGCTTAAATAAAAGCAAAACACACCAGTGAAAGAATATAGATTAAAAAACAAACAAACAAAAAAAAAACCACAAGTCTTATAGGCATCTTTAGCCAGATATAACAAAAAGTAGATTCTCTTGTTGCAAGAAGAATCTAAGACATCACAGACCAGTCAAAATTTTGATGGGAGGTGCAGCAAGACACTCTACAAAAGCTTTAAAGTTGAAATATAACAATTTCTCATAGCTGACAGCTGATTTATTAACTAAATATGCTCTTTTAAAGTAAAGTTGACTTTGTAGACCTTTAAGGATACAGGCACACATGATAAACAATAAAACATTCACAAAGAAAACTGTTTCAAATGTACCTATTTTTACTGTTTCTTCAGAATCTCCAAAATATGCTACCTACTCTTGCCTGGCATTTATTAACACAACAGAAGAGGCATAAGGGACAGACAAATTGGGGAGACAAGTAAATGGAAGAAAACTGGGATAAAGAATGCAGGTGTAGGTGAGGAATCACATGAAACGTGGAGAAACCAATTACGTTGTTAACACCAAATTTAATGGAGTTTTAATGAGCATTTCTCCCATAGGAGATAAGGCAGTAAAAACATTTCTTGCTGGAGGTAGTAACTAGATGAAGATTTGGTTAGACTTTTCTGAATCTCTGAAACACAATTCATCTAAACATTTTTATTTTATTATTTTTTTAAATCAAAATAACATGTCATAAATACACAAGATTCTCTAACCCCTCATATTTTGCTATCCACCATAAGCATCACTTTTTAACTGAATCTCTCTCATAGGATAACATGTAATGTGGCTTGTAAAAACAAACAGTTGGGACCTATCAATACTTATTTGAAATCAGTCTGAAAATTGTTTTTGGATTATGTAGCTGAGGTATTAAAATTTACTTTTAATTATTATTATTTTTAAAACCTACCCTTTCCTTCTTAAAAAGTAAATGTCTCTGAGCTGGGAATTCTGAACACCCAAGAGTACTCAGTCAGCTATTTGAACCACAAGTTAAAAGGGGACTCATCACATCAAAGAAACAACAAGGTGATAAAACGAAAATTCATTCGAATGGGTTTGGGGAAGGAGGGTGGCAGTGGCAGGAAACTCTACTGAATTTTTCTGTTTAAACCAAACCTAAGTAGACAATGGTCTACTGCATTGTGAATAACTAAACAATGTTAACTCTCTCATCCAATGCACTGAAGAAATGCTCATAAAAACTGAATCTTAAAAGGAAGTCAAAGCCTGGATTAATTTTATGTGGGAGAAGACAAGTGATCCTGTAAGCAAGACTTTTTTTTCCCCGATGTTCTAAGATGTGGTTAGATGTGTGGTTAAAATGAGGTTGTGCAATTATAAAACACATTAAAAGTACAAAGGGCCTTTCTCACAAATAACTAAAGAAATCAAGTCATGCCCACCCAGGGAGTTTACAGAGAGGGCTGTGCTGCAGCACAGCTATGTGCCTACCACACTCCAAAGGTGTACGCTTCTCTTCCCATTCTGCATTCCCACTTAGGCTGTGGCAGTGGGTCAGGAGGAAGACCATGGGGGATTGTGTGGCAGCAGGAGGCAGTGGCCTTCAGGAGGCCACCCAGGACCTGGAGGAGCCCCCCACTCCCCATGCTCCCACACCTGCAGGACTCTCCACACTACATACCATTTTGGCCAGTTACATGGAACTGCATGTGAAGTGTGCCCCTAGCTGAGAGGCCCATGCTGGAAAATGAAGAATATCTGTGAGTAGGAGAGATCAAGAGGAAGCGTTGGGAGGCACTTTTACTCCTGGCCCTCTGAAGACTTTAGGACATAGTTCTTACAAATGGAAAGCTTGTCTCGGTGACTCCAGTGCCAAGCATACATCATAAGTTTTTCTGATTATCTATGATGGAGAAATCAAATTGTAAAATGGTCTATTCTAAGCTACAAAAAGGGGGTTAAAATACTGTTTCTGAAGCCAGAAATTCAAAATTTACCAAGAGAATAGTGGCCAAAAATAGTACATTTTTAGATGTTATTAAGCACTTGGCCCTATCTATGTAGACCTTTCATTAACTGGTCTTTCCAAAATTGAATTTACACTCAAAGGATTAGATTTCCAAGTCGACATTTTAGCACAGTTAAATTTTCTAATATTAATGGTCATAAATTAAATCTAGCTCAGTTTAAAATCTAGTTATGCATTTAATTCCATTAACTTCCTGGCACAGAGAACTTACCCAGGCAATTATACATTCTATACACTGACACACTGACAGTATTATTAATATATATATATATATATAAATTGTTTTCTAGTAAATTCAAACCTTTGTTTCACAAAAATCAAACAAGTTTCGTATTTTATCCCAGTGGCCATTCCTGTTTAACTTTTAGTTATTCATTAGGACTGTGAAGCATAAAAAGCAAAGACTAATGGAGCCAATATGCATGTAGTTCTTAGGTTTGTCTTTCAGCCTCTTTCATTTTTATTTCACTTGTGCTGCTGAATTAAACTAAATTTTCTGGGTAAAGATGGATGTTGCGCAACACAGAAGTGCTGAATGACATGCAACTGAGTAGAAGCCAAATCATGTTTTATGCATACTCTATTGTAAATTATTAATTCTTATGATTTATTAATGTACATTCAGTGCAGAATTTTTCAGATGTTTAATAAACATGTTGTATCTAAACAAGATTTTAAAAATGGATTTTCTTTAAATGCAAAGCAAAAATACATCAGATATATGTGGTATAGTAGCCATGGCAAAGTGTAATGGTCTCTTTTTAAATTTATCTAAATCTTATATATCTAGTCAACCTAGAAAAAAAATCACATGACTACATAACTTTTGTGTATTAAAGACATACAATTAATCTACAATTCCATTAAAAGTACCAGGATTAAAAATCAACAATCCCAAGGCACTAGATAACTCAAAATAAATATTGCTAGAAAACTTTGCTCCATGGATTAGCAGGTAACAGGTACTTGTTTAAAAGCAAGTGTGCATACTTTGAGCCCAGAACCTCCACTCTAGCTTGGCATTGCCATGACTTTCAAAGGATAGCCTTTGTAGTGGCTTCAGTGCTCTTTTGTTCTGCATTGAGAAAAGATGTCAAAGTTTAAAAAATTACAACTAGAAAAAAATATGAGAGTGATCAGATAAGATCACTACCATCTACTTTTTGGAACTGGAGAGGTTTTTATCATTTATTAAAAAAAAAATCCAGACATCTATTTCTGGGTTTAACACTACTGTTACACAACTTGCACAGTATTTCAGCCTCTGAAAAATGAGTGTATAGCGTTTCTATATCATAACAGTAAACAGTTAACATAGAATGTGACAAGAGAAATGGTATCAATGTGGTAGGGAAAGGTCACATTTCAGATAGGATTGAAGAATATGCATATACCTCTCCTAATGTACTTTTTTTTTTTTTATTATAAGTGAACGAATGAATCATCATGTAAAGCAGTAGTAGGACAGGACAGATGCAGTCAAACATAGCATAAAGACAGACCGCAGCTGGTGCTGGTTGGAAAAAACAGCATGCAGGTGTGTTTTAGCTAAAACTCTAAAATTTTCTTTTAATTTGGAAGAGATCTTGGCTCAAATCACTCAGAAACCACATCATACAGACAACCCTCATGTTAACTTCATCCCATTAATACAACCACTTGGCTGTGCTGTTGATACAACTGTCTGCAAATACATAGATGAAATGGTCTGGTTGAAAAATGAGGCAGAGTATCAAAAGCTGCAGCAATTGTAGTAAACTTTACTACAATTGTTAGGCTTAAACCCGTAGCGACAATGAATGAAGTGCTCCACTCTCAGCTTTCCCTTTACAACCGTATCATGGATGTGGCAGATTTATAGCTTGAAGTCTTCTGCGTTTTGCAGAGGTATGATGACTCTACAGAAACACTCTGCTAGCAGTCCCTTGCTGCAATCCAGGCTGATAATCTCAACTGATGCAGGCTATGGCAATGTATCACAGAGGGACAATAATGCAAAAAGAGAGGATACCTCTACGGCACATTATAAAGTGCTCAGGATAACAGAGTGCTTACATCTCCTCCTCTTGCTCAGACTTTAGGAAAAATAAAAATTAGTTCAAATTTCCAAAAACCTGAACCTACGTTAAAAAAGGGACACTGGATTCCATATTTTGTCTGTAACAAACAGCATATACTTTTATATACTTTATACATATACTTACATATTATATGAATTATGTACACACTTTTAATAGGAAGAGAACAGAAAGGTGAGTTAGTATGGAAAAGCTGGGAACCAGAAGAGATCATTTATCATGCAACAACATGCAATGAACAGTATAACTGCTGCTCCAGCATCCTTTTAACTTTCTAATAAGGAAAATTACTATTATATTACACCCTTCCTTCCTCCCTTTTCCCTTAGAAATGCTACTTTGAAGTTCTGCTATATTATTTCTAGTGTACTAATGCATCAACATACTTAAAAGCCTGATATTCAAATACTTCTTCAAGGCTTTCAGTTCAATTTCATGCCTAGTATTTCATATATTATTAGGTATAGTTTCTTCCTTCCTTTGGGCAAGATAGTAAGACTGGATACCTCCTTGATATACACAATGCCACAGAAAAAAAGGTTTAAAGGTTCTGTAATTCTTTCTTACCTTTTGGAATAGAAACTGTCATTGTGGAATGCGTAATATTGGACCTACCTTTCAATGAAAGAGATTAAATCGGCTTGTAGCAGAAGCAGGTTTAATTGTGTATCTATTAACCACAAGTAAAAAAGATAGAGAGATGAGTTCTTGTGTGACCTATCAGGGGTGTTGCATCCTTTAATGCAATTTGCCTGCATTCACAAGGAAATTTCTTAAGATGCATTGTGATTCTGTGCCTGAAAAGATTATTTACTCAAAATATAACTAACCCCTAAGAAATACTTTGGTCAAAAGATACACATGATGAATTATTTAAAACTATTCAGAAAAGAACCCAATCCATAAGTTTTTAAGCAGATAAATATAATAATATTTAAATATAACAAAAGTATGACATTTTTGTATCTTTACAAACACTTCCAGGGGACCAAGTACTATAAGTAACTCTTGGCCTTTAAATACCAACAATATTTAATAGCACTTGTTCATAAGTTTACACAAGCTAACTTAATACCAGGATGAGATTCAGTACACAGTAAAAATCCAAGGCAGTTTACATGTTTAATTTCATGGTATGCAAAATACCCACTTGCATTTCTACAACTTAGAGAAGGCATTAATATTGACTATATAAAGACTACTGCAACTTTGCCACACAAGCCAGAATATGTGCCTTGACATTCGAATGTTGATACCCTCTCAGAAACAGGAAGCAATTAATTCTATTTCTTCTCTTGCAGTAATACACTTGCATCTGCATAATAAAATTATATGGTAGATATTATTATTATTGTTATTTATTTTTTGACACAGTGTTAGTAAGCATACAGACTATGTTGGGCTCAGTAACTCCTCTCGATCCAAATGCTTAACAATTGCAGAGGAAGAAAAGGTTGTGTAATTAGCCTGCTGGGAGATATAAGGAATCTTTACAATTTCCACTTTACATGCAAATATTTACCATCCCTCTGTTTTATTACAGGCTTTTCAGACTGCCATCAGTCTTAACAGGCTGCACCAATCCTAGAGCAGTCAATCGCCACTAAATTCAGCAGAGTAGCTGAAGTAGCAAGGAGGTGAATAGAACCAAAAAAAAAGAAAGAAAAAGTCTTCTACATTTTATAGAGATATCCTGATTTCAGACTGTAATGGTTTGGTAAAATTTAATCACATTTCTAACTACAAGAAGATGTGGTTTCAAAAAAGAATTTTCAAAATGTCTTGATAGCCAGCTCTATAATCTCACCTCATCTAGAATACATTTTTCCCTTTCTTAGCTTTCCATTTATTCTGGATATTCTTTATTAAAGAAACCAATATTTAATAGGTCTGTCTCTTCATAAAATGTCCTAAAAACACTTTTTACTTTCCGAAGACCCTAGAAAAGACAGCATTTATATCTCACAGGAAATAAAAACATGCTGTATTACAGTTAAGTCATATGCAGAATTCCTTTACTCTCATATCCTAAGCATAAGATCTGATCAGAAAAAGAAATGAACAGGAAATCATCTTTGATGGTAGAGCATCCCCAAAGCTATATTCCTTATCTCCCAGTCTGACCAGAGAAAAGATGATTTGAAAACAGAGAAAAGTAAACATTTAGTTCTCTGAATAATATCACTGAGCCTTTAAATCATGTTTGATTTCTTTACTTTTCACTTCCCAGGGATGTTCCAGAAGAGGTTACTTAAAATGAATTAAGATCTCCTTTCCCTCCTTTAGGTAAAAATATATGAAAAAAAAAAATAGTTCATCCTTACTCCACTGGAAGACTAGAATAAGTGTATATTAAACACAATTTCTCACAATTATGCCAAGAGAATAAGAAATTTCATGATGTTTAAATTTTTAAAATTAGAAGTGCGAGGAAGAATTTCTTTGAGGCCCCAGCAGCTACATAGAGCAACCAAACAAAAACATTGTAAAGGAGCTACAATTTTAAATTTATAGCCAAAATACACAAATGCCAAAACAACAGCATTCCAATCAGAAAGCTTACTGGCAACTAGCATTTAATTTGGGATATTTAGCCAGCTTTTTCTAAGCCTGTAGTTTATTTTGTGACAGGATTTTCAAAATTAAAAACAGTGGAGATAACTTTTAACATACTACAACTGAAATAATTATTAAGAATATTACTGTTGATTTAACAGTGTATTGGACTATTGCCAAGACTAGAAGCTATATTCAATTAGTTTGTGAACATATGTCTTAACGTGTTTAGAAGAACCAGGGTGCAACTAAATCTACTGAAATTGTTTAGCAGATGGAATCAAATTAATGTTTGTGTCTCATACTCATGTCATCGTGTTTATTTTGCTTACAAAAAAAATAATATATATATATAAATCCAAAAACAGATATAAAAAAATCAAATATGTTTCTGTTGAGATGCAAAGATGAGTGTTAACAGTGGTCTTGAACTCCAGGAACAAATTTGTGTGATCTGCATTTCCTCAATTATAATACATACTGCAGAGAACATTTCCAGCCAGGAGAGCAACAAGTTAGCTGTACTATGACAGAATGTACGTATCTTTTCAAAGGTGCAAGAATGATTAATAAAGATATGCACTTACTAAAATCTAGTTCCACTCCAGAACGAGGAAGTCAATGTTTTTTTCTAAATTGAAGTATTTGTGGCAACCCTAAGCCTACATCCAATTCAGTTCACCTGTGACAGGAAATCTGATTAAAATAATTAAGAATAAACCTATAAAGCCACCACATACTCAGAAAGGAAAGCTGCAAAGACAAACCCCAGCATGTGTCTACTCTAATTCAGGAGCGTGCCAGCAGAGTGAAATGTAGATAGTTGAAACTCCCTGACAGTTTACTCAGATTTCCAAAGCCCTTTTGACAAGCTCCTTGCAAAAGACTATAAAAGCACAAGGTAAAATCATGAAGTAGAACCCAGTTAAGAAACTGAGAAGGACTGAGTCATTCCTTTTAGAAACTTGAAAGGAAGTGTAATGTCCCACAGTTCCACAGTGGAAATGAAACAGGCTGAATAGGAAAAAGGCAAACCACCATTCCTAGTCAGAGACTGAGCTTACTGAAATTTCAAAATGAACCTAGCAAGAGAAAGCAAATGGGCAGTTTAATACCAGAGAAAACGTAATCTATGGGAAGAGAGGACATTCAGCATTGACAAGAGATCTGTGCTCTATTACACAGGTACTTCTGTTCACACATTCCCTTAAATGACAGTTGAATTTCATAAATGAGAAGGAAACACACTTAAAATTCCCCACCTTTACTGCCAAAAGTAGACAATAACAAAAGCTAACTATGTCTACTACTGAGTTCTAGACTGTAAGGAGGCCCCAGCTGTCATCAGGATGGTCCTAAAAGCTCTCTTGAGCATGCAACAGTGCTGAGAACTTGCGTTATTAGTGTTGCTTGAATAGTCAGTATGTATTAAGGGAAAAAAAAAAAAAGTTCTTATATGGGACAGACCAAGGCAACTCACTCGTCTTTTCACAGAATTCAGTCTGAGAAAAAGAGGGCATTAGGTAGAGTAGATGCCAAGCTATTATTAAATGAAATGGCTGCTTCCCTTAGTTTCTACTAAGCATCTCACATAGCACTTCTTAGCACTGCATTAACCTTTTTGTGCTACACAATTTCTACGGTTGCAGTCATTATTCAGACTGGCAGGCTTGGTTCTTGTACCTACTTATTGCCCCCAGCTTACAGTTCTTAGCACCATGGCACAACTTTGATCATTGCCCTATTACTTGTTCCTGTTCACCAATTTGGTTCACAACTTCTTCGTATGTCTGGCATGATGAATTTTTCTGCCTCAGCAAGCCCTCTAAGTTTTATATTAGCCAAAATTTAATGAGTAAACATTAAGAATATCTTCTAATCCATGTACAAAATCATTAACAATCTCTTTGCATCCTGAAAACTGCATTTTGTTCACAGCTTCCCATAGTTGACCCATTAGCCGTCTTCCTATTCAACTTATTTTCACTTCTTCCATCTTCAATAATGATTTCCTATGGAATGCTAAAGTAAATGCTTTGTTTAAATCTATACAGATCGACTCTCCTGCCCTACTCCTGTCTAAAAAAACAGCTAATCGCTCTCTCATTAGTCTTCACAAACTAGCCTGAAAATAAAACATTGCCGTTTACCCCACTTTCCATTTACTTTCTGTGACCTACCTATTGTTTTTAGTAATCCGATTAAAATTTCATAAAGAATTGACTGTTAGGAAATCTGCTGGCCTATAGTCACCTCACGTTTTGTCTTTTTGAATGCAGATGTTATGTTCCATATTCATGTTTCACTCTGTATTATACCTGGACTTCTGAGAAATGCAAACAACATAGATACTGCTTACTAGCTCTGCAGTTGCTCATCAAGACTCATTTTCCCTAGGTACCCAATCACTCGCATACACAATATGAATGTTCATGAAAGCTGAGGCAAGGCGCTGTTTTTTATTTCCAGACCTAAAGAAGTGCATCTTCCATCTTGAGGGAGGTATACATGACCCAAATGTTAGCAAGAATGAATGATTTTTTTTTTTTTGATATTTGCCTAAATATGCCTTACAAAATGCAAATTACACAGGTTTCTGACTGTTTCCACATTCCTTTATTTTTAATTTTCCTTATTTTTCAGTCCTCTTTCAAATCTTTGTATATTCTCTACTTCCTCTTGTATCCTCCTTAAAGAGCCTATTCATGCAAGTAAAGCTGCAGTCTTTTCTACAAGCTTTTGACATAAAATCTTCCTTGTTATCTGCTTTGCAATTTGACAAACTGGAGCAGCTCACAAGCTCACTCACATTCAAAACTGCTCTATTGGACCAGCTTTTCCTAAAGTCTCTCAATCAGCACACAATATCCATACATTTGAGATTTGGAAGTCTCTTATAATCACTCATTTTCCATGGATTTTTATTTCCT
The DNA here is from genome assembly GCF_964034855.1 of Anser brachyrhynchus. Taxonomy (NCBI): domain Eukaryota; kingdom Metazoa; phylum Chordata; class Aves; order Anseriformes; family Anatidae; genus Anser; species Anser brachyrhynchus. The sequence continues at coordinate 17,937,577 of NC_137699.1, read as the reverse complement.
CATTAATCCTACAGACATCCCTATATACATGATATCCATACGTTTTTGCATGCATGCAGGGGTCAATAGCAGTCACATCAATGCTATTGTACTTCAATTCTTTTGCTGTTCATCAGAGCAGTTTGAATAATTCCAGTGATCAGTATCACCCACACTTTTTTTTTTTTAAGAGGAAATTGGATAATCTAAACTGTAGTATCACTCAGTGCTTATTTCCCTCTTTCTTAAAAGGACTCTACTTTGCAGTCTGTTCTCCATCTATAACTGCTGTGCTGGGTTTCCCTGGAGAGGTTCTGGCCACGGGCTGCTGCAGGGCTCCCCTGTGAGAAAGCCACTTCCAGCTGTTTTCAGCTGTTTCTGCAACAGATGCACCACAGGACACGGCCGAGCCCATCAGTGAAGCTGCTGATCCTGAAGGAGCTGCAGCCCACGGAGGACCCATGCTGCAGTAGGAGAGAAGTGTGAGGAGGCAGGAGCAGCAGAGATGAGCTGTCATGGACTCACCCCGCTGTCCCCATCCCCCTGTGCTACTTGGGAGGAAGGAGAAGGTTGGAGGAGATGGGAATGAAGGAAAAAAGTTGAGCCTGGGAAGAAAGGGGAGGCAGGGGGAGGCTTCTTAATCTTTGTTTTTCATCACCCAAGTCTATTTTATTTGGCAATAAATTAATTTTCCCCAAAGTCTGTTTTGCCTGTGACAGTAATGGGTAAGTGATCTCCCTGTCACCTTGACATGAGCTTTTTCATCTTATTTTCTCCCCTTCTCCTGTTGAGGAGGGGGAGCAGGGGAGCAGCTGAGTGGGTGGCTGGCAGTCAGCTGAGGCCACCCACCACAACCTCAGTCCTGTCCTCAGGATCACTTGGCTTTATTTCTGCAATTCTCAGATTGGTGTCCCATTTCAGCTTTCCCACTTCCTCCATTAAAATTCAGAATGTATAAAAAATTGCATTTTCTTCTAAATGCATTAGCTATCTACCAAAATAGACATTTACTGCTGCATCCTTTTCATGACATTCACAAATGTCTTCCTTTCCTTCATTCTCATGCACCCGATGGCAGCGTACATGTACATTTGTAATCTTCTTTCAACCTTCTTTGCTAACTTTGTAACTGTGCTTTGCGTGTTCAGTCTCAATGCTAGACAGTCCCACTGCTATATCCATGTGATATTCAGTGTCCCCCTAAAAGTCACCATCTACAAATATCTCAAGTGAATTAAACATCCCAAGGCACCTATGGTAATGTCATTCCCTTAAGACTATTTTCAAAAACATGCCATGGTTCTGAATTAAATCTCTACAAGAATCCCACTAAAGTTCACCTGAGTTGCAAGGATTTGGAGCATTTTTTTGTACCCTGGCATACCTGTTCCAGAAAGAATCTGGCTGTACTGTTTGTTCCAGCAATAATAACAATGAATCGCCTCTTTTTTATTCCTCAGACATAAGTTTGTATTGTTTCACTTTGCTGTCAGCGTTGTTATCTAGATATTCTCCTAACAGATCTATCTATTCTTTTATGGATCCCTGCTGACAAAGCTACCTTATAGGTGGTGTATTTCAAATAGCTATAACATTCTGTAAAGTCATCCTCACATTTCACATCTAAAAACATTTCTAACTTTTTGTGACTCTGATCCTGGACACAATTCTCCTTTTTTTTTTTTTTTTTCCCTGATCTCTGTGGATTGGTGTGGATTGGTCTTTTATTCCACACAGCAGGTGCTTCTGGCCTTTCCCTCTGATTTTCAGTAACAGCAGAACTATTCCACAGACCTATTTCTATTTGCTTCCTTTGCCTTGTTTTCACTGGTCATACCCCTTTCCCCCCACTAATTAACCTCTCCATGTAGGCGTTTACATTTGGAGTCTTTAATATAGCTACTGGCATCTTCTTGCATTGTAGATGCACACAAATTCTCACTTATATCCAATTTCATTTTTAATCCCTGTTGCACTATCAAAATCTCACCTGAAGTCCACCATTGCGGTGGGTTGACCTTGATGCCCACCCAACCGTTCTTGTACTCCCTCAACAGGAAATGGGGAGAAAATAAGATGAAAAAGTTTGTGGGTCGAGATAAGGACAGGGAGATCACTTACCGATTACTCTCATGGGCAAAAACTCGACCTGGGGAAAATTAACAACTGATTGCCTAGTAAAAGAAGAGGAAAAATGGTGAGAAACAAAGACAAACCTAAAGGACCTTCCCCCAACCTCCCCTTTCTTCCCAGCTCAGCTTCACCCCTGACTCCTCTTTGTCCCCTCCTGAGTGGCACAGCAGATAGGGAATGGGGGTTGCAGTCTGTAACAGCTCGTCTTTGCCATTCTTTCCTCTTCACACTTTTCCCCTGCTCCACGGTGGGTCTTTCCCTGAAGCTGCAGTCCTTTATGATCTGCTCCAGCATGTGTCCTTCCCAGAGGCTGCAGTTCTTCAAGAACAGCTCCAACACGGGCCCTCTGCATGGCTTACACTCCTGCTGGAAAACTGCTCCCATCTGGGTCCCCTTCAGGCCACAGCTCCTGCCAAACTGTTCCTGCATGGGCTCCTCTCCATGCATGGGCTGTAGTTCATGCCAGGAATCTTTTTCAGTGTGGGCTCTCCATGGATCGCAGCTTCCTTCAGGGCATATCCACCTGCTCCAGCGTGGGGTCCTCCATGGGCCTACAGGGGGACAAGCTGCTTCACCGTGCTCCTCTTTGTGGGCTGCAGGGGATTCTCTGTTCCAGCACCTGGAGCACTTCTGAGCCTTTCTTTTCTGACCTTGAAATCTGCAGGGTTGTTTTTCTCACATTTTTTCTCACACCTCGCTTACAGAACTGCTGTGCAGTGTTTTTTACTCTTTCTTAAATATGCTGTCACAGAGATGCCACCAGTTTTGATAATTTGCTCAGCTTTGGTCAGTTGTGGTCCATTTTGGAGCTGGCTGTAAATGGCTTTCTCCATCACCGATCTCTTCTCACAGAGCCAACCCCTGTAACACCCACCCTACTACCAAAGCCTTGCCATGGAAACCCAGTACAACCGTTATCTTCAGTTATACTTCTGGTCCATGGGATCTTCTCATCCAATTGCTGCATTAGGCACCATGTCACATGTAAGCAGCTTGTATTGGAAATGACTCAAGAATGATGAACAGCTTGCACTGTGTTTCACTATTGCTTGCATATTTTGGCACTTCCTGTGTTACTTTTCACATTTTTCTTCTAAGGGAAATGGATAACAAAACCCACATTTTCACGTAAACTCCCCTATTTGCTGCCCTACTTATTGACTGTAACTTATTAGCTGCTTTATTATCAGTCATCTCTGTTTCTTAATCAGGTGCAGGGACTAGACCCTAATCTTCACAGTCATAAGTATGTGAGGCCTTTCTTCTGAAACATCCCCCAAGACAACACAAACCACCAGTTGCTATAAAGCGGTGCCATCACTTGGAAAAAAGATGTTCCAAGTACCACTACAAAGCACATGCAGCAGCAGCTCTTGAATTGTGACAGAGAGGCTTTCTCTGTGCCATATGGTCTTCACACCAGTGTTTATCCCTGACCACAAGGAAGGAGGAAATGGAGGAACACATTTTTTGCACGTGTCACGCTCTGTCAAAACAGCTCTGACTGCCTGCACGCACTGCCTTCAGGACTGGCATATTCAGCTGGTTGCAAAAATACCCAAAGTCATCAGCCACCTGAAAATGTACGAATGAAATTGAGGCTCACAAAGACAAAATAAATTCTACTATTTTGCCAAAATGTTGAGGCTCAAGCAGGTAAATCATGGTGCTGGTCTCCCCTTTAGATCTCCTGTGCAGACGTGTCACAGGGTTGAGCAAGATGTGCTTGGATACCAGCTCTCACTTGGTCCATCTCCCAGAGAAAATATGGTAAGAGAGTTCCCAAACACATACTAAAAACTTCTTCAGCATTTCAGACTCTGAAGAGGTCTTGTATCTGTCTTTATCCTAGGGCAGTTGCTTATCATAGCATCCTTGCCACATCTCCACTTCTCACACTTCTTCGAACAGGCTTTTGCCTCCATCTGCTGCCAGTCCAAGTCTTCTCAGTGTATCCCCAGTTCCATTTGCCTTATAGGCTCACCTATTTCTTCTTAGTTGTTTGGGCAGTCCACCTCTTCTATCCTCCAAGATCCATCCCATTTCCTCTTTATCTGTTCCTCCTTTTTTTCTTTCCCTAATTCCTCCTCTCTCCTTCCCATAGCTTTTTCCAACAACATGCTTCCAAGGTTATCACTGCTTCTGTCTAGTTCCTGTCCCTCATCCATAGATGCTTACCAACTCATTGTTCAGTCAAGATTGCTTCCCTCTCCCCTTACTCACAGTCTTCTAACCATGTGTACCCATAGCTCCGCTTTGTTGGCACCGGAGAAAAAAAATAATCTGAGATTTCCACCAGATTTTGAAAGGTCAACTGAGGAAAAACATGCAATTAGAGAACAGGCAAACAGAACCAAATACAGAATATGATCTGGGTATATTTTCAAAAGAAAATTCTTACTCAAAAGCATAAAAGCACTATCATTTTTCTAGTAAAAGCCCTCCAGGATTGAGAGAAAAAAAAGAAAAAAACAACAGCAAGAAGGGGACAACCAACTAAAAAAGAAAACATCAACTCAAATAATTAATGCTTCAGCAAAAGCTTACTAACTAAAAAAGTTTCTAATAGTGGCAAGTATGACAATATTTTATCCTAAGCAATATAACCAATTTTATCTTCTAATAAAACACACATAAATGTCAGTAGTTATTCTACAACATCCACAAGCTGTGTTAATGCGTGAGAACTTTACTGTGAAATGTATTAGAAAAAGAGTAGTAAGGAAATTGTGACACGACTCTTTTCTGCTTCCAAAGCACAAAACCGATAAACTGCCTACGAGAGTAAGCTATGTTCCTAATTAAAGCAGATAACATAATTACCTGAAGAATATAACAGCATTATTTAATTAACTTTAAATGTGTATTTGTAAAGACATAAGTAAGTACCTTCTTTTTAAAATATAATCTAACCTGTCATTTTAAGTGCTTTCAGATAAAGGATTATTACATACTTTTTGGACTGTGCATAGATCTGAAATGGAAGGATATTTAATATTTGGTGTTTTCATCTTATCCCCAATTTATTTAGCATGTGTTACTCCATCATGATTTAATTTGGACAAGAAAACTGCATGGCTGCTCAAGCAGTAAATTTAAAGTGTAAATGGATTCTTGGCTGCTGCTGGCCCAGTTTCTGCTTCTGTTTCCATAGAAACCCATGTAGGAGTGGCAAGAAGACATAACTTAAAATATGAACTTAAGGGTTTACTTCCCCCCTCATCCTCCCTCACATTCTAACCTCCATCTCCAAGGAAATGGGATGTAGTTTAAAATCCTCACTCTACCACCCTCCGCTTCTTTCTCATCCCTTGATTTTACTCATACAAGTATATGAAGCAAAAGTCACACTGGACAGTATTTCCTCTGCTAAGTTAGAAATTCTGGGCTGTGAAAAGTGCTTACTTGACCAGGGGGAGGAATGCTACCTTTTCACACACACCCACTTTTGCCTGAAAATTCCAGCACACCTAGATCTCAGGTGTGTGTCTAAGGGCAGAGATGTATTTACAGATTGCCTTTGGATATTTATTTTTATTTAGACAGTGCCCCTGGTACTTCACAATTAAAGTAAATCAGACATTAAATCCTATGTGGATACGAGAGAATAATTATGCATCAGAATATAAGGAAACCAATTAAGCAGCAAGCAACCTGCATAAATTAATAAATAAATAACCAACCCCCCACATAAACAAACAAACATAAAATAAAAAATAAACAAACAAAAGACCAAGTAACAACCCTGACATTCCCAGACAATCAAACTTTTTCCATATTTGTACAGCACAAATTAGAGAGAGTTATTTGGAAATTTTTTTGAGATGCCGTTGCATGTAATACAGCTCAAGCTGGCAAAAACTGATTATTCAAAATAAGTCACTTTCTAAAATATTTGTGAACTTCTCGGTACTACTTATTTGTTTTGCTGGTGTTCAGTGGTATGATGACTGTGACAAATATTGTTTCCTACACTAATAGTCCTAAACAAAAGAGAATTGTAAACAAAACAAAACAAATCAAAAACCTTTAAGTTGAACACGTGCTATCAGTGATGCCTTCAATGTACATATCTACAAGCACAGCAGTTTTTATGCTAGCACCTGTAGGATTCATGAGACTGAAAAGGAAGATTGTTGGGTTTGGAAGTAAGAAAACATTTTCTTTGACTCTTGTGTGTGTGATAGATGGAGGAATTTTCTCTGAATAAAAAGCCCCTCTCAGTCTGGGGTCTACAGCTGGGATTTCAAACTTCACTGCTCAGCAATTTGCAAATCTATCCAGAGGTCCAAATGACAAATAAAACATAAAATATATTAGAAGAAAATACAGTAGGAGGGTATAATACATTCGGCCTACACAATTATTGAATTCCTCTAGTTTTTAAACTGGCTATTAAATGAAACTATGTTAAATACCTGAAATTGATAACTGAAAGGAGAGCTGTAGGTTATCTGATGTAAAGGTGATGTAAAAGTCTATATAGCAGAGCTCCAGATCCTGCAAATCATTTGTTCATGTTTAACACTATACCCAGTGTTTAACAAAACCTAACAAGAATTCAGATTTTTTTTTTCTGTACAGAAGTGTGCAAACGGCTTCTCCCTGCCCTAAACTCCGTTTTTGTTTCTAAAAATACATCAGTGGCTATAACAAAATGACAATTATAATTTTGGCACTATTATACAAAGATTATGAGTCATTCATTAAAATATCTAAATTAGCAAGCCTACTGCTAGCTAAAATGGACGACGTTAATACAGCCAAAGACTCAACACTAGCATTATACACTGCTAACAAGTCTTGGTGTAGAATGATGCATTAATACTTCATATAAAGCAAATACACTTTGTAAAAAGTAGCACGGTCTCAAATATACTCTAATAAGTCAGATCACATCTGAAGTGTATTCAAAATACACTTGATTGTGTCACATAAGCAGAAAAGAGCCAGCATACATGCTGAGTTCAATTCAGTATAAATCGTTTTTTTTTTTTTTTTTTTGACATCCACTGGGACTGGCCTTTTAGCTTTTATAGTAAAATCCTTGTTTCCCTTTCATCTTAAATCCTGAAAGAAGTAATGTTTACTGCCACTTTCCCTTCTGAAAGCAGACCAAGAAGCACCAGATGACTGATAAATGACCGGAGCACTTTACAAGTTCTTAGAGATCAGTAATTCAAATAGAAGCCATTTCTTTACTTTAAACAGGTGTCTGAACATTGTCCACACATGGGCAGGGTTTGAAGTAATGTTTTTATTCATTTATTTATAACCTGGATGGTATGAAAATACAGACTGTGTGACATCATGTGACATCTTCAGATTTCACACTGGAAAGCACTTTGAAGCTTTTCCTTCCCTCTTCCTTTTCACACAAAAGCATTACAAGTTCAGAGAAGGTTTTCCTGCCCATATGCTCTCGTTCACGCTCTATTACTTGCTTGTAAGAGGCAGAAACATGAGTTTCTCTCAAAACCTACTGAAACAACAGCAAGAAGAGGACTGGAATCTACAACTTATTTACTGTTGAGCCACATTTGCACTAGGACTTCTTTCATTATTCTCAAATTTCCCATTTAACTTTGTGTGTATTTTTATTACAGAATTTATAGCACCAGTGCTGTGTCAGCAGTCCTCTTAGCAGACAGACAGTAAATGCTGACAAGAGGAGCTTTCTGCTGGCATCAGAGCACCATCTCTTTGAGGAAACATCATAAACTAGCTGAGCGAACAAAAGCTCCTTTTTACATCAGCCAAGCCACAGCCATGCTGCCAATTTTACTGCTATGTCAACCATGGGGGAGAATTTTTCCCATCAAGCTGAAGTGACCACATCACGAGAATGCTGTAGTACAGCTGAGAAAATTGCTTAAGTTATTTTGTAACAAACACCTTTCAGGCTGTAATGAGGACAACCTTCCAGCTAGCATCAGGAGTTTTCCAGGCAAATCTCATTTTCAACTAAGTACCAGTGCTAGCACTTCTGTGCTCACTAACAAGACTTTCATATCAGTCTAATGAAACAGCAACATTTTTACAAATATTTTGGGTGCATGGAAGCAGAATCTGCTCTTCTCAAAACCACATGGCCAATCCAAACCTCAACCACATAAAAACGCTTTTTTTTTTTTCTTCCAAAAACAAGTTCTCACTTTAGTTTTTTAAACTGCTACCATAGTTGCTTTACTAAAGACAAAAAAGCAATCCTATACAGACTTTTCCACTGCTATCCAGAAATGCCATTATCTATTAGCAGGTGTGTGTTTCATCCTTTTTTCTTACTTCTCCATTTCCCATAAAACAGCAAATCTAAAACAAAATAATTGCAAGAAATGTGAAATACTATTATATTCCTCATGAAAAGCTCAAGAAAAAAAGGTTAAAATGTAGAGTGATATTAAATGTCACCTATAGGATCTAAGTACATATCTGTATTATATTTTCCCATGATTTTTATTTTATTTTATTTTATGGAAACACCCTCTTTTTTTCACATTTTTATTGGGGTGCTAATGTATTTGGACTTGTGAATTCAGTTCCAGAGAAGAAAATCTATTCCTACAAAATGATTTAAGTCAACCTGTTTGGTAAAAGCCAAAGCAGAAATCAACTCCAAAATCAAGGATATAATAATACAAAGAAGTCACGTGAAATTAGGCAGTTGAGAAGAACTACTGACACACCAACAGTCAAGGTCCAAGAAATGCGTGAGAAATGAGTGGTTTTTTGTCAAATTTAACTTTTGGGAATTCCAAGTGCTTGGCAAAGGAGGGAATCTTTCATTTTTCTTCCTAGTTCAGGAGCCTGCTTTAGAAATGGTTTGTGCCTCTGCTGGCTACATGCCTGTCTCTTTTTTACCAATAAAGCCACTACAAAACCCACCCTCAGCCCAATAGCTATCCTCCAAAGACAAAAAGCCTGACTTCTTTCACGTGGTGCTAAAAGAAACTCATTGCAAATGCCTCAATGTCCTCCATCCTCCACTTTTCACAGAATCAAATATTCCACTGCAGGGCCCAGACACATTTTTTCCTCCATGTACTTGGCAAAATGCTAGAAAATAAAAGATCACTGGACAAAGGCTACACCTGCCTCGTGGAACATTTAAACAAAAACAAACCAAAATACAAAGTAAAATTCAAGCCTGCTTCTGGCTTTTGAAAGTAAAGGCTGTCAAATTTGGACTCTGTAACAGAATTTTCCCTCTGCTTTCAGAAAAAATATGTGACTCAAAAGCTGTAATGAAACAAGCTTGCACACCTTTAATACAGTGATTAAATGAACAGTGCCCCTGCACTCCAAGCACAGACCAATATCCTGATATTTCCTGTTTCTTCTGTGTAAGGTGATGCATGAAATCTAAAGATGCCAATTGGGTAGCACCTTTACACCAAAAAAGATACTAAATTACACTTTGTGTATATTAAATTACATTTATAATACTTATACATACACCCAGACATACATACCATGAATATTTCACAATCTTTCCTCATCAGTACTGCTCTTGCTTAAATTTTTGCTTCCTTTTAAAGGAAAGACTGGTTTTCCCACCTATTTAAAAAGATGTTTCTAAGACTAGAGTTAAATAAAATTTACCCAAACCAAAATCATTTGGTAGCCTTTATAGTATATCCTAGACCATATACTATGAGAAGTATGAATATAGATAGTCTGTTGAGATACCTTTCAGTTGGAATATAAAACATCTATCAGGATGATCAAGTAGCAATGCAGGATAAATAATAGTGAATGTTGCCTGAGCTATTTTTTTCGTGTTCAAGATAGAGACTTTTGTATTTACCAGTCTAAATTAAGACCATTCCACATTCAATTTGGAAACAAAGTTTTTATAACAAACAACAAAATAAATATTCTATATGCCTCCACATCTAAAATACTCCTTGCATAAACAGAGTGTAACACCTTCCCTGCAAATAACACATTGCAAATAAAGTTACAGTCATTTAGCCCAGTATCTAATCTGGGCAATGTCTTTTTCTGAATTCTGTTATTGTGACATATAACTATGGAAAAGTTTAACTTTTTAAAAAAGAGATTTTGCTCCAGTAGCTCTTAGTAAAAAGCAATATACTTCTAAAATTTGTATTAAAATGCAGTGGGTTATTTCAACTTTCTACAACCACTTTCTACCACCATAAGTCCCATTCATCTACTGCTGGCCTGCACAAATAGAACTGGGAGTGTGACCATAGCTTTGGAGAACCTACCTGGAGGTTTAAGAAGTTCATGAGAATGAATAAAAAACAGTAAGCAATCCATTCTTCAAACAAGAGAACACGACTGTTAGAAAGTGAGTCCCATTACTGTTCCTATATAATTTGGTCCAAGCACCGTGGTAATAATACCTACTAGCTTCTAAGACTTTCCCTTTCAGCAAATTTGAGAAAGATTTGTAGCAAATAAAAGTCATCCCCTATACAAGTCTACATTCATTTTCTCTACTGCATACTAGAGAGAACTAGGAGAACTGCATATTAGGAGAACTAAAGAATACATAGGGCCGCTCCTTGATAGGGAAGGTCTCCTCACAGACAATGACATAGGCAAAGCAGAGACGCTTAACGCCTTCTTTGCCTCTGTCTTCAATGCCGATGATGGGCTTCAGGACCCAGGGTGCCCTGAGCTAGAGGACTGGGACGGTGGGGATGACAAACTCCCAACCGACCCTGAACGTGTGCGGGATTTGCTACTCCACCTGGATCCCTACAAGTCCATGGGTCCGGATGGGATTCATCCCCGGGTGCTGAAAGAGCTGGCGGACGTCATCGCGGAACCTCTCTCAATTATTTTTCAACGATCCTGGGAATTTGGAGAGGTCCCGGTAGACTGGAAGCTGGCAAATGTTGTGCCGATTTACAAGAAGGGTCAGAAAGAAGACCCTAGCAATTACAGGCCTGTCAGTCTCACGTCAGTGCCTGGTAAAATCATGGAGAAGATGGTTCTCGAACTTATTGAGGCGCACCTGGGGGACAAAGCAGTCATTGGTCCCAGCCAGCATGGGTTTGTGAAGGGCAGGTCCTGCCTAACTAACGTGATTTCCTTTTATGATAAGATCACCCGTATGATGGACCAAGGGAAACCAGCTGATGTGATTTTTTTGGACTTCAGCAAGGCTTTTGACACGGTTTCCCATAGGATCCTACTGGACAAAATGTCCACCATACAGCTAAATAAAAACATCATACGATGGGTGAGCAATTGGCTAACGGGCAGGGCCCAAAGGGTTATGGTAAATGGGGCTGCGTCAGGCTGGCGGGCGGTCACCAGTGGTGTCCCTCAAGGCTCCATTTTAGGGCCGGTACTTTTCAATATTTTTATAAACGATCTGGATGTAGGAATAGAAGGTATTTTGAGCAAGTTCGCTGATGACACCAAACTTGGAGGAGTTGTTGACTCGAATGAGGGTGGAAAGGCCTTGCAGAGGGATCTGGATAGGTTAGAGAGCTGGGCGATCACCAACCGCATGAAGTTCAATAAGAGCAAGTGCCGGGTCCTGCACCTGGGACGGGGAAACCCTGGCTGCACGTACAGACTGGGCGATGTGACGCTAGAGAGCAGCCTAGAAGAGAGGGATCTGGGGGTCGTGGTTGACAGCAAGTTGAATATGAGCCAGCAGTGTGCCCTGGCGGCCAGGAGGGCCAACCGTGTCCTGGGGTGCATCAAGCACGGCATCGCTAGTAGGTCAAGGGAGGTGATTGTCCCGCTCTACTCTGCGCTGGTGCGGCCTCACCTCGAGTACTGTGTGCAGTTCTGGGCACCACAGTATAAAAAGGACATGAAACTGTTGGAGAGTGTCCAGAGGAGGGCTACGAAGATGGTGAAAGGCCTGGAGGGGAAGACGTACGAGGAACGGCTGAGGTCACTGGGCCTGTTCAGCCTGGAGAAGAGGAGGCTGAGGGGAGACCTCATCACAGTCTACAACTTCCTCGTAAGGGGGTGTCGAGAGGCAGGAGACCTTTTCTCCATTAACACCAGTGACAGGACCCGCGGGAACGGGGTTAAGCTGAGGCAGGGGAAATTTAGGCTCGACATCAGGAGGGGGTTCTTCACAGAGAGGGTGGTTGCACACTGGAACAGGCTCCCCAGGGAAGTGGTCACTGCACCGAGCCTGTCTGAATTTAAGAAGAGATTGGACTGTGCACTTAGTCACATGGTCTGAACTTTTGGGTAGACCTGTGCGGTATCAAGAGTTGGACTTGATGATCCTTAAGGGTCCCTTCCAACTCAGGATATTCTATGATTCTATGATTCTATACCAACAGACTTTTAAAATAAAAACTGTGTTTGAAATGGGATTGCAATGGTTTCACTTCTCAGGTAGAGAAGCCATATTTTTCAATGTACCCAGTTAGTTATATATATAGGATATGATTGTAGAACACAAATGTACTATAATATTTTTGATTATGTAATGATTTTTACTGAAGATACAGAAAATATATTTTTTTGTATTATTATTATTACTTGCTGTAAACTTCAGCTTCACTATTAATTTCTTCAATTATGTTCAGTTATTTAATAAAGGTTCAACACTGCTGCATGGACATTTATTTAGAAAACATTTAAAAATACTGAAAGTAGCAGTAAAAGAAGAAAAATCTCTGTTGCTATAGCTAAAATATGTGCAGTCTATATACACCTCCACTAGGTATCTTCCTGCTCCTCCGAACAGCTAATATTCCAAGTGTCTTCCGACTTTGGTGAGCTGCACATTTGAATATCCAGCAAAGTTTAATATGCAGGTTCACAGAGCCTGCTGTTTTCATCCCTAGCTACCTGTCAATTTCATTAGTCACTATTTGCATCTCCTCACATTTAATACATTTAAAACTCTATTATACGTTGATTATAGGAGTTAATAAGAATCAAGATAACTAACCTTGCCAAATGTATGCAAGTCTTCTATCTATATATAGTTAGTTTAGAAATGCAATTAAGGCCATAGTTCTAAACACCATGATCCCAATAAAGCCCGAAAAATATAGCATTCAATAGAAAGCAGAAAAACATAACAATCCCATTTTAAGTGTAAAATAGTAACTTGAACACAAATTATCATCAGTATCAAAATGCTTAAGAGCCAATTACATCCTGTAAATGGTAATGGAAATAAACTGAGGAGACAGTTAAATAGACTTCGATTTTTATTCCTCAAACATTATTAGCTTCTACCAGCTGTCTCAAAAAACAAGTACATTTTCTCTTGATAACTTGACATCCTGTAGGTAGGGATGCTGTCATACCATAAGCAAAAAGCAAAACTGCCTTCCTACAATGCTATGCTAGATGCTTATAAGCCCTGCAACTTCCATTGCCTAGAAAAACTGTTGCTTAGTCTGATATACATGTATGTATATGTGCATATATGAGTGTAACTACATAGCTATATAAATATACATATACACCAAAATCAATCAGTCACTCTACCTATCTATAAACCATTTACATTCCATAAAAAAATCTCTAGGCAGGAAAGCACCAAACAAATGCAATTAAAAACTTGGTATACTACAATGAGGGGAAAAAAATTAAATGTTCTTCCCACCAGGTATTGAATTAAATGCAAGAATTACAATACTGTTTTAATGTTAAAAATAGAATTCAGAAGACTTTCCCTTCTGCCAAACAAGCCAGTGAAAACAAATGAGATACCTCCAAGCACAGCATGTGACACACAAGATTTAACATTATACGATTATTTTTTGGTGAAGAGAAACCTAAAAAATGTAATTTTTTTCCCCCCTCAAATAGAAACTCTTTTGTCACATGGGTCTTAAATGTGACATTTTTGAAGGGCTGTTTTTCCTTAAATAAAGATAATCTGAACTAATGTCAAAATCAGGGTCTAACAACTACGAAAATCACAAGTTAAAACTGTTTTTACATTTGTAATTTTCTAAGGGTGACACCTTTCATGTCTGCTTCTTTCAATTTCCCAGTAGATTAGCATAAGGTCAATGTCAATACCCAGTAAAAGAACTTGTTTCACACTAAATGTGGGAAGTTATTCTTTATGTTATTACTGGATGTGGATAGAGAAAGTCACATTGAAACCCAAAGTTATATATTGTGTTTTTAGGCCAGTATAAGTAATTTGAAAGAAGATCTTGAACAATATACCTAATTTAAGGCATAGATGGTGGATCACAGTAATATTCACTGAAACATTTTACAAATGAGACTTCCTTAACCACCTACTTAATCATGTTCTTAATGTTTGTATGCAGTTAAGGGTAGCCTTTGTATTCTTTTGAGCATAACAATTTTATTTTAAATGCTTATGTGCTGTAAATTCATAATCACAAAAAGGTTGCAGTTGGGGTTGATATTAGGAGAACAAGAATAATGCAGGAAAGATTAATGTGATAGTTTTGTACACTTTTATAAGGAATAGCAATTAAGGTCACATAAAATGCTGAAATACTCTGTTGAGTCAATGTCATGCTGATGCATTCAGTATTCTGGAAAGCACATGCTATCTCCCTGAAATTCACCTAAAAAGGTTAATTTTACAATAACATCTAACCAGCTGTCATGTTACATAAATTAATAGAATAAGTAGGAGCATCTGCAAAAATAACAAAGTATTCCTATTTGGGGTTAGAAAAATGAAAGCATTCAAAAAAACGAAGGGAAATCAACACTTCTCTATAGACCATAGTCTACCTATTCAAACTAAAAATGAGTTACCAAGATTTATAGGAACTGCCACCGGGAGTTAAACCAACAGTCTATCTCACCTAGACTTCTCTTTCAAATAGTATCCAGTAAGTAACTCGCACAATATCTTACATCAAAGAATCCAAGAAGCAGCACACATATGCACATTTTCCCCTCATGCACTCTCCCTGTGCTCCAAGTCTGAAGTTGCATTTAAACCAGGTCCTAGGCCTCACCAGAGGACTTGTCCCCTTCCATCTCTTCCAAGCTGGTTCGTAATCCTGGTCCCCACAGTGATCTGTGGCTTTGCATAACGTGAATATGTAAATTTAAAGCTGTAACAACAACAAACCACACCACCACCATCAGCAAAAAATCTGCAGCGTGCAGAGCATTAGCTTTGACACAGAGAAGTAAGGACCCAACCGTATTGTTTCCAGACTTCAGAGCCAGTATATTTTCTATGTGCTGTCCTTCCACATCCTGGTTTAAACCTGTGTTATTTCTAATGAGGCTCCAACCTGTGCCACCTGGACATGATGCACCTAGTGACTTTTTGCAACCTCGGACAAAGAATGTTCAGAAAAAAATAAACAAAGTCTCTTGATTCCAATTCTCTTACTTAAGCCATTTGAGAACATGCAGTGATTAAAGTTCACCGAGGGTCAAACCCCTTGCAATATTAAAATCGGAAAGGCAAATCAGGACTAGTTTGAGAACCTGAGCTGAGCTGGAAGATTCTGTGTTCCATAGTTGCTATGAGTAAGACCAACATTAGACACATACATGAGGCTTCTTGTAAGTGCAAATGCCAGCACTGAGCTGATATTTCAGCTTCTTATTCTTTAAGTGGTCTGAAGCTACATACAGTCAGAGAGACTAAAAATTCTTCTGCCAAGCAAGACCAAAAATGGCAGCCAAAAGGTGACTGAGCAATTGTACACTATTTCTCCTTTTTTTTCCCTGTTTTGGAGGACAATGATACAATGTTGGTGTTCTGCCAAAGGCACACATGATGAAAAATATTACACCTTTAGCAGTTTCACTGCATGTTGCTATATAAGCAAAAAAGTCACTTTGAAATGCCATCTTGCTCCTGTGCAAAAAATACTATCTTCTGAGAGGAAAAAACAACAACAACACAAAACAGAAAAGAGCAAAATTTTTTTTTTTTTCAGAATTTCCATAAAAAAGGTCTGAAAACTACTGTGGATTGTAACACATTATTTGACTAATATGATACTAATTAAAACAAGACAAAATGAATTAAGAGAGAATTCCTGCAATGAGTCAGCAGCACTCTGCATTTATATTCTACAGAAACAGGTGGTTTTTTTGTTGTTGTTTTCCTTTTGTATTTTTAAGTCTGAAGAAACATCACCCTAGTTTTATAACATTCCTGGGCCAGGTGTGAAGTACCTAAACCTTAGGAGTACAGAAGCACTCGCGACCTCTTTCCTGTTAATGCCATGGACGGCCTAAGCACTGGCCTTCAGCTAAAGCAACTAGCCACTAGTTAGGGCCTTCGAAGGATATTTCTGTTAAGGTATCAGTGATACATCAGCTATGCTATTTGGTATAATTATTTGCTATGATCTTGCTTATTTACAAAAATAATGAGTTAAGCTGTATTTCCTGGCAACACAGGAGAAACAAACAGCAGGTAGTTTTGTTACTCAGAAGTCCCCAACTGTGCCACATTCTGCAAAATGGTATTTTAACCTATGCCACCAAAGAAAAACCTGAACTGGACCCAATGAGAGCTGCCTCAAGACTTTCTGGACCCACTGGCCTCCTACCACTCCATCTTGCCCCCTTTGCTCCCCACTGCAGCGTACTGCCAACCTGATGTGGTTTTGACTGTAGAGCTGAGCTATGAGCCTTTTGGGGGAAAAAATAACACTCATCCATCTTTATTACCCCATATTTATTTTTTCTCTTAAAAATACAGGAGCAGTTCCCTGCTGAGCTGTGGGGTGGGACCACTTCAAATTTCTATCAAACGGGAGCTGTGTTCCCACACTACACCTCTGTTGTTACATAGCCTATTACCACGACTGCCTGGAGAAATATTTTCTGAATAAAGACACTGAATTGCTTCTTCCTTGGATCCCAAATAAGGCAACTGACACACCTCTAAACTTTCCTTAGGAGTTCTCTTAAAGACCTGGGTCTACATGGACAGCAATTACTGTCTTTCAAAAATAATTCCAGGAAAAAAACTGATTTGATTTGGTGGGGGAATTACATTCTAGGATTAATTACTTTGGCAACAGATTTAAATAGATGACCATCAATTCAGGAGATTTAATGACTAAAAAGAAATGTCTCGTTGAATGATGACAGAGAGAACTAGAGAGATTTTTTTTTTTTAATTAAATCTCTCATTATACAAATTATTTCATTTCAGGTATTATCAGTAAACTAATCTGGGAAACAGCCAGAGCATCTGGGTCATCAGTACAGTAAAGGAAAAAATGCAACAAAAAATGCACAAAACTAACAAAAAAGTATCAACCAAAAATAATTACATCTGTGAAGGACAGCAAATGCTGGACAATGTACTGACAAACACCACGGAGCAAAGCAAAAAGAGCTCAGGAACAGGGGCCAGGGAGCGATGGGGCTGGGAAAGAGCCAGGAGGGAAATGCTCCAACCCACTCTGCACCTCCAAGCACGAGAACCCTTGGAGGACCCCAGACTTCTGGCACTTGGACCCTTCATGTGAGAAGGATGTGGCAGACAAAACACTGCATGGTTTACCCTTTTTTTTTTCCCCCTCCTTGTTTTAAAAAGCAGTGCAGTAGCTCCTTGTATGAACAAGAGGCAATGGTCTGTCATACTTCACAATTTCTAGCCAATATCCATAAACAGATTAAACAGATTAGATTGCCCTGCAATGTTAAGCCTCACTGAACATTTTTAGTTTATTCCTGTTAGCACTCTCAGGAAAACACATCACACTTACTTTAAGGATAAACACCCAGGAAAAATGAGACACCTCAAAATGACATCCACGTGCTGGCACGCTGAATGAGGAGCTGCCCTGGATAGCAGGAAAGGCTCAAGAGAAGAGTGTGTCTAACACCCTGTGTCTTCCCTCCTCTTACAGGGTCGAATTTGAGCACTTTGGAGGTGTGAGCCTTAGGTCTTGGCACAGAAAACAGCCAGAGAGTATTCTTTAAGAAGAGCAAAACTTTCACTTTAATCCAATTTAGAGTATGACTTCAGTCATATTCTGAAGAGATACCCTTTTGCTCACTGCCTCCATCCAGGTGACCTTTAATACAAACGGCATTAAAACAGACCAGGCATGGGTTCACAGGCATTCTTACATCCAAATCTAAAACCTTTTGGATAAGACTGTGGTCTGTTTTGAAGAAGAAAGATGATGGTGTGGTTCTGCACTCTGCAACTTGCTTGTTGACCCCAAGGAGGGTTAGGAATGGGTTGTGTCCCTGACTTCCCAGATTGCAATCTGGCAGGTCTGGTGACCTTCATTCACAGAAGTATAGGACTCATGGGAAGTGGAATCTGAAACCTGGGAAACCCAAATATTCACAGATTAAGTGGTAGCTAAATGGGGTTTGAAGCACATAACTGAACATAAGCACCTAATGTGAGCATCAGGTAAGACACGTTTGGCCAAGATATTTCTAGCCATAGCCCATGACACCGAAGGCTGTGGTTCAAAGTTCTCTACCATTGGTGTGTGCACCAGCAGTCCCACAGCAGGGCCATGACCATGATCACTGAGGACACAGGCCTGCACTTATGCCCACTCAGCACACATGATCTGAGGTTTTGTCAGCTTGATGCCTCTCTGTGAATTTCGTGCCAGCTGATCCAGCACACATACTGCCAGTACAAGCTAAGTCATCGTAAAATCAAAAAAAATGAGCCACAGAAGCAAGTTTGCGCTGTGCCACCTGGCTATGGCATTTTTGACTTGATATTGGGAACTCTGAAAGAAGATTATTTGCACATCTTACTGGTATTAAGAAAGAAAGGAATTTTTACTCCAAAGTTTAATCCATTGGTAGAAGAGTTTTGATGTGCCTTTTAAAAGGGCACATCTGCTCTGTAAAGCCAGCTTAATACAGGAGCCACAGGTTAAACCAGACAGAGGTAAACTGCACTAAATATTTTTTTTTGCCGTTTCAAAAAGTCAGTATAAAAAGGAGGCTAGAACTTGCATTGTGTCTTTGAATATGGAGATAGTCTAAGCCAGCGCAATCAGAAACTGAAAATTACAGGTGTGTAAATCTCATGAACATATACATTTGGGGAAAAAAAAAAAGAAAAAAAGAAGAATTTGAAGTAATTACAGTCCATGACAGCTGTTTGTATCATCACAAATTAAAAATTATATCTAACACTACTCCCAGTTATTGCCTCTAATGTATGAGGCAGAAGTATGTTGTTTGAGACTTCTAACTGTTTCATTGGATCTTCCCCAAATATCTCTCTTTTTAAAGGGTCCTTTTCTCATGCATTTTCAAGTCTAACAAAAATTATTTGATACCTGTGGGGAAAACATTCAGTCAAACCAGACTTCTGTCTAACTCAGCTATTTTTTTTCATCTCACTAATAACTATATATAATGTGATAATCACATGGAGTCCTTTTGACTAAAATTTCCGGTAATATGATAGAACTAAAATGATTATTAGCATTACCAATCAACAGATTGAAATTAAACCTCTGGATATTTAAAAATGCAGTCATTTGATCAGATTACTAGAATCGAAAGAAAATCAAATCTCATCTAAATCTTATTTATCTGAATTTACTCCTGAATATTATTGGTGAATGTTAAGTGAATAAGCAATAGAAGCAGAGGCAAGGGAGTATGGACAGGGTTTAGGATTAAAGCCCGTATCGTTCAGTTCCTGGACTGCATTCAGTTTGAGGGAAAAAAAAAAAAGATAAACAATGTTTATCAGCAGAAGAAGCAAATGACATACATCAGGCATAGCTCATACAAACATATTTTTTATATAATATTTGATAATATCCAATAATATCCAACAACTACTTCTCAGGATGAGAAGTTCAAATTATGGACTAATCGTCTTACAAGATATGGTTATCTTCAGTCTCTTAACAGTCAATATGACCCAGCTCAGTGTTTATGAGGGAGTTCAGAAAAGACATATGGCAAGGTCTTGGCCACCTTACCAAGCTGCTTTACAGTATTGTGGGGTGGTAGAGGTGGGGAGAGGGAAGGGAGAAGACCACATTGATCTGTTCATTATTCATAGAATGTCAAGTTTAAACACAAAGAGAAAGGTGTGAAATTCAGAGATGTTACAAGCGTGGGAGGTAAATTTTCTTAAAGCTAAGGTACCAGATACCAGGTAACACACTGCATATATAAAACTATGAGTAAAACCCCATTGGTCATTAATATGAACTTATTTTAGAGCTTTTGTAACCAAATAAAGGGCTGCAAAATAAATTCTTTAGCTATGTGAGGCTACCAGCATTTTTCAAATGCCTTGGAGTAACTTGTCTTTCACTTCAGGTTACAATTACATTTTGGTCAAAGATACCATGCTCAGTACACTGTAATCCTCTCCTAAATTCTTTGATGCCTGTGGGTCTCCAGTGACCTTATTTAAGCAGTTTTCATCCCAATCGCCATTCACCAAGAGATTAAAAATATCTAGATGTATTTTGATAAAGTAAATCTTTCAAAATACATAAACTATATTAAACTTCTTGAAAATTTGCCTTCCCAGACGTGCAAATACAAAAATGTTGCTTCTGTGAAGAAACTTCTAATTTATCTCACAAGAAGAGAAATTGTACACAAGGTAAAAGCAGGCTAACTACAGAAAGCCATTGCTACAACTCATGCCGTTAGTAATACTTGTTCGTATGGTTCATCTAAGAAACACTTATTCAACTACCAAGTCCTACTGATGACCACATACGCAAATAGAGATATCCTTTTATACCAAACTCTAATATTGTCCCAGCTCAAAACCAACAAACAAACTTCAGAGCTTTGTAATAATATTGGAAACTTTACCAAGCTAAATATGCAGTGAATAGCATCATCTTTTTTGCTTTCCCTCATTTCTTTCACATGGAAAACCATACAAGAAAAGCCTTGTACAAAAGTTCAAGATTAATCTAATTTTACTCTTTTTTTTCCCCCTGAAAAGCCATAAGCAGACTAAGCATACACATGTAAGTAAACTTCAAAATGAATAACCTACATTATTAAATTTTGTACCGCCAGGAGGCTTAACTGAATTGACAATTTTGTTTTTCAAATGTCTACTATTGAAACAGAGATTCTGCCTAAAAAGTTAACTGAGGAAACTGGGAAAAAGATGGTAACCAGAGTAGCCAAGCCAAACTAGAAACATTTCCAGATTATTTCTAGTCACTAATACCTATGAGGAACAAAACCAAGAAAAACACTATGTTCACAATACCAACTATGAATTGCACTAAAATGAGAAAATAAATACTCTCTGACAAAAACTAAAATGAAACAAAACCAAAACAACAATAACAACAAAACAACACTGGACAAATAGAAAAAGAAAGTCTCAAGAGCAAATAGAACAAGAGTGAAGTGCAAGCCTCAATTTCTAGTCTTGGAAACATCTGTAAACATTCGCATTTGGAGGATTTTTCAGTAGGTTGTCCCAACTTCCTGAGATACATACACAGTAAGCCAGATGTTTCAGGTTTATTGTTGTCCATTGTGATTACATGCAAAAAGTAGAAAACTGTGTGCTGATTATTCTGATCTGCCTTGGCAATAATTACACTTCTATCCATTCACCGAGGATTTGAAACTGAGGGTGGAATGCCATAGTGATTTATGAGTTATGCTAATTTAACCCATCTCTTTCCCAAAAACAAACCTATTAGATTCTTTTATTTACTTACAGTAGTTGCCTGCCAGTCATCAGTGAATTTTATATACTTACAGGAACATCTTTCTACACATACAAGATGTTGTTACCTGAAGCAGTCAAACTATTGGTCAATGGAAAGCACACTGGGATACCTCCTAAAAAACATTTTCCTCACTGGGGTCAGAGCCCATTCAGCTCTGAAATTTATGAAAGTTATGAATTTTATGAACTATGAAATTTAACATCGAAAGGTTACAACTTGATGGGATTTTATCAGTGCAAGAAAATAAATTTTACTGAGCTTTAAAAATCTGGATAAATTTTAGCAAATATTTATCCTTAAAGTATTCTTGTCATCCACGGAAGTCAAGAGGTGTCTTGCCTCTATTATTAATGAGTTGGGATATGACTATCTAGTAAGTTTACTCATTTTTATATACACCTTTTTTATCTGGACAAAGCAGCATTTCTCAAAAGCATTACTTAAAAGGCCACCAGTGAGAAATAATGACTTCATAGTTAACATGATCTCAGTAATAACACAGTTCTCACATTTTTACACTTTCATATTTTTAACTAATTGCAAAACTGGTACTCTTCCAACAAGATGTGTCTAGCTATTATAGCCTTTATGGAACAAACCAGGAAAATTTATATTATAGCAGGAAGCTGGACTTGGCATTAAACTAGATTTGTTTTTTGAAAAAATAAATGGAAATAATTCTAAATGCCTGATGCTATTAGATAAGCATACTTTTTAAGACAGTATTTTTTTTTATTTGAAGGATGAGATTTAATTTCATAAATGATAAAAGAATGAGATGTTAAAGAAATTTGAGAAAGCAATGGGAAAATAAAGCATAAGAAGCAAAAATCCTGTCTCTGAAGAGCAGTCATTTATGTTAATAAATATGGAATCAGATAATGGAACAGTAAAATAATCTGAATTTGACTAAATTAAGTATGACTAAAATAATATATCAGCATAGAAAAATTGTTTTCTATGAAATTACTATTGAATGCTGAAAACCTACAACTGCATGTTCATTGAGGGAATATAATAAATACTTTCAGTATAGGAGAGAGTTTTAACTACACAAAACATATCCAGAAGAATTAAGGACAAACACAGGATCACCAAAAACGTTTAAGATTTGGATTGAAGCTGCTTTTTTTGTTTGTTTGTTTTTTGTTTTGTTTTGTTTTCTATTCCCTATGGATCTCCCAAAATGGGGAAGACAACCTCCTGCAGTCTGCTTCAGTGCCTCTTTCAGCCTGTGCACAGGTCCCCAGGTGAGCGGAAACCCAGCGAGCAGAAACACAGCTGTTGTTTCTCCTCGCTCCCCTCCAGTTTCAGAGGTCTAGTCCAAAATGCTTAGCCATTCTCCCTTCCAGGACATTCATTTATTTGTTGACAGGTTTGTTAAAAGTCCAAACATGGGGGTGGAGCAGGAGGTGGAGAAGAAGGAAAGGAGTGGGCTGGGGCAATACAGATTGCCAGCATATTTTACATTTCTCTCTGCAGGAAGCAGAAGGGCAGGAGAGCCGTGTGCTTGAACTGCATTGCTGCTGCCTGCAAAGCTGGCCCTGCCTTGCGTGCCCCCAAAAACTCTCCTGTTTCCTTAGCAACCTCATGGAGAGGTTTGGGGCACCTCAGGCCTTGGACTCACTCAGGAGCAGGCAGCTTTTGCTCTCTTGCTGCTACCTTGAGCTAATGAGAATGAACCCTGAAAACAGAAATATTTTAGATGAAAAGAAGAAAACGAGCAGCTTAATCTATATTCACAGAAAAAGAATATATATATCTCATGCTCTCAGGATGGAGATCTAATCAGGGAATGGGTGGGATGTAGCTCTAATCTCTTTCTCAAGCAGAAAGCAACATATATATATAGCAAGCTATCAATCCATCCTTCAAAGATTAATATGGGGTAGCAAAACCCTGAAGTCCTTTTGGCAGAAACGTGTTACTCTTATTAACAAGTGTATGTAAAGTTTCTGACTTGGATAAAGCCCTTGCAAGGACTGCCACCAAGGTCCAGCTTGCAAAAGATATCTGACTTGTAACTGGTTCTAACCTCCTACTTCAAGTTATAAAGGGGAAAAAGAAATCTGGTGGTATCATCTAGAGAGCATGGATAGCTGTAAACGTGCACCAAATGTTAACTGTGAACTAGTTCTGTTACTAATAAAACTGAGCCAAATTAGAGAGGAAAAAAAAAAAAAGTTAAAACGTTTAGCAACAGAACCCATATGTATTGCAAACCAGGAAGAGTTTGGGAGAAAGCCTTGCCTAGCAGATTCAAATAATCCCCACAGCATCCAATCCTGTCTGCAGCCATTTGCTATCCCTGCACTGAGGGTCATGCTCCAGCTGCAGCAGAACAGCACGCACATAACTTGTAACTTCATGAATCCTTTCCTTGCCAACCCACCTGTCCTGCAGCACCCACACCTAACCCCAAACTCCTCATGCTTCTGAGGACTGAAGCGTCAGGCCACTGCCCTTAAATCCATTCCTGTTTAAGAGGTGTAAATCCACTGTCCAAACTGCTAGTTCAGATACCCCTTAGGTTTTACTGAATATAATGATAATTATGGGCTGAAAGAGACTGATCACAGAAGCTAGTACTCATGAAGGACTGTCAGCACACTGATGTGTTTCTACAGCATAATATGCCACATTCTCTCACCTAGAAGCTTTTAGTTTCTTTTAAAACATTACAGCTGAAGAAGGCATTTAATTTGTGATCTAAAAGTCTTTCAGCAGGTTTTTGGGATTGAGCTATTAAAATCAGTTAAATAGTACCTCTGGATTGAATAGCATTAATGAATGTCAAAACATCACAGACACTGTCTATAAAAAGAGTATATAGTTATCTACCATTACTGTGTGGTCATTGACAGAACTAATTTCCTGTGGACTTCTTAGATTTTAGGAAGCACAGATTTTTCTTAGATTTTGGGAAAAGCAAAGCAAACCGCAGAGCATATTTGCCAGCATCACCCAGAAACCTGCCAATTGAGGCTGGGGGAAAGGAAACAGCCTGCAAAATATAGACAAAAAGCAGATCTAGCCTGACATTTTGCTAACCTACTGCACAGGAGAACTCAGAAGTAACCAGACTGTTGCTTCCTGTACTTCAGTAACAGATACACTGGTAGGAGGCAAATGTAGACAGATTTCTGATAAATTTTAATGGTCCAGGACTAGCACATACAAACAGGAACACACTGGTGCAGCTGAACTGCAAGTGTTACTGCTGTGAAGACTTCCGCAAAACTCTTAACATCTTAAGACTGATAACAAAATTGTAGTATTGAAACAATCTTGCATTTACTCCCATTCTGGGAATCGTTCTTTCATTTCCTTTTCCCTCTTTCCATCTATTTATCCCCCTACGTAAAGGAGAAAGCTTTTAATCTTCTGAACTGCTACCAGTGTTTTGTCTCAGAACAGAGTTTTCCAAAATTATACACCCCCAAATCAACAATCACATGAATGGCTATACAAATTATACTATAAAAAGAAAAAAATCAGCTTTAATTGCTAGCTTTTGCAGCAAATTATTTCATAGCTTACAATTCCCTGCTACAGAGAATTCAAAATGTTGTGCTGGAACTAAAGCCTGGATGAAGTGGACTACTGTATGCCTGCAGCTTATGCAGGGGTTGGAGGGGGTCCTAAACGAAACACAATACACATGACAACATGATGAGTTCTGTCAGAGGACAGCAAATATATGCAATTATCTATTATCTTTTAAAAGAAGTTTCATGCACGTCTTGCTAGTTTAGCATTTAGATAACGCAGATGGAGAGGAATGATATTAAACATATAGATTTGCTTTCTATGATGCACACTGATTTGGTTAATTAGATTAACTCTATCTGAATAGTTATTTTCAGCTGGGCCTGCAAATGTATTTATTGTTTCTGCTTTTGAGCTCATTTACACTCAACTAGCTACAAAAATCCTGTTTTGATGAGCACTACCGCTACAGCCCAGAGAGACGGACTGATTAATATGTTAGAGCTATCCCAGCAAAAAAAAAAAAAAAAAAAAAGACTGACATGGGCAACTGATGACCAAATCCCCTTCCCCACAGGATCAGCCACACTGAGCCTGCCAAAAGGGCTCGAGCAGGGCTGGGGCTGCCGCCTTCCAGCAGCCGGAGCAGGGTGCCCACCGCCTGCCGGGGCCTCCCTGCACAGTTGCCAGGAGACAGTTGCTGCGTTACAGCCCCTCCGGTGCTGAAAAATAGCGTGGAGGATGCGCTGTGCTCCATGGAGATGGGATCTGTTACCGGTTGACCGCTCGGGGCTTTGTGTCCTCACTCCTGCAGATTAAGTGGTTTAGGTTTTTAGGAGGGAGCGATTTGGAAAGGTTTCTGTCCGTACGGATGGATACACTTTTTTGATCCATGCTATATATGAAAGTCAAATGTTTTCACACCCCTTTGGAAACTACACTGAGTATTCATCAGTGTTGAATTTTGTCCACAGCATTTTTCTATTACAGTGCATCCAGAAAAATTGTGGACTTTGACATTTATAGGGCAAGAGAAATATTTATTTCCCTCTTGCTCAATAAATAAAAACATATTTTAAAAATTAGTAGCAGTATTTTGTTCTCACTCAATATTAGGATACAATTTTTCCCCCTCTCACTCATAAATATGACTCTGTAGCATATGTCAGAGCTACCTGATGTAAAACATGAAGAATTTAGTTTACTGCCACTCTTTCTGCCCCTAGTAGCTGGTATCACCAGTCATATTTCTGGCATCTTTTGCAGTTTGCAGGCATCTGTACGCACGATATTGTAACTCAGCCATGAAATACAGCCACAAATAAATTTAAAGTACAGAAAATAGAAATAAAAAGTGCCCAGCCTTCATTTTTTTTAATGAAAATTTTGAGAATAACTAGATCTTAGGTAGCTGGCCAGCTGTAGACCAGCCCTACTGAAATTACTGCCTTCCTACCCGGTAAGAAGTGAGACTGGAGCTTTG
This sequence comes from Anser brachyrhynchus, assembly GCF_964034855.1. Classification (NCBI taxonomy): domain Eukaryota; kingdom Metazoa; phylum Chordata; class Aves; order Anseriformes; family Anatidae; genus Anser; species Anser brachyrhynchus. Next base: position 17,910,880 of record NC_137699.1, on the reverse strand, counting down.
ACCTACGTGTGAGCACTGGACGCTACGCTGCTTATCTGGAAGACAAAGGGAAAGCAGACTGTAGGTATAACCATGCAGCTGAATGCCAACATAAGTGAGAAGGGACTCCTTCCTGACTAAAACTGATAAATTTCCATGCAATCAGACACAGATTTAGGTACTTTCTGAGTGGTTACTGATTGGTACCTGACCTACTGATAAAATTACCTGCATAACTTCCTAAGAGATTTTATTGCAACACAGAATTTTTTATTTCAGAAGTTATCCTCTGTCATTTTTCTGCAATGACAAGATGAATTTGGTGAAATAATTATTATTGGCAGCTTCATTTCTCATCTTAGAGAAAGGCTTGAGAAATAATAGAGACACAATGAGATCAAACCCTAAACAATTTTTAAATCTCTTCAAACAGGAGTTGCATTTAAAGATGATCATCCCAGCTAAGTTAGGGAGATTTGTGGTTAGAGCCAGGAATTTCCTCATCCTCTAAGCTGAAACCACAACCACCCAACATGCAGTTTTTGTTGTTCATCAGTAAAAACAGCAGGTGGAGATGGCACTACCAGTTCATCTAGATTTATTATGTGATCTAAAAAAGAGGAGGGGAAGGAGAGTAAGATAGGCTTCTTGGAAACAGTTATTTTGGGTGTAGACTAATCCACTCAGTCCTTTGTGTCTCTAGCTCGTGAGGATGGCATAAGAAGGTGTGCCACAAGGCGCTGACATAACAAGAACCTCTGAGCCCCAGGGAGCAGGAGAAGCTGCTGGGCAGAAGCAGGTCAGGCAAAGTGGTCACAATTCTTTGTGCATCCTTAAATTCATTTGGGAGCGGCCTCTGTGAAGAGCTAAATTAGGCACTGTATGCTCAGTAAAATGTCTGAAAAACAAAATTTTCTATGTTTTTAAATTCTCTACAGCATTTTAACATTTATCTCATTGCTTGAAAATTCTGTTACATCCTTCAGTAAGTTCTGAGTGCTTTGCTATCTCTGAATTATGCCTAAGATTAAAGCTGATCATTTGTGTAGATTCAACAGGACAGTTCACTGCACAGAGCATTTTAAAACTTTACTCCTTTTCCTTTTGTTTTGAAAACTGCTGATTTTTTTCTACCTTTCAATTCTTATCCTTTAAGTTAGAGGTCATTTCCTCTTACTGCACAGTAGCTTGTTTTCTAAACATATCTTTCTTTCTGAAAATCCAAACCAAAGCTAAAAGAGTCAAGGTCACTACTGATATATTCCCTGACTCCTTCATAAAACATGATGTTTTTTAAAAATGCCATTTTGAGTCTTCGAGTTTCATCTTTTTTTTACCACATTTCCAGTGATTCTGATCTTTGCAATGTTAGTACCAGTTCTTCAGTGCTGGTAACAAGCTTCATAGTTCAATTCTCAGGGTCATTTCTACGACTCTAAAACCATCGAAGCATTGTTACTTCCCATTCCTCTGCTATCAAGGCAGACCAACAGATAAACAAGAGACACTACTTCTGTTGAGAAATTTCATATCTGCGCTACCCTCGGAATATCACCTTGTCTTGATGATTTGTTACTGTTCATTTTGTCAGTCAGTTATGAAACCTATGGTGTCTATGAAACCAGACATTGCTCCTCAGGGCAGGCTTATGCTGAAACTGATCTAACAATAAACTCCTATTCCAGTGGTAATGCTTGCAGTCATGAGGCTTTCTAGGTGGTTCTTGATGGTTTAGCTGATCACTGACCCCATGCCTTTTTTTTTTCTTTTCTTAAATTTATTTCACTTTTCAGCTGGATAGCTGGATCTACAAGCTACCACTTTTGGATAACAGCACTAACTCAAGAGGGATGGTGGGAGCCTGTGCCTCAGGACACAGTTATAAGGGAGCCCCAAGGAACTACAGCCCAGACTCCAACTGACCTAAACCAAACCTGAAATTGCACCCTTGGTCTTTATTTTCAGTGTCAGGAGGAAGTAGATTCACTAAAGTTTTTATCTATGGCGTTCTCTTTCAAAAGTGCTCCCTTTTATAGGCCCATCATCTTTAAGGTCCACTGACCTCTGGCAGACCTTCTTATTTCTGGTACATTCGAAAGAAAAAATAACATGAGATTTTTTGCCTTTAACTAGTTCTCCCCCAAGGTTTATTTTGCAACAAGTATTACTGTTTTAACTCTGCAGGATTTAAATTCTTTTCTCTCTTCCTCATTCACTTTTCCAATTTTGAAAATCTAAATTCTTAATTCTAAATAACATTATATTTTTTAAAATTATTTTTAGCCATTTAATTATGCTGCCACTTTGGTGGCTGCATTCATAATAGATGGAAGGAAGGAAGGAAGGAAGGAAGGAAGGAAGGAAGGAAGGAAGGAAGGAAGGAAGGAAGGAAGGAAGGAAGGAAGGAAGGAAGGAAGGAAGGAAGGAAGGAAGGGCAGAACAATTTTGTTTTGAAAGGTGTGAAAGGCAGGCCAGCCTGTGTGGAAGCATGCTAAATTTCCAGTTCCCAAGCAAATGCAAATACTTGAACAGCTGAAGAGAAGTTGTGTTTAGTTGAATTCAGAAGGATGTTTTATTGCTTGTAGTTTTAACTGATTATATTTTGCAAGCAAGATATTAATCTTCTGCTTAGCAAGAATGAAATTGTTTAATTTTTCACCCTTAATCTTGTTGTAGCAAGGGTTAGCCTGCAATCTGCTGTACCACTCTTTCTCCAGAGCAATCAATCTACATAAAGTGTGTGCAGACAGGTCCTTGAGCAGCAACCCAGGACAATTTTGAGTGCTCTCAGGAGCTGGCCTACCTCTCACTAAATTGATGAGTCAGTTGGTCCCTTGTGAAGCCAATCCTTCACAGAAATATTTCATTTCTTTTTAGTTTCTTCATTACTCTTTTGTAGACCAGAGACTACTAACTCAGCCCTCTTGGAACTGATGGCATGAAACAGCCACGCTTCCTTCCAGACTAAGCAAAGGCATTATTAAAAGTAAAAACCAGTACCCATTCAGAGAAACTTACCCAAAAGACCATTGATGAAATTAGCTTATTTTAGTGACAGATTGTGACTCACAAATGCATGATTCCCAACCGTTAATTTATTAGGTCATATAACAGTGGAAGAATTTGATCATAACATTATAACACAGCTGTTTTATTTCAGATGTGGAATGAGTCCAAGTATTTGATAATTATGCTGCTTCAATTAGTGGCAACTCAAGAGTGAGTTAATAGGTATTGTTTGCTCCTAGGCAGGAAGCCCGGGGAAGCTCACAAACAAGTCTGAGGATGTGCAGGTCTGCTGGGCTGATATGCAATATGCTATGTGAGGCTGCAGTATGTCAACAATATGTACCTTGCTGTCCCACAATGAGTACAGTTCACAGCAGTTAAGCATCAAAATTTACATCTTCCGGTAAAAGGGTGAGCAAGGAAGGCATAAGAGGAAGAGGGCTGTTGGATGTAATAAAGCCCTTGATGAAGACTCTCATAATGAAATAGAACTGATTAGCATATCAGCAGCGTTAGTAAGACAGATATGTTTGCAGTCTTCTGTTTGTTTTTTTTTTTTTCCCACAGAAATTCAAGCCCATTTCTATGTTCATTTCCCTATATTAGAACGTGACAGTTTATTCATGCTTTCTCTGTCCTTCCTTTTTCGAAATATATTTGTCTTACCCTTAAGGCAGTGACATGCTGTCAATATTTTAATAATGTTACCATAATATGATCATCTCTAGTAAGCAGCTCTAGTATTAGCGCCCTCTGATGATCTGGAAATCACTCCACGGAGAGCATAAGAAACATTAGCTTTCGGTTCACCCTGGAAAAAGCCTGCAGTGCTGTATTATAGTGCAACTGCAAATCTTTTACTTCCATAAGAGAGACAAGGATGGAGAAAGGTTGTCAGCATTAACCACTGTGGTTGCCATTCAAATTTGCCCTTGGCAGTGAAGTAGAACAGGGGAAAACAGAGAATCACACATTATCTTTTCAAATTGCTGGAGAAAAATATAGAGGAGAATCACATTATCTTTCTTTTTTACACTATCACCAACTCCCTAGAAAGTTTATCCATACCCAGCCCTGTTATTTAACAATGAGGAGTGTAATTCCACTTTCACATATGATTTACTGGCACCCACCCATTCAGAAGTTGTCACCTTAAACCACCAAATAGCAGCACAGTTTGTGAACTTTAATAAGACAAGAAAACCATTTTATCACATACACGGCAATGTCATACTGTTTTCAGAAGGTAGCAGAGGCCACCTCTCTATTTAGGCCAGTTAATGCATACTCTTCTGTGACATTTTGCAGGGCATGAAGGAGGAGGAAGGGTGGGTAGGGAAGGTTACAAAGCTCTCTCTGATCCATAAAATAAACCTCTTATGCTTGGCTAAGTTACAAAGGGGTTAATATTATTATTTCCCATCACTCGCATTACTCAGAAAAATCCCGGCAGACTGCCAAAACTGCCATATAACATGAACAGCCTGAAGAGATGGATACATATGGTAGCTAAAGCAGCTACATCCAGCTAATGCTACCACCAGAATTAGTAATGCTGTGAGAAGAGGGATCAGGACTGCATGTCTCCCTCTCGCCCCTGCGCAGGGGCCATGCCCTGCTCCCTCTCTGGCAGCAGGCTGCTCCCACTGCTCTGGGCAGGGGAAGGAGACAGGGGAAGAAAGATGAGGTGGGGACCAACCCCCCAAACATCCACAACCTCTGAACGTTTTTGAAAGAGCCAGAAACCCCAGACATCTGAAAAATGTTCACAGAACCTTTAGCACTTCTCGCAGATAGAAAACACATAGCATTGATGGACTCTCATTCTTCAGTACTGACTCTTTGAATACTATTGAGTTCTGAAGCCTAATCTTGACTATGAGCTAACATGTACCAACTAGGATAGCTCTGCTTGAACTACGGTGTTACCTATACTAATCAATAGAAGAATCAGCTGGTACATCTGGAATTAATATTAAGAACACAAATCTTCTGACATCAGAGGATGAAAGGACAGTATGTGTTCTACAAAATACAATCTGATTTTATCTTTTTAAGAAATTCTTCAAAAATAAGGAATTTAGATAATAAAAATTATTTTTGCAAGATAGGTCAGGATTTCTAGATGCTAAGGAGTGCCAGTTTTATGCTGTTTTCTACACACACACTTTATGGTAAAAGCCTTGCTTACATATTATGTTGTAGATACTGATTCAGGGCCTTAGTATATAACTGTATGTATGATTATTTTCAAATGTTTAATTTTTCAAAACAAGGACTTTCATCGTCTTCCTACTGGTATTTTTGCAGAGAGACACAGACCAGGTTTATCCAGTCCAACTTAAATGCTTGCCTGAAGCATCTTCTGAGCATCTCTGTCCCTAACATGGGACAACCTGGCCCTTGCTTAGAGTAGTTGTGGTTTGGAGTCCTTTGGAAAGAAATCTCTACAAAGAGATTTAGTTTTGTAAAGAAACGTACTGTTTTATTTTGTCTTGGATAGGTCTTTGTGATGCAGGCTGATTCTAAAAACGTCACCTGTTGAAGACTTTTTAAAGTGAAGTTCCAAACAGTCTTTCTTCAACATTTATTCTTCCTTGAAATAAACTGATATGCATTTGTACTCCACCCTCTGGTGGGTTCACACTTTGAGATAAACTTTAAAAACCTCTTATTCTGTTTGCAGTGAATAGCATCAGGAAGACCTTATATGCAATTTTTTAGTGTCTGTAATTTTAATGGGACAGTTTTCAGAGTAAACTTTACTGTGAGACAGTTTGTTGTATGTGCAGGAGAGGGTGATAACCAAAGTAAATCAAAACTAATTAAAATAATAATTCAAGAGAGACACTTCATCCAAAGAGATTATTACAGAACAATAAAAGAAGTTGCTGTGCAGACATGGCATGTTTTATTGAAGGCAATGTTTCTCTATTCAGAACCCTATGGACTGGAAATCAAAACCAGAAGGGGGCAAAAAAGTGTTCCTGACCTATTGGAAATGATGAAATTTAAATATCAGAAGAAAAAAAATCCCCAAGCAAAAAACAACACACCATTAGTAGTTTTCCACAAAGACCCTGTGAGGACAGAAATGCCAGACAACTGTCAAACCAGCCAATATGAGAAATTAGCCAATAATACTAACAGACTCAAATGTCTGCTAAAAAGGAAGTATGCTACTGAGCCATTTCTCAGTGCCAACTGAAAACACGAACACAGGCCAGCATTAGGATAAGTACTATATATATTGCTCCCAATTGCCAAAGCCCAACAAACAAAGACAAGATTTAACAAAAAAAAAAGGGCAGTCATGAGATTTCAATAAAAAGATGAAAGCCAAATGCCTACATATTTTTTCTTGACTTTACAGATTTATAACAACAATATTTAAGGATGAGAATTCAAAGTTTTACTTTTAAATAAGTATTATTTTTATAAGATAATGACAGCAAAATCTGGGGATTTAAAAATCAAGATCATTGGAAATATAAAAACGAAAGACTTGGAAGCCTAAAAGCTGATAGCTCTGAAAATGACCAGCAAAAGATTCATGGCAACCGAACATGCCTGTTTCAAATCCAAGTACTTGCCAAAGGTGCAGAAAATAGTCCCACCAAGGGTAATGAAAAAGTGTGAAAAATCCAAACTGTATGCATCATTTTGGAAAGACTATTCTGGCCGTATTCACTTTCCTTAAGTCATAGTCTGCACACTTTAAAGAGAGCTGCTCCTGCACAATCTATGTACCTCAAACAGTAATCTAAGATAATCAGCAACAGAGCAAACTATCTGTAATACACATCTGCTTTGTATTTTAGTGAAAAAATAATTAAAACAACACAAAAACACCCCCCTTCCACAAACTCACACACCCTGACTGTATTAGCAACTGTTTAAACAACCTAAATCTCAGCCTCAGCAGTTCAATTGCAGTTACACACCTGTCCTAAGACTATAATTAACTTATGAAGCTACTGATAAGGATAAAAGTTTCCTCCTACTCACAGACCGCAGTTCTCCCGAGCAGAGCCATGTGTGAATATGGTTAATATTGGTTGAATGATAACGTTAATTTCCTTCATCTGTGTATACATCAGCTGTTTAAACTCAGGCTGGCTTCTACAACAGTTTAAACTCAACTATATAAAATGCTACTGAAGTGAACAACAATATCCCTCTGAGTCTGTTCTGCCAAATGAGCTATGCAAGTGGTAAGGGGGTTCTGCTTAATCCTAGTCTTTCTTCATCTAGTTTTATAGTTTCTGTAAATATGCAACATTTTCTAAAATGTGGATTTGCAAAATTATACCAATTTTGAAAGTCAATACTTAGAATGGGATTATTTATCTACACAAAACTTTAGTCATGTCACTGATCTGGTGTTTATTTTGAGTAAATGTGTTGAAAAGACTCTGGGCTGATAATTGCATAGCAGCATTAGTTTTGCATAAAATCATCACTCAAAAAAAATATTAAACAAGTTATTGTTGTTTAAAAATAAACAACAAAAAGCTTCCTAGAAAAATATATAAGAAATTTTAAATTGGGATAATGACATCTGCTTGTGCAACAAAAGCAGTAAAACAGACTATATCTAACTACACAAAATATCAAATATTTTTAAATAAACAGAAAGGCAAGCTGATATTTAAATAGCAATTATGTATGGGTTAGAATGCAAATTAAGGGGGGATTCCACTTATTCATAATTTCTCTGTAATGTTAGAAAGCAAACAGTATTCGTGTTCACAGGAACTTGATGAGTTCTTGATGAGATAGCAGTGTAACTTCTACCAGGTAACATTTTTATGTTCCAAATCCTTGCTGTTTTCTGTTGCTAAACACAAGAATTTATCAAATACAAAACCCCCTTCAGATATGGAAAAAGCTATCTACATAACCTTCCTAGTCCAGTGACAGTCAATATTAACATTAATACAACCTAATCTGTATGAAATTAATCCAGCATTTATTTGCTTCAATCTCTCTTGAAAGGGAGGGAAAAAAGGTCAGTGCCTAAATTACAAGATTTAATGTAGCTAGATTAGGTGTATCTAAATAGAGGATCCAGCCACCATGCATAGACTTCAGAGCATTTACCCATCATGAGAATGTTTTGTACTCTGTGTTTGAGCTTCCAGTAAACCAGCTGAAACATAGACACATGGGTAAGGCAAATACAATTAACATAGAGAGCTAGAACTCTGCCTAACAGAACTCTAAAATGCAATTTATCCCACCTCTTTTGTAGGGACAACACTTTGCAGCTTTTAAAAGGGCAGCAGTGCTCCCTTTTGTGCTACTGGCAGCACAAGGGTGGTTTCTGTAAATTCAGACCTGCCAAGGAGTAGCATCATGTCTCCATACTAAGGTTAACACCTTTACACGTGGGACAAGACTGATGCAGTTTGTGGCTTTTCTAGAGAAAATTACCTCAGTTAATATGCTGTGTGAGAAAAACACAGCAGCACCATAAGAAAGAAGCAAAAGGAAAAAAAGAACTGAACAGCACTTCTGGAGAAGTTTGCATGGGATAGGGGGAAGAAATGGAAAAAACAGTTACGGAAAAATGAGACTTTTGGATGAATAGTTCCATTCATTGATTCCTGGACAATATATCATTTCCTGCTCTGAAAAGCAGCCTACTTGTAAGGTGTACACTTGATTTCTATTAAAATATCTCAAATGAATTCTAAAAATGCACAGGAAATTATGGAACCAAATACCTGCTCACAAACAAAACACATCTTAAATTCAATTCTCAAACTGTATGTTATTTGCCAAAAAAACAGCTCCATAATAGGAACAATCAATAAAGCATATTTAGATATTAAAACTCTAACAACAAACTTGAAGAAAATGCTTCCAATAAACATTTTGCTGGTCACGTAAAAACAGTCCTTTCTTTAATTTAGCAGTTAAATTGAGTTATAATAAGACAGCCTAAATAAACATACCCAATGCACTGTTAACAACTCACTAGTCTGTCAACAACTACTGCCTCACACAAATCTATCAGTGTTGAAAAGCCAAGCCACAGGTTGGTTCCATTAAAAGCAATAACATTGCTTGAAGCTTGTTTGAAGAACAATCCTAAAATAAAGGATTGCAATAAAAATACTTTGTGAATTAAAAAAGGATTCTTTGATTCTGAAAAGTTTACATTTCTTTAAAAGCAAATACAACATACTTAATGCAGGACTTTGGTATCTGCCACGTAGACTTGCTTTTGAGAGCTCAAAGCAGGAGCTTCACACATATCCTAACCTATATTTAGCATGTAGGCTGGTATCAAAAGTATGCAAGGTTACAACATTTTGATATCAGTGCAAATCCAAGCTGAGTCTTCATGAAAAGACTTTTTTTGCTATCTTTAATGCCAGTTCCATAGCAACCATAAACTAGTAAATCGTGGATATTTCATGGTAAAGTTTCTTTCTGCAATGACTTATTCTGCCCAGGATTTTCATGATTCTCTCTTAACTCTCTTCTTTCTTCCGTACAACTATGACATTTGACCAAAATCAACACTTTTTGTTCCAGACTGTAAATGGACTCTTCTATTTACAAGCATCTTTTTTGTAAATTTTCTCTTCATCACCAAGTATTTAGCTGCCTAATTTTGCCCTATTAAAAGTTCATTCTTAAAAAACTCCATTAAACCTTTGATGTATCTGCTAGGATAATTTTCAGCGCTCTGATCAGCAAAGCCTTCAGAGACCTTCACATCCAACCACATCCAGCACCTCAAAGTTGCCACTTGGCATGAAGACTATCCCAGAGTTCTTATTTTGAAAACAGAAAGGCAAAACTATCACCAGGGAGAAATAATGTTTTTGCAACGAGTGAGAACTTTGTACGACCAGGTGGGGGAAATAGAAATCCTGCTCCCCAAATTACTGCTAGAATATATGAAGCAAAAATGAAGCAGAAGACAGAAAGGATTATTATTCTCTACTGTATACAAGAAGTCTCTGAAAATATTTGTATCAGTGTTACAATAGAATATAAAATGTAATTTCTAATCTGATTGATTTAAAACATATTTCAATTTCCTTATTAGATAAATTTGCCGACTCCCATAGTTACAAGCTGTAAGAACTGCTTTGAATGTAATAGAACAAGCCACACATCTTCAGAAGCCATCTTCTGTCATTACCTTCTCTCTCACTGCTTTCCTTCATAGCTGTACACTAAGCTCAGAGGAGCTCAGCCACTCTGGGAGAGATGAGCACCTGCTGACTGGGACCCGTACCTCCAACACTGAATTCTTTCACATCTATTAAATCAGCAAAAAAATTGTCACTGGATCATATCTCAAATTATTTTGCATCGTATGCCCCTTTTTTTATGGTTTATTAGAGAAGACAGACCCTTATACTGCACATTACATACCCTAATACTGTGTAAGGACCTGAAATAGACAGAGGCAGAAGTTTGTGATTTTTCTTACATCTACAAACACAGCAGGATGAGAAAAAAGTAGGGAAGGAAACCTTCTGCTTGTTTTTTTTTTTTTGTTTGTTTTTTTTTTGTTTTTTTTGTAAAGTAATTAAAGGATTAATTCCAGACCCATGATCCCTTTTCCATACAGGACACATGCTAGAATCTGAATGCAAAAGAAATAACAGTAACAGGAATGTAGAGATTCTGCTAGAAGATCACATTCAAAAGTTCAGAATTTCCCTAAATCACAAATGTTTCTGCAGTTATCAGCACCCACACAAAAGTAATGAACAGCCTGTTTGTGTACTAACATGAAGTGATTTATCTAGCCCCTCTGAAATATCTAAACCAGTTTATGAACCCCGTTTCACAGTATTGGTTAACAGATTATGGTTATCAAGAAAACCAAATGAATACTTCTCAAGTTCTGGAGTTTTCATTTGCTTTTTCAGGTCTGGAGGTTACAGCAAGGATGTATTTGGATAGCTTGAGACTGCATATATTCGAAAATGAAGCTATTTCTTCAGAAAATCAGAAATTTTGGTTGAGGAGGAGAAATGGGTAGGAAGAGAGAGTATGGTTTCTGCTCATGAAGCATGTGATAACCAGCTGTCAAGCAACTTCCTTTTAAATTCTGGACAGACTTCTCTTTCATGAAACATAACTACCAGGTGAACATAGCTGTTCACCATCACACAAGTTGATTGCAAAAAAAAAGAAAACTGGCAATAAAACAAACAAACTACTAAAACATGAACACACACATGCAACTCCACTTTATAGTATTTCTCTTCCTTGTAAGGAGAGACTTAAACTAAAATGCTTATCCCTCCTGAAAACAGGAAAAAGAAAAATTCCAGGTATTGGATTAGTTCTGCTGCACCACTCAGCAGCAGGAATTTATCAATTAATTCTCCACCATTTGAAACAACTCATCTGTTTTCCTTCACTTATAATTTTGCAGATTTGTAGAAACATTCCCCAGTTAGAAAAAAATGTATTTTCTCCGTAGGCACAAGTACTGTTTTTCATATAGTTCCATTCCGGCAACCAGGTTTCCATAGTATCAAAGACTAAAAAAAGCCAACAGGCTTCAGAGAAATTAATTTTAATATAATGTCTTCTGGAAATCTCTAAACTATACCTTAAAAACTGCGTTTATTTTTATGGAGTCTTAATACCTAACTTCAAGACTTAAGAGCTGGAAAAGGCAGAGTTGTATTACTGTTGCAGTATTTTAATGGAGGATAGGCAGACGCCTGCAAAAGCAAAGACTATGCATAGCTGTGCTTTCTGTGAAACACTGGATGGCCAAGATGGCTGGATGCCACTGGATCACTTCTGGGTGGCCAAGAACTGGCTATTTATAAGCAGCTTATGTTTAAACAAATTTGCTATTTTTAGAGGTTGTGTAGTAGGAAGTCAGGGAAATGCCGGCTTTCATATTCACAAGAAGCCAAAAAGCTCCCTATGGATAGCTCCACACTCCACTGATGTCCCAGGAGCTTTGGCAGCATCCCTCAGAATATAAACGTTGGCTAATTTCTCTTGAAAACAGAATCATCTAGGTCAAAATGCCTTAAGACTGATCACAGAGGACTGAATGGACACAGAACTACTTCTGACTGTTGCTGCCCTTATCACCAAAATTCCTTCCAAATCCTCCTCTCAGAGAAACATAAAAAGCAGTTCTCAGCATCAAATAGGTACTTGTTACATTTTTGGTAAATCAGATAAATAACACCATTTTCTCTTGCACCTTGTGAATACAAGCCTAATATATACCTAACGTAAAATCAAGGGTAAAGAAAAACACTTCCCAGTTTTGCTTGCAGCCTGGTTTTGTATGTCTGAAAACAGCAAAGTGATTTCATTTTTGTCTGCTTTTCAGTCTTATTTTAAAGCATGTTATTTGCTTAAGCGTGAATAACCAAGCTCTTGTAAGAACCAACTTCTTTTTTGTCTGCCCCTTTCCATCTATGCTGACAAAGCTAACAGCTTTATAGATGTATTTTTAGAATAAAATGAGATTGGTTCATCTTTTTTATGATCACACCGAGCACATTCGGAATACCATCATTTCCTGCAGGTTAGAGTCTTCATTTAAAAAAGTAAAAAGAAAGAGCCAAAAGAGTTGACATTTTTCTACAGTGCTTTTGTGCAGACCAAAGCACTTTGAAGGCACAGTACTTTCATTCAACTGCTATTGCCCATTAAAAAATAAAGTAAAAAACAACAACAACAAAAACCACAAAGCCTCACTGACTGAATTTAAGCAGAAAGAAAACAAAATACTTCTCCATCAAGTGAAAATTGATTTGAGCAGCCAGAGCCTGCTCACATACAGCAGATTCTTCAACACTCGCACCAGAGCTGTTCTTCCAAGACCCCACTGTCCAGCTTCTCCAGTCTCTATAGTTACTTGTAAGCAAAAGAGTTTCAAAACCAACACAAAGGAGGAAAGTTGCCTTTGGGCTCTGACAACTTTCAGCTTAAGAAATGTTAGGGGGATGCTTGTGGTTAACAAATACCATTTACAGATGTCACCAAGAGGATTATGACTAACCAGTAAACAGAAATTATCTTTATCCTTTCACAGTTGGTTAAATCAAATTGTGTATCACTTAAATATTCAGATTTAAAAATAGTGGTGCCCAGGCTAGATGTGCAGGATCTGCTCTACCTCTGAGTTACATGTTAGTGAGAGCTCTGCTATGCTTACAATAACCATGTATGTACATGCACACAAACAGCCTCTATATTATATATATGTGTGAGTGCATGTGCACGTGCTGAAACACTGCAGTACTGTTGCAGTTTTGCAACAGTAAATCTCCTTTACAATCTAGTTTGTACAGCTGAACCCAAACCTCAAGGAGATGCTGTCTAGGAACAGAACTGCTCAGAGAGCTCAACCACGAGCCTCACTGTTCCCCTGCTTAATATGCGAAGGCGGAGGCTCACTGCATGCACGGGAGGAGCAGCCAAATTGGCAGCAAAAAGCCTAATATAAGACGGTGATGTAGAGTGGACATTACTCTTTTGGTCCACAAAAAGGCCTATGTTTGACAGGTAAAGACAGCATAAAAAAATGGAAGATTTTTTTTTTTCTCCTCTTACACACAATATTACTAAATTGCCATTGCTTTTACTACAGTAGTAGGATATTGTAGGATATTACTGAAATACTGCATCAAGCTGATGTTCACACCTTTGGGAGGATACGAACAAAGTTTCAGAAAACAACTGCAAAAAATTGCAACGTGATAAACTGTTATTATGAAGACAATAACAATATCTCGGTTTATTTCAGGAAGAGAAAAAAATATCATGGTCTCCATGTAGCTTCCTTAAAAAATTAGATTTATATCTGGTGGCAGAAGCTAGAGAGGTTCACACTAAAAATAAGAAAAAGCTCAGCCACAGGGTAATTAATGAAGCTTATTTAGGGATGGAAAGGTTTCTCGATTGCTAAAGGGACTTAAATCAGTAACAGATGGCTTAGTAAAACCGCACTAATTCATCCAGCCATTGAATACAAATGTAAGACATAACATTGCTATGCTTGCCAAAAATATTCAAAATGACTATAGTCTCATTTGCAACAATGAAGTCAAAACCTTGCTTTTCAGAAAAGTTTTGAAATTTGTGTGAAGTATTTAATGGAATAAAAGAAATATCTAACCTATTGCTAAATATGAAACTAAAGTTACTAGTGTGTGTGTTTTTAATTATTCCAATTATATTAAACATCTCCCTAAATACTTATTGTTACTTCCTACAAGCAGTCAGAGGACAGATATCTTTGTCTACTAAATGATAAAACAATGCTCTTTATAGCAAATTTCTGTCTATTCTCCACTTACCATTACTTAAAGAAAAGTTTGTAGTAACGAATTCTATAAGCCCTTGAGGAAAAAGACATAAAGGAAGTCATACTCCAGACCATTCTGCATGATTCAGTACATGTGCCAACTGAACTATTCTGAAAAACTCTTCTATTATCACCTCTGGTTTTGATCTCCAAATCACATCTTGATTATTATTTTTTTTAAATTAATAATACACTTTTTTATCTACCTTATATTTTAATTTGAATGCAAACAAACAGCTATTCTACTCTGATGACAATAAAATTTCAATTTATCTGGAAAAATAAGTGATTTTATGGCACAAGAATGCAAACTGCATCCCCTCATTTAGAGAACTAAAGCATTATTCTGTTAAAATATTATAGAATTACTTTCACTTGTGAGTATTGATATTACAGTGTTATCAGTTGATATATGTACTGGGACAGACGAAAAATCCCCATACATCATATCATACAACACCTGCAAAAACAGCTACACATTCATAGATAACAACAATAACAAGTAGTTAATAATCCACTGGGTTTTAATTTAGTAAGATAATCTATATTCTACTATAGTAAAACGGAAACAAAAATTCTTCTGACAGACACAAAAAACTCTTTTACACTAATGGATCTCTTTAAAGATAGTTATAGTTGTATATTTCATCAAAGCAAATCTCAAAAACAAACAAACAAAAACCACCAAAAAACAAAAACAAATCAAAGCCCCAAAGCCCCCAAACTCCCAAGATTCTTTGAGTCAATTTGTAAGGCAGCTCTTTTTGAATGGTTTTTAATAGTTCCTCTGTTTATGCTTAGTTTGAGTTCTACACTAAATAAAGTTAATAAAGGTTAGGTACATAAATATTGTTAATGAATAAGAGATTCAGAGTCAGAGCTAATACATGTCCTTCCTGCAAATATATCAAGTAACAAATCAAATCAGCTCATGATTCAATATTTTCTGATGAAGTCTTCACAGGCTGGAGCAGGTGTATTAAAGCAGTTCAGTCATACTCATGAATTCACAACAGCCTACAATGGCTTTATAATTGGTGTATACCTTAATGATGGCTGTAGTTTCTGAAATCCCCCTCTAATGGAAGCCATAATGTTTTAGGTTGCATAGCACCTGCACTAACATGGTGCTTTATTTTTATCTGTCTTTTTAATTGGGCAGGTATTGAGATGAATAGAACGTCAACTAAAAGAAGTGAAAAGAAGCAAATAGGGCTAGCTATACAATCTCTCTCAGTTATAACATTCAAGTCATAACCATACTCCAATTCTGATTGTTTATCAAAGCAATGAAAAATCACATGAATTGATAATTTGAATTGCTTACAAAAATACACATATAATCACAGCTGTCTCTGGCTAACTGTTTCAACTCTAAAACTACTCATACACTTTCCCATTACAATTTATTTGTGCTCTATCCAGAAAAGCCACTAAATGTTATATATTTATCATAAAAAAACATGATCAGGTTTGAAGCAAGGATAAATATATGTATGTATATATCAGAAATTTCATCAAAGAATTAGGAAACACTGTATCTCCATAAGCAAATTTAACATTAATCACTGAAGTCCCATGTTAAAATTAATTGTATAGGTTGGACAAATCAGTACCACGTGGCTTTTCAGAAAAACTGCAAACTTGATAAAAACTGTCAGATGTTAAAGTGTACCAGCCCTCTTCCTCTTCTGTGTACCTGCTGAAGCAAGACAACACCTTTTCTTCCTTTTTTTTTTTTTTTTTTTTTTTGCATAAAGCTTTTATCTGTTCTGCTCAATGTGCATCGCCTTCAGTACTGAACTACTTTAGCATGATCAGTAGCTGTTGTTGAAGTTTTTATCCCCTTTGGAAGTCCAAGAGACCATAATTACACAAGGAAATGATGTTTCTATTCACCTACACTCACGATCCTTCCTGCTTCCAAAGAAAGGATTTATCTTCCTGTCAAACCTGTCTTTCCATACAGCGAGGAAAAAGGCTCTTCTTACCTCCATGACCCCAAGTCATCGAACGTGCTTAAATAAGAGTGAAACATCCGCTCTCCCTTGCATTTCGCCCCCTGCCAAACTGGACTCTCACTTCCTTAAAGCCTGACGCTTTTCGCAAGTGTTATAAATGGGACTAATTAGGATCCTAGTTGCCCATTAACTCCCTTTTTATTAATGTGACATTTATGATAAATGTGTTATATTACTTACAAATGGTTAAGGTGGCACTTACACACACCAACATAAACTTTGGAGTCATGGAAGAAATCATTTGACAGTAAGACAGACTAACTACACCAGTTATGATAACCATGCACTGCAGCGTAGAGTACATTCAACTCTGACCAGTTCAACACAAGAAATGAAGAAGTCTGGCATTCATAAAAGGGCAGGTGTACTGGTCATCTATATTTCAACAGCAGCATCTTTTTTGCATCAGTGTAAATACCCTCAAGCATGGCTCTCTATAGCTAGGCAGCATTGTGCACTACACAAGTAGCTCATAAAACAGGAAGGAAAAAAAAAAACAACCCTGCATTTTATCCAACATAAAAGTCTTCAAAACCATCAAAGTTGTGATTTCTCAGTATTATTGTATCCTCTTAATTAAATTGAAAAATTCAGAACAGAATACCCTGATGAACATAAATTACATAGAAATAGATTTGATTTGTGTGTAACAACTGCTTCTTTCAAAATTAATTACAAATATGCTGGCCTGTGTAAAGTATGGATTAATGCCCTGATTCAGCAATACATGTGCGTGTTTAACTGTTCTTCCAGGCTAAGGCTAGGAGATGATTGTCTGGACAATTAATTCTAGTTCTTTCATTTGCAAGAAAACTAGTAAATCTTTGAGCAGAATTAGCTATCCGAGACTTCTTGAATCCTTTCAGAGAGTTTAAAAAAATCCATATGCGTAGTTTTCATCCTGTAATCCTATCTACTAAGGTACACGTTATTCACCATCAAATCTATCTATGAAATCATCCAGTACAGACTATTAGAAAGACTTTCTACAGATTAAAAGCCTAACAAGAAATCAATTTCTAAAACCAAAGCATTGTTAACAAAAAACAAACAAACCAAACCAACACCTGGTGTCAAAAATCATAGTTTTGAAAGCATCCTTGCACAGAGGACATATCAGTACAATTTATAAGCCATCATCAAGCAGTTTGCTATACAGTCATTCTCAAGTAAACAAACAATAAGAAAAATGTACGTTGAAGGCACAGATAAAAATGCACATCTATTTACTTTAAAAGTCTGCTAAGCCTGTTCTTTCATTGTTACAACTATTTAAAAACAATCATCATGGGAGATCAAGGCATGCAACAAATGAAAGGTGTATATTCTGTCCTCTCCTGAATGGAAAGGCCAGGTCTGTAGAAATAAATGCTATGACATCAGTAAATAGTTTAACAAAATAGATATTTGTACCTGAAGAAGGGGAAAACAAAACAAAACAAATAGATTTTGCAGATTTGAACCACCCTGAAAGACCTATTTTCAAAGAACCACAGTATCACTTTGTTAGTCGTGGAGGGGTTGTGGGGAAAGAGGAAGAAAATCCCCAAACATGATTTTGTTGCAAACTGCCAGGTAACACTAGAAAGGAGTACCAACTATTACAACAAAACCTGACATCCCAACCAAAATTCCTCCAAAATACATAAAGTGATGACATTTTTGGTATGACTGAAGATATTATTTAAATGTGTCATTTTTATAAAGCAGTTTATATAGTAATCTATCATTCTCTCTATATATATATTTGTATGAGTACAGTGCACTGTTGCAAATATTTAATTTCAAGCCAAAGTCTTTTGCTTTATTCTCCATGGTTTCCCAACAGCACTAGATCATTGATGTTTCTGATTGCAGAAACAGTTGCATAAGAAGCCATTAATTTTGGTGACTCTTTAAAAATATTTAGAAGATCACAGAATTGATAGCCTGCCATAAATACAGAAATTAAACTAAATTTGAATTCAATAACGCCAAGAAAAATCAAAATCCCCAAGTTTCTTTGCTACTGTATTCCCAAATGACAAAAAGCATAAATAGAAACTTCCTAGGCAACCTGAACATTGTTCTTTTTACTGCTTTCCTCAATGCTGCATGATATTTAAAAATAGATAATGTGAAATACGTTACCGGTGTTAGTGCACTGAACTTGCTGTTTCAAAAACATCATACACTTTTTCCAAAGTAAATTCGACAAAGGGAATATCTGTCCCCAGCAGAGCACTAACAATTAGATGTCACGATCTCCTACCTCGATCAAAAAGTCCCCGGTTCTCAGGCCAGCTTGCCATGCTACTCCCCCTTCATCCACAGATTCCAAGTACTGCAAAGCAGGAAAGGCTGGAGTTGGGGTGAATTCTTCAATTGGTGTGTCAGCTTTAAAAATAAATACCACATTAAAAAGATAGTTAGGGAATGCTTGCAAATACCACTTGATTAAAGGCCTATTATTGGCCATTCAAATTTATGGTTTAAAAATGGTGGGTGCTAAAAGTAAGAGGACTCTGCCTCAGAGAATATCAAGATGCTGGGAACAGAGCGCAATCTCTCTGCAATAGCAATCCACAGGTCTTCAATTCAGAGAGAAAAATGCATGCTGTTTTACTGACAGAAATTAAATCAAGCTGTATAGGGCAATAGCTGGATTCTGAGTATTCCAGGACTACTTCATGTAAACCTTTTGTATGCCTAGCAAAATGCTTGTAACTCTGGAAACATCCAACTAGAAAGTAATTATTCCCTGTAGCCAGAAGAGAGCATCCAGCTGAACTAGGGGGAGAGGAGTGGGTAACAGGATGAAAGAGATCAAAGTAATTTTTTCTTCTAGATTTAGATGTGTATTACAGAGAAGATAACAGAAGAAAGCACTTTTACGGAAAGGAGGCACAGCAGGCCTTGTACCAGCCCTCTCTCTCTCTGTCACGTACACAGACAAGCAGAAAAGTCCTTGGGTCTTTCACCTGAGGTGCCCCCACTGTTACAGAGAAATTCAGGGGGAAGTAGTTGGACTTACACAGAGAGAGTAACCTCTGCTTAATGCAACTCATGCCAATGGGTTAACTAAAAGGTAGTACTATTGGCTTTCCTAGCAGAACTCCAAAAATATCAATTTAGCTAAAATTAGAAAAGCATTTACAACACTGAAAATCTATGGTGTCACTGGTTTGGGGGTGCGGGAAGGGGGGGAGCAAAAATGATGTCCCAAGAATGAAGATATGGAATATTTTTCATGCTCAAGCAAAGCAAGGGAGAACCCATGGAAAAATGAGGGGGAGCAAGAGATGGGACATACCATCATATATATTTTTTAAATACAAAAGGAGCAAACTGGACTGAAAGTTAAAAAGCAAAGCATTAAATAGAATGCTTTTTTTAACTCCTGAGAATGCCGTTATTTTAGATTTTAGTCTACAGAAAAGTAACATGCAATTTAACATATGAACAGCTTTTAAAATGAGCACACTACAGGCCATGCAACATACGTGCAGCTTCTGAAGATATAAAAAAAGATCATATTTTCATACTAAAACTGCACCAATGTCACCTTGCAGAAGATCCACACCTATTTTAAACAAAACATCACTCTCTTGTCTATTTCTATTCAGAGACCTATTTAAACAGACTGACATTTGAAATAAAGAAGCAGGTTTTATAAGGAAAGCAGGTTTCCCATAGTTAGGTAAACTGCATAACAAAACAGATTAATGACAAAATATTACATATACCAGCACAGTAAAAATACAGACAAAACTTTCTCCCCCCAAAATGATTATACAGTGCTTCTCCTATGTAAAAACGCAAAATGCTTCAGACAGAAGCCACTAAAATCCATCTGAGTAGTACAGCATACAGAGAATCCTGTTGTCTAGCAACCAAGTGCACCAAGAATAATTCCTGCTTATATTCAGAGATGTATAAATTTCTTCATGCCCGTGCACATTACACATACACACACAAAAGCACATACCTTTTGCCCCTCTGAGCACAAATCCAAATCCTTCATTGTCTTTTTTCTGCAGGACCACTGCCTTTTCTTCTATTATGCAGTCACTGTAGAGAGAATTCCGAGGATAGCGACCATTATTACATCCCTTCATCACCACTGTAGTAGCTGCTCCTCCAGTGTGCAGGTTCATCATCATCACAGCCCGTTAATCAAATAATATTGCAGTAACCAAGCATGGGAAAATATATAACAAATAGCAGCAGGAAGATGACAAAGACTAAGCCTGATGATAAAAGAGAACATGACAATGCAACTTAAAAAGAATAAAAAAGGCAGAGAGGAAAAAGAAAGAAGAAGAAATCATGCATGGTGGTTTGTGTTCTATATGAATGACTGAATGAACATGTGATCATGTAATCTGTGGGCTAGCTAGGACTCTAAAAGGAAAAAAAGTAAGTGAACTGAACGACAGTATCATTAATAAACTCCTCAATCGTGGATGTACCAGATGCATCTTCTAGTGAAGCCAAAATGAAACCAACCAGAAGAAAAATGAGGCAGCATTTTAAATTTAAAGATAATATATTATGATTTTATATAAGCTAACTAAAAGGCACAAATATATTCTGAAAGCTATGCCTTGCATCAAAAGCCCTTTTTCAATCCTATTGAATGTTGCATGCTGCAAGAATCCCACATGATCATCTGACAGCCTACAATGCTAACAACGTGCAGCTGCCTTGGCGTCATCAAGCACAAATTTCCACAGCATCAAGAATCTGCATAATTGAAATAGTAACAAGACATGCACAATCAGGAAAACACATTTCTAAGGAATATTTCCCATCTCCTGAACAACAATTAATATTAGAAAACAAGGCGATGGTTTAAAGGACTATTTATGTAAGCAGCATGCCCTTAAAGAGAAAGTAGCCTTAAGAATCTTACTGTCATTGGCTAAGAAAAAAGTAGACAGGGGATGAAAAAAATGCATAAAATCCATGTTAAAATGGGACCTCTTATATACAAAGAGCAACCTGTAAAAGCCTTGAATTGTTTTGTGTCTTTCATTAAACATTTGATTACTAAAAATAAGCTCAAAATTAAAAAAAAAATAATAAAAAAGGGGAAAAAAGATTTCGAACATTCTTTTAGGTATAAACTCACTACACAGCACAAGTTGCAAGGCATTCTTCTGAATAAAGACAGTGTCAGGGGTTAAGTATTCACGAATCGTAAGCACTGTAAAACACTAGTAAGCTGGCTTTAAAATATTTACACAACTGGTAAAGACAGGAAGAAGTATAAGCAAGTTTTATTTTCTTTTCCTGATTTTGTATTAGCCAGCTAATGCTTCCACTGGTCTTGTGCAGAATTTAGTCACAAAAGCATTCAATACACAGTAAGTGACAGGAAATGCTTCATTGCCATTAATAATCCAGAAGGGGAGGAGGAAAGTAATTAAAGAAAAATTGGTGTGACCTTTTTATTTAAAGCTCTTAACAAAGGCAAGGATGATGAGATGGGGACACCAATGGACAGCCTCCAAACTCCAGACCTCTCACGCATCACAAACCATTCTTTTGGTGACTTTCCAACTCTAACTGAGGGATACAACTTCTTGTTACTCCTAAAGTGGTGAGCTAATTATGGCTTCCATACTACAAAGTACTTAAACGTTATTGAATGGAATAACTCATGAATTAAAGCTACCGCAACGGTGACTTCAGCTTTCTGAGCAACAGATGACCTCCATAAATATCAACAGCTTTTGAATGTGTTCTCTCACCTGCCTACTATTTACCATATAATTCAGACATTACCTTTTCTTACAATGAATACCTCTGCTGTGGAAAGGTTATAATAATAAAATGCATATTTCTCAAGAAAGCCAAACACACTCCTGTTCAAGATACCAGGGCGGGATGGCATCTGCAACTCGCAGAACCCATACCATAGCGCTGAAGCCCTCCAACAATGCCCTAGAGTTACAGAAACAGATATCGTACAAGTGTACTAACATATTTTCAATTCACTATCACATGTTCAAGGTGGGACTCCATACTTATCCCCTGAAGAGCTAACAGTAAAGCTGTCTTTAGTATTTTTCTTCATATGTGTTCAAATTAATAACACCCATTTCCTTCAAGTTTTCTTCAAAACAATCAACAGCTTAATAGAAGTTAGAAGGCTTTTGAGAACCTTGTCACAGAAAGTATTGTTCAAAGAATGCCCCTTGTGTCCCCTGTCCAAACCCTTCTCTCATCTGAAATAGTTAATGTAAGGAATTCAGAAGCCTATTATCTAGGGACCTTAACAAATTTTGCTCTTATTCTTTATTTTTTGTCAACAAAACAAAACAAATTCATAATATCATTCATTAAAAAGATGAAATTCCAAAAACAGATCATGGAAAACTTCTTGGGTGCCATTCACCTGATCAATGTTACATATCTATGCCCCCGTTCAAAAAAAGAAAGAAAAAAAAAAAGGGGGGAAAAAAAAGAGCATTTAGGGTCCATTCACCATCAATTCATCCATCAATTAATGAAATGAACAGGCATTTAGGCATTTTCAAAGTATGCTTACCTGACTATAACATAGACATATATAATTGTTCAGACGAAAAATATGACAAGCAACTATGATTTGCCCTTCCTGTACAGCATATTTATTGTAACTAACCAGGTTTAGACCTCAATTTACACATAGCAGGTGGGAATACTAAACTGACAAAATGTTACAAAGTTTTGTGTTTTACATGGAAATGAAAGAGAAGTAGAAGCACAACATGAATGTTTGGTAATAAAATGTACAAATTGATCTCTACTACTTGACAAATACAGGCTTATAATACACTGTTCCAGTGATGTACTACTTAGGGAAAACTTCATCACAGCCTTTAAAGCAAAAATGTAGGTTTAAAAAAAAAAAAAAGATGTGTAGCCATTTCTTTTCATTTATGTGGTAGAAGAAGGGAACATGCAATAATCTTATGGTACAGTTTAAAGTTGTTTAAAGGAGTCACAGCAAGCAAATTGATTCCCTACTCCAGTGTTGCACAGCCAAGAACTAGAGGCAGAAGAAGAATGGAAAACCATTGTGCACACACAAATGAACTGAATTTGCAACCTGTACACCCCTTCTCCCACCAAGCTCCCTCACACCCCAGGGCAGGAGGAAGTTTTTGCAATATTGCTTTTTGCTTGCATTCCCTTTTCTTAGTTCCAGACTGGACATATACGCTGAAGACAAGTGGAAGGTCTGTTCACAGTCTACTTGGTCCTGGCAGGCAAAGTGGTGCCAAATGTAAAAGTAGGTCAAATTTTCTCACAACCAGCCTTGTTGGCAGCAGTTTTTCTGATCCTGAAGGTGTAAGCACTCAGCAACAGAATGCATATAGGTTTCAGCTATCAGTGACAAACAAAGGAGACATCCTGTTACAAGCCTGTTCAGAGGTCTGATCTCAAACAGGAAGAAGAAGCGTTTCTAAGCAGATGCTTTGTGTATAATGTGTGGCTCTACATGAGGCTGAATGGTCCCTGCTATCTGTGATATATGTCAAATTTCAATATGTAAAAATCTTTAAAGTCAATTTCTATTCTATCTCAAACTGAAATTAAACAGCGTCCATTTCACAGTAAAGTTTTCAGAATAATACTAGTTCTATACTATGATAATAAAATTAGTGATTTTAAAATCAATAGCTCATTATTTACATAGGCGACACATTACTTTAACTTTGGGCTGTATAAATACAAGAATCATTACATACAAAGTTAAATGCAAAATACATCTATAAAATGCAGAATATTTCTGCATGTGGTACTGTGACAAATCTTAAACATAAAAACTTTAAGCCTTCCCCAAAAAAAGTCAATCTAAAACCACTTTTGCTCTATAAAACACTAAATATTAGAAGATATACTTGTTCATGTAGCTTCTCTAACACTTCAAGGCTCAAGAACTGTGCACAGCTGTTAGACTTTCCATAATTTTATAGCCTTACCAATTGAGAAAGGGAAATAAAAAGACTGGTCAGACAGACAGCTGTGATTTGAACTCAGAACTCATTCAACATAAAAGCCATCATTTGTGTAGACTTTTCAAGACAGCAAGAAGTTCTGCTTCACTAACAGCCCATTCAAATAATACCTGAGGTAGGAGGTAGAAGTGTTAAATCCTTCATAAAGACCTTTATGAAGAAAATAAAGGTTGAAGCACTTGATGGAGGCAGAACCATGAAACTTAGCTTCCATTTCACAACTAGAACAACTACACCCCATCTTAAAGCATGAATTACTCCAAAACAAAAGTCAAAACACTAAAATACAGAGATGGAAACCATCACAACTGTAGAATATGTTTAGGCAAGTTTGTATTGTGTGTATCATTGCCGATTTCAATCTGAAAAACAGCACATAGAGTACACTCCAGTGGAGATAATCATCATTACCTGGAAACAAAAATAGTTACTTGGTCTATTGTCAATCTCTCCTTAAGGTAGAGAAAAAAAATGAATTTAAATGGGAATTATTTTGTTTATTCTCTCCAATTGTGCAGCCCTTAGAAATATCACCTAGGTCTAAATTTTCCAGCATTAACAAACTGGACTACCATTTTCTAAGGCAGAAAAGTTATCCAATGGCTCACACGTGAGATTCAGACAAGCACAGCTGTGAACAATGGAGTAGCCTTCTCAGCCCACAAACCCTTCAGTCAGATGGCTTGCTCTACCCATGAATGAGAAGTTATCCTCATCAAGTTCATTTCTTTCAGTAGGTGATGCAAATCAAAATAATTTTTTCAAACCTTTTTTTATGTCCTCTCTGCAGCACTCCTGCAATTTCATTTTTCTGGGAAAGATCTACTCAATACACAGCCAACTACATGTTAGAAGAATCAAACTACAGCCCACCCTCACCCAGAAAAGGAAAAGCCTCTTTTAATCTTCGCTAGATGCAATAAACAATACCTAAACCTTTTCATGAATTGATACACAATATCTGAAAAGCAATTGCACCAATTCCTTCCGGGATTAGACAGTCAATTTACGGAGGCTAGGTTCAAGCCCATAGAAGGATATGTTGGAAATCTATTCAAGAGGAAGTCTTTATTGCATTTTCTGCCAGTCAATCCCAGTTAAAAGCACACGAAGAATGTTTTCTCTGAATACTTACTGTTGGGGGAAGTTACCTGTCTTGATACCATGTAAAATTGAAATGATGTGTACAACAAATCTTATTGTAACATATAGGAGAATTCCAGTGGAAAAAAACTTTTCCTGTCATTGCTGGAAGGGGTCAGCTTTTCCATTAATAGTCATCTACTGTAATGACTTCGGGAAAATTGGCTAATTCTAGTAATTAAGGCCTTCAAGATTAATGAAGACTCTGTATTTGATTGCTCATGATTCTTGGACGTTGATCATCCAGCTGAGGGCCTTACAGAACTTTCACAGCTCATGTAGCACTCAGAACAGGAATTACTTGTTCAAGAGGTATTAGCTACAACAATAAGCACGCTTTTTTGCACAGCAAATGGAAAAATACACAGATGGTCCCCACCTAACCCACTTACAAACCAAACAGGAACAGCAAGAGGTAGTCAAACATATATCCAAACTCACAGTAATCTCTCTGTAATATGCGGCTGTCCCATGCAGAGATTCCCTTATGTGATGATATCTTTTACTGCATTGTAATGCAATTTGTATCCAAAATTTTCTTGTTTGGTAAGGAATAGCCTTGAACAATAACAGGATACTATGCTAAAGAATAATTCACAACTCAGTGCTACTGTCTTCAATAGAATCTTTTCATAGGTTCTCATGATAATGTCTTAAATAACTAGTAATCATTTCTGTCTATTTTGGGGAAACATTTTATCATTTTTCAGAAGGTGTTTACTTACTCTATTTTGCTTTTCTCAACTATTTATTCC
Organism: Anser brachyrhynchus; assembly: GCF_964034855.1. Classification (NCBI taxonomy): domain Eukaryota; kingdom Metazoa; phylum Chordata; class Aves; order Anseriformes; family Anatidae; genus Anser; species Anser brachyrhynchus. Next base: position 17,884,659 of record NC_137699.1, on the reverse strand, counting down.
CATCTTCCAACAATACTGGTTTTTGTAAGCAGCATACACCAAAAACACATGCGTAATATTTATGCTGTACAACTGATCAATCCTGCCAATATCTTTTCAGTCATAGAAGACAAGTCTAAATGATTTTCCTTATTCTGCAGAAGAACATATGCTTATCTGGAAGTTTATAGCAAAATGTAATTGGGAGAAGGGCTGCATGAAAATATTTTCAAATACATACTTGATAACTACCTCCATCTTATACTCAAGGTAGACTCAACTTCTCATTAGAACAGAAATATGGGGGACATACTAAATTTTAAATTGATAAACTCCTTATTAGGAAGTGGAAGATAGCAGTGCAAGGAATATTGATGATGGAACAATAATTAAAATGTAAAGAAGAAATGAATAGAATCACACAGAAGAACTGAAAACACTGGCTCATCTTTTCTGCTCTTCAATATCTGAGGTCATGAGATTATCACAATAGGATATTTCAGGAAAAACACTGCTCCTGTTCTGATGCTTACTACTACTCTTGCATTCCAGCTTGAGAGGTGCTCTTAAACTGCAGCATCCAGTGACAGTATCTTTACTAGCATGTTCAGCAGTTGAATGTTTCACAGCCTTACTGGCACAGCTGGCACTCAAACAAACAAAACAGAGAAGGAAAAAAAGGGCCAATGCCCCTGCCTTTCCACTGCTGTTCTCTCTCACTTTATTATCTGGCATATAAATTCAAATCGCAATAGAAAAGATGTAGTATAATTCTTCCTCAGCCAACATAACATTTCCTCCATGGCTGAAAGGCTAAATCAGCATATCTTCTCCAGCTGGCTGTGTTCAGGCCCCATAAAGGAATGGGAAAGGAAATGAGGATGCTTTGGCAATACTCTATATACTTCCGTTATCTATATATTCATCTTTCATATCTCTTGTATCAGTGCTGTTTCTACAGAGTTCAGTAAGCATCACTTCGGTCATGAGAAGTGCAAGGCTGTGTATTTTCCATTTAAATTAATTTGTTGAATAAAGAGGTATATGCCAAAGTGTAACACAAAGGAGAAACACATAGGCGTTCCCTAATTTCTATATTTCACAGGTCTCCTTTCCACTGTGAGGACATTACAGACTATAGCAAAGCCTGACAGCATAAATAATTTTTTCCACTTAAAAAGATGTTTCACATTTTTCAACAAGTAGTGAAGTTGTCTTTACGGGATTTTGAATACTTGATAACCTGAACAGCTCTTCCCTAAGTTACCAAAAAGAAAAAATATCAGCTACAAAGTGATTTTTTAAGCATTAGAAAGTCGGAAAGATTATGCTGTTTTTTTTCCAGCCCTATGATTGACAGAGTTGCCCAGAAGATTAACCAGCTATAGAAGAGGCAACCTATTCTAAAGAGAGTAACAGTGCTATATACCACCATGAATTTGTGCTATAAGACATTTCAAAGAAATGCAGCTTTTAAAAGAGAAATATTAAATTTTAAGACACAGACAGAAGTTACGCAATTTTTCTTTATGTAGAAGCAAGAATAAACTTTCTCCCTGTATATATGTGTGTGTCAGTCCACATTCTTTTAGCCAGCCTTCAATTGCACATATTCTTTGGTGTGTAATGAGAAGGTATTAGGTAATCTGAAATAATACCCAAGTCAGTTATTTGGCTATTTTTTTCCCTCTTTTTTTTTATCTTAAGTTCCTGAAACTCTGATCAGTAAAGTAACATAGTGGTATGGCAAAATGGGAAGTCAAACAAATTCCTGGAAATAAAAATCATCCAGAAAAATCTGATATGGGGAAATCTCGGGATAGGGTATGAAGTAAATGATGAGGTCACAATCCTATATATAGATATAACACAATGAGTGTATATAGTCATCATCTTTTTTTTTTTTTTTTTCCAAAAAGAGAAATATTATTCTCTTGCATTTATACTGGTAGGGAGAAAAAAAAGCATGGTGAGGGGAGGGTGGTGGCAAAGTGAGATTAAAAAATGAAAAGCTTCATTCCCTTAATTAATTAATTTCATTTGCATTTAAAAAATGAATAGTCAATTCAAGTACCTCACAAGACAAGGTAAAAACTAAACACTAAACGTTTGGGTAGGTGTCATTCTAGTACACAACATGAGGGTTTTATAATACAGAGTCCTTCCAACCATTTCATACAGCTGTTCTATCAGTCACATTAGTATTTTGGGCTACAGCACACACCACTTATACCTGATATTCAGTGGCAATTTTCAGTTGTAATTATCAAGCATTTGAGCAACCTAAGCCTGCACTATGAAAATATTAATATTCATTGCTCATACTATGAGCCTTGAACAAATAAACAGACTGTACAAATACATACATATGTTTAAGTAACCAGAATATTTCTCTTTCCTTATTGCATTTGTCTACACAAATCAGTTGCAGTTCTAGCCCCTGCTATTATTACCACGAAAGCACACAGAAAGAAGAATTTTATCTCTAAGCATCTTAATAAAGTATTTACACAAAAGGAATAAATTCAGCTATTAATAACAACACTGACTCTCTATATAGATTTTTTATTCAATAATTTTCCAAATGTTTTTGCTAAAGGTAGTCCATATTCTCACAGCAACCACAGTAACAAGGAAAATAACTTGTTCAAGGTTAGCAAATAGGACAATTAAAAAAGGTAGAACCAGTGATGTAAATCTAGATTTATTCAGATTTAAATAATGGTATGAACATACAAAAACATAACTATCTACATCAATAAAGATCTTCTCTAGCTGACGCAGCATCTTAACTAGTTCATGAAGCCTGATAATCTCTATTCTTATCTCAGAGTTGGCACACATCAGACAGGACTTGGAATTTTTTTCTTCCCTTTTTAGCAAAAGCCAATGTAATACAAGTACAGCCATGCTGGGTCAGACCCAACGTCCTGTCTCTGCCAAAGGCCAACAACACAGAAGGGTGCAAGAGAAGGTCAAGCACGTTTGGTGCTTTACTAGAGCATTCCACCAGCCTCCAACTAAGCTGGACTACTTACTCCTTGTCTTACTGAAAAGCAAGGCCCACCTTTTCCCTTCTTCTTGTGCAGTATTGTCATCATATTTTGGCACATTTCATGGTAATGCAGGGGATTGTACCAGCCTTCTTCAGAATCTCTTGACTGGTGTTTCTATAGTACAATTTAGTTAACGTTCCTGACTTCAGCTTTAAACTTCAAACTAAATTTAAGGGATCCCTCAGGGTTTCCATCAAGCCCTGTTCTCTAGGAATTATCTTCCTCCTATCCTGCATTTCCTGGAATCTAACTGCAGCACTAGCCACAAGAAATCCGAGCAGGCCCGACTGTTCATTTCAGCTTTACAGACATGAGTATGTCACTTAAAGTTCTACATTGTACAGAAGTGCATAGAGCTTTATTCATCAGTGTTAAAATTCCTGTAAGATATTATGATACTTGCATATAAGGCATATGTTACAAATAACTTTCAAATTCTGGCTCAAAACAAGCAAGGTATTATCAAATGCATAGAGTTAAGTTTTTTTCCAAAAGTATTTCCTCACTTTTTTCTTCTCTGAGAGCTTTAGAAGACAGTACAGAGTGTTGAAGTTATATTTTTTAGGCTTTTACTGTAAAGTGAAGAGGGGGTTTCAATTAGAGCTTAATCTGCATACATACCTTTAAAAAATCCTGGCTAATTACCATATTATTTTACAACCTCATTAACGTTGAAAAGGAGGCAGCATTTCTACCTTTAATCTGAAATATATTCCCACCTCGAACTATTTCTCTAATTACACTAAACCCTTCAGTTATTTTAAGCCTACTCCAAATTGTGTTTGCTTATCTGCAAACCAGCTTGAGAAATGTCCATCCTAACAGTTTTTCTGTCTAACAGCATCATAGTTTTCAGTAATTCTGTCAAAGCATGGCCAGTTTAGGCCACAACTTTGGTAGCAATAGCAAACAATCACTGACTTTACAGATACCAGCTGATGAAGAGAAAGAGTTCTGTGTTATTTAAAATGGCAGTTACTTTTCTTAATTAAGTTAATGTTCAACTCGAATCTCTCCATATTGCCCCCTTTCCTTGCTTGCTGGTTGAATTGCAGCTTAATTTCTGGAAATACACAGCATTTATATTGTAAGTATTGGAGACGGTAAAAATTTTGGTTTAGCATTTCAAGTAACTTGGGTGCCTAACTTAAGATGCATAGAGTTTAATTTTAAGTGTATTTTAAAATTCATGTTATTTGAGTTGTTCACAGTAGAGATATAAACCACCTCTGCTACTACTTGCACCCTTACAACTTGTCTACAAATCTGACAGTGCTACTCTATCAGTCATTGGAACTGCTAGTTTAAAGGATCACACAAGCTGCTCAGTATCAGCCCTAGTTTTCAATGGTAGCATAAAACTCTTTATTCTGAGGCCTGTTATCTGCACACAACATGCTTTTTTATTTCTCAAATAAATTAGAAGATACATAGGTAAGAGTCTTTTATTTTTATTATTATTTTTTTTTCCCCCTGAATATGCAGATACCACTATTTGCCAGTGCATGTACTTAACTTAAGCTTCATTATTCTTCTGTTGGGAAATTTTCCATGAAATCAGTTTTAGTGAAATGTTTACCTCTTAAAACAAATCTTTTGTCCATATTTTAACAAAGGCTTAACTTAGACTAAAGATTATTTCTCCAGAATGCAAGGTGCAATGCTGTGTCAGAGTGTGTAGGCACCCTGCAATATCACCAGCTCTTCTACCAGTACATCTGCCCATCGTTCACATCTAACATCCCCACCCATATGCCACAGCCTCTGAGGACAGACCTAGCGTCCAAAAGGCTTGGTAAGGAACTGCTCTATTTGTCAGGTTCTTGGCATTCATCAGTGGTATAAGGTACAGGTTTAAGTCAAAGCAGTCTATCAGAGACTGAAGCACAGATGAACACCGACACCAGCTTGCTTGCTCTTTAGCAGGTCCCTCATTTTAAATTGGGTGGAAGCAGAGCCCACAAAGAAATACAACTCCAGAACATCAATTTTGTCCTAAGACAAAGCAAGACATCCTCCTTCCATCAGCCTTAATGTTTTTCACAATGGAAGAACTTTACAGTGACCCCGTTCTGACTTCCTGATAGCTTCTTTTCTTTCTTTTTTTTTTTTTTAACAGGAAAAAATGACGTGTTGCCTGCCAGACACCCTTAGAATTTGCCATGTAGAACAAATTTACCAAAGACAACAAATATTTGCGAACTCTGGCTAGAGGGAGGAAGAAAAGTGATTTAAATTTTTGCTCCCTCTGGAGGAAAGCCCAGAGTACAAGCTCAACTGCTATTTGTTCCTCTTGGCCTGCCAAATCTTAAAAATGCATCACTTACAATCAGAGGCACCATATGTCAGCTTTTGCTCATCTAGTGACTAGGTGAGAGGAACGCAGCCAGAGGTGTAACAGGGCAGGGAACTAAAGGTCACACAGAGGAAGCTAAGTCATCACAGTGGAGGCTGGGACACACAAATGTAAAACAGTAATTGTTAGAAACTTATTCATTCTAATTTTCTCAGAAAACCAAACATTTTATCTCCTGTTTTCTTCTACTCTACCCTTGCATTTAATTATGTGGCTCCTGCGTCTAACTAACCTGGTATCACACCCTCACAATCTTTTCTTGCGTCCTCACCTTCTGGAATTTCCACTCCTTTTCCCTATTTATTTTTTTTTTATGTATTTTTACTTCTCTCTTACTTTAATTCAGAAAACTTTATTCCTCCCCATGCAGAGGACATAGGCTATAGGCTGCTATAGGCTGCTTTCAGTTCCATCACCTAAATCTGTCCTGTCCTCCAGCAGCCTGCAGGAGAAGTGACAGAGAAAATATTGCTGAACTTGAGTGCATCAATGGCTCTGCGGGAAATGGCCCATGTACCCAATCAAGGCCTTGACAAACTGGATCTTCTGTACCTATACTTACACTGTTTAGATTTTAAAATTGTGAAGAATTATACACTTTTCTTCAATGTTGCTCTTGGAAACTGTTTCCCTTTAAAACTCTTTCCTTTAAAACACTTTACCTCTAAAAAATTACCCCTTCCAGCCCAGAAAATGTCTCAAAAATTTTAATTACTAGTTGCAAAATTATTAGTTGCTAAAAGCAGGATCTTCCTGAAGTGCTTTTAAAAACTTTACTATTAAGATAGTAAACAACTTAAAAATGCACTTACCAGTTCACGGAAACTCCCACCACTCACCGTGGAGTATTGTGTCTTACTGTAATTGCATTAGACTTTAATATGCATCTTCATGCAATTATAGCGCAGATTTGAACAAAGAGATACTACAGTTCAGATACATACATACATGCCCTCTTTACCTACTATTTTAGCAACTACTTTAAATATTATCTGTAGTCACCAACATAAAAAGCTCAGTTGTGGCAGCATAAAACAGCAGGGGAGCCAAAGTGCAAAGTTGTTTATTAGCAAGTCAGATAATTTGCATTAGAAATTAAGTAATAGTAAATGAAAGACTTCACATTTTATATCTCCGCCTGTTTCACAAAATGCTACAATGACTTAATTATTGCTTAAACATATATTTAAATTCCAAAATTGAATTAAATTACATTCTTCAAGTTGATGAGGCACAAAGTATTAAAAATGAGCTGCCCTTGTCTTTCTACCACACATTAATAAAGAAGTTCAGCACAACCAGACTATTATACTCAAAGTAAGGAAACTAATTCAGTACAGGCATCAGGCAAGCCCCTCAAATATCTTTAGATATAAAAGAACAGTTAACACCAGAAAAAAACGTTTTACACTTTTTGCATTTCACAATTTGGTTAGTGCTACTTGTTCCCTATGCCTGAAAAACTCAAGAGCAACCCATGTGCAGAGATTTTATGCCCTTAAAATCTCAGCAAGCATTCAAATGTAAACACATCACTACATCAGGTGAACACACATTATAACTATGAGCATTTTCAGATATTTTTACCAGCATCTCCTTGACAAAGTTCGAGCCTCATATTAAAAAACAAGCAAACAAAACCCCCCACAATTATTGTTTACTTCTTTCCATCAAAGAAAAGGAAACCAAGGATAATGTTTAAAACCTATGCCAGCACACTGTAAGATTCCTTTCAAGTTATTATCAAAGAGATGAACTGAAGAGTACACACTTCACAGAAAACATTAGTACAGCAGAACTGGTACCATCCAACAGAAAAACAGAAAAAGCCAGTTATGTCAATACAGAATCCCTTTTTCTGGGTAACGACATTGCTATCAGAGTCTCCCTCAGACTCTTCAGGCATAGGGAGAACGAACGTGAAAATGTGGCCAGCAGAATACAAAAAAATAACAAAGCTCTTAAACGTTCCTTCAATTTTGGTAAAGACCCATTTGCCAGTATTTAACGGATTGCTGCTGAAAGCTGCACACAAGCAAGCAGCCCTCAGCAAGTACATCTGCTCGATTCCCTGCCCCATGGGAACGGTACCACTGCTGAGCCACAAGCAGGAAAAGGTCCCTTCACTTCCTCTCTGGTGCCAAAGACCTCGTGACTTGCAAGGACCAGAGGTCTTCAAAAGGTTTCCATTCATTTTAAATGTATATTTATCTATAAAGTCATCAATAATTGCATTTTTTCCACGAGTAAGGCAATATGTATATCTAAAATTTCCACATGATGCCAAATATCAAACCAGATCAAAGGATTTCAGCATCAAATTGAGAGCTTCCTCTAAAAAACCCCACAGTGTAATTATTGTGTCACGCCTGATGTTTAAAGTATTAATACAGCTGCAATTACATCACAACTTTGGGATGAGGACTGAGATATTCAACAGGTAGATTCTCCAGGTTGAAAAAGAAAAATATAAGAAGCACTACACAGCATGCAGAGTTCCTGGGCAGCCAGCTTCAGATGCGCCAAGGAGGCTCTCAGAGCTGTCTGTGATTAAAGCTTGCGAAGCTCTACCTGACACTGCAGATGACAACATCAACAGAGAAACTGTGGGATGCACAACTGAGAAGAGTATCTCTTTTTTCTTGTGTGTTTATGAATCAATTGGCTTTTAAGGAGTTGCTTCCATCAGTTTCTAATGCTCATGAGACATGCATGCTGCCACTGGACTCCAAGTAGGGACATTAGGGTAATGAATTAAACTTTTAATTAAACTTGCTTACACATACCTCCCAGACTACACAATCAAATTTTCCTTTTTTTCTTCATCCAGAAAAATAGAAAAAAAAAACAGAAAGCAAATCAATTCAGTCCCCTCATTAACTTTGTGGCAACCAACCTTTGAAAAGGTTATTTATTATTACATCCTCTCACATGTGCTTCCTGAAGTGCTGTAGCCAAAGGAGGTCATGAAAAGGCACCAAGGAAACTTCTCCCATGCGGTGACTAGTACCAGTTAAAGTGGTTAGTTAAAAAAAAAGATGTGAATGTCAATTAGACTGTGAAGAAAGAGAAAGCACAGAAAGGCAGGGAACCTTACATTTATACCATATACTTCATAACTGTATTGAAGCTGGCAATTCAAAAGTCATTCCTACTGATCTGCTGTTTCACTATTCTGCTGAGGGTGGCAGGCAGATGATGCAATTAATGCAGTAGTAAAGTTTCCACATCTGTGTTCTAAATTTTCCAAATCCACAAAGGCAACCAGATTACGTTTTCCACCAAATTAAGTTTACAATCTTTACATGCTACTGAAATTGCTCATACTATTTATGTCTGTAGAGTATTAAAACTAACAGTTACTTTATCACCAGTCACGTCCTTTAAAAAGGTGCCAATATTTTACATTTGAAATTGAATAATTAATTAATCTTACACGTTTTAATTTGATAACTTAGATTTGTCTTCGCTCTGATTTTCCTGACTGAAAAACTCCCTATTCTATCCTGACAGAATTAATTCCCTCACTGCAGGTTAAATAGCAGATAAAAATTATGATTTGTAAAGGTCTGTATCGATTTTATTTATTTATTTAAATTCAATGTTTATTCTATGCCTTAGTATTAATTTCTCTTATTAAACAAATTCAACTGTGATGAAACAAGATTGCATGAAAGAATTGATTTGAGGCCTACAAATAATTTTATTTGCATTAAAGGTAGTTCTGAATTTTAACTAGACCTCTGATGAATACTTACAAAACTTCGGAAGCTTCCCCTTTGCTAGTGCACAATATTGCCCACCAAGCCTACAAAAGACAGACTGAAACAACCAGTTTTCCAAACAGGACTCAGTAGGTTCCCTCTTACCCTCAGCTCTCAAAAGCAATGTCCCACGGTTGTCAGGACTGCTGCTGACCACAGACACAGGGAAGACACAAAACTCCAGAGACGTGTCAGAGCAGTGTTGTCTTGTCTTATTTTATCTCCCTGCACCTGTGTTGGTGTACCTGCTCTTTGCCTGTGCAAGCTTTCTGCTCCCGTCTGGGGCCATAAGGCATGTCACAAAGTAGAGCCTTGGGCCACAGTATTTCCTGGGGTCTGACACCGTGCTCCAGCCACTGCAGGCATGGGGCTGCCTGCAAGCTCCATCTGGCAAGGCAGAAGGCAGCTTTGGCTATCCAATTTTTCAGCTCAGCCTCCAGAGCTGCAACATGAGATGAACGTCCAGAGATAAGTATTTACCCTGATTTGTCCAATAAGAACTCCTGCTAACATAAGACTTTACGCTCTCCCATGTCCACAATTGCAACAAAGCCTATACTTCCCTTCAGTGTTTGTCTCTCTGCATAAGATTAAAGGAAACTGATTACAAGGAATTAGTTCTCGAAAGTTTCTAATAAAACAGTAAAGAAATCCCTGTAAAGAAATGGTAGCAGAAGCAGTGCATGACAGCTGCAAGAAACATCACTTTTGCATAACAGAATTAATGCATCCCATCAGCATTTAAACCAGCTAATACATTAGACTTGATAGTTTCAAATATTATATTTGTATGATATTTAACGGTTATTTGTACTGGCAAGGAAGTCTCACTGCCTTTCTACATGTTAGTAAGCATACTATCCATTTTCCTGAAGCATTAATGTATGGATAACTCATTTCTTATGCAAAGCTGAAATAGGATTTAATGAACCTCCATTACTCAAGCTGCACATTTTCCTAAAGATGAAAAATGCCATGTACAATGTATTTTCCTGCATGTGAATAAGCCCATTAATATAGATTTCTGAACAGTACTTCTACTCAGCAATTTTTGCCTTCCTTGGAGCAGGAAAGAGAAAGTGAGGGGAGCAGACACTTCCCCTTACTCCCCCACATCATCTCTGGAAAGGAATTGAGTCAGATTTGTTAATACTTTGGTTTCAAAGCTCTTAGTACATAAGCACAATCACCTTCTAACAAATGTTTATTAAGTCTTAGCTGCAAGCAGTTATATCATTTTTACTGTATTCTTCCCTTACTTTGATAGGAAACCATAACAGAAAAAGTAATCAAAGCAACACACAAATTTGGAAATATTGAGTATTGTTAGTTTGACATCACGTTTGCCTCTTTTTAACAATTTCCTTCCCTGAAGAAGCCCATCCTAGAAATTAAATGTACTCTACATACTAACAAGACATACTAAGCTCCTGTCATACTTAAATACAAATTCTTTTTCTTTACCAGCAATATGTAAGCACCAGTAAAATTACCATTTAGATGTACAAAAAGCTGATCTGCAGCCTCAGTCAAGTATCTGAAACTCAACTTCATAGGCTACTGCAGTTTTAAGAAAGCAAGTCCTCATACTCTATTTTATTTAGAATAAAAAGTATCAGAACAGTGTTTTGCTAAAAGGTGTGTTGTAAAGGATGAAGAAGGAAGTTTACCTTTCATCATGGTATATGTTCTCTGTAAACACGTCATTACAGCAAGTTTTTGTAAGTACCTCAGAGAAAACTTATTTCTGTTCCAGAAAATTACTAGGTTTGGAAACTCAGTCACCAAAAATATTTTTTAGTTTTGCTTGTATTATTTTTACAGGTCTTGTAGAGAAAAATGCGAGTCTACCTTTCAACTGTATTTCTTGGAATTTCCCATTAATTCTACCTTCTCTCCTACCCTTCCCTTTCAATTCCTACTTGTACTGCTGGACCGTCATTATTACCCCTCTAAATGTGTCCACTGGGATTCAGGTTCTCTGTGGAAATTAGTTTTCTCCAAAATCTTGCTTTACTCAGAAGCTGACAGGAGGAATCTGTTGCTTTCCCACAGACTTCTCAGACAATTAATAGATACTGTTGACAGAATCAGGAACAATTGTAGATATACTTCATACCTAATTTCTCAATAATTAGGGAGTATGAAAACTTTCATTTTATTTGATAAACTTTCCTGCTCAACTGTAGTCTGAATCACGCAGTGCAAATTTTTGAGAGCTTTGCTGTTGCATTGCACAAACACAATACCTTAATAGTAAATAATCAAACAAACAAGCAAACAAAAAAAAACAAACAAAACACAACAATAAAAACAAAAAAATGGTTTCAATGGAGCTGACATTTTCAAATGAAAACATCTTTTTGTTAGAAAGCAGGACTATTTGGTATCTCTGAGGTAACATAATGTGGCTATAGCTTCTAGCATTACTGAAACAACTCTATCCATTAACGTTGAAATATAGAGACAAGGCTACAGTGCTTATAGAATAACGATCAAAGAATCTTGCAAAAAGTCAACTCCACTCCCTGGAAATGTAACTAGTAACCAGTTAACTTGCTTTGCAGAACAGTTATGTATTTCATAGTAGAGACTAAGAGCTTCTTTTGGCAACTTTATCATTATTAGACTAGGTAGTCAATCATATCATTGTCCAGCTGTGCAAAGCTCTGGTGACTTGGCTGACCATGGCAGGGCAGTATCCACAATGTTGAAATGGGATTTCTCTTCTCCCAGGTCACAGTAACAAGAACTGATGCCTACAGCACACTGTATACTGAACAGGAATATCAGACCCTCCAAAACGGGATGATTGTAGCCAACCCACCATCTGCTGCCTCCTCCCACTGTGTCACCAAAGCTTCCCTCTGCATCCAACATTGCAATAATCCTTCAAATTACAACTCAGTGGGACTGCAGATTTATGTATTTTTCAAATATTTACAGGCAGTAAGCAGCAGACAACCAGCAGGCACTCTGCCTTTCAGAGTTTTGCACACCAACCAGCAGGAACAGGAAAGGATGTCTTGGCTATCCAAACTACTTCAGCTGACTTGAACTCCATCCTCCTGCCCCAAATTGCATACAAACTATGCATAACTCTCAGAACAAAGATTAAGATCACATAATAAAAACAACTGTTACAACATTCTTTTTTTGTTTTTTCCTTGAAATAGATAGCACCACAGGAAATTCTGCCATCATTGCTTTACACATTTCAGAGCTCTTTACCCACAAAAAAGGTGTTTTTCTTGTAAGAGATTCCAGTATGCCACCACAGTTTTCTCAAGAGGACACAAACAATTAACTGAGATTCTGCATGTTAAAAATCATCTTTCCTATCAGAAGCTAGCTGTACATCCAGTGTAGTGGGAGAAGAACCTGCTTAAAAATCATGAATACTCAGGATCTAAGATATCATTCAGAACAACAAATTGCAAAATTTTATTTTGTTTTTCTTATCATCAAGTATGATTCTGCAAACAGATACAGAAGGCCAGATCTTGTGAAATACCCAGCTTAAGTGGTCCTTGACTGTGTACGCAGCTGGAACATACAGCTTCTGTGAAATGCTGATCTCTCTCACTACTCATGAAAACATAACAGTGATACTCACTATTTCTTTGCTGTTCCCTATCTTTGTATACCTATCCCATATGAAAACTGTGATAAAAAAAAAAAAAAATTAGATGTAGAACGATATCTTAGAAGCTCAGTTTAGTCATCCATTTCCCTCTTTCCCTCAAAAGTCTAAAACAAAAGTAACAATTAAATAAAATCCAGAAAGGTTTTGTAAACAGATTGCAACCAAAAAGAAAAAGATCTTACCTTGAAGCATCAAAGCTGTCATAGGATCCAACTGTGTAGTGTCTAAACAGCTTCTTTGTTCTATCTGATCGTGTTTCTGCACAAAGAAAAGGGAACATTTAACAATACTCCTGTGCTTTTTAATCAAGCACTGCTTTCATTTGCAATTTCAAGACTGATTTTCTGCTATACATCAATAAAGAAAACTTATAGTATTTATAGCGAATTGACATGGTCTCAAGGAGTTTTGAAATTTTTTTTACTTTGGAGTTGAGGTATCCTTTTAACATATCACATGCATCAAATAAGGAGGGAGAACCTGTAGATCATATAGCATTTCATTTCTAAGTTTGAACGTTCCAACCCCATTCTCAGAGGCAACAACTTCCTTGGACTAAGAGGCAAAATACAAGAAAGAAACAAGAAAAATAAGCAACAAGTTTTGGAAAGGTTGGAAACAGCCAAAAAATCCAAACCAGTATTGTTGTTGTTGTTTAAATATACACACGCAACACAGAAAACGAAAGCTTTTTCAGCCATTTTATTTGGCATATAGAGAAGGGGGTAGGGGGAAAATTAGGCACCCACAACCATTGCCATCAATCAAATCTCACAGGAAACAGTGCTATAAAACATGTACTACAATTATGTAGCAAAAGGAAACAATCCAACAAACTGTGGAACGGGGTGAAGCAAAAAAAAAAAAAAAAAGAAACTCTTTATTTGGGAAACAAGATGATCAAAAGAAAAAGACACAACAATAAATTCACCAAAAAGGCATTTAAAACCTTGAGTATATTAGAATTTGATATTTATGCCTTTTACTAAGGGGAAAAAATCAAAACACCAAAAAAATCCCACATCATCCCACTGAAGCAGCTCCCACATCCTGTGGCTAACAATTTATTATGACCACGAAATTTATGTTCACAAGTATTTCTACAGTCAGATTCACCAACAGTAATACTGGTTTAATATGGGTATAACAGTTCAGTTTAGAACAGTATCTACAGAATGACAGACAACAGAGCTAAACATCTCTCTTCCTTGGAAATATGCTCTCTTATTGATTTGAATGGGTATCTAGAAGAGCACCAATACATCAAGCATATGGGAAAGATACAGATACTACTCCAATATTCATTTGCTTCAGTTTTCACAGCAAAGAGCATAATCTTAAAGGCTTACTCTGAAAGGCTACCACAAAGTACATATATAAACTACACCTTTAGGGAAGGACAAATATATTGTACAGGAGGTAGGTAATTCATTGTCATGTTCTTCTTCAGACGACAGGAAAACATAAAAATTTACTTCCAATAGAGGCATTCATACAGAATAAAACTTACGCAAAAAAAAAAAAAAAAAAAAAGAGAGCAAGGAACATTATTTTCAGTAGCTTTATGTATTACAAAACTTATTATTCAAAAATTATCAATTTTCTGAGTCTTACTCAACCTTTACCACAATAATATTTTAGGGTATTCATTTTCCTCAGAAGAGTATCTTTAGTATGATTCCTTTGTCTCTGGCTTTGTCTTTCAAGGGAAGATAGTTATACTGAAACTGTGGGTTTTGAGGCAGGAAAAAGTTTGGTCTAAATACAGGTTGGACCTCAAATGCCATCAAATTGTTAGCCTAACAGACATCAAAGAGCAAACTGAAAAGTTTCTGATTTAGCTTGTGCCCATGAAATTCTCATCTGCATGGCCCAGGATTTTTTCATTTAAGGCCATCCTTGCTCCATCAAAACAGATTTTATTAGTTCTCCAAGCTAGACAAAGCCCTCAAGGTATACCATCTCTATGTCACAACTTTTAAGATGTTAAACGTTGCTACTCTGAGATGTAATGTCAGATGACCAAGTGCTAGTCTGCAGAGTGAAAATATAATGCATCAGTGCAGGATGACAGGCTTTAAACACAGTCAAGAAGCGCAGTGCAGAAGTAAGTACTGGGAAGCAGACTTTGTGAAAAAAGGAGTTGACAAAAAGTATCTCTTTTTGCTTTAACCATTACAGCTGACTCAAACTGGATTGTGGGACTTCAGCATGTTCCAAGCTGGAGACATAAATACAAGTACACATCCAGAGGAATTATGGCTGGAAATATAGATGCAGGTTGCAGCTGGCTGACAGAGTAAGCAAGTTACTTCATAGTGGTGTACTACGATACAAGATACAAGAGATGCCTCTAAGAAGTACTAAGAAAAAATAGAAATATATACATTTATACAGATTTTGGGAAGACCAGCCAGCATCCTTCCTACAGGATGACTAAAGAAGGAGAAAATCCCTTACACAATATGAATCCTACTAGACAGTTTTGTTTACATTTATTCTGTCCCTTTGTCATTCGCCTACCAGCTGTATTTTCTGCCAGAGACACCTAACATTTTCCCCAGGCTCCAGGTCCAACTGCCCTGACCCACTGCCTTTCTGGAAAAGCCAAGAAGAGCACAGCCTGCAGCAGGACTAACCTAGCACCTACCTAGGTACAAAACAAAGCTCACCCAGGCAGCACAGTAGCTGCAGGGCTGGAGGACACCACATTGCCTTTCACAGAGTAAGAGCTGTAAGTGTAGTGAGAAGCAACGGTACCCAAGGCTACATGACAGCTGCTCAAAGAGATCTGGCTTTGAAGTAGCTCACTGTATGGCTGTACCTCTCAATGTGCTCTAAGGGTCCAGTGAATTTTATAGGTCACACTTTCATCACTAAGTTGACAAGGTTAGCTTCAAAATTCAATGACCTGCTGTAACATGAAGGAAAAAGACCTGCATGAATTGCAGCCTATTCCCCATCGAGCAACATTCTTTTTCACATCATCCTAAAAATCAGATTAATATCCAGAGACATGACCAGAAGCCACACAGAAAAACATAAACCTGGAAACCACTTACAGTTTACCACTGGCCTATTTTCAGCAGTTGGTTAAAAATAATTAAAAGAACAAGGTATGATGACGAATATTTTGGAGCTCTTAATGCCACTGCTTGAGCCTTAAGGAGCCAGATGTTTCTTCTGCAGAAACTGTTTTCTATAGCATGATATTTCAGTGCTATTAACGAATACAAAGTGGGTGGGAGGAAAGGAAAGACACAGTAAGGCAGATAGCTTTGTTCATCTACTTAGTATTGCAAAGCCAGCACTCTAGCTGCAGCCTGTATCTGCTCCCTGCCTCTCCCACCCCTCTACCTTCCCCCACTTCTTTGTGTGCAATCATATTCACAGGGATTATCTGGGAAACCATTAGCCATACAAATCCCTGAACTCAAGGCTAAGTGGCATGTTTCCCAGGTTGCTGTGTAAGCCCTAGAGTTCTTTAATTACCGTCTTTCCCTAAAGCCTGACTCAGATTCCAGTCTGTCCTATTACGCAGCATAAGTACACACACCCATAAGGGGAAAGGATTAGGAATTGGTCTTCATAATGAACAGGGTATTGAAAAAGAAGGAAAGAAGGAAAGAAGGAGAAAGAAAGAGAGAAAGAGAGAAAGAGAGAGAGAAAGAGAGAAAAGGAAGGAAGGAAGGAAGGAAGGAAGGAAGGAAGGAAGGAAGGAAGGAAGGAAGGAAGGAAGGAAGGAAGGAAGGAAGGAAGGAAGGAAGGAAGGAAGGAAGGAGAGAAGGAAGGAAGGAAGGAAGGAGAGAAGGAGAGGAGAAGGAGAGAAGGAGAGAAGGAGAGGAGAAGGAGAGAAGGAGAGAAGGAGAGGAGAAGAGAAGGAGAGAAAGAAGGAGAGAAGGAGAGAAGGAGAGAAGGAGAGAAGGAGAGAAGGAGAGAAGGAGAGAAGGAGAGAAGGAGAGAAGGAGAGAAGGAGAGAAGGAGAGAAGGAGAGAAGGAGAGAAGGAGAGAAGGAGAGAAGGAGAGAAGGAAGAAAGAAAAAGGAAGGAAGAAAGAAAAAGGAAGGAAGAAAGAAAAAGGAAGGAAGAAAGAAAAAGGAAGGAAGAAAGAAAAAGGAAGGAAGAAAGAAAAAGGAAGGAAGAAAGAAAAAGGAAGGAAGAAAGAAAAAGGAAGGAAGAAAGAAAAAGGAAGGAAGAAAGAAAAAGGAAGGAAGAAAGAAAAAGGAAGGAAGAAAGAAAAAGGAAGGAAGAAAGAAAAAGGAAGGAAGAAAGAAAAAGGAAGGAAGAAAGAAAAAGGAAGGAAGAAAGAAAAAGGAAGGAAGGAAGGAAGGAAGGAAGGAAGGAAGGAAGGAAGGAAGGAAGGAAGGAAGGAAGGAAGGAAGGAAGGAAGGAAGGAAGGAAGGAAGGAAGGAAGGAAGGAAGGAAGGAAGGAAGGAAGGAAGGAAGGAAGGAAGGAAGGAAGGAAGGAAGGAAGGAAAAGCCACTTTAAGGTTTCTTTTTTTAATTTGACTAAAGAATGCAAAGAACCTATAAACAATTGTTTAACAAATGTTTTTATGAATTCACAACAGAATTACAAAATAAACAGGTATAATAGCACCAAGAGGTTAGTTTCGGCTTTCAGTGGATTTTTGTGCATTCTTATGTCCCCCCTGTTTTCTAAGGTCATTACTTTTAATCAGAGCTCTTTGGAGTAAGTTAGGACCACCTAAGACTCATCTCTCTGTCTATCACCAATGCTGGAGTCTTTACCTGTGGAACCTTTGAAGATTTCTTTTTCAACTTGCTGCAGATTAGAAAGACTAGCAGGAAGACACAGACAAAAAGGTCTAGAAAAACATTTAGCAATGTGTATATTCCTCCATTGTTACTGAGATGAACATCTGCCACCACAGCCAAAAAGTCTTTGCATGAAATTGGATCAGTTCAAAAGTTATTCTAGGAAGATGACCAAAGCACCAGCATTTGCAAAAATGCTCTAGTTTTCTTTACATCATCAGGAAGAAAAAAAAAAAATCATTGGAGTATCATTCAAGGTTTCTAGAGAAGCCCCAGTTGTAACTCCAACACATTTGTTTCTATTATCTCTAGTTAGCTAGAAGACTCTCTAGAAGACTCTCTCTCTACAGGCCTTCATCATTTCTAGGATACAGTAACAGGACATGCCTGGGTATGAAGCATTGGGACAAGGTCACAGCTAACAACTCTGCCCTCAAAGTACCACACTGCTGTTCACAGAGTAAAGAGCATTTTATGCAAAAAGCAAGGCTTTCTCTACAGCTACAGAAAATATCTTCTGTAGGAATACATAGTTACTATACGTCTCCTGACATTCTGCTACAAAAAATAAATAAAAATAAATAAATAAAAAGTAATAAACCGCCTAAGAGACTTTCTTCACATCAATTAATACGCCATCTAGGAGCAACCTGAGTCCTAGCATGACAGCCATAGAAGAGTCTACAAGGAACAAAATAATATGGCTAGTTTTTTCCTGGTCCATTTACCACTGAAGCCAAAGGAGTTGCAGCAGAAATAAGCCTTTTGCACTGTGCAACAGTGGTAATACAAATAACAAACCCCTAGCTTTTTCTTTATAAGAATCATTTAATGTTGCAGACATCTCAGTATGCAATGGACTCAAATCCTGACATTCTGAATATAATTTTTAGGGTCAAAGAAAGGTGATCACTGGGAAGATGCAGAAATAAAACAAACATATTCTCCTTTTTTTCTTCCATCTCAGGAGGAGTGATAGTTTTCTTCAACTGAGAAATACACATATGACTTCCCTGCGGCTTCCTGGTGTTAGCCTCATAACTGACCACAGGACTCCAGCAGTGCCTACAGATAGCATTATCAAAAGCTGAATATTGCTGACATGAAAAGGAAGAAATAAAATTTGGACTCTAACCCACACAGACAGATACCTCGATTCTCGTTCTGTGTCTTTCATGATTAGCACGTAACTCTTGTAAGCACACTACAACAGACACTGGTACTGTTCTTCGTAGCAGCTTGCTTACATACTTGATATTGGTTAGAAGCGTGAAGAGCTAGGGAAAGAAATCCCAAAGCAGCTGCCTTCATTTCTTCTCTCCCCCTGCGGCTCCTCGCAGGGTGGCTTCGTGTTTCCTAGGAAACTGCGCGGGGCTGCGGGCCACTTGCCATCCCTGCAGGAAGGAAGGGCTTCGAGCCATCGGCACGTGCACGGGCTGACCTAAGGAGTGGAAACGCAACCGCCTCACCTGGTGGGGCATTGGTGCGGCACTGGTGCCAAGTCAGAATCCTTCCGTTTTGGTGCTCAGCTGGCCACAGCAAACCGAACAACTTAGCACCATCCGAAAACGTGCAGCTTTTCTTTCTCCTTCCCCAGCAGCACCTTCAAGGGACACAGAGAGAGCTGGAGATGCTCTTTGCTAAGAGAGGGCCAGGTACAGCACTCGGCATGTGGATGACAGAAAGCAGCACCCAGCAGTAGCAAGAGGCTAAGGCTTTTGCTGCGTCCCCTCTTACATTTGCTGGGCAAAAATACTTTCATGGCTATTTATGTTGAGGGTTAGACCAAAAGTTATTCAAAGCTGAGAAAAGAGGTCTGAAATTCTTTGTTACTGCCATGTACACAGACAGTAAATAACGTTAATAGATGTCCACTTGCGCTAGCCATTTTCTATACACTTATTTTGCAATAAGATAGTACCATATAGCCTTTCCTAAAATTGACCCAATTATATCACAAAAAATGTTGACCCTACAAAAAAAAAAAGTGGAGAAAAAGTATATGGGATTGAAAATGTCACAGTGGATAGCATTTATGTTTCTGTTCCAATTACTTGCACATTCAAAACATTTGCCATACTAAATGATGCTGAATTAATTCTACTGTAGAGGAAGCAACATGTGAAATAGGCAGCAGGTTTGTTAGATACCATGTCTCAAAAACAGCTAACATAGTGGACATTCTTGTCCTAAAAGCTCGGCTCAAGCTGTGTTTCCTATTTGTTGAATAAACTAAGCACATCATTGCTTCAGAAGCCTGTGCTGCTGTGGGATAAACACTACTGTATTACGTGCTGGTCAGAAAAATGCCATTTTATGTGACCAGACTAATGAAAGACAGATCCCATAATTAAAGTAACCCCTTGCTTCACACAAAGGCCAATGACTGCAAATTGTACCCACATTGTTACTATCATCTACAGCACAACTAAAGCTTTGTAAATCTTAGATTTAGGTCATAATGCAATATATAGAATGTGTGAAACTATGTATTAAGGAAATAAATGTTACATTTCAAAAGCCAAAAGAGTTTTGCATGGAAGAGTCACCCTATTCCTTCCTTTCTGTGTATTGTAAGCACAACTTTCATACTTCTACTCATTTAACACATTGCTAGCTCAGTATGCATTTGCTTTTGAGTAACAAGAGATTTTCTTGATAACAGACACATTAGTAACTTTGCTCCAGAAAAGAACAGAGGAGGGGAGGGGAGGGGAGCTCTTATTCATACCACATATGGTCAAGTTTCAGTAATCTTTTCAGCAAAATCTTTTCCTTATTCCCTTTCCTGCTTAGAAAATTGAGATTCATCAAAACAGAGATGTTCCACAAAATTTTGTACAGTAAAATTTTGAAAAGCAGAAGGGTTTTTCAGACCTATAATACAATAGTTTAACATAATATTATATATTTCTTTCTTTGAGCATTCATTTGAGATGTAAAAAAAGTTCAGGGATTCTCCAAATCAAGCAGAGCAGGATATCTTGGATTCTGAACATCTATGTAAAAATGTAAAATTGAAAGATAAATTTGTCTCTAAATTTGAATTTCTCTCTAAATATTTGAACATAGGATCCTTCTTTTTTAAGACCAGAAGTTGGTGCATTGAAGGCATCAGAGAACAAAGCCCCCCACTGTGCTGTATTTAAAATCTGAACCAGGATTTCCGTCCCTCCTGAATATCAGTATGTGCAATTTTGAAGCTGGAATGAATAAGGAATTCATATGATTTACATTCAGTGAAAGCAAATAAAGCCTACTCCTGTTGAAGGGGTATTAAAATTCTTGAAATGCAAATCTTCAGGTATGTACCACCCAAGAATTCAGAAGAAACTACAATTGTCTTTGTCATGTCTTTGGAAATATGAAATAACATTGTTGCTTCATCAGAAGGGGTACATTATCAAGAAAAAAAAAATCTGATGAAAGCATTATAAATGGTAAACTAAAGAAAACCTTTAATTCATAATTCACTTTTTTTAAAGCTTGTTGATTTTTTAAAATCTCAGTATTCAGTTCACGTGGTGTTCTCAGCCAATTTTTCTTTCAGCTGAAGCTGAGAAATAGCAAATCTTATGTGGTATTTGAAGTTTTCAGATTTGAGAATAGGCATAAAAATGTCTCGAGGATGACTCCTTGACTGGAATAGCAAATCCTTGGATGCCCCTGCTTTTTTTTTTTTTTTTTTTTTCACCCCACCAACTCCTTTAAAAAAGAAAGGAAGACTGATGTTGATTCCCTCATGCATCCTCAA
This sequence comes from Anser brachyrhynchus, assembly GCF_964034855.1. Classification (NCBI taxonomy): domain Eukaryota; kingdom Metazoa; phylum Chordata; class Aves; order Anseriformes; family Anatidae; genus Anser; species Anser brachyrhynchus. The sequence continues at coordinate 17,863,326 of NC_137699.1, read as the reverse complement.
AGAAAGATTAGCTGGAACATAGTGAGTTAGCTTACTCACAAAGGATGCTGAAATGGCTGATCAATGTACCGAATCAGCAAGTTTGCTTGCAAGAGAAACCTTAATAACTGAAATATGCAAGTTAGATCCATTGGAGAGGGGGTTATGGTTAAGAACTGTGGTTTTCCATGTCATTATTTTTCCCTATAATTTATCAAAAAGATCACTTACACGGAAAAAATAGCAAACAGTTGCTGAAACATTTGCTTCTTATTCTCTTAAACTTAATAAGGCTTACAGAGCTGAATATGGGGAATCACTGCTCTTGTAACAAGATCACCAGCTATGTACACAATTCTGTTGCTGAAGTTTAAATCTGACTGGGAACATAACTTCATCTGCTTGTATTTTCATCTTATGAAGAAGCAAAGTTATATGTGCATTAACATTGAGGCAAATCTCTGAGGTAGATTTTATTTCAGAACTAGGTCTTCCCTTCGTTATGCAAACTGTTGATAACCCGTTGGGAAACAGGCACAGCAGACGGTGGTTTATTCTTGCATGGCTCTTCCTTTATTTGCAGAATATTTCCAAAATGCTGTAGTGATTGCTTGATCTTTCGCTAAGAAGCTATCCTGGGGCTTTCTGCAGGTCTTCATTCCCTCTGCCCCTCATTTATGACCCATCTGCAGCAGAATAGTTAATCAGCCTACTGCTTGCAGATGCTGCAAGGCATCTTTGTGTCCATGGTCCCAGTTGAAACAGAGGATTAAATTACTCAGTGTCTGGAACAGACACAGACACAGGTCTGGGTGATGTCATCAAAGGGGAGGAGTTGGGAGAGGACATTTTTTTCTCCCTTTCCCCAAGGTTTATTAGGTTTTACAGACTTTGTTGCTTGTAAAGAGATGGATGTTGACCTGTGCTGATAAGAGACCACAGAGATTCTAGCAACCAAGCATGGAGTTGATTCATTAGAATATATTTACATTTTTGCTCAAACAGCCCACTTTTATGAAATTGGGTCCAAAATGAAGCAACTTAAATACGTTTTGGTTAATCCTTTATTGTGGATAGTTTTTGTTGTTGATTTCAAATTGCCCTGATCATGTCATAAGGCAACTCGTTTTTCCAATTTAGATGGAACATAGAAATCTTGATCTGTTGCCAGCTGGCAATATCATCTGTTGCAAACATTTTACTTATACTGAAGGTCAGAATGGCTTGTTCAACTACAAAGCTGAGGTGGTGTGATGATCCAATTCTTTGGAACTGATTTGTTGCACCAAAGTTTGTAATCATAACACCTTATTTCATATTTTCCTTCTTCTCTGAAAATATTCTTGTGAATTATTTTAGTGTTCTGACTAATAGCAGCAGCTTAATCCAGAATGATGGCCTGTAACAGAGCAGGAGTCGCATGACACTTAATAGTTTGCTCAACAGTGCAATTTTACTCTTCACACTCAGTGGATGCTAATTTTGCCATCCCTGTCTTCCAGTGCTTCTGTACATGCCTTATTTAATGCAAACACTAACTTCAGTATTTCAGTAAATGTCCCTCATTTTAAGTCAAGAATACCTGTCTGTGAGCAGCAGAGGCCATTTAAAGTCCCAAACCAGCACATTGCAAACAGAGACAACAGGCTTATGGGTGTGAAGTGAACAAAGTGAGGACTTTGTAGTGCTCAATGCTGGTATGTTAACACAATGTTCAATTTACCTGTATTTCTACTTATAGCCCTAAAAAGAAAAAAAAAAAAAAAAAAAAGGCAAACAAAAATCAACCTTGCATACATCCAGGGAAGAAGCCTTCTTTTTATCCACACCCAAGCTGAAAACCCAAAGAAAAAAAAATCCTCGAAAAAGATAAATTATAAAGAAAACAAAATCCAAGTAATATTTTAGAATTTGACATCTATCTCATTCATTAATTAAATACTATGTTTCTCATAGCTACCACCACCCTCTAAACTGGTAGCAGAATTTGTTTACTTCTTCTAAAAAGATAACTTCTGCAGCTTTAGGCCAAGCCAAAGCCACCTGAAGCTGGATCAGTACGGTCATGATCACCTGTTAGGAAGTGTAAAAATACACTTTTATCAATCATTTTCACACAGTTACAAATATACCACAAGAACCTGAATTTTAACCTAGTAGAAATATTACTTTTTAATATTATTACAGTGTAGCAGATAACTTTCAGTGACTTTGCTTTAGATTTAGAGAGACTCCACTAGAAGTTTGTGAAGAAACTCTGCATTGGTTTGTGTGGCAGAAGCTGTGGTCTAGTCTACAGCACACAGGCTATTTCTACCTGAGACATGTTTACAATCACACAAGATAACAAACTGCTTTGAAGAAGGTCATTCTGCACCCTAAGGTGGAAAGAACAGATGGAGAACTATTTTGGGCTGTGTTAGCAAAAACAGTCCCTGAAAAGCCATTCTTCTATTCAATTTTAAATACCATTAATTTTCATGTACAGCAAGTTTCAGCAAGAGTTACTATGGACTTTTATCAACAATGGTGACACAAACATTTCACTTCAATTTCCTCCATTGCGGAAGCCTCATTCAAATACAAAGCCTTGCCAGCTTTATTCAGGATCAACGATCTGTCAAATCCTCATACTTCAATAACAGATAACATTTTGAATACATGAGAAGCAGTCATCTGCTGTGCACAAGAGACATGTGAGAAGTTCAAGGAACATCCCAACCATTTTCACCATAACTCTCCTTAACACACACAGTGGTTTCAAACCTGTCTTTTTGACAGCTTTGCAGCCAACTAGCAATTCCAGCTGCATGTAGGCCTCCTCTCCCTGCCATCAAGCAGGTCTCAGACTGCCCTGATAAGCCATCCAGGATGCAAGGAGGGGGTTTTTCATACTTTCTGCTAGATCAGCTCCATGGAGGACTCATTTGCCCAGTTCAGAAGCATACTGGTTTCCCTTTCCTTTAGTAAGAGGCAAAGGAATAGGAATGCTTTGTTTTCTTTCATTCCCCCCTCCTTCAATCTTCTTGGAATATTTCAGACATCCGTAAAAATATCTCAAAAGATAACTTTCTCACTCAGTCCTGCCTATACAGATGGCACCTCTTCTTAGCTCTTTTCCAAATCTTGCTCAAGCTGCTCAACCTAACATCATAAAAGTATGGTGTGACAGGTACTTAAAAGGTTATAAAATGCAGATGACTTTAAGAACAAGATAACACTAAAGAAAAATCGAGTAAAAGCCAAAATTTCAAGTCTTCATTCAGTATCTTTTTTTTTTTTCCTCTGCTTTGATTATGCACATGTGCTTTCCAGTTTGAATTCCACTGTGGATAAAGGATACCATTACCAAAAACCAACAGACATGCAGAAGAATACTCAGCAACTTTTACTGTAAGGGCCTCAGAATAACTTATAATTTAATATTACAATTTCAGTCAGTGCGAACAAATGGCTCAGATTAGCAGAGCAGAATGTTGCTAAGCAATGTTGTACAGGAGTTTACACAGGCCCAGGGAGGGGAGGATCAGGGTGGAACGAGTCGATGCTGAGATGTGCATGGTTCCCTGCTCAGCAGGAAGAACTCCTTCCTCACCACGCTCCTGAATGCATACAAAAGGCAAAGGTATCACAGCAGCAAAATTATGGAGGAAACCCACATCGTTTTAAAGGAAAACAGAGAACAGAGCATTATGTACTGAACTGCGATAATTTATCAGAAAATATAGATACAGTTATATACAGATATAATAATAAAAATAATAATGTAATATGCAATATATAGAAATAAAAGTATAAAAATAATATACAGATACAACTTTAGATGCTTCACATTGATGGCTGTTCAATCTAAGTTAAATATCTCAAGTCTCGGAGTCAGGCCACAGCTACCACATCTAAAACTGTAATTTGATCATTGGTTTGGAGAAGCTACCTGGGTATTCAAAATAATTACTATAACTGGAGTTTAAAAGCAGCAAAATCTGAAAATATTTCTATGTTTGAAAACCTATAAACGGTCCTTTCAACACTCTGAAGACAGATAATAGGAACTGCTTTAAAAGAACACATTCAAAAGTCTATGATCTGTTGCAACCTTAACCACTCCTAAAAATTAGAATAAATTCCTGAGAATTAAGAGAATAAAGTTTTCCTAAGAAGGAATCAAAAATAAGACTACTAAAGAGATATTGTATGTTAGGAAGTGCATATTAAGTATGTACCAGATATTAAGAAAAGCAATATATGACTGTACAAAGTTTTTTTTTTTTAAAGTACCCATATTTTCTAAGCATTTTACTGAGATCACTAATCTCTCTATATAAAACCTTTCCATTTCTCCCCCCCACCACTTCAAAAAAATATCATTCTTCATTACAGCTATACACAATACCTCCAAAATGAACTCTCTTCATAGATCTTGACTTTTCAGCCATTGTTTCTAACCAGCTGACTTGAGTTTTGTATGCTTCTGCATCCTTACGAAGAAAAACATCCCAGACACTTAATCTCAAAATATGCTCTCTGGAATATGTTAAAAAGTTGAAGCTTTTCAAGAAATGTAGGATTTGACAAGTGTTCTAACTTTTTATACAAAATGCTGCTGAAAACAATTCTTATTTTTAAAGAACAGCAACAGAAATCCCAAATCAAGATGACCACAAACAGGAAGTCTTATTTCACACAAGTTACAGGCAGAGACTCCAAGCCCACATCCTTTCAGTTCCACACTGTACCAAGAGATTTTTTTCCCTGATGCAGGTTTCCATGGAAATGCATCAGTCACTAATCTAAATAAGTGCGGGTGAAGGACGCCTGAAAACCTAGAGCAATTACGCATGCCATTAGAGGAAAAGAATATGATTCAACCCAGCTATTAGAAATGTGGCACAGCTATCACTTCTATATATTGTTGTAGTGTTCTAAAAACAAAACTGCTTCTCTATTTTTTTAAACCCACCCTTTTACTGCCTATAAGAAAGAAAAAAGAAAAAAGCATTAAAAATACCTTTCACGTAACAAGCACATAGTGAAGTCAGACCATATCAATCGCAAAACACAAATGTAGTTAATAACACACATTTATTTTGCAGTGAAAATCCAGTGTACATGAAAACTTGTTGTTCCATTATGGGTCAAAGACACTTCACTTTAGTTATTTTGATGAGCAATAGGGAAGTGAATCCTTTGATCTGTATTAAAGATCTAATGATCCTTGAAAAAAAATGATGTAAATATAAAGCCTGATTAATGTGTTACTAAACATGTATTTGTAACCAGGGCATACGTCAGGCATAGGTAGGTCTGTACTTACAAAGATAATTGCAATTCAGCACCCAAATTAACTTCGAGTAGTACACAGCAGTAAGGGCACACATTCTTCTGTCTGCGTGCGAGTACTTTAGGCTGTGTTACACTGCAAATACCGATCCCCTGAGACTCTTTATTGACATTTCACCTCTGTCCCACAGTGTGCACATCTCACCTGGCCCATGTTGCTGGCACACGAGTGGTTTGGTATCCATGTCAGCTAGCTTTCTTGTCCTCCTGCTGCTTTGCACTCAATGCATTCCTACCTCTTACCACACAGGAAAACATCTAATGATCTGCAGCAGAGACTGTGCTGTTGAGTATGAACAAATGCTTTGCCATAAAGGAAGAGAGTCTTTCCAGACTACTTGAACTGTATGACAAAAGAGTTATTTTGCCCCTTCCCTCACTCTTGAAGAATGAACTATTGTAGTACTACTTATAAGTGGAAACACTGGGCAACCTTGAAAAGATCCAGTTTGGGGATTCTAAGGACGGTTTTGCAAGTTCTTATAATCTATGCTAGGTTTTACAGAAAATGTCTCCCAAACGGTTGTAATTATATATGAGTGAGGCAAGCGAATTGAAATTTTGAAGCACAGATTTGAGATGCAGCATCTATGCTACATGTAGCATAGCCAGGAACGTGCTACTATTAATCCATTTGACAAGTCTACTTGAAATCATTGTCATTTCAGCCAACAAATATTGCTGTTAGACCACAGGCAGTAGGACCTGAGAAGGAAGAAGCACTTTTCTGGAGGAAAAGACCTCTTAAATTTTCAATTGCACTCAAGTCTCTGTTATGTGCAAGCCCTATTTCCAATCCACAACCAAGCAGTCCCCATCTACCCTCAAGTACTTAATACATATAGTGAAGCAAGCACTCAGGAGGCAGAGAACCAGTTTTTCTTATAAGCTCAGGGTTCTCCTTGCTGACATCACGCCACCATTGGGAATAACATCTAATTAGTTAAATTTGAATCCATACAATGGAAAAGCCAGAACGGGGGAAATGAAAGACAGCTTAGACTAAGGCTGGCAGAGAAAGCAGCGTGAAACAAGACAGGAACAGCATCAACAGAAAGAATTTGGGAGAAGAATGGGCCTATGGGAAGGAGCAAAGGGCGATGAGGCAAACAAGACATGTACGAGTCTGTCAAGTAGACTGGATCCTGCTCAGGGCCAGGGCCTAACCTGGCACTGATTGTTCCAAACCTTACTCATACAGAGCGTAACAGCACATTACTCCTAATCTGCTGTTAATCAAACCACAGAAAAAATATACCTTAGATTTTAAACTCAGCCATTCAGATACTGTCTCTGGCTATCCTACAGGCTCTCCTTTAAGCATTTCAATTTTTAATTACAACTCCTCATCTCCTTTTTTTTTTTTTTTTCTTTTTTCTTTTTTTCTCTACACAGCTTCACTTTCTCATTCTGGCAGTTATGGGAAGATTTACAACTGCAGAATAGTCAAGTCTAATGAATCTCAGCAGCAAGTTCATGTCATTTTATATATCTATACTGCACATCCCTGCCATTTTGTTACCCATATAATACAAGTACTAGCGCAGTGCAAGGATTTTGTATGCAAACCTGAAAGTATGGGTGGTAACTGTTCTATCTGTGTATTTAAAAGATGTTCTGTTTGAAAGCACGATTACTACACATGGATATTAGTGAATATGTGATTAAGGAAGAGTAAATTTCTAGTCCATCACAAAGCTACTAAGCACAAGCACTTGCATTACTGTAGGCTATAGATGTGCAAACCCGAAAAAGTAAAATACTGTAGTTAAATAATAAACTGAACTGCCAGTGACGGGAACTTGACTTTGGAGGTAATATACAGATAAAGTAATTCACCAGTTAAAAAATAAAATAAACTCCAAGGTATCAGTTACCTACTGATAAGAAATTGGTTAAACATACCTAAAGGGAGAGCTTGACCTGGACCCAGGTTGATATGAAGCTCACATATGGGGTATTTGCAAAGGCAAATATAAAAATGGCTCTTGATTTAACAGTTCATCCCTGGACTAGCTGAGTTTCTCAAATGCTAAAATGAGAAATGGGAGTAGTAAAATGTGGGGAAAGTACATCTTGTTCTTGTTATCTACTTCTGTATCAATATTTTCAAAATCAGTTACTCCTCATTCAGGATAGACCTTTTAAATGGCTGCAGATTAGACACTAAAGCAATGTATTAGAAAAGTGGCAGATAAATTGTCTTTGCTCCTTCTGTTTTCACTTTTTCAGTGACCGTGACTCTTCTGAAGAGGAAGGTAAACACAGATACATGGAAAAATTACACAGAAGTAGTTCATGTATTAGACTAAAAAAAAGTGAATGCTTTGTCTGAATGCATAGCAAAATATAGTTCTAACTCTCTTTTGTATCTTATATGTGATAACTAACATACATGTTTAATTTCATTGCCCAGTTTCAAATTTTGAAAAAAAAGAGGGTTCGTGTAAATTAAGAACACTTGAAAGTCAGCTTGACTACATATTATCCTTTGTTAGCTTTTAGTTTGTTAGCTCCAACACTTGCACTTAAATGTCTTTTCTTCATTTGCTGATGTCTTCGAAAAAGCAGCAGAAAGTAGGTCTTCCTTCTCAAATGTGACAATCTTTTATCTACATCTCAAGCTAGACCCTTTCAAGTTTCATTTTCTAACTTTTAGTCCAATCTAGATTGGGAACTTATTTTAAAGGTGACAATAAAGTGCTTTTCAAAGTAAAAAATTTAAAACTCTTCTATGACAGAAGGCATACCCTTTAAAAGTTTTATTTATAACACACTTTGAAACCCTTAGGAATACAATGTCATGAACAGATCACTAGAAAATTACATGGCTTTAAATTGTACACTGAATTAACTGAATAGTTGTTTCTCCTTTTATTGTTCAAAATCCATTCTCACTTAAGTGACAATTAAAGCTAAGAGCATATTATGATACATGGATTTGGAATATCTGAACATGCAATTGTAGGAATATGTACATATTACAAATATATATATGTGTATATATCAATCAGCTCAAATACTACCAGTCAGATGATATTTTCTAACTTTAAGCAAAGATCATCACAGAAATGATCGCTATGAATAGTAAAAGAGAAACTCATTACTGTAGCTCAACATTCATAAAGTCACTATGAGTGTCTAAATCTTCAGGGTATTTCTCCTCAGAATAGCATTGCAATTTGGAGAATTAAGTAACTGAGGCACAGGGAGTGTAAACAGCATGCCAAAGATTACCGTGGAAGACAAAGGGAAGGCAATAAACCTCTTTTAAAGTAGTTCAGCTGAAAAAGCGTTCAAGCTTTAAGTCTGTAAGTCTACCAATAAAAATGTACATTTGCTGTTACATAAATGTCAAAACATATTTTCTAAGACGTCCAAAGGCCAAAAAAGCAGGAATGGCAAAAGACATTTCCAGATGTTTTCTGTAAGTCTAAATGACTAATTCTTGGAAGCAAGTAGCAATATGGAAAGGAATTCTCTTAAGACTGATATGTTCCTGAAACTCCATTATGTATCAAGCTTAATGCCTATAAACTAATAAGAAAAAACTAATTATGTTGCATCTTTGTACTTATGAGATTTTTAGTTATGAGATTTGTAAAATATTATAACTGAAGAAATCAAATACTCTGGGCATATTAGCCACATAAAAAAAAAATAAATCCTAGAGGCAGACTGACAAGGAGGGGTAGCAAGAGAAGAAAACAGGAATTCAGATACATTACACAGTCAGCAGTTACCAACAACTCTGTATCTATGCATCAGTCATACTTCAGTAGAGAGCACCAGCAACAGCACATCTCTCTGCACAATCTTTGTTTTATACAATCAGTAACAACAATCCCCACTGAACTTAATGGTTAACTGGAAGAGGACTAATGATCTCGGGGAAGATTCAGCTTTTACACATCTTACTTCTTTACAACTCTAGATACATTAAAATAAAAAAGTCTATGACCAACCCTAGATTTCAAAATATTCCCTTCTTGAAAAAATAAGAATTCAGTGGTCTGGTCTAGAGGGCCAGTGAATGGGGAGTGCTAGTCAGCTTTGTAGGTTCTCACCCAAGAAAGGGAAAAGCTGTTAATTAGAACTGATCCTTGATCATACGGGAAGAAGCCAACCTCTCAGCTGTCACATACTGGTGCCCCAAACCAAAGGGACAAATCAGCAAAGTGGGCTGGCAGCTAGGGAGCTAGGCAGCTAAGCTCCCAGAAGACTTACTACCCTGCACAGTTCTGTAAATCATTGAAGACTAGAAGAGTTTCTCCCCAACAAAATGAGGAAGAAGATAATGGAGAGTTAATTCTGTAGCCTATTAACCTATTGTGATTGATGGGGTTCTCTTGAAATGGAATGCACTTTTCTTCCCCCATCCTAAAGAAAAGTAATTTAAAAGGCTTGACTCAGTGAACCTCTCAAAACCACTTTAAAGCTTGCAACACTACACTGAAAATGTAGCCTTGACCTGATAACAACTTTTTCAGAAATCTGACAGAAAAAAAATGGACGAAAAAAAGGGGAGTAAGAAGAAGTGACAGAGACTTTGAATCAGTGAATTTTTGTTCAGTACAGGTGTCTCAAACATGGGATGCACTTGAGTTATGTACTTAATATGTTTATTCCATTCTAAAAATGTAGTTGAGTATATTAGACCAACCTGGATTAGCCATCTCTCTGTACCTGATAATCACTCTTCTCACCATTTTCCCTCTCTCCTTATCTCTTTCTCACATATGAATTGAATCTCAGCATACTCAAACTTAATCCTCAAAGAGACCATGCAAATCTAATCCTCTCTATATATATCTTAATAAACAAATATATAAATAAATAAATCCTGTTTCATTCTATTTACCACAATCCAGCACACAGACAGTACAAGAAATAATCACCTAACGGTGACAGTCTGAAGAGTTCTTTTTACACTCAAAATGATCCAACTGATTAAACAACTGTGCTTTAACACATCACTGGCTAATCACTCTTTACAGGACTACGAGAGCACTACAAGTCTTTGGCATACATATACATACAACACTACAATCATTTTAGGAGAGAAAGGGCATATGCATGTCTTTAAATAAGCTTCTTCCCTGTCACGTAATCTGAAGTTGACAACTTCAATAATGTCATTTCATTAACATTATGATGTCAAAATTTTAAGATAATATTGTTTGAAAAAGTCTTATCTAGAAATGGGAAACAGGAATAAGGTGGCCTAAGGTAGATGTGTTATTCACAGTCTATTATTTGTAACTAAATTTAGTTCCATTGGCTTTAAGTGCATTTTGTTATCAAAAAATGATTTTAATAATAACTCAGATTATTAATAAAACTCCACACATGTACTTCTACAAAAGCTCAGACCTCTATAGGATGCTTACGGAAACTACCACAGAGTGATTTTTTTTTTTAAACCCGAAGTCCTTATTTCTTTTGACTCACAATCACAAACTCAATTGACAGATGTTAAATGCTGAGAGCAGTAGGCCAACTCCACACGGGTGTTTTCAGGACTGATCAGCAGGGTGTTCCTCCCAGAACTAAACTAGTAATAACACTTCTTGCTCAAAGCCTTTTACCAAAGAAATGTCATAAACTGAAATGCTAGTTATCCATAGCTAGTTCTAATTCTGCCTGTAGATACTAAACACTCAAAATGGGTAGTCTTCAATCCAGAGACATTCTTAGTTAAGCAACTAATCTAATTTCATGATAACAATGTTTACTTTACTAAATAAGCTTGAGAGATCTGACTCTTTTCCCCCCAGATGTTGTGGCAAAGGCCATCTGTTTTATTCCTGATGTAACAGAAGCCATCATACATTTTGCTCCGAGATAAAGTGAAGCAGAATGGTCATTAGCCAAAAAAGGAATTAGAAGTTTCCTAAATACATAATCAGAAGCCTAATGAAATGGACTTTACCAAAAAGGCTGAAGAACAGAAATTAGCAGGAGGGGAGAAGAGGTCTCATCGGTTTTGTAGAAAGCACAAATTACAGAGATGAGAAAGCTCCTGTAGATTTCATAAGTCAAGTTCAATTTAAATGCACATTTACTATGAATATTTGGACTGAACATGATCACATTTTAAGCTGTCCTCCTCTGGAAGAGGGAGACGTTAAAGACATTTTAGAAAACTTATGTTTTCTATATTAGTTTTCTAGTATATTTCCTGTGTAATTAGGTGCAACTTCTGATATTTTTGGCATGCAGAAGCAACAAGAACCACTTGGAAGAAACAACAGTAATGAAAGGAGATGAGGCATAGTTGCATGAAGAAGTACAATTAGAAGTTATCTTAACTGCAGACACATTACTTAAGGGCTTGCTAGATTTTCCTCACCTGAGCTGCGAGCTGAGCGGCCATATGCCTTTGGTAAATGTGCCAAATGTCAAGGGTAGTGTAAACACCAGGCAGTCTTGTCTTACATTCCGTGTTGGCCATTTCAGATTCCTTACTCAACTGCCAGTCTGAGGAACCAGCTTTGCAGATGCAGAATGTTGCACTATAGCTGCTAAGCAGACTATAGGCACACTTTCAGTGCAGACAGCATTAACACATACAATATTCTCCTTGTAAATACCAACACACTTCAAAGCTCCTATTGTGCTCATAGAGTTGCTGAGGTGCAGCTAAACAACTTCCCCTCCACATCTGCATTCTGGGAGTAGCTTCCAATACATACCTTTAACAACTGACAGAAATCAAAGAAAATAACTCCTGCACACAGTACTTCTTAGGATGAGAAGTGGCAAAACTTCTTAGGATGAGCACAGTGCTGCACAAGGTGCAAGACATGCCACTGCTTTCCATCTCTGAACAGTCTGTAAGCAAGATGTGGATTGCCACACTGAGGTCTTTATAGTTCTCAGGAGCAAGCAGGGATTTCCTCCAAGCTGCAGTACATAACAGTAGTAACAACACTGTAACAGCCAACAACTAATGAGATCTGGGCATTTCTTTTAAGAAAATCAATTCCATTCCAGACACTCTGTGTTTATGAAGAAATATTTCAAACATTCTTACAAAATCGATAATGTGATTTTTTTTGGACATCCTCATGTGAAAGAAACCAAGAGTGACATCAGGACCAAAATATCAATGCTGTCTGTGTGAAAAAGGATAGAAATAAACAAATCACAAATAAACCCTCACAAAACCCCGAAGAGCCCCTAAAAATGAAAAGTTCAATAAACCAAGCAAGTAAAACTACACACATGACATTTCAGAGACATCACCCATTGCCCATTTGCTTTGAAACTTTATAAAACTATCTCCATAAACTGCTTAGCAAAACTATGCTCTAAAGAAAACAAGACAAAGGATGTAATTTCATCTCTATATAAAACCTCTGTATGCCCACTCCTTGAGTACTGTGGGCAGTCCTAGTGTCACAGTAAAACTAGATTATTATTGCAGATACTGTTTGAATAAGAAGTTACATAAAAAAAAATTAAATGAAGAGGGTATTTCGTTAGTCAATTTGTCCATTGGCAATTAAAATACATTGATATCAGGACAGATTCTAATTATTTCACGAATGCATACTATTAAATCTGAATCTCTGGTGAAAAAAAAAAATAAAAATCTTCCCCTTCCCACAGCCATAGTTTATATGGTGCAAGAGAAGGATTTTCTTAATGTCTGGGTAGCTTTTTCAACCAACAGTCAGGAAAGCCAGGACTGAGGATTTTCCCAGACCAATAGTCTCCTGATGCTTTAAAAGCTTGTTGAGGCTATTAAGAGCTAATACACAGTATTTTCTCTCTTCCACAAAAAGGGTGAAAAGCAAAGAGCAGCCAGGTAGGACTGAGCCTTTCGGGACACCATCCTTCAGAGTGCTCTGAGGCCACTGCCCTTTCTCAGGATTCACAGGTTCTTGCAAGAGCTAGCCCTGAGTATACTAAGACATAAAACACCTTTTGAAATCTCTTCACTAGGCTTCGCATATGGTTCACTGCTGCAAGTATTGTATAGGAAGAACAAGGATGACTAGATATGATTTCTTTCATTTTACAGACTGTATGTAGTAGTTTTCAGAGTTTGGGGTTTATTCTGTTGTAATAGCAGCAAATCAACTCAGAAATGAGAATAATCGGAAGGAATTCAAACTCCTCCTTACATTGATAATACCTAAACTTCAGTGTCATTGATAGAAAATAGTATTTCCCTCTGAGGATCTACCCTTGTATAAAAGATGTTTGCTATTTATATTCTTCATACCTTTGAGGTGTGACTGTGATTAAGATAATGTGCATAGTTTTCTTGCATATTCTGAATACATGCTCAGATCTTCATTTACTCAGTTGTATGCACGCAACTATTTGAAAACAGCATCTGCTGAAAAATATCTGCTGTGCAACATGGAGTTGCACCTAGGGACAAAGAAGTGCACAATTTATTTTCTCCCCCTATCAAAAGCAAGGTTATGGACACTGGGAAGCCCAAGAGCATGCCTTTGAACACCAAAGAGTTCAAAGACTCTCATCAAGATTACAGTAAGTGACTTTGTGCTATTTCTGCTCTGCTGAGCACAGTAGGATTATACCATATTCCAATCTATTTTATAGTCTCATACAGTAAAAACTTATGTGACTGTCTTGCTTTAAAAAAAAAAAAAAAAAAAAAAGATTCCAGTATGGGTTATTCATTTGCAGTTATTTCCCTGCTGCATTATATCTTGCATGATCATTAAGTAGCTATTAGTATTGCATATTTTACTTTGGCATTTATGTTGCATATAAAGTGATTAAAGAATAATCTACCACTCTTTTTTCATTTAATTATTTCTGATTCACTAACTATATTTTCAGTAAATTCTGCAAAGCGATGAGATGTTATTCTTTATAAAAAGCATATTTATTATTTATTAGTGGACAAGACTACCAGAAATAACATGCAACTATTAATGCTAGAAAACTACAGCGCAGCCAGTATCTTCACCCCACGCTCACAACCTCTGATCCTATATGATGGATTAAAGGGCACAAGAGACCCACTCTGAAGAGGGCTTTTTGTGTGATATGTTTTTTTAAGAGAACTTTCTCAGGTAAAATGAATATAGAGAGATGTCTATCACAGGTTTAAGGAACACAAATAAATAATCCCCTAATATATACACACTTTTCCCTCCCTAACTATTTCCATGCCTTATTATTATGCCTTACTCATTTTTAATTCATAGTATCACAACAGTTGCAGTATATTTTAGGTAGGAAACCATGTATTCCTTTCCTAAATGTCTGCTTATAGCTGAAGATAATAGGAAACAGTAGGTTATACTCCCAAAAGCAAAGTTAGAAAAATCAGAACTTAAATTAATAAAAAAAAATATTTTCATTTCTGGAGATGATGTCTGTAGGAATGCAGACCCCACTGATGCATAACCGACAATAAAAGAGAAATACAATCTGATACAACACAATCACAGCAAGATCTAATCAAATCTTGGCAAGGAAACATTTCTGGTTTAGTTTAGGTTTTCCCCTGCTTGAAAAGAAAGGGGAATGGACCAGAAAGGCCCTCAACAGAAAGGCTCACAACTATGCTATATTGTCCATAATTTAAACAAGCAAACAAAAAACCTACAAACACGTATACAAATAAACCATATAACAATCTGTGGGCGATCAGGGCGTCCTACTTAACTTTTTGTTCATTTACTCCTACCAAGTGTTTCAAAGGACACAGTTTTTTGGTTTTTTTTTTTTTTCTTTCTTTCTTTCTGGCAGTTTATTTCATCCCTAAGTTAACACACTAAAACATCAAGATGTACAATTTATACCTGGGCAAAAACAACCAAACAATCCTCCCTGCTGCACAAGAACTATTGAAAACAAACACAGACGCATGCAGGCAGACAGCAGATCAAGAACCCAAAGTTTATGTGGATGTACACTTTTCATCATATTTCATCAACATGGTCTCCCTTAACCATTTACTCATCTCATTCAAACTCCTTCCAGTGGCCCTTTAGTCTAGGTTTCAGTGCCCTCCATGCAATATTTTTGGTTTTGCCACAATTTCCCCATATCCTACATCTGGCCAAATAAGTAGGAGAAGGTCTAGACAGGTTCACTGACAACTTAACTTTTTTTCTACCTGATCCTTCTGTGTCTCCACCAACACTGTTTAAGCAGCTTAAGCAAGTTATTAGAGTTTTTTGCCTCTAACACCCACATTTTCTGTGTTACATGAAAATAAGCAACTACTTTGATTTTATTTTAAGATATCTATTTTATGAGTGCACTCCTTCCATGCAGAGGAGGAGTGACTGTAGCCTACTTGAAAGGGACTGGGAGTGAAGCAAGCACCCAGTGGGATGAAGGCAATATGAATTATATTTAACATGCTTAGAACACACACTGTTTTATACCAGCAACGCTTTTGCTTATTTTTTGAAACAAGTGTATTTTGTGTTATTAGTTTTCACAGAGTTTGCATACTGCTGTGGACACAATCTATCACGTAGGTAAGATAATCCAAAGTATCTCATCTCTCCCTTAGTAACCAAAGAAAGGTCCCCCACACAGTCGATGACGAAGACTAGCCTGAAGAAAACAATTTGTTAAAGCAATACGACAGAGCACCTTTGCCACAGGCAGAAAGTAGAACAGGCAGAAGCATTCATTTCTGCTACCAAGCTGAGACAATGCACAAAGCGTTTAGAGGCAGAGAAGTGTGCAGGAGGAGATGTTTAGCTACACAGGACATTTATTCTGGAGAGAAAAATGATGAATGCCTGTTCTAAAGATTATCCTACATAAAATTCGGATGAAAATGCTGGGTAACGTGAATGTCAGGGCTTCCTTTTTGTGTGTGAAGCAAGCAAAGGAAAAAAAAATACTGCACAAAAAAGTTTTCTGAAGAATATGTCTGAAAGTCTGCATAATGAGCATAAAAATCTGAAGAAAATAGGTGGGAGAGGAGAGCAAGTGAGAGGAAGAGACAGACAGCAGGGCCTGGGAAAGGCAGCTGGTGCTGGAAACTGGTAAAGCGTAAGTGCCTGTGGGCCAGGCAAAGCGATAAACCACAGTATGAGAAGAGCTACAGGATGTATATGGTTTGGTCAGAAGAATGCCAAGGACTGACATATGAGAACTGGTACAATTATTTCTACCAAGAAATTGTCTTCAGAGAAGTGTGTAAAATAGTACTTAGGAAGAGTATTCAGAATTTAAGCTTGAATATTTACAAATCAGGAAGAAAAATATGGAAACTCACCTGAGTAGGTTTTTTTTTTTTTTTTCATTTTGTGCAGCTCCTCCCTACATTTAAATTGTTATTATCACAAATTTACAGAACAGTTTAAGATAGAAAAACAAACTGTCATCACCTGTGGCAGGAGGAATCTAAATAAAAGATGCATGCTATACTGGTTTGAGATGACACAGGAATATTTGACAGAGTTTTCTCCATTTGAATTCCAGCCCCTTATGCTCACACTGTGTCCTCTTTGGTTTAAAAGGACTGCCACCTACTGAGTTATCTTTGTCTTTATATGGAATTAGGAAAGAGATTAACATTGCCTTCAAATAATGAGAATTTTGATTACAGATTTTTATTTCTTATTTAAACATAAAGACTCGATAAAGTATCTAAATCTTTAAGGTTTAGAGTGTCAAACACCATTTTGCTTTGCTGCAGAAATTATTTTGCTATTAAACTGAAAAGCCTTGCTAGTGGCTGGTTCAAAACTACAAGGTTGCTAGGTTATGATGAGGGCACATCAGAGATCAGCACAAAGATGGCCATCAAAATAACAATATATCAAAGTATCTGAAGCAAAGATTCAGGTAGTGCAGAGAGCATGTAAAGCAGAGTGCTCCACCTTACCGAGCCCTTTCCCCTGTGCCACAGAGGCAATAAAACCAAGTGGCAAACAAGCCTGGAGAACACCGCCTGCAGTAAACCGATGTTACTCAACGGCACTCGCAGAACAGTGTTTATTGCCACTTGAGATACTTCATCTCTCATTCTGAATTAGAACAAAATAGATGAGTCAGTTCTGAAACACAGCTAAGAAATCAATGATGACTGCGTTTATTCATCCTAAAATATGGCACTGACTGAGGTAAAGCAATTGCCCTGTAGCCAGTTGATACTTACAGCTTTTACTAGGACAATATACTTTTAATTGCTCCCTGTGTTCTGCAGCACTGTGATAGTTTTGCCACAAGTTTTATCAAGAAACAGTCCTCAGGTCTAAATGGAATTTCTGATGGACTTCTGAGAAGCAGGTTATCACAGCATTACAAGCACACACTGTCCCAACCCTATAAGAGACAATACCAGTAAGTATCTGTACTCATCCTCTGATTATCAGAGCTTTCCTGCAGTTCTCCACAAAGAGAGATGATGTTGTTGATTAGTTGCTTTCAGTTTTAAGGGCCTGGAAGATGTGATCTGTCCTAGAACTTTTCATAGTGATTGATTATTGCCTCTGAGGACTGTGAGCAAAGAACATAACAGATTCATACATCTGAATTCATCTATAATCTAAAAACATATTTCCATATACAGTAAATAGGAAAGTATTAAAAAAAATACAGATTATTAGCATTCAAGGCAAACCACACTGCTTAGAAAGTGCAGCCTCTAAAATAACACAACAAAATTCTTCCTTCCCCCATCTCTCCCACTGCCCTAACATGTCCTTTCTTAAGTTTTTATATTCAAGCATGAATAATAGTGGATTGAAATGTGGCTGAATATTAAACATTATATATTATTTTCGCCTTAAATTCTGTACCCAAAGAATGCCATCTAGTGACCATCTACTGAATACAAGAATTGGTATCAATAATGCATCTCACTTCAACTGTTGAGATAACATATTACACATTAAACATGATGTGCATTTCGTTACTTTTTTTTTTTTTAATGAAAAAAAAAAAGAATAAGATTATAACCTGAGTATTTTTATTCTAAAAGCAAGAGTCCTTGTTGCAGACAAGGACATCTGACCTCTAACTGCAAATTTGTCATCTCCTCCGTGCTTCAGCTACTCCAACCAGAAGGTGGCTTCTGTCTTGCAGAACATTTTTAGGATAATTGCCTCTATATGTGTCTACAGCTAAGTACTGAAGCATTTATGGCTTCCCAGCATTTTGCAGACAGATGAAATTCCATTTTCCCTTGCTACCCCAATTTTTTCTCCTTAAGAAGAAACATTAAGATTACTTCCCTATCAATTAAAAACTAATTACAGCATTTTCTTTAAGTAAGCTATGTTTTATTGTGACAATATTGCTTACACTGCACATTTTATTATAAAAGACAGATAGCGTGACATCTTGCCTGCACGGAAACACGCAACACATTTGAACACAAAACATATTTTACAAAAATCCTACAGGTAAGACTTTTCAACAAGCCCTCATACCATGTAATAAAGATTATAGAAGGCTTTGAGCTCCCATAACAAGACTATCTCAAATACTGAGCTGAAAGAAACATATTAGCATCCTAGTCACTCACTGATAAGGGCGTATTTTGTGATATGTTACTGAAGACTGTAATATTCCAGTTGTATAAGATCAGAAAAACAGAACGCCTTCATCTAAAAAATATTACCAAATGTATACTATTTCAAAAACATTCCTATATTTTTAGCATTTTTTTCCCCCTGACATTAGAAAACAGATTTGGCTTTTGATTAATTTAGGCTAATACTTACAATACTCTTTTTCAGATTAATTTTGCCTGTATTTGAAAAAGCAAACTTTTGGAGGGAGCCAACAGAAACAGAGATAAGTAACTGCTGCCATTACCCTCAGAATACAGGCTGGACTAGCATGATGTTACTCACAAACTTTAGAAGCAATAAGCATAAAGTTAAGTCACATTCAGTTGATCACAGGAAAAACTAACTCCATTAGGGAAGAATCATTAGAAAACTTAAGAAAGGTCATGTTCTATATATAATTTGATGGCAAATATGAGCTCCTTAAAAGCCCTCTCATACTTGATGAAATTGTCTATCAGGAAATACATATTTAAAAAAAAGGCTTTCACATAATATGATTGAAAGCTGCAACCTATGCCAATTTTTAATTAATAATTATCACTAAAAGCTCTCCATTAAAGTTAGATAGTTCCACCAGTTCCATGTACAGACAAAAGCACAGCACCAGACAGACTCCAGGAACAGTGCTGTTACCATCCTTTTTCATCACCAGGTAGCAGATTAAGGTAAACCCCTCACACAAAATATGACTGTCTACACAGGGATTTACTTCCTACAAACAGAGACGTAATAAACCTGAAAAAAAATGTACTGAATACTTCTGCATTCATTTATTTTATCAATATCTCTCCATTCATAGAAATTCATAATACTATAGTGTTACTGCTTTGTAAGATAATCAATACAGCAAACTAAACACAAACAACAGCTGCAGTACTCTTTGGGAAACAGTTACAAGGGATGATGAGAGATCTCAGAGAAAGAAGTACCTTCACATTCATTCTAATTTTTTGGAATAAAGCAGCACACCTGTGACCTTATCTGAAACCCAAAGGGAATTTAAACAAAGGGCACAAAAGACATGTACACCCTCAGCAACCAGAAATTAAACTGGAGAATGAAATTCAAGCTTTGATTGTATCTTTTTAATATTCTGCTGCTGTAAGTAACAGTAATTGATTTTCTGTAAGGGAAAGATGCAATCAGCAAGTTAAGAATGTAAGAAGGCTTCTGAATATTGATATTCCAGATGAAGATACCGGAACAGTAGTATTTATCAAGAAATACGTTTCTAAACAGATGCTTGAGATTGTAATATATTAATGAAGTTAACTGATTTGTGTAATACAATATTTGAACTTCAAGGAGCCTTGACTTAAATGCTCACCAAATGCATGTGATAACAATTCAAAATATGTTATTGTTTCTGAAATGTTAAAAAACCTATGAAGGAGGTATGTTAATGAGCACCGGGTCATGTGTTACATACAGCTGTAGGATAGTCAGAAGAGTATTTTTTTCTTTTTGTACTTTAGAATAACTTGCCTAGAACAGTAGGGAAAAAAACTTAAAAATGTCTCTACATTCAGTCTTGATTAGTAACAAGGCAGAGAAAAAACAATACAAATCATCGGTACATTTATATGCACAGAAAAGTATGTCAGAATACATAAGCAAAATGAATACTGCAAAGTGACTAGAAAAACCTGACTTAAGACATAAGAAAAAAAAAAAAAGGTTTAAAAATATGGTATGAATAGGCTTCATAGGAGTGGGAATCACAACATTATATTGTGCAGATTTTATATAAGCATTTAAAAAGTGCCATAGAAGTACAATTCATGAAAGACATGTAGTTAGGTAGTTGTGTGAATACAAATGAAAACCTAAAACTAGTTAAATTATCTGTGGAGCTGTTTTCCAGTTGACTGACTTGCACATGCAAGGAAGTTGCAAGAAGTAAATGGAACTTTGCAGCTGCTACATCTATGAAAACATTTCCCCTGCAGTTATTTTCTGCTGTGCAACGCCCTTCTAATTTCTATTCAATTGTTTATTTCATTAAGCTTATTTAATAGCAAAACCAAAACAGCAACAAAAAACAACCTTGAGTTAACTTAAAGAACCAAAAACTAGTTTAAATAACTACATCCAGGAGAGAGTAATCATCATCACCTCAGCCTTACTACTCAAAACAGTGTCTGTGAATAGTTTAGTGTTTGAATGCATCATTTGTTACATATTCTCATAAAATAATTTTAGATTAAATATTTCTAAAGTCTCATGCCACTTCTTAATCACCTCTGTATAAAAAGAATTTAGTAATAAAGTTGGTTAACTTCACTATTCTTTTTGACCTGAAGGTATAAACCTGCAATGGGTGAACAGACAGCAAGAACACATGAGCCCTACTTCTTCAGAAAAACTAATGGAAAATAAGCATTCCCCCCCCCCCCCTCCTTTTGTAAGCTAAAGCCTTTCCCTAAATACAGACAAACTTTGGCAATAGTCCACTTATAAAATTAATTTTTAAAAAATATCTCTTATTAGCAATGATATAATTTTTAAAGTGTCTTAATATCAGCCATATTTTAAAAAAAAGGAAGGAAAGGAAGGAAAGGAAGGAAAGGAAGGAAAGGACGGAAAGGACGGAAAGGAAAAGAAAAAAAAGAAAAGTGCTGTTTAGTTCTGGGAAATATGGTTTCCAGGAAATCAGTGGTCTCTTACATTGGTCTCTTCCCAGAATGAGACTCCAGTAGGGACAAATGGTATTTTAAGCCTACTCATCTCAGTATCCAAGCAATCTGTTTGAGAAATATGAAACTTGGGTATAAAGGAAAAAGCCTTGTTAGCTGTGAATCTTTTTAGAAAGCTTAGATTTAATTATTTTTTTCTCCTAGTGCACAAGAGACTACCTGTGGTACTGCTGGCAGCAATATTTTTCTATTCTACCATCACCTTGACCAAAACATGGATGATAGTAGCTTATCAGCTATGCACACAGGAGTCTGAAACACTAACTCATTAGTAAGTCTTATACCGGAGTTCAAATAGTCTGCCTTATGCTAGGGAAATACATATCATTGAATTAATTCAAAGCCAATCATAGTAGCACAAAAAGCTCAAAAAAATCTACATGCGGATTTTCATAAAAATTACATATTGGTACAGTCGTTATGACTATATGAAAATACACAGCGAGTTGACCTGGTGGTTAATCTTGCATTGCTTTTATTATTTCTTGTACATTGTGCAAGGCTGATATAAGTGTGCAAACCAAATCCGTACTGCTGGCAGAGTCCCTCAGAACTCTTCCCAGAACCACATAGTGCATCCGGAAAGACTCTGATTACCTTGCCAGAAATTAGTTTTTTATGTGAGGCTGCTCCTGCTCCTCTTGTGTATTCTTAGCTTGAGTCAGGCAGAACTGACTGGAATATCAAGGAACCTATGTTTCCCCTGTTGCCTTCTCCAAAGCCAGGTGATGATGGCACAGAAAGGAAGATGTGGACGCAGAGATGCTGTCAGGAGAGGTGACTATTCAGCCTAGCTTATCCTAGAAAGGTATGAGTCCCAACAAGTAATTGCTGTGTGTTCACAAGTTACGATCCTACCTGCAAGTTTTCAGATTATTTCAGAGATGCCCAACTGTACTAAGTCCAAAGAGACAATAGCTATGCTTTTTGCTAGTATTGGATTCAACAGTAATGCAGACTGACCTGACCACTGCATCAGGAAAACATCCTTCAGAGAGACAGTTTTAGAGAAAAAAGACCATTTTTTCCTCACAACTTATTCTCAAACAAGGATGATGCCATCACTAGACAACAGCCTGTTTTCAGCTGGGTTTATGTTTACCTGAGGAACGTCTGTCAAGACTACCATCCTGCAGTCAAGTGAACTCATCATTCATATAAGCTTATAGCATACATGCTTTCAGGCTGACATCACTGCTCCACTGCACGTTTTAGTACTTAATTACATTTAAAGAATGTTTTGCTTCCTTGTTTGGCTGAGAACATCCTGTGCTCACTAGTCCCCATTACTGCTTCAGCACTACTTCTCAACAAAGAGCTGCAACCCTTCCGTGTAGCCATTTGGATGCCAAGCCCTGGGTATGGAGCCTTGGGTGGAGCCAGATGCAAGGCCCAGCTCATGCCCTGCTCTGACACAGCCTTGCCCCAGGCCTGAGAGGAGCCCTATGAGCCCCTTATAACCTCCTCCTCATGCCCCATCCCACTTCCCTTCACCCACTTAGCTCCGTACTTCAGCTCAGATGTGGCCAAAATCAGGCCTGGGGGTCCTGTTTTCACCTGCCTGCTTTCCCTCACCTTCCTCAGCTCAAAGAGCTCTGAAGAAAAACCTCCTCCTCCTCCTCCGTGCAGAGTTTCCCTCCCAGACAGGCTGCAACAGGAGTGTGGTGGAAGCAGCGCGGTGACGGCCTGCAGGAGTAGGCCAGGGGATGCAGCTCAGACATTAACAGGGCTCTCCACAACAGGTCACAACAGAAATAGGATTTTCCTCTCTCAGCTGCTAGTTAGAATTAGTATTCCCTGATGTCTACTTGAATACAAGACAAAGTACCCTTAAATTCTATACATAAAAAGAGGTAACAAATACACATAATTTACAGAATTACAATTTATTTATCACGTGCTGGAAGTATGAAGGCCTAAAATCTCGAGTGCTCTTTGGACCTGTTTTTTTTCCTCATCAGTTTTGAGCCCAAAGGTAATTAACAGATTGTCATAAAAAAAAAAAAAAATCCACACATCACAGATGCCAGAGATGTGAATATTTCCCTTGTTAAAAAGTAAGAAGTGGGAATAGATCAAGAGAAATTATTCATATCTGGCTTTTGTTTGCTCACAAAGTTTCAACAAAAACGACTAGAGAAGTCAGAACACAAACACTACATCACTTCTGAGAATAAATATAAATAAATACCACAACTCAAAGAGTAAAAATACATGAAAATACATCCACGTGTACCTTTAAAATTAGATAGTATTGTCAGAAGAGCTACCAGATACTTTTGTCTTCAACAGAGTTTAAGTTTGTGTCTTGTAGGACAACATGAAATATATCCATGTTTACAGTTGTACTCACAAACACGGGGAGAATCCCTAAAGTATTTCTACTTATTGACTTTCTAACTCATACCTCAACGTTGTTTTAATATAGTACAACTGAAGCAACTAGATACTGTTTTTAAATAATTTATTTTGATTCTAAGTGGATCAGATGATAACTTTTGTACTCTGCCCTATTTGTTATTCTGATTGATCTAGAAAGGAGGATAATCAACTATTTACTGAACCTCTACTGTTAAATCTCTACTTTTAAAAGATTCAGTAATAAAACACGAAAGCAGCAGGAAGATTCTCATACTGTGTCATTTGTTAATAAAAGATTATATATATATATATATATATACTTTTTATTATTATTTTAAACCGTGACAATTTTCAGAAAACACACAAAAAGTAAATATTAATGTTATAAAACAGGCATGGCAGCTACAAACCTGCATGTTGTGATTTAAGAGTGTAGCTATTCAAGACTATTGCCAACTGGAGCCTGTAACTAAATTATCTTCATACTATAAAGCATTCGTTGGTGATACGTTAGAAAGATGCAAGAAAGGTACCTACGTTAGGCATACATTTTACAGAAAGAAGGTCTAGTTCAGTGTGGTCTAAAAAACGTGATCAATTTCTTACCTACTTGATCAAAATAGCTCTGTAAGAACCTTCTTAAATATTTGGCTGATGCTTTAAAATCCGTTAACTTGAGCACTTCCAATTAACTTTCAAACACGGCATACAAGTTTCAATTTCCTACAAAGTGTGCTTAGGACTTTACAAAATCCTAATGATTTACTTTTGAAGTTGAATATTTATAACACATTTCAACCTTCCTGCTCTGTCTACATGGTGATACCTCACCAAATCTCTAAATCCAGTGTAGCTCATGTAAACTATTACAGTTCACCTTCAGGTTTGTTTATTTTTAATTGTTATATTTTCAGAACTGAACCCTTCAACATCTATCAAAAGCAATAAGTAAAAAAGTCTTGTTAGAGGTGAAGCTTCTAATTAGATAATCAGCATTACCTGCACAACTTAGATAGCTGAGAAGATACATGCTAACAAACTCAATTCCTGCTTAGTAAGGAAAAGAAATTCAGTACTGTTAGATAACTCTCCGTATAAATAGAAGCATGACTGAGCACAAATTTGATTCCAAGATTACTTAAACTTTAGAAACACCAGCCATTATTTTAGGAACAAGTTACATAGAGTTTTACACACAAACTAATATATATATATATATATATATTTCACAGGCTGGCGGCATCTCAATGCACTGTTAAATACACACCCAAAACAGAAGGGAAGCTGGAGGCAACAGTGCACCAAAATACATGGAGCTAACAGCACTTGCAACCACATCAGCTATTTTGCTTCCCAGGTGTACATTTTCTCTACTTATCAGTCTTATAAACACTTCCCACCCCAAGCTACTTAGAGTTATTAAGCCCTTGTGTCAAGGTCTAGTACTGCATCTACATGTACTACCAAGCATCTGCACTGTTTAACAGTATCACAATATGTTTTGGGGGAGTGGGGACCTGAGGACATCCATTCCTAAAAATTGCATCTTCTATAATGCAGCATAGAAGGCATCCTCAGAAGATGAGGAGATACAGAGAGAAAATAAGCACTAAGCTGTTCTTCAGAAATATTTTCTCACTTTGATAAAATAACTCATAGGGATAAATTAGAAAAGATGAAAACTGGAGATTAGCTACTTTTAATTGTAGAGCAAGAATGTATGATCCTTTTGACAAGCACTTCCTGTTTTTCTATGAACTCTGCCATTGTTCCCATTAAAAAAGACATTCACAAGAAAACAAAAATCTTCCTCTTTCACCTATCCATCTGCTGCCCAGAAAACAGGTAGTACCTCACAGTGTCAGTAGCATATTTCATGCAAATCACATTTATGTATGATGAAAGAATTAAAACAAATGAATGAGAATAATATAAATATGAATAATATAATATTTTAAATATTCATAAGAAAACAAAATAAACCCTTACAACTTTCTTTTTGAAAAAGAAGCACAAATGAGAGAACAAAAAAGTTCACCTGACTTGTATTTTCCTAATTATTAACTTTTTTTACTATATTTCCTGAATTTGCAGTACAGTGCACACTTCAAATACAGCGTGCTATGTTGAAACTCCTCACAGTAACTTAGTTTTAGATACTGTTAAATTCATTTCTAAAAGATTTTCACTTTATTTCCTTGTTTGAGTATGGTGAAACCAGAAGAACACTAGAAAGAATATGTAATTTTCAATTGTCTCACCTGTAATAATGGTATCTGGATGTTTGATAATAATTATGAAGATTAGGTGTTTCAGAGGTTAAGTCCCACTCCAGAGCCAGTTAACAGGCTGGGGACAGAGAAGGGAATGAAGAAGAGTCCTCAAAGAGCAAAGCTCAGGAAAAGGAACTGAAGAAAGCTGAGCTGTGCAATGATTACAGGAATGGAGGGAGTAAGGCCTAGAACTGACCCACAGCTACAGAAGCCTTGATCTTTTACAACAAAAATTAATCTTTATGTTACAGCTTTATATCAGAACTATCTGGAGATAGAGAGTCTTACGAGTTTAAAACTAAATTGGATATTAAGATGTTGTCACCAAAGAACTACAGCAACACTGCAAGTCTTTTCCAGACAAAGGAGTTCCTTATCTCAAGAGACTCCCTTTCTTCTCTTCAGCCAGATTTTCTTTCTGTCTGTGAGCATTACTTTATCAGCAGCTAACAGCCTACATCTAGGATCATACCAGTACTTACAATGCAAACAGACAAAATCAAAGGATTACATTTCTATTCTAATTTTGTGTTGTACTTCTCCTCTGGTTTTTATCTAAGCTTTTATTTCTGCAGTACTAACCAGAGCACTTGTCTATAATTTGCCCTTCTGTCTTCTGGGGCAAGTACTTGGCAAAAATCACCATTCTTTCTATTACATTTTAAACATGCTTTGGTTCTTAAAAATAAAAAAATCTTAGCATTGCCTTTCCTCATGGTCTTTTGTTCACTGCACATAACTGTATCCTGCCCTTGGATGACAGAATCTTTGCAAAATATATTTGTGATTTTTTTACAAGTGCCATGCACAACTCCTGTATGTGTGTACATTTCCTCTCAATCAGAAGTCTACTACTCATTTCAAAGTCTTAAGTGAGACCAGGGCATTGCACAGGTTTTGTCCTGGAAAATAAAAGGAAAAATTTAATCTACAGGATTTTACAGTCAGGAATATGGCTCCTTCTTTTATTTCTTCTTAAGCACTGACCAACAAACATTATTATAACATGTAAAATAAATTGTTTTTCTAAGTTATCTGAGAGAGAAAACATTTAGAATGGAAATAGCAGCTAAAATTCATTTTTTTTCCTTTAGGTATCTTTTATCTTTAGATAACTATTTTTTTCTTTAGATATATTTTATCTTGTATCTTTCTGAAGCACATAGAAATACTAAAACTTAGGCTAAGAAAAGGTAAAGTTTATTTATACCCAGTGAGGAGAATGTAGCAACAGACAGCATTAGGCCAACAACTCACTGATGATACTCATCACCATGAGTTTTCTGAATTCACTCAACAAGTGTTTGTTTCTTTTTTTTTTTTCTTTTCTTTAAGAGAAACAACTGTGTATGCTTTTAAATTATATGTAGCTAGGAAACTATATTTTGTTTGTGTCTCAGACTAGCTTCAGAGTGCGTATCAGTGCACCTGCTAAAATAAAAATTTATCCGCACCTAAGTTTTCACAACTGATAAAAAAATTTCAAATTGCTGTCTTGAAGTATTTTTCAAAGGAATGTCAGATAATCCACCCTCCTCTGCTGCCTATTTCCCTCTCCTGCATAGAAAGGTAGCACAGGTAGAAATACTAATATCATAGACATTTATCATTAGGTGAATGAATTGTACCCACCACGGCTTTGCTGTCTGCATTCAGTCAGGTAAACTACATGAATACTACAAAAGCATCATGGGTGGGATTAATTGTTTTTAAGTGCCTTATAATTGTCACTAGCTCATTACTGCAAAGTCAGGGGTACTTGTTAACTCCTGCTCTTCAATCAGTGCGTTACTGAACAGATGACTCAGGCGGTAGTTCTCTGCACTATCAACTGTTGGGACTCCCGTCCTTTCCACTGATCATTGATCATTTTTCCAAATGAGTCTCAGAACAGACAGCCTACCAAATAACATATGTATATATATATTTAAAGCACTCTGTTTCAGTCCACAGTGTAGCCACACAAACCATTTTGCCAGTACAACTGTGGAGAGAAAACTGTGAATGGAAAATAATTGTAATTGACAAACAACATACTGCTGCACAAATTTTGCACCCAAAACGGATGTGATTTTACAGACAATGCTGTACATGCAGGAGATATATAACTACAACCATAACAACTTACTTAGTAACTGAGAAAGTGGTAAGTTTCTTTGTCTTTCACATAGCCATGTATAAGCATACCTGCATGAATTTTAATTTAATTTAAAACTTTACAGAAATGTTGGGTTGTTCTTGTGTCAAGGCACTTCGCAGCTGGTAATCTGTTAAGTGCAGATGTGCTGAAAATGTGAAAGGCCTTCCTTTCCCTTCCATCCTGCAAAAATACCTTGGCCAAAACTTTTGACGTGGAATCATTTTTAAGCACATCTTTTCCACTGCCACAGTTTTCTAATCCCTATCTGTTTCTTGATGTTGTTGGTATCTGACAGTTGTTTTCCTCAGTCCACTTTTGGCTTGACCATGCCTATCTTTCATAACATGTATGAACATTCTCAGCACACCCTGAAACAGTGATACTTTCAATCATTCACAGCAATGTGGTTGCAAAGACTTCTACTCTTGTTACCTAACTTCAGCTCTCCATCTCCTGAAGTATATTGTTACCCAGAAATGTATCTAACAGAGTAGAAATACTTTTCTTAATTCATATGATCCAACATTTTAACTATTCAGCCAAAGTTAATATTATAACTTCTTCTTGAAGTACTAATTAGTCATGCAGATAATTAAATTTAATTCCTTTTATTATTGCCAGGAGAGCAGCCAAAATATGTAACTATTTGAAATGTCTCTCTAGATATCATTAAACTAGTGTTGGAATGTGCATAAAATATCTATAAACGTGAACCAAAGACTATGGCTTCGTGTGATTTTTGTTTAATTAGTAGAACTTTTGGCTCCTAAAAAGTCCTAAAACAATACACTGCAGTCCTTTTCGCTTGTAAATCAAAATTATCTTGACCTTTAGAGCTATTTTTTGGTATTTGCAGAACTAATTCATTCTTTAAGTTGTTTACAAATTGCTCTCTTTACACAGTTGTGTAGTGTTTGATTCTTCATGAGGAGTCACAGCAGTTTCTTCAAACAACAGTAAGTAACAAATGCCCCTTTGTCTAAACCCAACAATTTCCACCCCAAGACAGCTAACAATGCAGGGCCTGAATTGAGGGTTAAGAAACTCAGGGGGCATCTTCCATTTCAAATCAGTAAACAGACACAAATTTCAAAACTCCATTCCAAATATGACCTGTTTTTACAAATAATGAAGCCAAGCTCAATTACCATTTAAAATTCAATATATTTTTTGAGTACAGAATTAGAAACATTTGCTTGGGTTTGTCTATTTTAACTGAAGACAAATAACCTGTCCCTGGTTTGAAAAATAAGGCTATCAATATCACTGTGATATTCTTTCAACTTCACTACATAAACACACACTGCAATATTGGTTGTCTGAGTAAGCACAGCCCTGGCATGGCACATTTCAAAGCCCAACCCTTAAAACCAATGCCACAGAAAATCTGCTGCAGCTGCTAACTGGTGCCTTCTGACTCTGCCCTCCAGGCAGAACAGGGAGTGGCTGATACTAAGAAAAAGACACCTGTGAGATGTCAGAGTGAGACTGAGAAAGCATCAGAGATAAGTTGAAAGGAGATGGTGTGAGGTCCCCCAGTAGAATAACTTCTCTGCAAGTTCTGTGGCCACATCCCCGGGCCACCTGAAGTACTGGAAAGGTCTGGGGCTGCCTACCTAGAGCTGATCCAGCACAAGAAAAGTATGCCAGTTAGAGAGAAAATGATCTCCTTAAGAAGAAATTAAAAGCCTTACCTCACCAGCTGGGGTTAACAATTCACAAGGCAAGTTGAGATGCCAGAGTTTCCCTTTGATACCAATCCAGTAATAAAATTAACAGCTTTCTGGCAAAAGAGGTATTCCACTTACATGGTTTTCACTACAGAATAAAAGCTGCAATTGATATGTAATGTAATAACTTTTTTTTTTTTTAATGAATCAAAATAGCATGCTTGTTTTCACGCTACTTCTACAATGTTCAGTTACTGTCATCAAGCAGTATATTATCAAGTCATTTTTTCGCCATCAGGCGTTCACAGATCTATTAGCAAGCTGGAAAAGACCACTTTCCTCTCCCTTTTGTTGCAGGCAGGTATGAAAGCAAAAAGCAGTGACATAATTTAGGATCAGACTATGGATTATCTACCAGCTGCTGCTATTTAGGTATCATTTTCTTGATCACTTCCAGCACTGCCATTACTATAAGCAGACATTCTATCATCTTCCTTAAATTATTATGAATTTGATCTTTGATAACTGGGGAGTGTTTCACAGAGTTTTCAGCCTCTGTTGTCAAGCCTTTAATCTGAACTATTAAAAATAAGAGGGGCAAAAAACCTGAATATGTCATTTAGTACCAGAGAATACAGACAAAAAGGTGATTTATCAACACTTTCAGAATACATATAAGATTTGCCTTGCTTTGTGTCAGCCATTTTAAGTAAATGGTTTTCTAAAGAAATTTTTAGGTTATGCTAAATGAAATGAGTTAAATGAAATATCACACTTAATTTAATCCAAATACATACCCAGAATTATTTTAACAGAAGTTATATTCTGAGATAAATAATACGTATATAGGTGTATCAGCAAATCCTTATTAAGCAATATTTCAAAAAAAAAAAGGGGGGGGGGGAAGGGAATGTAGAATAAAAAATAAAAGCTAAAACCCTACTCCTACTGTAATATACTGTAATTGAAGATATTTACAGAAAGAGCAAAGGCCAAATATATTTGATTGTAAGATCATAAGATACTAGCAAGTAACTCTAACCAAGAAAAAAAAGAACTATTAGTACAGGGGAGAGATGTTAATATAAATGTATAAATTCTTAATAAAATCTGAAATGATGCAAAATTCCAGAAGGAAAAAGCTATGGATTTTGCCTACTAACAATGGAGATATGCCAAATGATTGGTTAAAACACAAATAATTTGACCCTGGACTTTGATGGTTTAAAAAAAAAAAGTGTTAGTCTGTGTAGTTTTCACAAGAACAATGAGGAATCCAAAAGTTACATGTTATTTCTAGATTGTTAGTACACTGCATAATAGTGCTTCTCAAATTCTGCCACAGGCTCAAGTATCCTGGCTTTAATAACAGGGCTTAAATTCCTAAGAAGTTTGCATCACTTAATAAATCATTCATTATATACCTTTATCTTTTTCATACTTAAGTAATTTGTAACATTAGAAAGTTTTGGCTTCTTTATATGTTCACAGGCTTTGAAAGTTACTTCTTCATGTTAGATGGCCTGGAATTTTGAGCAGAAAATGTGAAGACAACAGTGGAAGTAAAAGGAAGGTACTATAATGGTAACTGCTTTCTTTTTGAGACACTCTTCAGAGTTTGCACTTTTTTATCCTTTATTGTTAGATGGACACAGAAGAAAAGATGCAAGAATCAGAAAAGGAAAAAAAATGTGCACTTGCATGTCTGACTTCACATATCAGCAATCCCAGATGCATTTGAAATGTTGAGTTTCCTAACATATAAGTTTAATTTTGTATTGCTGTGCAATTTAATTTTAGCCTATTTTAATGCTTTAGAGAATTGTGTTGCTCCTTTTCAACTGATTAGAGTTATTCCTAAGTGGCTCTTAGCAAGAATGAAAATCAGTGAAAGGGATGAAGTGCATGTCAGCTGAGGAGATGAAACAGTAAAATATTATGAATTAAAAATTACTTATTCAGAGCTAAAGATGCAGACAGGCTTAGCTCTAGATCTAGGCTTGTATTTTCTATATTTTGAATAATTATTTCATGTTTTTGCTTTATGCTGTTCTCAAAAACTGGATAAATCATGGTATGCTTTATTTTACTCTTTCTTGAAACCAAGCTCATACTGTTAGCAAAAGAAAATCACTCTAATTTGAGAGGGATTATCTGACCAGTGAAATCAGTTGGTAGACTCAGACTTCCGAAGGACAGATATTCTTGCTACAAATACTACTGTTATAGTAAGAAATTTCTGTTACATCTTGGTCAGAAGAGCAGGGACTGGAAGTCTGCAGTGTCTTTTAAGTTGCCCTTGATCAGACAGAACACACATCACCAGGTTGTGTGGGAAGCACATTACTCCATCCTATAGCTCGTGTGTAGACAAAAACAGCTCTCGAGTTACCTCGGCTTCTGAATTAGTATTATTATAGAGTGATGATTCATTTAGAAGCCTTTTCCCAAACTGCTGTTTATCATTACTGAGAACACAAATGCTTTGCTCAGCAAAGCTAAAGTGCAGAAACTTGCTGAGATTCATTCTTTAAATTTCCACTACTTGAGACAAAAACTAGAGTTGATCTGCATCCTCAGCTAGAGAGAGTTGTCAGAATTGGTTGACTAGTATTGAAACAAGCTCCTAAATCACCTGGACTTTGAGGATTGGCTTGAAGCCAACTCATATCTAGTTCTTCACACTGACTTTTTTGTTCCAGGATAGATTATTTTTTTCTCACTTTTTGTTGAAATGGAATGCAGTTTATACAAAAATGCAGTGGGTAGCATATTCCTGATCTTCACCATAAAACAGAACGCTGTTTTTGTGGATGCTCACATCCACATCATTGCATGGCTACATAGGTAAAAAGAAACAGGTAAAGGAACTATTCTATTACCGAAAAATCTTACCTACTGGAAAACTGTATTTTCAAGTTGCTGAAAACTCAGAAGCAAGCTATGCTGAACGTTTGGATACAGACATTTGGAGGCAGAAATCCCATCTTAGATGCTAGGTAGCATCGGCTCTGAGCATCAATGACACTAGAGGTCAGCATGGACACGTCTACATTAGCATTTTAGTCTGGGCCAGGAACGTGCTTTCTAAGTATTGCCCACTCTGCTGTAGCCATAAGACTGAGCAGCCTCAGAGTTTACAAACTGGATTCTTTTAGGAGGAAATTAAATGAAAGATGCCACTGGTGGTTGTTCAAGCAACATGCCTGGATTAGAAATAGTCTGAAATAAACACCCAGGACTCCCGTGTTACAGATGCTGGGTTCATTCTTTGGATTTGCTT
Source organism: Anser brachyrhynchus (assembly GCF_964034855.1). Taxonomy (NCBI): domain Eukaryota; kingdom Metazoa; phylum Chordata; class Aves; order Anseriformes; family Anatidae; genus Anser; species Anser brachyrhynchus. The sequence goes on along the minus strand of NC_137699.1, from coordinate 17,830,046 downwards.
TCCACCTCTTGGACTACTTGCTAATGTAGATAAAGTCTCTGACTTCTATCTGTAGGAGAAGGAAAAGCACTACTTTGACAGGTGAAAAATCCCAGTCTAGATTTTATGTAGGAACATGCAAAGAGAGCATTGTGAAGTACAACCTTAGAAAAGTAAAGACTATTTAAAGTAAAATAGACAGAAATATTGTGAATATAAAAACATGGATGATAACTGCTAGTCATTCCAGAACATTTCATCAGGTGTCTAAAAATCACCAGCTAGGAAGATGGCTACAAAAACCTAATAGTATCTATAAGGCTATTGTAAACAAAGCAAAACGCTCAATCTCATTTAGTAGAGCAGCTTCAGAAAGAAGGAAAAAAAAAAGAAGGAAAGAAAAAAAGATGGATAGAAAATGAGAAGCTGAGCAGTAAGTATAAGTCAGAAACAAAGGATTGTAGAAAACTGGAAGGAAAAGTAAAACAGGATTTAGACAAACTTGGCTATTAAACTGAATTGAAAGGTAAATAAAAGATGTGTATTTGAAAAGGACAAAATTTGAGAAATTAAGTCAACTTGCTAGGAATTCAACTGGTATATGGAGCACAGAGATTTGTAATGTCACATCTCCTCACTCTTTGAATTAGACATGCTACAACTATGTATAATGTGTACCCTAAGGCCACAGGACAGAAAAACGCATGGAGTTTCCTACTTAGTGAAAAATCACCCCAAAGAGGGTATGAAAGATGAGCAAGGAACTCAAGGAAAGGTACACTGAGAAGGCCAAGAGATGAAAGAGAATTACTAAAGTGAGAATTACTAAAAGACATGCTGAGTCTGCCTGCATTTCAGTATCATCTGTAAAATCTAAGAGTTCTACAGGCACATCAGTAGAGAGAGAACACAGCAGGAAGGAATAATATATGGTAAAGACGGAATGTAATTAAAGATAACTTCTAGCTTGAAAACTAAATGAATACTTCACCTCAGCTACAAGCAATCAGGTTATCTATATCTGAGTGCTGAAGGACATGGAATATAAAATCACAAGTCCAATAAAAAACATATTTGTAGCAAATCTCTTAAGTCAGAGTAATACCTTATGATGGAAGAAAAACAAATGAAAATACCTATACTTAAGTAGGAGGAAAAAAAGTGTGCCTTCCATTGATGATGGACAGCTGATTTTACAGACAACATTCTTCTGTAAATCATTTTCCATTCGAAGGTACTAGGCAGCAATTCTTAATATTTTTAAGAATGAAAACGAATTTTAAGGGTAGAATAAATGGGTAAAAGGAAGCCTTGCTCTTCTACAGATAGAAAAATTAAAGCTATGTCATAGTGCATTCTTGGTGGATACAAACAATTGCTGCCAGAGATCCACGATGACTTGTGATCCTGTGAGCTGCACCCCTTAGCTAGTAAATCCTGTTAAGATGTCTGTTAACCCAAGGTAGTGCCTCACATTTCCATAAATTTCAGTTAACTTGGATTTCATATGTATGAAGCTTCTCCTGCACAGAGCATCATTCTAATCCACCCAGAACACTTTGGCACACATGAAAACGGTATATTTTTAAATATTTAGGAATATAAAAAAATAAATAAATCAAGAATGGAATTTGTTCATAACTAAATAACATAGGAAAACTGTCAATGCAGAAAGAAAAAGTATGTAACATTTATATTGTGTTTTTATTCTGGGAGAAAAAAATAAGATGCTGTATCAATCTCACCTGAAGGAATACTTTTGACTCTAACAAAGATACTGGTGAACGTTAAAAACTGCTTACTAAAGCTACACTGTTTAAAATGAGATGGTACAAAGATTTCGTGCCTAAGAATTTTTAAAAAGCAAGCAAAGGAATTTAGCAGACCACTGATAATTATTTTCTTTGTCATTATTCGTTTTTCATTAGGTCTTGAAATACCAAGGAAACTTCATAAGACTGAAAGAAAACATGTTCTTTGCCAGTGCTATTAAAGGGTAATGAGACAGGCTGGATAATTAAAAGCCTATAAGCCTAGCATCAATCCTAGCAAAATAATGGAATAATTCCTACAAGTCTCAATTAATGAAGGATTAAAGAAGGGGTATAGAATTAATGCCAGTCAATATGACTTTTTTTTGGAAAACAGAACTTGCCAAGCTAGCATGATATCTTTGAAGAGATCACAGGAACCAGGTGCTGTTATGTGCTGCCTACTTCCACAGAAGAGTCTGGATGGCAATGAAGTTCCCTGAAAATTGAACTTGTCTTACAAGTGAGATTATACATCAGCATGACACGAAACACCTGCCCGCCAGTTTTACTGGGCATGTAGTGTTTAATTGTGGTTTGTTTTTTCCAAGAACTATTTCTCTTTCTTTCATTCATGGTGTGCAAATGACAAGCTACTATTAAACATAATTATTCAAACTTAATAGCAAAGGGAAGCTGTTTGAAGAAATGTTCCTAAATCTCATTTGTAGGAAAGAACTGTTGCTTTGGTCCTGGTCTGAAAAGAGCTGAGTTTGAAATTCATTTCCTACACACTAAGACGATCTACTTACTAAATCATTATCATAAGGAGTTCTGCTGCTTTGCAAAGTCCAAGATGCAAATTCTTGCAACTTCCACATGTTTATGATGTTTCTCAGCTGATGTTCTTTCAGCAGTCCCAGCAGTCCTAATTTAATTTCTAATCATTTCACCATGCTTAACACATTTTTTCTGAATTACTTTTGCATTTGTACTCGGAGGGAGTACAGACTGATTTTTGCTTGTAAAGTTCTCTTCTTTCATTTCCTTGTTTCCTATGCAAAAGGAATGAAACTGACTGCATTGAGCAATTCAGTGATCAGCCGCTTTCAGTCCATACCATACTTCAATAATAATATGGTGCATAGTGTGCATTTCACATATTTCACGCTCATAGCCCCAGCCTCTATCACATCACACACAGAAGCATGTACCTCATTTATGCCCTAGTTGCAGGCCAGAAGACTATTTTTTTTCCAGACAGCCCAGCAAAATACATGACTGCACTCAAAGGTATAGAAAATGTGCCCATTCTAGTTTGTTTAATTATATTTTCTTCTTTTTTGGAGAAGAAGAATGTTGTATTTAAGGACTTTAACTAGTGTTAACATTAAACAATAAACAAATACAAGAACAATCAGAAAGACAATAGTATGCAGTAAGTATAAATTTGAGTAAATGCTCTTGTGTTTTGCCAGACACATGGCATAAGTTTTCGTAATTTCATGTCAGAAAATTTGTAAGATGTTTCTGTTGATATTCTTTCAGCACTTCCAGATTTGGTAATCCTTCTGCTATTCTCACAACATTTTCCTTCTTAATTTGCATTTTACTTTGTCTGATCAAAGCAATATTTGCTTGCAAATAACCTTGTCACATATTAAAGCAATCATGATATATTGAATTTACTTCCTACACTGTTTCTTGAAAAGAGCTTAAAGGATTTGTGACAAACAAGTTTGATTACCTTCTTTTTTCAAAACCACTGCATATGACTAAAGGTGATGCAAAACTTCTTTCCTATTTCAGAACTTCACTTAATGCCCCTTCTCAGATATTTTTTTCATATTTGGACACAGATGCACAACTCAAATTTAATTCAGAGCTGCTATGAATCAAGAAACACGTTTATGATAACTTATAGACGTCTTTCTGAAGTCTTTCAATTGAGTGGCCACGAGGTGTTATTGAAAGACCTTCAGAACAGTTGATGTGTGGCTCTTCCGTAACTCATGTCCCACACAGACTGAATTTATTCATTTTCCATAGTGTTTCCAAAAACTGAAATTACACTGGAATTTCAACTTGTTATTCCTTTCTAGTACTTGAGAACTTCATTGCTCCTAGATTTGCCATTTCCAACCTCAATCTTCCTTTTGTTTAATATTCCTCTATGACTTTAAATTCTGTTTTTGTTTTTTCTTCAGCCCTTTCAGGAGCTACACAACTATCACAACTATTCTCACTATTTTAGAGGCTAAATCTGTTCTCTCAAACATTAAGTTTTGGTTTTGCCTCTTCCCCTCTTTTTTTTTTTTTAATTTCTCAAAAGAGAAATGGAAGAAGTATAACCTTTTCACACAGCGCATAGTTATCTAGAGCAGTGTTCCCGATGCCTCATTCCCTCATTCTTTTAAAGCTTTCTTATTATAGAATCTACATTTTCATGTTCATCTTACCTCAGCTTCCATTGTAAGCAAGGAAATTAAAATTATTATCAAATCTTACAAACATTTCCAAATCCTTACTACTGTCTAATTACCTCGTCCAGTGAATTCTATTTCATTATATCTTGTTTATACATATACCCCTATTTAGTGCACATGCAAGAAGTAAAAAAAAGTATGCCGGTGTAGTTTATAATGGCACATATAAAATAATAATGTTCATGAATCAACAATATTATGTATAAATTTTAGTGTATTTTCTCTGTATTGCCAGGAAGTTCTTAATACATCAGAGATCCAAAACACATCAATAGTTAATTTAAAACTGTACACACTCATGGAGAACATTAATTATATTCTTAGAGCTCATTTATAATGAGCATTTAATTAGAGAGTATGCCCTCATATCTTAATTCTTAAAAGGAGAGAAATTATGAGATGTTAGGTAATTCTTAAAATAACATGCTTCAGTGTACATATTTTCTTTCTTTTATTATACATGAACAGTAAAGACTGTTTGCCTAAAGTCTCTCTTCCTTTACTTATAGCAGTTGAAGCGTACGATAACAGAGAATTCTATTTCATTTTTTATCAGTAAGGTTGTAGTGGGACATGCCCTAATGGATGCCTCCTCTAAAATTTAGCAAAAGGTCAACAGAGGGAACCTTACTCCCATGAAAAAGAGATTAATACATTCTATGACTACCTCAGATTGGGAGATGATTGACCAATTTTCCTTCTATTATTTATCTAATAGTCATTCTCCAATACTGTAAGAAAATAAAACACAGCATAATGTTTTACAAAATGTCTGAATACATCGCTATGTTAGAGCTTTTGCAGTACTTCACAGCATAGTCCCTCATGAGAAAGACTGTTTGCTTGGACAGCATCCAGTAAAATCTGATCAATAAACCCATCTTTATTTTTTAATTCAACAGCTCAGCTTTATTTAATTCTCCAATTTCTAATATTGCATAAAAGCACTGCTGTATAACACATTATCATCTAGGCTGCTTCTCTGCTTGTCCAGATACATCACATTTGTCATTGTTAGAATTCAACAAGAACTTGATCTGATTACCTGGTTTGCTTTCATTTGGTTTACACTGAACTTCTTCAACACATTCTGCAGGAAACCATCCAATATGTCCCCGGGTGCTGCCTTCCCAGAATCCACCTTCACCAATGCTTAAAACTAAATACAGAGACACATAGGAAACATTAGACTTTTTTCTCTTCTAACATAAATAGCAAGATTATTTACATAACACATTCAATAATAATAGACTATCGTGTTTGTAAGAACAAACGTTGTACAATAATTCAAATTCCAGTGCCTCAAAAGGGGGCACAGAGTAACCTTAAAATGAGACTCTTCCTGATCAGTCTTTGCAACCCCTTCCCGAAACCATTTGTGTCAGAAGTTTTTGTGGCCCTGACATATTTTTTTCAATTTTCACTTTTTGCATTCCTGCTTTTATCAGGGATAAATGTATGGACACATTAATACCAAAATTCTGTCTTGCCTGTTCAAATTAACCTGAAGTGCTGAATGTGTTGTAATGCTGGACCCACACTGAAATTGTGTTTTTGTTTATATGCATATATAGAGAGAGCTCTCATATGTTTCGTACTTCCTAAGCAAAGATACCACTTCATTTAGTGGGTAGCTCCAGAGATTTGTAATGTAGGTCAAGTAATATGATTTAATGGTTTGAGTATACAGCATATACTTGAATATCCCATAGGTGTGATACACAATGTACAGTCTTTTGAAACATTTCAGTGACTTTTCTCAGTAGAAGATAATGACAATAGGGAGCAGAATGATTTGCCAAAGGAAGAAAAAGCTTTTTACTCTAGTACTAGTTATCTTGATAGCAATCAGGACGCAACAAACATTGTAACAAAAGACTGCAGAATAAAAATGTATGTTTCTATTAGTACGCAACTGGAGATGAAGTTCTTACCAATCACTGTATTTTAGATTGAAAGAACATAAATATTCTATTAAAAAACACACTACACATTATTTTGTTTGAATAAATATGGTGTTACAGACCAATAAAAATACAGGTAGCTCTTCTAAATAGGTTGATTGGGAACAGCTCGGTTGTACAACACAGGTCTACAGAGTGCATCTGTACAAAACACAATGTTCAGTCTAGAGGTCCCTGAGCTACCAAAAATAAGCCTGTGGAAGTTGAAGCAGCACAGCTCCATTAGCAGTGTGCTAGCTAAGCAGCCAAGCTAACTGGCCCTGCTGAAAATCAAGGCTAATTAGCCCAAGCTCATCTCTTTCCTAACATATGCATATGGTTTTCGGGACCTGGAATAATATCTCTGCAGGGTATTGCAGTATGGTAGGGATATTAACTTGCTCAGAGCTATTTTGATGAGCTCCAACATGAGCACTCTTTGCACTGTTAAAACATGCCTTATCAAGCTTTAAAATTGTAGTCCCCAAGCCTGACTGCCATTGAATTCTGTATCAGTGGAACTGCTGCGACTCAGTGGCTTTGAATTTGAACTTGATTTGCACTACTATAGAGTCAGATGAAAAATCAAATTGATGATAGGCAAAAAATATATATATACATATAATTTTTTTTCTTAATACTCCTTTAGTATTATCAGGATATATCTATAGATGTCTATATATTATCTATATCTAGATATATATTTATAGATATAGATATCTATATATAGATACATATCTATAGATATCTATATATTATCTATATCTAGATATAGATAATATATAATATATATAATATATAGATATCTATAGATATGCCCTGTTAATACTAAAGGAGTAGTAAGATGTTTGGTCTGAAAAATCAGGATCTATAAAACTGAGTTTGAAATTAAATATTTACCTAGTTTGTCATTAATGCAGTCTTAAGCTATTTGTGCTGTTGCCTATGGAGCGTGGATGTCTGTTAACAGAAATTTGACAGAAAAATGTTTTTAAATAGATCAATTTTAAGCCCTTTTCTACTGTACATTCAGATACACAGATTCCATGAATTGCATATTTACAGATCACTTTCAGTAAGAAGTACATAATAAACCCCCATTAAGGAAACACCCATTAAGGCAAAATATTATACCTGGATGGGTTTTAAATTTACAATTTATCAAGTACCTCTCAGACTTCATGTATGTGAGGAAACCTATAGCGAGCTAGGAAGTTAGAAGCTAATATGGGAGGGCACTGACCTTGGAAGACAGCAACAACTCCACAGTGACACTAAAGCCAAATAAAAAATGTTTAGCATTCCTTTTCTTTTAGTTACCTAAGACCTATTGCTAATGTTTACATAAGCAGGAAATTGCATCTCTACATTGAAATGCAAGTCAAAATGAAGAAACGGGATCTGTACTTTAATGATTTTAATAAAATAAATAATACATAAATCAAAGTATTAATAAATATAAATTTGGGGCAAAAATAATGAAAAACATGTTGATACATTCCAGTTGTTCTTGAAAATGGTTAAAGGTTGCGTATAGTTCTACCCAAAGTAAATCTGATAACTCAGTGTTACATAAAACAGAAGCCTGTTCATGCACCCAATACCAACTACTCATCACCTTTCAATACATTTTTAACAATGTACCCTTTGTTCATGTAAGAATAGAGTGTATTTCTTATATATGAGACAAGAAAGTAGGAAGACGTAATTAATAATATACATATAGATATTGTAAGTATTGTAGCATCCTACTGTACACCGATTTAACTTCAAATAATACATGATTAACTTCAAATAATAAAGGATTCCAACCAACTGAATGAAACTGCAAAATGTGAGACAGTAAAAGACACATGGTGAGGAGAGTTTTCATTTTTGAATCTTAGTCCTGATTTCACTCCACAGACTGGCAAGATAGGGTGAACAAAAACTACTTAGCAATTAAGAAAGACTTCCCTAATTCAGTATTTTATTAATCTGTCAGATCTGCTATTTTGATTTTCCAAGTTACATGAATATTTCAATCTCCAAAAAGCATTTGTATTGTGAGAAAGAAGTTGGGTACATCACACCCATAGAGTAATTTCATAAGTTTATGGTAGCAGCTGATAAAACACTCAAGTCAAGATGGGAGAAGGAATATGCTTTTTAAGTCTATATGTGAGTACAAGGCAAAAAGTGGACATGCAAAGCAAAAACACTCCCACTTTAGATCATTATTGCATGGACTATTAAATATTAGCAATTGCTAACAGCAAGAGCAAAGCAGAAATACCCTTAGACATGACTGAAGACATAACACCTATGGAAAAGAGGAAGAAGAGAAAATGAGGCATTGCCAGAATGCAGACAGCCTTCACCATTCTGGTTCAAGACTAGAGATTATATCTACAAAGAAAATAACTGAGTCTTTGGACTTCTTATTAAGGAAGAACAGCATTATGGGTTCCAAGTAAGGAGGTGAAAACCTGATGGAACTGCAAGAGGCACGCAGATGACACAAGGAGTAAATGTGGGGAAAAACTAGCAATACGGTTGATGTACTGAGACAAGATGATTTTTTAGTGAGATGAAGGAAAAACACATACTTAACCTAATACTCAAAATGCAAAATTTGAGATAAAGATGTAGGTTCTGTCCTACCAAAAAAAAAAAAAAGAAATAATCTTTTTAAATAAATCTCAAGTTTTATTAATAAGTAAATTCTTCAGCATTAATAAGAAATTCTTCAGCAGGAGCCAAAATCATAATAATCTACATATCTATAAAAACAGGCAACACTTCATGCATTCCAATGTAGGTAATGGGGAACTTAAAGGATAAATAAAAAATATGTATATATCTTTTGTACCCATGAAAGCTTTTTCAGAATGTGGCCTTAATTTTTTTACTTTCTCTCTCAAAACAGTGCATAAGAGATATACTGTAATAGATAATTTGGTATCAGCAAGAGACTTTCTAATCAACATTTTCCTCTCTGAAGGACATAACAATGGTAAATCAAAGGATAACTTTCCCAAAATTAATAATTAGGCTTTACCATTTCAAGCTTATTTTTTCCTTTTTCTTTTAGTAAAAACAAAAGATGTGGTTGCTATGGCAAGAGGAGGCCACAGTCTCTTTACACACAATATGAATTACAAAAAAGAATCTGATGTTACAAGAGTAAAATTAATGCTCTAATAACATTGTGAATTCTGGTATGTCTTTTCACAACAAAACTATAGTTTAAAAAGAAGAATTATGTTTAATTATATGAGCAAAAGTTCAAATCAAAATCCAATAAATACCAAAAAGTTTAATAACATGAAAATATGCATAAGCAGATGTCTATCAGGATCTTATACTTTAATGTCATTAAAGTATTATACCTAATACCAGCCAGATTCTGCTTTGCCAAAGTCCAAAAAAATAAGAAGGAAATTATATATAGTGCCAGTCTAGTATAAGGTGTTTTATCTCTTCTCTAAGTTTACTGATGGCGTATATATTATAACTAATTTTAATATAACATCCTTATCTCAAACAGCTTAACTACGTGATATATTATCCAAAATTCACATTAATCCAAACAACAACAAAAAAGCTGTTTTCTTCCACATTATAGCTCCTTTCATTATGCAATAATCATGAAATAGGGTGTAAGAATATTTTTCCATCAATTTTCGGTGCAAACAATTTCCAAATTTCTTGTAATATTGAAATTTAAATTAATTAATTATTCTACATATCCTTATTTGCTAACATTTTAATGGAAATTACAACCAAATACAAGCCATTTTCTATAGCTGTTACAGGGTATACCTGAAACTGGTTCAAATATCTACAATCAATTTTTGGTGCTTGTATAAACTGCACTCTTTTTTCCCGGGAAAAGAAATGATGATATGGATTGGGAATGTCAGATCATCTTCTCGAAAAAAAATAAATAAATTCTACAACCAAGAGAAAAAAATAAATGAACACAATGGCAATAATGCAAAGTTGAAAACATGCTGAAAAGTCTGAACTAGCCTATGCTGATGTAAGAGCCATCAGAGCTAAAAGCAAGTATATTTGCAAATCATGAGCAGCTGAATATCTCAATACTTTTAGTGAGAGGTGGAATTATGTAAACTGAAAGCCTTCTGGAACTCGCAGTAGAAAGCAGAAAAATTCAGAATTTCTTTCTTAATCTGAAAGGGATGGTAATAGTGTCCCTTCCATTCAAACTGCAGTTTGAACATGTTATGTACCTTGGTTCCGTTGTTCAGTTATTGCTAAAAAGTGCCATTTACCTAACGAAATATAAAGGTCTTTCATCTGAATTGTAGATAGGAAGGCTCAGTGCAAACCTGAGCTATGGTTGTGTTTCTTGATATAACAATCTATCTTCCAAATTTGTTTGTTGTTATTGTTTTTTGTTTTGTTTTAATTAAACTATGTATTTTTTTCCTGTGGCAGAGACCCAACTTCTTTCAGAAATATATTATAATTTAGTCTTTTCTCTTTTAGAAATAACTGTTGTTTGATGTAAATTTTCAGAATCATCTGCCCTTAGTAAGGACAGCTTCCAAATGACAAGAATACAATGACAATATCCAAGAATACATATTTCACTAAAGAAAAGTTTTGCTTAAAACATTCCTTAAAAAGGTCACAACTGAAAATGTATTTTCTTAATCTTGTGTTATAATGGCAACTTCTTTCCTTCAAATACATTTCAATATCAAAAAGGTCAATGTTTAACCAATGTTTGGATACAACCAAGTAAACAGAAAAGTAAACTAATAGACAAGTACTGTGCAGGGTGGCAGTTCTCTGCATCTGAAGTGCACCTTGACTCACATTTTACAAGCCAAATAAATGAAGGTCAGCACAAGTTACAACTTAATCTTGCTTTCTCTTAAGGATAAAGCTTTTTCTGAAAATGTGGTTTTAGTTTAATTTTTTCTCCTTGTCTTTACCTATCCCTATTTGTTCCTGACATGTATCCCTTACCCCCTCCCTGTGATTAATGATGAACAGGATCTGTCTGTTCTGCCTTATGGGCAGATCGTTTTTGGCTTTAAAATACATAATCAAGAGTGACTGACATAACTTGAGATCAGTGCAAAAACACTGGAAAGGAAGTAATTGTCTATAGTCCTGATGACAACCACGTTAAGGCCTCCAGCATGCAAACAAGTGACTGTGCCCCAGCTGCCATGTAGAAAATGTTCCTGTGCAGTCCATGTACAATCTGGAAGGAAAGCCTTGTGTATCCGCAGTTAATTTTTGCATGATTTGATTTTGCATGATTGACCTGAACAGTCAAATTCAACTGTGGCTCCACAGACATTTCTTTTAGTGGAGGAGCAAATTCAGCAGTTCTTCCCCATCTCTGGCTGTAAAACCACACAGAGAACTGAAATTAGGGAAATAACATGGACAGGAAACATTCCTCACTTTCAAAACTTACATTTAACTTCCAGTTTTGCCTCCAAAACCAATGTGTGATCAGCTGTGACTTTGGGTAATCTAGTCAAATTTCTATAATCCAAATGACCCCGCTGGTTTATCTGAAAAACTACCTTACCTACCTGTAATTCAGTATTAAATTGCCTGATTTCTAGTAACAGTCTAACTACAAGACCCTGATCTTACTGTACATCTCCTGGTTGATCCTACTGCACATCTTGTCCATCAGTCTCTGTGGCCATGCACACCACAAGTGGACGGTGAGGTAGAGAAGCTTTAACTTAAGGTTTTGGGTATGTGTCACAGCCACAGTCACCATGGCTACAATTGATGTCAGGCTGGATCCTGATTCAAAGCAGCTTTTTTTCCTTTATCACCTGTATTTTCTTAAGAAAGAAAACAAGTGATGTTCAGGAACAGGCCCTGGGTTGAAGAGTAGTTAATAATGATGGATTGTTAACAGAACAACCATTCACTACATCAAAGTCTACAAATACAATAATCTGCCCTTAATCCTCTAAATCTGAGGAAAGAGAGCTCAACTGAAATGGAACTGAATGAGCTGTGCTGTTCAAGTCAAGATTTGGCCCTGTATATCTTTTTCTTCCTCATACCTTTGTTAAAAACTTTCTATAAAGTTAATCTTTTTCCTGTTGTTTAGGTGTTTCTTCAATATTTTGGAGAAAGGGAAGGAGAGATGAAAAAAATGTGAGAAACAATTCTTTCACACTGCTTTGAATATTGAAGAGAAATTCAAATCAAGCATTGGAAGAATCTGATTTGTAACTTTTATCACCATCTCTGCTGAGATGGTGCTGGCAGAGTCAAGTTTGCTCTTCTCCACAGTGATGCCCAAATTACAGGCTGGGGGAACACAGCAGGGAGAATTAATCTGAAAAGAGATCCCAAACCAACTCAGATGTGGAGTCCATAGTGCTGTGTCAGACAATACTAGTGTGCACATATCCAGTTCATAGCTCCTCATGCTGGTACTCCATGTCTATTGAATATTTTGGGCCAGTTTCTGATTACCGAAGGTAGGCTGTATTTAAGTAGGCATAAGCTAAGATGATGGGGATTTGTAGATGGTCTTATGGCCTAACTACCTTCCTGCAGCCTCCATAGCAAAGCGAGCACTCCTGCTGGAGCAGCAGCAAGGCTTTGTGTTTGTCCCAGCACTCTGATGTGCTGGTCACAAGCACAACTCTCTCTCCTGTTCTTCAGGTACAAGTAACTGGAAGAAATGAATTAGGTTATTATCTGCGATGAGTCATAATTATTTGTTAGAAGTTTCAGTCAAACTGATGAAGTCAGGAGGCAGTAAGGAAGGTAAATAGACCAATGAATCTAAGTAAGGTTAATATTTCAGTTCACATTAAATTCATCCTTCATATTTTATAGCAAAATAATACTTATGCAAACCTCTTAGGTTAAATTCTGCTGCCATGCTTATTCGCACAGGGTACAAAATGCTCTTGAAGAAACAAAACAGCATTTCTGTAGCTTTTCCCTTTCCAGTATTTTATTTACTAATCTAACAAGTGCAAAAGCTCTGGAGACCAACTTTTCTTCTGCCCACAAACACTGTCTGTTGGCAATATTTTCAAGCACAGCAGGGGTTTAATAATCTTTCTTTTTCAAAATGACTTACAAGTAGATTTCACAAGAAATGAAAATCTTAGTGATATATTTGGATTGCCCTACTGGCTGAGAGCACACTGAAATAAAAGCAGTGTAGCAAGGGTCAGTATTTCTAATGCGGAGAACTGCTGACTTTCTGATAGAACAGATGCTTGGATCACCGCTACTGAATTACTTCTGTTTCTCTCACACAAGAGAATGTAGCCGGGAGCAGACCTTGGATGTGGTAAACTGCGCCTGCACAGGAGGCATCTGACAAGATTCCCAAAAAAGTCTACATTGGAGTATATTTGAGACACCAATAACTCCCCATTTTTCACTAGACAGTGAACACTAGAAAATTTCTTTAATCACAGTAACAATTAAAAAAAAACGAACATTTTCCAGAACGGGCCCCTGCATTTGCCGTCTAGGTGAAACAGAAGAGATGGTGATATCAGGGCAGGCAACAAAAATAAGAGATGAAAGTAAAAATAAAAGACAGTTGTAGGACACAGTAGACCACAGTTTGGGAACATGACAATTAGGAGGAATAACTAGACATCATGTGGCAAATGAAAAAAACTGTAATAAAAGCACATAATAATAGAAAAACATAAAGAGCAAAACTGTGAGCAGGGTGACAAATCAGAAATTCTCAAAGTATCTGATTTATTTTTTTTTAGCATTTTTTTTTCTTCTTTCCAGGTCACTAATGGATCGTTTGTGTCCATTTCAGATGTGCTCTAATATAACAGTTTGTGTTTTTTTTTTTTTTAAGAACTTTTGTTTTGTTTTGTTTCTAAGAGACTGAAGATTGTCTGCTCCTTGTTGAGTTATGAACAGAAGTAGCATCTGTTAACCTCACAACAAGGTATACAAGTACAGATTTGAATCACAGCTAACCTTCTCAGGGATGCACAGATTCTTCCTTATTGTTTTGTCTTCGTGATACAGAAAGCTATTCATTCTTTACTCACAAAGCCCTTATAAACATTGCGTTATCTTCATATCTCTGGGCTTTGTTTCAAAAATGCTGTTTGACTTACAGTTTAAGAATTATATCTAGCAATGCAAAAGATGATTAAAATAAATTTTGCAGGTACTTTACATTATATATATGGGTGTATGTGTGTTTGGATTAAGCCAGATTTATTGATGTGGACTTTTAGGTATAAAATTAAAAAGAAACAAAATATGTCAAAAAATTTTTCAATGGGGAATGAAGCTAGCTCTTTCTCATTTATGTTTTCATAGTAAAACCTGTACAAATAAAGATATCAGGTTTAATTTTACAACAACCATGGTCCTTCTCTCATGAGTGGCAGACACACAAATGATGTCAGTGTGTATGACTAACAACTAAAAATAAAGCAGATATTTTTGTACAGGCTATGTAATATCCTATTAATACAAGACCATTTTGTTTAGTTTACATTTTCTTTGGACCTTGCCCATTCATAACTTTTTCTGAGCGTTTTTTTTAATATCATCTACTGTGATCTATTGGCACTCATGCACTTTTCTGAGGTTTTAGAAAGAAAAGTCTACCTTGTATTCACCTGATAAAAGTGATTTTCATCAAGAGTTTAGGAAATCACCCCCCTCTGTGTCCCACCTTATTTTAGCAAGTTGAAAAATAAAATCCATAAAAGCATTTCCAAATTTATCTCTTCCTCTGGTATGTTGTTCTGGGTTGTTGTCCCTGTGGTAAACGCCTTACTACATCCTTACTGCAATCAGTTTCATGGGACACTCAGCAATGAGAATCTCTCCATGGTTAGACTGAACAGGGGCCAGAATCTTTTGGGGAATTCCCATACAGGTCTGTATCTATCCCACACAACCCAAGAAGCACTTGCGGTAGCATCGAGTTTTTAAAAAGAACAGTGCAGCTGTTATATGAAGGCTAAGACAAAGCTTTATTACTTTTTAAAAGTGAGGCTAGGGTGTTCCCAAACACAGCATACAGCAAGTCACTAAACCTCAAACAGCTATTTGTACCCCCAAAATAAACAAAATGATCTTGTATTTATAGGATATTTTGTGGCCTGTACAAAACCTCAGTGCTGACTGGACTATGGTCTTGCTAAGCAAGTCTCTACATGACAGAAAATATACTGGATACTGAGTGGATCTTCTGGTCATAAAGGAGGATCTGATAGCTAGCACACAAGAAATACTGAGTTTTTTAAGAGCTCCAATGCCTGTGCTTTCAGAGAGGGAGCTGATCAACCTTTTTTTTTTTTTTTTTTTGTTCCGTATTAATAATTACTTTTTCACTGGAACAATGATGTGAATCCGGTTTACCTGAACCTGTATTTTTGCCAAATATGGTAAGTTTGAATTCTTCCTCCATACTGTTGTCCAACTGAGACCTTTTTAAAGCATTACCATCTTTTTAGCTGGACTCTTCATTCTCTACATGACCTTGTTGTGTGCATTCTGACATATTTTTTGTGACACCTGAGGAACCATTGACATGGTGTAGTGGGTTTACGTGGCAAGGTTTTGGTAGCAGGGGGCCATAGGGGTGGCTTCTGTGAGAAGGATCTAGAAGCTGCCCCATGTTTGGTAAGGGCCCCACTCCTGACCAGAGCTGAGCCAATAAGTGATGTTGTTTTGCGCCTCTGTGACAGCATATTCAAGACAGGGAAAAAAAACACTGCACCACACAGCAGCTGGGAGAGTGAGAGGAGTGAGAAACAGCCTTGGAGGCGCCAAGGTGAAGAAGGAGGGGGAGAGGTGCTCCAGGCGCCGGAGCAGAAGTCCCCTGCGGTCTTTGGTGAGGCCCATGGTGAAGCAGGCTGTCCCCCTGCAGCCCATGGAGTACCATGGTGGAGCAGGGTTCCACGCTGCAGCCCGTGGAGGAGACCACGGTGGAGCAGGTGGACCTGCATTGACGGAGACTGCGGCCTGTGGAAGACCCCTGCCGGAGCAGATTCCGGGCCAGACCTGTAGCCTGTGGAGAGGAGACCACGCAGGAGCAGGTGACCTGGCAGGAGCTGCTGCCCATGGGGGATCCAGGTTGGAGCAGTTTGTTCCTGGGGGATGGACCCCGTGGTACGGACCCGTATCTGGAGCAGTTCTTGAAGAGCTGCTGCCTGTGGGCAGCCCACATCGGATCAGTTCGGCAAGGACTGCGTCCCGTGGGAGGGACCCCACAGCACAGGGGACAAGAGTGACCGAGAAGAAGAGGCAGAGAAGCGCTATAGACTGACCGTAACCCCCATTCCCCTGCACCGCTCAGGGGGAGGAGGTGGAAGAGGGTGGATGGGGGGGAAGGTGCTTTTGGTTTCTTTCCTTTGTTTCTCACTTCTCTAGCTTGTTAGTAATAGGTAATAAGTCTTACTGTCTCCCTACGCTGCGTCTGTTTTGCCCGTCACGATAATGACTGTGCGATCTCCCTGTCCTTATCTCAACCCTTGAGCCCTTTTCATCATATTTTCTCCCCATGCCTCTTTGAGGAGGGGGAGTGAGAGAGCGGTTGTGGTGGAGCTCGGCCGCCCACCCGAGTAAAACCACCACACATGGTAACACAAAACAAGGTTTGATCTGCTTCTGAAACTTGTTCCTTTGATTAGCAATGGGAGACTATGATATGGTGTTCCAGCCTTTCTGTGCAAACAGCCTTAAATTACACTCAGAAAGACCTTATCCTTAGTAGCACTATTTTTTTTTTCTATTTCCAAGCTTTTCCTAAAAGCACTGACGTATAAAAAGTCTCACTAGACTTCACTGTATCAAAGTTCTATAAAACGTTCTAAAACAAGTGTGTCTGCAAATGCTAGATCTCTGCAAGCTTTTAGTTCAATGTGCAAGTCATGCATTTGAAGCTGAAACATCCCTGTAGGGATGATTAGATGTTAGATGGATATGTCCTGCTTTTTGTAACAGTAATAAATAATTTATAGTCACTTTCAGTAAACATAGATTTTCCCCATTTTCTAGTTCACCATTTTGACATTCTTTAGTTAGCGTCCCCCCACAAAATCACTGGTTTCAAGTTTTGATCATCCTATTGTAAGAAGATCTGAAAAGTGAACAAATTTCTTCCTGCATTGTTTTCCAGCTACTGTCACAGTAACTTAAAACAAAGGGCTCCTGAATTAATTTATTTAAATATTAAACTCTTAATTGAAATTTAAATCGCTTGTTCATTGGATATTTTTATATATGTAATAGTCTTAAATTCTAATGTAAACAAGCAGCCTGGTAATGAATGTCTCTACAAACTTCAGCATCCTAAGCAATGTGTTATAGTTTCTCCACTTTTGTCAGGGAACACATTTTCTGTCTTGCCTTCCTCAAGAACTGCCTCGAGTCTCAGTTGTTTTATTCTGGTTACAAGAATCTATGGTCTATGTCGATCTTACATCCTCTTCATAAAGAAAAATATTACCACATCTTTAAAACCAGCAACTCAGTTGAACACAGTTGCACAGGGATACACTGGCCCCCAAAGAGCCAACCATATTCATTCTTTATTTGTTGGCATCTAGTAGAACCCTACTAACATGCCTGATGCTGAAAGGTATTTTGTACCACTCATAACTCCACAAATTTCACCTTTTGTAGGAACCAGCAATTCTTCCTCATGGTATTAAATTTTCTGAGATTATGCATAAGCAAAGAGTTCTGGGGCATGCTTAAGTTTCACTTTTTTGTTATTATTTTCTTTCCACTATATGCAACAATTTTTCATTTTCTTGTAATTCACCAACATGCACCTTTCTCTACTGTTTTGTTCCTCTACCCTTTCAGTGTGAACAAACTCCATACAAGACCCCAGGCCTTCATATTTTCAGTATTCTTATGTAAAAGTTTGAAAGATCACATCTGCGTTCAATTTGCTTTATGTTTTGCATGACAGTTACTCATAATGTAACTTTACCTTTCTCTAGGTTGTACCCATTATTTTGACACTTGAAGACTTTTGTGAAGTGATACTATGCATTACTTCTCTTGCATTTATTCTCATATACTGAATACTTACAAATTTGGTTCCCAAACCATGCAAAGCATTCTCAATTTTGTTTGAATTTGAAGCCAGTTCTGTTTTTTTTGTGAGTTGAACTTTATTTGATATTTGGCATTCCCAAGAAATTCTATAACTTCAAAGCTTTGATTGACTTTAAGTTTACTCTAGCCTAGATAACTCCCATTACTTGACAACTTCTACAATGTTTTATCAAATGTTCATATTGGCTCTTCCAAACTTTTTTTCTTGTGCGCTATTTTCTTTTGCTCGTAATCACTGCTTCCTACCAGATCAGAGAACAATCTCCCAGAAATGTTATCTTTTCAGCCCTATAGCAATCACCACCTCTTCTAAATTTAACCCTTCTCCTTCATCTTTGCATTTAAAATACATCTTGCATATGCCTTATCTTTAAAGTGCAGCATTCTTGAGGTTTGTTCTATACCTTCTGTAGATCTCAGTTAACAAAAATTATTTAACCCTCAAATGCTTCAAGAATCAACCATTTCCAAAAATACAAAACAGAAAAAATACTTTCTAATGGCTCCCTGATTATTTCTAACTACTACTCATAGGGTCAGAAGGAAGAGATATTTTCCTTTGAAAGATTAGTTTCAGTTGCAGGAAAAATTTCATCTGTTTAACATTTTTATTTAGCATAATGAATTTATTCCCTTTTATTTGCCTTCCATAACAGTAATTATGCTTGTATAGGTTGGGCAGAAAGTCCTTTAATTCCAGTTTTAGCTGGATGTGCAATTCCACAGATGAAATTGTGTTAAGAACACACCCTTAGGAAGCCAAATCCTGTAAACCACATTCCCACTCTCTCAGTGTAAACCTGGAATTACTTATTGCCTGCAAAGTAATAACACAAACTTTGATCTTGATTTTAACATCTTGTTTGGGAAGTGCACCAGTAGCCAGAAACTGTATGTGCACCACTATACTTTCTCCCTAGAATATTTACAACTAGACTCTATCTACCTGCTTATTGTAAGTCTCGGGAGGAGACTCCTTCTATATAACCAATAAATTGTTCCTTGAGGAAAGGGCTTGAGACAGACTTGACCCTATCACTGTTTCCTTCCTGAGCTGCTTGGATACCAAACAAGTTTACAAAGTTTTGAAGCTCTGATGTTATTTTTTATAATGACTACAGAAGCCAATTACATGCTCTGTGTAAAATGCTGCTATTACTGCATAGATTTATGAATTTTACTAATAGTTTGAAATCTCAGTTGAAATGGTAGCCAAAAATGCATTGGTTACAAAAGAGAACTAGGAGCAAAATACCCTCTAAAGAAACAAATGCATAAAAGTATCTCTGTTGAACATAGGACAGACCTTTTTCCTAAAATAGAAAAGTACGTTAAAATAAAATTTACATCTATCAGAAGAAAGTACTTACTCACCTTTTACTCTATCTCCTTTGTGCAAATGAATTTCCCCTTCTCCTTGAGGTTGATATGGCTTTACGACAATAAAAAGTCTTCCAGGTACAGCACTGTAAAGCTTGCGCTTTGGACCCTGATAATCCAAGGCAGACAGAGTATCCTTGTTGGCACTAGGACCATAAACGGCACTGGAAATTGAAATTACATATATATATATAAAAAGGTTATTTAAAATGATCAAAGTTAATTATCTACCATCACATTGTCAGGATTAAATTAAGCAGTGAATAACATAATCATCTTCCAGTAAGACATCTAAACCTACAGAAAAAAAAATACGTTTTTCATCCTAAACACACTCTTTCAATTGTTGAAATCTTTCTGTCTGAAACATGATAAATATGCATCTGAACATGATGGCCTATAAAAGAAAACAAATAACACTAAAGTTTTTAGTTTTTCTACAAATTGAACTTGCACATTCCAGACCCAGATGAATTTTAAAATTTATCTGCAAACCATACATTACAAGAACCACAATTTATCAGAAACACTTTTAAACATCAATATTTAAAATTTTTGTTGGGAATGGATATCTTTGTAACATTGCAATGTTAACTGAACAATTCAGACAACTGAATTATTGACTGAACAGACTGAATACTTAAGTTACTTCACACTCTACTATGGACCAATCAAGTTACTTCATCACTCCAAGGCCTGCAGATAAATGTTAGATTTGAATGTGCACAAAGCAAGGTTCTTATAGCTAACATATTCTCCAAAAGATCATTACTTATTTGTGGTAATCAATAGCTCTCACAATGACTTCAGAGTGCTATGCCCAGATAAATCATAGGTCATCAAAAACCACACAATCTACTTATGGTATATAGAGAGAAATTATTGAAAATTAGTGAAAAATATATGAGATCATTATTAGAACCCCAGGAAAATGAGTGAACCGTCAAAAATAAAGCATGAGAAAGAGGGTGGAAATATAAATATTAGAAGGTGGAAAACTTATAGGATATATCACAAAAAAAATCCAATACTCTGCTATTTAACTTACAAGAAAAAATGCAAAATCTTGAGGTCTTACACAAAGTCTAGAAACAGAAGTTAATTGTGAGAAAGAAGAATATTCATAAAGATTTTGAAGAAAAAGAGTACCAAAAGAAGACAAGTAATTGGTGATCAAGCATTGCAACACTCCATGATCTTTTAAGAAGAAAGAAATTAACTCAAATTGCTATAAACCAAATGTAGTGTGAAGGCTGGTGTTTACTGTTTTTCACCCTTCTTTATTTTGTAACCAATCACCTACCATAATAGGAGTCAGTGAGCTTCTCAATATAGGTAAAGAAGTTGTCTGGTAAAAAAGCAAAACAAAACAAAACAAACACAGACATACACAAAAACCTCAAAACTAAAAATCATAGTGGATCTTTCTTATCAGGAACACTTTCATTTTACTGCAGTAACTTCTTCACCGCTTGAAATAGTGTCTTCTTTTCACCTTGTCATGATTTTCTACTACTGTGAACAGGTGCTAGTAAAGATAAGCAGTCCTTAAATGTTTAAAAGTGAACTCTGGTTGCAAGTCTGTCAAGGAATTTGCATCAGAAACCTCAGCTGGCTCTCACAGTTGCAAGACAGCAAAAGATGTTCGGTTTTCTGTTCTTTTGTTCCATTCCTTTTTCCTTCTAGGTGAAGAAACAGTCATAACTGCTAACAATCCAGATCAATAAAGTATTGCTATACATCTGACTTCCACCAGTATCAAGCTGCATTTTCTGCTTAATGTGGTAGCAACCAGGGAGCAGCATTGTGTTTACCTTCTATCACAGAAGGTTCGTTCGTTTTCTCTTTTACTGAAAGAGGAGGGGGGGACATTTAAGCACATTTAAGCTTTGCACTGAAGGCATCTTCTCTCATGGGACAGGCTTACTAAAGGAAATCACGGCTGCAACATAGGAGTGATGACTTCTTTAAAAAGATCTTCTCTCTCCCCCTGTGCCCCAGGCCTGGGCTCCCAGCCCAGCACGTCCCACGCCATGAAGGAGCTGAAGGATGATGTGGGGATTTCAGAAGACGCACAGATGTGCTCCCCTCTCACCCAGAAGGTGGCCACCCCTGACAGCTCAGCCCTGACTGAGTCTGTGCAGGCACCTGCTTTCACTAATCATGGTGCTGGTTCCCAAGCCTCTCTCAGCTCCTCATAACACCATTTTGGTGTGGAAAGCAGCAGCCTGGTGAGAAGATAAACACCTGAGTGACAGGCTGCAATGATCACAAGGACCCCTGCAGCACCACTCTCCATCTCATTCCTTTCCACCAGGCAAACAGCCCTCTGAAACCTCATTAACCCTCTGGTGATGCTAACCCCATGCTGCACTCTGACCTCCTCTGTTACCCTGCCCCTTCTGCTGCTGCTGCTTCAAAATCCAATCTGTGGTGATGTCAAAAAGGTCTTTGTCAGCTAAGGGGAGCAACAGCTTCATGGTGAATGTATTATTTGCAAATAATAAGCAGAGACAGCAACAATTCCCACATTTAGCTGATAGTAAGTAGGTAGTCTTACACTTAAATAAAATCTGTGAGGAAAGTGTCATATAAGGTGCCATTCAGGGTTGCAAAACAGGCCTGCAGCAAGAAAAAGCACTGCCTGAAGGAACAGATTGTATATAAGATGGTTTTGGTTGACTTTACATTTAGAGAGTTCCAGTTCTCTTCCGAGTACTTGTGGGTGCTCTGGACATCTCTGAAACAAGTCTTGATGGTACTTATCACAGAGAGATCTTCAGCTGGACAGCTGTTTATGCACCTGTCATACTGACACATTAAGAGAAAGACCACCATTTTATTACCACAGCATTTCAGGTAGGAAATTTGTTTCCACTATCATTCGCGCAAGTTTTCAAAATCATGGGCTCCCAGAAAGGGAAGAGGAAAGTGGCTAAATAAAGCCAGAGCAAATAAATATTACTTAAATACTTATTCAAAACTTTATTATTTTTTTTTATCATTTTTCCCTCTCTGAAAGAAATGTTTATACTCTAGGAATTTGGAAGCATGTTATCCCAGGGATATTGATGTAAAGGTGCTTTAAATCCTTTCCAGCTAAAGCTGTCTTCGAGTACAAGGTAAATCCTCCCACTTTGGTGGCTTCAGCAGTGCTCAGTAGAATATCAGGGCACTTATTCTGCAAAAACCATCTTGCAAAAACCTCCTCACCTAAGTGAAGCTTCATTATGGACAACACGTTTTTAAGCTGATATGGTTCTCTGTGAGGTGGCGTCCAAATTATTACCAAATGAGTTTTTGACATTATTGTAACATATAGCACAGTAACAGTAGTTTGCTCTACTGAATGAAACTATTGGCTTAAGACACTCAGGTCCTCTTTCTTCCAGGGATTCTTACATTTCAGACAATGTTTTTTTGGTTTTTGTTTTGTTTCTTACAAAGCACCACATTTCCACTCTCAAGCAGTATTGTTACCAGTGCAAATAATTATTGTCAGTTTAGGCATCTACAGCCAAAGAGAGAATAAGAACATGCAAGGTATCTTTAACTACATTATAGAATCATTAAGGCTGGAAAAGACCTCCAAGATCATCTGGTCCAACCATCCCCCTACCACCAATATCACCCACTAAACTATGTCCCTAAGCAATTCTAAGGTCCAACCCTTCCTTAAACATTCCCAGGGACGGTGACTCCACCACCACCACCCTGGACAACCTGTTCCAATGCCACACTACTCTTTCTGAGCAGAAATGTCTCCTCATTTCCAACCTGAACCTCCCCTGGTGCAACTTGAAGCCATTCCCTCTAGTCCTATCGCTAGTTATCTGCAAGAAGAGGCTGACCCCCAGCTCCCCACACCTTCCTTTCAGGCAGTTGCAGAGAGCAACAAGGTCTCCCCTGAGCCTCCTCTTCTCCAGACTAAACAACCCCGGTTCCCTCAGCTGCTCCTCATAGGACTTGTGTTCCAGGCCCTTCAGCAGCTTCGTAGCCCTTCTCTGGACAAAGAGAATTATGATGCAAGCAAAGATCCAGATACCTACAAATTACAAAGAGAAACCAGCAGATGCATTGATTAACAATACTCTTGCCTTTTCTGCACTGACCAATGGATGATTTTTGGTATTAGGAAACAGGACAGACAAACCTGATATTTTAAATGACAATTGAATAAAACGTGTTTCGTCAAAACATTTAATCTCTGATTCTCTCCATCAATACCCAGCTCTGCCTCCCTTCATTTTTCTAGCCCTGAGCTTTAACCCTTTTCACAGGAAAGTGGTTTCATAAAGCTGAAGACCCCATTTGTGATCAAAACATAGACACAATCATCTACTTTATTATATTACTTGTAATATGTACATCACTCTAATTATTCAGGATTTGCCCTCCAGTGGGACATAGCTGCAGGATATTTGCAGAGAGTGCCTGCTAAATCACATTTATAATTTGAGAGGAAAGAAAGCAGCAAAGTCCTAGGGAATGCAAAAACCCTGCAGCAAGGATAATCATGAAAAGAGCCCCTGACACCTATCACCAACATCTCAAGAAGCTCCTTTTGCTCTCAGTCAGCCTCCTGTACAGCCCCACTTATTCCCCCCAGTTATTCCCTCTGGTTTCCTCTTTGGTTCAAAACTCTTCTGCAGAAGAGAAACAGTCCCTGATTCACCACCCATAAGCAGATCCAACACAGGTTTCAGGCATGACCAATAGTTTTCTCCAGGGACCAAGCATCTCAGAAATATTTTACATGGCTATTAAATATAATCGTTATTTTAGTTATTAAAAGATCTCATACTGTGCAAATATTTAAAATTCACCTGATGTGCCTGTGCTGCTGCCGTTTGGCATCCTCTCCCAACCTGTTTAGGGATGGTGACCGGCTTCGGGAGGATGGAGTGTAACTCCCCACAGTTTTCACAGTTCCATTAGGATTATTCTGCATCTGTTGAAGTAGATGAGGTGAAAGGCTGCGGTGCGAAGAGGCAGAAGAGGAGGCTGACCACTCAGGGAGGTTGTTGATGTTCAGATTGTTGTCACTGTTGGAACGAAGTAAGATACGAGGTGCTGCTAAGGTGCTTGGGGGTCTCCGCCTTCTGTTTGAGTAGGTAGGAGCCTCTCTAAAGGGCACTGTGTAAAGAAAGACATACAGAGTAATCACAGATGAGTTTACCATTTATACACGCTTACAACCCCATGAAAAGACTTAGTAGCATATGGCATTGTTTTTTTTTGCAGAGACAGAAACTCTACCTTGCCTGAATATCTAATCAAATTCATTATCCTCAAAACATCATTAAAACTGAAAACAACTGGCCAATATTAGCCTGTTTACTGGTTTTAATAAATAGTTGGGCAATGCCAGCAATGTGAGTGTGCAGAGCAGTCTGAACTATGGTCTAGGTAAAGGGAAACACCTAATTATCACCAAGTTTGAGGGTCATACTGTTCATATTTACTCTATGCCCTCATTTTCAGTCAGAAAGCCAAGGAATGTGGCTGATCAGTAGAAGTTTTGGTGCACAATCTCCCAGCCTCCTTCTCCAATCAGCATCCAAGCTGAGAGAATTTTGTTCCATCGCAAATTCAGGCCTAACCTGAAATCTGTAGTGTTAACAGTCACCTTATCCCCATCTTCCAGGTTAAAAATCGAGGACATAGATTTTTCTCCTGGCAGAACTCTATTACACCGCTATAATCCCTTGGTATTCCTCTCTTTCTAATCTAGGCATTTCTACTGCATCTATTACTATTGTATATAGAGCATATTACCCCAGGGTAATATACTCACATCGTCACATGCTGTGTCCCAGGGAGAACACGACTGTATCCAAAGGCTGCAATATGCTAGTTAATGAAACAGTCATAACAGAAAACAAAAGCAAGGGCAATAAAAACACCCAATACAAAGCAGAGGGCCTGTCCTTTCATCGGTGTTAGTAGAGTGTTGCAGCCATACAAGAATTCAGACAAGCAGACACTACGTTTTCCAGATCTCCATTTCTCACTGTAGTGAGTCAGTTACTTGCAAATGCAACTTAAAAGGAGAATTTCCTAATAAAAAGTCATCCAACTCACGCTAGAAATGATAGCATTTCCTATGTATTTTATAAGGCAGTGAGGAGTCTGACCCTGAAAACTTATGCTTAGTCCAGTCCCCATTCATGCAAGCACTCTCATAAATTCCAGTGGAACTCATGGGGTTGCAGGATTGATCCAAAGTGCAAGTATTTACATCTGAAAAGTCCCAGTAGCATAACTAACAGAAGAGAGCCAGGCATTATTCTGAGGTCTTTACTGAGCTGTTGTAATTTTCAAAAACCTTATTTCAGTTGGGAAAGAAGCCCCACAGAATATCACCTACATGTCTAAAGTGCCAGCAAGTGCCATTTGTAAAGTGTCACAAATGTCTACACATTCAATGACCTTCAAAACCACATAAAATAACAGAATTAGAATGTGTCTATCATCCTCTGCAAGTAAATAAATTCACAAAAATATGAATATACACAGGAATCAATCTGTCTTGCCTTGACAGATAGCTTTTAATTGGGAGGACACAGCAAAATTCAAGGTTCCAGAGCAAAATTGAAAGCATATTTATAACATAAAATAAAGGTGTAATTGCAAGTAAAAGAATGGTTTATATTATTTTCATCAGAATTCTTATATGATTAATTGTGATTCTGAGAATTTTAAAATAGCATCCTTCATATTTCTAAACTTTCTCTGGTAAATAGCTCAGCAACATCAGAACAACCAAACAAAAGAGAACAGTGTGCATGGGGAGGAAGGGCTTTAAATTCATTTCCATAATATATTATTTGAAACAAAGCTGAAATAAGGAAGTAGTCTTGAAAAGCTGCTAAACGGGATAAAGCTTAGTAGTCCAATATTTGGGCTAGAAACTGGCAGAAACTGTATAGTTTTCTGGATATTCCGAGTCTCATATTTTTGTAGGGTTTCAAAGCAGCAAAGTATGTCTCTGAAAGTACCTTAGTGCTTCAAATGCCATGGTGAAAGCCACAGTTAGTACTAACTTAAAGAAAACTCACAGCGCTTATTTCTAAAATTAACATACACAGATCCTCTGATCAACATATATGACATAGATGTGTTGTTTGTATGTTTCTGGATTTCCAACAATAAGAATATGACTCTGGAGATGATTTCACTGAAGACAAGAATCTTTCCCAGGAACAATAAGGCAGGACAGCTACTGTCATAATTTCCTTACAGGAGAAATCACACAAAACCAGAGAATGCACGGCAGATACAGGGCTGCTATCTGAAAGAGTAGCCTTGTTCCCTTCAGGTCACCAAAGTTTGTCTTAGACTTCAGTAAAAATGGTCTCTGACCCTTAGACTTGAATTTTTCACCACTTAAAACTGCTAACATTCAAAGCAGGCTGCCAAGCCTTTAAGCCACAGCTCTATGAAACTAAAAATTGCCCACGGTTTTTGACCATTTGCTTTAAGCTCTGCATCTGGTAGGATGCAGGGTGGTGGCAGCAGGAGGGCAGGGTGCTCAGGATGGGGACAGCACAGCGGGGAGCTGCTGAGCACCTTCGTGCCCGCAGGTTTGAGAAAGCACAGGACAGTGCATTCACTCCTAATGGAAAATAGTGTGTGTTTTGTATGTATGCACGCTCTCCAGGTATCACATTAAATTAGCTCTTTTTCCATTACACATCTGAAAGGGATTTTACATTTGGGAGTTAGTTTTTGATTTGCTATTAATGCTCTGTTCTTAAGGAGAGAACTACAAGCAAAATCAGCCCTTACTACAGAAAATAAACAGGAAAGGGGACAACTAATTACACCAATTGACGTGTGTCTAACAAATCTTTTATAGAAAGAGTTAAAAATAAGCATTTCCATGCCTAAAATGATTAATATTCCACCCAACTGTTTCTTTTCCCCAGCAATCTGCAAACTGTAAGTGGGTGGATATTTTTTTAGCTCCTCTTATAGTCTTTATTTATATTATTTGCACAATAAAAAATAACTACAACACAAAATGATGGAATGCAAATGTCCACGCTTTAAGCCCTGTTGGACACCGTCACTCCCTAATATCTCACTATGTTCACAACTGTAAGAATAACTGTTGCAAAACTTGTCTGGGAAAAACAGTTGATATAAAATGACATGAAAATGACTGAACTAATTTCATGCCCCTAAACTTTAAAATTATCATCTCTAAAAGCATGCCTGAAAGCATCATTTAATTCTTTCTCCAGCTCTCAGCATTCTTCTATTCCTGGTATTCCATACATCTGAAGGGGTAATTCAGCAGCAGCTACTGACAAATATTCACTCAGGAAATTCCTTACGTGTCTTCAAATGATTTTCTTAGGGAACAAAACATTTCTATAACTACTTCAGAGAAAACCTTAAATGAATAAAGTCACATCCAGCCTTCATAAGCAGTTGCCTAAATGGATTGTCTAGCGTAAAATAATTTTGAAAACGAAAATGCAGGAACTGATTAATTATAGAGTCACTAAGCCAATCATATTAAATGTACACAAGAAAACACCAGTCTGAAACATCAAAGTGTTCTGCTTGCATCGCTTACCTTCTTTCTTTGTGAAGGCATTTAACAAAGACTTCATTTTCCCTTTTACTTTAGCAGCAATCCCCTCATTATATAACCTTTGCTGGGAAGAAAGAGGAAAAAAAAAAAAAAGGAAAAAAAATAAAGCTACCCAATTTCTATGTGTTCGGGCTGCCTGCACCCTGACATGAGCAGCAGGTTTCTGGGCACTGTGTAATTGCCAGCATAGCCGGGCACGCAGCGCCCGGCGCGCTGGTGACAAAGCCCACCCCACATCCTGTCTGTCAGCTGGGAGCCAACTGTGCATAGACTGGAGCCGCTCACACACACACACACACAAAAAAAAAAAAAAAAAAAGGAAAAAAGAAAAAAAACCACCCTGCTATCTCTCTCGGCATTAGTCATGTGAACAGCACCGCCACAGCCTCGCCGGCGAAGCCCTGCTCCTGCTGGTGCTGCCTTCCTGCACCCCACATGCCAGGTGCAGGAGGTGGGGGCCGAAATTTGTGTTGGAGAGGGGCAGGGGGAAGGATGCGCGGACACAGGGGCTTCGCAGCCGCATGCATGTGCTGTGCTGCCAGTGAGGGGAAAGCCTTGGCAAAGCTGAGAGCAGCTTCACAAGTGCATCAGCTTGTAAACTTGCCCAGCTGACTCGTGGTGCTCAGGGGCACCCTTTTGCTTTTTGATGCTTTTTGCTTGCTTAGTGCGATGCTAAAAAGAGCCAATTTGAGGAAAAGTGTGAATCAAACCAGAACTCAGCAAGCCTCCTGCAAGAACTACAGTAAGACCATAGACAAAACTGACACTACGCAGAGTAACTGGAGCTGGCCTATATTCCAGCCTGAAACAGATGGGGTACCAGCACCAACAATTTTCCATTCCCCTTCAGTGCAGCAATTACACTGAAATAAAACAGAATTTCTTTTTGCACAGGGTAAAAATAATAAAATTTGACTGAGCTGTTCCTCTAAATTTCATGCAAACACCACAAAATAAATAAGGACATTGCATTTGCAGTTTTTAAAGCGCTAATTCTGCAACACATTCTGCAGGGAACTATGGCAGCCGTGCAAGCATGCTCGCAGGGGTAGAGCAAATCACTGAGAGGCAGGAAGGAAGCAGGGGGCGGTGCTAACAATCACACAAAATTTCAGCATAACTAGTTACACCTACAGAAAAAAAAGATTCTGAAGAACAGGAAGTTCACTGTTTAAAAAATGAGTAACCCGAAGTAAAAACCTGTCCTCAAATAGTATGAACTATATAGCAGTTAATAAATATTTATTCCATCTCAGACATCTCTGCTGGCTGCTAATACTTCTATTTTGAAAATCTGGTCCTTTTCTAACTGAGAAAACTGCTTCAAGAAAGACAGAAAATAAATGACTTAGATGGATTTAACCTCCATATGCACAGTAATACCATATTTAACAGAAAACTGAAAAGAATTAGTAAGCACAAATAAATTCAATAGTTTAACCTTCATTTAACATTTCAATGTTTACACAGCTCTTAATTTCTAATTAAAAGAATATTTATCTAAATCAATATAATTTTACATTTTGTTTCAATTTAATTTTAAAAGAACCTGTGCTTATCAGGTGGTAATTTTACCAGTGGAAGTGTTGGACACTAAATATAAAGTTAAACATCTGTATTTGACAAGAAAATTTTTTTTTCTTAAAAAAAGATGCAAAGCTTTCTAGAAAGTAGCTTTGAACTGTTATTCCCAAACTTATAAATATGTGCATATGTTAGCTCCCCATAAGAATCGATATTGTTTCCAGAACAAGAACTACTCCACCAGGACAGCTGTGCCACTAATATGAATTATTACCCTTTCCAGTATCTCCATTCAATCCCTCTGATTCCATTTGGAGCTATGAGTGCCAAAGAAGCTATAATGATTAGTAATATTTCACATTTCCATGGTGTTTTCTAACTAAACTTAGTCAACAGTATGTGAGGGCTGCTGAAGTCTGCACAAAAAATTCAGAATCTTGTAGTGTTCCCATTTTAATAGCCAGATGTAAAGTGGCAGAAATTAGTTTTATGATGGCAGCCCATGAAATGCTCAGGAAAGACTGAAATCTTACTTT
This sequence comes from Anser brachyrhynchus, assembly GCF_964034855.1. Taxonomy (NCBI): domain Eukaryota; kingdom Metazoa; phylum Chordata; class Aves; order Anseriformes; family Anatidae; genus Anser; species Anser brachyrhynchus. The sequence goes on along the minus strand of NC_137699.1, from coordinate 17,799,761 downwards.
GTGCTTACTGATGGGGCTGAGAGCACTGTTCTGATCACTACTGTAACGCTCATGGGGCAGAGATTTCCTAGGGTGTGCAACTTAAACCAGTTTAACCCATTGCAGGGAAATGTCCTTCACTGACTGCATGGAGCACAGATTGATCCCCGTACACGGAGAATTACCTGTTGTGTCCCCAGGGAAAGAACACAATCCCTGCCTCTACATGTTCAGTTCTGTGCGTTGATACCCAGAACATCAATCGCAGAAAACCATACAGACCAACATTAACTATCTATGGAGAGATGGGATCCCAATGGTGCTCACGTTGCTCCATGCAGAAAGTCCTGGGCATTTCACTACCACGGTGCCACCGGCATAGAACCTGGGAGCCTGATCCTCAAACTGCATCTTTCTCCACGTGGGTGTCAGTGTTTCAAACTATTGCTATCCTAAGTACCTAACTGTAACAGTTAGGCTAGGAAAGTGTTAAGTCAGTTGTGTTCATTCATGGCTGTTCATATATAGTAAAATAAAAACAGGCAGGCAACTGTAGTCAATCAAAATAAATCCCAGGGGGTATTTTTATTAGATTCTTGCTGGAGCTCCAGCATTTCATCATCTAGAGGTTTCTAATCAGTGTTACAAAAACATAAAAAATATTAAAGTCACTTGAAATTATTGAGTTTCATGGAAATTGTGGGAACTCTTTCCTATCTACCCCATCAGATATATCACCTGATGAACGATCACTTTATTCCATTTAACCATCTTTCTTTTCCCCATCACAGGAAATATAATTTCTTCCTACATGGGAGAGCCTACTGCAATAAACACTATAGTACAACTGGAAAATATGACAATCAAGGAAGTCAGTGAACTATTTGCAGCTGCAATTTTTTTTTTCCGATTTTCACTAATAGCTTATTAGAATTTACTTGTTTTAACTGAAGTCTGAAGAACTGAACTGTGGTGTAAAGAAGTTAAAAAAGAAATCATTCCAGCAACTTCCACCTTTTCCAAAAAGATTTTGCTGCCTTATGATGGTAGTCTTGGTACTTACAAATGAAGATGCCTTACAAATACAAGCGAGGTAAGCCCTAATAAACTTTATTCCCCCACTTCTTCTGCAGGTGCTCAGGAAGACGTCTGTGGGCTCTGCATAAGGATGCCTCTGCAAAGAAAAGGCCACCTTATGCAGACATCAAAACATGGGCTCCAAGGTTAACTTTGATTGCCATTTTTTGTATGTTTGTAACATCAGGTTCACAATTTTTTATGTGTGCTTTAGTCCATAGCTTCCAATGCAAAATAGCGACTAACACATTTAGACATTTTTTGAGGATCTACTTTTAGGCAATTAAATGTCATTAGGAAAAGTTAAAACATGATTTGTTTGATCGAATCTACATTCTTGCTTAATCTTCCCACTATCACGAGCAATTGCTTTTCAGATGTGATGGCAGAACACAGTTAAAATTATCATGCTTTATTCTTTTTGGATTTTGTCTTTTTTTTTTTTTTTTGAGTTCTTACCAGAAAAAATCCCTTCAACTTGTACACACATCTAGCCTTTTGTTAAAAATACAGTTCTTCACACGTATAAATAACTTTCTCTCCGCTATAAAATAGGCGTCCCTTATGCTAAACCACCAAGTGGAGAGTTAGACAAGAACAGCCATATTCAAATATAGACTGTAAAGTACAAAAAGATTCAAATATAAACTGTAAAGTACAGAAAAAAAAAAAAAAGAAAGAAAAAAAAGCTAGGTTGATACTGTTTCTAGATTACTTGCTTAACCCACAAAGCTATAGGGTGGTCAGGAGCACAAGCAGTGGTGACAGACTCAGAAGGAATCCACCTCAGAGGAACAACTAAAACTCTTATTAAACAAAGTCGTTTGATTTTTTTGCAAAAAGTTTGAGTTTGCTCAGGATACTGCAGTTAAGCCAACCCTGAGAAAAGAGTGTCTGAGCTCACACAAATGTTGCTTGTAGAGTCCAGCCTTAGCTAACCTGACCTTAGTTTCTCTGTCACTATCATTAGCATCTTCTTGCCACCCAGCAGCGCTGCTTAGCAGCCTTCAGGCAGGCAGTCCAAGTCTGAAGGGTAGAATGGGGGCAGGAGACAGTGTGTAGGAAAGGACAGCAGAGGGATGGATCGGGAACAGATGGCAAGAGTTATCAATTAGAAGAAGAAAGAAAAACAGAATATAGCAGTGAAAGTTACACAGCTATGTGCCAGACTTCCCTTCCATTACCTGGCATTTATATTACATTGCTGTCCCCAAACTTTGCTCTGTTTGGCAAGGGCCAACCTCACTCTACTCTCACGAGGAACCAAGTGCATTCGTGGAACTACGTTAGAAAGCTACAAGAAGCATGTGGAAAGATTTTCCAATATCCAGCAAAATTTACAGCTGTGCGCAAGGCTTGACTCTAGAGGCAAGACCATGCAGTAGAGTGAACTGGCCACTGCTGGGGTCTTCAGTCCTGCAGAAAACACTTCATGCAAGTCCTGCTATTGAAAGAATTTTAATTACTAAGCATGTGAGGTGCACGTGTTTGTGGGTACATTTCAAAGGAATTTCAAAGTCGACGAATATATAGTTGCCGCACTCAGATGAGCTTAAAATCATGAGAAATGAAAATCAATCCCTCTTTCTTACCATACTCACATGATTATAAATAAGCCTTCAGTAAGATTCACTGGGATTACAGCAGTAATGCAGGAATAACATTAAAGAGCTGCATGCTTCCACAGAAGGCAGGCGTGTTCACTGTAAGGCTTTAGTTTCAGATGCTTACACATCAGGAATATATTTAGATCATATAAAAATTGCTAAATATTGCTTAAAACTTGTAATGTGTCAGAGCAAATGTCTGAAATCTCTTTGATAGTCTAGAAGGTAATGGATTCAGAAATTTTGATCCAAAAGAGCTTGAAAATCATGGGATTTTACCTTTTTTTTTTTTTTTTTTAAATTACGAAGCTCAAGGCAGCAATTTCTGCAAATTTTTGAAGCTCTGACTGCAAGGATACAGGTACACACACCAGAATTCACCTTAGAAGTGAAATAAAACCTCTGTCCCAAAGGATAAGAGGCTGCTTTGTAGCCCAGAGTTGTGTGAAAAATCTGGGTCAGGATGCAGAAAGACACAGAACAACAGAGGGTTAAAAGGTGGGAAAATTAAACGCTGCTATTTCACAGGAAAGCCTGGAAGTGGGAAGGAAACAATGGCCAGTAATGAGGGAAATGTCTTGCAAGTAGTAGCTTAAAGAGAGAGAGAAGTAAAGGCAACAAGAGAAATCTACAATAGCTGAAGCAGAATTTGAAAACGATTGAAATCTATCAGCAATGTCAAAGAAAGCAACATATTTGAATAAAGTATGTATGACTCACTTTCATTTTATCAGGTACAGTCCTATATAGAAAACGCACTTACCTAAATAAAAACCTGTATTTTACAGAGTTCTGTTTCTGCAGGATGCTCTCCTCAATCCTGAGGTGTAGAATGGAGAGGCCAGCTCTGAGCTGCCAGGTGACAAGAGTTTCTAAAGGCTTTATCCTCTCAGAGTACTCACAGCTCCCCATTTCTTTTACACGTGTTTGGGTTGAAAGGAACATCAGATCTTGCTCAGAATAACACAAATAACTGCAACAAACATTTGTATCCATCTTCCATAAATTTGTACGCCCATATAAGAAATAGTGAGTTTTCTCTGCTGTTTGCAAAGACCTTTCCACTGTAATATGGCTAAGGGAAAAAAAAAATCTTAAAAAGTAAATAGTTCTTGTAAATCCTTTCAGAAAAAGCAGTGGGTGATTTAGAGTAGATGAAACAGGAAACTACTTGGTTTAACTGATTAGGTTACATTTTGCTGGCATTTCTTTAAATATGGACTGTCCCGACTTCAAAGTCTGTTTTCAGCAGCAAGTAGAACTCACCCAGAGTTACTCACTTCTACAGAGCAACAGACTATCAGTAACCAGCTACCTAGGTATGTTGTTGAAGCAAGAGATCAACAGCCTGTAGGGCATCTGGACAGAAAGATCTATTTAGCTCAGATTATTCAAGCTGCATTATTTTACCTCCAACAATAAGAAAGAAAATATAAATCAAAAATAATTATAACCCACAAAAAATTCTTGTGCTCTTTAAATAAGTTGGTGAAAGGAGGGTGCAATTTTCTCCACTAATAAACTGGGAAATCTAGTCCTGATGCAGCACCACTCAGAAGCATTGAATTACACCACAAAGTTCATTCTTTGCATTATGAACACATTCTATAATGGCTGATACACATGGGCCTCGGAAGCCGTACACAGATTTGTGGGCTGTGGTCTCATGTTGCAGAGGAGAACAAAGACAAATGAATCTGCACAAGATGCTTAGAAAAACAAATGGACCAATATTGGATAGCATAATGCTTCTGTGTTCTGGTGTTGTACAGAAAACAATCTAATTTTGCCTTTGTGTAACTTTCCTCCTACCAAAAGCTCTCAACAAATTCCTTAAATCATTATGTTGTTCCAGGCTTTATTCAGTGATTTGATTTCACTGCTTTAATCTAAGTGTGAACCTCTTTAGTAAATAGTGGGACAAAGCATCTGTGCTTCCAAAAGTGTTGGTGGATCATGTCAGTTTTATTTAGAATAACACCATTTTCATAACTGAAAAGTGTATATTGCTCTCAATGGAGAAAAAAAAATCTCACAGAAGGTACAAAATATATAACTAGCCAAAGTGGTCAAATAGTGTGCCACTGTTATATGCATTGTCCTTGTACAATTCATACAGACAACTGTAATTACTGGGGCAGCGTGTATTGAGTAAACATATTTGTACTATTTTATGTGTCAGTCAGTTGGGTCTGATTCTCCAGGCTTCCTACCTTTTGGCACTATTCCTCCAGCACATCAGATATGAAATACATCCACTCTGTTCTGACAACATTTTACAGTATCTTTGCGTAAGTCTAAATGATAACACAAGGTGCATAAGGATGGAGAATTAGCCTGCAATGAATTCCAGCTTGATAACCCATCACTGGCTCAAGCATTTCTTAGACATACAGTTATTCCCAATTTACTGCAGGGCTCATGACAGAAGAAACCAAGCCATGACATTAAAGTTCATGCATGACTGTGAGCTACCCCAAGGCAGGAATTATAAGAAAACGGCAAAGAAAAAAATCCACAATATCCTCTGGAAGCTGTAGCTCCTCCCTCTTCTTAAATCTTGGTGTCCTTCCCTGCTATTTTTCAACCTCATTTTCCCTTCTCTTCATGGCTACCGTTGTCTTTCATTGCTTCTATCACCAGTTTAAGGATAGCCTGCCTGCCCTACAGAGCCAATAAATGGTCTGTAAGAGTCTATCAGGAGAGATTTCTAGAAGATATTACGTCATAGCAGTTACATAAAATTAGCAGTGAAGTTAAATGCGCAGAGGTAGAATGGTTGGAGGGCAAGAAAACAGCACTGAAGTAGCCCACCCAGATGAGGAAGTTTATAGGAGGTCACATTGCATAAAAGCCTAATAAGAGTGGAACACATCACCCCATCTTCATACAACAAAGTTTGATTGTGGAATACAGGAGGGAACAATCAAGTAATTAATGTGACATTGCTCTATCTTTTTAATACCTTATTGCACTTTGAGGGTAACATTTTCATTGAGAAAATAATACATTGTTTACTGAGGAGACCTCAGAACCGTGAAGACTTTTCGCTTTACTGGTTGGCTTCCCACAGGTGCACATTTCTTTCCGGTGTGTTTAATGACAAATACTTGCATTACCACTTTCATTCTTGTTTTGCAGTAGAGAAGTACAAGGAGGCCATTTTTTTTTTTTTCTGGTAGAGTTCTTACCACCAAAACTACAAATTAAGTGCCAGGAGAACTAAATTCTTGGCTCTGCAGCCTCCCTGAAGTCCATTAATCTGCAAGGAGTGACAGGAGAATTTAAGGACTGAATACTATTGGGGGTCATCAGTGTAGAAGAAGACAGAGAGACCTCCATATCCCATGGACTTGCATTAACAATCAAAGCAGAAATTGTTTACATATATTTAGGAGTCTCAAATGGGGAGTTAGAGAAAAACATCATTACTGAACCCAGAACGCTCTGCACTTTTTTTTTGTTTACACTATCTAGTCCAAGCTGTCTCCAAGAATTCCTCATTTACTCTTATTGTCATCATTTCAGTTTCAAAGTGGACCTAGCACTAAAAGCAGTGAGTAGGATATATTTAGCTTTTGAGACGATGCACATTTGGGTTACCTGAGTACAAAGTCTGCCACTGCCAGCTTCCTTTTGTCTTCTATGCTACAGATAGTAGTTATGCCATGCAAGTATTCACCCCTCAAAATATCTTTTCTAAATAGAGGAAAGCAAGCTCTATCTAAAGTCATGTCATCAAGAAGGATCTTTGAAAAATAAAACCCAATAATTTAAGCTGATAATTGTCTCACTATCCTTAGTTCCATTTAGACATTTGGTGTTAAGAGGAAACTAAAACATAGCTGACTTATTCATTAAAATAACAGCATTTAAAATTATATTAGTAGCCTACATTTCTCTGTCTCAAAAATAACCGTTAATGAATCATGCCGGTCTAAATAAGAAAGGATAAAAAAAGAATGTATCGGTTATAGCAGGGGGTTATCTTTGTACAAATATGTAGGTGTAGCATTTGTAATGTTCTCAGTGGTTAATCCCATTGAGAAAGGAAGGCTTGCTCATTGAAGCCCTTTTGAGGTGGATTAATAAAGTAATATTAGCAATACTATGCCTACTTCTAGTTCAAGACATTATCCCTTGCATTTTAAAATATTTGAAAACGTTGAAGTAAGACTTTTCTATCTTTCTTTCCCATTGTAGCCTTGATTTGGCCTGCAGGTTAAGTTTTGAGATGGTGCACCAATAGCTGAGTTTAGGAGATTTTCTGTAACAAGAATATGAAAAAGGACTCTTGTTTATACAGTTTAGTAAGTCAGAGCTGACAGGAATAAAAGAATAAAAGTGCAAGCTTTAAACCCATTATCAAAAATTAATCTCGTGTACATACTATTTCAGAAATATTGCCCCTTATTCTTACATTTCTGGCAGCAGTGGTGGATGTAGCTACATGATATTCATTAATTCAGCAGAAAATGCATGGCTGACATCCAAGACATTACTATGAAAATAGAAGTTCTGGATATTATTTGGCAGTCACACCCCCGGACATCAAGAGTACTACAATAAAATTTGACTTCCACGTTCAAGTTTCAAAATAACTCTGCTTTCTTCCGGACAAGAAGTGATGCAAATAAAGCTAGTAGGAAAAGGCAATGCAAGTCTCTAAAAAAGAATGGAGTCAGAGAAAGGAGAGTAATTGCATAAAGAAGCAAATTGGATATGTTTTTTCTCTACTAAGCCAGGGCATTTCAGATGCATATCCTTGATGTTTCAGAATAATTTCAGACTGCGAGGTTAGCAGAGAAATCATTTTGCATGCTGGTATTACCTGTACATAAGTGAAACTACTGTATGTATACACACTTTCATTACAGGAAGGACCATGTGGCACTAAACACCTAGGATCATAGAATCATAGAGTCAAAGAATATTCTGAGTTGGAAAGGACCCACAATGATCATTGAGTCTAGCTCCTAGGTCACTACAGAGGTTGTTGCAGGGGCATAACTGAATTGGAACATGCCTTGAGGAATCCTTAGCACATCTAAACTAAGTTAATGATGATTGTACTCATATATTTAAGGACATAATTTCAGGTATGAGAACCATGAATATTATGTCTTTATATATATATATAAGCTTGAAGAATATACAGTGCATCAAAAGATAAATAGTACGGAATCAGACCGAACAGATAGATACAGTAACATGGAACATGTATTTCAGATATTACTGTAGAAAACTTCAGCTGAAAAGTGAATTCAAATTACATGCAATATTTATTTGTTTACTAATGTTTGTAATAGAGACCTAAAATGAAAGAAAGATCCAGCCCTGAGTTCTGCCAGGGGGCACCGGACTCAGTTTCACCAGAAGCTTATAGTGCAGCAGTCATGCAAACAGCCCCCAGCTACTTTTGCTGCAGAGGGACCGCTGCTTCTGAACCACCTAGAGGGGACCACAGCCTCCAGGAAGTCTCTGTCACAACAAGCGAGGGAACCCCAGCCAAAGACTACTCACACTCCCATGCTGTGCAAGTCAGCCTTTCCATCAGAGGTCAGGAAAGGAATCAGCAGCCTAAGACCCCTCCCTCAGCCGGACAACAGCGGGTATTGGAAGGGTAGGAGAACAGAACAAGAATAAATGGAAAATTATGAATTTGGGGAACATTTTATGGAAACATCGCAAGAGTAATTTTTCCATTAAGTCTTAATATTTCCTGTTCTAGAATTTGGCAAGAAATTTAGAAATGACACAATCTAAGTTCCCATGGGTATGACCATGCTTTCTTTTACATTAGGAAGCTGCAAGCAACATCAAAGGAATGACCAGCAGTGTGCCCAGGTGGCCAAGAAGGCCAACAGCATCCTGGCCTGTATAAGAAGCAGTGTGGCCAGCAGGTCTAGGGAAGTGATTGTGCCCCTGTACTCGGCTCTGGTGAGGCCGCACCTTGAGTACTGTGTTCAGTTTTGGGCCCCTCGCTACAGGAAGGACATGGACGTGCTTGAGCGAGTCCAGAGAAGGGCGACCAAGCTGGTGAGGGGTCTGGAGAACAAGTCTTACGAGGAGCGGCTGAGGGAGCTGGGCTTGTTCAGCCTGGAGAAGAGGAGGCTCAGGGGCGACCTTATCGCTCTCTACAGTTACCTTAAAGGAGGCTGTAGCGAGGTGGGGGTTGGTCTGTTCTCCTACGTGCCTAGTGACAGGACGAGGGGGAATGAGCGAAAGTTGCGACAGGGGAGTTTTAGGTTGGATGTTAGGAAGTACTTCTTTACCGAAAGGGTTATTAAGCATTGGAACGGGCTGCCCAGGGAGGTGGTGGAGTCACCATCCCTGGAGGTCTTTAAAAGATGTTTAGATGTAGAGCTTAGCGATATGGTTTAGTGGAGTACTTAGTGTTAGGTCGGAGGTTGGACTCGATGATCTTGAGGTCTCTTCCAACCTAGAAATCTGTGATACTGTGATACTGTGACCAACAGTAAAGAAGAAGGAGAAATAAATGGGACTCACAGGACACCTTTGAGTTCAAGAAATGAAGTATGTATGGAAATGGAACAACTGGAAGATAGGAAGAAAATGCAGAGAAATTCCAGTGATTCTTAGTGAATCTGGGAGATATAATCTGAAAGAGATTTTCAGTGAAGAAAATGAAAACGGATTACTGCTTTAAGATACTTAGGAATGACCGTTTAACATCTCAGGAAATGGTATGCTATGTAATATACAACCAAGAAAACAATATAAATTTGGATGCTGCACATTACATGGAGGAGTAAAGTGATATTAAGCAACTCCTACAGCCTCTTAAACCATACCTGTAATATCAATTTCTGAATACCAGACCCCTGTTTAACATAAAGATTTACGAAACACACAGCAGGGAATAGCAATGCAGAAAACAATTAGGATGCAGGAGTGACTAATTAACTTTATAAATTTATGTAGGAAATATTTTAACAGGTAAATGCCCTAAGCAAGATCCTATACCATACACAGTCAAAAAGTTTCAATATTGGCTTAATTTGGAAGAGATGTCTTATTCTAGTTTGTTAATTAATAAAAAGGGGAAAAAAAAAAAAAAACAGAAAAAAAAAAAAACAGCTGCTTAAATTCTAGTCCCAATAAAAATGGTAAATATTTTGCCATGGACTCTAGTGGGACCAAAGTTTCAGTCAAGAAATAAAGGAACGTTTGAATGATGCAAAACAGAGGACCAATACAGAGCAACAGAAACAACCCTAAGGAAGTTAACTAGAAGAATAGAACAGTACAAAAAGCACAGAAAGTATTTGAAGATCAGAAAAAAAGTGTAAATGACTTTCCTTCTCTTCTCCTTCCATCCCTCTGAACAATCATAGTTTGCAGCTTTTTCTTAGCATGCAACCAGAAGAAGCAAAGAAAGAGGATGCAGCCCTGGTCCACAACAGCCAGACAGCTGGAAGGTCACTCTCCACAGCCCATCACGCTCACAAGTCACATCTCAACCTGAAAGCTCTAAGGAGCAGTTCATCCCTACCTCTAGTGTTGTTCCATATCATAGCACAACCCAAACTCAGCAAAATAAATAGAGAAACAAGTTGCTTCTTTGATCCATCAAAGAAGTGGAATAATCTGTGGAGCAGAAGTGACAAGTTTCACAACTGTGGACAGAAACCTCTGTGAAGCATACTCTCCAGAGCAAAACTGCAGCAGAACAACCCAATGAGTTTTCTATTTCACTGTTCAAATATGGTCAATGTTTCAGTAGGTGAGGTTAAAAATATTAACTAAGAATTTATTTTTAACTAGTGCTTCACTGTTCCATTACCAAAAACAATAGACAAGCTGTTCTTTTACATAGTAATTTTTTTCAGCTTGCGTGATTAAGACACTTAGTATTTATAGTTTGTCTGGATTTTTAGAAGAGATTGTGTGAACATTTCTGATCATTAACTGACAGGAATGGATTGCCTTATCTGGCAATATGTAATGCTAGAGGTAAGCAACATCATAAAGGAAATACAGATTATTTCTCCTTATCATCATCTTACTCTGTCTTGGTAATTTTAGATTGGAGTTATTGGATTTATTTCAGAATCTTACTAATTAAGCCTTACCAACTGATTTGAACTTTCATCTGTGCTTCTTAAAGGGCTGAACTGTCAGAGCTATTGTTGCTGTGAAAACCTTTTGCTGTGAATTAAATTGAACTTTCTTATCTATTCTGTCACTCTCCTTTATAGAAAAAAAAAAGGGGGGGGGGGAGAGCTATGTCATAACTGAAGTTCTGTGGATGATGATATAGGTATATAGGTAATGGCTTTTACAACATTATTACTTCACATCTATCAATATTCTGCATTTTTAAGAACCTTGCTACTATGGGTGATGTTTTGAGGCTGTGACAAAAGAGAAGAAGACCCCGCAACACACAACCACTGGGAGCACTGGAAAGAAAAGACATGCAAACACATAAAGAATAAAAGGATAGGAAAAAAAAAAAAAAGGTAAGGTCTAGAGATAGCATTAGCAGTGATGAATTGACCACATAAGCACGTAGCAGCACATAGAGGTAGGGTCAGAACGGGCACTTCAGAGAACTGGCTGGCACACAGCAGCCCTGCAGCTCCAGATATGCCTGCAACGAATGAACTGCATTAAGGAGATTGTGAAAGATGGCTGAAGTTTTTCAACAGGAATTTAAGGATTAATAAGAGATAAAGTTCAGGGAACAGTTTTAAATTATATGGGGGGGGGGGGGGGGGAAGGAAAAAAAGGAAAAAAGGAGACAGGAATAATAAACAAAGCAGAAATTTAATACTTATGGCAATAGTCACAGATATTTCTGAGTAAACTGGGGTACGAGCACACACAAAATTTGTGACCTCTCATAACAGCAAAGTCCATTGATTTTAGTAACTTCTCAAAATACAGTACATTAAGAGAAAATTTTAAACACCACTAGCTTGATACTACATGCTAGAAACACTCAGAGAATTTAGCAGGATACAAGAGTGCTAATCAGGTTGCAAGATCACATTCTTAGCTATTTGTGCCATGAGTAGGATGATCTAGAGCAGCAGTTTTTGCATGCATTCATGCAAACCACACACAACTATTAGGAATTTCAAGCACGATCTGGACAGCTAAGACTTCTGAGATCCTCAAGCTTGTTAGGAGAAAAAAGTTATGAAAGGAATAGAAAACAAATAGTATAATACAATTTTGATATTTGTTTCATTCAAGAAGAGGCCAACTTTTCTCAAGCACTGGTAAGGACCTTACTCATTACTAATCCACAGGCATTAAAAGTTAATGTTCATAATAAGCTAGGAAGGACATTAAAATCATTTTTTAAGAGTACAGGTGTTAAGTAATTCATGTAAGCAACATAACTAGTTGAATGCAGCAAGCGCAGAGCAAAATCAACATTGGACTTGGGCATTTCTGCACCATATTACCTAACCAAAGAGTAAAAGGAAAGATGGTTCACCCATGATTTTTGAAGAGCCAGGAGGATGCAGCAAGGCAAGTATTATACTAGAGCTAACAAGCTATCATTTACTCACACTACTCCATGAAGAACCACTTGAGAAATCTCTGCACAGTTTCTGGGTATCTCAGCTTGCCATTGCTCCCCACAGTGAAAAGTGACCACAAATGCACTGCTACTAAGTGATAGTGGATTTACCACAAAGCATATTTTCTGTGTCCATTCCACTGAATTCTAAAAGATATACTTCAATAGGACACAGGCATATAACCAGTTAAAAAAAAATCATAAAAATTTACATTTCTACACCATCAGGCATCCACTACCTCTAAAACTCCAGCATTTTTATGACCCTACTCAAATGGTGTTTAAATATAGTTACTGATTAGTTTTACCAGTCTCCATGTATGTACCCTTGGAGTGGAACATTAGCACATCCACATGGGGAAGGATAGGGGCTGTTAAAAGTTGCTGTCCCAGAAAATCACATGGGAAAAGAGCAAAAGAAAAGACAGGCTCCCGGCTCTTCCACATGCATGACAGGGGAAGATAGTTCATTAGAAGGTTTGTGATGGGTCACAATGCATTTCACGCAGCCAAACAACTCCCAGACACCACAACGGGATTTAATTCAATTATTGTGTTTGGGTTGTTAAAGGATGATGCTGAGGGCACTTTTCGAACTGCACACAGTAATATTTCAAACATCAGTATTTAAATGCTTCTCTCATTTCAAAGTGAGAGGTGAAAAAAGAGTGTGATTAAATATATGGAATAACTGAGTTATTGCTTTGGTTTATAACTATATTGCTACACATAAAATCATTACTTGTACTATCTAGTAACTTAAAAAAAAACATCATTCAGCATTCAAAAGGACAGCACTTTTCCTCATAGGTATTTCAAAGCTTGCCTGACTTAACAAATATGTTTCATTTGCACAGTATTCTTGGAGGATTGGAACGAAAAAAGCAACTAAATTGTACCCTACAGAAAAATACTTTCTTTATTTTTCTTGAAAGTATCTAGATCTACACTAAGAAAAAAAAAATCAAAAACATATCAGAGAAAAATCAACATTTTTGCCCACTGTGGTTTGAATATTCTAATTCTGTCCAGTAGTATGCATCTGTGTAAAGCCATCATTAGATAATTCTCTGTCCCATAGCAACCACTTTGTTTTCTCAGGGAAATAAAATATTTTTACATCCTTAGGCAATACCTTTCTCTGCATGGTTTCCTAAATGAAGCTGTTTGTAATCTAAAGTTAACATCTCAATTTACATTGGGCTTTGTAGAGATTTATAGCTATGTATGTGGAAAACAAACTGCTAGCACTAGGCTTTTCTAACTCTCTCTATATGTGCATGTACAGAGTGAGTATTTCACATTTTACATAAAAGCCTGGATTTGTTAATAAAATATTGGTTATTTAAAGTAACAGATTCAAGTTATCAGATGTATTTGTGTTATTAAACAATTATTTAAAAGAGAACAATGGAAAGACAAGAGAGGTAATGTTTTAATGATCTGAGCTTGTAATGATAATTTAGTCCTGAACTCGCAAAGTAGTAAGAAAGCAAAAAAGGACATTCAGTTTGCATCTTCAAGCACTGGGGAATCATGATAACAGGGCTGGAAGTAAAGTCTCTTAGAGTCACAAAAAATCATACTTGGAATATTTGATTTATTTATTTATTTATTTATTTATTTTGACATCTCATTCACAGAAAATTGCCTTGAAAAAGACTTCATTTTATCTAAAAAATTTTTGCTTAAAAATAAAATAAAAGGGGACAGATTTCTGAAGTTTGTCAATGCTAAATGGCTCCTATAATCTAGTCTACAAGTCAGAATGCAACATTCATGCTAAATGGTTAACATAAACACCAGGGACTATAGGCAGCTTGAGAGGATCTTCCTGTTACTGTCACAGCTAACCATTTCACAGTAATCCAGAAATTTCGGGGCTGCTGGTCAGAGCCACTGGTTCTCAAACAAGGGTTTGCAGTACTTTACCACAGGTCTCTGTGGAGCTAGCTTTTTCTTAAAAGGGTTTTTAATTATTAAATCCCACTAAAATGACTATACCTATTTTAAATAATTTACTCATGCTATTTTACTGTGCAAGTCACTGCTTAAGTTCCCTACAGACATTACACAAAAGCAAATGTGAAGAGAGAGGAGTATGCAATATAGTAGTATGCCACCGAAATAATGGCAAAAAAGACATGGAAGCAGACCTTGTACCACAATATGACTTACTGTAACCACATGAGGGCTTGGGTGATGACCTGAACATCATCTCCATTCAAGCATAAAAGGACTGTCATGAAAGAAGAATTCTGATTTATTTATTTATTTATTTGGCAATCCTATCATGTCTCTTCATTGCATCAAAACATGACTGATTTAAATTTTGACAATGAGGTGCGTTAGAATGTGAAAAAAATCTCCCAGGGGAAACTGGAAATGTTTGAGATGTGGAAAGCTAAACAGGATGCAAACACCCACACAAAATGCTGCAGGAAAATAGTAAGCTGGAATAATAACATTCATCTAGCTGCTGTACTACACCAGATCTTTACCAAATCTGATTTCTCCAGCTAAATTTTGAAAAATGAAGCATCTAGTAAGTTACAGAGTGAAGTTTTGAACCTTCACAACTGTTCATTAAGATTGCTGATTTCAGCAAAGATTATTTTTTTTCATCTCTACTTACCCTAGCCTTTGAAACCAAATACAGAAAGAAAACTAGTAGGGATCCATTCAGTCTCAAGTGCAATTTAATTTTTTGCTATTAAGCTTTAATGGAAGGAAAAGACATGATCGGAGCAGTGTTTATTTCAATGATGATGCAATGTGATGGGTGCACTGCATAATGTCAGATGATATCAAAAGATGTGTCCTGGTGTAACCTCCCTTATACATAGTGAGAAGCCTCTGAAAATACAGAAGGCAGCAAACAGCTTTGAAGCTGTTACTGGAAAGTTGTCATTTGCTTTCAATAACTGAATATGATTTGTGATTATCTAGTGTTCCAAATTGCTCAAATGATTAGTTACAAAACCATGTCTTCCTTAGATTCTGAAAGGCTCATCTTTCTTATTTAATAGATTAAGATTTTTGTCCTATGAGCTACACTGAAAAGAATTGTACAAAATCGACTTTAGGCAAGTCTTGTGCTCCTTGCTTTTGGGGCTGCCTCACAGCAGCACTCATCAACCCAGATTTCCCCAGTGGGGCTTTTCCTGCCATCACTCAGGGATGCCTGGATGATGGGCACAGCTCAGGCATACTTTTGCTTCAGCTGTGCCTTCTGGACCAACAGCCACTGCCTGGGATGCTCACTCAGTTTAGGGAATGGATCAACAGCTCAGCTGAGTCTGGATCAACTCAAAGCTGCTGAAGAGACATAAATCAGAGGAAGCAGGACTAGTAGTTTTGCTCATTAGTTTTGTAAACCCTTAGGGTATTCTCCTTTTAAAACCGTCCTCCCCAAAATACATGTTGTATAAATTTCTCTTCTATTGTACATTCATAGATTCAAGAATTAGATCAGTTCTCAGTGCCCTTTTCATAGATGTAAGATGATCACCCCATACTTTGTGTTTACAAACACCTCATCAGGCAAAGACAGAAGATTTAGGAATCTATGAGGTTATAATTCCTTGTTAAGTAATTGTCATGGCAGATTCTGACAATAGAAAATGTCATAAAACTAAGCAGTTCTCCAGATAATTTCCAACTTCTAATAAAAACAGAACACGGTACTTCTATACATTTTATTACAAAGGCTGTAACCATGGTAGAAAACGCAGCACAATTTAATTCTGACAACCTGTAATCCAAGTTATACCACAGTTTGAATAAAAATATAAAAAAATAAAAAATAAAAAAACAACCTCTGAAGGTACTACATTACAACTTTAAACCAAGAATAACTAAACCTAATGAAACTGCATTGAAAACATCCTGTATTTTAGCTAAGGCTCAGGGGAAGAGTCTTAAAACATTCATATTACAGCACAGCAAACCATCAGTTTGGCTAACTTCACGTAATATAAATTTAAAAAAGATATCTGACTGTAGAACAGAGTTTGAAGGGGAACTATGAGCAAATGATGATAGGAGATTGGAGATGAACCATCGTCTCCAGACACAAATAAGAAAACTTCTTACATTGGACGAGGAGTGGAGTAGCCACTGCAGAATACTTCAGAGGATGATGAAACTCAAACATTTTCATAAAAACTTTAACTTCACTGATAATGAACTCACCTCAAAAAAAAAAAAAAATCTAACCAGTTCTAACTTGGTCAACACTGCTTAGGCAAACTCAAAAGCTGTCAACTACATCAATATTGTAGTTACCGAGCAGTGTCAATCTTCATAAATGCTGATCTGTGTCTCAGTTATTTCTTATAACAATGTGCAACTACACAATTAATTTTTCCTCTGAGATATAAGAGTGATAAAAGATCATCATTAAATGTATTCTAACTGAATGTCTCTCACCAGGAGTTCAACTGACTTATCTTTAAACTTTATTATAGTAGAAAGGACAAATTCTACTATAGTAAAAAGGCTACCAATGTGATTTATTCCAGCAAAACATACTGTGCAATCCTTTAAGAAAACAAACATCTCGAACTGTGTCTGATATTCATCATGGATAAAAGTACTGGTTAATTCATCCCTACTGATTTTAAAAGAAGTTTATCTGTGTGGGTTTTTTTGTTTGTTTTTGGTTTGGTTTGTTGTTGTTTGTTTGTTTGTTTTGTCTTGTGTGCTTTTTTGTTTGTTTGTTTTGTTTTATTTTAGAAAAGTGCGGTCTTTGTTGCTGCAACACGTATTTATACTCTGAAAATCTTTCCTTTGATCCAGCATCAAACTACTAGTCACATCCATTTCTGAAACTCAGATGCACAAAAAGATAAAGTACAGTTAAAGTGCCAGAAGAGTATAGCCAAAATACGCCTATGATAAGAATAAGTTTAACATTTCCTTTATACTTCTGATAATAGTAAAGACACTGGAAAAAGAAGAAGAAAAAAAAAAGAATTTTATGTATTGAAATATTTGAAGCATTCTATTTCAAAAATTAGAGAACTTATTAAAATGGCTTTGTCACTTGCTTCACCATGAAAATGGATATACATATACCCAGATGTGTGTACAAATGTCCACAGACAAATATGCGGTAGACATATTCCAAGAATTCTTTATATAAGCTTTCCTTGTAAAACTGTTCTTCATAAAAATGTTACATGAATAAACCAGGTAAATCTGAGGTCATATATTTTAGAACCATTCCCCTACTTTGCAGAGTCCCTGAAACTCTGCATGGCTCATGCAGACTCCTCGTAAACCTTGATGCAGCAGTGAGGCCACTGTCTCAGTAAAATTTTAAAGTTTATGCCTTTATGCCTGATTTCCAGTGTCTTTGAATAAAAATTAAGCAGCTATTCTTTTCATATATTGAAAAAAAGTCCAGGCTAGATTGTGTGATGAAATTTGGAGTCTTCCTTTTAACAACTGAATTGCAAACCACATTAAAATATCAATATATTAATGCAAAGTAAAATACCAGTACAGATTAAGCTATAACCATTCTCTTAAAAGAAATTGTAGAAAAAAACTATACTAATAGAAATATTTACATATAATCAGTATCCTATTTATTACCCATTAAAAATACTAAAATCAAACAATTTGCTTTTAGGTTTTCACAAAAATATATATATATATGGTCAGTATCAAAATTAAACGGATAACATTCTATAGTGGATGGGAGACAGATCAACTGAGCATTATGCAAGGAAGCTTGCCCCATTTCTTGCAATGCACATATTAATCTGCATTTATAAGGTTTAAAACAATCTTCCTGCATAGATGTCTCTCTTTCGAGCTACTGTTCTGACAGTATAGTTTGAAAAAAAATGTTAATTTGGCCCAACCCATAAAACACTGATTTTCTAAGCAGAAATTTCCAAAATAAATGCTGCCCTTCTTCTGCTGCATGTTTACTGGCTTTCCAAAGAATGGAGGTGGATAGGGCCACATAGAGTAGGCTCCAGTATACAGAATCCGTGCTGAAATATTTGCAACAAGACTGTGAGATCAGGTGCAGAACTGCATTATTTTTCCTAGACAGTATAAATATCCAGTATTCCGTCATTCTTAAGATAAATTTGTTATTTTAAATATAATTCCACATTTACAATTGTTTAAGTTTGATTAAGATTGGTTTTCACTGGTCCTCATATAGAGGGTCACCAACAACGAAGTAAAGACTTGCACATCAGTCCCAGAATGTGTTAGGCTTTGTTAATCATGTGCTATGGTATAGAAATATAAGTAATGTCTGTCATTACTGTCAACAGCACCTCCACCCAAAGGCTGTGCTTTGTCTGCCTTGCTGTTAATCCTTGTCTCTGATCCATTATGGTACTCGCCCTCCTGGGAACAAAGGCTCAAGTAAATTAATCTCTTCAGGGCTTCTTGGCGATGTTTGCTTTGGCCCATTACATCAACTTAGTGCCGCTGGAATACATCAGACTCTTGACAGATCTAGCCTAGCCCTAGCCAACATGGTAGGTGTCCTTTACCGTGCATCCTGCAGTCCTCCTCCCTGAGCAGCTCCAATGGGGGTGGCTCAGATTGGGGTGCACTAGAGCACACGGCAGTTCTGGCCCGTGAGCCAAGCTTTCCTCCATGGGAAACCCAGCAGAGGAACAAAGGAGAAAAAGGGGTTGCGTGCGTGCCTGTGTCTGCCTGGGACACGGAGTTGAGAGGTGCCAAGACAGTCATTCATCGTAACAAAGCTTAGCCCCCTAGCATTCTGTTTCACATACTGACTGGGATAACACAGCTTTCAATCACAACTTTGGGTATTTAATTTCATATATATGAACATAGTATAAAACATTAAAAACAGGTTATTCTATACTAGTCACAATGAATAGCATCTTATTCCAAAAATACTCCCTCAATTCTGTCAACCTTTTCAGCATACTAAGGCCCAAAGGTGGAGTTCAAAATCATTCTGAGCCCATGGATCTTTGATAGAGACCCAATTTAGCTACTGCCTATGTGAACACACTCAGGATAACAGAATAGTGATTCGTGAAGTCTTAAATTGTGGGGCAGCTATGCTCCTAATATACCTCTATGTTTTGCTAGTTTTCTTTCACTGGGAATAAAAGTACCAGAATCAAATCTTTCTACCATTACCCCCAAGGAGAAAAATGACCATGGTTTAACCCTTACCTGACAGCAACAGACTCCGGGGACTTCTACTTGGATATGGAAAGCAGGATCCTTTCAGAAGGGCAAGGAACGAAGGCAACATTAAGAAGTTAGGTGTCAGAATTTGATTTTAAGGGGAAAAAATGTAAGCAGAAGGTTATGTAAGTGAAGTTCTTATGGAATGATTTGAAAATGGAAAAATGGGCAAAATAAACATTTATAGGAGATGAGGAAGTGAGCTCTCGTTTCTCCCACTCTGCTGCCCCTGTCACTTTGCACAGGAAATGAGGTGATGAAAATGAGATAATGATAAAGGTAATGAAAGGTAATGAAGAGTGTTAAGAGTAATTAAGGACAGCAGAAGATGGTGATACAGAGCTTAGAAGACTGTATCACAACTGGTATAACAAAAAAATAATCTGCTTCACCTGCAGTGTTTTTGTTCCACACATGAAAGTCTGGGACCACTTTCCATAGTGGTGGACAGTCACCACCACCACCCCACCACCACAAAAAAAATAAATTAAAAAAATCTCATTTCCTCAAAACGTTTTTTCTCTTTTGCCTTTCTGTTACTCTATGATTATATTTTGAGAATTTATATTGTACAAGCTATGAAACTAACATTAATGAGAATGTGCATTTTTGCCAAGTCTTTCACTGCAAATTTCAGCATATAAATACCAAATAATATAAAAAAGTCCACAAAATACTCATAGGACTGTTTCAGAATACTTGTGAAGTTCTTTTATCATAGCTATTAGATCATGGCTATTTAAACATTTGCACAACTTTATGTCATGTTTACTATACCATCTCTACAATTTCACAAGTTTTCAATATTTTATCTTGTTATATGTCAAGCTACATTTAGCTTAAAAGCATTACTTTATAATGTGCTTATCTATAGTTCATGTCTGGATGTCTAAATTGAAATGATATTGTTACATTTGGGGAGTTTTGAAGAGTTATATTTTCTAGGACACTTTGGTTCAGTAGCATGATCTCACATTTTAGGAAGCTCTTTCTAACTCCACTTTCACTGGACTCATATCAAAAGCCATTTTCCAAAATAACTGTTACATCACATACCTCCCTGAAAGCCTTCATATTACACATCTGACCATTTCAATTAAACACTTGGTTTAGAATGGCCCATGGCCTAAGTT
Source organism: Anser brachyrhynchus (assembly GCF_964034855.1). Taxonomy (NCBI): domain Eukaryota; kingdom Metazoa; phylum Chordata; class Aves; order Anseriformes; family Anatidae; genus Anser; species Anser brachyrhynchus. The sequence goes on along the minus strand of NC_137699.1, from coordinate 17,779,206 downwards.
TCAGTTTCAACATTTTAGGGATCAAATTATGATCATGAACAGATGCTCCATAATTATAAGCCTAACCACAAGCAACGAGAATAGTGACTGTGCTTTAATTTCCTAGCATTCTGGAATACAAACGGGTAATTTTTAACAGGCCATTCTAATAAGAACACTGCCCAAGTTCTGATCTTTTCTGCCTACTCCCAGGACTGACACAAGTGTCCATTAAGACACTCAACTGACCCTTGGTAGCTTAATAAGAGAAGATTCATAGACTTTTTCCTACAAGTGCAGTATGGGTTGCTTCAATTACTACAGGATTCACTGTGTTTAGATCTACCTGTATGATATACTGGATATATTATAGACAAGAATTGTATATATCTGTGCCTCGAGGTTACCGATGAGAAGGATACCCCAGTTATCCTTTGGGGACATACTGAAGAGTATGAAGGAGGTGCAAGAAAGATCAGTGCAGAGTCTCCTGAGCTGGAAAAACAAATTAACCTCAGTGGCAGAGAAACAAAGACATCCCCGTTCCTGTCAGTTTTCAGGAAGCTTAAGCAGCAGGTACAACAATGTAGCACTGAATCTTGAAGGGGAGTCCCGAGGAAAACAAATTCTTAACGGAAAATTGGCAACTGACTTTTTTCACAGTAATAACAGGTATTCAAATGGAAAAGAAGAGAAAAAGCAAACATTGCCAATATTTTGGCATTTGTAGGAGTTATCCAAAAAAAGCTTACCTAGGTTCTCTACAGCTTTAACCTGAGAAAAAATTGCACATTAATGCTGCAAAGGAGCTGACACTTTTCATCTGCAGCCCACTCAGCCAGGGAACATCCACTTATATACCCTCATGCATTATTCACCAGGAAAATTGAAATAATCCACCAGCGGTTAAGCAGCTCAGAATCAAATGCAAATCAAGGGAAAGCAGTTAAGAATGAGGATCATTCATAGCCTTCCCTGAACTCCTGACTCTTCCACAACACCAGCATGGAGACTGCAGGAGCTGCTCAGATCCTTGCAGCCCCATTCCTGGCTGCAGGTGCTTGGTGCAGCTTAACCTGTAAATGGGCCTATTTCTGGGATGATGGCAAAAGCACCGACCCTTGCCTATGCTTTATTTGTAGTCAAGAGGATTCTCCCTCCCTGTCAATAAAAGCAGATTCTTTGGCACAAACCTGAGAAAAAACAACTTCTGTTTTTAAAAGCCTCTGTTTGCTGTAGCACTGACTATAATCTGGAGTTTAATTTCATTCTTTATCTAACTATGCCACCTTGGCCATAAAACAGTCAAGCATAAAAACAAATTTAAAGTTTAATAAAATACTTTTTCAGTGAAGGTAGAAGTTTTTGCTGTCACCGTATTTATTTTCAGTAGAAAGCTTCAATGGAATTTACCTTATATTGTGATCAATAACAATTATTTTATTACATCTATTTAGGAGAATACAACAGCAAACAGTAAGATCAGAAATCATAAATTCATTTTTAAATCTCAATGAGAAACTATACGTCCCGTTAGCTGTTAAGAAGTTATACACTACATACAAGCTAATGTGAACAGTAGAGGCGTGCATCATTTCTACAGGTTTATACCCAGCAGCACCATGGATACATTTTCAATGAAATCTACTTAAACCTTATATTGCAAGTACTTTCATGAATCTGAATTTATTATCATTGATGCATATTCAGGATGTTGTAAACTCCATGCATTAATGTTCTTTTTAAGAATTTAACAGCTTTAACGCTTTTTAAAGACAATCATACTGGTCATATCTTTTGCAGTTTTCCCCCACAAATATACAGCAAAAGATTTTTCAGTTCAGTGAAAACTGATGTTTATTTTTCAGACAAGATATTTCCAAGAAAAAACGGTTGCTTTAATTAACTACTTACTCATACCAACAATCAGTTAAACTCAAAAATTCTGTTTGCAACCCTAGACTCGATTTCATGAAATTTCAGAAAGACAAATTACAACAGAAAACATTCTTGCCATAAATGGGAAATTTGAAAGTGTAAAATTATGAATGAAAAATTAAGTACACCTTTCTCTAGGTGGCAAAAAAAATAATCTATTAGTTTCATACACTTTTGCAGCCCTTTCAGATATGTGTTTGACTGTCAGAAAGACTAAGACAAAAAATAAACAGTAGGTATTTTAGGTACCATGAGAAAAGTATGCTGTCGACAAAGAAAGAAAATAAAATTAATAACAACCTCCACCAAGAATTCAACAATATTTTTTCAGTAAGAATTTGGCTAGTATCCTAGGAGAGTCACATTATCTTTTACATGATTAGGAACATGACTGACATAAAACACCATACTAGCAGCTCATTTTCCTGTAGTTCAGTTGTATTTCTCTTCATGAATTTTCAGGTAAATTCTCTCTTTTAGATCTGCTGGAGTAAAGTCTGGAGTGTGACATCTAAACTGTATCAAGTAGTACCAATACAGCCTGCAGCCATCCATAAACACATCACTTAGTGATGGGAAACAAGAGCCAAAGTCAGAGAGAACAGGGTGAGGCTCTTACTTTACGGAAATTACTAACAGATTTTTAATGTTCACATAAATCTAGGCTGAAACTCTACTCTCATTGTACCTTCTTGATGATTTCTGCAGGTAGATCTCTACTTGTCCCTAGGAAGGCCCAGCACAAACACATCCTCAAACAATATTAACCTCTGATTCTCAGGATCCTGGGCACTTTAAACATGATGCTTTTGCTATAAAGCTACATAAAATTTTCCACGGAATGTGTGGAGATGTTTCTTTGCCAAAAGTAATCCCTACATTTGAAATCAACTGATTAAAAAAAAAATAAATAAATCTTAAAATAATTTATTTTAATATCATTAGGACATTGTACACACATACTTAAAATCCTTAACACAATTGATTATTCATTTTGGCTGAATAATTGAGGTCTCCTCTGCTTCTGTTCCTAATTCAGGACAAAAAACGGTAGTATACTAGAAAAAGGACATGAAATATGTACTCAAATATTTTGCCAAATATTTCAGAACTGGCACCTCTCTTCACATGCAGGCTATACTGACTTTATCCCAAATCTGTATGTGATAAAAGATAAAATCTTAGGTATCTTTAAACACAGAAAACTGATTCTGATTTAAAGCTTCTTTTGTGTCAGTGCTTATTGCACTGATTTTTTTTTAACTTATTTATATTTTTCTTCCACAGAGGAAAAAATAATATAGACCCTGATGGCTTTATTTTATGCATGTGTTAAAAACAATTAACCACCTGATCTCGATATTTTTTTTAAATATATCTGTTCACATCTTGCTACATCAGAAGTAAGCAACCTATAAAATGTTATTTAACACAGAAGTATGAAAGCTATTTGAAAAGGACACCCTGTAGGTTTTATGAAGTATATATAAATGCAAAGGCTCTATCATGAAACAAAATGGTTACAGTACGTAAGTGAAGTGTCATAACCAAAACCCTACATCTACAGATCTGCATAAGGAAGGTAAGTCACAGACTGTTATTTATTTGGTAACGATCTGTGGACTGTATCTGTGTGCTAACCTGACATCCCATGAAATAAATCCTGCACCTGAACATTTTGACCCCTAACATAGCTTTGTTCACTATAACAACTGAGTAAAATACTCATTTTGGGTGACAAGGATTTACACACAGCTTCAGAAAGACACCTTACTTTAACACCGATATTAACTAATGGTCAAATGGTACTGCACCAGTGCCATCCCATATTGTTATGCCCAATTTACCTTTAGAGGCACCTGTCATGTAGCGTGGATGACTAGTGTTCCCAAAGTCAAATTTTAGGAGTATTTATCAAGGGAAAAAAAAAAAAAAAAAGACAGAAAAATCTTGCCAAAATTCTGAGACTTCTTTAGCACTATGATATGATACTGGGTTGACTTTTCCTTAGCGCCTGGAAGCAATTCAACCAGAATAGAGAATCTAATCCTTTACAGCATGTATTTTAATGACTCATTGTTTTCCTATTTCTTTCTAGCTTCCACAAAGCTCAATGGACTTGAGCATGATTATTAAAACACAACAAAAAAAACCCTTTACTTCTCTCAAATAAAAGCATATCACAAAAACAATTTAGCTGTAACCAGTAAAGGACATTCTAAAATTAGAGCCTGTTGTGTTAGGGATGTAACAAAGTGTCTCAGCCATATGCTGGTGTAATCTATAAAAGCTATATTCGAAGCTTATGTCATTGTAACTTTTTCAGAAAGCAGCATAACTGCTACCATACATGAACCAGTATTAATCAAATCATTTTAAATTTAAATCTTCATATAGCATTGGATCGGTAAAAACATTTGGATACCTGAAGTACATTACAATTTTATCTTCATATGTAAAGAATACATCATTACCAACATTAAATGTAACTAAATGACAAATCTTCGGTTTTGAACAACTCTTTACATCCAACTTAATCCTTTTTTTTTTTTTCCACTTAGATGAAAGATGTAAATCAAAAGAGAAGCAGATTTTTTTTTTAAATCTACATAGGACACATGTATTTTTCAGATTGCATAGGACGCAGTCCTCTAGCTCCCAGAAACAGACTTAATAGATTTTGTCTTTTTTCTTCTCAAAGCAGAAACCCAAACACACCCTAAGATAAGGGACTAGCCTAAATCCGTAATAATTTATGTGGATTTCATCCAGATTTACACTTCTTTAATGCAGAACATGACCTGCCGCTTGCGTAACAGTTTAAACACAAGAAAATTTCCCTCATCAATTGAACCATTTTCCTCATCAACTGGTATAGCATCAACTCCAGCTGAGAATTGTTCAGAAGTAGCCATGGACAGAAAACAGAGATACAAAAGGCTTCACAAAAGGGAAAGTGTCTAGGGCACAGAAATTCCCAGGTGCCTACCACTGGTGGGGTGGTCACTGCCAGCCCAGGGGATGCTGCACTGCAGCTCTCAAAGCACGGGCAGTCAACAGGGCAACCGGCACATCCCATAATACAGGGACCCTGCGCTCAACACTGCAGGCTTGGGAGATACTAGGTTCTCCACTCTCCCGGGCTGCACCTCTACACTGCAGAGAAGAGGCATGTTCTTCAAAGGGGGAACCCCTAGACTTACATATATATATGATGATAACCCCCCCCCTTTTTTTTTTTTAAATAAGAAAATTAAATGAACAAAACCAAAATTCCATGAAGGTCTGATCATAATGCCACTATACAATCAAAGTTTTTGTCAAGTACTACTCACTCCAAACCTCTGGACAGGTCAAAAATATGCTTTATTGTGTATTTATTTTTTGCCAGAAAATCACTTCAGAATTACTGGCTAATATAACACAGGTACTCCACAGAAAGATGAGAAGCACTGTTAACCCACAGAACCTTATATTTCATTGTCCTTTTCAACACACTTGAGGTGGCCTGTGAACAATGACTGCATTATTTACCATGAGGAGAAAAATACAGTTCTGTGCTAGAAAGTCCACGGCATTTTCTATATTAGGAATCTAGCTAATGCAAGTTTGCTTTCATTTAGTTGAAATAAACAGTGTTAGATTAGTTCTTACATTTTGTTGTCTCTTTTGATTAACTTCATATGTAAGATTGTGCATCTGTTGCTTACTAAGACATCTGAATAAACATTGTTAAGCTAATGGGTCAAAAGAAAAATAGACACTCTGTCCTAAGTGCAGATTAGAACGGAAGAATATCAGCAGACTCCTGGGATCCCTTTTAGCTATTTTTGATTTCTAAACTCCAAAATAAATGTCACAGAACCGACACATGGAACTCCAAGGATCCGATCTAAGACCAACAACATATTTTACAACTGCTTGTAATCCCTCATTTTTCCTAATATATTCTTTTCTTCAAGGAGGGTTAAACTGTTCATCCATTGCTTGCAGTCCACTGCTATTATAAAACAGGGCCACCTCTGCCAGTAGCAGCAACATGGCAGCGTAAAGATACATGGCACTGACAATACTTCAGGCTCAAGTATCTCATATAGCACTTTCAGAATTTACTGGCATTCACTGCAACTGCTGCATGCACTGTGGCATGAGAAACATAAGCCAAGTTCTAGCTTTGTATCAGCCAGACTCTGAAAAAAGTGCAGAAGATTACCCTGTGCAAGGATGAAATTCAGCCTTACTTTTTGAAAATGGGGGACAAAGGAAGTATTTTCCTTATTCCAATAAGTTTACAGTTTCATACAAGATTGCTGAGTCAAAGGACAAGTCAGCAGGCAGAAATCTCCGCAAGTTCCTCAGACACAGGAAAGGGTTGTATCTTATATGGGAACAGAAGTTGAACAACCAAGGAGAAAAAAATGGAACAGCACTGAGGTACCAGACTTGAGAGAACAGGAAAGAAGCTGGCACAGACAAAAACAGAACAATGAGGAAAGGTGAGAATGAACAAAAGAATCGTGAAAGCAATCATGATTAAATGGAGAAATGATCTGAAAGAGGCAAGATGCAATTAAAATGAACAACAAAAAATACTCATTATGGCTGTAATTAGCAGTTAGACAAATCCAATTTGGGATATGAATGACTTGGTAGCTGTGTTGAAGAAAAGGCTGTAGATGTTACAGGAGATGACAAACTGATGACATATTTCTGGGGCAGACAAGTGAACTTATTCTAGCTATTCCTCAAGCCAGACTGTCACTGTATCGATACAATAGCACAGAACCATAAGCTAGCTATAACTAAGCTAGCAGAACCTGATTGCTTGGAGGCTTTCTGGTGTTAAACATGGTTCAACACAAAGCTGAGCTCTTTGCGTTTCAGAGAAAGTGGTGTCCCAGATGCTGCTTCTGAGCACATGCAGAAACTTCTGGGTTTGCCTTCGGAAGACATAGATATACCCGAAGTTACAGGGTTGGGGAAAAGAAAATACAAGACTAAGATGCACACGGAAAACTGTCTTAGGTACTCAGCTCCCGGCAATCAACCAAAGTATTGGATATGCGTCAACTAGAAAGAGTTGAAGGGACAAAAAGAGTGTCCAGAAGTTGCTGCTGTACTTCAGGTCATCGCAAGTGGTTCTCAGTTGTTGGTTTTTTTTGTTTGTTTTGTTTCGTTTTGTTTTTTTCTGTTTTTCATCCCATAAATATGAAATATATGTAAACCACTGCTGAGCAGAATCCCAGCCCTTGCCCTGTGCAGATAGGTCAGCATCAGAATCCCTTTGTTGTCTGATGGCTTCTGCACAAAGGAACAGAGCATCTCTTTTCCACCCTCCGAGTTCCCTACCACCTAGCCATTTGTACATATTTAAGATATGGCACTACCAGGCTAAGCCACCCTCCCAGATAGAATTTACGTATCTTCCTCCGGGGAAAACATCTCCTCCCTTTGTGCGGATAACTGCTTAACACTGAATGCTAAATAAAGAATGCACTCTGGAATACTGGCGGATAACAGAGTAAATTTCTGAGCTACTGGTACTTTAGGATCATTTATTCACAGATCTAAAACATTTTCCATAGAATTATCTGGAAATAGTCAATTATCTGATGAAATATAGCTAACAAAATGCACAATTCTGCTTTTTATTTTATTTGTTTTCAGATGCATCATTTCATGCCTTTAGTTTTAATTCCCTGGCTTTTCAGAAATGGAATCTCACAAATATATCCTTCCCTTTATTTTCCTATAATAATATCACAGCCATTTTCTCTGGCTATTCTTAATCACTTTGTTCTCTTCACGGCTTTTCCTAGTCTTAGAGAAGAAATATGTAAAAATAGGCCACAAGAAACTAGACACACTTGATATGCACAGCAAAAATAGAGCTCTTTAGCACCTGGCGTTCTTGAGAGTGTTAATGAAGCTGGCAAGATAAGCCGTGCTTTGACCCAAAATAAAAAGCTAAGCCCTCAAAAGAAGGGTAAAGATAAATTTGAACCAACATAAAAAAATTCCATGGGCTCATGGCCTCTTGACTTCCTGCATGACGTGACCCCAGCCAGAAGTCTGGACAAGTGCTACATGGACAAATAAGGAGGACTTCCTTTTGAAGGCAAAGACAGTGAGCCAGGATCAGGGCGCATAGCATGAGATATAGCCCCATGGGAGGGGGCTCCCATCTCTGCAGGAGCATTCATGTAGGCAGAACATGCAGGAATAGGACACATAATACACATGAAAACGTTAATTTCAATCTGCTAAAATCCCTGAGGTCAAGACGCACGTGTACCTCAGTGCCTGCAGTACCAGAAATGCTAGAAGTACTAGCGGCTGGATGTTAGATTAATGGAAAGGAAAAGGAAAAGGAAAAGGAAAAGGAAAAGGAAAAGGAAAAGGAAAAGGAAAAGGAAAAGGAAAAGGAAAAGGAAAAGGAAAAGGAAAAGGAAAAGGAAAAGGAAAAGGAAAAGGAAAAGGAAAAGGAAAAGGAAAAGGAAAAGGAAAAGGAAAAGGAAAAGGAAAAGGAAAAGGAAAAAGAAAAGGAAAAGGAAAAGGAAAAGGAAAAGGAGACTCAAACCAGCAAGCAAGCTGACAGTCAGCACTTGAAAGGCTTTTTCTGAAGCAACAAATAATTTCTTCAGGATAAATAAATGATTTGTATTAAATTATAGATTTCATAAGGTACATTTAAAAGTGAAAACACACCAGAGTTCATGTTTAATTTCGCTATCACAGATGTTCTAAAGAGATGTAAGAGGCAGTTTACCAAGTAGGAAATGTTGTAATACAAAAGATTATATATAGAGAAAGGAAATTTATCAAGTAAGAGAACACTTTAGATGGAGGAATTAAGGTCATTTTACTTTCCTTATTTCTAAAAAACAAACAGCTAGAATGATAGTTTTAAGCCAGTATTTTTGCTAGAGTACTGAGGTCCTAATCTACTGGTGTTAGCAGAAATAAATATATTTAAAAGTAAATATATTTATGTATAATTGGCTAACTTGGGAAGTGAAGAAATTAAAATTGACATTCCTTAACGACATATGCCATCCATAAATTCTGTTGTATATTATTATGTTAAGAAATAACTTACATTTTCAACTATTCCTGAAAACACACAAAGCTAGATAACACAATTTCTCTGACATCTTTTAAAAAAGGTAACTGCAACAAATAGCATATATATTCTTTAGGACTACCATGTGTGACTGGAGAGAACCATGGAAACTAGAAAAACAGACATCCAACTGATTCAGCAACCCTCAAAACTGCAAAATATGGAAAACATCATCAAAAACATTTTTGTCAATGAACTGAACATCTGGCAATGAAACAAACAAACAAACAAAAAATCTCCAAACATCAGCTCATTAAAATAGAGACGGAATGACAGAAAAAGTTCAAGAAGTTTCAACTGCCTTGACCCCCTGAGAACTCTGTCCAAGATCCTAAGACCTGGTTTAAACACTCAGGAAGTGTTTACTCTTAAGGTACCTTCCACAGCGTGACAAAACCTTGACTACAAAAGATAAAGCTTGTTGCAAACTCCAAAGGGAAGGCTGTCAACTCAGACATGGGAACACCAGTCTATGAGATTGAGATATAAACAGAGTAACAACAACAGCGTGAAATATTGTGAGCAGTGTGAAATACAGTGTGAAATATTACACTCATTACGAAGCAGCATGCTTCAAAGCCTATCCCTTTATCAAGCCTCATCTGTAATTTGACAACAAATGGTCTTCTCTGAGGACACTGTTTCCTTTTGAAGAGACAGCATATTACAAGATCAATTTTCACTGAAATTCTGACATTAATAACATGATATTAAAATCAGATTATTCATAAAATACTAAAACAAATTTCTTCAGTGAAGCCTGGGTTCTTAAAGCAAATTTCCAAACCACTGTATATTGAATGGATAACAGAACATCAACTGAATTTTGATAAATAATCTTGTCTGGAAGAAAACCAGTATGTTTAGCTGTTAAGAACAAGGGTAAAATTATATAAATTTAGCATAATAGACAGAGGAGCTCCAAGTAAGGGAGTCACTGAAGCGTAAAAAATCTGTTCAAAATGGAAGATATTAACAATTACTGAAAAGCTTAGCTTGAAAAGGTTATTTGAACCATTCTAAAAGAAAAATGTTATCCCTGACAATCACTAAGCTCATACAAATGCTTAGCGAATTATTTTATGATTGGCAATGAAAGCAAGTTGCTTCTGCATTTGGAAGGCTGTCCTTATCCAAATCCAATTAGTCCATAGGAGATGTTCCTTTTCATAGGTAGAAGTCATATTGAACCTGATTATTTTCAATAACATATCCATTAATATATACATTGGCAGATAAGAAGACATATTTAGAAGTTACAGATCCACCTTCTTTCCTATAGCCTTAAGTTTGTATAATACAGGTAGTCTCATTAAGGAAAAGAAATCACTGGGTGCAGAATAAGGCCTGTGATGAAGTCCTCAGTATAAAAATGTACATTACATACAAGTTTGTTTCTTTTTCACTTCCTTTATTTTTCAGTCAATATCTGTTTATACTTTGGGAAATACAGGAAATTTCTTCAGGAAGAACTCCTGATTACTCTTGCCTATCTCTACTTTTTCTTTTCTTTTTAATCACTACCATTTATTTCATGTTCTTTCATCTCTTGTTTCTGTGTTCTTACCATTGTAAATGGGAGAAATAGAAAGCCATGGGATTCTGTACACATCTATTTCTCCATTTGGCCTACATCTATTTTTGACATGACTTCACTGCTTCATTGTTTGAAATCCTGTGTAGTGTTCAGCACAATCTTAGAGAGCTCTTGAGTCTCACGCTGAAAAACGTTCTAAAGAAAATGTGTTAGCTTTTCAGGAATACTAGAACTCTCTGTACAATACTTCAATTTTCCTTCTGTACTGTCCCTTACTGGGCTGTCTCATATCTGCACTGAAGAATTCCTGCCTCATTTTTTTAGGTGTGGGCCTTCTAATATTCTGATACTGGTACTGCCATCCAAATAAACCTGTTTTATTTTATCTACATACACATACATACACACACATGCTTATATATATATAAATAACGATTAAAATCCACATACTTCCAAGGGGTATACCCTCCTTAAAAAAATTAAAAATAAAAAAAAAAAAATGCAATTACAGAAAGTATAGTGATACAGATTTTAATGGACACTGCAATAAGTTAGCACCAAGACACTTAAAATTACGATAATATTGATCAAACAGCAATAGAAAATGCTAGCAAATTACATGATTGTTTCTTTTATGCTAAATTGAATTGAACTTCGTTCAGGTTCTACATCTACCTACCCACAGTTTTTTCTCTCTAATAGTTTAGATCTGCATCTTGTTGCTAAAATGGGAGTGTCTATTAAAAAAAAAAATCAGGGGACAACAGAAATGTTGTCCCAGAACACAGTAGAGTCATGAAGACTGAGCTATACTCAAAGTCCAGCATGTACAGCTGACAAGCTGGTGTTAGAAACAAGATAAATTTGTTTAATGAAGGAGTTACCAACTCTAGAAAAATTCACAAATGCATCCAATGCCATCAGACAGCAAGACTCAGTTACAGTTTTCCAAATCCCATCTATCAATTGTTGCAGGTTTTAAACAAGAAAAAATGTTTTTTCTAGTTATAATCCAGTTCCAGCAAGAATTAGTTAATACAAATTCTGTAATCTGCACTATGGAGAAGGTCAGACTGAATGATCACACTAAATCTCTTCCAGCTTTAGGATCTGTGACCTATAAAATTGAGCCAGAGATCACTGAACAAATTTCATGTCCCATATAAATTCAAAAGTACTACTTTCTTCTTAGATCCCCTAAGCCTAATTCAACATATTCTGGTTTCTGGCCTTGCCTCTGAAGGCACCCTGGGGCAGGATTATGCATCTGATCTAGATGCATGATCTAGCTAGGAAAGATGAGCTCCCAAGGGACGGGTTGCCTGCTTACCACTTCCAGTAGCTCCAATGGAGCTGCAGGGGCTTAGAACAGGATCTGGCCACCAGCTGGAACAATTCAGTTGAACACTTCAGGCCTCAGTGCTGCACTTTAGTGAAAATAGAACTGCAACAGCTGCTTACACAGAGGTGAATTTCACTTGCAGGGAGTAACCGAAAATCATTATCGTAAGTTCTAGTTCAGTTAAAATATTAGTTCAAAATTTCAGCATTCGAGATGTCTGGGGTATTTGCTGTCTGCTTATAATATGACCCTTGATCTGCCTATTTGGCTCAATGGCATTATCCTTTTATGCATTTCACCAGAATTGTTGAGGACAGTATAATCTACTCAATTACTTTATTTATTGTAAAGCAAGAAATTACTCTTACTCATTTCATAACCTGCTCAATATCCAAAAATACATTCTGCTTTGTCTCCAGTCAGAGCAATTATCCCTGGTATACTTGAATCATTTTTCCTACTGATTATGCTTTAAGGCTTTCTTTCTTCTTCTTTTTTTTTTTTTTTTTCTCCCAGCATAATGCTAGCGACACTATTTGTCTGCTTGTTTTTTAATTCATCAGCTTGCATTAGTTCTTTACACAGGCTACAATTTCGCTTCCCTGAACACTACCTCAGAAGTCTCAAGCCAGCGAAAGCTATTAAAAACAAAATCAAAAAGTAAAGAATAAAAAGAGAGAGGAGTGGAGAAAGGACTATGCATTACGGCATGCTTTAAGGACTTGGGGAGGTAACTGACCCAGCTCCATGATGGAACAGCACACAGGAATATTACAAAAAAAAAAAAAAATCAGTGTCCAGCTGGTGGATATAATGGTCCCAGCCTAGAGTGAGCAGAGAAGGTGAGCAGCATTTCTCTTGATCTGGAGCTAGCAGAAGACAAAGACCTATCTAGAAGCCAGGCTAGGAAGAAGTGAGCACTGAGGGACACTTTGGTCCAAACATGACAAATGGGGCAAGACCCAAAGACATACCAATTGTATCCACACTTCCCTTCCACCTGTCCTCTGCCATCCTCCCAGACATTTCCAGGAGGAAGATGGGGATAAGCCAGCCAGCCTTGCACGACATATACCCACTGCTCAGACCACAAAGCTCTTGCACGAAATGAAAACTATCTCAAGGGCACTGAAGATAGCCTGGGGTTCCTCTGGTAGTTTATTTTTTGCTCAGTTACAAGGCTCGTCTCGTTCAGTCTGTAAAATAAACTCTTAACAGGAGCAGCTGTGGCAATCATTCCCTACCTGGTAGGTGGCAAGAACATGCTACAGACTGGTTTACAGAACCAGACCACATCACTCTACAATCTATAGTACTTATATTAGCAGTTACATGTCAACATTTCTCTCCTTAGTTTCCTGCTCAGAATTTAAAGTAAGCTTTAAGAAATCACAGGCTATGGCCAAGTACTACATGATTTGCAATACTCTGCTCTGCCTACAGTTTCACATCGGATAGTTTAGAAGCTCTGATCTACAAAGCCCATAGAAAAATCAAATGTATGAATATGCACAGAACTACACAATTTCAAAGGCCAAGAAGAACAATCCACTTCTGGAAATTAAGCTTAAAGTTTGAAATAAAACTAAACAGTTACTGCACTATTTTGTGCTAATACATATGCAGAAAAAAAAAATACCTGTGATCAAAGGGAAAAAAAACTACTGTAAGTTTTTCAAGCCCTGGCCTACATTCCAGTATGTAATCACATTAAAAGATAATAATTCCCAGTTTTCCAATTTGTTTGCTACTGCATACCATGACTGAACATATGACATTCTATTCCTTGTAACCCTTTGGAGAAAAACAGATATATAATAGCAACAAATTTATTGCACACCACTCAATATTTATTGGGTTACAACTCATCATAGAAATTGTTAATGTAAAGCTTTTTTTTTTTCCTATGGACATGAGAAATAATCATTCATTTCACATAAGTATTTAAAATAAACTGGAAAAGGGAACATAGGATTATGTCAATCTCTCACACAATATGCATTTAAAATGTTGGCAATGTAGATCTCAGTGTCATTGGTATCCTGATTACACTAACATCATCCCTTTTCCGTGTTAAAATGCCTAATAGCATATGAAACAGGTTAATGTTACTCCCATTCAAATGACAAATGCACAAGGCTGTAATACATGCTTGTGTCCCTTTTGCTTCTATTAAGTAACATGAGATAAAAATAGAACTAGTCTCATGCTGCTGACAGTTTTGTGGATTTTTAAGTCTTTTGACTTACTGCCCTTTCTTGTTTCTGCTTTTATCTTTCTCAGTATGATTTCTCCTAACTTGAGAAGTATTCTTCAGACATTTGATTTATGAAAATCAAAATTACGAAAAGGTTCCCAAAACCAAAATAAATAAGTAAACAAGCAGAATATTCATTGGGCTGGCTAGCATTTAATTGGAAAAAAAAATACACTTGCAGCTGAAATAAATAAATTAATTAATAAACCAAGAATGCTGACCTCAATCATTCTGATCTAATTAAAGAAAAGGGGTTAGAAAAGCAGTTTTACCACAAACCCACTAGTATCCTTGTCTTTTAAAAGACCCGTTTTGCTCATTCTACAATAAAATGCATGTTTCTTAAGCTATTTACAGTCAAAATTCCAATAAAATAAATATTTTTAGTCATATTTTACTCATGAAAAATGTTTGATATAAAAGCAATTGCCCTGTGTGGAATATGTATATTTTAAAGGAAAAGCCTCCTATATTAGCAGACTTGCAAAATTAAAGAAAAAAAAAAAAAGAAAATCCATGCGAAAGCACAGGCAAACCATCACATACACATATCTCTGCATAATTATAGAGGAATACAGGAACTCTGACTTGAAACCTAGCAACAGTATCCAAGTATTAGTTAGTCTGCTAATCAACTACCAAAACTCACACACCAGCTCAACGTGTTTCATTTTTCAAAAACAAAAAGCAAACAAAAATAAAGCAAAAGAATCCTATCGCTTCTAGCATCAGCGCTGCTGAAGGATAAGATGAACAATATAAAACAAACCTTGTTCACTTGAAGAAGAACAACCCATGTCATTTAATCCATCTGAAAATTCATCTCATCACAAAGAACCAAGGCAAAAGACATTTAAAAATAGGCTATCCAAGTCAAAGGATTATCAGCTTGCAACATACTTAATATCTGCATATCTGTACCTAATGAAAGCTTCAAATATTACATATATGATTGTTTTTTGTACCTCCATTCTATAGAAGCCATAGTAAATTCTATATAGCAAATGCTTCCTAAATCTGCTGTGCTCATTTACTCACAGACAGCTGCAGGCTGGATGAAAACAATCAGGGATTAACTTCTCTATTCATCACATCTTTTAATCCATTATTTTCTCTTAGTTTGCAATAAATAAATGCATGAAGTTAAATAAATTATAAATGTACTGTAAATAGTAGAAATAAAATTTAAAAAAAAGGAAGTTTAAAAAGGGACATTATTTTTTTTCAGTGGTGTGGTACTGCCATACAGTACATGAGGAGTGTATGTAGTGTCTTCCTGAGTGCAGCAAAGAATAGTCACTTTGCTCTAAGATACTTCTGGGTTCCCAAGACTTTCATAATAAGTGATAATTAGAATAAGTTGCTTTTACATTGTTATTATTCCTTACGAAACTAATTTAGGGGCTTGATTAATTGAAATAATCTGAGAAACCATACTAAGTATTTCATACTGCTTGTAAAGCAAGTTTCTAAGTACCTTATGGTAATAGGTTTTCTTGCTTTATGAAAAATATTATTTTCATTTGTTTCAAATAGGATTACTTTAAAAATGATAGGGCAATTTGTATTCAACTTTGGCATGTCTGTCAAAAAACAACAAAGGGATTCACTGATGTTTAGAACTTCATAAAAGAAATAAATACAATTAAATCTGTATCTATTTTTTAATCCCTTACTGATATCCTTTTTTCCTCTCTTCGGAATCCTTTATTTTTATATATGTTTTGGTCTCACAAATCAGTACCATCTCCATCAAATAAGACTGATGCAAACATTCCCTGTTAACGACAGCAAGGTGTCCGTTACTGTGCTAAGCCACAGGAATTATCCGCAAGGCTTTTTTCTCCATTTGTTTCTGAAAATTGCAGCACCAAGTCAAAAAACAGTTATCTGCACTGAATAGTTTTCATGCCACAGTTTCAACAGACTGCTCACCCAGATACCTAATGTAAAGATTAAGTGGCAGCTGATGGTGGGAAGAGCAGCAAGGTAGGAAAGAAACAACTTGCTGATAGAAGACAGAGCATGTGTGAGAGAACCCACACAATGCTGAGCATTCAGAGGAAAAGGTCAATTTTTTTTAATAGGACAGAATAGCTAACAGATTTCATATTAGTACCATGGCTAAGCGGAAGCAGGTTTATTGAAACTCCAGTTTGCTGGGAGGGACAAGGGCTTAGAGCCAAAGAGGAATATAAGTACTTAAATTACAACACTGTCTGAATGTTTAACTTTCTGTAAATCAGAGTCATGAAAATAATGACCAAGTTTGGATTCTGGGTCTCCCCCTTCTACGGGTCATCCCACATTTTCTCATAAACTTCCTGTGTTAAATCAGTCAAGAGATAGAGGGCTGCACCCACCCGTGGCAAGAATGTGGTGGACATCAGGCTTTCTCCAGACTGAAGGAATGATGGAGAGAGGGAGAAGGGGTGAAGGGAGGGAAAGGTGGAGCGAGAACAATTGCCGCACATGCTCTTCAATCACAGTGCTGGTGCTTAAAGCTGTCTCAGTGTACGTCTACCAGCTCTGACCTCTCCTGATAGTTTTGAAACCCTGAATGACTTTATCTGTCTTTAAACACCCTCAGCTTAGCCAACTGAGTGGTCTCTATAGCACAATTTTATGTAGCTGAAAACTTTCCTGGCAAAATGTCCTCTCTCACATTTACTGGATATTCCTTGGACAACTCAGGTTGCCAATGGCACATACATACTCTGTTCTGGATACAACCATTATTTCATTTGCTTCTATAAAAGGAAAATGGACATAATTCATCTCTCTGACTAAAAGTATACGCTCATATTGGCCCTAGGTAGATACTTTAATCTGGCAAGATCTGAGTGATAGAAACAGCCATTACACACCTTAGAACATCCCCCTCTTTCAGTCAGATGTCACATTACTTTAGTAACATGGGTCATCATTTTTGCCTTTTATGACTCTAAAATAGATATTATTACATTTTCTTCTTTTTACAGTATAGAGTCAAGTCTTACAATTATCATATAAACAGAAAAGCTTATTTTATATTTGCCTGTTTGTTCATAATTTCAACATATTTGTCTAATATAAGTGCTTCATAATTAAATAAAAAGGAAGGGCAATCTCTGTAGGAATTGATCTGTATCTGAGATTTTTGAATTTTTAGAGGGGCAAAGATTTAGTAGTTCTGCTGTAAATTAGTATTTTCTACTGCTAGAGGATACCCTGGTCGTTTTTTACTTGAGCTGCTTCTCTATGATCTTCAACAATGAGGACAGACTTAGCACTACATTTTGGCACAGATTCAGGCCAGGAAAAAAAGGGGGAAAAAAAGAAAAGAGAAAAAAAAAAGTCTCCCTTTAAGACATGCAGTTCAGCCACTTCTTGAGGCTGAACAATCCTAGACTTTGTGTATGGCTTAAAATAGTATCCTACTCTAAAAGCCAATGAAATATAATTGTCAGACAAAGGTGGAATAGATAACAAGTGATAGACCCAGTACTTAAGCATGCAAATGTATTTATGTAGAGCTCTTCTGGACTAGTGCATTGAGATGTAGTGCTCCTGCTGCTGGCACGCTGCAGCCTCATCCCATTACTGCATAGGCAGCAGTCTCCTCCTCCTGTGGAAAGGCTGAGCTATGATCTCTGCCACTGAACAAAGCAGCTCATTCACGGCAATGCATGGCACAGGACCATGAATCATAAGCATTACATTACTGCTGTTAGATCCTTATAATTGCAGTTTTGGCAACAACACTTGAAACAGCTTTGTGACTACTGACAAACTGGAAGACACCCACATAATACCTTCTGCATTGAAAGTACAAGTGACTTCCTACTGCAATAGCTTGGGACAACAAAATTATCTAAGAATAATGTTAATTAGCTCATGTCAAAACAGATGGACACTGATAATGTAGTTCCTCACTGTGTAAGATTAGAGATTTTAAGCAAATATTATTTTCTAAATTTCAGATACTTCAGTTTGAGAAATGTAAAAACTTGTTTCTGTCAACAGATAAAAAAATAACTGTTCTTGAAACTACTAAGTTAAGTCCAGTTTCCAGCTACTCTAGCCAGTTAAAATTTTCCCATCCTCGAGATGACACACTTAGGAAAGCAGGTAGATTCATTCTGAAAAAAATATTATTGTTATTTCTATTACTTTGTTGCATAATAGGCTTCCATTTTAAAAGTATCTATAGCTAAAGATACTGTATGACGATCACTAAAAGTCAAAATATTAGGTCAGAAATCTTCCAAGAGCAATGTGGACATTCTTTCCAATACATCACCAACCCCTCTGCCAACAAATGCTTTTGTGAATAATCACAAATATCATCAACAATCTTACTATTAAATGATTGAACACCACATCATCTACCATCTAAAACTTCCATAGGAAAAGGGGACACACACAAAGTTGTATATATTCCAAAGAATTTCCCAAAGTTGTAGCTTATTGATTATTAAATAGGTCTAAAATAATAACGAGGCTTTATGAACTCATTTAATATCAAAATTCAATACGTAACCAAAAATACACCTTCTGAAAGTGTATTTCATGAAAAATGGAAGCTTTAGGATACTTCTCTAGCTCTTTGCTATTTCTTGCCACTCTGTTGCCTCTGTGCTCTAAGAAGGTGCATTAATCAAAAGTTGTATGTTGGAATACATCCAAAACTATAGGAATATAGCAGATAACCAAACTGGTAAGGTAAGTAAAAGTCAAGTTTTTGAAGTTGAAGTGCTGAACATAGTTTTGCACATTCTTCATTATGCTAGCTATCAGGTTTTCTGCTCAGGGTATTGTTGTTTGATTCATTTATTTTTTATTTGGGAAACATTCAAGAAATAGATATTTTGATGCATTCAGTTCTGCCTAAAGCAAAAGCCATGTGGTTATCATTTCTTTCCTGAACTAAGTCTCATCCATCTACTTTTTAACTAAATTCCAGTTTCTCTCATACATTAATACAACTTGGAAATGGCACCGGTCAGGGGGAAGGAGAAGCAGTATAAAACTGAACAGTCAGAGAGGAATGACTTCAGCATGAATATGGCTTTATGTAATCCGACTTAGAGGCTACAGTCAATAAGTGTACTGTGAGCATTACTTACATTTTACAGTTACTTATGCCAAAAGTGTACACATAGTTAACACCAGCAAGTCATTCCTTCACTAGACTTTTTTTTTTTCCTTGTACATAACTATTTTTAAGAGAAAGAATGCACTTAGAAAAACAAGATGCAACAGTTTGCATTGCCTATGTGCAGCACTTTTTCTGCACTGGCTGTACAGGCAAGCCAAAGAACCAAGAACTAGCACAGCAGAAATAATGGGGACCATTTGAATCTAAGCAATCTTTTCCTTTCACTTCAAGATCATCAAAAAGTTTTTAAAATCATTAGCCATATGTAAATATAAACACAAAGATTCTTACCATATTAGGAATAGCTGGTTCATTTCTAAATTAACTGTTTACATCAGACTATTTGTAAATACAGAAGGAAGACATCTTATATGGAAAGGAACTACCCCACTATGTCAGGTAAAAATCTTACAAACTCACTATGAACTGCAGAAACATAACTTTTATGCAAAACTTTTATGCAATTTCTTCACTTCTCTCAAAGCATACTGCAAAGACTTAAAAGTATCACAATGCTACTAGAATTCACATTATTGTGCCAAATTTTAAACTATGTCCCTGCAGAGCATGTGGAACTAGGCAGGGAAAGAGAAGAGAGACCTTAATCTAGAACAGTTCTTTCACAGTCCTATGTTGTATGTGAGCTGACCTAGTTTTCCACATAAATTAAACACTAACAAGTCTTAGACATACATCATCGAATTAAATCAGTGCAGACAACTATATAGACCTTCCTACTTCACAATGAATGCCTTTTTTAGAGCAACTTCAGGATGTTCCTACAGAGTTTTATTTGACTTCAGCTAAAGGATTTAAATTTATTTTAATTAAACTGGGTTAGAAATCGCTTTTTTGAAATCTTTGTTTTAATGGCAAAACACAGTATGTAAAAAGTTCTTTAAATAACCTTAAGGTTTTTTTTTTGTTGTTGTTGTTGTTGTTAATAGACCTTAATGCCTGTCATTTGGAACTGCTCTAGACTTAATCCAGTCTCACACACCACCCTCACTGAGGGGAAAAGATTTTATAGATAATAGTTTCTGCCATATATGTCTTCAGTTCCAGAGAAGCATCTTAATCTTCTTCTGACCAATTATTTGTACTCAAGAGCTTCTCTGGTACGATGCAAAAGTTCAAAACAGCTTGCAGGAGCCAATTTAGCTCTGCTTCATATGGACACATGTATTTAATCTGTTAGAAACTGGCTAATTCATACTCATGAAACATCTATGACTTGCATTATTTCAAATTTATATCAAAATTACTTTTTTTTCAGAGCATATTTTGAAAACATTTTATCTTTTTCTCCTGCCTGCGTTTTTTTTAAGGAAAAGTTACTTCTAAAATCTTCCTGAAACGATACCGTCACTAGCCCTGTAATCATATCGCACATTGAATGATATTAACTTCTTTATAAAATCTTGGTTTTAAAATGTGTAACATTTTCAGTGTTTTCAAATATTTTGCTTACCAATATCAGCTTCCCTGTGGTTCTTGATATATTCAGCGAGCTCAAAATTTCCCGCTATTATAGCCACCTGAAGGATTGCAAAATAGTTACCATTAATATATTGTCATAATTTAAGTAGAAAAATATGTATGTTACATTATTTACAAACAACACACATATATTTTCATTTTGCAGAATGGAGTAACTGTTTGCTTCTTGGACATTTCCACTTCCATTCTGCTACTACTGCACACAATGCATTTCTGAAGCAATGCTAAGAAATGATATCACCACCTACCAAAAGCAGCATGACATGTCCCCCAGTTACACATTTGCTAAGGCTTCTTTGCTCATGGAAGTCTCAGGTGACCGCTAGAAGAGCTATGGAGCTTTTCATGTTGTGGTAGTCAAAATCAGCAGTGCACATTAAATACAGCATTTCCAGCGCTTTCAGCACTATACTGATGTGTGGAGAATTGCCCAATGGCAGGCTCTGATATGTTTAAGATATATTTTTTTCCTTTAATTGCTTCTGCCTTGCTCCTTACCTGAACAATGAAGCAGGAGCTGCAGTGCAATGTACATGGGATAATCAGGAAGGAAATACCAAAAACTACAAGTAGACAGGTATCACCAAGACAGCAAAGATGACTACAAAGGAGAAACTGCAAAAGTTTATGCATATATATAGAATTTAAAGTATTTTAATAACTACACTTCTAAAATAATCTTTTTCTTTTTCATGTATTTCCTGACCACCACAGATGTGTAACTGTCTATTCCAAGTTCTCATATAAATGAACTCAAAAAGAGAAACATCTCCAGTGGATATGATGAGGAAGGTGATTTGCTTATACTCTTGCTATCTCCTCCTTTTTTCTCCTCCTTGTCCTATTTTGCCCTGGATATTCAGCAATTCCTTTTTCTGCATCCATTTTGCAGCTTTCTTTCCACCCAGTGTCACTGTGGCTTTCCTAATGTTGGTAACAGGGATAAGCTGTGCTCACCTTTCCCACTGGAGCTTCTGCATAAATAGGGTGCAGGCAAAAAGCAAAAACAAATGAAAAAAAAAAAAAGGCAAAAAACCAAAAACACCTTATTTAAGGACTCCCCTGGATATAGGGCTACTGTCAATCATGAGAAATGATAGAAAATCTCAGGAAAATTCTGAACTCATTACCAAGAAAGATTATCTGCTCATCTGAACCACTCCACAAATCTGGGGGATGAAGAATAATAAAAAGGAAGAAATGTTCTTAGGGAGCTGTATGAGGTACAGTTAACATCAGTAATATTTTTTAATATAAGTTTATTTTTGCTCTCACTGAAGCAAATTTCTTTGAAGGGCCAATTCTATTTACTATTAACTGAATCAAAATAATATCAAAGTCCTCAAAAATGAAGACTATATACAAGCAACAAGATACAGACAGAAAATATTGACTATTATGTATGTAAGAGTTTACAAATCTGCTTTAAATGGTAGACTTGGTCATGTTCAGTACATCTATTTCATTTAAAATAAAAATACTTCCACATATTTTCTTTGCTTTTTCTTCTGCACTGATTATTTACAGTATGCCTCATTGTGCCATTAGTGCATCTTGTGCAGGCCTCAGAGTGGATTTACATATATCCTACTGCAGTGTTGGAACAGGTCTCATCAAAATGCAGTCTATTGACTATTAGCTATTGACTATGCAGTCTAATGACTATTAGCTGCAGGAATGGGTAACTCAGAAAAGTGAACTCACTGCAAAACTTATAAATAAAAATAGATGGGGATTGATGACAGTCAGATTATTATGTTATTCTCCATTTTACAGTCCTTCTGGTGAGCTCATTTTAAAGCATTTCTTTAGATCTGGAACTCCCATTGTATGGGAGTCCTTATGACTGAAGCCATCACACATGAAACCTTTCTGTATGCAGTTCTAGAAATCTTTGCAAAAGGACACAGATCCAAATAAATGTTTTCAAATACAGTGGAGTAATCTCTGTTTTATCTCTTGGTCCTAAGCAAGCAGAAGTTGGTTTAAGGAGAGACAGGCTGATTTAGTTCAGATTGTAAAGTCTACTGGCTAGTAAAGTACAAGCAAGCCTTCAAAAAATTACCGTGTTTTAAGAATAATACAGTATCAGAATGATTTTCTATTTAAATTTTTTTAAGCTTTACTTGGTATCAGTTGAATATAGAATTTATTATGTTTATGTCCTGAATCCAAGGTGTGTGATCCCCCACTCTCACACCCCCAGCCCCCCCTTCATATTACCACTTTCAGGTTCTGCTGTTTTTCTTTGTGAATTGTTTATTTCATTACAAAATTCTCTCCAGCATAAAGGGTAAATATAGCAATTAAGTTTGTTTCTCATTTCAAGGGTATGTATGATAGCACAAACTCTATTCCATAGTTATACAGCTCCTAGCAGTTATACTTAATAGGTATATACTTGTGTTTTAAAATAATCTTCAGTAGACAGCTATGAGTGCAGCATGTGCAATATAATAATTTTCATGTTTTAAATAATTGACCCACATACAATATCACCACACTTACTAGTGATAATCATGTAATTATTTTCTGATTACAATATTAAAAGCAATGAAATGTTTTGCTTTGGGCACTTCTCAGCTGTGTTACATCTAATGATGGAGTCTTGCAAGCAAAATGCATTAGTATGAATCAATAATGCTGGTTCTAATCAATCCCACTTCTGTTTCAAGACTGCAGTTGACTCAGATGTATCATAAGATTTCTGCATGACATAATAGCTGCAAAGATCAGGGAGGTCAGACAGAGTTAGATTGATATGGTGGAGCATTGCCAGCTCATCACCAATAGCGATAATTATCCATCTGAAAATTAGTACTTTAACCATTAGTCAGAACACCTTTATTCCAGGAACTACTCATGAAAAAAAATCCGCTTCTCAGCATGGATAATGTATCAGAATCTGGCCCCCAGCCTTCGCTGCCCAGCTTCTAAAGTGTAACTCAGGATTCTCCTTGGCCAATGGCATTATGTAAGTAACAATAAAGTTGTTCAAAAACACCTGTTTAACCTCACATTCTGCAGCCTGCCACATAAAAGCAACATTTGTGTATACACAAGAGGTTTCTTTACATTTTAAGCAAGCAATAGTACTTTTCGTCAGCATACAAAATTCAGGCAGGGAATTGAGCAGTGACAGGCAGCTTGCTAGACAGCCACCATGTTACTCAAATGAAAGAATTTTTGATACAGAGAAGATTTTAAAACTCAAGTATAAACATGCTGTTCAAGTGATAATCACATTTTATTGCTTGAAAAAAAGATAGTACCAGATAGCTGACAGACAGCTTGACAGAGAATTGTTTCTGAATCAAGCACGAGATTCAGCAAGCTCAAGGTATCATCTCTTTCAATTCAATTTATTTCAATTCAGTAAAAACACGATGTAAAATTCTAACAGCAAAAATGAAGGCAAGTATGTTAAGATCTAAAGAAAGCAAGAAAAAGTAAAAAAGTACAAATATTTCTTGGCATAATGTCAATGTACTTCACTTGCATTTGATGGGTAAAGAGTGTGGGAGAAAGTGACGTCAGTGAAAAATCTGAAAGATACAAAATTATATTCATTCAATTTTTACAGTTGCAAACTATAAAACACACCAGCCAACACCTGTTTCCTACCAAAATTTGTCTTGAACCAAAGTTCTAGTTTGTTCAGACAAACCCGTTAATGTGAATTCATTAGGACAAGTGAATGGTCTCCGCAAGATTAAAGCAAAGGGCTTCAGCCAGTTCAAATTTAATCCAAATTAAAGTGGTGCAATATCTTTTGATGAAGACAAAAACTAGAGTGAAAAATAATTGGAAATCTGTAATGGTACTGAATTGCATTGTACTTTAGAACAAAAATACTAATGTAACTTTACAAAAAATAATGGAGTCTGGTACTCTACACACTTGATAATTTACATGTTTTCAGATAGCCTTCTTTTGCTTGCAAGGATTTTCTGCAGTCAAGTGCTAGATTTCTACTTGGCAAGTAATGGCAGGGAAGAAGGTTTTGTTTGTTTTTTGAGGGTCACAAAACTTCTCTTCTTGGCAGTGAAAAGTCAGCACAAGCAGCAAAACTACTGAGAAAGTTTCTTCCAGTTCCAGTGGGAATTGGATTGCAGTCATCAAAATGCATCACATGCATGTTTCCAGACATGAAATATTACCATGAAAGTCTGGAGCTAGCACTTTATAACTAGAGGCTATCTACAGGTTCAGTTATGCTGAAGCTTCAAAAATTGCAGCTTTTTAAAAACAGCATATACAGCAGTCTTACGATATTTCAGGTTCATGTCCTTAGTAAAACTATCCTGCAAAACTTGATAAAGCCTGGTTACTGCATTTTCTCAAAAAGTCACTCTTCTACAATTTTCACTAAAACCTGTATTTTTTGCCCTATTTTTAAAGCGTATATTTACTTTGCATTGGCTCCAGAATCAGAAAGGCTGCACCTGCAGCATCCCAGCATGGTGTCAGTCAAAGTCCAGCTAAAAAGCACGACTAAGTAGTTCAAGTGCAGTGCTTTCAGATCCAAAGTAGGATCTTTATCTGCTGCACTGACATTTGGTTGGGATCTCTGCCACATACTCAGCTGTACAACAGATATAACAGAAATTCTCTTGGTTTTCATATCATCAGAGGCAATCTTATATGAAAGACAGTAACCAGTGAACCATTTATCAGCTCCCTCCCCTCCAAGTTTAACCTACCACACTAAGAATGTTGATACAGACACCTAATTATTTTCTAACTACATTTGATTACGTACATGGCTAACCTGAATAAACACATACCCTTACAACAGGGAAGTGAGCAGAAACTAACACTAAGCCTGAAGACCTATCAGAGCAGGAGGTAACTCACAAAATAAAGTAGGGCAAACCCATGCAGATAGAATGGCAGTATCATCTCCTACTTCCATGACGCCCTGTCTTCATAATGTCACCGTAACAAAATGTTAATGGAGTCACCGAAACAGGTCATAGCAGAGTTGCACTCAGACGGCTGTGAAGCACCAGGCCATGGGGTTCATGACCCCCTGGGCAAGGCAGCCAAGCGCAGCTGAGAGCCGGCTGTTACTGTCAGGGGGTATGCAGAGCAGAGCGTGACCAGCAGCTGTATGTTTACACTGATATTTGCTTTGCCTTGGGAGAAGCAAAGCTTGTTACAGTACCCCATCATCTCTCTGTCTCACAAACAGATGTTTCTTTTCAAACCCAACCGGTTACAGTGGCTTACTGTTTGTCATGCCAGGCAATCCCAGATGCTCTGTCACCAATTCAGTGAAGACGGGGATGATTTTAATCCACATGTGGCTAGTTGCTATGGATGGTAACTAAGTGGCAGCTCAGTGAAGCAGAAACTTGAATGAATGAAGTAACTGCAATGTTTAGGCTGGGCTAGGGGACCAGGCAGAGGACAAGGGCACTCTGCAACAGCTGCTCCACACAAGAATCACACAACTGGACAAGGAGCAAAAGACAAACTGGTGAGGCATCGTTAGAAGGGTACGTCTTTCTCCTGGCACAGCATTATTCTCATCTTATGGTTTTCTGGTATTTACAGTGAGGAACGTTCCCTCTGGATACATGCAGTTTTTAGGTTGGCTTTCAGAAGTCAAGATTAAAGATTCGAGGCATATTGTTAATTCTCCTTTCTTGAATCATTTTCCCCAAAGAAATCTTGGGGAATTAAGGCAAATAAGACTGCTTTGTGTATACATTGGAGACTGACAGATGCCCAGTGACAGGTTTTAGCAGGAGAAAGATTCATGAATGTTTTCAGACACTGGACTAGATAGAAGTAGCAGTACTGTCTCACAGAAGTTTCTCTTTTCAGCCTTGTAAGTGCAGTTGTCAATATATCAATTACTTACCCTCAAGCATTTAGATTTTTCGAATTGTGGTTAATGCAGTGTTTATTCCTTTCGGGAAATTGGAAATTACATATACACTTTACCTGTCACTAACCTTTCACAATTGATTTTTTCTGCTCTTGAAATGTATCACAGGTAGAGATTATATTAAATTAGCGTAAGATCTTTGTAGCCTCTTAGCAAATATGATTTTAGAGCTTTATAGGTTAGTCCCTGGAAGGCAAGTGCCGTGATTAAATTACATTATTACTGTTTGGAACAAACTGCTCCTCACAATAAGAAAAAAAAAAAAAGGAAGGAAAAAAAGAAACTGAAGTTGTCCCCTCTTAAGCCCAGCCAATGAACTTTGACAAACTTTCTACATGGAAGTAAGGACTGCATCTCATGGTTCATTAACGTTTCACTGACAATCAAGGCTGCTGAACTTCCTTCTGCACATGCTTAAATTTCAGACCAGGCAAGACATAAAGCTTTAAAGTGCTCTGCCTAAATGGAGAACGGAGGAAGCTGTTTGGGCTGCAGCTGCAAATCACAATAAGCAGTTCACGATGAAACAGCCAGCATGCCCCACCTGATTTTTCTCCCCCTTCTCTTTTTTTCCAGACAATTTCACTTTTCTGATGAAAGTACATTTCATTATTCTTGTCTTCAGGGCTGATGTTTCACCCTTGCATTGTCTCTGCTATCCAGCAGTGCTTGTGAAATGATGGTCTTTCAAGCAAGCTTGAAATAGCAATGAGCTCAGGTATGGTACTATACAATAAAGGAGATAGTTGTATCCCAGGACAAAAAGTGACTTTACCCAGTCTCAGGCAAGCAGGGAAAACAGATGCAACATACAGGTTTCTCTGAGGTGTTATCTACACTGCGTTGTTCCTATGCCCAGGAAGAACTGGAAGGAAAAGATGATAGAACCCTGCAACCCTGATAGAATCTTATGGACCGTGACCATAAGATTCTCCAGAAAATGGTTTCCACTCAAGTCATAGACTTATAAAATTATAATTTATTTAATATACCACTAAGCACTACAGTATGGTAAAAATAGAAGAAGAAACTCCATTCAGACAGCCATCACCATTATGCAATAGGATTCACAATCAGTGGAGACAGGTGAGAAATTATCACAAGGAAGGAACAGTTGGGATCACTTTCTTAACAAAGAGGCTGCCCGAATAGCTCTTCCACGTGTCTTAATTGTGACATGATTTCTTAATATTAAAAATATCAGAAATGTTGTAATTTTTAATGAGCATAAATTTCCAGATTAAAAAACAAAAACAAAAAAAAAAATGCCAACAACTCGCTCAGTAGTTGAAATATCAAATAAGGTGTAATAATCCAACAGCATGACGATCTCTAAACCATTCTGTTATAATCATAATCTTTGGACACAGACACCTTTATAATTTGATATGAAAATATAATGGTACTTACTGTGGGGCAATGAAAAAGCAATGTAGTTCAACATTATTCTATCATGTCCACCTGAAAGAAAAGCCCTCCCCAATAAAACTAAGAGGCAAAGGCTTTTCAGAGTCTAAAGCCACTTTGAAATCTGTCACTGTGCACCATCAAGTATGCAGTATTCATCCACAAGGATGTTAGAAAGTTAAATTTAGGTTAAGTGCGATGCCCTTACTCTCATGTATGAGTGTGTATGTCCAGGCTGCACGTAGCACAATGAGGTTATATTCCTGATAAACAGAGACACAAAAATCATATAGCACCCACTGCAGACTCAGAAAAAATCTTAAATTGATATGCGTTAGTTGCTCTCATATATGAGCAGCATGTAGATTTTAAAACTCTCTACAGTGGTGCAGATGGAGTTTGGTTTGGAAAAGCATGAAGCAATCTGCGTTCTCAATTTCTTTTCCATAGGTGTGGGAGAAAAATGTACTTATCAAGTATTACTGGTTTCTTGCCCAATTTCAGAGAGCTTTTAAAAATAATTGAATAATAAATTCTATAAATATAAAAACATATTTAAAACTAATTTTCCTTTGGAAACAGATTTTCAAGTAATATCTTAGCAAAATATAACAGTTTTAGTTATTTTCAATTAAAGACATTAAGAATTCAATAAAGCAAAAATTGTATTTTCTGAACCAGTTGGAAAATTCTATGCAGTTACAATAACCATATAGTCTCATATACAAATGCTGAATAATCATGAATTCTGCATTTTCCATTCCAAAAGCAAAGGGAAAAGCAGCATCCTACATTTTGCAGTAGTATAGATTACAGTTGATTTTTGAGTTTGAGGCTATAATATTTTAAAATAAAACTTTTTTTTTAGTTCATCTTTTTATACAATAAAACCAAATGCTTTATTAATATACTATTAATATCACTATTTCACGTTCTTTTTCTAATAGCTCTCTTGAATACATATAAAATGGATGATAAGAAACACAACCTCAAAAATATATATGCTTACACTATGGAGACATTTTTTTCATTTACACTCCAAAAGTTTTCATTAAAAGTAATCAGTTTTGAAGTTGAGATATAATACATATAATTAGAAATATGTCAGAAGCACATTTGAGAATTTTACAATTGTGTAATATTTTGTATAGATAAGGTAATAATATTTTTCTGAGAATATATGAGATGTAAAAGGTTTTACTCGAATTGAGAAAGTTTTAAAATATTGGAATTTGAAGTTTTATTTCAGATATAATACTGTTTTCAAGTTTCAGTAAAACTCATTGAAATAAGATGTGTAAGATATACGTAGAATAAGCAAAGCAGAAAAAAATTAATATTATTTTCTTTAAATAGTAGTCAGTAAAGATTTATGTTAAGTGCAGGAATAACCTACATCTCTGCCAGAACAATAAAAAGCTGGCAGTTTTTCTAAAATTACTCTATAGTAATGTTATTAAAGAATATGAGTAAAAAAAATTGTACTCAGCATTTTCATACATGCTTTTTTCCTGGACAGAAAATAATTCTTAACTGTTGTAATTATATAATGTAATACAAGACCAATATTTTCCATTTTGAAAGGAACTAACTTTGTATATTAATGTATCTCTTGTCCAGTAGATGGCAAAATATCAGCAAGTCACCTTCAATTTTCTTGAAATTTGCTTAATTTAAGCCCCAAAGTACAGTATATTTTTTTCTTTTTCCTTCTAGTTGCTGCTTTCTATTTCATTGGATAGCAGGATTAGCTTTACCTTTTGGATGTTTTCTGTATATTATCTGCTTGAAAGACAATTTCATCTTCATCAGCTCTTGATACAACAAAGCACAATAATGTTACTATCCTTTAAATAGTCCTTTGAAGACAGTTTCTTCACCACTGAAATTTTTTTCTCCAAAAGCATGCTGCCGCTACTGTTCCCAAATTTGCCAGCACATGTTAGCATACTGTGTACAAAAATCTCTTAGCAACAATATCTTAGTGTCTAACATTTTCCTTCTTCCAACTATGATTCATGGAGCCATCTGTAGTCAGATATTGACATGCAGTATCTTAAAATAGATACCTTGCATTTGCTCAACAACTAGTTTTAGCAGCTGAAAATATAAATTATGGGAAAGGGCCAATATTTCTTTGAGGCTCTTCATCATTCCCTTGATCATTTTAGCACTGTTTAAACAAAGATTTGCCACGATCACATAGCCTCAGTATTAAGGTCACAGCATTGTGCTTTCCAAAGCGCAGCAGCATGAAGTTCTGCTGCGCTGGGTGCAGTCCTTTACATACGCCCTCAAAGCTCTCTCTGTAGCAGTCTGGGTGAGAGCCACCTGGTGACCTGACTCGGTTAATATTAATCAAAGACAAGACTTTAAAACTGTAAAGTACTGCTACATTAAGATCTAAGCTTTTTTTTTTTTTTTTTTTTTTTTTTTTTAACACCCTTGGAACCTAAGCCTCATGGAAAATGTCCCACAACAGGTGGAAAAAGCTCAGCATCTCACTGGGCAATAACAAAAAACTTTTGCAGCATCAGTACTGTAGGGAATGCAAAGATATCCTGAACCTCACTAAGGGAATGCAATAAAAATTACAACCATAGCTTCTCGAGCAGTGTTTTTGCTTCCTAAAACTCTTAGAAAGTTGTTTGGTTTTGGTTTTGTTTTTTTTTTTTTAGAAGGGAAAGCATCTTGTTTTCAGCTACAGCAAATTGCAAGAACTATCTATCAGTAGCTAAAGATTTTGCAGTTATTTGTTGCAATGCAGTGTGCAATTTCATATAACTTAAAATAATTGCATGGTGCTAAAATCAAGTAATGTTAATTAAATGAAATTATATTAAGTGGAATATATCATATAGAAAGAGTTGATAGTATGGTTTTGAGAAAAAATCTTGAGCAAAATGTGAGGAATACAATTCCATGCCAGGGAAATGAAACAGTATTAACAACTTCAAGGAACTAGGATTTTACCATAAAGATTTTTGTGTAATTGAAATTTAAAAAACAATCAAATATTCAGTTATACAACAATGGGCATCCAAATACATATGTACTTAGCTGGGTATTATCAAAAAAGTCCACTGCAAGCATAACACTATCAGTACATTTTCATTGCTAAAGTTCTGGGTTTGCTTGCAGATTTTACAGTCCCTCTGGGTCTTTGGTAATACACTCAGTAGCCATGAAACACTGCCAGAGTTGACAAGCACAGTGATTTCAAGTCAAAATTAAAAGAAGGCTATTACACTAACCAACCTTACTTTGGTCTTTCTTTGTCCTGCAGTGCTGTCTTAGCCAGGGCTCTATACTGGCTGGATACCTAAAGTGCCTTTAGGCAGCCAAGCTCATTTTCAAGTAATCTTAATATGATTTAAAAAGTAGAATGTGTATTTTACTGTACACTGTCCTTTCATGAAGATACACAGCCATGTTCTTAAAACTTAACTGCTCTTACTCATGAATAAGCCATGCCTGAATACCCTCAGATTAAGCTAAGCTTGCATGGACAGCAAGATAAAAAATGTAAGTCCTTTCCTCACAACTTGCAGGCAAATCACTTCTAAATTATCTCACTCTCTCAGCTTTGAAACGCAAACTTAACTCCTATGACAAAAGGATCCTGTGTTATGCAAGAACTAGCTTGCCAGGAAGTGCTGAACTGAATACACGGGCAAGTCAACTAAAGTTACCATGAAACATGTCAGGCAGCAAAAACGAACGTGCTGGTGAATTCATCCCAGGCACAACTTCCCTGCTTCACATCACTCTTTTATTACCTTCTATTTCCTTAGATGAGAAATAACTAATATTTTTAGGTTACCCTGCTTTATACAGATTGTGGTAAGCCTCTTCCTCAGTCACTACACGTATTAGGAAATTTAATGTTTATTTCTATACTAAAAGTAGGAAAAAATTACATCTTTTTTTCTGCTTCTCTGCTAAAAAGCCATCCATCAAGTTGTTCTCAAGGAAGATGCACTTTTCTAAGCTTGTGTTTTAATAATTAATATGAGAAGGAAAAAGCAGACAGTATGATACACACGTTTACAATTACAGACTCATTCCATGTGAAAATCTAGCTCAGGCGGGAAAGAGCCATCAGAAGCCAGTTATTGCATAATCCCCATTACTACTACATGGGTGAGCAGCAATTCCAAATAAGTATTTATTAAAAGCAGATAAAGCCAGGTTGCAGCATCAGATGAATTAGATAAGGCACAGACAGCAATAGAATTGACTTAATTTTCTTTTTTTTTTAATATGTTAAATCAGAAAGCCATGAAATGCAATCTTCTTCTGCAGAAGCTTTTTAGAAAAAGACTGAGAAAGTATGCTGTGTGCTGGATTTTGCTTTCCTTGAAATCACAGTAAACATTGGGTTATGTAAAAAATGCAGCTGAAGTGTGGACAGGTGTGCCCTGCTGTAGGGTGCAAGCTTTCACCTCTGAACGCAGGCCTGCCTCATAGAAAAGGCAAAATTAGTGGTTACTTCCCAAAATACTTTCAGAAAAAAATGTCTTCCTACTCAGAGTAGGCAAGAGATACTGCTAACTATTTCACAGTGAAAACTGCTTATGAGATTCAGTTCTGCAAACAGCGCTGTTTAATAACACAGTGTTGTTTAAACTGCTACCCAAATGGGCAAAAACGGTTTTTGAAAGCCCTTAGGACAAAATGCACCGAGCTAATAAAATACATTGATTATTTTATCTAATACATTTGGTGGATTCATTCCAAACTCAATGGGTTATCCAGAACAAAACCTCTGGAAACAGTAGCCTAGTAAAAGCCAGTGCTGATGGGAACAGACATGGGACTGCAGCGTATGCCAACTGCTCATCACGAGCACTGTCTTCAAAATGGCAGTGCAACAAGATGCACAGTTTGTCCTAAAGGCACAGACCCTTCCTTTTTTAAGCAGCAAGGACTCACTCGAATATTACCAGAAATTAACGCTGAATAGCCTGTATATTCCTGCAAAAGCAAGAGATCACGCCAGCACATTACCTGTCCATCAGTCATAACCATTAATCGGTATTTTAAGGCCTGATGTGCTCGTGATCTCAGTCAAGAGCTGTGCTCAGCTGGGTGGATACAAAACAAAAAGATCATCATTGCCCTGAAATGCAAGCTAAGTTGTGACAATCCATTCGGATACAAGCACACGGGAGAACAGCAGGACACGGCTGGGCATCCTGGCAGAAGTAGCCTCGGCCCAAGAGGTGGAGAAATTTCTCTGAAATATCTAGTTCATTAGCATCAACTAATTCAATCAGTGTCACTAGGGCTTTTACATATAGATTATAGCGGCACACAAAATCTAATAATGTACTAGGTATTTAATAGAGAAACTGAATAGTATTAACATCTCAAAATAACACCATGTAACAGCAGTAAGAAAATTTTAAATGTAGTAGATTAGTGCTAGCACGCTTATCTATAGTTTGTGAAACACATTTCCCATACGATTTATCCTTCTTTATACCACACATATTGGTCCCGGAATCAAGACATCATAAAAGAACCACAACTCTCATTTTTCCCACAGTTAAATCTAGAGCAGAGCCTGATACAATACACTTTTCTGTAGGAACACTGAAGGGGAAAAAAAAAAAAAGAAAAAAAAACTAGCTATCTGTCACTCTCTGGATGTTTATACAGTTCCTAACATTTCCATTTCAAGACACGTAAAATCCTGGCAACGATGCAACTCGAATAAATGGACATTTTATATTAATCTTGTTCATCCTAGTCTTAGGACTAATGGTGGGTTTGGTTTTTTTTGTTGTTGTTTTTACTTGGAGACAAAATCTGCTTTAAACCAATAAAAGAACAAAAACAGCTACTTATAGATAAAATAATCAAAGTATTTCCAATGACAAGATTTATTGTGCTCTTTATAGTTACAGAAAAAAAAAACCATGCAGAGTTGCCACAGCTGACATTTTACAAGAATAAGACAAGCTATGTGCCACTGTTCAGTTACGATCGGGCTAGTTAAGAACTTACCCTTGTTGCCTTCCTTTCCGGGATACGGTACGAATAAAATAGTAGGAGCAATATTTAAACTTGCTATCAAAATCCTATAATTAAATTAAAATTATACAGATCTGATTGCCTCTTGCAACCTCCCTCCTGACAGCTCATTGCAACTGCACTGCACACCAGTCTTGCTCGCTTGGAGCAAAAACAGGTAGTGACCCTTACAATTTAGTTTGCTTTATTTGTTCCTTTTTATAATCTAGTTTCAGCTGCTTCTCAGCTTTTTGAAGTTTATTGACTTGGTGGGAAGAAAAAACAAACAAACAAAAAAAACAGATCGGCTCCTAGCTACCTCAGGGACATGCTGTTTCCCAGTGAAATACTGCTGTGAGGGAGGACAGCTGAGGCATTTCAGCTGGACTGTCTGAGTGGGGAGAGAAAGTGCAAAGGGGAAGATAAGAGGTCTGGGATCCTTTACACAGAGCACAATACAAATCACAGACACTCCTCCAGAAGTCTGCAGCCACATTACAACTATGCAGCAACAACTGACTTTCTTTTTTTCTTTTCCCCTCCCAAAAAGACACATTCTGTGGTATTTTTAGCATCTCCAAGTGTGGCAATATTTTGTCTTTCTCAATACAAGATAATCACATAATTTAGTTTCTTTGTGTCCCAGTTTTCAAAAGTAGCTGCAGTATCTTCAGAAGCAGGGGGCAGAAGCATCTTTGCTGCCCCAAGTTCTCAGCAGCAGTATCACATACCTCTTTGTTGTCACCAACTGTATAATAAACAAAAAAATTGATCCTTGGTAATTGTACTTTGTGTGCCGCTAAGAAGCGTCTGCCTAACAGCTTGTCAATGCTTCAAAACTGACAATTGCAGGAAATCTACTGGCACTTGAGGTCACCTCAAATTTGCCATTGAACGCTTTTCTCTTGGAAGTGTTACTTGGAAGAACATCTTGTATCCCAGTTATTCTCAGGGATAGTTTCATTTGGCAACATTTCCCCTAATACTCTAACAGATACCATGTCAGCACAACAAAGGCATAAATATGCTGGAGGTGATGTACGGGATTCCCAAAAAGCCTTTTTCTCAAATGAGAACATGTGTTCCTCTATAAATAGCACTTCAAGGTAAGTGATGAGAAAACATGTCATAACTAATCATTGTTTGCGTCTCAGTATATCACCATGAGACCTTTGTTTTTTATTTATTTAATAATCTCCTCTTATGAAAATAATGGTGCGTATGCATACATCTATACATACACATTTATTTTCAAAGGAAAAATCCATTTTTTTTCTTGTATGGTCACTTCTGTAGAGTTAAAGATGTTAAATGCTTTATATTTTTTAACCATGTTAAGTCCTTGAATCTTTTCCATCAGTATTTAAATATCACAAATAACGAGTAAGTGTAAATTTGAATGCATACACTTTCATGACAGAGTCTTTTACCTGCTATTTCTGTACTGCAAAACAGAATGTAACTGATCAACATAAGCAGTGGTCACGAAAAATAAATAAAACACGAAAATAAATAAAACACGAAAAATAAATAAATAAAACAACCAAAATGAGTACGAAAAAGCTCAAAGATTTGACTGAAATCAGGACAAAAGGAGCAAAAAGCTTAAGGTCTGACTAATGCCAGAATGTATAATAAGCAGAGAGATCTTTTTTGCCAATAACACATAATATTCAATAATGCATTGTTCACACGGGTGTTTTAGGACAGGAATTAGGATAAAAATAAATACTTAGCAAAAAAAAAATCCTTATCCAATTGCTATATTCTACTAACACAACAGTTACATATTTTAACATCAAGAGAGAAAATATTTTTTTATATTTGTAAGAAGACTTTTTGAGGCACTGGACAGAGATTTTCAGTTGTAAAATTTGCTTTCTCAGAGTTTCACCCTTTCAAAAGTGTCAGAGACAAAAAATACCTGGGAGTATCTCCTATTATCTTCTTTATCCATAAATTCCATCAAAAAGAGAATTTAAAAAAATGATAAATGATAAACTAAATAAAACTGGGCTTTGGGAAGCCATTACAGAAATATGCTGGATAGAAAAGATGATTTTTTCTGACCATTAGCAGGGCTGGGAGCATTGCATGCATTTCCACCTTGTGACATCCCCATCCTCCCTCTCTTCCCTGCTCAGACTCCATCTCATACAGTCAGTCCCAACTTCCCCCGATCTGATTTTCTTTCTCTTCTGCTCTTGAAGATGAAAAATCTCCCAAAGACCCTTATCTATTTTGCTCTTACTCAGTTCTCTCTTTCACTGACTCCCAGCCTTGGTCTCAGGCAGTCTTGCACTCTTCCACCCATCTGCAAGGTCAAGCTCTCAAGTTCCTTGTTTACTTACCCATGCCCAATTCTGCCTGTCTATATTCCCCTAGCCAGCTTCCAAATATGCAGTCTAGTTCTGGAGTCCCTGTATTTGAGTCAGACTGCAAACCATTTTACACTGTTGTGTTATTAACATGGAGATCACTGACAGCATGCAGGGCAATTAAAGAAAACAAAACAAAACAACATAACACAACAGGGGAGATGGGGCGAGGAGAGGTGGGTCAACAGAGTTTTCAGTATGAGCAAAACAACACATGTTTTCCCTCACCCATACTCTGAAACAGCTGAATCATTTTGTTTTTCTGAACAATGCAGCCTCAGATATAAGGCATGGAAATTTTCATTTCAAATGATTCAAATCTGGCAAAAATATGAGCAATTGAAATAGATGTACAGCCAACATACTGAAAGGAACAATCCTACCTGCCGTGGCACTGGAAGAAGGCTGTTCCTCCTGCTGTCTATATACCAGCGCAATAACAGACCATGTTGATTTGGGACAGCAACGGTCAATAACAGAGTACGTCTGAGAGAGAAATCATCCTCAGGTACGACCCTAGGTGTCACTAAACGCAACCTCTGAATAGTTCTGCATGTTTGAACACACATGCTTTAAAAACGCTAATTATTAGCTCTATTTGCTCTAAGCTTGGAAGTGCTTTATAGCCCATATGAAAACATATGAATTATTCATATAGAGCTTCTGGTCACTAACAGAAAAAACATGATAAACAAGGTGTATGTTCACTTGAACTTGCGCAGTACAATATCAATGGCTTGTAAACACTGCAAAACTGATGATTCTGAGTTACTGGATTAATAGTTGCCAGGTAGGTAGAAATTATTTTATATTAATCTATGAAGTCAAACTGCATGGAAAACCAAGAAGTTATGGATGTTGGTAGGATATCACAGATTTTCTGAAAGAACATTTTGTCAATTTTCCAGTCCATCCGTTTGCAGCTACCACAAGACCAAGGACTAAGCTTCTGTCTATATTTTCGGTAATAACATAGAAATACTAA
Organism: Anser brachyrhynchus; assembly: GCF_964034855.1. Taxonomy (NCBI): domain Eukaryota; kingdom Metazoa; phylum Chordata; class Aves; order Anseriformes; family Anatidae; genus Anser; species Anser brachyrhynchus. The sequence continues at coordinate 17,741,706 of NC_137699.1, read as the reverse complement.
CATGAAAAGAACAGCAACTATAATAAATAAATAAATAAAAAGCTAAAATCACTGGAAAGTTTAAAGGTAGCTTATAAATGGAATGGCAGTTATAGTTCATCATGTCATCAGACAGTTTATGAGAACTGTAACTCGATCTACTCTATGTTGATGGCAATCATGTTTTGGCAAGCCCTATCAAAAGGTAGAAATGGCTGTGGAGGCATCAGCAGAACTTACAACAGGGATGACAGAATAGTTCACAGAAGTGTTAATACTTATTAAGGGGAAATAGAAACAAAGAAACAAACAAACACAAAAAAAAAAAATACAGAAAAATCTCTGGTACCCCATACTCTGTTATTGTGCAGTACATCCTATCAGCAAAATCTGTTACAGCTGACAGCCACAGACAGAGTTTCAGGTGTGGGTGATATCAGCTGTACTCAACATTGATTACTAACTTAAGAGGTCCCAGTAATCAGTCTGGATGAAACCCATTTCTTCAAAGGTGGCTAATAAAATGTTATGCACTTAACTGGGAAGCATATACAAGCTTTTTCATGGATATGACACTTGACAATGCCATTCTAATACTAATTCTGCCAGACACTGAAAAGGTAAAAAAGACAGGCATATCCCAGGCAGAGATGCCCACCCAGAACACAGTGTGGGATACCTAAATTAAATGGCACAGAATTCAGCTCAGAAGAGTCTCCCTTCTTTATGATCCTGTAAATTCGTGCTTATTTTAATAAGGACTTGATTTGGAAAGAAGTGAACACTCTCCCCCACACACTTTTTTTTATGTGGAGTAAAATTAAAATATATTCATTGGCCACTAATGCAAGATGCACAGTCAAAACATGCTCCCCATTTTCATCAAAATACTACTAATAATAAAGCTTTGGCCTGCCTTGAAAGCAGTATAAAAATTTCTCCATATATGGATACTGTTTATTTACAGAAAAGCCCAGTTTTCATACAATCAGTTTTGTAAGCAGCAATTCAAAGGAATGATCCTTTTAGATTTCTGGGGAAATAACATAATGGAGGTTACTCAAAGGAATAGATCATGCAGCTACAACCATTCTCATTATGTACATATGAGATGCTTCGATGTTCCTTGCTACTGATTACATGAGTAAACAATTTTAGTATGCAAAATCCTATTAACTCAAGGGGATTCTGCATAATTTTATAACAGCTCCACTTGTGGTGTCTGATCGACTGGGTCAGCAGCAGACAGATGGCAAAGAATTAATTCTAATTGCAATGCTGCCATCGGGGTTTTCTCTACTCACTGCATTTGGAAAAACTAGCAGAAAAACCTTTTCTTATATTTCCTACACCTAAAAGCAAGACACCATTGAGTAAAAAGATGCAAAGCAATTTCCTTTTTTTTAAGCACATGGATGTAGAAAGGATAGAAAAAAGCCAAACTAATTGTCAGTCCTTCTGTCCCAACTAGGGGTAGAGGACCAGTCAAAAGCCCAAATGTCAGAGGTGGTAACATATAATAAATGATAACAAATACAAGCATTTTATTCCATAGGGACAGGGAATACTTAACTGGTCAGTAAGCACACTTCCACAGCTAGACTGTTCTCTTGAGATTATTTCTTCTGTCACTGTGCTTGCTAGCGGTTCTGACATTATTTGGTTTTGGCTAGTCACCCTTCACTACTTGAAGCCCTATAACGATCAGTGCTAGCTTTTACAAAGATTTTTTTCTGCCTTTTTCCCTGTGTTTTCTTAATTTAGGAGGAACAGTAAAAATGTTGCAGCAGTCAGTATAAAGAGAAAGACAAATGGAAATTATTCTGCTTTCCACTTCCACATAAAACCCTAAAACAAAGGCTAAAGTGAATCTCAAAGACACAGAGGAATAAAATCTGATCTCTCAAGGTAGAGAGATGACACTGTAACCCATCCCTCCAAAAATTAGGGATTTCTCTTTTCCATTTTTTAATCACCCAATTAAATCAATCCCTAATTCTAAGGTACAATGATTAAGTATTATTTAGTACTTAGTGAATTTGTGCTTAGTGCATATTCAGATGGCAAATTATTAGCAGTCAGAAAATGGTCCCTAAAATTAAATTATTAATACACTGTTTCCCTAATTTTGGGAAAACGGTCTCCAGAGAAAACAATGATCTGGCTGGGATTTGCAGCCAGATCTTAAGCTCAAGAGACACAACCTACGTCCAGAAAACCTTCAAAGTACAGAGCTAATTAAACTGATACAGAAATATTTGGCTGAGTTTTGTTAAGACACAGAGGCATTTTCCAGGCATGAACTCTGAGACGCCAACTCCAAGACCTACATAGACATAGCAAATATTCAACCAATATTATTTGTCAAAGCATAAGAGAAAAGGTGCTTTGTTTTGTGGGTTTGTTTGTTTGAGCTTTGTTTTTCATTTGTTTTTTGAATTCTATGCCAGGATGATCCAGCTAGGGAGCAGGATATAATGGGAAAGATGCAAAGGTAAATCAGGACTTTTTTTGTTAAAAGAGTACTTGTTTTGGGGAAACGGTCTCCTCATGTTTCATGACAGGACAGTTTCTTTTAGTAATACTGTGTAATTACTCTTCTAGAAGCACTATTTTCTGTAAATTGAAAAAAAAAACTTTTTCTTTTTCTATAAACATCACAACTTTCATTCCTATTTCTCACATGCCAGTTTGTATTATGAATGTTACACTGAAATAAAGACTAATTAGGACTGCTTCAGAAATGAGGGCTTAAGGTTGTCAGACATACCTGGCAACCCTTTTGGACAACTTTCTTCCATCTGGATTTTTAATTAAACTCACTTAAAGTAATATGAGCAAATGGTGAAAAAACATCTAATGGATTTTGACTAATCCAAAGAAAGACTTTCATTGTGGTGAAAGAGATGACAACTTCAACCTTTATCACTGACTGCACTGCACTTAATCCAACCCCATCCCTGAAACATTTCCCAGATTTTTGGCATCACACCCAAGGAAGGAAGAATTGACAAAACCAAGTTCACATAGTACAGAAAAATAAGAGATTTTTTTTTTTAATATTGTTGAGGGGCAGGGGGAAGGCACTTTTTTTTTTTTTTTTCCTTACCTGAAATGGAGACTGGCTGTTGTAATTCTTAATCTCCTTGTTTGCTCCCCGGAAGAGCAGCACTCTGGCACAACTCTCCTGAAAATGGTAAAAGGGTAAACTTCTTAATAATGGTCCTAAAGAGATGTTGAGGCTATGAGATGTTTTGCTGCTTTGAATATATTTTCTTAGATAAGAACAGCAATAGTCAAAAAATATATGTATTAGTCTGAGAAAATAAGTTATAAGTAGTATTTAAATGTGTGACAGGGCTTGAGGTGCTTTGCGATGTGTTAGAGTAGAAACAACTTGCAAGTGTTAAAAAAAAAAAGTAAAGGAATGTGAGATGTAAACATCTTATTAAATTTTTAATAAATTGTACTGTGGAAATTCCATATTTAACAAAAAAAAAAAAGAATTTGCAGTAAATGCATTAGTTCAAAGTGAAATTTGACTCCCAAACGTGTTTTGCCTATTTTGTAGGGAAAATAGTACACTGTTCAAGGTACAGTAAACAGTACTTGTGATGAATATCATCCTCCCCTACTGCTAAAAATTATATAAAGCAGTTTTACTGCTTGTGTGAATTTGCTCTGTTTGTTGGTTTGTTTTTATTTTTTTGTTTTGTTTTCTTTGCTTTTAGTTTTTTTTTGGTTGGTTGGTTTGAGTTTTTTGATTTTATTTTCTTGCTGATCCTCAATGCTAAACATTTAATGTTTGTTTTTTGTTGTTGTTGTTTTGTGTACCTGGAACCGTACTGACCAGTCTAACCTACTTTCTTTTTCCCCCAAATACTAACAGTTACAGTGCAAACCCAATACACTTCTTTTAAGGAAAAGAGAAATGTATGGCTCAAGACCTTCTGAACTGAGGAAATCTGCAAATGAAATCCTCTAAGAACAACTGTTTTGGATTGACACAGAGTATCCTTAGATCACTAGTCTACACTGTTCTAAAGTATGAGTGACCTGCCAGAAATCCTCTGTGGTTCTGGCACACTTTTCAGAATACTAGACTTTTTAGCAATCCATATATATACTCTATTTCCTATATGTCATCTCTAATGTTCATCTTAGGATATTATGCAAACCAGTTTGTTTTTGTTTTCTGATCATGAACATTTCTACTAATTTCATTGTGCTTTTTGGATTTTTTGCCATGTTATGTTATGGAGTTCTACCAAATGAAATATTTCAAAGTGCTACCTTTCATTTCTAACAGTGAATTTGCAGCCAGATAAAAGAGTATTATAGTTTAGCTGTTTTAGTGACAGAAATTGAGCTTATTTATTAGGTTTTGAGTCATAAGCAAACATGTAGAAAGTATGACTGAAAATAATTTTCCTCATGTTTTCCAGTTCATCACAGCAGATTCTTGATCTCTTCCATCACAGGGTCATCCTAAATACATCTGGGGAAGAGGTATCCTACCCTTTCACTACGGTTCGTTACTCCAAAAAGATGTTCTTTTGTTTCCTTTTGCTCCCACACTTCCTATTTTGCAAAACAGACTGAAACAACAAAATGGATCCTATCTCAAGATAGGATATTAATAATCATCTCTCATCTATATTAGTAATCATCTCTCAGACAGTATTTTTTAAAGATATATAATTAATATAGTCTCATTTGCTTGTACAGAAATCTGAACATTAGGTGTGTTCACTGTATCTCTAAACACAGAAAGATCTACACCAATGCTTAAAATGTCATAGTTTCCTAATTTTTCTGACTTCTATATTAGCAAATATGCAAAAGAAGTAAATGTGCTGCAATCCAGAGGATGACCTCCAGGTTTAAATGAATAAATAAATACACAAATAATCTTTTCCAGGTTACTTTCCCAAGAATTTGTTTCAGACTGACTGCTAAATGATGCTAGGCTTACACACTACATTATATTCCCACAGTGACCACTGTTCCCCTAGGAATAACATATTTTTACATTCTTCACAATCTTCAAATAAGCTATATACAGTGTAACAAAAAAAAAAATGTAAATTGATTTATTTCTTAAATGGTTTTGATAAGAAAAGTTATGTCAAAAGTGTACAGAGTTGTTCAACAAAAAAATAATAAAATCTTGTTTTGGATGAAGTACAGAGTTTCGTTCTTTATTTCTTCTTCTTAAACAAACAAAAGCATTCCTGGCTTCAGAGTCTCTCTTCCTTTTGTCTCCTTCTCATATGTCCGGTGTTAAGGGGAACAAACCAGGGAGAAAAAGCAGAAAAGCCAGAACCAAAAATGCTTCGGATGACCTTTTTTTTTTTTTTTTCCTTAATTCCTTAATTGAAGGGAAATTGCCCATTTAAGAGTTCGGTGTTCTTAAGGTGCTTCCTACCAATGCCACAACTTCTGTTTGCAGTTTGGACAAACTAACAACTTCTGATATTGAGGGCTTAGCATTGTTCATTCGTTATATCATACATGAATCGAATATGCAGTATGATGCCTTTTAGGCATCATAATACTGAAAAAGCATTTTTCAGAGATCTCTAGGCTTGTCAGCAGATAAGATTCAATTTGGTGTTTGAGTTCTGATTAACTGAGTTAATACTACAACAGTTTCCACATAGAATCCAGTCCTATGACTGAAAGAAGGCACTCTTCATCCCTCCGTTTTTATTCGGAAAAAGCAGAGTATAAGACCTGTCCACACTTCATTGATTTACTGGACGGCCACCAAATAATAATAAATAATAATAATAATAAATAATAAATAATAATAATAATAATAATAAACTTTAAAAAACAAGAAGTCATTTAGATCAGCACTTAGCTGGTACTTAAGAAAACAAAATTACTGAAATCCTGAGAAAATTCCCTGGAGAAAGCTGGAAGGGAAAAATCCAATGGGTAATGACTCCATCTACAGGAATCAAGAGGCAAAAAGGATCTTGCTGTCCTTCCCATCTTCTTCTGGAAAAGGTAAACACAGGTCCTTCCACATTAGCTAATAACAACTTTCAATTAAGTTGAAAAAATCACCATGGGTTATGGTTCACAGCACCAAAGAAAAACTCTTTACTTTTACATATTCCTGATTAAAGAAAACAAAATCAGGACACTGTAGCCACAAGATGTAAAACTTCCAGTCAAAAAGCCCAGTTTAATGATAATGAAAACATTCATGATCTGTAGGTGAAATTTCAGTGACAGTCTCTGAATCTTCCACAGAATATTTCTTTCAATAGACATCAGGAGGAGAACACACCTTCACATGAAAAATACTGTCATTCAACAGGATTATTCTAATTTCCATATCATACTGCATAACATTTGCTACAAGTGTGTGATCTTGTAAATAACTATAGCCATGAAAACATTACAATATAACGGTTTAAAAAAAAAAAGAATTTGCATTTTTATGTTTATATATGGTCCAAACTTCAAAATTCTTACTCAGAAAAAGTGAAATAAATAAAGTTTGAAAAAATATTTTTTAAATATTCACTTAACAGAAATGCCTATAGTTACTTGTGTCTAATTCCTGATGGGAAGCATAAACGCAAAATTTTTGTTGAGAAAAAAGTGACTTTCAATCCTCTGCAAAATCCTCTAGGAATCTGTATGCCTACAGAAGCAAAGAAACCATTGCTAAGCTTAACCTAGTTGTTCTAGGGGCTTAACCTGTTGAAGACCACCAGCAGACAGGGAGCAACAAGCAATCCACAGAGACACTTACCCACTGATATGTTGCATACTTCAAACAATAATGAGCATTAACAGGGAAATTTTGTATGACTGGACTCTTTATGAATTGAAATCAATTATGGCATACACAACAAGTCAACTGTCAAATTATTCCCCAAATTCTATTTTTAAAACAGTCAAGTCTTCAATACTTGAAGAATCTGCTTTGAAAAGACTTTTGAAAAAGCTGAGATTGTAATTAATTAAGAAGCAGATGCTTTAACAGATGTTTCACTAGTTACAGTCACATCTTATGACTTGTATTTTCCTAATGCGATGTAACATTAAACGTGCTGTGTTTTAACATAGTTGTAAAACTTATTCCCTCCCCACCATCCCTGCAGAGAGAGTATTACATGCTATCAAATCAAAATGGTTCTGTTATTTGTAAATGGCTACACAAGTTGTAAACAGCAGAAAATTAGACATCTTTTGTATAACCTACAGATATATTTCTACAGTATTTTCCAAGTGTTTCTTATTTAATTCTAATTTAAATTTTAGCAAAACAGCAGTAAGTTATTACCAGGAAACAAATATTTAGATACAACACTAAAAAACAGTCCAGTCATACATTGTGTTGTTTTCTTTTCCAACGAATAGGTATAATTTTGCTACCAACAATGAGCAGCCTTATTTGGAATCAGTGACTAAAATACTAATAAAGTTGTGTTTAATTATGTCCCTTCTAGTTTCTAGGACCAACGTTTAAAAGTGGAGAATGTGTGTGCCCACTCACTTGGTTGTAAAGGGCACAGATGTGCAGCGCCGTATTTCCTGACGCGTTCTGCGCACACATGTCTGCGCCATAGAAGAGAAGGTGCTCCAGATGTTGGACATGTCCATACCGGCAAGCCTATGAAGAGATACATTAATATCTCAGTTACTATACAATCTGGCTGCATCAGGCAAGCATTCCATGCCAACATTTTTTATTTCCTCGTTTTTAAATCAGAGAATATGCTACTTTATTTTAGACCTAATTTTTAAAACCACCCCTGGACTGAATGGGAAGCCTAACAACCTGATCTGCATATCTCTCTGTGAACTCAGATGCGTGCACTTCAGGTACAGCAAGTCTGTGCAAAAATTTAAGCATATGCTTAAGTACTTGGGGAACAGCAATGTAAATTATCAAGAAAATACGAAGACTGATAACTTTCTAATATATTATTAGGCAGAATATATAAACAGAACTAATATTCCTAGTCAGCTAATCATGTTTAACAGTTGACAGAAAGTAATTTTTTTGTCCTGGAAATCTTTGGAAAGTTGTCCACTAGATGGCACTGAAGATGATCAGATTTCGAAAGCCTGATTTTTAACGTGTGAACATAGTTTATGGAAATCTGGTCAAAAGAATTGAAATAATAATTTTCAGATTCTATGATGTCACCATATGTACAGTGTACACGAGGCAGTGATCCAAAAGAGGGAAAATCTTCAAGTGTTACTTTCAGTCACACAGATAGAATGTTAAACCCTGAACAGCTGGAATTAAACCTGTACAGAATGCAACTCCACTGAAATTTGAAACTTTCCTGATTAACAAATAAGTTTGAGAAGAATCACATTCGTTCAATTCATCAGTCTCAATTACTCTACTCCTTTCTTCTCTGTAGCACACCAACTGAGCATCTCCCAGTTCATAATACTTTTACCTTGACATCATCTCAGATCAGTATCATTCCTATAATATATGGATTCCTATTCCTATAATAGTATGGAATTTAAGCTGAGAGATACAGATATACAAAGCCATTCACCCTGTCTTAAGTACCTAATTACTACTGACTTCAGTGGGAATTTTATCACCTACACATCTGGCAATTTGGATCAGAAGAATTAGTGTACTGTTCAACACACAAATGTGTGACAAATGTGACACATCTGGGATTGAACTGGATTTCCCAGACTAGTACCCTAACCACTACATCTTTTCTTTCTCTGAATTTAAATTGCAACGGACAGAAAAACAAAACAAATCAAACAACAAAAACACAGAAAAATGGTGCTTATTAAATAATTTATTCATTTACAAATCATATGCAAAAACTAATGGAAACATCATGCCAGCTGATGTTAGAACAGGAATATTTTAAGGCAATAGAAAGCAAGCATCTGAAAATAAGCAAATGGGAGAAACAGAATCAAACCATAGATGTGTTTCTGAATGTGGGGGAGAATAGAGCAAATGCACAATGAGCCATAAATGATCAATTCCGTCCTAATTCTAAAAGTCAATCAACAGCTAGATATGAATGTGCAGGTGTCCAACTTTCTATTCTTCCTACAATAAGCTGGACTAAAACCAGGCCTTTACCCCACTTTTCTTCCTTGTTAGAGTGGGGTTTGACCTTCTCCTCTGCCAATCTGACAGCAATGCTTTATGCAGCTTATTGGGAGGCTCTGTAAGACAATTTACACAAGGAAAATATATTTCCCCTAGGTATACATGTTAGGCGAGCTGTTCAAACCATTCAAACCATTTATCAGAGCTCCCTGTTATGGTCAATGGAGAAAGACTGGTATCTCCAAGAAAGAAGAAAGTACATCTGACAAACACATAAGAAGTATTACCAGGGAAATTAACATTTAGCAAGTAACAAAAATATTGTTAGCCTTTTTTTTTTTTTTTTTTTAATAAAGTGCCACTAAAAGGATGCTAAATTTCAAACTTCCAAGATTCCATTGTATAAATATGATTAGCAGTCAACTGCAGTAGCAATTTCTGCAGCAAAATCCACGGTAACCAAAGGACTATGAAGTTAAAAAATATTCCATTGGGACAGCTTATACTTCTAATTTACCACAGCGGGATGCAAAGCAACATGCAAACAGAAACAGGAAGTAACTCCATACTTGTATGTGCAAGGACTAAACATATTCAAATGACATTCAAAACACTGTTTAACCACAAAACATATATGGTGCACATCTCCTGGTACTATTTGAACTCTAACCAAAAAATAATTTTATCTACCTGATGAATTTCTTGCCATCCATTTTCATCTTTGCAGCTGACTGTAGCGTGTTCATGAAGTAGCAGTTCACAGCAGTAGGGATCCCCTCCCACCACAGCAGTGTGGTACAGGGGTGTCAGGCCACAGCTGTCTTTGTAGTTAGGAGATGCTCCAAGCTCTAAAAGAGTCTGAAAGCAACCACAACCTGTGAAAACTATTATTTGGAGGGACTTGTAAGTGAAAATAGACTTTTCTACCTTTTTCTAAAATAATTACAAAGTTGATATTTGCCATAATGTGTATTTGTTGCTCACTTATTTACAAGCTGAAAAAATGGGCTGCAACGCAGAGTAAGCTAAGGAAGGAATGACCCCAGAAGAATAAGGACCTCAAGGTATCTACAGGGATAGCAAGAAAAGGATGAGTGACAATGTCCTATTTCCATCCTTCCTTCAATTTCAGAACTGGCACTCTGAAAATGTCGCATTGCCTTTGAAACACATTTACCTCTTCAGTTACAGGATGCTTTATCAAAAATGTCATGCAATTTCCATATCTCTCAAAAGGCAATAAGCAAATGCCATAAATATAAGATTTAATCTAGCATATCAAAGTGATATAAGAATACCTGTTAAAATATGAAAGAAAACAGAAAAGACTGTGTTAAGATACAAGGCGTAATCCATATCACTGGCATTTGCTTTCAAAGAGATAAGCAGCAATAATACTATTCCTATTTCCTCAAGCAGATATTTCCCAATCTATCAGTGAATAAAGTTAAATTTCACCACTACCCAAAAATCAGAAGTAAAAAGGCCCTTTATTGAAAGCAAATCCTAAGATTTTAAAAACACTAGAAAGCACTGGAACAAATATGTATTAAAAGATCCATTGAGGACAACACAGTAATTAACTGAATGCATTTTCCTTTATATATTTTTCTGGATAAAGTAATGTGTAATTTGCTACTAAAAGCATTTACCTTGAGGGTTACTTGGTTCTTGGCTCTAGCTGCTTTGTGCAGAGCTGTCATTCCATCTTTGGCTCTGAAGTCTAAATGTGCTCCTCCATTTTTTAGAGCTTTTATCACTTCTACTGTATTGTCAAGCTGAACTGCCAAAGTTAGTGGTGTTTCTGAAGAATAGAACAGTATACGCATGAAAAAAAGATGACTAAATTTATAAAATAAAGAACATCTGCTTTAAAAACTTTTAAAATATGAAGTTAAAAATACTGATTAAAGAAAATCATAAATTATCAATTTCCTTCTTTGTACAGAAAAACCATACAGATTCCATTAGCCTAGAGTTATGAAGGCAACAGAAAGAATGCATGAGATTTAACCTGTTAATCAGTTTAGGCTGAGCAACCCCACGGTACTACGCTACGCTGCTACTTTTATTGTTCTGACCTCCACTTTCTAGGTCATGATAGTTGGGGTCCAGTCCTCGGTCCAACATTTTTGTGATTTTTTCCACTGAGAGATGGTGGACATGATCCATAAATTTTCTCAAATTAGCCTGAAACAAAGCGTGACAAATTAATCATCCTCTGATTGTAAAAGGAAAATTTTGACTAAAAGTGAAATATTCTGTCACTATATACCCACTGACACCATGGAACAAATTCACACTACTGGAGAACCCAACTTTATGCTGTGAGCATAAACCATGCAGTTTGTAAAGTTTAGAAGTCAAACACAATGAGAAGATTCTGTTGTTCATAGTTTTAAGGAAAAAGTGAATGAAGATTCTCTCAGTAAGAAATGAGGATAATGTAAGGTGATCATTATTATTCTGACCTGCAAATGAGTCTAAAGCCATAGATCAGCATTTCTGCAGCATGCTGAAAGCACATTGTATTTATGTAATAAGATTCATTCGATATTGTACACCTACGTAAAAGTCAAACATGGGATTTTTTCTACAAGCAAAAATCCCAGATCACAATTCACACATCCCTGTTGGCACTGCAAACGCATACTACTTGTTGTTTGGCAACTGGACCAGGTAGTAATGAACTCCTACTTATATCCAGTTTCTCAGACACACTACTTTTCTAAGAACACATTTGTTCGCTTCCCCAGTAAACTGGGCATACCTTTGTGTGAAGCTTGGCCAGTTGTTTTTCATCAAGATTGAACTGTTTGTACACTCTTTTCTTGTATCGAAACTGAGAGGAAACAAGCAAACAAAAATTTAAAATATCCCATTTTGCTTAAAAAATAATAACAAGAATATTTCTGACCTTACCAGGAAGTGTCCATGATGATGTAGATTTTGGAAAAATTAAAAAAAAAAAAAAAGGCTTAGTATTTCATTTTGAATATTCACCAATAATCAGCTTAACTTAGTGTCATTTTGGCCATACAGTTCATGTATGCAAAATTGCTATCTTGTATAAATATACTGAAATGAGTGGAGTTACATGGGAAATGAGATCAGCCTCTAGAATCTACATAAATAAGCAAGAATTACAGTGAAAAGAGCTTTCCCCCTAAAGGCATCTGTGCATTTCATTTATAGCCTCAGATTGAAAGAAGGCCTGGGAAAGCATGTTAAATAACAAAATACATATTTCAAAATAGCCGCTTAACACTTCTGAAATTTAAATGAAAGAAAAAGATTCCTGAAAAATCCCTTAAACAGCATAGGCAGCACTTACACATGGGAATAGTTTTCCTGATGCTTAACAGAACTGGTCCTGTGAATGAGGTTCATAGGACTGTCTCTTTTGACTGAAACTCAATCACTGTGAGCAGTTTGATGCCCTTTGGCTAGAGTAGACAGATCCACAGCCAAAATCATGTGTTTATGTAATTATAATTTCCTATTATTTCATCATACTACACACAGTTCAAAGAATGCAGCACATTTGTTGGGCAAGGAGCCTATACGGTAGGTGGCTTTAATAACAGCTTTTAAAAAAGATCACTTTTAACCCTTGTACTGCAATCCTTTAGCTGTTGCTAGAAGAATTTTGTAGAGTTAGCACTCATGAAACAGAACACTCTAACAAACATGACAGAGAAAATAATGCGGTTATTTATTTTGCTTATGGCTATAATATGAATATCACTGATTGGCTCTCAGAAATAAACTGCTGGAAAAGCCAGGACTCGAAACTCTCTCTGGACCCTGGTTCTTCTTTCCTATGTTTGTGTTGTAGTGGGGTAAGTCTGTTAATTACAGATTATTACTGGGTGATGTACCACCACACAAGCAATATCAAAATGAATTAAATGCCAGTTCTGTGCCCAGCTTCCTGCTGTACAGTGTGATCTGGCTCTGCTCTCTGCTTGCCCAGTGTCATAGTAGCTCTGCCTAGTTTAACCCCCAGCTGCACAGCCCCTGCATGAGCAATGGAGAGGGGAACAGGTGACTGCTTCACACAAACTCACTCTCCTCAGGCTTCACTGAGACAAAAATACCCTCCTTTGGCAGGAGACAAAGGGTTATTATTCAGCAACTGCTACCCTACTATGTTAAACCTAATCACAGATCCAAAAGTTTAATCCAGTACCTTACATTTCTTTTTTAAATCAGACTAGTCTCCTAAGATACGTTCCCTGTGTTCTCAGAAGAGGAAAACCTCAAAATCAAATTTTCTGAAGGGTTCGATTCTGTGCATATTTCTTGGCATAATACATGGAATAACTCCACCAAGCAGGCAAACACCAGCACTCCTGGGAGCAAGGGTTCAAGTTCAGACTTGCTGATCACTGTTTCTAAACGCAATTCTACTGCATGTAGAAACCTCAATTACAGTTTACAGTATCAGAAGAATACAATGATATTTCAGATTTTTGATATAAAAAATACCTCTAGGGACGGAACTCCTTTATTCACTGGCTGTGGGTATTCCCTAAGAAGTCGTTCCTCATCCAAAAACTTCCCATCTCTACCATTGCTTGCAGGCTGGAACAGTCCATAATTCAGGACATCTTTCAAACTCTGATTCAAAGTGCACAAAATTCGTTGCTTTGCAACCCACACTGAAGCTTCTGGGTTAAATCTAATGCATTTCTGCAAAGAGAAATGATAAGAAATGATAAAGGAAATCTAAATAATGAGGAAACATTCAAACACTATCATATTCTAAAATTCACAAGTGTTGTATATATATAAAATAAATCTATACAGCCCATGACAAAGCATACATCAACAGGATTATATTTCAGATGCTCCTTCCTCTGTAACAGCTAATGCACAAGTACTGTGAAAACCCAGGACATTTCAAGTCCCACCACAAAGATGAGAGACCACTTCCTTTTTCGGAAAAAGGATGCCTTCAAGGCAAAACTGTAGGAAAAGCCAAGTGTAAGAAGGGATGTTACAAGATATTTAACCATCCACTTGATTCTAAGATGTTCTGATGACCAGTCTGTATTCAGGCTAGAAATCTAATTTGTTTTAAGCTGTGTTTACCTCGGGGCAAGCTTATGAGAGGAACTATCTGATGTGAGGCAGCAGAGGACTAGAAAACCTCAAAAGAACCTTTTCAGTTCTCTGATACTTACCAAGTTGGAATTCAGGAATTTAAGAAGTTTAGGAATTTCATAGAATCAAAGAATATCCTGAGTTGGAAAGGACCCACAAGGATCATCTAGTCCAACTGCTGGATTTAATAACTGCTGCCCATTTATTTTATTGGCTTCCAAATTTCTTTGCAATGTGCTACAGAGATGTTTTGACCTAGGAAATAGCAGATAGCTTTAATACTTTACGATCTTAAATATAAAAATGTAATCAAGTGAGATATTAGATATTAGATTTTGTCACGAATAAAGGTGTCTAGGAAACATTTTTCATTCTGCTTATATTTAAGTTTCATGATGTTTTGTGAAAAACTTTTTATTTTGTTCTTTTGTTTTGTTTTAAATGGAGATATGAAGGAGAGAGGGAGGCAGAAGTAAGATACAAGCAGTCTTGGACTGGTACTAGACTGCTTTGATTTTAACAATCCAAAACACTAACTTCCGATTGCAATTTAAGTCTGATAATTTTTTTTTTTAGCAACTTGAGAATTCAATATGGTTCCTTTCATTCAGTCTGTTCTTGTGGTCTATCTGTTCTTGATTATGTGCAAACATTGTAGATAATGATGGGTATTTCTAATTCTCAAAGACTTGTTAAACTGGCAAAATAATAAATAATTTCATATTTCTTCAGAACATATTTCAAAATAAAATAAATCTTTCTATAGTGCTTATTCACATTGCACAACAATTCACAATATTTATCTTCAAATACTTCACTTTCCACATGTCTGACATTACCCTGCTCATCTAATGCGTGAGGACAGGTGATAAGAGCTTAACCAGCTGCACTGAACAGAAACTCCAGTGAGGAATTCTTTTTGTGCAGTAGCTAAAAGGCTTATTTTAAAATGAGTTATTTGATACATACATCACCATTACATTTCTACCACACTAGCTACAATATTTTATAAAATCCTCAATGGCAGAATAAACCTGGAAACACTTTGAAACTAATAATTTCACAAATTCACTTATTCACAGCCCTAGCCTTTCTACCAATTCATAAGAAACACAAATGTGCTTATTTTAATCAATGCTGATCCCTTTGTGTGGAGCACCTCAGCTCCCCCTCTGCATGTTTTGCAAAATTGAGTTGTAAAAAAGGAAACACAAGAACAGAAAAGCAGAGAGACTTAGTCACCAGACAGTCTTCTTATGCTTCCACAACAGGGGCACACATATAGTATCAGTATTTCTCTCTAAATCTCAAAGCCCTTATTCAGACATGAAGCTAGTGGAAAATTTGAAAAAGGACCAAGAAAACGAAAACAACAACAACAACAACCTGTTGTACTGATAATATCTAAGCTAGCAAACTTATTTCATATAGAGAAACGTCATTTTGTGTCAAACTCTATAATCAAGGTTCCCACCTATGCAAGCAAAGGGATGCCAAAGAAAATTCCGGTTTAGGTGATAAAACTCCATAATTCTGTTTAACAGGACAATGTAAGAAAGAATTTGCAGAGGGTGTGTGGTACCTTCTTTCACAATGTACTACCCGCTTCAGTGATGTGATATGTTGTCTTCTCAATTTGCAGTCAGAAAAGTTATAATCTGCATTTTAAGTTCCCTTAAGTAAAAAAATAATAAAAATAAATTAAAAATAATAATTACAAAAAAAAAATCAGACAATTTCCCATCAAGTTTTCCATGTAGAGGCATTCCTCAGATTCTGCCACGTATGTATTTAGGGACAAAAAGCAGCTTCTTAAAATATTCTATAGAATATTTTAGACTGCAGAAGACTGACAAAATTCTGCCCTTGTTTTCATACTTAAAATGCCAGAAACTTTCCTACCTTTGATAAAATAAATAAATGGACAGCCAAACATACCACTGTCCTCCATACTTTATCTCACAAAATATTCTTTAAAAACCTTACTTTTTCATTGCTAATGAAAAGCTACCCCTTTAATATAGCCATCTTGGTACACACAAATGCATATTTTGATTATTTAATTGGTTTAACACTACTAAACTGCTCAAATTTGGGCACAATACAGAAAGCAGTAAGCCCTTGCCCAAAGAGTTTGTGATCTTTTTTTTACAGATTAGTCTGTTAAATCTGTGATATGATTAATTTTACAGCTTAATCTGATCAAAATGCCCTTCTTGTACTTGCAAGTAGAGATGGAAAGCTGCAATAGGGACATGATAGCTTGTGTCTCAGCACTCAAATTTATTGAAATTACTATCAACTTTGCCATAGACTTTGAGCTCCTCACTTGGGCTGTAGGACCTGATTTTGGCAAGATAAAAGTACCAATACTTATTGAAAATTATGCTTGTAAAGAATTTCCATAGAATGGAAACATCAGCCCTATAACCAAGGAGACATACACAGCCAAAAAGGATTTCAGATTATCATTCTGGGGCATAAGTCGGACTAAAAACAAAACACAGGGGAAAAAAAAAAAGCCCTCAATTTTGCTAAGCAATCTTCTTTGGGTTACTAGATCTGCAGTTAGGGAATTAGTAGCTACCACCAGTGGAAGCAGACAGACCTATGGGATGCCAACAGCAGAGTGCCTGCAGCCATGTACAGCAGCAGCTCACCTGATGAAGGCTTTATGCAGAAGGGGACAGACAAAACAGATCAGAGGAGTGCCAGACCACACACAGCAGAAAGCATTTTACAGCACATCAAACCTTCATAGACTCACACCTAAGTAATCTGCACATAATGAACAACTGTGCAAATGCAGCCACAAAAGGTATGTTCATAAGAGGAAAGGATTCTTTGCCTTTATCACATAAATAGCTAATCAGTACTGGATTAGGAATGAGCTCAAAATCCATACAGAAAATTACTATCAATAATAATGCATCAACATGCACTGTCAATAACAGGATATCATGAAATCTGACTTCAGCAAACTGAGATTTACTGCCTGCTTGAGGAAATCGAGCAGCTCAGCAGGCAGGCTAAGGATTGCTTTCCATCCACTGGGCTGAAATACATTGTTGGTTCTTCCAGTTTTAGGTAAAAACAAGCTATAGTTCAAAAGAACTTAAAGTCTCAAAAAGTACCAGGCAGGCCCTAAGACCTTGGATTACTTTTCTCTTGTGTCCGCCTGTTTAAAGAAAGGAGAATTTAAAAAGCCTAGTACCAAAGTTTAATTTCATGGCAGAAGTCAAGCTTGACTTGTGTTCTGACCGGCCTCAAGGTTGTTCTGGGGTAACAGTTGCTGGCAGCCTATCTGACATAAATCTACAGAGTCTGGGATACTGCCTTCTTTCTTCAGATTCATTTGTTTGGCAGAGCAACACAACATGAAGCACTGGGAGAGACTGCCCTCTTGTTGAGCACAACTCCGTAACTGCGGTGACCATGAGAAAATAAGATGGCAGCTAAGTCAAAAAAAGCTAGATGAATTTTTCTAGCAGGACACCTTCAATGACTTTTCAATAAAAAATAAATGAAAAAATAAAAACAAACAACAACAATAAAAACAGAAAACAGGGACAAGTTTCGTGGCAAAGAACAACAGAAATACATAAAACCCAGATATTTCGATATGAAAGATGTGGGATCTATTCATGCCAACCTTTTGTTGCATCCCAAGACCAGAATGCTGACTACATATACTATAAAATTACAGCAGACCTATTCAAAGGGAAAAGGAAAGGGAAGAGCAAAGGGGAAAGGGAAGGGAACAGGGGAAAGGGGAAAAAGGAAAGAGCCCTGAGTGACTCAAAAACACTGTCAAAATCACACTGGGCCACTAGAAATCCTAGTCTACCAGCAAGACAGCATGGCGATATCAGTTGATGAAATGTGAGATCTGCATTTGTAACATTAAAGCTCTTCGGATCATGAGAGACACAGTCAATTATAATCTCATACATCTGCATGCTGGTAAGAGGAAGTCGCAAGTGCAACAGCAGGACAGGAAGCAGGGGAATCATATAGCTCACCCATGCCAGCTAAAGGGGAGATATTAATTCAGTGGGAATAACGTTCATGATACAGAATCTCTGAGGAATAACATTTATTCCTTCAAAGTCGATCAACCAACACTTCTTTATCATCAGACTCATGAGGATGTCAATCACACAGAACTGCGCTGCGACGGAGGAACACTGACAAAAGGTTTGTACAGCTGCCTCCAAAATGTAATTGTCAGATTATCAAAATACAAGTTATTCCTTTGGATAGAAGACATCAATATTAAAGATGTGACAAACAAAAAGCGGAAAATGCAAATGAGAGTTTGGTATCTCGGAAAAGGAAAAGGAAAATAGAAAAGAAAAAAAGGCACCCTCATTTTAATTTGTGCCTGGTATTCAACTTAATTCCTTGACACACTGCATTCCTTCCTCATAATGAATTCAGAAAGCACAGAATTCATGAGATGAAAGGTCAAAGAGAAAACAACCTGACCACATTGCCTCCAGGTGGCAGATCACCTGCCCTCATCCAGGGCATAGGTATAGATCTCCACAGCACCCACAGTGTTTCCATCATCAAAACAAACACAAAAAAGAGGAAGATCAACTATAAACAGAAAATAACAACAAGCAATCAGTCACAAAATAGGGTACAGAATATCTGTGAAAGTTGCAAAGGAAACCCTGGAATAGATCTGAGGCAGTGGACAGCAGAACAGATGGGAAACAAAAAAGGGGCTTCTTAAGAAGGAAAAAAAAAAAAAGTGTCTCAATCTGCAGACGTGACAATTGTGTTACTACCTTCATAAAATAAAAGTTGCACAAACTAAACAAGTGCTTTATCCAGGAAAGAAAAGTATTGAAGGGAAGATTCTTAATAAATACTGAAAAAAGTAATGTATAAGGAAGGATACAAATGTATAAAAAGCAATGCAGAATAGGAAAACCAAAAAGCAGTTACAACTTAAGGTGTTGCTGTACAAAGCTGCCACTTACCAAACAACGTTTTGTGAGAAAATTCCAATATTTAAAAAAAAGAAAATGGGGAGGGGGGTGTTTTGCTTATTACTGAAGTGGAACAGCAAAACAGATGGGCAGAAAGCATTTCAAAGAAGTTCTCAACAGACCCAATCCCTTCTCAACATCAGAAATTAATAAAACATTTGAATCTGAGCATTCTGATTTTAAACATAACCCAGAGGGAGCACATAAGCATAGGATAAAACAGAAGAGCAGAACAAACACCATATGTTGATAGCAAAATAATAAAAACATTCCTAAAAACAACTGGCTGACAGATCTCTTCTTGAAGTCGAGGAGAAAGAGCAATTCTGAACACAAAACATTTGACATCACCGGTGGAGCACCATGCAGAGCTTTTCTTGACAAGAGCAACTGGAGAAGAACCAGACTGCTTCCAGTTAGAGGCAAAACCTCTTACAATGTGTTACTGCATGGGCTTATAGAGGAAATGGACACATGACTTACCCTGGATTCAGATAAGATCCAGGGAGAGGTCAGATATGCCATCTATCATACAGGAAAACACAGGAGCATCAGCTTGCTAGTTTTCCATGTCCAACACTCATTCAAAGGCGTATGCGGACACGGTTGCCTTTGGGCACGAGGTAGATAGTAGGGATTAGTTTCAAGCCCAGGTGAAGTATTTGATCCTACCCATCTGAATCTTCTGCGCTAACAGAGAGGCCACTCTGGCCAGGAGATGAGGAACACCCAGTTACTGTGATTCCCATCATAACATTAAGAAGTAGGGGTCACTGTGAAGCCAGAGCCGTCTGTGCTGGATGCACTACAAACAAGCTACTGCTCAAAAGATTACACCTGTGTGTTGCTCCATAAAGGGGTTATTAAAGCTGAGCCTCCCGGTTTATTAAATCAGGAAATTAAATGCTGCGTGATGCAGCTTTTTTGCTCACTCTCCTAAGCACGTATGTTTGCGAATATGGAAGGCTTTTTATGTGCTCTATTCCCTCAGTCATTTTGGTGAATCAGGAAATCTTTTAATCACTCATTTAAACATTCTCCTTGCTCCTGTGCTAAGGATGACACTTAGTTGAATACAGATGATGAACAAAAGCAGAAAAAATTATTCTTTCTAGAAAGTATTGTTTCATCACGTTGTATTGCCATCTGAATTGAAAAGGAGACAAAAAGAGAATTGATGAAATAACTGAAAAGTAAGTCTTCATAAGAGCTTGTTGAGGTTTACAATATCTTTAAAGTTTCATATGAGAATAAGAGGGCAGTAAGACAAATTTCCTACAACGGGTGATAATTTATAGTTTTCTATAGCAGAACATCCTACTTATTATGCTTGACGATTATCTTATATTTGCAATGAATTAAAGATGATTTACACCACCGTCACTGCAGAGGAGCAAATTTTTATCCCTAGTGAGTTCAGCTAGTGATTTAAACCAGCCAAGTGTGTTCAATTTTATCTAAAGTCCTATACTTGCCTTCCTTTAAAAGAATACATTCTTGGTCAGACTTTCTAAAAACTATTAAGGAATGAAAATATAAAACTAAATAATGCAGTTTCATGCTCCTTTGATTAAACAGCATAATTTTAAATAGCTTTTATGTTAAATTAATTGTGATTACACAGCAAATGGGGTGCATGTTGGGTTTGGTTTGTAGTTATAACACAGCTCACAAACTGTTATCTTTACTGAGCTGTGCTACACTGCATTTAAGCTATTCATTTGTAAAACTGAATCCAGATTTCACTTTTTTGTACAAGAGCTTGTGAGCTGATAAATCAGACATAGATCATCTGCTATAGGATTGTTTAAAACAATTGAGTTACTTTTCATTAATATTTTACCGAAAATCAAAAAAATACTGAAAAGTAAAGCAATAAAAATGAACAAATGAAGCAGGAAACCTAAAATACATTTTATTTCATTTCCTGCACAAAATGAATTTAAACAAAAATAATTGTTTCAATAGCGTCAATAAATAAATGATTATTGGTCTAAGAAACACTATAATGAAATGAGAGGACTTCAGGAGGCTAACATCTCTTTGATTTTAACAGCAGAGAGAAGTCAGCAAGTAAAGCTGATCTTTCTGTTTATACTGGATCTATTCATTGAGCACTGACCATAATCAAAGATAGAGCAGACCGGTAGGATCACTGACAGAGGACTTCATTACAGGGAAAATCTTTTTAAAATTTAAGATGCACAACGGTGGATTTCAATATTTCAGTCAACACTGCAATGAAAGATCCAAGGTGATGACTGCTTCAGCCAAGATTTAATAAGGATGCCATGGGTGGTTCCCAGCAGCCACAGTGCTGCTTTTCCCTCAAAAGCCTTGCTGTCCAGCTCAGGTCCCACACCACCTCTTCTTCACAGAGTTTAATCTCATACAATTTCAACTATTAGAATGGCACTGTAATTTCAGCAGAAACAGGTTCAAGCCTTAACCAAAAAATAAAAAATTAAATACAAGAAATGCACTGTGTGGGTTGAGATTTAAAAAGAAAAAAAAGGGGGGGGCTCTACAACCACACCTGAGGCCACACTGTCAAAACATCTCTTTCCTGTCAGCCTGTAGACAGGCCATCTCTATCATTCCAAAAATGAACTTAATTAAAAACAAAGAAGTAATTTCATGTTAGATAAATTCTCAGTGGCAGCACAGTATGATGTAGATCTTAAATGTCAGCATGGAGTGATGTATGTAACAGACATCCATGAAAAGGATGTGTTTTTTATAATCATCTTTGAAATAAAAAAACTGTTGTCTACCATGAACTGAAAATCCAAACAGCATTCAGGAAGGCCCAGGATAATTTAGATAATCAATCACAAACTTAGACAAGTTGTGGTTCTAGATGGAATCAGCAAGTAACTCCCAAGACCTTCTCTAGGATGCAATTGCTATTCCCTTTGTAGCATTTCTGGAGGACAATGATTCTTTTACTTCAAAAATTACAACAGCAAACTTTTCCAGATTTATTTTCCTAACTTTCCATGTCCTGAACCTCATATATTCTACCACAAAAGAAACACATCTTAATAGTTTGCTGCCAGAAAGAGCAAGGAATTTGGACTGTAGATTTTTGATATCTAAGGAACGTCCATGATGTATTTTTTGATTGAAATATCATTTTTATTATCAAATCAATCATACAATTTTAAACAAATGGAAATTCTGCTTAATGCCTCTTTCTGTAAGACTTGAGTGATTAAATCTTTTATTGAAAACTGTATTTTCATTCAATAGACAAAGGGATTTTGGAAATAGCCATAGGTTTAGGACATTTGCAAGTTAACTTAAATGACTCCTCTAGGAAAAATCAAAAAAGGTTCATTTTATCATTTCTGTTATGTACCCAATATAAGTGGTGAAGAGGTGAGAAAGAATAAAATAGTAATTTCATGTCACTGTAATACCTTCCTCCAAGTTTGCTGATTTCTCTAGGTGGAAGCCTGAGAAACAACACTGTGTAATAAAGGCATAACAGCATAGGAGGAAGGGAAGATTTATTTTGGTGTCTCCTTCCTTATCTTTATGCTCTGAATATCTTCAGCTTTCTACGAAGGCCATTTTTTCATGAGAAGACAACAAAAAGGTGACTAAAGAGAGATCGATGACCTCCTGCCAGACCCCAGTTTAGTGTAATCACAAACTATCTCATGAAGAGATAAACACGAAGACGGCGGGGTTACCTATATGTGAAGTTTTTCTAGAGATGATGTGATTTTTGGTTTCAACCCTCACCTTCTGGTAAGTTTTTTAGATCCAAAATTCTCCTTACTCTACTCGGTCATGCAGACAAGGGTTTTACTTTATGGTCACAGCTTTCATCAAGTTAACGTGCTAAATACACTCCTTTGCTTGGGATGATCCCTTATTTTAGGCAATCCATTGGACATACCGCCAGTGTAAGAAAATGAGATGTGAAAGAAAACAGGACATAAATTTTGACTGATCTATTAAAAATTACAAAAAATAAAAAATAAAACAGATCTACTGTGAACTGAAACCAGCAAAGTAAACAATTTTAAACTTTTTAAAAATGGTAATGTAAAATCCCTTACTGTTTGCTGTAGATCAGGTATTATAATTCGAATCACTAGAGTGTTGCTCTGACTGTCGTCCATTCTGCTGCTTGGCTTTTCTGCGGTTGCTCTAATTGTGTCATAAATAGTTTCTTCTTTGGAGCTGTCTGATTCAGATTCAACAGAATAGTCAGAAAAGCTTTGTGCCATTTCATCTTCGCTTGATGTTGGGCTACGAGGCATGTTCAAGCTTTTTACCCTGCCGATACAAAGCAGAAAGAGAAAAAGGTATATATAGCTAAAGTCTTAAAAACAAATCAGCTACAAGGTCTGTTTGTTTTCCTAGAAGTAATACACATTTCAGCAGTGAAGTCATAGGTTTCATCTTCCTTTTATTTCCTCCTATAATTTATAAGGGTAGGCACAGTGCAATGGAAATAAATCTAGCTACTAGTTTACTACTAAAGAGGAAAAGCACTAGGAAAAAGAGAAGAGAGAAATGAAAGAGAAAATGACCTTTCTTCCAGGCACTCCTGTCTTTCCAAAAGATCCATCACCAGGTTCTCTGTTAAACAGAAGTGTTGTAAACTGTAATTCCAGTTACAGGTCAGCTAGACCTAACCTCAAAGCATATTTCTCCCAGTGTAACAAGACATTTCAAGAAATTAATATAGCTGCTAAACTAACATTATCATTGAGACCTAACTAGAATTGAGAAACTGCACAGGTAAGGCTTCAATAAAAGACAGTATTTGCAAATAGCAGAATCAACCAGAAATGAAATCCTATAGGGAGCTAGACAGATACAGATGCTTCTTTGTGGTCTGTGGCTCGTATAACACCCTTTATTATCTACACTATCAAAATCTTTCTATTATACATATTTGAATACAGAGTTTAGTAATACCTTTTAATCTGTGGTATAGCTTAGGCTAAAATGAAAGTAGCGTTTCATTCTAAAGTAAGGATATTTGCATTCAGACGTAAATTGCATCACCTAAGGGCTCACAGTAAGAACAGCAGAAAATTTTCCTTCTGGGGTTTTCCAACTACAGCAACAAAAGACCTTTTTTGTCCCACAAACTCAAAGCTTCTCCTGGAAATGAAAATTATTACTCTGTGGAACAACGAGGGAAAATTTATACTGGAAAGAAATGGAAAGATCATCATAAACTTTGCAGTGCTTGACAAGCACATACTTTTTCAGTTTTCAGAGGCAAGAAAAATGTAAACATTATTTTTCATATTTTCCTTAAGAAACTTTTGAAAAGAACTTCTCTGCTTTTTAATAAAGAAAAAATCCACAGGTAAAAGAAAAAATACCAACCAATTCCCCATTAAAGTGACATTAAAACAAAAGTAAAACACAGAAGAGAAAACTGACTTTGCCAAGGTCACTCATATGCCAGGTCATTGTACCATGATCTACAAATGTATGCTTTGTACAATGGTCTCACAGTCAGATCCCCAAAAGTAAACAGAGTCAAACAGCAGCAGGGACTAGGAGAACACTTCGTAGCACTGTGTCTCACTATTCAGTTTGAGTCAACTAAATATCACAACCATGTTACTCATTCTTCTTCAATGACCGGTCACTTATACAGATATGCTTACAAATCAGGCATAAAAGACAACTTCTAATTCAGCAAATTCTAATTTTAAGGTGTCCCTATGCTGGAGCCAGCATCTGCACCAGAGCACAAGCAGTGGCAAGGCAGGCCTAGAGCTTGAGGTCAAAGTCAAGCATTTCCAAAGCACATCACATATCCACATCATCAAGTAGTATTGTTATTTCTGGTGAAGGACAATTCCAGTATTATTACCCTCAGCTATAATTGCTAATGAAGACAAAAACAGTGCATTCAAAAATCTGAAAGCATGCCAGTTCACAGCAGCTTAATGCAAGGCTCTATTTACAAAAGAAAACTCTTGAGGGAGTATTTCATCATCTTACTGCTTCACTGAACTGTAGATTAATGCTGCTCTCCAAAGCACCTTAAGTCAATGAACAGCCTAAACATCTCAATGGCTTCCTTATTTATCTACCAATGCTGAATCACATGAAACCAAAATATAGTAGGTTGATACAGAGTATTTTAAGAGCATAAGACATATAGGCCAGTGAGCGCAAGGGAAAAGACACAAAGAACATCACACAGTTTGTCTCTCCCTGAAGCCCTCTGAGAGCATAATATATTCCAGGGCAATGGCTTCAACAACTCTGACAGAGAGCAGTAAACTGCAATTATACAGCATAGAATTAGAGAGCTGAATTAGGGAAAAGAAAAAAAAAAAAAAGAAAAAAAAAAAACACTTCCCAAGGCTTTGGCAAGTGGATTTTCATGCAAGAACTACCCAGAAATATCTCATGTTGGAATGACAAAGGACAAAGGGAAATTACCAGGTGAAGAAACATCTCCCATACACCAAGCACTTAAGTTGAATAAAACTTCTTGGAAAAGCATCAGCAATGTGTAAGTCACCCTATTTTCTGCAATACAGACCAAAAAAATGCACAAGTAACCACAGAAAAAGATAATGAAAGACTCTATCTACAACAGCAAAAAGAACAGAACTTATGCCCCACCAGCACTACCAAGAAAGAGATCATTTAAATGCTTTTTTTAAACAAGACAATCTGACCACTGGAGACACTAAACCAGTGTGCAAGGCAGATCCTGCCAGGGTGCAGAGATCAAACATGCCTCTCTTAAATCTCATTCTACACACACACACCTTAGGCAACTTGGTTGTTTGGCTCTTAGTTTGCACGGAAACAGAATGTGCTGTCCTTTGTTAACCAGAGATGCTCACTATTATTGCTCCCACAGGGAACACGTTATCTTTTAGGAGCTGTTTCAGGTTTTTCCCAGCGATATATCAAAGACTTTTCCGCAACCAAAACCATAAACTGAGGATAAGTAAGGCATGTTGTTTGGCTTACCTACATTTTTACTGCAGAAGAAAATACAGCATCACAGGCTCCTAATTCCCAGTTGGCAGAGCGTTCTTTATTGGTTCAAAAGGATGTTACATAGATAAAATACAGATTAGTTTTTAATAATACAATTGTTTGGGTTTCCTTCTTTCCACTTTTTTTTTTTTCTAAACATAGCAGACCTTTGGTTCCTATAGTTAAGCTGATTGTTTTTTATAGTGCTATGATACATCAGTGTGCTGAGTGGAGAGAAGTTTCTCACTAAATGAAAACAGATTTCCAAAGATCTTTGGAAAACAGTAAGAGTACACAAGTTATCAAAAGGGAAGAAATTCAACTCCCAGAGCTCTATGTATCTGAATGGTGTGCTCCAGTGAGTGCAAACTAATACAGGAGGGAAAAACAAGAGCAGTGACAAACCAGTCCATTTTTTGGAGCCTTATGGCTGATAAGTGTTGTATGGACAGAATGTATTAAATACATATCTTAAAATTTATGCTCAATTTTCCTAAATATTATAAACTAAATATTTACTAAAGAGCTTAAAATATCTTTAATATGCACAAATATTGGACATGGTATCTTAAATAAACATAGATGTATTATTATAAGATACTCAATACACATCCTTGGTACAAAACCAAGTCTTAAAATCTTCAACTTAATGAAGGCTACATGTGATTTTGTTTATCCTAAAAAGTAACAAGCTCTCCTGTCTAGTTCTGTAGTGGTAAACTGGAGCAAAACCAAATATACAGACACAAAAACCTACTTAAAAAGGCATCTCATATAAGGTCCTCTCTCTATTGTATCAGCACTGACAAGTGAGGTGAACATGGGTGCTTATCGAGTTTCCACGGACCAAACGCAGCAGTCCAGCATCTGACAGCCACCCAAAGCTAGCAGCTCAGCACAGAGACCCTGATCCTCTGGGGCACTCCTCCAGTGATCACTTCTGCAAGAGCTTCTCTCTCAAGAGAGAGAATGGCACGAAGGCAGAGCCCCTGCCCAGCCCAGTGGGGCAGTGGGTCCCCACCACATCCATCCACGCTGGCGCTGCAGAGAGCAGAAAGGCAAGGCAGCTGTGGCCCGCACTCCCCCTGGGTTTCTGCAGAGGGAAAGACTAGCATATGGCAAGACAGAAGGAAATGCACCTCTAACACAGAAGCTAAATTTTCGTATGGAAGTCACAATAAAGTACATTTAAGGATTCAACACTTCCTTCCCTGACCTGTGAGATTTTGGTTTTGCTGCCATGTGAATGAAGGCTAGGGTCTCCACGAGTGCCCACTGCAGACTAATCAAACAGCTATTGGTTCTCCTCTCCCTCAAACATGGCTGAGGCACACGCATCAAGTATCTTGCCCAAGGCCACCAAGGATACATCTCAGCAAGGTTTCAAATTCAAGGGTCGCTGTCTCTCAGTCTCGATAAGAACAATCTATTTTTATATAAACATTCACTTGCACAATAGCAGCCCTGTTGCCTGCAGGGAGAAACCCTCTAGGCAGCTATTGTCAGACAAGTTAAAAATGTACCTGTGGGAATATCCCAGACACAGAGTAGGCATTGTTATGGGCTGAGTAATACCATTAACCAGACTGTGAGAAAATTCTGCTGTTAGAATAACAGTAACAGCTAGAAAGAGGCATTTAATAATTAACTGTGAAGAAATACTATTCAGAAAAGGGATTTCCAACTGTGTAAAATCTGCCAGCTCCTAACACTCGAATTCTCTGGATTTATTCAGGATTACACATATATGAGCTCTCCAAGCTACTAAATTAAAATGCAGAAGAAGATCAAGCATTGCCTCCTCTAATTTTATTAATACTAAAACAAAAATGAATTTCAGATGGAATTGGAGACAAGGCTGCAATCACACTGCACTGTGCATGTCACGCCTCTCTACCGCTGTGCAGAAAGGACTGTGGAAAAGAAAATCTGATGGGCAGACAGATTCCAATGGCCAATTTGATGGATTCAAACTCCACTTTGCACTGCTGCTTTAAAGCTGTTGTTAACCAACATCGTATCCCAAAGAAGCAATCCAGGTTAAAGACCACCCTTTTGTTTTCAGAGGTTAGCTTCAGCATCCATCACATCCCTGAGCTGGATTCAGTATGCAAATGTTTGTATAGGCAGCGGGAAGAAGATGGCAGATGGCCAGAAGCAAATAGCCAGGGCATAAGAAGGGCAGAAACAACTTTTTCCAAAAGCAGTATTAATGTTGCCAGCATAAAATGAATCTGAGACACTACTGCCTATGTGATGAGAAAGAAATCTATGTAAATATGACAAGCTGATTCCTGCCAATGAAAACCTCTTCATTATTAGCATCAAAACATAACTCAGAACAGTTACAGCTGAAAACCCACTGATACAAAAATCCACTGAAATCCACTGAAACCCACTGATACAAAAATCATCCAGGAAAATGCAAAAACCTAAAATAATACCTCTGCATGGAGAAAAACAAAATGTACATAAGGAATGCTAAACAGCTCACAGTAAAATCCCAGGGAAGATGAGGCCCTTGCAGCTTCCCCTGTTCTCTCAAGCCCACCAGACCAGGAGGGAGGTTTGGTGTTGATTCGACACCATGTGAAGCTTTGCTGGTCAGGCTCCAGTCCTGGGGGTCTTCTGCAAAAGAGCCAGCCTATTCTCCAAGGGAACACCTCCTGGTCCAATTTGTTTTAGAAGTATAGCTGTAGCTTAGGAGACTGAAAAATAGAGGATGAGGACATGCATCAAGACTCTAAGAAAGTTAATCTGTGATCCCACAGTTTTCTTGATCCACCTCTGTAAAATGGGACAAATGGTTCTTAATTCTTCTGTAAAGCATTTTTACTGTGTGGGAGAAAACACTAGAAAGCCAAATCTCCTGCATGCTATTAAAAAAATTCTCCCTGCAAGGTAATTACCTAAAAATTTTAATCATACAATATTTTGCTATTCACACCCCTGTAATTACCGTTTCCTTCCCTTTATATCACTCCTTCTCTTAAATTTGCCTTGGTTGCACTGTCTGGTAATGCATTTTTTATCTCTCTGTTAAATAACTGAAACACACAAATAAATATTTTACAAGATGTGTGCTGAGTACTCATGTACCAGATCACCAAGCAAAATTCCTCTCTTAATTTTCTCTGAAGCTATTGTTTCTCGTCCCAGTATCTCTTACCCTCAGATTTAAATATTGATTTGAAATCAGTACTGAAAATCAATGGCCATACCCATTTGTCATCACCAACACCCACTGGAAGATTCTTCTTGCTGCCCTGTTTCAGAGCTGACTTATGCAGTCTTTGATTTCTCTGCTAGGTAAGCTGCACAGGTGACAAGAGACAAATTGTTTTGCAAAAGTGATCAAGTGTGACACCTTTTTTCCCCTTCCTTTAAAAACAAAAAACAAACAAAACAAAAAAAAAAGAGAGAGAGAGAAACAGTGAAGTAATTGTTGAACCTGCTCCTTATTCTGAGGCAGGTTGTTATCCCTTGTTCATGTATATTTGTGCAATGCAGATGTGCCAAGAAGAAGCTAAGCCCCATTAACTTCTGGTATTTAGAGTCCTAAATACCAACATCATATGATTAAAGTGGGTCTTAAGATCAGACTGCAAGAATGTAATTTGTTCTTGTTACAGATGTACTTCACCATTAGCACTCCTAAAACATATAAAATCTACACACTTAACCTATTTCTACAAATATAGTGTAGTTTTCTGAAAGTTTCTTAAGTTCCCAAGCAGCTTTTTGTCCAAAGATAAAATTCTTCTTGTCCTCCATCTGTTTTACTTAGTATTTATTTTATTTATAAACTATTCAGATGGTCAAAGTATCTTTATGGAAAGGCTGAATTTCAATCAGGCAGATGCAAGAAGAGGTTTTGGAGAAGGACAGATACAAAGAATACAGCAGATAAGTGACTTATTGTGTTGAATAAGCAAGTCTGGAAGAGAGGCCGTTATGGAAAAAGCTTAACTATGTTTGAAGTAGAAGCAACTTTTCAACTTGAGAAAACAGAACCTGTTGAGGAGGAGAGAGGGAGAGGGAAAAGAGAAGACTCAAGCATATTACTAGGGGAAACACAGCAAGTATTTGTAAATGTTAACCACAGTGAAGTTTACAGAAAAGGGCAACTCCCATTGGCAATACAATATCTTAAGTGTCTTCTGTTGAGCACCTGCAAGGTTTCCAGTGCAAACTTATCTGACCTTTATTTAAAGGTCACCACTCCAGACAAGGAATTACAGCCAGCCTCTTGAGCCCCAAGGTAGGTATCTTCTAGGCTCTCTTCATTTCTACTGTTATTTTAAATACGGCCTCTGCTTTTGTACATTTATTAGAACATTTATTTTCCAACAAATAGATTAACAAACAACTGTACGCCTAAGTAATTATTTAAATACTACTTGCAATGAATGCCGTATTTTACCTAGGATGAAATCGTAATGCATTTTGAAGCACTAAGTAAATGACTGGACCCCAAAGTGATTGCATACACTTATTTGTAAAAACAACTTTCAGTCTGAGAATTCATCTGCTCAGGGTGTATTAATCCAGAATTCTAAAACACTTTAAGTAGATGTTAAACAGAACAAAAGCTAAGTAAGTAGCAACTAAGTAACTAATTTGAAGGACAAAAATAAAACAAACAAACAAAACAACAAAAAAATAAGGCTAAAGCAAAGCAAATTACCCCAGAAACCAAAGCTCACCAGCATACCAAATCTGACATCTGCCCTGAATTCATAAATTCAAATAAATACCCCTTTCTAAGCAGCTAGCATTGGATTCTGAAAGTCTGTCATATAATCTTTATACTGTTGATCTTGTTTGGAGTAAAATATAGACACAGTAACCCTCTGAGAGCCTTTTTAAGAAATTTCATACCTTGCATGGGGAATTAATAATGTATGTAAACCTGCCGAAGTCAACAGATTTACTTTAGGAATGGCTGCACCAAGATGTGACACCTACATGCATTCATATGAAAAACAACAGTCGGGGTAAGTTATAAGATCCAACATGAAACATGGAAAAGTCTATCCAATTCTCGATCCAATAAAGCTTTTCTTCATAATATGACAATAAAGATACAAATATTAACTTTCATTAAGCATACTCCTGTATAGTATCTGGAGATTTCAAAGTTGCAAACTTCAGCAATGAAAACAATATATTTCCCCATTCAGTTATTCAAAAAGAGAATGATACAAACTGAGTAAGTAGTTATGAATTGTTCTCTTTAAGCAATGTGCAAGTATTACACCACTTCAATTTTAAAAGGTCATTATCTATTCATAAAAGACGGATATAATGTTTGTTTTGGTTTTCCCAGAAGTTTTCCTTACCTCAACTGTAGGCTTGCAGAGAAAGCAATTTTATTTTCTAGGCTTTCTGTTTCCAGCATCTACTTGTACTTGACTACGTAAATATCACAAAGATTATAATATGTTGGAAGGGAAAGGACATAAGAGAATTTTAAAAGACTTACAACAAGAGTTGGAAAAAAAAAAAAAAAAAACAAAGCTTGTTGAAGGTATTTACCTCTGGTGCATCTCCCTGGTGGATAAAGCAGCTTAGTTGCTTGTTAATTTGCATTTTATGCTTATCAATTTATTTTCCTTTTTATCCATAAGAAAATCATTTTTGTGAGAGCATTTAATTATTTTTTGTGTTCAAATGAACAGAGAAGCACTGTTGCTGTCTTGTTATGTAGATTAGATCAGGTCCTGAGAGTAGAAAAGGCAGACTCTATCTACAAATAAGTTAGTTTGTTATGAATGGGTTTTGTTATGAAGATCTACCTGAATTTTCTTCAGGTATGATCCTGATGGAGGGCTACTACATTATTGTAATGAATTTGCTGTGTTGCCAAAAATAGTCTCATTGCATACATTATTTTGGTCAAAGAAATAAGGACCCAGTTAAAAAAGCAAAGCTTCAAATAGACGGTTTATTTTTCCTACAAAATTATCTGTTATCTCCGTCTGAGAGATGGATGAAAAAACTAAATTACCCTTTCTTGTTGTGCTTGTTTTTTTGTTGTTTGTTGTTGTTGTTTGTTTTGTTTTGTTTTTTCTTATTTACTTTCATCAAATGCATTAGTATTTCAATACACTAGGAGACACCCCTTGAAGCTTGCAGAGGATACTGGGTACCCGATGTCTGCAGCAGTGTGTGAGGTGGTCCTTGGGGGCACAGACTTCAGGCTTTCCAGAGCCTGTCACCCCAGGGCAGTCCCATGCCAAAGTGCCCTGTAGTTGGAGATTTGAAACATATACCAGGGTGCAGAAGCCTCAGACCAGGAGCAGTTGTACAAACGCAGGTCAAGAATTCTATGATTCTAAGTTGTGGCTGCTGTTTCTTACCAGCACTGACAAGTATATTGGCAGTAATAGGAAGCAATACATAAGGCAAATAAGCTTCTAGTTCATTCGCTGCCTTGCAGAGTCAAGCAGAAGTAAGCCCTGGCCTCAGTTAAGATCATGAAATCAACATGATGGAGGGCAGGGAAGAAAGGCAGAAGGAATAACCTGGCCTTTATAAACTTAATTTCTTTTCCTAACCAAGAGGGAAACAACAAATGAATGGTGACCCAGAAAGGATGTGCACACTGTACAACCAGGGTAGGTGACCAGCCTGTGGTTTAGCCAGCCTTCAGTGTAAGCAAAGCCATGTGCTGTGTCCTCACTCTCTCTGCACCCATCTGTGCAAGTCTGCAGCAAATATCCCTGCGTCCCAGTGGCAGATGGTCTCCAGGCTTCTCTTCTCCAAATTGCAGAAAAACTTACCTGATTTTTTTCAAAGGAAATTTTAAAAGAGGAACTCTGATGATCTTATCTGCATCTTGCCTGCTTATTTTCCACCCCCAAGGTAAGCATAACTTGGGCTTTAACCTGTACTCCAGCCTGTACAAGCAAGCCTGAGTTCATAGTGGAATTAACATTTTTTTAGGATTGTGTATGTAAGTGATGATAGTGATGGCAGACTGGGGAAAAATATTTGCATGCTCAGAAAGGTTAAATGGTCTGCCAAGATGACCCAGGTAGCACAGTAATTCTGTAGAAAAATGGAGAAATAAATTATTCTCTTGACCTTTGAAATTTTGATTCAACTCAAAGTAAAGATAAGAGATTAACTTTTTTGATTAACAATCAAAACACAATGAAAAGAACCAGTTTTCCTCACAGACTACCAACACAATTATTGCCTTCAGTAAACAGCTCAAGAAATAAAAGATCACTTCTTAGGCAAGAAGAAAAGAGCATGAGATGCGTGCTTTTAACTAGTATGCAGAAACAGGGAAACAAAAATACACATAAAGGATAATAAAGTTTAAAAATATATAAGGATTCATAAATAGTTCTTTGAGTCTTCATTCCCTAAATGCCAGGTGTAGTTTGAAATTTAATATTAAAAATAAATAGCATGCCAAATCACCCTGGATAACAGCTTACAATACTTTGATTTAGAGATTCTTCTCCACTCCGAGAGAAATCCCATAAACACCTCCAGCCAATAACTATAAACTCGTCACATCAAAGTACTACAACTGTTCAGCATCCTACATCTTTGTTCTTCTGAGGTGTCCCTGTCTCAATGCAGAACCAAGACAAATATCAGTCATTTGGGTTGGAAGGGCTTCTGGAGGTTTCTAGTCAAGTAGCCTGCTCACAGCTGATGCAGCTGTGAGATCTCAGGCTGCTCATGGCGTTAACTACATTTGTCTTGAAAACCTCCAAGAACAGAGAATGTGTAACCTCCCTGAGCAACCTCCCTGCCCCTGACTGTCCTCGTGGGGAAAAAGATTTTCCTCATACCCAGTCTGATCTTGTTTCAACTTATCGCCTTCTCTCTCTCGTCCTCCCGCCATTCACCACTGCACAGAACCTGGCTCTATCACCTCTATAACCTCCCTGCAGGTCTAGGCCAGCTAATGCTCCATCTCCCCAAAGCCATCACTTCTCCTGCTGGTCACCTCTAGATTTTGTCCCCACTCCCCTCACAGAAAATCCTCTTTACAATAGGACCATTCCTCTATGCATTTCAATATCACTAACACAAAATCACCAATTTTGTTTTTAGCTATGAGGTGAAGATGCCCTTTCATCTTAGTTTTACGTAAATGTACAGTTAATGTATATTCTCAAATATTCTGCAGCCTTTCTTACTTCTGTATTGTTCAAAGTACGGGGCAACAACAGAGGAAAATATTTTTTCATTCTCCCTACCAATCCATGGCCACTCAAACATTTTCCTCCCCTGTGCAGTCCCACAGCATTCCTGTAGCAGCACTCTGTTCATATGAAAAAAGAAATACTGATTCAGAAAATCAGGTCATTTTGCCCTGTTAGTGGTGTATGTAACAAAGCCATGACCAAACCATTACAAAAACTTGACCTTAATAAGAAGGGCAAGGCCAGGACTAAGTTTAGAAACAATACTGGCAACCATGCCAGATGTATGGACAGCTTGGTCTTACTGAGGCCAATTGCAAAACACAGCACTTGCATCTCTATTTTGTCTTTAAATAGAGCTGTAATGGTTAAGATACAATCAGAAGATTAACAAATAGGCTTAGTTCTATAACCCAAAAAAGTCCTGCAAGTTTCCAAGCAATCGTATGTTTTGTAATCAGTTTGGTTACACATATTAGCACACTGTGAAATATATGTACAAAGTTTTTTCAACTGTACCAATACATGTTGGCTGTTAAACCTACTATCAATAATATATTCCTTTCTTGTGCTTTTTAAGGGGACATCAGAGTTCAAATTATCATTGACTGAACAATTCAATCTATAATTTACAACAGAAATCCAAGTAAATTTCATCATCGCCAAAGGAAATTCTTGATTTGTTTACAACACGTACAGTGATTTCTTTACAGAGTATGATTTCCACCTGTTTGTGTAAGTCTCTAATTCAGTCACAGGTAATGTACATCCTAAAACGAGGCTGTTGGAGAACTAGAAACACTTTAAACAGATTTATTTCTAATTGACTAGATTTTGTGTTGATTGTACTCCTATAAGACCTGATTAAGTGAATTCATTACCATTTATAATTTTCTGATGGCATACTTTGGAGATTGCAGCCAGGGAAATTATCACAGTCTGATCAAGAAATGCAAACTGAATATAAAAGCATTCTTAAATAATCTTGATTGAATTATGATATAAAATATTCCTAATAAAAATCTGTCTTGAATTGCAGGCGTACAACTGTCAGTTTCTGCCATTAAGTAACTACTTAGTAAAAGTTCTTACTAAATCCTCTGTAAGCATCGAGCAGCTGATGGTGTAGGACTTCACGGTCCTTTGTGATGGCCACCTGCATGGGACTGCCTTTCTCCAGGAATGAGGAGCAGTGATGTACAGGAATATAATGCTTGAAAGAATTATTTCTCTATAAAACTGGGGGCTGGCACGACCCTGAGATGCAGTCTTTATTTTATTCTAAGTCTTTCTATTTTGCTGCTCAAATACTCCCAGGTGTATTGCTAATCTTAACAATTTCCACGCAAAGCTCATTTCCTAACACTGCTCTTGATGCTTTCAGAGCTACCTATTCCTGCACCTCATTATAAGAGAAGAACAACGTCTAGGCAGCTCTGCTTACCGTGTAATGCAGCTGTGCAGGGAAGGAAATAATTAAGCCCATCATGTGAACCAAATCCTTCAGGACATTCCCATTAACGAGATCTACTGAGCCCCTCTCTGCCTTGCTGCTTGCAGAAATGAACAAGGCAGAGACAGAGTGCAAAAAGCCCTCCTCTTCAGCATTAATATAAAGCTATGAAAACAGAAATATATTTTGTTCAATTCACATTTTTAAAGGAAATGAGCATTAAAAAGGGATTTGTCGTTAGCTTTTACGCCTACTTCATGTTCTTCCAGGGATTTTATTCAGTCTGCCTTCCAGTGTTTTCACTCCTAGCTGCCTCATCTCAAAAGTTTTCTCCAGGCCTAGACTCCTCTTCCCCAAACTGTTTCTCAACCACACATTGTAAGTGACCGTTTCTGCCCCTTTCATGGTACTGGAAGCATATCACAATTTAATTTCTTTCTAATGTGCTTTCATCTTCATGATTTTGACATGCCTCCAGTCCCTCTCTTGGGTTAAGAATGCCACCAGCTCCTCCCCATTCTTTTTTTTTAGGAGATTTCAGGATGTATGCTAACTTTCCACCCAACAGATAGGTCACCAGGCTTGGCTCTCTCCCACCACAAACCTGCAGCCATTAATATGCCCAGCAGTTGAATTTCTCACCATTATAGCTTGCCACAGAAGGCATGCTAGGCACCAGAGCTGCATCACCACTGCCTCAGCAGGAGCAAGGAGGCAGGAAGGTCCTCAGACCACCTCCTGCTTCCACAAGACAGCTCTTCTGGCAGCAGCATCCAGGCTGCTGACTTGGCTGCCCAGCTCCACCCAGGGCACAGTGCTGGATCCCCTATTCTTGGCCTGGGAGGACTCATTAAATCACAGCCAGTCAGAAAGAGTACATAAAAAATGAAGTTTTGCTGCATTAAAAAGAGCACGTATGTAATATCACAGTATTTTGTATATTATAATAATGGATGTTAAGTATACAAAAAAAAAAAAAACAAAAACCTACCCAAAGACTGGTACATGCAACAAAGACCCATAATAATATTTTTAAGAGAACCACAGAACTGGGTACTGGAAGTTCCCCTTCACTAACAACTCAGAGCACGTAAAGCATAGAGGAGTGTTTACAGCCTGTACCAAACATCACTGTCACTGTTGGCTCTCACGGTGAAACAGCGTGCTCAGTCATGAATGTCTGCTTTTCACATCTGCAGTCACTGTGACTGCTATGAATATAAATGGGAAAGAAAGACATTTAAAAAGTAAAAGAAAATAAAAGACTGACAAGGTAAGCAAAAGCCTTACCCATCACATCTGTAGTTTAGAATGTGTTGATGTCTTGCAGTTAATACATTATCAAAGCTAGATTTGAGTAACTGCTGTTCTTTATGCTTCAGACTTATTTGAAAGACAGTTCAGTTGTACGCTGATGATGTCTATTTTCCACAAATAGCTTAGTACCACTGAGCAAATAATTTAAAAATTGAGAGATTTAAGTTTATTTTCCCATTTTTAGAATTGATTCAAAATATTTCCTCTCACCCCAACACTTTCTCAATTCTGCAGACTGCTCAAACATATACATCCCTCATCAAGGTGTGACAGTATGGGCTCTGAAGGATTATTTTGATCATGCCATAGACTAATGACCAACCTGACACTTGAAAAACTCCATAACTAGAAACTTACTCACATGTTTTAGTCAATTAGTCTCATCAACTCAACACATTGCCAAATAAAATTCTTTAATTCTGTATTTGTGCAGTTGTTTTTGTTCCATTTCCTTTGACTTCTAATTGGCATTAGTACTCATCTTTGACATTGGCACTAGTCACAGAAGCAAATAGCCAATGATAAGCTGATAAGCCTGATAAGCTAATTTTTTTTTCTTGTGCTGGCCTTGAGTTACACACCATTATATTTCAAACTTTATCTCCTTTTTCCATTTCTACAGACTACTCCTCCAATTTGAAAGTGTCACCCTGCAGTTTACAGCAGCCCCTTGCAAACTTTTTACATAATTTTAATGTTTTCAGTCTCCTTCTGTTGCTCCTCCAAAGATACTGCTAGGACTGTCTATCAGTGGGAAACCACCACACTGTCTTATCTTTGATATGTGTTCATAACGTGCATTAACACATATACCTGCAGCATCAATGTGAGAAAAGGCCCCTTCACTTTTCTCTCATCACAGAGAAAATGAGGTTTTTAGTTTTCAGATCATACAGAAGTATCAAGCTTTACCAAAGGAAACCTAATTTTAAATCGTTGTAGTTTTTGATAAATTTTTTTCTGACTTCTGAGTTTAAAGTTATTTATTTTGTAGCAACTGGACTGTAAGCCAATAAAATAATTCTAGTTTAAGAAACCTTTGTATAAAAAGGTATAAGAAGTCTCCAGAATACTATCAAAACTTTTCAAATTGTGTTTTAAAAGAATCAAAGAAAAGGTATGAGGGGAAAAAAATAAAAAGGAATAAGAAAGAAATACGTAGAGACTAGAAGACTGGCTGAATAGAAAACACTGAAAATGCAGCATACAGATACAATAGAAAAGACACAATGGACATATCTGTGCTGTGTAATGAGAGGCTCTACAGTGACATCCTAGTCCATCAGTTTCCACTATGAAATTCTTTACCCAAATCTAACATTAATTGCAAAAGTTATAGTGAACTCACCAAAAAATTGCTCATGGAAAAAAACAGTGTTTCAACACATCTAATACAAGAAGTACCATAACATTAGTCTTCCTGCTAGTTCACATTTAAAGTATATTCAGGAGGAGGAGGAAGAGAGCTGCTACATGTGATGATGAAAGTTAATATGCTCTCCCAACTGTCTTCACAACAGGCTGCTGTTAAACTGCTAAAGTCTTCTCAATTTTACTAAATCTGTGACATAGAAATCGATTCTGAGAAGTTACTATAGGATAAAAGGGAAAAAAGGTGAAAAGACACAAGTAACTGTCCTGGTTTCAGTTAGGACAGAGTTAATTTTCCTCCTAGTAGCTGGTAGGGTGCTATGTTTTGGATTAGGATGAGAAGAGCGCTGATAACATGCTGATGTTTTAATTGCTGCAGAGCAGTGCTTACACCAAGCCAAGGGCTTTTCACCTTCTTCCTCTGTCCTGCCAGCGAGCAGGCTGGGGGTGCAGCAGGAGCTGGGAGGGGACAGACCCAGGACAGCTGACCCAAACTGGCCAAAGGGGTATTCCATACCATCTGGCGTCATGCTAAACAATATATAGGGGTGGCTAGCTGGGGTAGGGGGGCTGGCTGCTCGGGGATAGGCTGGGCATCGATCAGTGGGCGGTGAGCAATTGCATTGTGCATCACTTGTTTCTTACACATTATTATTAGTAGTACTATTACCATTATTATTATTATTATTATTGTTATTTTTATTTTCCTGTCTTAATAAACTGTCTTTATCTCAACTCACAGGCTTCACTTTCCCGTTTCTCTCCCCCGTCCCAGAGAGGGAGGGGGGAGGGTGAGCGAACAGCTGTGTGGTGTTTAGCTGCCGGCCAGGTTAAACCACAACAGTAACTTAAATGATTTCTCTACAAAATTAATTTGGCATGCTTACCTGTCAGCACACATGAGAAAGCAACTGTGTCAAGAGATCATCAGCATCTAACTATTCTCATCTCAGATTCCTGTAAAAAAAATAAATAAATAAATAAATACATGAGAAGATTGACATGTAGAGAAAGAAATCCAGTGATCTAACAGCCACCCTCTTTAAAATCTGCAAAGCAGAAACACACAGAACACAAAGGGGATTTTGATGTATTAGTCTTCAAAGGGAAAAAAAAAAAAAGAGGATTTTTATTGCTTTACCAATTTATAACACATTCATCATGCTGTAACATAAATATTACGTATAACGTCACTCACTCCAGAGTGCTTCTGGCAGCATAAAGCTAGTCCTAAGGCAAAAACAGGCTCTCCTGGTTATCAACAGACATCATTTCAGGCCAGATCTGACAGCAGGTGAAAGATCCTGCCCTGCTGTTTCCCATGGACATCTTTATGAATTTAAGTTTTGCAAAGCACTGAGCATCCCAGGCATGTGCATTTGCAGAACAACCCCAATTTGTGCAGCAAGATGCTTGTCGTTGGTTGGTGGGGGTTTTTTTGTTTGTTTGTTTTGTTTTTCCTCCAAGTCTAGCTGAGATCCAGAAATTAGGTCTGCTTTTTCCAGCCCATCAGAAAGATTCCCCAGTTCAGCAGACACGTTGAGCATCACAGTCCAACTCCCACCACAGTAAGGGATAGCCTAAAGCAGGCTAACTGATGAGCACTGAAGTGTATGACTAGATTCAAATTTATTGCCTTCATGGATGGGTAGAAGCTCACGTTGAAGAAAGTCTTGCCTATCATGTATTTCTTCCTTTTACAGGTATAAGTGGAAGGGAAAAAAACAGACTTCTACATTGAGAAAGCGAGTTTGACAAACTTTTTTCTTTAACTTTTTGGTAACATACTCTGCTGCATGGTACTCCATCAAAAAATAATATTAGATTATATTACACCTGTTACACTAAGAGGTCCAAACAGGCACTCTCAATTAGCCACAAGAGAAATATAAACCAATTATGTAGCTCCAGAAGAAGTACAGAACATTACCATAAGTGAAACCAGAAATTCTCAGGGATAATTATGTGAACACCATTGGACTGCATGTTCTTTATTTTAAATGAAGATAGATTTTGACAAATTTTACTGAAACAAAACCTATTCAAAAAGTTTCAAGAAGGCAGAAAATATTTACAAATGTGTCTCCAGCACCTGCATAACTCTGCACAACTATCTTATAGCAACAGCAAAAGCCATTTAAATATTTTGTACTAAGTAAGCTGCTTTTGAGTTGAAACCTAGTAGACCCAGCATTTTCAGAGTCAGAGATATAAACATGATCTCCACGATCATGAATGTCATAGGGAATGTAAGGAACGAAGGATCACTAGCTGTTTCTCAGAAGGCAAAAACCAGAATCCATGGAAGGGAAGGTATCTGCAGGTTAAAAGCAAAACAAAATCAACTAATCTAACAGGTTTCTTAATCATGCTTCCACTTTTGAACCATCTCTTATACATGGCAGCTTTCAGTTTCTATATGGATCTAGAGACAGAGGATAAAGAATCACCTGGAACTGGAAAATGTCCATCACAAATGAATCCTTCCAAAATTGCTTACCAATGATGACACATCTGCTCAACATATTCCAAAAATTGGCTTTGTAGTTTTTTATGAGAGACTTATAATTTGGTCAATTCTGGATAGACATTGGTAGGATTTAGTAAAGGTGTAAAGCAATAGTCTGAAGCTTAAGAAAATATTTTGGGACTTTGTTGTTATAGAACGTAACAAAACCAATATAAATATTAAGTATTCTGCTACTAAATACCCCACAGAAAATAAAATCTAAGGAAATTCAATGAAGGGAATTTTTGCACTTCCTATGGAGGAAACGAGAATTGCAGCAGTTTTTTCTGTATGGAGTCCGAATCCTTCTGTTTACAAAAATGACCCAGGAACATGGCTCCATTACTTGTATCTGGGCTGTTAATTTACTTCTCACAGTAATCTCTAATGCTACATCTAAGGATAAGAAAATCAACATGAAAAACAGCAGTCTGCAAAGAGTTAGGGAAAGGTCTTTAAATTAGAGTATTTGTATACTGCAGATTTATAGAAAACAAATTAAATGGTGCCAATGCAGGCTTCTTAATGAGGTTGGGTGAGGTTACACAGTGGATGAAGACACCACCGTTGCAAAATTAAGCAACTGTTTTCTTCTCTTCCTGCAGAACACACCTCTTAACACTCACATGCAGACAAAAATGACCAAGCTCCCTTCAGATCTTGTTTTTCCTCCCCTCCAGCCCAGGATCGGTAAAGCAGAAGCTTCTCTTTCTACCCTCAGAGCATATCTGGCGCACCCCTAAATAATTCTCTGTGCCAAAAAATCCCAGGTTACTCTCACATCCCCAGCACTTCCTACTGCAACAGGTTTCTCTTCCAGATGTTGCCTTCATGCCTGGCTGGGCAAGGGACCAAGTATTATCCCCCAGGTGACGCACAATGCAGGACAGGAGCTGCTGACCTCACGCCTTTCCGTCTGTGGAAGCACTAATGTGGGTCTCTCCAATACTTAATCACCAATTTTCATAGCATTTGCAGGAACACCTTAAGAGATATCTGTTCCTTTAAACAAATTAGCCGAAGTTCAGCAAAATATTCAAAAGCCATTGGAAAGTAGCAGGGGAGGATCAAGGAGGAGAGAAAAGATTGGCAGCCCAGCCACATAAGCCATCTTCCTCATCAAATCAACCTAAAAAGCACCAAGCCATAACTCCAAAAAGCTGAGACAAACACTATGGCTGGTGACATCTACGGCGCCATGCAGGAAGGAGATCTGTCTGATGTTTCCACACTGTACAGTGTGGCAGCAGTACCCTGGTTCAGGGAGCTGCAGCCATGCAGTATTTATAGGACTTGCTGCCCTGCTAAACACTGCTCCTTTCCCCAGGCAGGTTGGCCAGGATGCCAACCATTCCCAAAAGGATGCAAGTCAAACCTTCCCCCAATCTGACAAGTTTTCAGATTAGAAATGTTCCAGTATTTGTATAACTAGCAGAATGAAAGCGTCAAGATTTCTACATCCCCTTTTTTCTATTATAATATGTGCATTTAATGAATCATCTATACAGGGAGATAACTTTGTTTGTGGGCATTTCTCTGTGCTTAGGTGCTCACTTTGGAAAGTGCACGTTTTTAGCTGAAGAGCAAAGTTCAAGTAAATTCAGTTACTGACTAGATAAAGCACGTCCAAACACTGCTCAGCATACAAACATGCATTTATTCTGCCAGTATTCTGGCTCACACAAACACAAGCCAACCAAAGATCATAAAACCATATTGGCAAACTTGAGTGAATATTTGTGCTTAACCTCTTGGCACAAATTCAATGCCAGAGTAGCCCCAGTTTCTGGCTCTGCCCTGGCTCCCAGCTGACCAGCCAGCTTCTCTGCACAGCTGTCTGCATGGCCATACAGAAATATCCGTCTCAGTGAATTTATGAAGATGGCACAGAGAATGGTTATATGGAAACACTCAAAAATGAAGCATCTGGGAGCACTCAGCTCCAGGATCAGCGTGTTTTAAT
This sequence comes from Anser brachyrhynchus, assembly GCF_964034855.1. Taxonomy (NCBI): domain Eukaryota; kingdom Metazoa; phylum Chordata; class Aves; order Anseriformes; family Anatidae; genus Anser; species Anser brachyrhynchus. Next base: position 17,698,777 of record NC_137699.1, on the reverse strand, counting down.
TAATACAATTTAGAATGAGACTTATCACAAATTTATCATTATTTTTTCCAAACAAAAGCAGCCCTTGCAATCTTAATACTATCGTAGCATGCTAAGTGTTCCTCCTCTACATTCACATACACAAAAATATCTGTGTGTCATCAACAGTGAAGATCCCTTTATCTGCACCAAAGCTTATGTTACCAGCAGCTTCTGTCAAAGGCAATTTATACATGAGGCCTTCAGCAAGCTTGAGTGAATGTCTTCAGAATGTGAATACCAGAAGAGTTCACAGGAATACAGAAAACTTCACCTGGTTTAAAAAATGGCTAAAGCAGTCCAGCTACGCTAGATGAAAGCGCTAACTGCTGCTTTAACAGTACATTCATGTAATTTATAGAGAGCTGAAGGCACAGTAAGACTGCAGGCAGTCCATTAGTCTAGTAATACAGAGACTCCCAGATGTCCTTAATACTAATAGGCCCCAAACACACACTGAATTCTCCACGTTTTTTCCATGTTAAATTGAGAGCTCAGATACCGGAGTGTACTGGTAGCCAAGGCTTGCATCTCTGGCACATGATGGATTCAAACGCTGCATGAGGGAGACTGAATAAGCAAACCTGATCTGATTCTAGCTCCAGAGAAGAAAGTAGCAAGCTGAAAAATGAATGTAGCAAGGGAAGAGCTACCTGAGATTTTGAGAGACTCCTGTTGTCCAATTCTGCCACTATATACTGCCAGAGCAAACAAAGGAAGTCTGTTCGCAGGGTTGAAATGCGAATAGAATCAGGAAAGCAGTTCAAGGACGTGGAAAAATAGTTATTTTATTCATTAGAAGAGACCATATTTGGGCATATATTTAAAACTCAGAACAGAAAATACTCCACATGGACCTTTTTAGAACTAAATATGAAGTCTACAGCTGCTTGAATACTTACTGGAATGAATTCACATATTTGTGACTCTCTTTTTGTTGTGCTTGACTACTCTAATCTTTTTTCCTCAGCTGCCCAACTATAATGGCTTCAATGCTCACAGTTTTTGTGGTAGCAGGGAATGGTCTTCAAAAATGTCACATGATTTCTGGGTTCAGATCATTCGCAATCTATGGCAGCACGTTCACGCTAGCAGCAAAAATAAGTTTACTTTCTGTCCAAATACAGGTAATATAAACATACTATTAATTTCATTTACGCTTAAGATGCAGAGAACCTCCACGGTCCCACACATTGCCTCTTCTACATTTTTTATCAGATAAAAGAAAAAGCAACACTGGGAATTTGGGCAACACGACATATTAAGATGAGGCAGATTAGCACAAAATCAGAGATGTCCCAAGTTGGTGCAAAGCAGATGTTAACAAGAGACCTCCCCCCCCCCCAAGTCATCCCTGCTCACCCAGGCATCAAACTTCTAACTCCCTGCACTTGGAGAAGAGGGGAGGACAAGGTGCAAAGGTTGACTTCATTTTACTGGTCCTTATTAAATCCGTTCCTAAAATATTTAGCAAATTGAGCAGTTGGTAGACCTCACTTAATAGCTCTGACCTGCATGCGAACTGCAGATCTCCAAACACCTCATTCTCTAACACAAAAAGTCATACATAATGCAGGAGTAGTGCATGGGTGAAGTTAATAGTGTATGCTAATCCCTTGCTGAAGCTCAGGGACACACTTGGCCTCTGCTTTGTGGCCATGCACGCTGGGCACAGCTGGCCAGAAGTTCATGACCGCTTGCATTTAGAAGCCAATGGGGTCTGTGGAGCTACAGTGTGAGCACAAGGCAAAAGGCTTCTTGTGATAGCAAGAGACAGAATCTACATACTTGACGTCTGAAACCTGAGTCTCAGAGTTTACTCGGCATGAGTAGATATAAATCTATTGTAACCTGAGAAGTTTCAAACTTCACTATCTCAAAATAAGCTGAATGTGATTTAGGCAGGATTCAGGTCTGCCATAACAACAGTCCCCACTTTTAAGCAGAAAACATAGTCAGGGTCTTTAAATAGGACAAGCACCATACCAGGCAAAAATCCTACTCAAACAGAAAACACTTCTGGGCAGTACTGCTGCCCAAACAGTCACACTGCACTTCTAATCTGACCTGTCATTGTGCTGCTTGACACCAGAGGTTTCCCAAGTACAGGAACTACAGCAGGAACCCTTAGGGCAGCCGCTTACTAGATTTCCCTCCTCCTCTTTGCATTATAAAGTGGGACAGCCACGAATTCAGAGTATACCACTCATGGCTGCTGGCTTCTCTAATATATTATTTAGCCCAATATAACCTTCATTAAAAAGGTCTCTCTAGGGAAAACACAGAGGAGTCAGGATCAGAAGAGTTTGCAAGATACTCAAATAGCAGTTGTGTCACATACACACAGGTGGACTGACAACGACCTGAAGCAGAGTGAGGTTGAACCCATAACAATTATTCTTGACAGCTGTGAGTATGTCATCAGCTAAGGAGAACTCAGGAAAAGACCACGGGAAGCAATTTTTTTCTCTGGCATTTTGTTAAGTGACAGTCCACAGCCACTAAAACATCTGCAATATATGCAATATTCTAGCTGAACATTAAAGTCAAGATCACGAATAAAAAGTATGCTGCCAACAGACCTTCTCCACCCCATAAAAATCTGGAGGCCTTGCTAACAGCTTCTGTGTAAACTATTCAATGCCTATGTTTCAGACTTCTAAAATGATTTTTTCCAACCCTAAACATAAATGTAAGGAGACTCAGGTTACTAGGAAAGCCATGCCATATAAAGAATAACTTATTTCAGGCAGCTTAAATTCTTAGATAATGATAATAAAAGAACGACCAGAACTGAATGCTGCATTTTTGCTACCTATTTGTAGGAGGTTAAAAAAAAAAAAAAAAAAAAAAGTTCAGTCACAGAAAAAAATACCTCCTTCCTATGCTTATCTAAACATAAAATAATTAAAGTAATAAGTATTACTGCAAATCATAAGCAATCAAGGACGAAAGAAAAAAATGTAATCCTCAGTTCATGGCTCATAATTATTTCATTTCCCAAATACTGCAAAATCCACAATAAACAATAAATAATAAAAGCCTTTCAAAAAACCAGAAGATGCTCACCTTGGATGTAACTTTTCATGTAATTCATCTGATGTGTCAATAAAGTCAAAATTGCCAAATTTCAACTTTTGTTCTATGAGATGAAACACTTCGAAACTTAGATTCACACAAGCACTTGCACCCAATTGCTACTTGTATGTGTAACTGGACTTTGAGTCTAAACTCAAAGGAAAGCCTATTGATTGTTAACTGTTGACCAAGAAGAAACAATTTGTTCAAGAAGTGAATGAAATCAACAGACTATGATTATCTAAAAGAAAGAAACAGCTTTTATGTACTCAAGTTAGGAGAGCACCGTATCTGTCATGCTTTCAGTAGTCCGGGTGGTTCCTTTTTATTTACATGTACCGTCTAAACAACCATCACTCTGTTGTGGAAACATTTGTTACCGTTGTGACAACAGGAAGGAGAGATTTCCCCCAGTTACAAATCACAAACCACTGTGGACACCTGTAGCCTTTGTTCCTTCATCCTTCTCTTAAAGACAGGAATGTTTGCAAAAGACAGGATTTTATTAACTTTCCTGGCTGAGCTACATGGTAAGTAAAGTGAGATGAAATGGGGAGTAATGACAAGAGGAGAAACCAGAGCTGTGGCCAAGTGTGGTGCAAGGAGAGCGGGGCTGCCCAGAGGTCCATTATGCAGCTTTCTGGCAGCTCCAGAGGGGTGAGTGAGTCCAATAACCCATCCCCATGCCCGTTCAGTTTACTGGCAGTGAGTTTAGGCTGGTGCAAGAGCAGACACGATGGTTTGTATTTGGTGGTAGGGTTAAAAATTTGGTTAAGAAAAACGTTTTCCATTCTAAGAAGAAATAAACAAGTTTATATCATACTAGCAGTATTTAAAGGAAATAGAAATACATAGCAATACCTACGTTTTCTTAACACAAACCTTGTAACGAGATGAATGTGGTTTACAATGAACAAGACAAAAGAGAGTAAGTAGGTATAGCAGGTAACCATAGCAGATAACACTCAAGTGAACGTTTTGAACTGCCTAAGTGGGATTAGCTCTATGTACATTGAAGAGTATTCAGTAAGATTAGACTTATTGGTTTTTGCAACGCCTTGGCCCAACCATGATCAAAGTACTGCATTTAAGGTCTGCTACCATCTGTTCTGCGGAATAGTGAAAAGTGTTGTCACTGCTCTGAATCCCCATACAGGTATTTAGCACATTACTAGAACTACATGGACCAACGAAGTATCTGAGCCATGGGTATACATTCCTTGCTCATATAACATATTACAGTAAACAAGGTTACACCAGGCATCAATTGGTTTATTTGTTGGGCCATTCCATTAAGGATGCACTGCACAGAACATCAGCTATTATTTTCATGGGGAATTTTTTTTTTAATAGAAATCATAAATACAATTAAAGAAAGCACTTACAGTTTCCCCTAATTTTCAAATATGGGTCAGGCAGCATTTTGTCATATGCTTCTTCTATTCACAGCTTGTTCCCTTCCCTGCTTTTATCTGCCCATATGCAGATAGGCAGATTTGCCCATTTACTGTTCATGTGACCAGTGTTGTTATCCACAAATTTGTTTATCTTCATAAATACAATGAAATAATATAATACTATGAAAATATATCAAAAACAAATCAGGTATAGAAAAGGTCATATACACCTATAAAAAGGTACTTGGCTACTACAGATCACTAAATCAGCTCTACAAATATGTAGATTGCTATATGGAGAACTGACCTTCCATGCAGAAAAAATAAATGCTGATATGCCCCAAAGTAGTATATGGCCATGTAGCCTGTTAAGTGAATGCAAATATTCATATGCACATGGCTGTAAGCTCTGTTTAAATGATCTTTACCCTGAGAAACAGAGTATTCTCATTAAAATGCAATCTTAAACAGAACCAGACGTCCCCTTCCCCCCCAAGTGAAAATACAAGGTGTACGTCTGTCGGGAATTAAGCAAAGCTAACATTGCACAGTGTCACCCCGACCCAAGCTACACCTCCAAGGCACACCACAGACTTAAAAAGAAAGAAAAAAAAAAAAAGTATTTGGAACTGTGAAGAGCGCATTTGTGCGTGTGAAATACAAAAAGGCTCATTTGCTGAAAAATGTATATGGCTTCCATTAAGCAACTCTTTAATCTCTAGATGACTGTGTTTGCTTTGCAGGCTTCATGGAGAAAATAAAAAAAAAGAAAAGCAGGGAGCACAAAATCACTGTAAAAGCCACTGCCAACAATAATCCAGAGAATAAGATCTGAGCAGCCTGAGCTCTCTGAACCAGCCTGGGGAAGTCCCAGGAGAGCTCTTCCTCCAAGGGACAGCACTGGGTCGTACTTCCTACAGGCAAGGAATCACTGTCCACAGAGCTATATGCAGTAGTAAAACTTGGCTCACTTTCAGAGTGTTTCCATCTTAACGTTCAACAAGATCTAGGAGAAGTCTGAAGGGAGGACAGAATCTGGCTGCAGGGAGCAGCAGGGGAAAGTGATGACCGGGTAAGAAAATGGCAGAACAAATATGAAGTTGATAAATATAAAATGACATGGTCAAAAACAGTTCTACGCATACAAAAATGAAAATTGAGCTAATTACTACCATTCAAGAAAGACAGTACTTTGCAAATGTCAGCTTTACATGCCACATTCACAAGAATAACCAGAATATTAGGAAATAAATAAATAACAAAATAAAAGGTAGTAAACCACATTATCAATCCATGAAATGCAGATTCTGTCATTTCTTCCCGTCTCCTTGTGCTTCCTCCCAGTCCCGAAAGGGTTAGGGTGGAACTAAAAAAAGATGCAGGAATAACTGACCAGCTGGCACGCACATAACAACAACAAGAAATTACAACTTTTCAAGCCCAGGGAAAGTTTACTGAGAAGGGTATACCATTATGAGTGCCTGGAGAAATCAAAAAGAGTACTACCTCCCCTAATAAAAGGACTAAGAAACAGCAAATGAATCTTGCAAACCCAAAACAGACAGCAAAGTGGTCCATGCCACAACACAGCGTGAAGCTGACAAACTCTGCCACAGGATGCTGCTGGTCACCCACATTCAGCACAGGTTCCATGAACGCAATCCTGGAGCACAAACCCTTCAGAATCCTTCTGAAGATACCACATCACTGCCTCAGTAAGATTATGGGATACAGCTTCAACTGGGAGAGGTAAAATGAGCATTATGGCAAAATCATGAGACTAACTTATCCAAGGCAATCTGCTCCAAGGTCTATTTTGGTACCATATTAACAGTCCCACCTTCCCCGGTCCAGTTTGGCCATACCTTGTGCTGCCAAGTCTTCTCTGTGTCTCTCTGTCCAACTCCCACCACCACTTCACCTTCACTCCAGCAGTGCGATGGGCACAGATGTTAGCTACACAGTAGCTCAACTCCAATGAGTCACATCAGTATACTTATAGGTATTTTGAAAGATTTAAATAATAATACCCACCACAGACAAAGTGGAAGAAATTAATATGGCCCTAAAAAGGAGTACAGAGAACACTCTCTGAACATAAATTTCATAGGACACTTGCATGGATATTACGGGGTTGGAAATTTTAATTACTTCATTAATTATTAGTAGGAAACAGAAAAGCAAGTAAAAGATATGGTGGAGAAAAACAATAAGGGCTGCGAGTATAGCAATATTTTTCAGAAAAATCTTCAGATTTAAAAATCACGAGGATCTTGTGTGCCTCATTGGTACCAATAAATGTAAACACAATAGTAAGCAACCTGAATTAAGTATCATCACTAAGTGCTATGAAAATCAGACGATAATGACATATTAACATCATAATTAGTAAACTGGATGATTATGCTTATTATCTATCATTCAATTTGCAAACAATATTTTGAATAGCTTTAAAACAGTAAAAGTCCCATCTGAATTGTAATGTTTTCAACTAACAGGTTACTGAGTTTCCCCAATAATTCAGTAACTAATGGGGAAACTATTTCCTTATTAAGGTTTTCTTTTACAGCTCCTAAGTAGATGCTTTGAAAATTTGCTACTCATCTGTACGTTGACCTGTTATTTCATAGATAAAAGAAAATTTTAGATTTTGTTCTCCCCAGTTGTCTTCCAATAAACATCATGCTGGCAGTATTCTTGTTGCCAGAGCTGGCCAGATTTCCTTGCCATGCTGAGCAGAGGACTGCAAAGCTGAGGTGGATCCAGCGCTCTTAGTTTAACCCAGTCCTACAGTTAGACAGCATTAGTGGAAATCTTTTTACACCTTTCCAAGAAGGGCCAGCTCTTACCTTTATTAGAAGCTTCGCATACACCCTTGGCATTTCAGCTACCCTTCAAGCTTTTTCTCAGTAGTCACAAGCTATAAACCTGACACTACAAAATTTTTCAATCTACTGGTCACCCCCAAGATAACTGCAGCTACTAGAAAATAACACTGGCATTCAGCATATTGCTAAATGAATTATCTACCAGGCCTCAAACAAGTCACACATTCTAACCAGTTTTAGCAGAAGTTATTTTTTTATGATGTTCATTTTCTTGGAAAGTGCCTTGGAAGTGGCTGTTTAATAGCCATTTTTAATGTATATCTCCTGATATCTGCAATTTACAACGATCACAATGATCAAACGATCATTGTTTTATTAGTGAAAAGATTCTTGATGACAAACCCTTAGTGAATGCATACAAGTTGCCGTAGGACTGAGGCTTGCCTTTTCCATTATGTCTTAACTAATTAGCTGCCCTGCTAATGAACAAGAGTAAAATCTGATGCTACAGGTGACTAGCCATGTACAACAATAAAAAAATGAGAAGCATTTCATTAACTATCAGCTGAAAAACTAGAAGAAAATACATAGAAGTCAGGATGGATTCTTTTGCAATGACAAGTAATGCAACTACTACTAAATATTATATATAGCAAAAATAAATATGCACATACACATATATATATGTATATATACACAACAGAGATGGGGCTGAATAGGCTAGAGTGTCTCAATGACCCCAAAGTCCCTTTGAATGCATGCTCAGTTGGTAACTTATCTTGCCTCTAAGATGTATATTATATCTGATCCAGCAAGTCTTGCTTAATAAATCCAAGCAAGAGAAATAACCTCTCTAGGACATTTGTTCTTTGTCCTCTCTAATGAGACAATATTTAGAGAAAAAGTAAAAAAAAAAAAAAAATGAGCCTGTGGTCAGCACAACAATTATTTAGCCCAGTATCCTGCCTCTGACAATGACAAGAGGAAACTCGAGTAAACCTGGTTACCACCTGTCATCTTCCCCCTCTGAGCCTGTGAGAACCCAAAATCGTAGGAGGGATGTTAGAGGGCATATCCCTGTCCAGTCCAGTTAGCATCTGCACATGAACTGCAGTCCATGAATTTATCTAATCCCATTTTGAACTTGATGGTACTGTCTACTCCCACGCCTGCCTGTGGCACCAGTTTTGGAACTCCATTATCCAAAAAATATACGTGTATACTACAGTATAAAAATATATCCATGGATAGTATAGGAAGTATATGGAAAAAGCATACTAAAAACTACCAGTAAGGAACTTCTTTGAGTCAGCTACAAACAGCAACTGATTATACCTGAGCCACCATTTGTGCAAGATAGAGTAATGCACTACCTGCTCACACGTGTATCAGTTAGAGCCCAGATTCACAAGCTTTACAGTCTCACAATATTTTACAGTAGCTTCCCTTCCCTGCCCCTTTCTTTTCCCCCCACAGCATATCCAGTGCAGGAGCACCTGAGCTGTTGGTGTGACAGCTGGTGAGCAGGCAGGCTATAACATCAGGAATTCAGAGTTACCTGCTTTAAACAGTGTTATTAACACCCCTGCAAGGCCTTCTGCTGTTGATGGACCAAACAGCTGCACACATATGATGGAGTTTTATGATACAGATACATGCAAAGATGTGACTTTTGTGGTTTTGCCTATACTTCTCTCAAATCCCAAGTATATTATTATCCCCATCATTTCAAACCTACATAACCTAATTCCCTCTCTCTATAGGCCTCCATTAGGAGACTGATCACCTCTCTTTAGTGCTAAAATGACGGATATATTTATGACAGATTTGAATTGCTGCTTATCATAGGACAGCCACTGCTGATGACAATCCCTATACCCAGGTCCAATTTAAGTGTAGTATAGATACATACTCCCTTTCTTCCTGCACAACTTGGCTCAGAAGAAGCTCAGAAAGGTCACAGGATAATAATGTTTGACTTCACTTCTATTTGGCTCCCCTAGCTCCAGGATGGTCTTGCAGGTACACCCGCCTTGCTCTTTCCATGCACACCGCCCAGCTCAGTGACAGCTGCCCTGCCTTCCTCTTTCCCATACTTGCCCAGATTGAAAGTTTTACAGCCTCTACTTTCAACTGCATGTTAAATTTCTGTTGAGAGAGGGAGAAACCTTTTACTGAAGCCTTTGGTAAGTTACACTCTCCTTATCACACGGCCACCAATGACATTTACAACAGCAATCTCCACAGCAACTCTGGAATGCAACCAAGTAAATAAGAAATAAAACACAAAGAGGTTAAAGAATTTTTCCTGGCAAGGGACAAAGTGGATGTGAAGGGACCGGATAAGACTGAAAGTAAAATCTAACTTCTGTATTTCTTTTGCCATAATACTTTTTCTCAAGTCCTATAATGAACCAACCTAATTTTGTTTGTAACTTCTTTTCAGGAATGTGTCAGTAGAACAAAAATAACATTTACTTTGGTAGAACTAAAAGTCAGCAGAAGCTCTTCTTTTGTTCTCTGATCTTGAGTTTAAATGAACTACAGACAAATCTTGTGCATTACTGATGCGTGATTTTAGGATTATTGTCATTACCGTGGCATGGAATGCAATAATAAACAAAAGGGAAAAGGTTCCCAATCTATGTAGCTATCAACAGCCTACACAGAGTTTTATCTTCACTGGTTTTGAAACATGTTTATTTAAAACTTTTTCAAGAGATTAGAAACAATTGTTTTTAGGCCACTAAAACACTGTACTCTTTTTTTTTTCCTTTTTTTTTCTTTTTTTTTTTTTTTTTTTTAAGACCACTGCACTCTCTTTTCATCACAGCAACTAAACCAAAACACCTTACAAAGAAACAAACACCTTAATTACATTACTTAGAGCAGACTTCACTGACTGAACCTTGGGGCAACATGTTCCATCATGACCTAAGATACCACAATGACCTTTGCAACAGAAGAGAAGTGTGGAAAGGTAAGTTCTAGAATTCCAATGAGTTTCTGTATCGCTAGAAGTGACAGTACCAACAGTGTCTGCATCTGCCTGTGAACAGCTCCAGCCAGGGAAAGCAGACCTTCTATTGGCCTTCATCAGACTGAACAGCTGATTACTGCATCTAGAATATTTCTTTAGCAGTACAGTGAGGCTTCTTTAAGCATTATAATTCAGCGTCAGGAATTTGCCATATTCTGTCCTTCTTAAGAAAGACTGAGTTAAAGGCGTGTCCCCATTGTCAGCCAGTCCATGAATTAAATGATCCATATTCAGAAATTAAAGCAGGAATTTACACACCCCTGTTTCAGCCTACCAGCTCTCCCTGGCATTGTAGCCAATATTGGGCACACCCCAACACCAGAGGCTACGTGTTTTTGGAGCAAAGTTCTGTACATTAACGAATTATTTTGGTCTTCCCCACACATGGATGATTTAATGAAGAAATTTTAGAGAAACAATTAACTGATTATCATCTGTACAAAAAACTAGTACGTAACATTCAGTGAAAACAATTCTTCAGGAAAAATAAATATTTGGTTACACATTCTCAGCTTCATAAACTATTTTCCAACAAGATTCGAGCTGACCACCTCGGGCAGATCAGAACACCAGGTAAATTAGGGCCAAAAGGACATCATCAAGAAGGTACATAGGACATTCTTTGCCCCAAAGCAAGATAGAGTAGACCTAGGTGTTTGCTGACAGATATCTCTTACTTGTTCTTACAAGTGTCCAGTGGCACAGACTTCACAATCACTCCTAAAAGTCTGAAACAAAAAATATGCATTAACCAAATAACCCCTATATACACAGGTCCACTACAACTCACTTTTGTGGCTACAGGACTGAGTTTCTAAACACACAAGGCTCTAGAAAATCTTGCTTGCTCTTTTGGTCACCAATTGAACTAGAGCCTTTCAGAGATAACATATTTACAATTTTGCATATGGGATACGTTCACTCTACAGCCTTTCTAAAATATTATTTATTAATAACAGTTATTTACCAAGAGATTACAATATGATAAACTGTTTACAAAAAAATAAAATAAAATCCAAACTTTCCAAACTGATAACCAAAAACTATCAAGCAGGAGAAATAAAAAAGTAATAATAATAAAAAAGATTTAAAAGTTTTCAAAGCAAGGTTTGACAGAACTGGATATAAATCAAAATACCGATCAGTAATTTCATAAACAACTCAGCTGTAGTGAAATGAAAATGCTGCAAGTACAGTGGGCTAGATTGGACATGAGGGAAAAAATAAGAATAAAATATTTCACAACAACATTGTGGAGCAAGACTTGGGTTAATGGTTATACCAATAAGCAACATAAATTGTGGAAAGACATTAAATAGCCTATACTTCATGGGACCGACCACTTTATGCTTCCAAATAACCAAGAATGAAACACAGATTTGTGAGGACCTCAGGATAATATTGTTTTCAGTTTAAGTTTAAAATTACAGAATATCAGGTATGAATAAACATGTATATAATGAACATACTACTACACACCGTTCTATAGTATGCAATATTCTGTTATTCTGAGTAAAATTAGTAAGTATGAACAAACTGTACAAAAACATCAGTATGTATCTTCTGCTGAAAATGTATTACAAAGAGCAGGGAACATTGTTAAACTGCTAGGTTCAGCATAACTAGCATTGTATTCTCATCCCATCTGGTTTGACAGGTAAGAAGGTTTGCAAAAAAATGAATAAAAATGTAGTTTGGTGAGTTTAATGTCATGGAGTTTTACACCGTCTTTGTCAATGTGAAGTTTCACATGAGGTAAGTTTCATAATAATCCTCAAAGTTCCAGTCCAGTTTTGTTCACAGAAGATAAAGGCGTACCAAATCAGTAGATTACCACAACAGAGAGAATTTCAATTAAATGTTTACATTTTCATTTGAACTTTAAAAAAGGCTACTCTTTCTCTTCTCTGCCTTTGAAACATACCGAAGGTTTTTATCTCTGGAACTCATTAAAAAATAAGATCATGTCCTCAGCAGAAGGGAAGGCAGAGAAGTCATGAGACACAAGGTAACTTCTGTAATACAGGCATTTAGGTTTAGAAACATAATCCACTGTAAACCAAAGAAACTTTGATAAACCAATGATCTGACTCTGTGGGATACCAGCCATCGCATTTCCACCACACAGCTGTGTGTGAGGTATCACTTCTCAAGAGAAAACTGCGGGATACAGGACTATTGGGATACGATAGGAGGGGGAACAGGAGAAAGGAGAAGCATAAAAAAGCAAAATACTACCTCCGGCTGTTTTCTGTAGTATCGATCTTTTAGAAACCTTGGTATATACTTTCTTCTATGTGGCATTTAAAAGCTGCTTCACTGTGCCTGCTCTTTGCATTACTGTTTGCGATTTTGAAGTCTGTTCTGAGGTGGTATAAATAACTGGCTTCAGCTGAGCTGCTGACACTGGCTGAGGATCTCAAAATATACAAAATAAACACTTTTGTTCCTCAAATGTTTCTCATCTAAAAATTTCACATTGCTTTATCCTGTACATTCATCTCACAGATGACTGACAAGCTAAGCAGCACTCACAGTGATACAAAAACTTCGCTTTTCAAACCCAAACGTAGAAGGGCAAAGACCAGAGTGAAAAACAGAATTTGTTAAAAGCCAAGTTCTTCCATTATAACATTTCCAAATATTTGTTTAGGGGTAATCTTTGCTAACAGGTAAATGCTATGCTGACTAAAAGGTGAAGCACAATTTTCTGGTTCATGCAGCAGGAGCAATAAAAATAAGCATGTTTTTCTTCTGTAATGCATTTTCATCAGCTGAAAAATTGTACGTTGAGTTCAGTTTTGCAGGTGGTGCTCACTGTATTTGCGAAGCACAGATAACTGCTCGACTACAGACATCAGAGGACAAACACCAAGGCACCTCAGACTCACAGCCAGAGAAAATAAAACAGAGAAAAGCAGTGACCACATACACCAGAACCCTTCTGTGGAATGAAAGGCCAACACAGGCATTCAGTCCTGGCCTTGAGATCCCTCCTTCTGTGGGCGGTGAAAGCAGCCTCTCCCTCCCACACAGCCTTACCTCACACCGAAAATGGCGGCACGAGCCTGTAGGCTGCTACTCCGTTCCAATGGGCCTCAGCACACCAGTGGTGGGCAGACAAATCCGCGTGGCCACAATGGGTCTAGAAGAGAGAAAGGAGTGTGAAGTTTCTGTGTGAAATTTCTGTGGGATGCTGACTTCCCCAGCAGGTTTTAGACACATTTTAGAGAGAAGACAAAAGAGAGCAGCTTGCCCTGACAGAAGATGGTTGAGCCATGAGGAAAGAAGGGCCTTCCAGAATGGCCATTCACGCACTACTCAGGCACTTAAACCACTGAAGTTCAGTGAAACTAAACCAAGCCTTAATTAAACATATTTTGAAGCAGTGAAGCCCTGTAAGCCATTCCCTGCTCCCTTAGGACAGTAGGCTGAGCAAAAAAACAGATAAATCTCTCCACTTGAGGGGCCTTGTCTAGTTGCCTCCTCTCAGAAGCCCACTGCTGGCACATCGTGTTGACCCCAGTATGAACCACATACTGGTAAACCTCAATGGCCTGCAGCAGACAGGTAGACAAGCTCTGTCTACCAAAAAAACATTTCATTGTTGTTCAGAACAAGTTTTCAGCTTTTTCAGGTCTAACACAAACAGAATACCAGTACACAATAGGAGAGGGGAAATTGCTGAGCTGAAGAATGAGTACCCCCTTTGGGTACACATCAACTTTTGTATGAAAGCTGCTAGTGGCTTCCACAGCAATCTCAGCCACTGGAAGTTAAGACACGGACTTTCTCACTGTAAAATATATAAAACAAAACCAAGGATAAACTTTAAAAAAAATAATTGATCAGACGTCACATTTCTTTTTTTTTTCCCCTAGGAAAAGACAACATGTAAGAAATACATGGATTGGATACATGACTATCAGTAGTAGGAAAGGGTATTGTCATCTTGCTTATGTTTTTCAGCCTATAACATGCTTCTGGAAATCCTATCTTAGTATTTCCTGGAGAAGACAGAAAGCGTACAGTCCACTGCACTGATGATAGGATCATTCTGCTATCTGATTAAAGTGATGTATAATAACAAAACTCATAACAATACACCACACCGAAGTCATGTCCTGTGAATATATTGTCTAATTGGATAGACAGATATATTTTAAGAAAGACAATGTTTCATACAGCTACAATCATTTATAAAGTACTTAAAAGTCTATTTTCAGTAATAATGGTTACAGAGGTATACAGCCTAGACTAAATTAATGGGCCAAATTACTGAGCTTGCTACAGCAATTGCATGCTCTAAGGGGAACCTAATTCAAAATCAGGTTGTCTAAAAGAGCTGCTGGAAAGTCAGTCACCTGCCAGTTCAAAATTTACTCTTACTGCTAGTATCAAAGCTACGAGTACACTTCCAGGGGATAACCTGGTGGTTGGCAAGTGGCACAAGTTTTGTTACACTCCATTTGCCATCAGGTCAGGTCCTTTGACAGTCCCTCCCCAAAAGCTTAGGTAGAGGAGGCGAGCAGCACCAGGCAGGCTGGGTAGCAGCAGGGCGGACTCAGGTTGGAACCCTGCAGGTCCATAATTTTGTAAGGACAGCAACACACTGGAGGAACTCCGTGCACTCTTTTAGATTAAGTGAAAAGAAAAAAAAAATCCCCGTATGTTACAGTGGTCAGAAAAACATTTGAAAATAGTGTGAAAAGGGGAAAACATTAGCATACACCAATTTTAACAACACCACTAGTGTTAACCCAACTGTGATGTACTCTACTTGCATTACTCCCCTTCACTGGAAAAGCTACTTTCAAAATATGCATGAGGAATGTCAACATATATCACTAACAGTGACTGCACATCACAGTTTCTGCCATCAGCCCTCCTTTTAAAATAGGGTATTGGAACCCAAACACACTTTCGACATGACAAAAACTTTTTTGTACCCAGTAAATTCTTACATCAAGTTATTTAATTATGCGCCTAGTTTAGTTATAGCCCATTTTTTTAATTAAAATTAGTTTGGAGCTAGCATATAATGCACTCATTGGTGATACCTTGAGCTACCAAGAAAATAGGTCCAGATCTCTTACTATAAAAATTCTTAAAGGGCTCTTGGGATGTTTCCCAAGAAGGGGCAAGTAACACTGTCTTTTACACCTAAGTGAACATCACAGACTTTCAGCCTTCAGACTGACTGGGACTTTTATAGCTGATGAAGAAACTGAGCATCAACTTGATCAGCAAAGAGGGAAGCCAAAGGCTTAGGCCTGCAAAGGGCATCATTCTCCATCATTTTTCTCTTCTCTCCTTCTTCAATATGTCACCTTTGCTTCTTCTCCTCACTTAGAGAGTTTCCTCTCCATACTCCAGCTGAGCTCCATTCCAGCCGGGCCAACCCACCAGTGGCTGGCTGCTGCTGCACATGACCCAGAAACAGATCTCCCAAGCTGAGACTTAGCAATGCAGAAGGATGCTCTGCAGAAGTCACGAGCTATTCAAGATCCACAGCCTCTTCTCAAGTCCCTAGATAAAAGTCATGATGGTGGAATGGTTGGATGATATCAAATATTTATATTGCAGTGTTAACACAAATTAAAGTAAGAGTATCTGTAATCAGAATAAGGACTGTTGAACATATTCTCTGTTATACTCTGGTGATTAAACATTAAATTTAAAGCTTATACTGCTGGTATGGCCTGTGTCATAGCTCCACAGTCTCAATGTTGAACAATAAAATACAATTTAACTGTTTTCTGAGGTTCACTGTCAAAATGTACTCAGAGTAAATATCCTGTTTGTAATCAAAAGGACTTTAGTCCCAAAATTCTATTTCCATAACGACAGCATCCTCATTAGAAAACTCAAATTTTGTGAAGTACTCGCTCCACTGATATTTTATCAGTAAAATGTAATTAAAAAAAAGCATGCATACACTGCGAATTTGAAATTGGAATGGCGAACTTATGTGCATGGCTAAGTACAACAGTTTTACCAAAACCTAAATCATGGACATTCAGAATCCAAACATAGGAATGAAACATTCAAAATCAATTATACGTGACAATTGTTTACATGAAAATGCAGTAACAGTTTGATTAGAACAATGCCATAGGTCCTGAATATTATGGCCATATCTCTACTAGCAAGCAAAATAGGCCAGTGACTGTTTATGGGGCCTATAAGTAGGTGTTGGCACAACACTCTTTGCTTCATTCATCACGCCCTCATTAAGCATCCTATTGCTCAGTCATGCATATCTATAGAGATCCCAGCAGCATGCTCACCCTGCTGAGCACAATGCACATCTTCCCATACGCTACAACAGCCCCTATGCATAAGAGCAAATGCTGAAGGGTGAATATGAGCACACTGCTCTCATATACTTCTTTACACCAAAAAGACGTAATAACCAAGATGGTTTCCTTCTGATATCCAAACAAGGAGTTGTGGTTTTTTGTTTGTTTTTGTTTTTAAATGAAATATCATAAGCTATCTACTTCTAATACAGAAATTTGTTTGAAACAATGCCAAGCATGAAATACAACTACTATATCTCAGACATCAGATAAAGCCATATGCTAAATGTGTCATGGCAAAGAAGATCAAAATGATTTGTCAAATAGCATTTGAACTTAAAGCCGATCCACAATTATGTTTTATCTCATCAGTTTAAAAGTAGGTCTTTTAAACTAGTAGCAAAACAAACATTGTACATTGTTTTTCTTCCTAAAAGAAAAAGGCACTTTAAAGCTGCTATATTGGATCATCACCAACAGCATCAGTTTCTGTTTGCTTCGAAGGGGTCCAGCATGGGCATTTCTAATCAACAGTATAAAGCACGCCAATGGCATACAGGATTTGCAGTCCTAATGATAACCCTGTTTTCAAAGACTGTGAGTGCTTTCAGATAGGGATGGCCCTTATGTACTATGGCATCTGATCCAAAGTAACTTTGTGCTGGCTTACAGACTCACTGGCTTGAAGACAGCCTATTAAAACAAGACCTGAATTCTATGCAAATGATGCATATCAAAGGCTCATTTCACATCCTAGGTTTTTAACATGAATTAAATCACATCTGCTTATTCTTAAAGATAGCACGATTGGGTCAAAAACATGTACTCAGCTCCTCTAGATTTCAGTGACTATCATCCCCAAAACCAAGCAAAAGCCCAAGAAATGTTTATTCTCAGCATCTCTGATATCAAGCAAAAACACTCATGCAACCTGCTGGCAGAGTGCCTGTGTTGGATCCTTCTCTACTGATTGCTCCATGCAGTGACTACCAGCCTGATCATGCAGTTCATGCACACAGCTCTTCACTGTGGAAACTGAAGTCTGGGGCCAACTCCACTGCTATCCACCTCCAACGATATTCGTTTCCACTGAACTCCTCAAAATCTGAAAGTTCCTTTCCACAGATACAGCATCTTCCTCTGAAATTTCTGGAATGTGTCAGATGCTGTGTTCACAAATGGTCACAATGAAATCAGTGCTGGCAAGCTGAGCATAAGTATATATCATGCTAAGATTGCTCATTTTAAAATATTTTTTTTCTCTGCTGTACTCATTCTCAAAGCAATAAAGCATCTTATTGAAGTAAGAAGACTTAAGAGAGAAACTGGTTAGAAAAAAAAAAACATAACCATACTCGTAAATTATTTTTCTTCTCTGACTGAACTGAAAATTGTAGGAAGCAAAAAGCAGAGTGTTGAAAGTAGTTTTTATTTTCAGACTTCTTGGTTTGTGAATTCCAGGTGCTACTTCTCAGACATGCAAGAAAATTAGATTCAAAAACAAAATTGATTTTTACCATGACAGTTTTTCTGAAGTTAATGACATGCAAATCATTATGCATGTATTTACATTCTTGATTAGGACAAGATTGAGAAGTTAGAAAATAGAGCGATGATGCTCCTGTAGGTTTTAGCAAAGACTTTTCAGGTAGGCAAGAGACATGAATGACTAACATGCAAGAAATAAACAAAGCCCTCCCAAAAAGTATTAAAATGCTGAAGATAAGTAATTTGCCTCTAATGTCCTTATCAAAGAGTTCACACTATCTAGGGTGCCTACTTTCTTAATTAATGGAAAAATAGTTTGATGGGAACACCTACGTCATGCTGGGGCTCTGTGGGGCTCCTCTAGAAACTCGCAGTCCTGTTACACGGCGAATGCTCATCAGACTCCCTAACACAATAGTCTGACCTCCGAAGCAATGAAATTGAAGTCTGCCAATGAAACTTAAGAAAGAAACTTGATCGAGCCATTGGAGTCTCTTGCATAATTCACTCTCTCTTCTTTGGACAGCCCTTCACTGATCTGTTGAAGGAGCACCACGTCCCTGTCCCAGACACCGAACACACACACACCTCACCCAAGGCACACGCTCATGGGCTGAAGCCACAGGACCACCCACCCCAGGAACATGCTGCGAGGAAGAGGAGGAGTATTTCTAAGAAGCAAACTCCTTGGGAAGTGCTGTGGCAGCCAGCCACAAGGAGACCTCAGCAAAAAAGAGCCAGGGACTGGGGAGCATGGTCTGGCTGCCTTGCACCACACATGGCACAGCTGAGGAGGAAGCAAGAGATGGAGAGGAAAAACCAAAGGGCTGGCAGGGGAGGGTGGGGGGCTATTTCTGAGTGGGGGAGCTAAGATGTAACCTTGAGGTTATGGCATCTGAGGAATTTCTAAGCTGAAGGGAAACAGAAAGTTCAAACAACCTCATCTGAGAGACTTAAATGCACAAGCACAGGAAAAAGGAAAGTTGAGATGGAAAAGGGGAGGGTGGGGGTGGAGGGGGTGAAAGAATCAACCTGAAGAAATTAAAGATTATGTTTTCTGGCCCTAAAGCAAGGGAAAGCATGAGTGCTGTTGGATAAGACAAGAACTATCAAAAGAGCTAGTCAGAATCAATGCAAAGGATTTGTCAGATGCCCATGGCTCTCAGCTGCATCTTCATGGGCTTTTAGTTCTAGTTTACAGCAGAACAGATGGAAAAGCAAAGCACTGCTTTTGGCCAGTCTTCAAGCCTGGCTACCTAAAGTCAGCTGCTACTTCTTCAACTTAATTCTTCTAAACCATCAGTCCATTTGTGGCTAGCAAAGAAATACCAAAGCTGCACTGTAGTTTGGAGGTGCTGCAGAAAATTATTGCAAATGCCTGGGTGGTGCTTATATTAACATATGTAAGATCATATGGACCATCAAATTTGGGATTGGGAAAAGTGTTGCCCCTGTTCAGCAAGACTCTTTGAGGCCATTTTGCCTCCTCCTACAGCTCTGGGATTGCTTTTCCTAAATGGGATCCGGCTAACCTCCTCCTGCAAGGAACTGAGCCCCAGCAACACCTCCATTCCCCTGTGGTTTGTGCTTTCATTTGGTTTCTGGGAGATTAACATATTTGGCCTAACTGGAGTTCTTGGATTTTTAATAAAGAAGATATGGGCAAAGTTAATGCCCTATGATATCCAGGGGTGAGCTGGGACTTCAGCTCCTTGGAGCTATGAAAAGCATGTAGATGCCTGTTCAAAACTCACTGCCTTTCAGAGGCTGAGGATCTGCTAGCTTCCTTCCCAAAGCGTGATGACTCTCAGTGTGGTATCCAGCAGTAGAGCCAGGAATTTAACAGTGGGCACTCCGGTTCACCAGTTGTAGCTGCAACTTTTAAACAGAACAGCCGCCCACAAAGGGTTGGTCCATACTTTAACCCATTTTCTTGCCACCTCCTACTACATCTGAGCTGGTGGATGTGGAAGAGCTTCCAGTTTCCCACACAGGGGAGCTGGGGCATCGCTGCACCCGAGGAGCACACTCCTGGCAGACCAGGCAGCGGTGATACTGCTTTGTCTAGCAGCTCCCTGGGTGCAGCAGAGCTGTGTGCTGCTCCGCATTTGTTCCACGACGACAAGCAGGTTAAGGCCACGCTGTGCTGGGTGATACAAGACACGCTGTAGAAGGAACGTGAAGGTAGAAGGATGACTTTGCTTATTGATTCTTGTTCTTCCCAATCATGGGCAATTAAGCAATCACAAGTCTAATTCAGACAGATCCACGGGAAACGTGATCCACTCACCAACAGACAACAGGCTTTAAAATAACACTCCATACTGATAGAAGAGCAAAACAAACATCAGACCTTCAGTAAAACACCTAAAGACACAGCTATAGACCTCAGAAAGAAGCAGTGAAGATTAAGAGTATTATCAATGATAATCCGAAGCATCTCTTCAAATAAAATCCAGAGATATAAGCTGTATGTCTAATTATATATTTATTCACAAGTGAGATGAGGTACTGTAAAAGCTGCATTCAAGTCTCACACTGCTGAATTGCATTTTAGCCTCTTTGCCTCCTGACTTTGATAATTTTAACATGCCATTGTGTTTTCAATATAAGAGCCATGCGATTTCACAGCTAAGTCACAACCTTGATCCACAAATAGCTTTAAACAAAGATAGCGTTTGTTTATGAGGGCTTTTTTTTTTTCCTGCCAGAGCTCCCTCGAACAAGGCAGGTTATTCTGAGAGGAGTTAAACAGAGCCAAGAGCGCAGCGAAGGAGAGGAGGAAGAGCCACAAAGGGAAGGAAGTAAAAACTTCCAGGAGAAGAACATGTCCAGGGGTGCGCTGAGTTACCGGTGGGGAGGTTTTGTGCCTTCTCCCGCTGCAAGGAGCGAGGCCTGCGACACGGGTGCTGGGGGCGAGCTCTCCTGCAGCCCACCCAAGGCTGCGGGGGCTCCCCGCTGCTTTCGCTCCCCTGCTCCCCGTGCTCCAGGTCCTCCTCCCTGACGGAACCGGGCAAGCGGAGCGACGAGGGCAGCTCTGCTGCGACCGCGGGTTTGCCACCCGCTGCTCACCTGCTCCCCTCCGCCCTCCTCTCCCCTGCACCGCGCCCCGAGCATCCCGCACCGGGGCTCCCCCACCGCCCCGGCGCCTCCCCGGCAGCAGCCGCCGAGCATCCCCCGTCCCGCGGGCAGAAATTCAACCCCAAAACTCAGCACGGGGCTACTCCGCCGCTCCCGAAGTGGGGTGGGGGTGCCCCCACTCCCACCTGCCTCCGTGCAAGCGGGCGCAGCCGGTGCCGGCGGGGAGGTCCGGCCGCCCCCCGTCCACCCCCCCACCCCCCCCCCCGGGGCCGTGCCTACCTGTGGCCGGGAGCGGGGCCGAAAGTTGCGAGGGGGCGGCGGGGCCCGGCTGCGCTCCCCTCACGCCTCGCTGCCGCCGCCGCCGCCGGCCGGGCTGGGCGTGGGGGGGGGGCCGGGCCGGGAGCCGCCCCCCCGCGGGCTGGCAGCGCCCGCCTCGCCGCCCGGCCCCCCTCACACCCCCACGCACCCCCGGGTCCTCGCCGGGTGAATCGCTCCTGGGGTTCCCGGCTCGCCGCCCCGTCGGTCCCGCTGCGCCGCAGCCGCTCCTCCGCCCCGAGCAGCGGAGGGAGGCTCCTGCATCCCCGGCCTCCGCCTGCATCCCGGCCTCTGCCCTACCTGGGCAGCTCCCAGCCGTCACCCACCTGCAGCCAGGGGCAGCCACAGCCCTCGGGTGGTCCCCACCGCGTGTCACGGCACGGGCTGGACCCCCTCGCTCCTGCCCGGGATTCCTGCCGAGCGCCTGAGCTGACCCGGAGGCACGAGAACCACATGGACGCAAGTTGGGAGCGGTGCTCTGTACGCCGTTCCTCTACGGAGGCTGAACCTCGGAACACTTTTATCACCCAACCGGAACGACACCGCCTGTTGATCAGTGATGCCACTCAGGGCAAACATCAAGATGCTCCAGCCAAGGGTGTGGATGTTGGAGCACTTGAAGGAGTCCACCTTTAGGCACAACGCCACACCGAACTTCTTCAACAGGGATGACACTATATTTTTTCCTATGTTAAGACATTTCAAACTAAATAGAAAATATACATAAATGCAGAAAATATGCACAAACAGCTTTAGCAGCTCACTTTTGGACTTTGTGAACTGCTTTGCACAGTCATAAAACTTTATACCATGATAACTCTCAAACGGCTCTTTTTAAACAAGTAATGTCCTTGAAAAGGAGAAAATTCTTTAATACACACAGAGCAACCATGTAACCTCATAAATATTAATGAACATTAAACTGTATGCCATGAAAATAATTTTCATGCAAAAGGTCTTGCGCACGTAGGTGCAGTCACTGGCAAAGTTCACGCACAATTCTCTCTGCTGGTTGCAAGTCCTCGATGATACGTGTGGAGGTCTCATCTTTTAGATACCATGAAGGAAGCTGGGGATGCCCAGCTCTCAGAATGTAACATCATTAGAGAAAATTAAAAGCAAACAAAAACAACAGAGAAGCAAACAGGCAAATAAAAAGAAGGCTATTTGATTTGGATGGGAATTTTCTACCTCTTCTAAACTGATCTACCCATCCCTACATTTTTCTCTTTAAATTTTAAAGCATCTGAACATTTGTTCTGTCAGTCGAGAAAAAATGGACTGACTTAAACTCATCTTAGATCCCCAGGGGATATCATGGGAAAATAGGACAGCAGTGCTAAGATGAAAAACTCTATCTACTGCATCTTTTACAATTAAAAACTTACAAACAGCTAGAGGAAGTAAAAATGAAAAAAAAAAAAAAAAAAACAAGAACTGCTTTTATGCTGCAATTCAAAATTCAATATTGTATCCAAAAACCAATGTACAAAAAGTGCAAATGAAAATTACTTACGTCAGTGGTGATAGCTGACAGTTGCTCTATATGAGGAGCATCATCTGTAGCTTTACTCTTACTGACATGTAATTAATACATAGCACCTTTATCAAATTTCAAATGGAAAGCCTTGAAGCGTGATCAAATTCAACTCTGTGTTTCTTTGTCATGTTTGAGATGCAAGAGAAATTTAGGATCCTTCAAGAATTTTATAAATACTGATGGAGACAATGTGAAAGCACACACTCACACACAAATATATATATATATATAAATCCCCCCCCTTTTTTTAACTACAATGCCTAAAATTTTGCCTTCCTGAGTTAAGTCCTACCAAAGTTTCAACTATCATTATATGTTTTCTGTTTCTAGATTTTTAGGCTTCTAAAAACAAAAAAAAAAAACAAAAAAAAAAACCAAAAAAAAAAAACACTATGATGACCTGAAGGAGCTTCAGCTGAGTAGCTGAGTAAGGGCTAGGAAAACTGGGACAAAGAAGTTGCTCCCAACTGTAAACTCTTCCCTGAAAAAAATGTGGTAAGTTGTGACAAGATTAGGAGTTTTTTTCTATAATATTTACCCTTCCTAAACCATGAAAGTAAGTACAGCAAGAGCAAATCTCTGTAGGTAATAGAAACGACACAACTTTGCAGCTTCTGGGAACTTTCTCACATGAATATGTTGGACTATTAATTTCATAAAACACTCCATAACCTTTTATGGTTGTCCATAAACTTGTGGAAGTCCCTAAACCTGCTGCAGCAGTCTGGGCAATTTAACTTCTGTTTCTGAGCCAGCAAAAAGCATCATCTGGCCATCACGGATGGGGTTTGTTCATCTAAGAACCATCTGAGCCACATGGCAGGGGCTGCCACCTGCAGTTGCTCATCTTTTTCCATTGATAATAGAAGCACAGAGAATTGTCTCAGGCAGGAGAGCTATCGTGTTGCAGGCTGATAGGTTTAGGTGGGATGAAACCCATGTTTCTTGATCACAGTAAAGGAAGTTTCAAGGGCCTTTCAACCTCTCGTTGTCTTAGATATACACTGAAATAAGTAGTGACCTTCTGGTGTCAGTACATTTGACAATGTCAACTGCAAGTTCAGTTATCATTACACTTACAAAATTTTTAAAACCCTGCTATCAAACAGAACCTGCATGTAGCCGAATTATAAAAATCAATATAGGGCTGAAGCAATAAAGTGGCAGACCCTAACTCAGATTTCTTATATGGGAAGATAGAAGTGAAGTACTTCATTTAAAAAAATACGTATTCCTTGGCATTTTAATAAACATTCCAAAAAGATCAAATTGTATACATTTGCTAGGAATCTTATTTAGATTGTTTGCTCACTTACTCATTTACTAAAATCCATAAAAATCACTTTCATGTCAAAAGTAACATTTTTAAATGCTTAAGACAAATATTTACTTACAGATATGCTCTCAATCCCCCACTCTCTTAAATGATCCTACCGATAACACCCTCACCACCAATTTCCCGATCCTTTCCTATGCTCTTCAGTATTCTCAAGACTTTTAAGCTCTTTTGGAGTTTGACATATCTTCTTAACCCCATTTTTTGTCCTTTGCTTCCAATACCTCTTCAGTAACTATTTCTCCCCTTCTGTTCAGAAATATTTTATCAGCTGCTTTTTATAAGCCAGTTTATTAAGCTTAAACCAATATAAGGTTAAATTAATGCAGATTTTTTTTTTCCCTGCAACTGTGAATGGATTTCCCCAGCAGTTCATTACATCCTTCAAGAATAATAAAAGTCATTAAAGGCACCAGTTAGACACAGATCAGGAAGAAGTGTAAAACACATACATATCTCCTGATGTAAGATTATTGTGCCCTTTAAATAATAAGCCATTTAAGTATAGATATTTAGTGTCAATTTTTATTAAGTTCCTTGCACTCCAAGATAAAATGCCTTTTTAAATTAATAAGAGATAAGGAAATAAATCTGTTCGTTTTCCATTACAGGTAAATTACTATGGAGTTATTTGATGAAAGTTTCTTGCTATTAAAAAAAAAAAAAAAAAAGCGTGAGAGAGAAAGTATCTTCCGTAATTTTCTCTCCTTACTTTTTATGTTAAAGAAAACAATCCTTCCATAAATTAATATACATGGAAAAAATGGTACATACTAAGCATTAAATAATAAATTATCTAATTTTCCTGTTTTGAAAGCTAGTTTTTCTTTTTTTTCTTTTGATAAATTTGTAATTTGTAAAACACATTTTCTCATTTTAATGGTTAATTCATTTCCTCTTGGGTTATACGCATAATGACAGAGTTACACAATAATTTATTTTAAGAATTTTGCTGTACTTGGCTTACCATGAGTATTTCACAAAATCATGACCTTCCAGATCACATCTTATATTAGTACCCCTACAGTTACCCCACTGGTGATTCCACTAGCAGTAATTTACCAGAGATAACAAGAAACAGAGAGAGGATGTCTTAGTGATGCACATAAATTGTCCTGAGATTTTCTTTTATTTTATGTCTTTTACAGATTTCAGTTCCTAACACTATGTTATGACAGACAACTTGCTTTATCTGCTCTGAAGCCCTGAGGTAATTTACCACACTTTTTGCTGAAGACAGGGAGAGACAAGTGCAGATGACCTGAGAAGATTCAGAGGTGTGTGTCAGTCACAAACACTATGGAAACACAAGCTTTACTTATGTCGTTCAAAAGCATATGCTGTTTACATAGGTTTTCTCACTATATATATATATATATATATACACACACATATATTATATAAATAAAAATAGTTGTTTTGGTTTTTTTTAAATAAAGTATTCCTCAAGGAGGAATTTAACATTTAACTCTCACAAGATCAATGCTAAAATGAAGCATCTTATGCAAAATAATTTGTAGTATCAGTGGAAAGACAGACCTGCCCTTATTCATCTGCAAAATTGAGTGAGGCAAGCTTAACAAACTTTCCTCGTCCTATCCAGCCAATATAAAGTTACTTTTGGTAGACCACTGGTAGAAAGCAGCAGGCACTCGAACCCTCACGGCCTGCTAGGCCAGGACCATGGAAGTGGAGAGGAGAAGCAGCCACAGGCTGTGACAGCCCCGGCCCTGCACATTGCTTCTGTGCCATTTGGGAAGGCAACACACAGCACCTCACAACAATATCCTGTGATGTAACAGTACGGCCACATACTTCGACTGCTGTGTGAATATTTATGGATTTCACCTGCGTAGACATACATTATATATTGGCCAAAGCTGATTTCTTTTCCGAGAGGAGAAAGCTATTTCCTACAGACTTCACAGGAACAACAACTTCAGCAAATGCTCAGTTTATCATAGTAGCTCTCATGGTCAAAACACCTCCTCTGGACTGGAGTGAAGGGTATCAAGGAAAACAGTGAAACTGCTACTGGATGTTATTCCTGTTTCCACATGTTAGCAAGCCTGGCTTTAAGAATTAACATAACAGACAGCCAAGGTTAATTATGTTGGCATCCATAATTACCTTACCCTTACACCCAGCATAACTGGGGGATATATGAGATGCACAGGTCTTTGAATTGCCAGATCTGCTTTAAATCAGAAATATCCATGCACAAGCTGTTCAGGAAAAAAATGTGCAAGAACTGTTTTGAGCCTGTGGTCCAGAGTTCAGACTGGCTTCACGGCTCTCCAGATCAGACCCACAACACAGACTTAAAGGAATGCAAATGCCATATTCCAGCTAATCTCAGCACATGTGGGAAACCCTAAATATATGCTTAAACTTGATTTTGGAACATGTGCTTGGTATTTTGCATGCACTTTTGTGCTTTTCCGGGTAGGAATGGGCAAATGCTTACTTCAATACTCTGGTGAACACCAGATGAAATCATGAGATTTCATGCATATGTATTTCAGTTTGGAGATGCATGGATAGTCTAGCAGTCATTACAGCAATTTCTCAAAATACCAAGAAGAAAAAAAGGGGAAAAAAATCAACTGTCATGTCTGTATTGCTTTTAGCCTGATTTCAAGCAACTTCAAGTGACAAACACTTCTATCCACTGCATTCCTGTTCTCTTATCAAGCCATAGCTAATCAGCTCTAGGCTGTCCTGCTGCTAACTCAGGCAACAAACCACTCGTGACTTCAGCAGATGTTCTCCTTTTCATGCCAGTAGCGATATTTACTAATAGTTTTTCATGTTATGGTTTTCTGTCTCAAAACTTATTTCTCAGGATAAGGAGTACACTATATTTAAACATTTAGAGCCATAAATATCCATTTGCTAATTTGGTGCTTTCTTGAAAGCTACATGACAAGATTTTGTCACAGTTCAATCGTTTAAACTACATATTACATAGACCTCATGTCTTTAATAGTAAGAGTCATTGAAGTTTTTTTTGCCAAGAGAGTTCATCAAAATGGCAAAACTGAGAAGGCTTTCTGCTGCCAAGCTTCACACGCCCTCTGCCTTTATTAGGCTCTGCCAAATGTGGTAGTTGCTCACCAAAGGGATGAGATGCTCACTCATAGTCTCTTATTAGGCAGGAATATAATCTTTGATTTGTAAATTAAGGAAAGCTCTACTCTTCTATGCACTAACTGGCACCTTGGAAAGAATTAAGGAACTTTTTATAAAGAAGAGCAGATAATTTATTTTCATTAAAGTTAACATTTAAATGCCTTTACTGATCATTAACTACTCGGTTTTGTTTACAAAGAACTTTCAAAGTTCATAAATGTTAACTTACCCTCAATGCCTTCCTGTGAAATTTCATTTTCCTTGTCAATCTGTTAAGGTATAAACAGAGATTAAGAAAATTTCTCAAAGGCATGAATTAGCCAACATGAATGGAGCCTTTATGAATCCTGCTTCTTGTTAATCCCAAATTATGTTCCCTTTTATTGGTCTGATGTTTCTGAACTGCAATCAGTGCTACCAGGTGTTAGGTAAGCTCAGATTTTATTGGTTCTTGACTTCTCATAAACTGTAAATCAATCTTAAAAACTGAAATATATATGTGAATACTGTCTGATGGCTACCACATTACAGAGACCCAGGGCACACAGAAAGGAAAGAAAACATTTCCCTCTTGTTTTTTCCTTGCTTTGCTGTCTGGGCACAATCACCTCTTCTCCTGAATCAACAAAGCAGGACACAGTAGATGGTAGTAAGTCACTGAGCAAGAGTGCTGTCTGCTGTTTACCAGAGTCAGTAGTTCAACTTTACTTCTCGTTGTAACAGTTGAGGAGCTTGCACATGGTTACGCATCTCAGCTGAGAGGGAAAGTAAACTCGAGTGTAACCAATCGTATTAAAATAAGCCCATTGGATCTTTATGGTAATCTATTTGTTATTAAATGCATGTACATAACTGTTACTGGGCAGCAATTTCCTAAAACTAGCAACTTGGTCATGTTTGATTATCTGACTGTATCTTCAGTGAACTGTTGATGCAGTTAACCTACGAGAGGCTGAAAAAATACCTGTGAACTGTAATTTGAGTCACGCAGGTCTGGACCATTAGACTATATAAACACAGAGTCCCATTGGGTAGATACAGCATAGGTCAGTGAATACTGTATGACATACAGGAGGCCAAATACAGTATGATTGCTCAAGTTGCCCCCACGTTTGTGTTTCAGTGAGAGTGAGATGTGCACTTTTGAAGTGACTACGCTTCGGGTGTTGGTGCACAGTGAGGAGCAGGCAGGATGCTCTAGTGAGGAGGAGGTGCTCCAGGAGTGCAGCAGCAGCACTCCAACCAGTAATGAGCGCACATGCAGCCCAGGGAGCAAATTAAAGCTAGTTAAAGCAAGAAACCCTGAAATTTCTGGAGTGCAGATGGCAGGTTATTAGGATTGGTTGTTTCCACAGATCTGCTCCTAGCAAGCTGCGCTACACAGTAATGCAGAGAGCATATGAGCTGCTTATCTTTGCTAACACACGCTGCTTTAGGCATATAGAAGGCCCTAGATAGCTAGAGAGTTTTACCACAAAATGTAGATGGCTCGTGAGTTGGGCCAAGATGTGGGACCATATCTGCCACTTAGCTCCCAAGCCTACAGACGGCTCTGGGGTCTGAGCAATTTGCCAAAGGTCTGCACAAAATGTCAGTGGCAAAGAAGCCTTCCTCACTCCTAGGGAAGACCCTTGAACTTAGCGGTCCCCTGACAGCTCAAGACGTACAATTCCTAAAGAGACTAATAGTTTCAATATTCTTTTTTTCCACATGCAGATGTCATGTTGTTTTTCATTTTCTTTCCTTTTTTTCCTTTTTTTTTTTTTGTGGGCTTGCCCCTGTGATACATACTAAACAGAAAATTTCATAAAACAGAATACGTAGGTAAGTTGTTCATTTAAAAAACATAGAAACAAACCCAGTATCTGTTTCAACACGTGAATTGTTCATCATGGGTATTCAACCTGTAAGATGTCTAAAGCTTTCTAATCTTCACCATTTTTTCCGCTTAATATTTCATGTTCGTTACCTTAGCTGAATATGAAGGCAAATCTTAGTCTTCTAAATAGATTATTTCTTTAAAGTTCATATTCTAGTAAGATTATCCAGTAACATGACAATATTGACAAGAAATCATTTTCCTCAGAAAAAAACACAATAAATACAGAATAAAAACTGCCATCCTGTGCAAAAGATTTACAAGTATCTTGCAACAGAAAAATTATAATCACTCAGACATGAACTGTTGAGTTCTCTTTATCACTGAACTATAATTTTAGCAAGATAAGTTAGCACATATGAACTATAAAACCCACATTGGCAGTTCATTTCCTACAACTTACCCTTAAGGTCTAAATACTGTCTCTATCTTAAGAATAAATGCAAAACACTGACCCATTCAACAGTTGGGGGTAAAAATGTTCCACCTGTAATGTAACACCTCTTGGAAGGTAAATAATGCAATCACTTCCAAGACTTGCAATTTTTAGAAATTCAGATGTTGTAGTGGTACGTTTGGCTGTTACACCACTGCAAGTTTATGTAAATTTTCCTAAAATCGAGGGGATTCTGTATAAAGACATCATTGGTGATGTGACCTGATTTTCAAAGACAGTGAGCACCCAGACCTGCCTTTGGCTTTGCAAATAGCTGTAGATGTTCATCATACACAGATTCACAGATTTCTCTAGGTTGGAAGAGACCTCAAGATCATCGAGTCCAACCTCTGACCTAACACTAAGTACTCCACTAAACCATATCCCTAAGCTCTACATCTAAACGTCTTTTAAAGACCTCCAGGGATGGTGACTCCACCACCTCCCTGGGCAGCCCGTTCCAATGCTTAATAACCCTTTCGGTAAAGAAGTACTTCCTAACATCCAACCTAAAACTCCCCTGTCGCAACTTTAGCCCATTCCCCCTCGTCCTGTCACTAGGCACGTGGGAGAATAGACCAACCCCCACCTCTCTACAGCCTCCTTTCAGGTAACTGTAGAGAGCGATGAGGTCGCCCCTGAGCCTCCTCTTCTCCAGGCTGAACAAGCCCAGCTCCCTCAGCCGCTCCTCATGTCAGCCAGTCAAGCCATTAGCCTTTCAGCATTCTCGTTTTTAAGATCGTTTAGATAGATTTACCCAGAGGAAATTACTGTAGCTATTAATTTACGTTCATTTCCTCACACATAGAGAGAACACATGAAAGTCATTTTTGCTGCTGACAATAAAAATTGTACATTCAAAGATCAAGTACTTTGTGGTTTTGCTGGCCTGAGCCCTTCATGCCTTGTCAGCTCTCTCTCCTCACTGGCAGACCACCAGTTAATGGATTTAACCTCTGCATCAATGAAAAATAATGGATCAGCATGTCAAAGATAAGTTACACCAAAGTCATGCATGTCCTCTTTCTCCTTCACTAATTTTCATATTCTAATTTCCTTCACCATTGCTTTACTTAGTTTCACAAGAAGTATAGTTACTCGAGCAAGTAGCAAGCAGTTAAAAAGTTAAAGAGTTTCAGCTGTTCACAAAAATCACTCTGCAATTCAGCTCCCACATGTGCAAATGGCACAATATCACTAACTAGGTCCTGCAGACACCTGGACAACCTCTGACTTGAGCAACAGTTTAAGACAACTGAATGTGTGATAAAGTTTTGTCAAGGTAATGCAAAAATAGACAAAAGTCACTTGGTGTTGAAATAATCCTGTATGAAACAGCTATACATATATATATATATATACACACACACACACAAACATATAACTGGGAAAAAAAAAAAGAAAAAAAAAAGCTTTTTTCATTTCCTGCAAATACAGTTACTTGTATATAATATTAACAGTCATATAAATACTTGCAGATAATATGGTAGTGTCAGAACAGAACCAGAGATCTGTCTTCTCAAACTCTGGGGCTGTGTCCACCAATTACACAGTTTTAGCTTGATTCGTGTTTCCAGTAAAGCACCCAAGACAAGGTAGTAGAAAAACAAATTCAGAATTGTAGAGAATGAGAAACCAAAAGATTTAGGAATTCAAGAAGTCAAAACAAGAAACTGCTAGTGACTTTCTTTTCCATGCCACTTAGACTCCTATAGCCATCCCAAATGGATTAAAATGAGAAATCTTCTAAAATACATGCCAGGCCAACTTTGTCAATTTTGTCCATAAATTCAATAGTATAAATTCTTAAGTGGAATGATTTTTTTTATGTACCACCTTCTGGGAAAGACTGGTGAGTTTCTTCTGTAACAAGAGAAGTTCAGAAGTACAAAACAGAAATCTACCCATCACAGGCTCCACAGTCAGTCTGAAAACATGACTATTCATTCTCCAGGTTGAAGAGAAATTGAAAGCATCAGTCACAGTGAGCAAAAGTTTGATGCTGCAACCCTGTAGTGTGGATATTTATAAAGTTTGGTGACTCCTCCATGAGCTCAACAGATCTGTTCAGTTCTCTACAGAGTAATGTTTATCTTTTTTACTTCAGATAAAATTCCATGTACTTTGGAGTGCTCACAAGGACGCTAACCAAATAAATTGTAAAAACTGATCAGAGTATGTACTGAGGTATCCTCCCAAGGCTTTTTAGGATACCTTTGGCTGCAGTTCATTCTGCAGCGTGGTATATGTGAATGAATCGTTGGAGCCAGCACAACGTCCTAGTGTTTTTGAGCATAATGATTTACAGCAACAGTTTTGAATGCAACACTAGGTCCTAAATCCATTTGTTGTTTATAAAAAGAAGTGGATTTTGGTAAAGAGCAGGCAGAAGCCTGAAAGAGGTCATAGTTTCCGTAGGACTTCTTAAAAGTAATATTTCCAAAACAGGGAACAGATTATTTTCCATTAAATTTTTCAACTCTTAACTTTTTTATCTTCCCCTATCCATATTTCCAAGTCATAGTTGTTATCTGAGCCGCAGCCTAGCTGGTGATCCATTCAAGCAATACAATATTTCTACGCACATCTGCATTGGATGGTATAATAGTTTCTGTGATTTCAGTGAAAGGTTTGCCACAGATATCAGTAAAATGATTATGCCTCTGCTCACCCCTTCAAAACTAAAACCAAACTCACGAAAAAAAGAACTTCACATTTGTACAGTTATAAAAATAAACACCAAGATAAATCATGATATGCAAAACATACACATGATGTACTTGCCTTTGGGGGGGGGGGGGGAGGTAGAGGAGTCTGGGAGGACAGACAATTTTAAAACTAAGGTTACAATGGGGATTATATAGCCTTTATTCCATAATACAGTGAAGTGATCTATAAGAGCATTTTCAGAAGGGCAAAATGTAAACAAACGGACCTCTTAATGTTTGTTTGTTTTTACAATGGATTTGCCGCTACAATAACTTTATCAAATAGCAACAAAGAGCTGTTTGGCCCATTCTCACAACTTTCTCAGTGATAGCAGATACAGCTTTGGATATACATTTGGATGTTTGGATTATTTTTGTATAAACTTGGATATTTCTTGGGCCTACACTCTTCCAACATGACCCAGAATGTTTTAATAGTTTTTTCATCCATGTCGTCTGAATGGCTGCTCTATACAACAGAAAAACAGTCCAGAAGTTGTGAAGAGCTTTACTAGTTCCAAAAACATGTGAAATAGTGTTAAGATAACTCAAATTCTTCTTGTGCTAAATTCCCCTTCTAGTGAATCACCAGCATTGACTGGGCACTGAGGGACTAATTTGGTTCAAACTCTTAGTCCTAGAAGCTTTTTTATTATGTCAGCATTAAGAACAATTCTTTAAAACAATACTTGTCCATTTATAATATTTGCCAGTGAAAAACTTTAAAGAACAATGTGAATACCTTGTGAATTATAATTGATTCCCTATTACATATAGGAACTATATAACTTCAAGACAGAATAAACAGAATGAATTGGACAGGCTGGTGTCCAGTCACTGGGTGGTGTCTGTGGGCTCTATTTTAGGGCCAGTTCTCTTTAACATTTTCATAAATGACCCAGATGCAGGACTTAAAATGTATACAAAGAAAATTTGCAGGTGACACTAAATTAGGAGGAGCTGTTGACTCCCTCAGCGGGGGATAGGCCATCAGAGAGATCTTGACAAATCAGAGGGCTTGGCAATCACCAACCACATGAAGTTTAACGAGAGCAAGTCCTGCATTCTGCACTGGGCAACCCTGGCTATATTTACACACTGGGGGACAAGAGGCTGGAGAGCAGCACTGTCGAAAAGAATCTGGGGGTTCTAGTTGATGTCAAGCTGAACACGAGTTCACAGCGCACCCTGGCAGCCAAAAGGACCACCCATTACCATCAGCTGCATCAAGCACAGCACTGCTAGCCAGTCACGGGCAGCGATTGTCCCGTTCTGCTCTGCACTGGTGCAGCCTCACTGCAAGCACTGTGTGCAGTTTTGGGCACCACAACATAACAAGGACATAAAACTATTAGAAAGTGTCCAAAGTAGGGCTACAAAGATGGCGAAGGGTCTAGATGGGAAGACCTATGAGGAGTGGCCTTGGTTTGTTCAGCCCAGAACTGAAAAGTCTGAGGGGAGGCCTCATGGCAGCCTACAGCTTCCTCACGAGGGGAGCGGAGGGGAAGGCCCTGATCTCTGCTCTATGGGGACAGTGACAGGACCCAAACGAACGGCATGGAGCTGTGACAGAGGAGGGTCAGGCTGGGTGTTTGGGAAAGGTTCTTCATCAAGAAGGTGGTCGGGCACTGGGACAGGCTTCCCAGGGCAGTGATCAGAGCACCGAGCCTACTGGAGTTCAAGAAGCACTCAGACAGCGCTCTCAGACATAGGGTCTGATTTTTAGCTGTTCCTCTGTGGAGCCAGGAGTTAGACTCGATGATCTTTGTGGATCCCTTCCAATTCAGGATATTCTATAGTTCTATTCTGTGATAATTGATATGATTTAATGAGTGATAATGCGGAGAGCTCCATATGGGCAACTGGCCAGTTGAGTGACTTGCTGATAGTCATAACACTTATAAAAATAAATAACCAAAAATTGCAAAAAAGCTTCAAATTCATATCACACAACTCATTTTATTATACAAAGTGCATTAAACAGGGTCTTCTCTTTGGATCCTATCTAACAGAAGAGAATGAGGCGGGCTGGCAGTGATAGCATTTGCATCCCATGCTGCCACTATTGCTTGAATGTAATTAATTTTGGGTAGTACCCACAGTCCTGTAATCTGTTAGAAAGACTAGAAAACACTCATAAAATAAGGTTGCTTTGAAGAGTGAGAAGTTATTGAGAGGGTAAAAAAAAAAAAAAAATCCCAGCTATGAATTGCCCTGTATAAGCTGACCCTGGAATTACCAAGAGATCAGAACATAAATTCAATACTACGCATGTTCAAAATATCATGCATTGACATACTGCAACAGCTGAGCAAAGGAATAGGCAACTGATTTAGCCTGGCATCTATGAGGGGAACAAGAAAGATGCACATAAATTCAGATTAGATAAGAAGACTGAATGAGAAAAGGAGAAAACTAAACACTGAACACAGTCTACGTACAGTGGATATGAAGCTCCCTAGAATTAATATAGGAAAAGTAGATATGCTATTGCTTTGTTGGTTTCTTTTTTATACAGTTTTAACATAGAAGAAAATGACTACAATCAACCACTGCAAACTGCAAAGTCTGAGTTTTTCTATAATCCATCACTGACTTGCAGAGAAAACATTGTTTTGGCAGTTTCACTTTCAACTTCTTAGTTTAATGTTATAGAAGTGTGAAAGCTAGAAGTTGGTTTTTTTGGAACATGCTTCTGGAGTATTCCCCTGTCTTCTCACGATTACTTGGCGATTATAGAAAACAATTCATTCTACATCCCGACTGAAGTTTAAAAACAAACAAACCAAAAAACAACATGACTTTGGAAAGCTAATTTGAAGAATTTGTCCTGTTTGACATGCATTTTAAACATGATCACAATTAAAACACCCCATTACACAGCAAGGCTTTTTCATTTTCACCCTCGGCCAACCATAATGAGCCACACTGGTCTCCATCATGGTCCTCTGTGCACCATCATGCTCACCAGCCTATTTCAGCCATATAATAGTCAAGTAAGAACATGTGCAGTCAATAACACTTAAGAATAATAGGCCAGGTTCATCACTGGAGTCTGTAGGAGGGCATTTGGCCCATTAGCTCAGATACATAGGAAGCTTTGTTATGAAAGAATCACTTTGCAAAATCCCGATCTCTTGGCTAACACTCATTAACATTGGATGGAAATCATAAAAAGAAAATATTCCCTTATTACAATGGAGTAGACATTGTTGCTGAAAAACCCAGCCTCTCTGCATCTGTGTGTTGAAAATCACATGCCACCTACTGTAAAAGCCCTGAGCAAATTGCTGCCACCCCGTGCATTACAATTTCTGTATAAGAAAAATGGAGATTATAATTTTTAAGATGGATGCATTGTGAGAACTGTAGCTGGCAAAGATCTCAAAGTCTTTAAATTTTAGAGCAGTTTACATTAAGCATCGGCTCTTCCATTACCACCTTGATTCTTACTTCATTTAGCGGCTACTCCAGCAATCTATCCCTGTTCAGAAAAGCATTTTTGCATATACCTAATAATAAATGCATTTAAGCAAATTCTTGAAGATAAACATGTCTTTAAATGCTTTACTCAACAGTGAAGAAATTTTGCTCTGTCAAAAATAACCAACTGGATTGGAAACTTCCTCTTAAAGTATTTTCAAATGTTGACAATAAAATTATAATGTGCACATTACGTTCATTTTTTTACTGTATATTATTCTAACAAGACTTGTGAAAACACTATTCATGAGTGAAAAAAGATTTCTTTTTTCCTTAATTAAAAGTGGTAGAAATGCATTCTTCTTGTGATGCAAAACACCCTTCCTCCATTTAAAAAAAGCAACAACAAAAAAAACCTTTTCATTATGATTTTTTAGTTGAAGAGTTTTTATTTATTTTTTCATAGCAAAAAATAACTAAATACTGCTAATTCAGTATTTAAACAAACTTGTAACTACTAGAATGTCAGCAATATGGTAAATGATTACTCTGTTTGTTTCAGAAATAGGGTAAGGCACCATGTTTAATTTTCAATTTTCTGTAGCAGATTACTGTAATGATATGAAATACATTCCTTCAGTCAGAAGGCTGTCTGAGGACAAACTGATCCTCACCTAATTTAGAGGACAAACTAATCCTCAGCTAATTCAGAGCAGCACAACATTTAAAGCTTCCTATGAGAATTGATTTACATGACATAAATCCTTTGAGATAATGGTGTAGCCAATTTTCAGCAGTTTTTTTGTCTTTTTTTTAAAAAAGAAAAAATCCTATGATTTTTGCAAATCAGAACGTGGCTTGCTTTTACCTGGTATAAAATTTACACACTCTCACATTTCTTCACTTCCGATTTCTAGAAAGACAAAACCTGCCAGTCTTTCAAAAGTATTGAGAACTGCAAAGTTACCTACTCTCAAAATATATCTCCATTTAATAACAGTATATTGGACTTTCTAATCCGAGAGGCCCAGGCCAGTTCAACATCTACTTATGGATAAAACAATCACAAAGTCTAGTTAGTCCTCATCATTTTGCAAATCATTTTTTTCTATTCCTTTAAAAAAAAGATGTCTTCTCCGTAGCAATGTTTCTAATTTAAAAAAGAAAAAAGGGTTCACAAGGACTAAACTTTTTGCTTTTCTACTACACACACACACACACACACACTGGCTATGACATAAAACTAGCATAGCTTCATTTAAATCACTTTACACCAGTATAATGTCACTTAACATTTTCAGAGCATAATTATCATTATTGAAAATCCCACTCTACTGAAATAAAACAGAGTGATGAAGTGGTGGAACACCCCTAGTGTAGTTAGTCCTTGTAAATACCAGCCTCTGGATTTAGGGAATTACAGAAAAGGTGCTGTACCCTGTGTTTTCTCTTTGACTCGGGAATGCTGCATTAACATGAACCCTATTTGGCAATATTCAGTTTGATTGATAGCATTTATGATGTACTTAATGCCATTGCATAAATACAAAACTGTACTGCTATTTTTCACCAAGACATTTTCAGAAAAGAACGAACCTCCTGCTTGACTTCACAGGCAATGTGATCTAAAAGCAGAAAGGAAGCATGAAAGAGTAAAACAATGTAGTTTTACTCTAATGGTTGTTTCTGCTATAAATCATACATAAACCTTTTGCAAGCTCATACAGTTTTTATTGCTCTCAAAAGAAAAAAAATAGTCAGTTATACACAATATTTGCTCTACTAAAACAGACAAGGGACGGAGCAGACTGCTTCCTTTCCTTTAGCAATGCACTTGGTCACCTTGTAAATCTCAGCTCAGGAAGAAAATGGTCCTGACCTGTGCATGCAACCATTTTACATGGTGCTACTTGAGATGAAGGACTTTCCTTTGCTCATAACAAATTGCATAAGCTATAGAATCATCTAGGTTGGAAAAGACGTTCCAAATCTTCAATTCCAGCCATCAGCCTAACCTACGTGAGTGAGCTTAGTGCTGTCCAGCTTTTAAAAGCCTTGTAATCCTCCTTGGCTCTTTGGATTTCAGTGGTGATTATGTGCTACTTACAGTAATATTCAGCCTTTTTTCCTCTGTAATTCCTGGAGCTCAGTTGAACTTTGGGGTGCCCCAGCCCCATGCTTGAACCGTTGTAGGATGACAGCCAAGAGGAGGCCTGTAGAGATGGCCTTCCTGGAGAGAAGGAAAGACCACAAGCTCTGAGGCCTGGAGACTGAGGTGGCAAGGGTGGATCAGCACATTCCCACATGCTGCACAGAACAACCAACAGTACCTAAAAATGTGTTTTAAAGGTTGTCCTCTGCTGTCAACTCTTCATTTAAATTGCTAGTGCTCTGAGGTCAGTTTGTTTGCATAACATTTAGGTGCTTTATTATTTGCTGATGTGACAAGGAAAATGGGACTTGATTTTTCCAGAACCCGTTGCAGCCACCAGCACATCAACTGAGGTCTAAGCTCTTTTCTGCCAGACATGGACATTGCAGTGCATGGCTAACCAGGGAGCTTGGTTACCTGGCTGGAAGAAGTGGGCAGAAATTACTCTGCCTGCTGCTCCACGGGTGTCTGACCTTCTTACTTCTGTTTCTCCCTCTTGTCTAGTATGCATCAGCTACCTTCTTGCTTGATGTTCTGAATTATAAGCTTAAAGGCAAACAAGATACTGTAAATTTGCTTATCAACCATATTTGTGTGATTTCAAAATCTGTTCTCCAAGTTCAACACTCAGTTATCCTTTAAGGGAATATTATTTCTAATTGTGAATCGAACTACATCATGATCACAGCAGAAGAGTGGTACTTCACTAAGAATCTCCTGAATATTTAACGGTAAGAGCCATGCCATTACCAGTAAGAAGTCACAAGCTGCCCTGAGAAGAAACAGGACTGAGACCATTACAACCATGCTGTTGAGCAGCTTTTGCAGGTGAACGATTCACAGCCACATATGCATGAAACAATGCATTTTGTAAGTTAGAATTTTCTACACTTTATACCTATCATGAATATTCTTAATTGGTTTCAAATTAAGACAGTCTGGCTACGTTCATATCATTATTGACTGTGTTTCATGGAAACATCTATGCAATCAACTTTTTGTAAACCAATGTTCATGAAAAATCATTTAAAATTCAAATGTACAAATATTGTTTAAAAACAATGGAAAATGCGGCGATGCAAATATTTGAACAAAGAATTCCTCTGATTTTCTCCAATCAAGAAGCAGGAATTTTGTGTAACATATGTGGCCAAATGCATTGAAATAATAGCTCAAATTTTGAATATTCATGGATAGTCATAATGTGAATAATCCTCTTGTTGGAAAAAAAAAAAAAAAAAAAGAGAGAGAGAGAATCTGCTTCAGAGCAGTTCCGTAAATTAAAGGAGCAAGAAAATTCACCAGGGAGAAATTATCTGCCCTGCTGTAACTACCACACTGTCAGAACTTCCAGAATTAGTTTCCTATACTGTAATGCTATTCTGATTTGGCATTTGCAATATAATTTAACAAGTAACTTACGTTTTCCTTACATTAGTTCGCAATCAAGTAAAGTTTCCCTCTTTTCCTTTCCCCTCCCTAAGAATCCCTACCTTAATTAAAATTTACTTACGTTGTCTTTATAGTATAAGGATACCTATATATAAGTATATAAAAGTATACATTCATAATAGAAGTATCCTAAATAAACAGTGTCTTTTTAACAGCTCTCCACCCTTTGAACATTATAGGGAATTGCCTAAAACTGAGCTCATATTCAAAGGGATTCAGTTCTTCATTACAAAACTATTAGCAAGAACTTAAAAATACTTCTTTGGTATTTTCATGGCTTTCCTTTATGACAGTCTTTTCAGTATGCATCCTTCAGATTCAACTCTTGTATCTCTACGGTAGATCAGCCCAAATTTGTCAAAAGTTCACATGTGATTGAAGAAAATTAAGATGCAGTTATGAGAAGACATTGTCTTCCCATTTAAAGTCAAAACTGAGCAGTATTCAAGTTACCTACTCTAGACAGACAATTATACAAAATATATATATATATACTCTTGAACTAGATCAAATAGTCTGTGTGCTCACAGAGTGATGGAAGCATATACCTGAAATGAGCTAAGAAGACTGGAACTGAAGGGCATTTAAAAAGAACCATCCTCATTTAACAAAAACAACACAGCAGAACCTGAAAGGATCTAGGAACTATATAAAGCATACATTTATAAAATGGCTTTCTTAGGGAGTGCATCTGTTTGACTAGTGAGTGGGCCACGGACGACAGAATGAAGTCTCTTAAGAATCACCATTTGTAGAGACAAACATAGATATAAGGTCTCTCTGAACTAGAGGTTCTGACTTCAACAGTCTCGGAAAAGACCATTCTCTGAAAGTATGTTATTTTGCCTGATCACTTATTTAACCTAAACAATAGGTATGTTCCTTAATTTTATGAGTTGTAAATTAGAAATATTTTCTTTGTTTAGATTATGTTCTTTGACTCTTTTCTTAATCATTGTTATGTAAGGGGTTTAACTGTCTTACATATCCTTAAAATCATCAGCTGAAATCTGTAATAGAGGTAGTGAAGACAGGACATCCTCTGGCTCTTTCCATCAAATATGCAGGCGACTAACTGTAGACAATGAAAAAGAGCTCTGATGCAGATGTGGGACAAACTTATCTCCATCCCTGAAGGTTTACAATCTATTGTCACAATAGATGACAAAATAGAAGAAACCTGACAAGAGGAGGCAGAAGCAAAAATTCTTTTCCAGGTTCTCTTCTAAGATTTTCCTTCTCACCGCTTGCATCTTTGCTCTCCTGGGTTATTTTAAGATTCTTGTCTTCTCGAATTTTCTGCCAAGTGTGATGCACACCTGTGCAGCAAGAGAATAAGATAATGACAGGAGTGCACTCACTGTTAGAGGGTCTGCCTCAATTTGCAAAATCCAAGACATTCATACACTAGGAAGACACGACACTGAGCTCACTGTGACAAACTCAGAGTACCTAAAGTCATGCTGCACTCATTGTTGCCTAGCTATTCAACTTCTGTACCATTTCCCTGCTTGAATTCATGCCCAAGCAAATCTTTCTGTATCAATAGGGACCTAAATCAACCATGTATTGCTCCATGAAAGCCTCTGAAGTTTCTTGCTTGCACTCTTCTAAGAGTCTAAAGACAGATTTTAAAGAAACTTTGCAGTTAAACATCATGCTATAAACACCCAATGGGAGCCAGAAATGCTCCCCATTGGATTTTCAGAAAGATTTTCATTTTGTTATTTGCTGTACTCACCCAAATAAAATACAACAATGTTCAGAAAAGTAAAAAATCCCGTGGCTCATTTTAGCCAATTTAATCTGTCTTAATAAACTGAGCAGCATGAAGTGATCATCTACTTTTAACTTGTATGTCAATAAGGTAGACACCTTTTGAACCCACACCCCAGCGTAACCCTGAATTTTGCAGCAATCTGTCATGAGCTTTCCCAGGAAGAGGATTCTCAGTCTACTCCTCTGAGGCAATCAAAGTAGAATTGTTGTCTTCAAGTGTTGTCTACCTTTGAATCAAATTTTCCATATATTCTTAAGCAATGGGTTATTTTTCAGTGATACTTTAAAGCCAATGTAGATCTGTATGGAATATTTTGTTTCTGTGCTGCTTATAAGGTTTTATATTTGATAGAAGTTAGTAACAGAGAATTATATTAAAACCAAATGTTGTAGAATCTAAATATTTCCCAAAGAGTATCCCTTGTTTCTGTTACACAAAATTTGATGCACAGAACATCAAGTCATTTATCAAATCAAACTGAACTGTATTTCTTTATAAAGTTTTACAAATTTGTCAAAGTCAGAAACAGTAATGTCAAGTTCTACAATTAAACTTGGGTTAGAAAGCTGGGATACACATTACTATTAAAATAGATGCTAAATTCCTGTTATCTCTCTGTATAACTTATAATCTTACCTAAGCTTCATCAACATTGTCTAGACAGTAAATTGTACTGGAAAGGGAAATATTATTCAATGGTTTTATTGTTAGAAGGCTCAGAATAACCCCCCCCCCTTTTTTTTTTTAAGGAATAGCTGCATTTACTGTTAAATATTCAATAAATTTCCTTTTTTTCTTTAAAAAAATCACAGTTGAAAAGGTTAGGTTTTTTTCCCCCTCTGACAGTAAAATTATTACTTGCTCTCATGAAGAAATCATTAAAGCAGGCAACAAGAATGTTCTAATTCTTATGTCCCCATTTCCCAAAATATCAAAATGATGTTATGTGCCTTGTTGTCCCAGATTGTCTGTCAGTAGATTGCAGGTCATAACAGATCACTTTATGGTAACCCAGAAATAAGGAGCTCTGCTCTACCCTAAATTATAACCAAGTTCCTGATATCAGCAGGGTCGTACTGTGGCAGAACGCAGAGTTTGGGATGGATTAGCTCTGCAAGAAAATATGTAAAACATTTGCAGCACCTTTGATATCGGGAAAGCCCCAAGAGCACTAAGTGTCAGCCCTCAGCTCTGAAGACAAGGTGGATTTATGTGAGCTGGCACAGAAGTCTCCAGACTGGTTGAAGCAGATTGGCTCACCTGGGGGGCTGACAGCAGCCAGCGCCCGGTGTACAAGTGCATCATGACACAGGTAGCAGATTATCTATCTGTACACAACCATCTCCTGACACAACACCACAGCCTCCAACAACCCGCAGGTACATACGTATATCATACCATATAGATATAACCTTTCTCAATGCCTCTGCTCCCTCACAACTGGAATGCTTTCCTTTTACAGGCTGCCAGCAGCCACGCAGCCAGCTGTGGGAGCTTTCCCTTCAGACAGATTCTTGTACATCACCATGAAATGTAAGATGTCACATTGCATGTTCAGAATGATTAAGAGATTTCATCATGTTCTCAGATAATAATAAAACCTCTGTGCTTCTTAGAAAACAAATTTGCCATCCATCTAACAAGCGACAGCTAGTACAGATACCCGAGTATACCTGTGACAGCTGCTAAATAGAAACAAGGAGTTGTTTGACTGGTCTTCGCCTGTGCTTCATTGCAGCAGCAGACATCCAGTTCATAACAAAACTGCCACTGGTATCAGGTGCCTAGGCAGTGTGGAAGTGGTGTTTTTACCCATGAATCATTCTCCAGAAGATATGCAACTAGAGGTGTCAATGATTATGAATGACCCTACGTTCATCTGTGTATACCATCCAATCTAAAACAGACAAGAATAGGCTTTATGCTGTTTGTTTAGATTCCTGGAATATTTTACAACGTTCAGGTAATTAGGACTCTCCTCCTTCATACCCTCCGTGAGAACAGCTGTGTGTGGCTGAGGGTTGCTGCATCGCTCCATGAAGCTCCAGAAGTAGAAACGGGGCAGCTTAGAAGCTGCCACCCACCTCCAGGCAGGAGCCAAGGAAAGGCAGGGCATCTGGCCAACAGGGAAGCCTGCTCAGCGAATCACAACTTCCTCACGCAAATGTTGGCTTTGGAAGGATGTGAAGCCTGGTGACCAAGAATGAGATTTCTGAGAGCAAATATGACTGAGACTTCAGTTTGAAGTTTTCCCCAGGCATAGAATCAACACCAGTAGGATAAAGTCACAGGCTTTGAGGGGAGAGCATAATGCAGTTATTAGCTACAACACCTTGAAAAAATCTGCTACAAATGCCTACCTCTGCTGCCTTTGTGACACCCACAAAACCTGAGAATTTACATGCTTTTAGGCTTCTAAAAGGAACAAGAATTAAGGCAAAAAGAAAATTTGTCTTATACAGCTTAAATATCTTTATTGTCCTGGACTGTGTGT
The DNA here is from genome assembly GCF_964034855.1 of Anser brachyrhynchus. NCBI lineage: Eukaryota > Metazoa > Chordata > Aves > Anseriformes > Anatidae > Anser > Anser brachyrhynchus. The sequence goes on along the minus strand of NC_137699.1, from coordinate 17,654,898 downwards.
GCCAGCAGGATCCCTGCACTACCTCTTCTTACCAGAAAACAAACATATAAACAAGGATCAATGCACAGTCACTTTTTAGAGCAGACTAAGTAATTCTAGAGGACTTTTCAACCCAATCACTAACAGTGTTTTTAACGATTTCAGAGGGTCCAGCTGATTATCCCTAGCTGGGGCTCTAACTCCTGCTGTCACTTCTCTTCAGTGCTATTCCAAGTGAGATGTTCCTTCATCCAACTACACGGCCTAAGTGCTGGCATGTGGCTCCAGAGACCCCTTTTCCATCTGCTCAAAGCATTTTTACACTCTTGGGCTGGAGTGTAGTTGTTCTACTCTCATTTCCTCAAATACTTGTTTGAATGCTTAACATTACTCCTGCAAGGTCGCTTGCTGATTTCAATGTTATTTATTTTGCAGACATTTTGCTTATCCGCATGCTTTTGTTCCCTATTTATGTAACGGGAACAACACTTTTCACACCCTGGAAGTATTTGAAAACAAATTCGCACACAATGGTGAGCTACTCAAGCACCACTATGATGATAGGAATACTGCAGCTAGCTTGATTCTCCATTATTATTAATGTGCCAGATGAGCAGCTTATCAGAGATGATCTCATACAGTCAAAAGAATGGAAATTAGATACCACAGGTGGCTTTAAGCCAAAACATGAACATAACGCACAGGATTGCGCCCTTTTTTTAAATTGCCTCTTTATGGCTGTGATAGACAACAGGAAGAGGATGCAAATGGGTTTAAATGTCTGCTTTTAAACCCATTGTTGCTTAGATCTGGTTGAAATGACTCGGTATTTTAAATAGCGTTCACATATTAAGTGGCAGGTGTGAGTTTCTGCTTCTTATTAGGAAAAAAAAACAGCTGCTTTCTGTGAATTTAGCTTTGGGAGCCAGAGCGCTCCAATTTCAATCTGCATTCTGGGACAGGTAGCACAGACCAATTAATCACTAAGGCTCTCAAATGGTCTCACCTTCTTTTGTCTTTGAACAGCACGATACAAAATAAAAATGGGTCATCAATGCATAAAGCAAAAGGCTATGATATCATGTTATTGAAAAGAGATTATACATGCAGCACCGGTGCGAGATACAAAGAAAAACAATTCTTTATCACTACTAGAGCACGTAGTCTGACAGGGGAGCATGTGTTTGTTTGTTTTTACAGGTACTGCAAAAATCCTTTCTATAGCAAGGATACTGATAGCTTTCAGCTCTGTAGCTCCCAGGTGAAACGAAAGATCTGGAACACGAAGCTCAGGAACAGGTGAACTCATAGTTCACAGAAGATGCCCACTGTTAATTGAAGCCATGAGAAATAAGGTGCTGTTGGCAATACAGGTGTGTGCCAAATGCCTGGGACATGACATGTGCCAGGAGCAACAGGCCGGCAAAGAGAAGCATGTTTAGGTAGAAAAAATGATCTGTAGAAATTGGTCATAAAAACAGGGAGAAATGGAAGAAAGTTGTTGTAATAGGTTATAAAGCCTCATATCAAATGTATCCTTCACTTTGTTGTTCATAAAGAGAGTAAAGAGGGACAGTACTACACAAAACAAAGGGGGAGGAGAGGAAAGTTGACAGTTCAAGTCCCTGGCTAGACAGAAATCAGCCAAGTGATACTGTTGAGCTTTAACAGCAACAACAGATTCCTTGGGATCAACAGAATATGCAGAAGCTGTGCAAAGCAGGACAAAGTCAGTATTATATTAGTTAAAAATATCTAGAATAAAAATCATTACTACTAGGCTCTACAAGCATGATTTGAATAATGAGAATAGCAGAAAATAGTTGGCATGGAACATTTAGCAAAGTATACCTAAATTGCAGATAGTCAGTCTGCATTTACCCGCAGAGAGCTTGCCTAACGCATCTCGTACTGCCTCATTGAAGAAGCAACAATAACAGAAAAGATTTTACAGGGAGAGAATCTGCGGGTATAATTATACAGGCCTGCAGGAAACATTTTTGTCAGAATAATGAGCTGGAAGTTAAACATGAAAAAGGGAGCCACCACAACAATCGAACCTCAGTCAAAGCAATGCTATAGAGGAAGAGAAATTCTAAAGAAGAGAAATAAATTAGAAGAGATCTTACATTGCTGGACAACAAGGTAGAGCAGGATCTCAATACATAGTCTCAATTTAAATACCTCAAAAAATTCATTGTGTCCATAGGTTAATTGCTCTGATGATTAATTACTTTCAGTTAATATTAAACTACTCTGACTTGGTCTGCCTTCAGTTTTCAAACTCTGCTTTTTGTCACACCTTTGTTAGATTTCACAGCTCTTTGCAATAAAATCCTTCCAATCCTCTCCCTGGAGGCTCTACAAGTTTACCCTAAGCTATGTTGTCTTGAGATGAATTGGATTTTTTAGTTTCTCATTATCATCATGATTTTGAGACTCCAGACCATTCTTGGGATCTTTTTTCCATCTTTTCCTAATTTCTAAGAAGCATGGACACCATGTGTCCACATGAACTGGACACGGTTTTCTAGTTAATGCCTGAACAGCACAGTGTCTAATCTTCAAATAAAAATAAAAAATAAAAACAATTGCAGGCAGCACTTTCTCTTGATATGGACCAGAAAGTCATGTTCGATTTCCTGAAAAAGACTCTATAGTCTGGCTTCTGGTGGAATTAACCCTTATTCAGTTATTCATGATTTTTACATTTAATAAGATGAGAATCTGGGCCAACTACACAGTTCTGGTTAGAGGAAGAAAAAAAAAAGTGGACAACAAAGTTCAAAAGAGGATAACTGAGATAATAAGCCTTAATGACCCTAAATGATAACTGAAAGAAGGTTAAATGTGCTATGGAAAAGACAAGATTTACAAAAGACCTCACTGATGCATAAAACATCTTAAGGGAATAGAAAGAGTAAGTTTTAGTAGACTAGCAATTTAATAGAGGGATATGCAAGCACAATTAATTAATTAGTTAATGCCTGTATTAATGAAGATGAAAAGCTCTATATAAAAGCTTTGTGCTGTATTACAGGAAAAAAGAAAAGCAGCAGACAAATGTATACCTTTTAACACAGAAGTTTAACAAAATGATCTGGGGGGACTAGTAGGCTGTGCTAGCATCTGAGCTGCAACAATGCAGGTGTGGCAGTGGAGGAGAGAAGGGACAGAGGTGCTTCAGCTAGCAAGACCTCTGCACAGAGGCAGGTGAGACCACACAGACTGGTAGGTGTGTGGAAGAGGTGAACTTAAAACTATTTTCAAGTTAACTCACCTCTGAGTGTCTCATTACAGAAGGGAGTTATGTTCTCACTGGTTATAAGGAAATATTCCATATTCCACCTCCATAGCAGGAAAAAAAAAAAAAAAAAAAAAACACTGTGAGGATAGCTAAGAACTGAAACAGGTTGCCCACAGAGGTTGTGAAATCTCCACCCTTGGAGGTTTTTTGCACCTGGTTAGACAAAGCCCTAAACAAGCTGGTGGGAATTTAGGCTTGACCCTGGCTCTGAGTAGCAGGTTGGACTGGAGCGCTCCCACAGTCCTGTCCAACATGAACAAATCTGCAATGCTCTGATGTAAAGGAACTGTTTTTTTTGTTTGTTTGTTTTTAACACAAATATTAGAGAAGCTACAATTATAAATACAAATAAAAGATAAGCTGTGATTCCTAATGTACAGACAAGGAAAATATTAGCATACTTTACCAAAATATGAGATGTATACCAAAACATGAGGCATACATATACCGAAAAACACACACACACACACACACACATATATATACACCAAAACACATGCAACAAATAACTTTGGATATTTTTGCCTTTAGGGACCCACACCTTGCAGTCTCTGAGGTTTACTGGACCTTGATAACTGGCCTACAGCTTATTAAAGCAGAGGTATTTTTCGAGCAAAAGAGTGATTTATATCAAAGAGAAGCTATAGATTTCCTCATAAAGCCTTTGTTTGATTTGAAGAAGTGAATATTGTTTTTAAATGAATATCAGTTTAGAAGAAATATTTACAGCTGTATCTTTTCTTTCTCCTTTGTGAAATAAACAACTGGAAATGGGTAGTTTCCTCTCAGTGACTGAAATTCAGCATATTGATTATAAAAAAATATTTTCGCTAACTAACTTCCTTGATTATTGACTAAAATTCATTAGATATTCTTTTAGTTATAGTGCCACAATGACTACAACTTGCTGCATTTATCCCTTTTGAGACAAACCCAAACTGCTAGCCACTTACATTTATAGCAGAATTATTTGTTTGTTTCAGGTTATTTGTTATGTGTTTATTGATTCCACAGCTTCACGGGAAAGAAAAGAATATTAGATACTGTATCCTATAAGGGCTTTTAACAAACTTTTCTAAAGGTATAAATTTGAGTTCATGGTGCTTAGTATCCTCCAGATAGTAAGAACGCTTCAGTTATTTAGTTTTACTTTCAAGGTGAGAAAAACAAACAAACAAACAACAACAAACATGAAAAAGTATCAGAAATGTAAAGTATCATGTGTTGGATAAATAATTGTTGCTATTTATTGAAATTACTGATGAACAAATACAAGAGTACCCAATTCTTAACTGTCAGCAAATAAAACCTTGTAAAAATACCGCCCAAGATGCTCCAATATTTTTATCAGAAAAATGTTCTTTATTCGCTGTTTGTTTAAAACAAAATATTAGCTGAGGCTTCAATTAAATACAGACAAAAATACTTTGAGGAACAACAATGGGGAATGTAAAAAGGCAAATAGCTTGGCACAGGCCATGAGTAGTTTGTTTAATGCAAACTGAAAACATGGGTATAGAGTAGCTTAACTTTTTATACAGTCCAAGGTTATTTTTAACTGAAAAGCTATCTTCTCATTGCTGTTTACCTGCTATTTGATTTTCTTTCCTTATGTCAAACACATCTCTTATTTTTAGTACAAGTTATCCTTCCTGCAACATTTTGCCTACCAAGATTTTGTATATAAAGTTGCAGAATATCTCTATATACTGTATAGGTTTCATTTCCAGTGAATGAAATTCCTCAGTACCTTCAAAGGCAAAAACGAGGTGTGTCTTTGACATAGATCACTATGAACAACACACACAAGTCATTTCCTACAATATGGAGATGCCTCAGCAAGACGTATGTTTGGTTTATACATCATACACAAATAGAGCTTGGAAACTAGCCTAGGAAAAGACCAATGTGAGGTTCGCACTATTGCTCTTAGCCACAGTCCTAGAGGACGATCTGTGTTGGTAGCTTCTTAGTAGCAGCTTATCTTAGCCACAGGAGAAAACTTCCCTAGCTCAGAATGCCACTGCCACAGCACTGCACAAGACTGACAAAAATATAGGGCCCGAACAGCTTAGTCTCCACCCACCCTTCCTGCCCCAGCTAACAGGTGGTTGTTTAAACACCTCGACCTGGCAGGAACAGGTTTTGATCTAAATACAAAACTTCTGCCTGTAGGATCACCAATGTAGTATATTCAATTCTCTTAAAAATCTTTCAAAGGGAACAAATAGAAGATACAAAGTACTTTATATTGCAGTGTGGTTTCCAGCACTAGGAAATGTCACTTTAGTGGTCACTACCAGTGTGGTTTGAAATGTTTCATTTAAGCTCATATTGAACTCAGATTGCTGAAGGTCCCTCCCGCCCTCCCTCCTACAGGCAAATTCAGCTTCCTGAATTCCCGTCTTTGTGGGTCTGTGCTGCTAGACAAGTCCCCACCTAATTACCAAGACAGAAAAGGATTTTTCACCCCAGCTACCATTGTTGTAACAGCTGATAATACCATTTTTCTATCATCTTCTAAGGAAGGGTTATGTCAGTGGGAGATCAGACACTCTCCTCTGAAAGGAGCACAGTTCAGCCACTCACTGCTATACAAATCAGCAGCCTTTCTCTTGCTAAACATCCGAAATCTTAGCATTATATTACTTCCCATTTTGAAGCTATATACATATTGCCAAAGAAGAAGGCTCCCGGAACATATTCCATATTCCCTTTCACTCTCTGCCACCGCAGTGTGCTCAGAAGTGCCTTCCCTGAAGACTTCATTCTGACCAGAAATACTTAATGGTGACAGCAAGACAGCACAGGCCATGCAGATATTTCTGTGTTTCCCTGAATCCTCTTGTCTGACTAAACAGGTTCCCTTTAGGTTGCAATCAAGGCCACCCCTTCCCATCACAGTGGCAAAAATGTCTGTATGTATAGGCAGCCAATAATTGTTATCTCACGGTTTCAGGCAGTAGCAGCTGTATGTGTGGTGGACTCGTACCCTTCCTCAGCTCAGCAGGATTGGATCCAGTCCTCTGCTCTGTCATGCAAAGGTCCTTGTCATGGAGAAGAGCTATAGTCAAATGAAACAGATTCAAAGAGATCACCTTGTAAATTTTGCACAGCAAACTGAGTTGCAACATATCTCAACTGTATGCATCATCCATATGTAGGCCACCAATTTTACACCTGGGATCTTTTTCTTACCAATATGACAAAAACAACACAATCACCCTTTAACTGATTATTCTGATATGTAGTCATTAGATGGAAATTGCGTCCAACCTGCTCTGTCTTTGGCAAGATAAAAGATCAGAGAGCCAGAACCACATTCCTCTCTACTTTATTCTCTTAAGAAGAGACTGTACTGAAAGCCTTTCTCAAGGCAAAGTGATCACCCATTCCTCTCCCTTCATCCACAAAGCCTGTAATTCCACCACAAAATTCAATCAGGTTGGTCAAGAATGATTTGCTCTTGGTAGATCCATGCTGGATGTTGACAAGCAAATTTTTGTTCTTCATGTGCCAGCAAATGGTTTTTGTGAGAAACTGCTCCACAATCTTCCTAAGGACCGAGGTGAGGCTGACTGGCCTATAGTTCCCTTCCTGTCCTGAAGACGATACACTTCCTTTTTCCTGTCATATTAATCAATTCCCATGAATATTAATTATAAAATATTATAAAATCCCCAGATAAAGGTATTCAAAGCACCTGGTCCCAGACTATAGACAGAGGTGTTACTGAATTGTGAACAAAGCCAACTCCCCCCTTCTTCTCCCTCTGCATTGCTCAGCTTGCGTCAGCCTCCACAGCTGCCAAGTCTCTCCAAAAGACAATTCAACTCACCAACCCAACTGAAAGCTAATCAGTCAAAACAAAATAAAGAAAACAGGGGAAAAGAGTCAGATAAGGAAAGCTGTTAGGGCCATTTGCAGTACGTACAAATGTAAGGAGGTGATGTATGTGTGTTTTAAACTGCCTTTTATTTTTTTATCACAGCTGTTTCACAGAGTCTATAGCAGACCGCCATGAGGAGCTTTAAAAAGTTTGATGTTTTGTAAAAGAACTTTGATGTTGCCTATCAGATCTTTTCCTAAATTGATCCCTACTCTTCTCAAACTCCCTTTTCAGCCTTGATACTTCCTTTCACTTGCCCAGTATCGTTGGTGGTTGTCTAGGCAACACATCTTGTGTTCTCCCTAGCATCACAGCACCGCTAATGAAAGAAAGCCTTTCGCATCTCTGGGTCGCATCATGTTAATTCAGCGCTCTGTGTGAGATCCAAGCAACTGATTTAGTGTGCAACTTGCGATGCAAAATGCTCTTTACAAGCCTACCAAAGTGACAGAGCTACCATAAGAAAGTGTTCTTCAGAAGCCCTTCCAGTGGTTAGCTGCACAGGGAACTGCACATATGCAGAGAATCGCCTCTTCTCATACTTACTGAGGTCAACAACAAAATACTCAGCAACTGGGAGTTGGAATAGGCCCAGAGTAGTAGTGGTATTTTCTCAAGACAAACTCCATAGATCCCCTTCAGGCTGCTATGTATGGTAAACCTATAAAGAAAGCAGAAGAGGACTGTTGAGCAGAAGAGGACTATATATATATATATATAAACCCTCAGCAGTTATTTAATGCTTTTCCACCCTGAAAGTATGGTTCTAGCTAATTCATCCATCTTCTCCACCTTTAAGCAGAAGAGAAGGCAGATTCACCCAATGACACAGGGAAGACTGTCGGTCCAAACCTTTAAAAATCATTGGAGTTCCTAAAAATATGGGATTTTCATTACTGTCTTTTGGATTCTGCACTGATTGCTATGTAATCTTAGTATCAATGAGTTGTGACTGCAAATGTCTCGTGATCCCTTATTGTGGTATGGGATATAGGAAACTGCAGCAAGGAAAAAGAGACACAGGCTGACCTCTAGAAAGGTTGTGTTGTGTGGACTGAAAGGGGAAACTTACCCATTAACTGTGTAAAAGCTACAGAGATAGGGATGGCTCTTTCAAAATCACTTTGAAAAAAGCAGCAGATACCTGAAAAATGTGGCAACAAAGAGCAGGACTGGAGTGCAAATAACGTTCTCCTTGATTGTTTAATCATACACCACACTTCTGGTCCTTTGCTCCAGGGAAAGCAAGACTGCAATAACATAACAATAAAAAAAAGCCATAATCCTGATGATTTATAGTCTCAAACTGAAATGTGTAAATGATCTGTTCTCCTCAGAATATGAAAGCTATTTGCCATTCGAACCCAGATCTGAATTTTGCAAAGGGTCTCTCATTAATTGAAGGTCAGATCAATATCACTACTTGTAGGATGCTTGGAATACATGTCAGAAGACATTTCCATATTAAAATTGAACAAGGCATTACACCAACAATTCATTCTCGCCCCAGGTTAACCTTAAACAGCAAAGAAATATTTCACTTGTTAATCTAATTCTCCTCCATATTAGGTTGTCATGTTGTTGGCCATGGCTTTTGCAAATTTAATTCATGTCAAAGCCTGCAATTTTCTTTGCTTGCTGTTGCTACATTAGACTTCTTGTCTTCTTTCTCTCAGGAATGCTGTTTTCTGAAATCCACAGTTAAAGAGTGATATGTAATTTCAGTGGTTGTCATCCTTAGGGACACTTCTGACATATGCGCATTTTGAAGCCATCTGTCCAGATGAAAGATCAGATGGGTGAAGAACTCATCTGTACAAAGCTTTGAAAACTGCCCTTAATCATATTTTAAGTAACTTTTCTCAGACTAGGCAGGGGCCTTCCCTCTGGCCGCAGACTCATCCCTGCCACCCACAACGTGATGTCATGCTGTCTAGCTTCATACAGGCTGTGATACAGCACTCTCACCAGGTTTTCTAGCTGTAGGTTCACAACAGAGACCAGGATCTTCAACTAAAACCGAGGCAAGCAAAACAGACAATGACTTACAGTAACCACTAACCAAGGAATCAGGAGCCGAATCTTGCCTCACCTTGACATCCATTACACTCAGACACGTGTCTCTTAGCTGTCAGTGCATGGTGAGTGAACAAGCTGGCTTGGGCAGGAGGACAGCCTGGATGACAACAGTTACCTTTTGTGTTTCTGTTACCAAAAACCAGGATTGGAATCTGAAGCATGAATGCTGTCCACTATAACCATTTAAAAGCATCACGCATGTTTTCCACTTCTCTTGTTGGACATGAATGTACAACTGGGATGCCCAGGTAACGATCTGCAGGCAGAATGCATGGCTTTGCTTCTTACATAAAGTGCTCATCAGTATTTTGTCATTAACCTTTTCAGTAAAAGATCACTGGGTCCTTTCCACTGGATCAATTAATCCCAAGTATGGCACCCCCAGAGAGTTCAAGAAGCTTTCTACAAGGACGATTTCATCATTACACATTTGTGTCTCTTCCCTCTTTATTCTGCATACATGAGGTAAAGCAAATGTCATTTGTTTTTTGAAAACAGACTCTGCAACCCACCAGCTCTCATAAAAATAGCCAATAATTATTTTAATCAAACTTCAGCAATTAGTTTCAGAATTTCCCTTGTAATACATTGAAAGCTGGAGCTACGTAAGAGCTCACATATTTTCTCTCTCCAAAATGCTACTGATTTTTAACACAGTTTGTCTTGTTTAAAAATATGTCTCAGACTCTTAGAATTGTCCAAGAATTTAGAGTCATAGACTGTCAGCGAAGCCCTAAGATTGAGTTCATTAGTTTCCTAAATAGTACTTCACCGAAGATGCAATATCTAATTCTGAACAAACTTGGGCAAAAAACATGGAGTGGAAAGCTCCCAAAAGAAGCCTTTAAAATGCTGCTTGTGTTTTCTAGGTGAACATCAAGAAGATCTGTGACATAACTGATGACAAGAACCCTGACACCATCTCAGATCCCATACAATTTTAAGAAACAGAAAAGTGTCACTGATGTGAAAAGTAGAATTGAAAGGTAGTGTTACAAGAGACTAAAATCTTAGAAGTTATTTGTAAGATAGCTTCCACATTTAAAAGTTATATGTGAAATACTCAGTGGATTTAATGAATTAAGTCTACAGATATAGCGAGCTACACTAGTTTTTATGTACTGAAGTTAGTAACCTTTTATGAATGAATATTTTTCCCTAAAAGTTATTCCTATGAAAAGAAGGTATTTCCCCTTGGAAAATGTGTGAGGGGAATTATCTGCTTATCGCATTGAATAGATTTTATTTCCTTTAGAAGAAATAACACTTAAGTGATGGTGACAAAGTTTCCTGTGTTAAAGGGAATAGGAGAAAAGGGGATCTTTTGAAGCCACACATTATTTAACATGGGTGCAGGAAAGCAATTTTGAGAATGTTGATGAAAGCTTATTTTTATTACAAAGTTATTACAAAAGAAAAAAAAGTAATAACTGTGAAGTTCAGAAAAACCTTGCAAAATTTTAAAGCACACAGGAGACAGCTTCTTGAACAGACAGGTATTGAACCCTGAAACCAGTAGGGTTCTGAGAAGAGGAACTTCATATAAAGACACTCTATATCTCTAGTACCATAGCAGCCTGAAAAATACTCTTATTAGTATTTAAGAGCACCCTTACTCTTAAGAATTGTACTCAAACACAATGTTTCACACACCAAGACCTCTTTTATGCTATTACTTATTAAAGAAATGGAGCAGGAAAAAGAATTAGGCCACTTCAACAAAGTTAGAAAGCACAGAAAGGACAGCCTAGAAGTGAATAATAACTGATATACCTATGCTGCACAGCTGCCCAAGGCCAAAAATCTGATTACAAAAGGTGCTGTACAAAGACAAAACCAAAAACTGGCTCCTGCTCAAGAGAACTTTTGACCTAAGAAAAGGGACGATAGTACAGAAAGGGTGGGTGGCAAAAGGCAGGTCAACCTTTGATGGGAAATTGGCTGAGCTCCTAGTTCTTGTTGGGATTCAGAGGCATCAGGGCCTTATAAAGTTTTATAGAAGCGCCTAGAGGGACTGAAGTTGAAAATGTTTACAGGGAGTTGTTCCACAGAAATAAAAAGCAAAAGCATGCTTAATTTGAAACAGAAGCTGGTCAGAAATATAAAACTACAATTTGATAGGGGAAAAAGAACAAAGATCAGAGTAAAGCGATGAAGGGCCTTTAATATGAAGACATTAATTTCCTTGTGAAGGAAGAAGGTAATATAGTCAAGGTCACAGTGTAGGAAAACAATGTTTTAGGGAACATATTTTGAACAGATATGGCTACATTTGTAAAGGTCAAATAAAGGGATGTGGCATTAGCCAAAACATATGTTGGGACCAGAATAAGAATTTTACTTTGCAAAAGCACTGAAAAAAAATTATACCTTCATAAAACAAAAAGATATATCATCCACAGCTGAACATGGCTCATTGCTGAAGTTGAAGAAGCCTCTTCACCTGAACCATCCAAACATAACTGAGGATTCTCCTTTGGAACCCCCCTGCCCCTTACCTTGCTCTTCCCACCAGACAGCTTTGGGCAGCAGGAACAGGAGCACACAATGAAGAACTGGTTACAGCCTCACAACTAGAAAAACTGGGGAAGAATAGTCATTAGTGTTTCTGTTTCCAGACACTATTTCCAAGACAGCCACAAACTCTTCCAAATGCAAAACACTTCCTTTGCACCATATCAGCTTGCATATAGTGAGGAAATGGCATGCTCTTGGCCTGTATGGAGCTAGCTGCTGAGTTTCCTTACCTTGAGAGTCTATAACAATGACTTACTTTCTGATCTGAAGACAGAAGTATTTTAAAGATTGAAACTAAATTCAGTTAGATAATATTGATACACTTACCTTGAAACTATATAGTCACATAAATTCATTTAGCAATTTTTTTCCCATTCTTTAGAAAAATGTGAACACATCACAATTGTCAACGCAATGAAGCAGATCACTCTCAGCCATACGATGTGGTATTAAAAGCCCTTGATTTGTTTTCTTGTGTTTCGTGGAAGATAATGCTCTACCTCTGGAGCATCTGATTTGCAGGTTGATATTACTTGCAGGAACAACAGAATTTATTAAAAATACAAATAACTGTTACCTAAAAGTTTTGTTGTAGAAGATCTTTCTTCTTTCTCCATCAAGCTCATCTGTTCTTAAAGATAGCATTTAAAACGCTTGGACTACCTTTGCCCATGAGGTCTACTTAATATGATATTGCAAAGTCACGACTTGTCACAAACCTCAGGATACATAAGTTCAGGTGGGGAGGAGGCTATTTTCTGAGTCCCAGCTGCTAGAGTTGAGACAAATTTGGTTTGCTTGTTTTTTAAGAAGATATTTATTGCCTATATGGCTGTAGGAAAGTCTGAACATTAAAGACTCTTAAAACCACTGATTTAAAAGACCAAATTTCAAAGCCAGTTTCAGGAACCAGGTAAGTTCTGAATGTTTGGCACTGGTGACTATGTTGATATAACAGCAACTAAGATCCACAGAAACTCTTTCAAATTTAGGATATTTATCATCAGCCAAACTAGTTTTTCACACGAGATCACAGAGTGAGGTATGCATAGGTACGACTGAGCATAACAGCACCCCTGGGGGTTTAAAGGTAATCTTAAAGTGAAATGCTAGCCAAGAAGTAGTTGGCAACAGTAGGTGAGCATTTGGAGCAAACTGTGAACTATTTTCTTGGCTAAGGGTATTCCCTGCTCTCAGTAGGGCCACTTCAGTATTCTGTACAACTGCGTGTAGAAAAGCAGGATTTGCATGGTGGCTAAGGCAATTTCCTCTCAGAGAAGCAGAGGTTTGCCAAATCACACAAACAACTTAATAATTTTACTTATTTTTATCTGTATTTGCTCTTAGCACATAATTAATTCTATTTTCAAAATGCATTTTAATTTTGAATAATATTCCACATGCAGATTGTTAGGGTGGTATTCAAAGCATAATCAGGCTCTTCCACACTGAGAAAGAAGTCAGCTGCAGGATGAGAATTCATACTGGAACCATTGAGAGCTCACGTCTCAGCCCCAGCTGTGCCAGGAGCTACAGATGCCATCCAAGGACTGAAGAGAATTTTGTTTTGGAGAGTAAGAGAAGGAGACCTGTGGAAGGCAAGGAAGAAGAAAAGCCCAAAGAACCCTTCCAGTTGTATGCAAATGCCATGTTTACCTCCTTTGCTACTTAGTCTCTAAAAAATACATTTTTTAAAAAATATCCACACACACACACGTTACAGAGATACTACCTGGGCAGCCTATAGATTGAGAAGAGTTCCAAGTATCTGACATGCAAAGAACTTGCCCTTGTAACAAAACTTACAAATTCACAGGTAATTTTGGTTTTATACAAATGATGGTCACAGGACTACGTGGACTTTCAACACTACATGGAAAGGACAGGGAAGGTATAACAGCAGATGAGGACAAGGAGATCCAATGATTAGGAGAGCTGGGCTTCTCTTTTCCTTGCCTTTGTCCTTCTTCTAGAGATGTACTCTGGGACATGAGGTGATGTCATCGTTGCTTTATGCAAAGTCCCCGGCTGTTTGGAATGGCTTATTCTGAGCTACAGCAACATATTCTGGGATAGCATAACAGTTCGCTTACCTGGGTAAGAATTTAGCACTGACTTCACATTGCCTCACTTCAGCTGTTAACCTTCTCTTATGCAACAGTTGGATAAAAATAAAAATAAAAAAAAGTATCAGAGAGTTTTGATTAATTTCTTGCTATTTTTGAGTTGATTTCACCTTCAGATTCTAGATTAGACTAACATTAAAATCAGGTTATAACTACAGTAAAGAAATGCATAAAATTGATTTTGCTGTAATATTAGAAAAAGGAAATAATTCAGTTGGGTTTAATCTAATAACATGTACTTATAAGACAAAAATTTGGCCTATGCTACTTAGAAATCCCTTTTTCATTTTGTTAATGTTTCATTTCATCAGACACTTTTATAAAACTTCAATTTTTTTTGCTGTGAGGCCTGTACTGCATTGCGTTCTTTTTCCTTTGCTTTCACATACATCAAGAAACGTAGAAGAAAGTAACGCAATTTCATGTTGTGGGCTTATTTGTTTTTTGTTTGTTTTTAACATGTTTTGTTGTAAAACCACAATAATCCACAAAAATAAACCACAATATTTGACTACACTGTTACTATGGGGCTCTTGGAACATGTTCTGTAGAAAAGAGGTGATGAAACTGCCTAACCTAGTAGCTCTTAGGGCACTGATCGATGAATTGTGAGTAGATACTGAAAAGGGACATTAAGAAATGTAAACTGAAAATCTAAAGAAGATCCTTCATTTTTAATATTGAAACCAGGCCAAGTAGATTATAAGAAAACTGAATGGATTTTTGTTTTGATGTTACAGAGGACTGCAAAAGTAACTGAATTCCAGAGATCTGCGTACTTAAGTTTATGCTGTTGAACATCACACCTACAAAAGGTCTAGATGAAAATGCAAGTTATGTTGGTTAGACAGGTGACAGTCAACAGTGCTGATCCCATACATAGTTGATTTATTATCAACTTAAGTGGCAATCTTATGAGCTTAGACCAAGATAATAAACGTGGAAGTAGTACTCGTTTCAGAGGCTGACATTTGCAGTGATTTACAGTTGCTTGAGAGCACGTGGATACTGGCAATTTGAACTGCCTGCTGTTCAAAAGTAAGAAAGAACCAACCTCTTACCCTGCACCATGCTAGATACAGCAAACCTTTGAAGAATCTTTCCCTTCCAGGTCTTCCAGCTTTTAGCATTAAGAGCTCATTTAGATGAAGAAATGAGATTATCTGCAGCTGGAATTAACAGTAATTAGGTGCATTTTCAAAAGGCAGTGGATGTTTCACCTGTGATACAAAGCTGATGTGCTGCATTTCACTCATCTGTGAAGAACCCCACTAAACGACACGCAAGTCAGGCAGTGCCTTTGCAGAGCAGCACCGATGAACCCTTCCCTGCCTGGGAAACGTGTGCACATATCAGTTGCACATTGGCAAAGCACAACTGAAACAAAGGCAAAATGTCATCCAGTGTTTTGATGAAGAAAGAAGAATTACAAGTTTACAGTGCAACTCTGGAATGAAGGCAACCTTCACTTTGCATTCCTCCCCTTCCCATGCAGGAGTCTGTCCTGCAGAAACCTCTACACCAGAACACAACACAACAAGAGCAGGTTGTGCACCAGTCTAATGTTCCCTCTGATGCTGAGCAGGCAGCTAACTGGCCGTGTCAGAGCACTTGCCGAAGAGCAGATGGATACTGCTCACCAGAAAATTCGAGACTAGCTGTTCATTTACTGCCCTTAGCCACAGCACTTAGGCACTGTCCATTATGCTGTCTCCAAGGATAACAGAAACTATTTACAGCACACTAGGATTCCTCAACGCTTTTGGAATGCAGTGACTTTTTTTTAAAAAAAAGCATTGCATCAAAAGGAAATTAAATTTATTTCTGTGAAAGCTGACCATTTTTTGAAACATACACTTGAAAAATACACTTTTTCTGACAGTTTAGCCCAAGCAAACACACTACAAGTCTGTAAATCCAGTTCTTATTTTTTCCCCATCTTTGGAAAGAGAGGGAAATTGTCTTTACTTGCCACGTATCACAGCTTTAGGAGGCACAGATATAAAATACAGTGAAATCAGAGAAAGACGAGGGGAAGGAGGGAGGGAGGATGTGCACACATTGTCCAGCTGATGGAACAGTTGTCTGGGAGTCAGGAATTCTGTATTTGGTTCTACTCCCAGCCCCCAACACATTATAGTGTTTAATGCAAGTCACTACATCCTGAAACCTTGCTATTATTCATTTAGTAAAAGACAAACAAACAAAACAAAAAACATATACTGCTATTTCACGGTGCAAGTGCATCAAACTTAACAGGCTTGAGTTAAATCATGAAACACACATCAAACCTTACATCACTATCAATTCAAATTCCAAGGCATCCAGAATCACAAAGAACTTACTTGCCTGATATCTGAAGCAGTAAAATGTGATCTTTATAGCTGGCTTTAATACAGAACATTATGAAAATTTGTCATCCAGGAAGATATACATTTTTATGGAAACTGTGAAACAATTCTGTTTTCATTTAAAAATTGTTTATCTAGAAAACTCAGAGGGAATGAAACAATTTTCATAATAAAATTAAATTAGAACTTAGTAATTATTATTTTATCTTTAACAGATAAACTAGTCACTATGAAAATAATGTAAGCCACATCAGTCTTACATGGGTAATTACACTTTTATTGATCCATTAAACCCAGAAAATTTTAATAACATATTTAAAAGGTTATTATTTACTCAGAAATCATTAGCTTAGCATAGCACAGCAAAAGTAAAAAGAAATATCATTTCACTGCTTAGGAAGAGATGAAGAAAATAACATGCAAAGTAAATTAATCCGTTACATGTAAGTGCAATAGTCACTGTAACTTGCTGAAACTCATTACTGTTGGGGAGTGGTGGTCACAGGGAAAGAAAAGACTCCTGCCAAACATTTCCAGCATACAAAGGAAAGACATCCATACGAGCCCCACTGAAAGAGAATGTGCACGCTAGCACCCACATAAATCCACTCTATCTTCTGTAAAATAACCCTCCCCCCCCCCCCCGAAAACTTCTATCTACTACTTAGCTGCATAAAATAAGCCATATGTGGTACCTAAACCTTGCATTATGTCTGAGTTTGAAAGAATTACTTTCTATGTGGGTACCTCAGACTCACCACCAATTAGCAGAGATTAACATACAGATGTATTGTTTCTGCCTCCTGAATGGATGGCAGTTCAGTGCTTCCAAATTGAGAAGGGGAGGAAGTCTACAAAACCGTGTACTATAATTGTTATTTATCTTGAAAAACACCCATCACTGAAACATTAGCCTCATTTTCGCATTAAAAAATCAGAAGTAATATACTAATTTGTATGACACCCCTATAATGTGCTTTATTACAGGTAGAAAAAAGCCAAACCGTGTAATTCCCTCAGAGTAAATGAGAGCAGGTGACGTGAGAAACAGCAGTACTTATCACTGACAGTACATGATGGAAGTATTCAAAAGCACTTGCGATGGACAATAGAGGGGCCAGCTTCCTCATATTCATCTTTACTGATCCACATTTGCTGAAAAGTGGACAGCGATGCCAATATTGAACCCCCAATCCAGACAGAGTATTTACGTTCTGGTGGTGCAATCATCTAAAAGAGAAGTGCAATCTGTTGTAAATAAAGTGACAGGCAGGTAACACAGTAACATCTCTTTGGATGAAGTAACTAGGTAAAAGTGTTATCATCATACCAGTGCAATTCTAATGAAATAAAGCACCTAGGAGATAGAAAGCTTGCCACGTTCTCTGCCTTCCACCTCAAGTCAATAGAGATGTTGTTACGATGAGCAAATAAATAATTTCAGCCCATAAAATATGAGATGTCCTATAAAATATCTTCCAAAAATTTACAAACTTAAGAAAGAATTTAAAACTTTAAAAGATTAACCTAATTTGATTGCTAATAAAAACTGCACAATATGATCAAAGGATTTTATTTTATTTTTAAGGATAAAGTAGTCCTTTAAATGAAATAAACAACCCTCCATACAGACTGGCCTTGTATACCTAGCTAAGTACTAGACATAGGGCTAGAAGACCTGCTGCCTCTTCCCCCCTTTGCCACTGACTTCTTAAAATACATTAAGCATGCCACTGCTTCTGCATGTTCCTGTTTCCATCCCTGCCACTTGGAGTCATGCCCATTCAGCATGCAGCCTGTTGCAAGATAAAAACGGGCTCTAGATTTCACACAGATTTCACTTTGGGCACTAACATAGCATAAAGCCATAATACTGCTCAAAGTCTCAGGTGGCTATTTCAGCAGCGTCCACAGAGAAGTCTTCCCTCCAAGTCAGCCAGCACGGACCTGACTTGGTCCTGCTGCCCGTGCTCAGACCTGACAGGTCCAAAGTGCCACCAGCTGTGGAGTTGTTAACACCAGTTAACTATTTAACACAAGTACGTGTGCAGCTTGGTACAGAATGAGATGACTTTTATATAATGTTGGAAATCCAATCTTGTTAAGACCTTTCAATATCCTCTCTATTTTGCCCATTTTGAAGTAAGTCCATCAATGAAAATACACTACAAATCTAGCTATAATGAAAAATTTTGAGGCCACCAGCTGAATCACATTTTTGTGTACTCCATTCTGCCATACCTGCAATGGCCTCCATTGTACAGAGAGGTGATGATAAAGGACCGCTGAACTCTCATTTTCTCAATTTGCCATAACCTCTGTTTATTAATGAAGCAAAGCAATTGTGCAGTTGGAAAACAGCAGTATACACAGAGACTGCTTATAGCCTAACGTACAAGAGCACTATAACACTATACGTTGTCTTGAGTCAGGGCTGAGAGAGTCCTTTCAAATAGCTAACAAGCTGTATACTTTGCACACTGCTTATATTTTGAAATTATTAGTGAAGAGCCTGTAAATGAAATTTATTTCACTCTTTTCACTAATGGCTTTCACTGTTAGCCAAGCCTTGAAGTCTATAATATTCCCAGTAGCTTCTCACGTTGTTAATTCCCCCATTGGTATTCACAGCTCCATTTTCTCTAGGCTCATCCACACCTCTCTCAAAACCCTCTTTCAGTCCTTCTTTGGCTGGTAGAAGAAAAAGAGATGTAAGGCCACCTGTCCAAGACCCAGTTCTCTTAATGGGACTCCTGATGCAGGACCTGGATATTCTCTTAAGGACATTTCAGATTTCTTTATTTTTTCAACAAAAAACGGGTAAGAGTAAGTGTTAAAAATTACCTTAATCTTCATGGTACTTGGAGCCAAAGCTGTAATCTCTTTCTGCATACGATCACCAATACCAGGATACATTGTGGTTCCTCCAGAGAGTACGTTGTTGGCATACAGATCCTTACGGATGTCAATATCACATTTCATAATACTGTTGTATGTAGTTTCATGGATACCTGCAGACTCCATCCCTGGGTGGAAAGAAGTTTTCACCATGTTACTTCTCTTTGTCCCCTTCTTTTTATAGTTGTTGAAATGAAAGGATATCTCACTAGTCCAAGATCGTATCCCTCGCCTGTCTTCCTGAGGAAAACTCCAGAAAAAAAAAGCTAAGTGGTACTTACGAGACAAAGGAGAAAGGCAGTACACACTCCTCACATTCTTTGTCATCTCAGCATAGGGCCAGACTAATATACTAGCAGAATAGACACAAGGAAGAAAGATCCCTACTACAATTTCATATTGGATTTTTTACTTCCTCAAGTGAAATAATAAATAATAATAATAATATAGCAGTATTTCAGAAAAAGAGAGGTATTACTGCAATACTTTTCCATATTGATAACCTTTTACCATGCTGTTAGCAAGAAATAGAAGCCCACTTGGCTGATTTCACTGGACTACTTTGATTTTGAGGTGTCAGTTAAATTAAAATGCCACTACAGTAAAGTTAACTTATGGTAGCATTTCTTTTGCTAAAGAAGAGAAACAGGCATGATAAAGTACTGCAAGTAGAGCCTGAACTGTAAGTACTATACTTTTTTAACTAATAAACACATTTTGACAGAGATCGGTGATCTGGGAAATCCTAAGTTCCATAGCCGCATTTCCAATACTAACCATTGTTTAGCACCAACCTTGATCCCTGGAAATTTTAACACTACAGATAAAAACTACTGGAAAATTATATTTTATCTGATTTTTAATAAGATTAAATTACAGATTAATATAATAAAACAATAAACAGAAGCAGAATCTAGATTAAATAAAACACATGAGCAGCACTGTGCAGTTATACATCAGTCAAGATAAAAAAGCAGTGATCTTCTCACAGTTCTCTAAACATCATCTTAAAATCTCTATTGCATTTATAAAAGGTTGAAACTGTCTTAAAATTCTATTATATCCAAACTGACAAGTACCTTTTCGAAGCAGCTTCTAAAGAATTGATTAAGCAAATAGAAGCTGCATTTTTTTTTTACGGACATTTGAGAATAAATATCTAAGATCCTACAACTGCAGGTTTCCTATACTCTCTAAGAAATACTTCTTTTCACACACTGTTAAATCCCTAGAAAGAAAAGTCGTGTCTCACCTATGAAGGATGGCTGGAAGAGAGTTTCGGGGCATCGGAATCGTTCATTTCCAATGGTGATGACTTGCCCATCAGGAAGTTCATAGCTCTTTTCAAGAGAGGAGGAGGAAGCAGCAGTTGCCATTTCATTTTCAAAATCCAGAGCTACGTAACAAAGCTTCTCCTTTACATCTCTCACAATCTCCCGTTCCGCTGCAGAGAGCCAACAAGTTTTTCATCAATATACAGTATGACAGCTAGGACGCAGATATTCTTGTGCACATTTCCGTGGGTTCATGGTGATCATCAGTCCATTGGATTCAGATCTCTCTGCTATCTCAGCTATGTTACTTTCCATTTCCAGTACCAAAAGTCTCTCATCCACAGATAAAAGACATGTTGTACTACAGTATAAAATAAAGACTAATGTTAACATTTTATATCTCAAAACGTTGATCAAATCTTTAGAGGTTCATCCACTACCAACTAATAACTTCGTTCCTTTGTCTGTGGAACAGGTAAGATCAAATCCAGCAACCAGTTAAATTTGTCAGTGACACAGCATTTCCTAACAAGGTGGCTTCCTCATCCTTGAGCTCAATACATGTGCTGAAAGGCAAAGCCAGGAGAATCCCGTTAGCTAACCTAGAGATAAGGATTTTGATGCATCTTGCCAGGTACACGATTCCAGCATAATAAGACGACAACTACCAGAGCAAATGCATGCAAAGTGCACACAAAACACAGCTTATTACCAGTGGTGACAAAAGAGTAGCCTCTCTCTGTAAGGATCTTCATGAGATAGTCAGTCAGGTCTCTGCCTGCAAGATCCAGTCTCATAATGGCATGAGGCAAGGCATAGCCCTCATAGATAGGCACATTGTGTGTGACACCATCCCCAGAATCCAAAACTATCCCTGAAAAAAGAAAGAAAAGGAAAAGCTGGTTATTTTTCACTGAAACAGTCTCTACATTCTCCATATTCTAAATTGAAACGTGCAACAAGAAGATGCTCACATGATGATTGCTTCTTTTATTCTTATAAATCAAATGCTGTTCACGTGAGGTGAAGTTGTTAGCACAAACTAAGTAACTGTGTCTGGGAAAAGACTTGTAACATTCAGCAGTTTGACTGTATTGTTCTTACTGAACAGATGCTACCAATAACAATCATATACAGAGTCTTCCATTTCAGAAGACCCCTAGCACTTCACAGACATTAAATAATGTGTAAACTGTATACAAAAATCTGTCTGCCATTAAAATAAATCACTCCATAAGGGAAAAAATAAAACAATGGTTTATCTGTGCACAGACATCACTTACATTCTTGAATAGAAAATGAAGTATATGTTTTCCGCTTAAAATGAGTACAGCATTTCTGTTATCAAAGACACATATAAACAGTTGAGTTTTAAACCTAAAGCAAGTATTTTTGACAGGTCATAATTCCTGTAGGCTGGTGATCTTTTTATACAGAATTATACTGTGGCATCAGGCTACAAAGACAGACGGTATTTTAATTCTTTTTTTCAAAGTATATCAAGACTGAAGGGTTGCTAAGAAGTAATTTATCATCTTAATGCCTGATCAGATTCTAAATGGCAGTAAGAATAGATCTCTGTGCTAATTCTAATGATCACTTAACAGCGGATATCAAGTTAGGTTATTGAAATTCAACACTCAAATGAAATATTTTCATTAAACTAATGAACAGTATTTTTCTTCTACTGGGAATGGAGCTTAACAATAGAGAGGTTTGAAGTGAGTAAGAAGGAACTGCAGATTTGGAACAATCTGGTTAAGATACAGCCTCTTCTCTATGCTGTGTAATTAAGGGCAGTATCAAACTGTATCCTCTTTCATCTGCTCATGTCATTGAATTGACTTGATCTTTTGAAGCAGAAAGACTTAAGATCCACACCTGTACATTCAGTTTCCATACAGCTATTGACCTTTCTTAATACACAGCTGACATACCACAATCAAGATATCTGTGTACCTGCACATGCGTACGCAAGGGAAGGACAGGTGGACAATACAACTCCCAGAGAGACTCACCAGTAGTTCGTCCAGATGCATACAGAGACAGCACTGCCTGAATTGCTACATACATGGCTGGCACATTGAATGTCTCAAACATAATCTGTAATTAAGAATTTGCAAACCTTTAGGATCTGCACTAAGAGTATCTGAAGAGACAATAATATATTTTTTTTCCTTACATGAATACTGCCAGTTACTACTACCAAGTTGCCTCCTGACCCATGGCTCTTCTGTGAACAGCACACTACATTTTCTTTAGGATTTCATAAAGATCACTGAAGTCAGTGGATATATTTCCATTAACCTCAGGCCAGGTCATTTTGTTACTGGTAATTTTCACTGAAAGTGATGCTTTTTCACCTTGATGGCAAGAATGCAACAACACAGCAATCTGATATATGTGTATATATATATATATATATTTTTATATATATGTAAGATTTGTAGGAGACACAGCTGGAAGAAACCACAAGGAATAACCTGTCTATTCCCATCTCAAGGAAGAGTCAACCATTCCTGACATAGCTTTTGTTCTGTCTCTGAAATTCTGCTGCTGGAACATTCAGATTCCTCTGGCAAACAAATCTAGTGACACACTATCCCTAATATTGTAAGGCCTTTCTTGGCGTCTAGCTAAAACCTCACTTGGTCTGGTTTAAACCCATGACATCTCACTCTTCCCCCTGCAAACACAACAGTTTGTTTTCTCCTTATGGTGACCTTAACCATGGTCTCTCATCTTGTCCCCCATCTTCTCTACTCTAGAAAGCTTCAGTGCTTTCCACGTTCCATGTCAGATATACTGACATTTTATCTGACCAGAAGCAATATCATTCATTCCCAGCTGGCCTTCCACTGGAACTCTGCTAAGGAAAGCCATTAAGGGAGGACAGGGAGTGGCTTTATTCTTTCTAAAACCAATGCCACGTACCCTAGGCACTGTCACCCCATTGCTAGTGGCACTGCTACAACCACATCTCACCATCCTGTCTGTCAAAAGTGCAGTGCCTCTGGAATCGGGATTACATTTAGACTTTGCATTTCATAAACTAATACCTTTGCCAGTAAATCTATTTTAATGAAAAGTATGCTGTCAATTAAAGAGTACATCAATTACAATATTTCATAGTTAATTGATGTAATGAATTTAATGCAATAAGTAATAAAAAGTAAGCCTTTAAACAATCTTGAAAATAGGATTTATCATTACAGCATAATGACAAAGAAACAGTCCTAGACATGTCTACTGTAAAAACCACACGTCCTGGTTGCTATAAACCATTTTTTTTCTTATGTTTTGTTGTTATTTATTATCTCCCAGTTGTATTATCTCCCAGTAACGTGTGCTGTCATGCTCACTACTTAATTAGTTTATTTACACTGTTGCTAAATTAGTGCATAATCTTCCTATTCAATATACGCCAGAAATGTGCACAAAGGGAAGCTCAAGGCCATATTTGATTTTCCCAGATGACTTTACACCTATATCTGTATTTAAATAACATTTACCTCTGGTTACACTACTGGTTAAATCTACAACATGGACTTTTGGTCAGAAGGCTGCTCTAAAATACACAGGCTTCAGAGGTCTACATTTGGTTCTGAGATGAGTTTGCTAAATCAGACTGGGCATGTCTGACTGCAGAAATGCTTAGCAAAACATCCTTTCAGACTGAATGCTTCTAGATAATCTATTTTCCCAAGCCAGAACAAAGACTACTTTTTGTACACTTTTTCCCTGTCCCTGAAGATGTGTTTGTTAGGAGATCCACAAATCTATGTGCACGTGGCCTTTAAAACATCTTCAAGAAAACACAATTCTGATATGATGATAATGAGCACTATGAGGTAAAAGTGTTGAGAAAGTGACATTCTTCAGTGTAGGAAAGCAATAGTTTCTACAGCTTGAGCTGAGGTGTTGGGCTATTACAAACTCAGCAGTCTCTGTGGCCAGAGGTAGACATATAAGAAGTGTGACTGATCCAAAGCTCACACACAAGTGTGATGAGTGTACAAAGTGTACGTGATGAGCATACAGAACTCGCAAACCTCTGCATTGAAAGTCACTTAATGGAAGAGGAGCTGCTTTGGCCTCCTGTCCACACCTTCCCCACATACCAAGCCACACACACACAGCCTTGTAAACAAAGAAAATCACTTACAGCTTCTAAGGGGCTGGTTGTACATACAACACTACTACATGTAAGAACAAAACATTTTAGGGACATTCAGAGAACTGATATGGCATGAGTAGCAGCAACTTTTGCTCTCTCATCATGGTTCAACCAGTGTGCTCAGATACTAACCCTAAGGTCTGTATCTCCCAAATTAAGAAAGCTGAACATCCAGGACTACTTATACCATGGCTGCTTCTCTGCGGAAATGATCCGCAGAGCAGCATTCCCACCTGATATCTGATCATTACCTGAGTCATTTTTTCACGGTTCGCCTTCGGGTTCAAGGGGGCTTCAGTGAGCAGCACAGGGTGTTCTTCTGGTGCAATGCGGAGCTCGTTATAGAAAGAATGATGCCAAATCTAAAATGAAAATTGCTCAGAAAAATGGTCTGGAAACTATTTCTTCTGTCCATATAACAGAACTACATAAAAAGCTTTTCAGACACAGTCCATGTGATTTTTTTACAGACATATTAAAACAGAGAAAAAGCATGCAAGATTGAATGTGCTAAATTCCATTCTATTTTATTTCAGAACCAAAACCCCTGAGATTTTACCATATGTAACAGCAGAGCCTACACAAGGGAGTCCTGCCAGGTAGGATTCCCCACGCAGATGATAGATCACCCCACTAAAGAGGAGCACTGGTGAATTCCCAGCCCCAGTGCTCTGGCACTGGAGCACAGCCAAGCACTGAACTGCCAGATCTGGAGAGACGTCTCCACTTCAAGATGCTTGAAGGCGGAGATCCAGTTGCAAGTCATTGCCAATATGGTCTTTAGAAATCTAATTATTTCCACAAAAATCAAAAGCCCTTTTTGCCACAGATATTTCATCCAGTAAGCCCTGAATCAAACTGTCATTTATTATAGAGTAACCACATTTCTTATTTTCTGTAAAGCACCTTAGTATTTTTCATGTTGGAAGGCATTACCTGATCAAACAATAATGGCTTTGATTGTTCTTCTGATACATCAAGGCCTTTATTGTCTGAAGACTGGGGCTATGAGAAACTCAAGGGATTTCTTTTTCTTGATGCCAGCTCAAAGAGAGATCATTCAGTAACATGATGAAATATTTTTATCTTCTCGTTTAATTCTTTCCTGTACTTATTTTTTCCTCTTTTTAATCATATTCCAGCTTTGTTTGACCCAAGGAACTTATTTCTGAGAACAATACATCAGCTTTATGGGTAAGTTTACTTGATTAATATCCTAGAAACAAGTATTATCAGGCTCCAAAACGAATTTAAGCAGAAAAAAGATCTTATCTAAATGTGAAGCGTCTACAAAGTCAGCAGCTGTCCAGAGCTGGAATTACTCATTAAGAAAATTAAGAGCCCTAAGAAAAAATTCCATTCCCTCTCAGTTCCCTTAAAAAACAACCACAAAACAAAACAAAAAGATGTTTCCAGAACTGGGGCTTGGGGTGGGGAGGTAGGCCATCTTCCACTTGCAGGTTTAGAAAACAAAGACGGGTGGGGGGGGGGGGGGTTGAATAAAACAAAGTAATCATGTAAAAGGTATAAAAAGGACAATATGTGTCAGATATAAGGAGAAGAAAAAGCCTGCAATTCCAGACAGGAGAGACATAACTGAGAAAAGGGAAGGAAACCTCAGTCCATACATAATTAACAGAGTACTGAAGATTTCAACAGTGAGGAAGAAACCTGTATGAATAAACTAGGACCCTGACGAAATCTCTGGCATGTTGCAAGTTTCTGCTTAAAACCAGGCAGGATTAGACACTGTACAAATCATTAGATTTGATCTATTGATAGTCATAACTGTAATGGATAATGATATTCCATGAGAAACAAGAATAGCCCAGTGTTGATTTTAATAGGTCACAAGAATTAAATTTAAGCAGCAGGCACAACAGCAAAGAGAAATTACCAAGGAAGGATTATTCTAACACTTAAACATTTATGTAGTCGTCAGAGCCAGAAATCGCTCCATTCTAATGCTTCTCCTCCCATACATTGTCAGCTCAGTAGCTGTGAACAAATTAACAGCGATGTACAATGCCCTGTATTATTATCCAGTGGAAAACGGAGCAGTCCCAATTTAAATATTGTGAATTGAAGCACATGAGAAGAAGAATGCTTCATTTCATTGCCTACACGTTCTGCCCTTGATTCACACGAGTGTCTGTGCATCCTGCAGCATCCTCACTCTCTCCTTCTCTCACATGCATGCACACACACTCATGCTTACTCACTCGCTCAGCCTAATCTTTTGGTGACCCCCCTCTTTTTGTCATGTGTGGATGGCTAGGCACTGCACTGTTATGCCTTTGTCCCATTTTTTTTGGCATGTTCCCCAGTAATTTTCTTGTTTATTCTACAGTGTGATGTTTTTCAGTACTTCTATTGCCAAGTATGCAAAAGAAATTCAAGATTTGGATCAAAATCCTGCAACTGGTTTAAAAAACATGGGGATAAAATATATCCATACACAAAAGATATTCCTTCAGCATCAAAACTTTGGGAATTGCATTTCAGAACTTCTCTCGGCCAGAAAAGCATGCGCACGTGTGTTTTACTGAGCTTCAGTGGAAGCTGAGATTTCAATGGGATCATACGGCTGACTGAATCAAGAAGGACCATAAGGAAAAATATAAAATATATACATAATATACATATAATATATATAAAATGTTATATATTTTTTACATATGTATATTTCTTTATTTGCAACAATCACAAAAGTTAGCAACACTGTTCTCATCTCTCACTGCCTTTATCTCATGCTTCCTTCTTTTTCTATTTGTTGCTCATTTATTTGAAAACTGCCTTCACTTTCTGTCCCACTCCTAGTCTCAGAACAACTCAGTTTGGGGGCATCTTTCCCAGCTACTGCATTTTGCAAGCTGTATGTCTGAAGAAAATTTGAGCTAGGAATTCACTTTCACAATTAATTCCTTCACCCATTTATATGACAAAGAAAGAGAGGAAGAAAAAAATGTTCAAACCACAGGAACCCATGCAGTATCCTGCCATTACTCAAATTACAGCACTGTCTGAAGCCTCCACCACTGAACACCCTTGCAGGCCCTTCCCCTAAGAAGGGGGAGGTCTGGGCAATAGGCTACACTGCAGCACTGTACTACACTACAGTAAATAAAGCACATGCCACATTTTTACCTCCTTTAGTACCCTTTCCTGACTACATTTTAGATAGCCTACTCTAGTATCCAGCATTACCCAGAAAGGGAACAAATACCAGTATGCATAACACACAGGAGAAGTTTTAGATGCAGAGACCAAACATTGAGAGAAGAACATAAAAGAGTGACCTCCAATTTTATTTAGACATAAACTTTCCTACTTGATGCAGGAAGCAGAAAAAATATTAGGAAGAATGATGTAATGGGAATTACATTCCCATTCCTATATATCCTACTCTGCAGAAACAAGCAAGGTGTCCTCCCTCCCAGGAAGCAGTGCAATAATGAAATGCAAATACTATGCTTCCATCTAGAGGAATAGGTGGGCAATTTATCTCCAAATACGAACTCAGAAACTCCCATTGCTTCTGTGTCAACTTTGGTCTGTTCATCTGGAACACTCTGCACTTAGCAATTTGGATTTATGACCACAACCCAATGGTTGAATTATACGATGTTAGATATATATCTACACCTCATCTCAGCAAATGCAAGCACAGGGTACTACAGGCCCTGTGTCTTCCTTTCAGTGGTGTTTTCCACAGGAAGTCATGACTAGAAGCATTGGCTTGTGTTGTTTTCTTCTCAGAGCATTCCAGCTGGAGATGGCACAGGACTGAGTTGCAATCCTGCCCCTACAGCAGACGTACAGTATTTCCACAAACAGAGAGATGCTTCCTGCAAAGACCAGGACACCTGGGACCTGAGAGAGACGTTGCACAGTAAGAGTGCCTTCTCCGGTGCTTGTCATGAGCACACCTCACTGCCCATGCCAGGTCTGAGGCATCCTTAGATAGGCATTTCACAAAAAGCCATTATGCAGGCTGAATGCCAAGAAAGCTGTGCTTAACAGGGAATACAGCAGCCTTATCACCACACAGATGTTAAAAGCTAACTGGAATCAGCAACAGGAAAACATGCTTCAGAAACAAAAGCCCTCTACTCAGATAATTAGTATAGGGATAGGAAGCCCAAATCTGTACTCTCCTCTTTAACTGGCAGCAAGAACATCCTACACAACACAACATGTGGACATCACCCATGATCTTGTTCTTGTAGGAAAAAAATGAGGAGGAAAAATCATCCCTCTGCCTCAGTTTTGATGCCAAGCGAAGGACTATATCTTTAATGTTTCTCTGATTCACATCTGGTGAATTGCAACCTGTATGGTTTTTACTTTAGGTACTTCCTATCATTGTCATGTCAAGTTCTGCCTCAGTATGAACTTCAGGACTGAAAATGGTACGCATAAAGCATAAAATACTTTTATAACATACTGCCAAATCTGATGAATAATAAATGTTTACTTTTTAAAACAGTAACAATTCTAGAAGTGCTAAGACCTGATCAACAACTGGACTCCTGGACTAGCATATTGCACTAGACTGAGATTACAAATTCTTCACGGACTTTTCCTCTGATTTGCAAGAAGGATAATGGCAATTTTTTTTTGTCTTAACATGATAACATGATGCTTCATCAAAATGATATTAAAAATTAACACCCACCTTTTCCATGTCATCCCAGTTAGTGATGATTCCATGCTCAATGGGATACTTCAGTGTCAGGATCCCTCTTTTACTTTGTGCTTCATCCCCTACGTAGCTGTCCTTTTGACCCATTCCAACCATAACACCCTGCAAAGTATATTGTTCTAATATTAGCGCAGTATATCATGCACAGTAGAGAGAATATAATTTTTAAGTTAAAACTCCATGTGAAATACTTTACCTGCTACTGCTACCAATGCTCCAGCATGTACCTCCACAAAGCCAAAAATGGGCAGGAAACTAATTCACTAAAAATGTGAATTTATCGGTAAACACCTACTCCATATTAACCCCCTCAATAAACCCACCAGAAAGCACAAGGCAGCTTCAGAAATGAAGTCAGGTATCTCACACTGGGCACAATTAGTACCCGTGCAGGAGCCCACTCTAGACAGGTATCAGTAAATTCATGGTTTCTCTAGAAGAGGTGGATATTTCACAATTTCACAAAGAAATACATGAAAGGAACTATAGGTGAAAAAGGGAGAATTTTATTTTTTTTTTTGGCTCCCCAGATTGCCTTTACATATTTGCTTGCACTTTGTGCCTAGGCAGTTCCACTACTGCCTTTAAGCAGTGAGATTCTTCCTTGCTGGGGGACTGGTTTAGAACACAGGTAAAATGAAAAACACTTGGTTTTGAAAAATTTTGAAGATTAATGTTCTTTTGTAAAATGTTTAACATAGGCATTTTCTGAAAGAAAACTTATTAAACAATAGTTTTAGCAAGTTCATCATGTTTGCATTAGGAATTCTGCCATACTTGCCCCAAATAACACAACAACATACTATGTACAATGTTATTCAGCAACTAGCATAAAAATATTTAATTTTCTCCTGGATATGTTTTAATTCCATGTATTTAATAATGCAGTCACTGAACTGCTTCACTGTGCAAAATTACCTGCCAGCTCTAATCACTAATAAAAGCCAGTGAGCAATTCTAGAGGTTAAAGAATGGACATGTTTTCAACAACTGACATTTAAACTTTAATAAGTCATAGAGTTGATCAAAATGTGTTCCTTAAAATGCTAAACATTTTACACCCATCAAATCAAGCTTATTTAACTCAGCAAAAGAACACAGAGAACTTCAAGGGAAGGGTTTTTACACCTCAGAAATTTAAAATCTGACTCAGTTAAGAATAAAATGAATGAAAACCTGTAGCTTCTTTTTCTAAAGTAACTGTTAGAAAACTAATTAACCAGCAAGACCTTTTTCAAGTTCAAGAAAAGCTACATTTATCCATTCTAGTCCTGTTTGAGTTGATTAAGTGATGTGCAAGAGATCTTTTTTGGAAGTTTAATGGGCCCTGCCGTTGTTTAATGGAACAATAAAAGGAACTCCCCCCCTATTATTCATTTGGTTCCTCATGTTAGCATCGTTCTGCTTTTTTTCTTTGTATTGATACAGCAAGTATTAATTAATCCAGCAAGTCTTGTGTTCATTTTTTCCCCAAAAAGATACCTCCAAATCATTAAAACACTCATATTCTCCTATAGTCAACATTTTATAGTTGAAGAACACCTTTTCCAATGGACTGAGAAGTTCACCTCACAGTATTAAAGACATGCAGCTCAACCCACTGGTTCTTAACAAGCTAAATTCCCACAAATGTGGATGGGAGGTTTGTCTGAATAAAACTGATCTTTTGTCACTGCCACAAGCCTCAAAAACAAGAGCAGACAGCGCTTCCATTTTGGTACCAACAGACCTGATGTCGAGGACGTCCAACGATGGATGGAAATACAGCTCTTGGGGCATCGTCTCCTGCAAACCCAGCTTTGCAAAGCCCAGAACCATTGTCACAGACAAGGGCAGTGGTTTCATCATCATCACACATGGTGCCTCACAGCTGTGGCTGCAAAACAGTAATTTGAGAGAGGAGAGGGGAGGGAGTAGATGGAATGGAATAGGACAGAAGCAACTCTCCACATTTTAGACAGCAAATTGCTGAAAAAAAAAATAATCATAAAATCATAGAATATCCCGAGTTGGAAGGGACCCATAAGGACCATAAGTCCAACTCCTGGCACCACACAGGTCTACCAAAAGTTTAGACCATGTGACTAAGCGCACAGTCCAATCGCTTCTTAACTTCAGACAGGCTTGGTGCAGTGACTGCTTCCCTGGGGAGCCTGTTCCAGTGTGCAGCCTCCCTCTCGGTGAAGAACCTCTTCCTGATGTCCAGCCTAAACTTCCCCTGCCTCAGCTTAACACCATTCCCACGAGTCCTACCACTGGTGATAACAGAGAATAGGTCACCTGCCTCTCCACTCCCCCTTGTGGGGAAGTTGTAGACTGTGATGAGGTCCCCCCTCAGCCTCCTCTTCTCCAGGCTGAACAGGCCCAGTGACCTCAGACGCTCCTCATACGTCTTCCCCTCTAGGCCCTTCACCATCTTTGTCGCCCTCCTCTGGACACTCTCCAACAGTTTAATGTCCTTTTTGTAGTGTGGTGCCCAGAACTGCACACAGTACTCGAGGTGAGGCCGCACCAGCGCAGAGTAGAGCGGGACAATCACTTCCCTCGACCGACTGGCAATGCCGTGCTTGATGCACCCCAGGATACGGTTGGCCCTCCTGGCTGCCAGGGCACACTGCTGGCTCACGTTCAACTTGCTGTCAACCACAACCCCCAGATCCCTCTCTGCAGGGCTGCTCTCCAGCATCTCGTCGCCCAGTCTGTACGTATAGCCAGGGTTGCCCCGTCCCAGGTGCAGGACCCGGCACTTGCTTTTGTTAAACTTCATGTGGTTGGTGATTGCCCAGCTCTCCAATCTGACCAGATCTCTCTGCAAGGCCTTTCCACCCTCATCCGAGTCCACAACTCCTCCAAGTTTGGTGCCATCAGCAAATTTGCTCAAAACACCTTCTAGTCCTACATCCAAATCACTTATAAAAACATTGAGGAGGACTGGCCCTAAAATGGAGCCTTGAGGGACCCCACTAGAGACCATCCGCCAGCCAGATGTGGCCCCATTTACCACAACCCTTTGAGCCCTGTCTGTCAGCCAATTGCTCACCCATCGTATGATGTTTTTGTTAAAAGGAAAAAGAATGAACCTAAACAGCAAAGTCTATACAGCCTCAATATTACAAAGCATGTTAAGTATCCATATAAGTTTCTACTTGAATAGATTTACTGAACCAAATGAATGAGGACATTCAGTCTTGATTTCCAAAAAGAGAAATCTCCTCCAGTGTAGCTTCAGAGTCCTGTGATATTCTGTTCTTTGACTTGGTGATCATGGGGTAAGTTCAGCGAAAGGATGCACATTCAGCTCTTACATGGACTTCAGCAGGTATAACTCCCTGTCTTCTGGGGCTGAATTACCTTCTAGAAATTCCATTTGTTAAAAACAAATTAATCACATGCGCCTACCAGTTACAATGTCAGTACGCAAACAGTAAATGAGCTCCTGAACATTCATTCCTTCAAATGCTACATTTATTCCCTAGTGGCATTTTTAAATTTGCCTTTTTCTTAGAGGGCCATCATCAATCTGAAACAAGCAACTAAAAATAACCCCTACAAAAAGTTTCATGAAAGTGTTTGCCGTGTTTTTAAATGACAGCTACTCTGTAATGTTAAGTGCTCACTAAAGGATCCATTCCATATTTGTAAATGGTAAATACCTTATCAAAGTGGCTATTCTGGGAAACAGAACAAGACGTGGCTGGCACAACTGACCCAAACCAATGAAACTTTAGGGTTGGACAACATATCAGGTGAAGTCCTGAACTCATTGAAATCCATGGCAAAACTCCCACTAAGGGAGGGCCTGAATTTCACCAAGACTTCTGTTTCAGATTCCTTGTTTATTTTTAGGGCTGTAGGATTGCCTCTTTAGGCAGTCAAGAAGAGGGAAGTACTTTATTTTTCCTTCTCCAGCTACTTCACTCAGTAAGGAAGAGGTACGTTAGGAATGAGAAAGGAATGAACAGAAAAACAGAACTTACCCATAAAAGTCCTCTCCCTAACAATGCAAACAAGTATGTGACTTCTGATGGCATTTCAGTTCCACCTAAACAAGTGCCATGCACAGGGGCAGGCCATTAGCACTGGCAGAGCAGCCAGTAATATTCAGGTTTTTCCCTGGAACCAACTCATGCTGCCCCATTTGTGGGGTTTAAAATAGCCTCATGATCTTCAGAGGATCCCTGCAATAATACTGAAGTCCCTGGACATTCAAAACCCAGCTTTTGTCACAACAGACAATGACTGCACAGTGACAGTATGCTGTCCCCTTCTGCATCAAAGGAAGTTTGAGCTGCAGGAAGTTCCTGGTGTTCAATCCTTTCCCATGGGTTTTATGGAGCAAGGCCATAACATATAATTGATCAAAACATCGTTAGATGAAATAGAAGCATAATTTAAAAATATGACATTATTTTAAAATAACAAACACTTTAATTGTCGTTGATCTGCCTATGAGTAGAAGATTCCTTCTCTTTAAAAAAAAAAAAAAAAAGTATTTTTATCACATAAATTTGCTAACAGATTTGATTTAGGAACATCAGTTCCAGTAGCTGGTATTTCTGAACATTCATTCCTGTTGCCATGAACCTACTTTCTTCCAAAACCCTAAGGAAAAGGTTTTTAGAATGCAGTGAACTAACCATTTACCAGCTTTATCCAGCTTTACAGAACTGTATCCAGACTCTGATTTCATCAGTGTGAGTCTGAACTGAAGGAAATTCACTTCTTAAACACAGGAATTGCATCAGATGAGACACTACAATTTCAAAGCAGAGATATTAAAAGTAGAGAAATTCTACATAGCTCTGAGAGTTGAGCATTGTTCCTTGGTTCTAAAGACTGGATATGACAAAGATATTTAGCCCTCCATGGTGAGAAATAATAATCCTTCATTCATGAAAACAGCATTTTATATGTAACTGTGCATGTAAAACTAAGGTCAGTACAGCCATACTCAGGGAAATAAAATGCAGGGGTAAACCCCAGTTCATCCTTACAAGCTACATTTCGGGGTGCTAGCAGTAATGCAGTTTACACCCTTTATTCAGTATTGATTTGATTCCAGAGAAGACACTGAAACTTATTAATAAAATCAACAGCTGAATCTGTTCATTTCCTGCTTAAAAAAAAATAGCAACAACATTGCTTTGCTTGTTATTACTTGGTCGTAAGGTAAATGATAAAGAGCACTACTGAAATATAAAAACCTTCATTGTCATTATTGCTTTGCAGCTGCTCAATTTATAGGTTTAATAATCACTTCCACAAAGCAGTCATTTGGAAGTCTTTTCACTAGATGAAGTTCAAAAATGCAAAGACTTCCCTAAATTTGACTGATTTTTAATTTCAATTTCTTCTAATTCCTAGCCCAAAATTGAATAAAATTAACAGAAAGCTTTCCCTTGGT
Source organism: Anser brachyrhynchus (assembly GCF_964034855.1). NCBI lineage: Eukaryota > Metazoa > Chordata > Aves > Anseriformes > Anatidae > Anser > Anser brachyrhynchus. The sequence continues at coordinate 17,620,192 of NC_137699.1, read as the reverse complement.
TTCTACTGGTTTCTGCATAATATCCAGAGAAAACTATTAAGACTTTTAAATTGTTTAGCTCATTCTGCATTTTGTATGCATATTTAGTGCTCACCAAATAAAACTCCTTATTGTCTATGCTGAAGACAGATACCTGAAGTATCTATTCAATCAAAACCTCAAGCCTCCATGCCTCACATAAGCCTGCCCCGCAACACTTGCCCATCCCTCCTTGGTCCCCAGTGAGTTCGGGCAACTGTAGATAGAATCGAAATTAATACAGAATTAATTAATTCTCAAGGCAGCACACATTTTACAATGTGTGTAGTCTTCCAGTACAAAAAGAGTAAACTAAATGTGACGGAACACATTCGCCTTGTGCTTCAACATGGTTTCTATCGTTGCTGCTCATAGTTAGCTGTTCAGTTTGCACTTAGTGGTTTTTCTAGCCTTCAGATAGACTAAGAAGGTTCCACTGTACACCACTTATCTTTCCAGTGTTGAGAGACATCTACATTTCCCTGCAATCATACAGTAAAATCTGAATTACCTTACACTAGGAGCCCCTCTGGAATTCCTTCAACGGCTGAAGCAAGCTGTATCCAAGTCCACAGTTTGGAAAGATGAAAGTGTACATATCCCCAAAAGTAAAGAGAAGCATTAAAATCATCAACTGTAACACCAAAAACTCTCAGGGCAGTACTTACCCAGGAAATGGTGATGATTTGTAAAAGCGTCTTTGTAAATGAAGTGATCTCACCTTCCATTACATTTATATCAGCTTCAGGAATGGTGTTCACAGAATATCTACATGTGTCAAGCCATTTTTGGAAACTTTTTTTTCCAGTTTGTGCTTATCACAGGGACAGCATAAAGGTCTGGATAAATTAGGGCAGAATTTCCACTATCTCTGGATCCTTTCCCACATGCTAACTTGCAGTGCCTCATGACATAGGGTTTTTTTGTCAGTTTTTTTTAATTTTTCAATCTCCCTTGAAGACAAAAATAAGATGAGCAAGTCTGGAAGGGTTTGTGATCCATTGTTGTTGTTGGAAAGGATTCTACTTCATTATAACACAAATAGCTAAGAATAGTTCATTATCATCCTGTTAGCAGCCATCTTCAAGCTGGAAAAGGAAAAGTCTTACCACGTACAGTACTCATGTTTCAACTGTACTTGCTGTTTGTTTGTGTGGTGCAAAGCCTGAAAATAGCTGACTTATCTCAGTATTTGGGTGACACTATGGCTGAAAACAGGGACTGAATCAGCAATAAGTCATTCAAAAGAGATGACCAGTAACTATTCGACAAAAAAATACATCAATTACATACGAATATATCTGACTTATATAGGAATCCAGACCATTAACAGACTAAGAAATGTTAAAGGATCATCAAGAGAAGTTTCCAGGCTTTACCTAGAATGGTAATTAAGGCCAGCAATATTTCCCATTCCACGTGATGAAAACAAATGATGCAGAACATTAGATACAATTTGGTAAATGTTAACTCTGCAAACATCTAGTGCCAACCAATCCTTTCTCACTTGTAACTGTGCAGGAGACCTCACATACAAGAATCTTTGCACCATAAGCAAATGTTTCACTTCATTAACATCTAAGTCAATCTTGTATCTGCCCATCAGTAAAACTGGTGGAATCCTTCCATTTTCATACTCACTAAATTTTTCTTTTCCCACAATACTTTCAGGATTTCAGTCTAGCAAATAGGAAATCAATCCTTTTTATGACTTAATGTCTGCTTCTTTAGATTTGGCTTGTTTTGAATGCATCTCCATTTTAAACAGACATGAACAAAAACACAAAACAAACACCAAATACCAGGAGAAAAACCAACATTCTAGCTTCAAGTGATCACAGTCTTCATAAATAAACTGGTTTGGGAATTGGAGAAATAGTTGTGTAGAGATTATAATAAAATACAGATGTATCGATATACAAGCCATATTACTCCTTTAGGCATCTACAGAAACTGAATCCAAATCCTCTGCTTCTTATAGCCTCTCATCAGTTGAAAATGTAACCTCTCTTCATTTGTATTATGAAATATATAAAATACATCAGGTTGTAGATTTATAAGCCTGAAGTTCATGTGTGGAGCAGCCGAATAACATTTTGCCACAAAGACACAGTAACTAAACCCACGAAGAATAGAAATAAACTAAAAAAAAAAAAGTTACAGAAATTGAACCTTTAAACAAAAATAAAGAATATAAGAAGTTTAAGACATTTCTTATACCAATTCTGAATCTTGACCGATGCTTATACTTTGGCTTATCATATTACCACATACATATCTGTGCTCCTTGACAACAGCCAATACAAACTATAAGGACTTAATAAAGAACACTGACTTAAGCCTTTTATTTTCATTCAAAAAAAAACACATCAAAAATCCAGTTCTTCTTCCTTTATTGCACTCTATAAAGCTTCTTGTTATAATCAAGAAGCCAATAAACAGTAATAGCTGAATATTCCTTTAAAATGTACAGTTTAACTCTTAAAATAAAATTTATTTAGAAAAGATATCATTTACAACCCATTCAGTAGTAATCAATCATTATGTACTCACAAACAATATTAAATAACTTGTATGCAGCAGTTTCTTTATAGGGCAAATGAGGGGAATATTTTCTCCTTAGCAAATATAATATCCCACTGTTAAAGAGCAATTCAAATCAACTTTGGAGCAACTGTGATATACACAAATTTCTTACAAGAAGCTCAAGATTCATGTAGTGTAACAAGAATATATACAACTGTGTCCAGTGCATAGCTTAACAGCAGCATGTGAAAAGTCTATTATCTTCAATTGGCACACCATTACCTATAGGAAAATAATTTACCCAGAAAATACAGTGCATTCAGAGAACACCAGTGAGGCACAGTAAAACAACAAGATGTAGTGTAACTAGATATGTAAGGAATAAATAGCGGGATTTTGCTCTGGACGTCAGCAGCTTAGAACAGTAAAGACTTCGTCCTCGAAGCCATCTTCTAAAGGAAAGGGCTCCTCCTTTCACCTGGTTAGGAAATAAAAAACTTCAGGTAAGGGTTCATGCATACAGATGAGAAGAATCTCCACTGTAACCTAGTTTTCCAAGGCACTCTAAGCCCTCAAACTCTGATATGCAGCAATGGATGCCACATCACAGGCCATAAGCATACATTATTTAAAGGTAAAAGAAAACAGCATTAATAAAGGGAGGAAGAATGGAATATATAAGGTATTTGTGCATTATGTAATTACATATACATTCTAGAGATGAAAATGTATGATTATATACACGCACATTTTATTTAATGGCCACATGTGTAACAGAATTACACTCAGACTATTTATTTTTTAATTTGAACATATGTAATGGGTTATGTGGCATAGTTTACACAGCTGCCTATATTTGACTCATCATCCACAATCCAAACACAAATAAATATTTTCATTATCTACTTTGCTATGTTGAATGGGCCTCGCCATAACCAACACATCCCCATGATATGTAGTACAGTAAAAAGAGTACTTCACAGTAGCTTTTCAGAGTCAAGGCAGATTAGACAAGTAGCTGCTTGACACTAGTGTTTACATACAAAGAAGACAACCCAAAATCAGTGATTCCCAGTGACTCAGAACGGAAATCTGCACTTCAAAAATTAATGAGTTGAAAGAGACAGAGGCATAGCAGAAGGAAGAGGAGAGAAACGAAATAGTACCATGGGAGGAAATAATGACCTGTGCTGCCTTCTGTCCTATCTGCAATTAGCAGTATACAATTAGCACACTATGTATGTAGATTGGAATTCGGGGTTTTTAAAAGGTTTTCATTCACTTACCTTTCGTACAATAACATGTTCACTAGGATTGATGATTAAGGCTTCCCTTTCCTCCTCAGTTTCCATCTGAACAGTGTATTCTCTAGGTACAGACCTGTAACTACTTACTTCAAATCTAGAGAAAAAGTAAAGGGAGACAAAGAAATACTGAATTATCTTTCATAATTCCAAATTGACATAAGAAATATTATTTAATATACTTACATTACTGGGGGAAGCTCCCCACAAAAAGCAGTAAAACTTGGTTTCTGTTGCCAAGTCATCTTCAGTCTCCATTTGCAATCTACTCTCAAGGTGTTTCATCTATTCAGAATAACCCTCACCATTGCTAGCTGATTAGTGGTTTTCAGATGTTGATAATGATGGAGACTTTATGCAGGCAGATGGATAATATTTTAAATCTAAACTGTGACTGTACTAAAGCTGTTATCTGTATATTTATTCTGACTTGTCAGAAAAAGAAATGCCATCAGAAGCAAAAGGCTAAAGAAAAGAAAAAAAAAATCAGAGGCCCTTAACACTTTCTTGATCCATTGAGTTAGAACCAGCTTTTTAACACAGTCACACATGAATTTTCATTGCTTCAGGTACCATAGACTTGTAGACTTACAAACTGATTCTATTCTATTATCAGAAACCTAATATGCACAGGTAAATTTATCACCAATCTCACTAACAATAAAGGGCAAACAAAGGAATCTGACACAGTTTTCCAGTTCTGTTGTACACTTTGCATTTATTCCAGACCTACTGTAAATGAAGACCTCTATATCAATTCATCCAAAGGGAAGTGGAACGAAAAGAGGAACCAGAGGGGGAAGATGGCTTAAGTTTTCTGAACATGCAGGTTATTTCATACTCACGTAAGCATAAACACTTACGTGATACAGCATTCTGTTGTATACCTTTAAAATTGAAAAATAATGTTTTACAGGATTATTTACCTGTTACTTAGCTCTTCTGAGAGTCCAAGAGCTTCTTCTGCAGCTTCTCTCCTTCTCTTCTCTTCTGACAGTGTTTCTGTCAGCTGTGAGAGAGCCTGCTGCACTGAATCATATTGTTGCTCAGTCTCTGCAAGCCTATAACAAAATGAAATATGAAATCAATATTTTATCTACTAAGAGAGTTCTTTTTTTTGTTGTTCTTTTTTTTATTAATGAACGTTCTGTTTGTGGTGAAGACTTAATTAGAATGAGACACTTTAGATTAGATATTTAAATAAAGTCACCAATAAGTATGTACCTTTACAAAACCAAACCACAAATACTACCAAATAATAATTCAAGAATAAGACTGATTCCTTTAATCCGCTGTAAATCCACATCTTTCTCTTTTCCCCCAAAATATTTTAGAGAGAGAAAAAGCATTACTTTTGCACTTACAACACAGCTGTCAGGAAACCAATATTGCTAATACACGCCCTCAGTCCTCACCTTTTTCTGAGTTCATTTAGCTCCATATTGTCTATTTCAACAATAACTGCAGATCTTTCCTGTGGTGCTCCAGGGGGAACTTCGGCCCTAGTTTCATCCTAGAAAATATTAAAGGGGAAAAAAAGCTACTCACCATTTTTCTACTTGTAAAAACCTTTATATCAATTAAAGAAGCTATAACCACCACAAAGCAGTGGAACAAAACACTGCCGTGTCATTTGATCATTTAATTTCCGCAGCTGCAATTTTCCAAACCTGTTTTCTAACAGAAAGTTGAAGACTATGACTGTCTGTGTGTACTGCCAGACTTGGAAGATACATGTATGCTGCATAACACAGCAATTCGAGCTGTGTTTGAAGTGCAATAAATACATCTCCAAATCCACATAGTAACATAGCACTGACCACAGTTTCATAAAGAATGCAGCTATTACACTAACAGAATCTGAAACAAAAGATCTGTGTGGTATCTCATCATGCCATGTAGACATGCCAGTTCGTGCTGAAGTAGCAGAAATATTCTGCAGCGTATTGAATTATTTTTCTCACATCTGTGAACTCCCCTCCAGGAACAGAAATCCCCCATTAATATAGTCACAGAATCATAGAATACCCTGAGTTGGAACGGACCCACAAGGATTACTGAGTCCAACTCCTGGCTCCACACAAAAACCAGACCATATGTCTGAGACCATTGTCCAAACACTTCTTGTACTTGGTAGGCTCAGTGCCATGACCACTGCCCTTGGCAGCCTGCCCCAGTGCCTGACCACCCTCTGGGTGCAGAACCTTTCCCTAACACCCAGCCTGACCCTCCCCTGTCCCAGCTCCACGCCATTCCCTCAGGTCCTGTCGCTGTCCCCAGAGAGCAGAGCTCAGCGCCTGCCCCTCCGCTCCCCTCATGAGGGAGCTGCAGGCCACCATGAGGCCTCCCCTCAGCCTGCTCTGCTCTGGGCTGAACAAACCAAGGGACCTCAGCCACTCTTCATACATCTTGCCCTCTACACCCTTCACCATCTTCACAGCCTTCCTTTAGATGCTCTCTAATATTTTGTCTTTCTTATATTATAGCACCCAAAACTGCACATAGTACTCTTTATGATATCCTCTGACTATCCTGACTAGTTACCGCAGCACTACCCTGCCCAGTTTGCTGCTATATGGTATAAAACAAATAGCACAACAGAAATACTCGGACATGCAGTGGGACTAGGACAAGTCATGAGCAAGCTGGGATTACCAGTTGGAGTGGCACTGATTAACTGCCTAGAAGTAGATGGCTATATCTATGTGAAGAACGGGTGGTACTATGAGTCTGAATAAGGTAAATCTCCCTTTTGTTCTCTCTCAGATAATCTATGCCTAACATAAAGCTTACAGCATCCTTATTAGTAATGTTTAAATTCAGAGCTAGTGAGCTTTATGCAGTGTGGAAGCACTCAGAACTGTGCTGAAGCAGCCTATTGCTTTGCAATCAACATGTGAAGGAAGTAGAATCTGAATGGTCCAGGAGATAACAAGTGGGGATTCATTTATTTTACAGTTGACAGTTCTCCCTGGATTATTTCCGTTTCTGGAAGAACAGGGATTGTTTTATATATAGATCAACATAATATTGTAAGGTCTTTCGTTAACCACTCATTATTGAACAAACAAGGCAGTATAGGAAAACATTTCAAAAATGTAGAGATCATAAAGGAATAAACTTGCATATGTATATGATGGTTTACAAAGGGTACTGAAATGCTGAACTGTTTACACAGATCTCACTTCTCAAAATATTACTCAAAGACCTTGCAAAATGATTCATGACTGCTGTGAAAGTATCACCAAACTTTGCTAATCCAACGATTAGTGATCATTCAATTACCTCTGCCAGTTGTAGACCAATTCAAAAAAGACAATGCCTCAAAATGAAAAGTGTCAGTACAGATCTTCCTTAAATTAAAAGTCAAATAAAAATAGCTTTATAGCAATAAAGACAGTTATCTTCAGCGCATCATAGACTAGCAGAAGTATTGAATCAGTAGAACAGGAAGCATTTACTGTATTTTTAATTTATTATTTATTAATAAAAGATTTTGTTTTTTTGTTTGTTTAGCACAAAAAACAGCAAAAGCACGAGCATAAAAGAAAGAACCCTAAAAACTTTTCCATATGTTCATTTACCTGAACAGTGCCTCGGAAAGACGTCACTTGCATTGTCTGATATTCTCTCTCCAGCCTTAAATAACGATTCTGCAAATCAGTGTAACGAAGCTGGTTATCCCTTAGAGTCTGAGACAGAGTCTTCAACTGGGCAGACAAGACAGCATTCTCTTCTGCTGACTGCACAACCTGAAAGAAATTAACATTTTAATTAAGAAAGAAAAAAAAATGAATTATCTCCTCCAGGAAATTACTACAGATTTGAGACCTGTTGTTGAATATAATTGTGTATTGTTTTCAAAATTCCATCAATTTTTGGCAAGGTCACTTTGGTAAGATTTAACTATCTATTTTACGAGCAGCAGAAATAATAAAACCTGCATATTGGTTTTCTCTGTAATCAATATGCCAAAAGAGTAACTCCAGCTTTTCCCCAATGCTTTCCTCCCCATGTTTGCTATGACATCCCTATGTGGCCAAGTACAGTATACATGGCTATATTCATTGTCCTGAAGTAGGAGCTAAGTAAATTGAATAGTATACACATGTTCATCAGGCAATCAAGGAATGTATAGCTGTTGAGTTTTCATCTTTTGAAAAACTGAACAGTAATTTGCGTCTCCACCCTTTACCCACATACTCATCTTGTGGGAGCTTGAGATTACTATGCCTGTTTCAAAATTTCGTTGAAATTGTTATTAGATTCATAAAATGTTTGGGTGAAGCAGTGAAAACAGACACAATCACAGATGAAAGGTAACATAAACCTAATTTGCTCTGCATACCAGACTACACGAAGCAAGATAACTGTTTAGGGAATTTCCAAGAACATTTACAAACTTCTGCTAACAAAACTGAACACACATGCACACACATGCACCCCCCACATCTTAACAGCCACATAAGGGTTCATAAAGACACTGTGACGAAACATTTTTGAGGTTTTTAACATTTGGTATGAGATAGCTAAAATCTTGTTCCAGCTAAGACAGACATCTGTTTCTGTCTAATGAAAAATACTTTACTTTGAGTTCAAGTTCAGCAATGTCTCTTTAAAATGCAGATTCAAATAAACATATCTCACACAAATAAGTAGTCAGGAAGGCCACAGCATAAATATAACACTGAGCTTAAGTTTGCAATTTGTAGTCTGAGCCAACTGGGATGTTATGACGAATCTAAGTTTTAAAGCACTCCAAGTTTCAATTACACGAGATACCACCAGTTTAGCAATATTTCTATGTTGGTAACGGCTCAAGTTCACATTAACTCTATAGGATGACAGTTGTTGTTTTAAGTTACCTTTGAATTAATCTGATGAAAATGCAGATCCTTCTGGTGCATCTCCTGAAGACAGCGCTGCAGCTCATTTTGAAGTTGATTCTTCTCAGCCAAGACATGTTTGATTTCCTCAGGGATGTCTGCACTTCCAGCAAGGGAGGCAGTTTCTAAAACCTTAAAAAGTATCAGCATATTCAAGGGTAAATAGCATAGGATTTTTTATAAATAGTATACAATTTCAACACTAAATACATATGGACTACACAATGATATCTTTTTCACAAGATTATTTCATTCTCACAAGTTAATCTTGCATTTGCAAGAGGCTTTATTGATATAAATATGTACTACTAAATATTTTCAACTTAACTTCAATACAAAAAAAAAATTACCTTGAAGAAACATGCCAACTAAATTGTAAATTTGCAAATAGCATGAAGCACAGAAGTGGAAAAAAAAGTAAAGCCAGATGAACAAAATACACCTTTTAAAATCTATTTTCTAATTAATAATGTAGGGTGTTCATAACAAGGTAAAAGACAGCTATCTTCTAAATATGAATTTAAAGTTCTAAGTCCATTTTGCAAAAATAATTCAACTCTATCACTAATTAAGAAGGACAAAGTTGTAAGTATCTAGCCGGCCAACATTATGATGTTGATCTGATATAATGAAGGAAAGCAGTCTGCCTCCAATGGTTTCTGGAATTTATTTTCTCATAAAATCATGAAATAAAGACTTATACCACATAAAATATTCCATAACCCAACAAACGTTATGGTTCAACAGCTTTTATATATTGTTTTAACCATTAAAAATGAACAGCATATGATAGGCATAATTTGACCAGCTAAAATGTTATTTCTAATAAAATACAAGGAAGATAGCTCATCTCTACTTCCTTTGGCACAGAAAACGCAAATAAAAATATTACTCTGATATAACACTTTCCTCAAATCTTTAATGGTAATCTGCAAAAGCAGACAGGAGACAGCTGATTAACAACATGCAAAGACTCAGTGGCCAATAAATACATTGTTGGCACCCTACAAATAATAGTACAACATCCTACTCTCTTTCAAACACCTGCCATAGGAACAACTAGTGACACTGTTGGTTTTTTTTTGCAAACAGCAAATGACACCCAATTGGCGAAAGAAAACAGAATCATAGACCCAGAATTTCCAGAGTTATATTCTCACATATGGGCATAACATATTTAACGTCAGCTACTACATAAGTAATCTTCTGTGAGCTGTCTGAAAGTTCCCTGCTCTCTTCTTGATTTTATAGAATTAACTGAGAAAGCTGTAAATTGCATTAGTTCTTTTTCTTTCCATTATCTATCTCTGTATTTATCAACACCAGGTCTACTGCTGAACCATATTCCTCCTCATTCATCTAGTTGGAACTTCTTCATATCGTATTCTGGATTTAACTAACCTAAAATAGTCACTTAGAAGATTACTTAAGTAATCTACTAACAGTAGCAACTCAGTAAGGTGCAAATACCATTACAATTCAACCATAGTAAATTGTTACTCCTTTCTGGCTAAGACTCACTAAGCATTACTGGTTTGCAGCAGTCCTTCGCCTTTCACTTTACAACTATATCATTTCTTTATGAAAGTTCTTTCAATGTTTTTTGACCATTACAATGTATTGCATCAGCAAGTTTTCTCTGTTATTTTGTAATTGTAAAAGAAACTTTTTTGTTGTTTACAAGAAGTTGATCAATATCAGACTCCATTAAAAACTGTTTTTAATTATTGCAACTCATTTGCTTGGAATCAAGACCTCTAAGATCATCAAGTCCAACCACTAACCAAGCACTGCCAAGTCTACCACTAAACCATGTCCCTAAGCACCACATCTACACATCTGTTAAATACCTCCTGGAATGCTAACTCAGCTGCTTCCCTGGGCAGCCTGTTCCATTCACAACCCTTTCAGTGAAGAAATTTTTCTGAATACCTAACTTAAACCTCTTGTCCTATCACTTGTTGATTGGGAGAAGAGATCAACCCCCCATGTCACTATAATTTTCTTTGAGCTAGTTGTAGAGAGCAATAAGGTCTCCCATAAGCCTCCTTTTCTCTAGGCTAAACAATCCCAGTTCCCTCAGCTTCTCCTCATAGGACTCGTTATCTAGACTCTTCACCAGGTTCATTGCCCTTCTTTGGACATGCACTACCACCTCAATGTCATTCTTGTAGTGAGATAGTTGTAGTTCACTGAATTGACTGACCCCAGAAGTACTGAAATACAGGTAATGCACTCATTACAATCCCACCCTTCACTATCATATACAATATAGTTTTCATTTTGGAAGTGGGCTGTACAATAAATCAATTGAAGCAGATTAGTGCTACCTACCACTTTTTATTTGTTTACCTTGACTGGGTAATTGCTGCTGGTGGAGACTGATTTCTTAACAATCATGTCTTCTTGCAGCTTCTGTAGTTCTGCAATCTGTCGGTCTTTCTCAGCAACTGTCATTTGACATTGATTTCGCAGTGCCTCGGACTCCAAGAGGAGGAGGTTTTTTTCTGTTCTGAACATAAAATAACAAACTAGCCTTTAAATAACAACATACTATATACAAGTCAATGAGAAGGATGAAGTTGTACTAATTGTTATTTCTAAAATAAATAATAGCAGTTTTTAAAAAATTATATGTAAATATGGTCCATTTTATGAACATTCTCAATACATATTTCAGTTTGAAGAGGTCTGCTTTAAAAGAAAAAACACAGAAAATAAAGCTTTGAAAGTGATATCATCATGTTTACTTCATTGGATTGGAGACGAGAGTCTACTGTCTTTAAAGATAATAATATTTCTTAATGCAATACGTACTTGAGCTATCTAAAGAACAATGCTGGGTAGCAGAGCAACCCTAGGTTTTAGTAGTATTGAGTGCTGCTCAAGATATACAGTCTATCCTATTTCAAAGAATGTAAATTTGAAGAGGAGTCCCTAGACAAAAAAATTAAATAAGCAAACATACCACATCTCCAGAAAGTGCTGTCATAATACAAATGAAATTACAAAGGGCATAACATCAGTTTAAAATATGCTTTTGAAGTTTAGAAAAATACTTGGAAAAAACTGTCCACCTGTCAAGTCTACAAATTAGAATGTGGTTTGAATATCTCATGCTAACTTGCTCACATTTGCAAAGATAAATGTGGGGCTGGCCTTCTGATCTACATCGCCCCCTACACACACCCCCTTTTCTAGTGTAAAACAGGTATTATCTGACAGAGGCTTTAATGGCGTAAATTGTACTACAGACTATAGTGCCTACTAGCCTGAAATCCAAACAAAATTATTTTCACTGAACTGATAACATGTTTTCACGCTTTGAATCACCAACTAGTTTAAAACTTGAACAACAGTCTAGGACAACCAAATCTTGATCTGTCTCTACTGAGTGCCACTTAAAAATGCCTACTACCTTCTTTGAACGCAGACCTCATATGGCATTCACAGAAAGGTGTCACATTATTCACTTCACACAGATAGTACAAGATGCGAATAATGTTGAAGTGGACCCTTCAATCTACAAAAATATTGCTCAAATGTGAAATGAAGTTAATTTTCAATATGTAGTTGACTCACACTTGCAATATTTCAGATGTCTATTTAAAAAAAAATGGAGAAAATGTTCAGCCATCCCAATGGTTACTTTTACTGAGAAGAGAATATGATACCAAGCATAGAAATATGATTCTTATTCTGTGATTTCATATACCCAAGTCACCAGCTGGAGAGAAAACATTCATTCAAGACTGACTGAAATTTTGCATAAACAAAGAGATCACTACATAAAGGTACAAAGATAAATGGGAAGAAAGAAAACTGAAGTTCACTGCGAATATTATGGAAATATTCTTCTGGTAGACCATACATAATATTCTATGTCAGTTTAATGTCAGGTTGTGAAGACATTGAGGAATTCTAAACAAAATCCACCTGTATTATTTGTTACCTCAATCCAGCAAGCTCACTCTGGTATGATGCAATCTCTCTCTCAGTTTCTGCTTGGAAGGCTTTTGTCTGATGCAATGCCTTCTCCAACTCATCAACCTTGGTCTTCAGTTTTGATATTTCAACAGCTGCAAGGCTGGCTCCTTCTTTAGCCTACATTTAATAAACACGATTAGTGAGCTGGAATGAAAAATATGTGCTTGAAGTTCTATTAGTGTTAGAATTCTAGAACAGAATTATGTTGTGTTTTTTTTTCCCCATTTGCTCTTCTTTAACAGGATAACTACCTAAACTATCAAAATTGTGAGCATGCCTTCTCCAGTCATACAATGTTTTCTTGGCGCTTGCATAAATCTTGACGTTAAACTTCAGAATCCACAATGTCTCTAAGTATTCTCTGCATTAAAAAAATACACATTGATGTAGCTATTTAAAACTTACCAATCTTTCCCAATTGATCTGAGGCCTATCCAAATTACTTTTAAAAGAATTTATCTCACTAATGCTGTTGCAAGCAATGGGAAACAAAGCTGTTCCCTGTTTAGTTTCAGAAACTACCTTCTGTTTGCTGAGTTCCTGCAGCAATTTGTCTCGGTCATCCTGAAGACTGGCCATAGCCTTGGAAAATGCTTCAATCTGGTGAACATAATTCCCACACTCAGATGAGAGTCTGCCAATCTCCAACTCATGGGTGACTAATGTCCTACAGAGATTTTCAATTTCATCAGCAATCTGATCAAGTGTAACCTTATTTGCAGCATCAAAATGCACCTTATTCAGAAGATCATTTTCTTTGAGCATACTGACAAGATTTGATTTAAAGGAATCCAATTCAGCTTCAAGTTCGTCTCCTTTCTTTTTTTCGGACTTGAGTTCTGATGTGTACTTGCTCTGAAGTATCTTTAAGTCCTCTATTATCCTGTCTCTGTCATTTTGCAGAGCAGTCATTGCTTTCCCAAAGGCCTCATTTTGGGATCTCAGCTCTCTATTCTGAGATTGAATTTCTAGTATCATCTCTGTAAAAGCATCAGGTTCATCTCCATGCTCAGGTGTCAAAAGAATCTTACTGTATTCCCCATCTGCATTTCTACCTACTGATTTCTGGACTTCTTGAATCCTCTTCTGAAGTTTTGCTCCATATAGTCCATCAGATACGCATTCTTTTTTCTGAATACTACCACTAGTTAACAATTTCTCTCCAGATTCAGAAACAAGTTTCTCCTTGTTTAATGATGCAATTAAAGATTCTAAATCATTTACTTTAGACGCTAATTTTTTATTTTCATGTTCCAAAGATACAGCAGTGTCTATTTGCAGTTGATTGGACTGTTGCATGTCTTTTATTTGCTTTTGAAGATCATATTTTTCTTTTTCAAGGCCTTTAATAAAATCCAATTTCTGTTTAAGTAAGTCTTTCAGTTGATGATCTTTCAGAGATAAAACTTGGTTAAGATCTTCCCTATACTTAATTAGCTGTGCACTTAACATTGCATTTTCAGAATGAAGATCATCTATCTGATTGAGAAGTATCCTTAATTCTTGTTTCAAAGCATTATTTTCACTTGCATTGCCAACTATAAGACTGTCCCGCTCATTTAAGACATTTTGGTGAAGATGTTCCAACTCTTTGTATTTAGAAAAAAGATCATCCCGATCATTCTGAAGAGATGACATTGATCTTTTAAAAGCATCTATTTCACTGACAATTGCAGCCTTATCTTGATCTGCTTTATCTGCTTTCATCTGGAGATTTCTTAGTTCATTTTCCATCCTCTGACAGGACTCCTCAGATTGTTGTCTCTCTCTCTGCAGAGACCTTAACTGAAGTTCATATTCTTTGATCTGTTCTCTATGTTGAGTCTGTACCTGAATCAGATAGTCAGAAATTTCATCACCTTTTGAAGAAATGAGTAAGGAAATTTCTTTATCTTTATTATTTAGCATGATTCTCATTTGCTCAGAAATGGTAATCTGCTTTTCCAATTCAGCATTAATTTTTTCCTTTTCAGCTAGAAGCTGTTGCAATTCTTGTTCTTGTCTTGTAAAATTGCTTTCCAGTGCTTTTATCTCTCTTCCTGCACTTTTACTATTCTCTATGAGATGATTAAGAGAATTATTTTCTTTAAGGAGTGCTTGCAAAGCTTCTTCTTTTGACTGAAGAGCACTTTCCAATTCTTGCTGCCTGTTAAAAAAAGAGGTATTCTCTTCTTTTATTCTGCAGAGCTCCTCATGCTGTTGTGTATCAGCAGATTTTTGCCTCAAGTACAGTTCATCCTTTGTTTCCTCTACCACAGAATATTTGATATTCAGTTCTTGAATCTGAGTCATTTTGTCTTTCAGTTCATCTTGTAAAGACATTATCCTTTTATTACTGTCTTCTATCTGTTTCTCTTTACTTTGGATGGCCTCTTTGAACTGCATTTCCCAGGCCTTCATTTCAGTGATTACCCTATCCCGGTCATTTTGAAGAGAGGACATACACTTTGCAAAAGCAGCTAATCGTGCCAAAGCTGCATTCAAATCTGCCTGAAGTTTCTTGTTTTGAGAATCCTTAAAGTTAACTTCCTCTTGCAATCCATGAATCTCACTAACCGCCCTATCTTTTTCTCTCTGAAGGGCACTATGTCTTTCCTCTAGGTTCAAAAACTCTCTTTTGTGAACCGATTTTGATTGTTGAAGATTAAGTTCCAATTCTGTCACATGTTCTCTCTTTTGGATTTGTAGTTCATCTTCTTTCTTCTTAAGTTCTTTTCTCCAATTTAGATTCTCGGCTGTAAGCCTGTCCACTTCATTCTTTGACTGATCCAACAAGCTCACCTGTGAAGAAAGCTTTTCATTGAGATGGTTTATTTCTTCATTTGATTTGGCAAGCTTTTCTGACATATTACTTAAGTCCTTTTCAAACTTCTCACTTTTTGACTGTGACAGTTTCACAGATCTTTCCAAATCCAGGATCAGCTCCTGGAGTTTTATGGAATCCTTTTGCAAATGGTTGATCTCTTGCTGTTTCTCCTTTAAGAGTTCTTGTAATTCTTTTGTTTTGTTTTTACTTCCACTATTATCTCTCTGGGCACATTTCACCTTCTCCTCAAACACTTTTACGAGGTGTAACTGCTGTTCTTCTTTTTCTCTAATCACGTTACATTTTTCTGCCTTTAAGTCTTCCAGTTGCTGTAACAGCAAGTTATTCTGCATCTGTACTGATTTCACTCTATCAGTAAGATGATCAATTTTTTTAATGTGATTAAGCAACTCTGTTTCAAGACACTCTCTCTCATTCTTTACTTTGTAAGAACCTTCTTGTACATTTTCTAATTCCTCTTGTAACAGACATTTATCATCCTCTAAAATCTTAACTTTTTCATTTAGACTAAGAATTTCTTGGTTAAGACTTTTACATTCCATGTCCAGCTTTGTGATACAATGATTTTTATAGTCCAAAGATTTTTCAGTTTCTTTCACTTTTTCTGACATTAATTTTCTTTCTTGTTCTAGGACAAGCACATCTTGTTCTTTTTCAGAGAGTTTATCCTTTAACATGTTGATGTCCTTTAACAATGATTCATTCTTATACAATGCATCAGTCATTTTAGATTGCATATCATTTTGGTATGTTTCCATTTGAACTTGAAGGTCTCCCAAAGCTGCTTTAGTTACAGTGATGTTATTATGAAGAATGTCTTTTTCACTCTGAATTTTCTCTAAAGTCTGCTTTAAACTTTCAGAAGTTTGCTTCAGCTGCTCGTTTTCCTCTGTTAGCTGATGATTCTGCTGAGTGAGCTCCTGAAGACGATCCTTGTGTTCTTCCATCCTTGCCTCTTGCTCACGTATCTGCCTTTTTGCTTTACTTTGTAATTCATCAACTTCCAATTTCTTGGATTCGCTCAGTTGTTTCAGTTGATCCTTAATAACTTTATTTTCATCAATGAGCTTTTGAAAACGCTTCTCAAGAGCCTCCTTCTCAGATTCTCCTTCCTTGAGTCTTTGAATAGCCTCTTGCTTCTCTTTTCTAGTGGCATCAATAACTTGCCTCATATCTGCTATTTTACTACTGATATTCTCATAAGCCTGAAGGAGCGATTCATACTCTTGCTTTAATTCACTATGTTTAGCCTTCCATCCTGTTAATTCAACTGTCTGAGAATCTTTTAAGGTATTTAGCTGGAAAGAGAAGGCCTCTTTTTCCTGAACTATAGTCTCCATGGTAGATTTAAGACTTTCACATGCAGCAGTGAGGTTTTCATTTTCAGTCAACAGTCTAGCATTTTCAGAAACAAGGCTCTCCTCTTCAGATACTGGAGAAATAGTATTTGAACTTTGCTTTTCTCTACCAAGCTCTAACAACAATTGTTCAAGTGTACCTGTCTTGTTCACCAGTTCCTCCCTTTCTAATATCAGCTTATCAATCTGGTCTTTTAGACATTTATTTTCTCTCAGGGCCTCTTTCCGTGATATTAAAGCTGCCTGTAATTTTCTCTGAAGGCGCTCTTCTCTGGGCTTCTCCTCTGCTGTAATTCTTTGCTCTTGTGGTTTAGAATAATTTACATTTACAGTTTTTACCAGTGCCTCTTGAACTATTTGCATTTCTTTCTGGATTTGATATTCCATTGTTTCTTTCAGTTTAGTTTTCCCAGAGTAATCAGTTTCTGATAGTTGAAAACAAGTGCTTTTACTTTGCAATTTTCCTTGAAGCGAATTACTTTCTAAACAGAACTCTCTCAGTTCCTTTTCAGTATCATTTTCTTCCTTAAACTCTTTGCATGACACCACAGGACTACTTATCTCAGCCTTCTCATGTAGTATACATAGCTCTCTCAGAAGCTTTTTGTTTTCTTCACTGAAATGGTTTACCTCACTTTTCATATTAATTAGCTCCAAATTGGACTTCTCTAAACAACTGAGAAGCTCCTCTTTTTCACTCTTCATTTCTTCCAATGCCGCTTTATAACTGTGGGCTTCTTCTTGGCCCTCCTTTATAGCTTCTTTCAATAATTCCTTTTCCAGATCAAGCTTCTCTCTGAAATCCTTAAGTGAAGAATGCAATGCTTCTATCTCCTCATTCTTTTCTGCAACCTCCTTCTTAGCTTTCATTCTCAATCTCTGCAGTTTCTCCTGGCTCATCTTGTAATCCTCTTCATTTTTTTTAATAAGTGTTTCTTTCTCATTATTGACATGTTTAAGCATTGCCTTAATGTCTACAACTTCAGCCACGTATGCTTTCAGCTTTTTCTTCAGCTGCTTTATGTCCTCCAACAAACTGTCCTTACATTGCTCTTGGTACTGTTCCTGATGTCTCACAGAATTCAAGTCAACTTTAAGAGTTTCTTCTCTTTCCCCACCGAATTCAACTAATATTTTTCTCAACTCTTCCTTTAGCATTTCTTTTTCCTCCTGAAGCTTTGCATAATTACTTCTTAGTTCTTCTAATTCAGTCTCTTTCCTTGTTACTGAAGTTACTAGGTTTTCGGACTCTTTCAAGAATGCAGTCTGAACCTTGCTTGTTGATTTGTCTGATTCCAAATTCTTCACATCAGTTTCTTCACATTTTCCCAAAAGCTCCCCCTGTAAGGTTTCTTTTTCCTTTTTAAATTGATTCATAATATTAATTTCACTGTTGGAGTCCAAACTTTTCTTATGGTCCCCAGCACTTAAATTAGTCTCTTCAGAAATGTAATTTTTCAATACTTCTTCCCTCTTAACTTCAGACTTCACCTTTTCAAGAGCTATAAAGAGCTGAGAACGTTCCTCTTCATATGCACTTACTTTTTCATCAAGCACAGATTGCATGTGAGCAAGCATGCAGTCCTTTTCTTCTAAAGATTTTAGGTTCTGTTCACATATATTTTGTTTTTCAGCAATAACATCAGTTAGTCCTGCAATACTGGTCTCAAGTTGCTCTAAATGAGAGGCCTTCACAGACAACATTTCATTTAAATCACTTATTTTGGCATCTTTTTCTAAAAGTTCTTGCTTCAAAGTTCCAAGATACGACTCAAAATCATTATTTTGTACTTCAACTAATTTCAGCTTGTCTGTTAACTCGTTAACTTTCTTCAACAACTCCTCTGATTTTTTTTGCTCTTTTTCTATTTCTTCCTGTCCACTCTTTTCTAGTTTTCCAACTTTTTGCATTAGATCTCTTCTTATTATCAGTGCTGCTTGAAGTTTCTTTTTCAGATTCTCTTTTTCCTTGCCAAGTTTCTCAAGATTAAACTGCATCTCCCCTTTTTCTTTCATTAAATCTTTAACAACAGCTTCTCTATCGCTTAACATAACCTGACTACATTCCAGTTCTCTCTTACAGTCCCCAAGTTCCTGCAGTACTCTATTTAGTTCTTCTACAGAACTATTATGAACAGCTTCCAGATCCTGCAGCTTGCTATTTAACGTATTCCTCTCTTCTGAAAAATTCAGCATTTCATTTGACAATGATTCCATGACCTGGGCAACAGAGCAGTCCTTTTCTTTCAGCTGCTGGCTTAGACCAGAAATTAAATTCTTTTGCTGATTTACCTGTGAAGTTAAGTTTTCTATGAGTTGATCTTTTTTTCCCATTTCTTCAAGAAAACTTGCTACTTTTTTACCTTCAACATGTAATTTTTCTTGACTGGTTCTTACTATTTCTTCTGATTTATTTATTTTGTCCTGAAGAAATTCAACCTGCTTATTCATTTCTGCAAATGATTCTTCCCTTTCTTGCAAAAGAGACTGTTGCTTACATAATGTTTCCTTGACAGTGACCATTTCTTGTGATAGGCATTCAATTTTAGATTCATAGGTGCCCTTCATCTTTTCAATATCACTCTGCAGCAACTCCTTCTCTTTCTCAAGTAACCGCATGCTTTTTAATTCATCTTTTATGATATCTATTTCCTTCTGTTTTTCTAAAAGAATCAGTTGCAATTGTTCTCCTTCTGCTTCTTTGCTCAAAATAGTAGTTATCAGAGTGGAGAATTTTTCCAACTGAATTTTACTATCAGGTAGCTGCAGCTGGGAATCTGAAGTCTGTGCATTCTCTTCTTTATACAAAAGCCTACTATTAAGTAATGGAGATAGGGTTTGAGTTAATTCCTCTTTAGAAAGATCCAGCTCTTGCTGTAAAGACTGGATTTTGTTATCCTTTGATTTCATTTCACTTTCTAAACTGCTCAATTGCTCAGTAAGATTTTTATTTTGTAAAGTTGCCCTATCAAGTTCTGTTACCCAATTGTTTTCTGACTCATATAGACTTTGTTCTAGAGTTTTAAATTTAAGTTCTAACTTGGAAAGTTCTTCACCCTTCGCACTAACCTGCATCTGTAACTTCTCTTTTTCAGTCTTCATCTGCAGTTTGACAGCATCTATCTGCATTCTTGAATAATTCTCACTGGTTTCTAGTTTTTCATTAATTTCTTGGAGCTCTTTCAATTTCTTTTGCAAATGATTTTGAGATGCAGTAAGCTGTGTGTTTTCAGCCATCAGTTTATCAGCATCTTCTTGTAACACATTTTTTTCTTTCTGTAAAGATTCTACCTGGCTTTGCAGATTACCTATTAAGAGCACATTGTCGTGGCTGTCTTGAGATGACTTGGAATTTACATTCATCAGCTCTAACTTTAAACATGCTATGTTATCTGCCTGTTCAGTGCACGTCACACGCAGGGACTCCACAGCCAATTCTTTTTGCTGTAAATCTTGTTTCCATGTACTTACTTGGTCTAGTGCTTTTTGGTATTCATTTTTTACAGTCTCAAGCTCAGCTGTCAAAGAATCGATTTTTTTCTGATTAATATTAAAGTCTTCATTTTTTTCCTGAAATTCCTTAGTAAGATTTTTCATGGCTGCATCACTTTTCTCTAATTCTTCTCTGAGAACTGCAATCTCACTAGAAAGAATATTAATGTTGCTATCTGCCAACTGTATACTTATATCTTTCTCCTTCACAGAATTAAGCAGTCCAGCAATAACTTCTTCTTTTTTATTAAGAGCTGCACTGAACTCAGTTTTAAGTTCATACTGTGCTTTAATTTTTTCCTGAAGAGAAAACAAAGCATTCTCTTTCTCATGGACTAGTTCTTTAGATTTTTGTAGTTCTTGTGTTAGGTTGTGTACCTGACTTTGGAGTTGAGAAATTAAATTTATATTCTCTTCATCTTTCTTTGCTTTCTCCTTCAGAGTTTTGAGGAGACTTTTATTTTCTACAAGAGACGATTCCTTTTCTGACAATGACCGGTCCATCTCAATTATTACATTCTTCTGGTGTTGTAATTCTTTTTGTAAATTCAATTTCACATCCTCCAGCTCCACCACCTGTTTCTTTAATACCTCACATTCATTCTCTTTTTCTTGAATTTGCATCTTTAAACTCTCACTAAACAATGACATACTATTGACAGTTGAATCTTTTTCTGAAACAAGTGCTTTTAACTGTTCTGCTTCTGAGGTTAAAAGCTCTAACTGCTTCTGCTGCAAAACAGATGATTCCTGTACATCAGAAAGATGTGCTTTTAAACTGACATACTCATCTGACTTTTGTTTTAGAGATTCATCCTTCTGTGTAATTGAATCATTTAACTGTGCTGTTTTTTCTGTCACATTTCTAAGCTGATATTGAAGGTCAGAAATAACCTCCATATTCTCAGACAGTTGAACCCTAAGTACATCAGACTCTTCAGATTTATCTTTTAATAACTTTAATTCTTGGGTTTGTCTCTTACATTCGTTTTCTTTTTCCTGCATTGCTTGTCTAAGCTGACTGGTTTCAAAACCTAGGGTTTGTATTTGGTTTTGCAGATCTGAAACAATTTGCAAATATTGCCCTTCTCCGGCCATTTTACTATCTTTCATTTGCTGTATCAAAACATCCTTTTCAGAAATTAGAGTTTCTTTTTCTTCTAAGACAGTTCTTAAGTTTTCTTTCTCAATCACTAGGCCATCAATTTGGTCCTTCAGAGCCAAAATATTATGACTTTGTTGGGACAAGTGTGAAGTTAAAGCAGCTACTTCATCTGACTTTTTCATTACCGTTGCATTTACTGTTTCAATGTCTACTTTCAATTTTTCATTTTCTAGAGCTGCTGTGTGTGCTTGTTGCCTTGCTGAAGTAACTTCAGACTGCTGCTGCACCAACTGTGACCGAAGAACTTCAAATTCACGTGACTTCTCGCTCAGTAAGTTTGAAAGGTCCTCCTTTTCATTCTTAAGCACTGCCACTTCTTTGCTTAATAGTTGTAGCTGATTATTTAACACTCTGCTTTCTTCAATTTTGTCTGAAACTTGCTTATGAAGTTTCTCAAGTTCTGAACCCTGACTTTTTACAGTCAGGTTTCTTTCCTCTACCCACTGAGATAACTTTGTTTTTTCTTCCTTAAGATTTTTAATCTCATCCTGCAACTCCACAACATAAAATTTACTGTCTTCCATTTCCTTACGTAATGAATCATTTTGAATGATTTTTTCTTCTAGACACCTGCTCTTAGCTTCAAAATCCAAAGTTAAGCTTTGAACTTGTTCCTGCAGTAGTAAATTATTTTCCTTACTATGGTTGAGCTCTTGGATTAGGGTACCACATTCAGATAACTTACTACTTATCATTTCTTCTTTCTTTATCTCATTGTCTTTGGCATCCTTCAGTTGAATGAGAAGTGATTGCATTTGTTCATGCAACTGTTGTGCCTGTTCCTTGCTTTCAAACAATTGATCAGCTAACACATTACATTCCTTTGTTTTCTTCTGCAGCTGTTCTGCAACTGAATTTTCTTTTTGCTCTGCAAGTATTGAAAGTTGTTCAATCTCTTTTGCCAGAGTGTTTTTATCACAATTTAGTACTGAAAGAGTTTTTTGGTACTCGGCAGTGCTAACAGATAATTTGTTCTCTATTTCTGCCACAGCCTGGATTTTCTTTAACAATTCACACTCTTTTACATCCAGAAGTTTGGACAAATTCTCATTTTCACTGTTTAACTGTTGCTTCTCTTTTTCCACTATACCTATACTTTTTTTCAGTTGTTCATTTGCTTTTATTTGCTCTGCCAGTTCTTCTTCTTTCCCCTCAAGATCTGCCTGCAATTGCTTATAAGCTGAAGCTTTCTCCTGTGTCTCTATTTCCATCTTGTTAATTTGTTTATGTATTTCACTTAATTGGTTATTAAGCTCTTTGCAACATGTCTCTTTGGCTTTCAGATCTCCAGTTAATTTAAGTTTAGTCTCTTCATTTTGTTGCTCCAAAAACCCAAGCTTCTTATCTAATGAAATAATGATCTCTTGTTTCTCTTGTAATTCTTTTTTAATTGTTTCCTGATGTTCAGTATGTTCTGTAAGCTTCCGACACAACTGAGCTAACTCTTCATCTTTTTTAGCATCTTCCAAAACTAGTTTGTTGTATAAATCTTTAATTGATTTTAACTCATTTTCAAGTGTCTGTTCTTTACTCTCTTTCTCTTTAAGCAAACTGTTCCATTTTTCTTTTAGTGTGTTGCTTTCCTCAATCTGAGATTTCAAATATTCAGTTTCTTTTCTTTGTTTATTCTCAGTTTCTTGTAACTTTTCAGATGATTTGCTAATTTGTTCTTTCAGTAAAGTAATTTGTGACTCACACTCCATAAGATTGTTATGGTATGCCACATGGCTGGCCTTGATCTCTGAACGAAGATCCTTAATTGTAATGCTGTTCTCACTGATTTGTCTTATTAATTCCTCATTTTCTTTGGTTTTAGCTTCATTCTCAACTCTAACTCGTTCTAGCTCTAGTCTCATTGTATTACTCTGCTCAGAAAGGACAGATATCTTCACACTTGCATCTCTGACATCAGCTGTTTGTACTTCTTTCAGTAAATGAGTTTCCCTTTCAGCCTTTGATAAAGCTTCTTCCATCCCTCTTATTTCTTCATCTTTGCATTGCACTTCATGCTTCAGGATAACAACCTGTTCAGAATATTCTGTCATATTCAAAGATAAGGCGGATATTTCCCTCTCTTTTTCTGCCAGTGCTTCTTTAAGATTATCAATTTCTCTTTCGCGTTTCTGGAGATCTTGAATAAGTTGAGATCTTTCCTCTAAATGGCTTGTATTCAGTTTGTCAAGCTCTTCATTTGTCTGGTCCAGATCTAGCTGCATCGATTCCACCATGCCATCTTGTTTCAAAGTCTAAATATTAAGAAAAGAACATTACAAGAATACTTCAAACATACGTTCAAAGGCAAATGGAAGACACTCCATATGCAGACCTACTGCTTAAACTAATCCATCTCTCACACTTGACCCTTAATCTAATTACCTATCCAACTGTACAGTCACAAGATCATGATGTTATATTTTAGATTGTTGAAGCATACAGAAAGGTCAGTGTATGAAATTTGAAGCAACTAGTGCTTTTTTTTTTGCTGACATCTAAATGGACAATGTCAAATTAACAGAAAATTTCTTTTCATCATTTTAGTGAGTTACCTTTTCCTTCAGTGCAGCAACTTTTTCAGTTAGATCACTGATGGTTGTTTTCTGCTCAGTGTTCTCCACTTCATACACGCTGCATTTCTTTAAGACTTCATTCAGCTTAGTATTAAAAATAGAAATCAACATCACAGAAGCATATAGAATTATGCTAATAACATGACACTAGAGTTATACTACTAAGCCTAAGTGGACTGTATACATTGAAACTAACACAGACAACATATGACCCCAATAAAACACCAACACTTTCATGTAAAGCTCTGGGCTGGGTCTAAGAAATCCTTATACCCAGCTTTACACAAAGTAATTACATGATGTGAACAAAACTGAAACAAGACAACCGAAGCCTTTGGGTAGGAAAACAGCAATATTGCTTCTGGGATGCAAATAGAAAGTTATGACTAACGCTCACCAGTTCTACTAAATTAAATAGTATTTAGTAACTTTAAATTACCTTTTGTTCAGTATGCACAAACTTTTCACCAAGCTCTTTGTTCAGCAGATCCTTTTCTTGAAGCAGTTTTGTCAAAGCTTCAATTTGTTCTAGTTTTTCTGTCATGTTTAGCAGCTTTTGTTCTTTTTCTCCAAGTGAAGTTTCAAGGAAGCTATTTCTGTCACTTAATCTAACAAGAAGATACATACACAGACCTTTGATAATCAAATTCCATTTTGAAAACAAAGTTTGCTTTAAGCTTTCTAAAGGTTTATTAACACCCAAAAACTATGTTCCTAAAATAATAATGATTTCTACACTTTCCATTTAAACTACCAAGTCCAAAAACATCATGACTGCAAAGAGAAGCAAGAATTAAGTAACTCAATTGCACATTTTAACAGAATATAATTCTTGCCTGTTAGAAGCTTAATCTTACAGCAAAGAAAGCTAATCCTGTATGGAGCTATAAAGAATTTTTATTTTACCCTTTTAGCTGCTCATTCAAGCCAGAAATCAGCATTTGATGCTTTTCAGCATCTCGAATTTGTTGGTTGCGTAATTGGGTGAGTTGAGCTTGCAAACGTTCATTTTCATTCTGCAACAAAACAATGATCAAGAGGATTATTGTGCACAAACGTCCAGAATAGTGCAAGAGAACTAGATTCCTGAAAATCTGACTCATTAGGAGATTTACATCCTACACAGTAAGAGAGACGGTTAGCACATGAGCGTATATCAGTGCAAAATACAACACCAATGACACAAGTTCAGGTAGATGCAACCCACCTTCCAGAAATACCTCCTTCAGTGATGCATGAACTCAAGGATCATTGCTCCATACCCAAAGCAAAAATCACACACACACACACACTGTGTTAAGGCAGCTTACTTATCTTAACAGGGGAAGCTACTGCTCTGAAAAAAATACTTTCCTCATTGGTTTGAGAAGAATACTAAACTTCCAATTTTTTGGCATATTTTTTCAGGCTGAAGGAATGCAAAAAATCTGCAAGATACAGATTAGCATACAAGGAATTGTGAAGAAAAGAAAGCAAGCTTCATTCACACAGTTGTTTTTTTTTTCGTTAAAACGGTATAAATCTCCTATTCTAGACAGATACACTGCACCAATTCAAAAACAAGACCACAAAAAAAATCTAAAAGCAACCAAAAACCAAAAGTAGAACACATATCCAGAACCAACAGCAAATAGGACAAACGTGGCAAACTTGTCACCTCTAATGAAAATAAGCTAGCATTCTGAAGGAGGCAGAACACACCTGTACCGCCCTCAATAGCTGCCCTTCTTCCTCTACACCAAACGTTACCTGTATTGAAAGGTTTTGTTACAAGATTCCCGTGTATGAATTAATATAAGGTTGTCTTGCACCTTAAAATACTAAACTCTTCTACATATATAGACGCAACTTAAAGAAGTATAAGTAATGCACCAAGCCTGAGTTTTAGTAAGAGATCATTTGTCTCATTTTGTGATAACTAGGTTTAGAAAGTATCAAGCATAGTAACTTATCAGGCAATATTAAAAAATAAATATCTGATAAAAATATTTGTTACTGTTCCTTTGTCGGCCTTCATTCATTATTTTTATAATATAAATAGTTAAAAATATTTTATATTTATTATAAATACTATATATATAATAATATATGTGAGATATAATCTGTGACTTATATGAAGCCTGAGGGATTTAAGGAGAGATTTATGCCAGTAGTAACAAAATTTAATTCTTGACCTTCTGACGCAGGCTCCCTACAGAGAACAATGAAAATAATAACGCCTTTTACTATGTTTCTACAACAAAAACCAAAGCTTTCTTCCAGACAAGTTTCTTTTTGTGGTGACTTCTACTTTTGCTGAATAGAAGTAACAGCCTTAAACTTCAGAGCATAATATAGCATGTAGAGACACTCTGTCAACATAAATATAAGCTAAAAAATAGGTTTTAGATATTTTTGCTAGCTGCAAATGGACGTTTTTGTCTTATTGCAGGCTATGATTATAACATAAACAGAACTAAATGATTCCCCTAACAACAACAGTTTTTACACAAATACAAAAGCTTACCTGAAGAGCCTCCATTCTACCTTGAAGCTGCAATCTATCTTCCAAATCCTGACAACGCTCTTCTAGAAACAGAATTTGTTCCTGTAGTTGATTTCTTTCCAGTTCCAACTCTTCAACTACACTCCGTAAACCTACTTAAGTCAAAGAGGAAAAATAATTTCAAGAAAGGTCAACAAAAAAATCCTGAAGTCTAGAAACGTTTTTCATCCTCGTATTCAGAATTCTCACCACTGTTGGGCACAATCAGATCTCAACCATTTCCAGTGGAAATGCCTGAGGCCTTGCACATCTGAAAACTAAATGACAAAAGTACTCTTAACTATTCAAAAAATAAAATCAAGTTGCATAGCTCAGAACTCATAGAGAACCTGGCAGAAATATTCTCATCAGTACTGTGGCTCAATTAATAATGTGACTGATGTTACTTTAATCATCAGTTAATGTACTTGCAGGATCAGAGCTTAAGCAATATTAATAAACAAGTAAATTGGTCTGTATCAAAATTTGCAAGTAAATCTATTCCATTTTATCAATAACACGTACTTGCAGCTTTTACAACAGATATAAGAATGCCTACACTAAAATAGCCATTTGATTTTTAAAGCAAAAGCACACAGCAGTGGAATACAATTCTGCTTTGCAAACATTAACAGCTATATAGATTGGAAACACATTCACAGGAACAAGACTCTTAACTTAAAAATACACAGTCTTGCCACATAGGATATTTCATGGGCACCAAGGCTCAACAAATTCCAGCGTTTAATCATATTCATATTCTACTTCTGAACCAAAACTAGGCAGTTCATCCAGCACGCACATGCTTTAAAATGAAACAGAAGAAAATGAAAGCCAAAAAAATTGAACAAAGATTAGAATACACCACAAATGGGTTGTTAGTTGAATTTGAAAACAAAAATAGACACAAAATACAGATGCTGTGCATGCTTTAATAAACTGTCTAGTCTCTATCACACCTGCATTAGGTGAAGTGTACTCTGGCCACCAACCTCCCATATTTTCTCCTTCAGCTGAATCAGTGCTATCCAAGGTGACATTCAACGCTTCTTGAAAGCACTGTTTTCTGTC
The DNA here is from genome assembly GCF_964034855.1 of Anser brachyrhynchus. Classification (NCBI taxonomy): domain Eukaryota; kingdom Metazoa; phylum Chordata; class Aves; order Anseriformes; family Anatidae; genus Anser; species Anser brachyrhynchus. The sequence continues at coordinate 17,592,467 of NC_137699.1, read as the reverse complement.
AAAGTTGTACTCTTCCTATGCACAAAACATAAAAGTGAAGTTTAATTAAAAGAAGTAAAGTAGCAAGGGTAATACATGTATATACACTGTTATAAGAAGTGAAGTTTCAGTTAAAAGTCCTAAAACCCTGCAAGTGATTCAGGTGCATAAATCTAAGTGTATGTGATCACCACAGACACCTGTCCAGCTTCTAATCACTATTTCCAGAGAAGTAGAGTCTCCCACAGGTTTTGGACAGTATCTGCTAGGCCTCTGGAGCCACCCTCAGGCATCTGAAAGGCCAACAGATAATTATGTTTGGATACCTTAATTGGTCCCCTGTTTTCTACAGTTAATAGGGGCCTCTGAAACTCATGGTAAATTATTAAAATTAACTAAACATAAAATTACACTTCCAATGGCATGTTATTGCAACAATGGCATCCTAATTCTTCTTAGAAAAGATAAAGATTTCGTTCTTGCAAGAAACAGCACCAACTACCTAAAAGTATGCCTGAATGTACTGACACACAAACCATTCAATAAAGCTCCACTGACAAAGAAATTCGTAAAGGTCGTACCTAACACAAAGATGGCCTCAACATATTAAGCATATACCTAGCTTCAAGCACATGAATTACTCCGGAGAGATGCTCCTTATTTTTCAATGTAAAATTAAGTAGACTCAAGGAACAGAGAGGTGTGATGCCATTAGAATTGCTCCTCATCTTCTGGCTACGTACACAATCATTTAATTTACCACCAGATCTGTCTAGTCTTCAGTTACATAACTATTCTAAGTTCATAAGTCCTTAATGTATACAAGCATAAAGCATCATATAAGTAATAGTACTTTCCATATTTTTATTAATATACAGGTAAAAATAGACTCAAAGATTTTAACCCACCTGAACCTTCCTGCTGGTCTGATTGCTTTTTCTTCTTGCCTGCTCCAGCCTGCCCATTCCTTGAGCTGTGGTCAGTTCCTCCTCCAGCTCCTGTTGCCCTGAGACTATGGCTGGATCAGAGCAGCCAGGAAAGAACCAGTCATCCTCAATCAGTTTTGTGCCACAGGAAAGCAATTACATTTATATCAGACACTACTACATGAAAAGAGACCAGGGACAAGCTGAAGTCCCTATGAATGACTGACGGGAACAAGATTAAAGAAGCAATCCATAGCATTCACCTTGTGATTTCCCTCCAACTTTACTACGTAGAACACAAGAATAAAGTCTGCATATCTCACTAAGAAGAAGCAAACTGAAGCCTAACTTTACTTCTTTAGGAAGTCTTTGTACAGGAGACTGGAAAGGGTGAGGTTATGCTGATACCAAAAAAAAAAAAATTCCAACCAATTAAAATGCCAAATTACACGGCCTTTCAAATCACCAGGTTAAAGACACCTGATGTGTATGATAATGGCATCAGCTGAGACAGCTGTAGTTTTTGTAATGTGAACAATGACATTCATTCTTATGGAAATGACATGTGTCCATTTCAACTTTAATTTTAGTATGAGCTACAAAGCCAGATAATTTGAGGAAGTCACAAGCACGTGTTACACTGCAACTGGCATCAAACCATTTTATCATACATTAATATCATTCTTTTAAAGACAAATACAGAATCAGTTGTAAATAAACACACTGAGTGAACTCAGAATATGAAAGCTTAGGTATGCATCCTGTTCATTGTTAGAAATGCTTTTTCATTTTACATACATTCCCATCTGTTTTGTGATATGACAAAACACGTTTGTGGAGACAGATTAGGAAACAGGTGTTTCATGCAAAGCACGCAAAGCAGAACAGCCAGTGAAAAGAAATGAAAGTAAAGGTGGCTCCATATTTTAATTGAAAATTAGAAAATCACAAATTTGGCTTTTGATTTAGCCATATCAATCCAGTTGTCCTCACAACATGCAAAATTCAAACAACTTTTATCTATGCATCAGCAAAGTAAAACCCAAAAACTATTAGTAGATTCAGCCCTACTGGGAATGCTCAGCTTTCATCTGAGTTGTACAAGGACGACTCATACCACAAATTTCATTAAAGCACATTCCTGTAACACCTATTAGATGGGAGCAAAGTTCTTCCTGAAATATTTCAAAATGACATACTTAACTGTCAGAAAAGATTAAAGAAAAACAGTTGAAAACTTTAAGGACCCTTTTAAGTAGGACTGCTGAATTGGATTTTGCTTTTGGTTTTAATTACATTTTGGTTTCTTTCACTGCCACTTTATCAGCACTCACTTTGCAAACCTTTGTTTAACTTCAAGGATGGATTCTGTTTATTTTTTTTAATCATTATACATGTTTCTTCAAAACCATAAAAATAAATGCCAAATTCTGATCACCTTAAACCTTTGTTTACAAAAAGTATCATTGTAGCCAGTGAAGCAATTCAAAGAGCAAGTATTATTCCAGATAAGAATGACCCCCTTCTTTGAAAAAACAGATTTAAATTTCTTGAAGTTGAAATTGAGGTAACCTGTTTTTTAGCATAATCAGAACGAATAATACACTGTTCTTTAGGAACCCGACTATTTTGGGTTGTGATAATGAAAGAAAGAATGAAATTACCATTATCACATGAAAAATGACAGTATAGAAATCAGAGCTTTAGAATGATTTAGAACCCTCAGGCAAGTGTTAAATCACTTTCAGTTAAATTCAGCATTGCTTTAACAACGTTAGTAAATAAATATGTTTTCTAATGTTTTCCAGCAGTTTAGGGAACATTTCATTTCATTTTACATTATATCTAATGTAAAAACATTATACCTAATGTAAAAACTGAAAAACTTTCCAGAACGCACTTTTTCTGATACACAGTGCATTCAAATTAACTAATGACGTGCCTACATTTCCTTGTGTTACTATTCACATATTAAATGTCCCAATAATTAGTGGTTTGCAGAGGAAATAAGCCAGAATCTATACGCATCAGTCAACACTGTCATCCCCTAGGATTGTGTAGCTCTCCACACATTCATTCCAAAACAGACAATTGCTTTATTTGGCAAATTGCCATAGACTATGATGGAATGAGTAGTGGGTTTCTAGTTTGCTTAAAATATTCATAATTAATATTAACGCAAATAAAGTTTTGCAACTTATGGGAGGGAATATAATTGTTTTTTAAAAAATACTATTGAATTTCAAGTACTATTAAGATTGTCTAAATTAATTTGATTCTTACTTAGTAACAATCACTTGCAGCAAGCCAAGGAATTTTTCCTCTAGAAAAGGTTACAGAGTAAATATGGAGTCAGCTATTACTACAAAAAAAATAAAGAGATCTGGTTAATATAAATGAAGAAATAGGCTTTGCAAGAGGGGAAAAAATCAAGTTAAAAGACAGCATTTGTTACATGTACTGCTAAAAACCATATACCATCAATGGCAAATCTTATAAGGTACTGTTGGCAATTTCCTCAAAAGAAGCATCAACAGAAGAAATCAGCAACAGTATATTACAAGTTGCCATTGCTGCAGGAACCTGCATGCACAAAACTGATGGGAAACTATGTTCTCACTGGCTGACCAAATCGCAGTGTAGGGTGGTAGGAGTGGAGGGGGAAGGGACGCTGAGGGCTCATCAGGTGTAACGGCAGGAAAAAAAAAAGAAACAGAAAGGTCATGCTTATCCCAAGGGGAAAAATGCAAAATTAAACACGGACTGACGCAGATGAAATTTTACAACTGTTATTAATATTGCACATGGATCTGTAATAACCACAGATGAGGTAACAGGTAGTTTTAATGAAGGGAATATTATTCTCTTTCAGTTCCAAAGCATTACGTGGTAAACCCCTCAAAAAGATGAGACGTGATCCTTAAAACATTTCTCTGCTTATGTACTGAACTTTCAAATTAATCTTGGAAATGAAAAATAATTCAATGGCAGATTAAAAAGAGAAGATTCAAATTACCTAACTGGATTAATTACGACGGCAGGTTGTGCACATTAAAATGTGCCATTAATCTTCACACAGTTAACTAACAGGACAAAAATTGTAATGAAGTACTAAATGACTTGGAAAGCAATCAGCAAAAACTATCTGAAATTTACCCAGACTTTTATAATTTTTAAGAGAAGCTGCTTCACTTTCTCATCAACTGTTTTATTACTAATTTAGAAAATTACAAAACCTAAGATTACTTGAAATGTTATTTTCTGTAGGTAATTTAACATTTTTAACTAGCCCTAAACTACCAGTTACTGTTATTCAACTGATTTGCACAAGTGACACTAACAGATTACTAAATATTTTGAGAGGTTTCTGATCAATGATATTTAAAGAGAAAATTTGTCTCAGGTACATTTTACTAGAGCACCACCCTACATCATAAAATTCAAACCAATGCTACAGTGCCCCACACCTTCACTACCTGTTCATGGCAGGCAGCTTTAATATTTCAATGGTGAACTTATTTTAATCACTGGTCATTCTTGTGTGGACAGTAACCTTCTGAAGCAAGTTCAAGCAGTCTTACAGAGCAGCAACTCAGACGGCAAACAGAAAAAGTACATCTACTCATAAAAACAATACAAAAAATGAATTTATGAAAAAAGAATCAAGGAAATAAGAAAAAGCAAAAATGGCAAATTTAAGCAATTTTTCTAGCTAAATCTTATAAATCTTATGACTACAGAAATTTGTCATGGTAGAACACTCTCAATTCAGTCTGAAGTGCAGCAGACATACACGAGGTGTGTGTGTGCATCATATATATATATGATAATTTAATCGTAAGTAGAACAGCTTACCTTCTCTCTCCTCCTCAATCTGAGCCATTCTCAAGGCCATAGCAGATTTCTCTTCTCTGACTTGATCACGGGACTCCTCTGATTCTGCTACATTTTCTTGCCATTCCAAGAGCTGACTCTGCAGTTCATCCACACTACCTGATTCACTGGCCTAACAAGAGAAACTGGGCATGAAAATATATTTACCAGATCCCACTGGAAACGTAAATGACTTTTTAATTTGGCAAACCATTCACAGAGAAAGCAATTCACTGTAATTTACCACTTAACATACATAAAAAATATGAAAAGAAAGAATTATCACAGACTGTGTAAAAAGCAAGCCTCACCACCTAGCAAAATATTAAAAACGCCACTGTTGGTTGCACTTTCAAGCTAAAATATTTTTAAACAAAAAATGGCTTTTTAAATTATTTTTCTTGAATATTTTCATCTTAGAAATGTTTTAAAGTACAACAATAATCAAATTTTTTTCTTTAGGATAACAAATCTCTATCTTATCCATGAGTAGAATAAGAAAGAATGTTTTTGACTTCCCATCAAAATAAAAACTATTTTATAAATTTACAAATTTACCAAAAACAAATTCTCCACAAAAGTTCAAAAATACTTTTAGCAACACATATTAACCCCTTTCAAATTGTCTCTGCTGTTAGGTCTGTATAAAATTATTTAACATGTACTAAGATTAACGTATACTGTTAATCCACCTAGAAGTCTTTTAGTATAGCTTTATGGTTCTTCTCACTTTGTCATCTCGACCTGTATGTTTGTTAAGATTTCAGCTCTTATTTTCTTCTAAAAGCTCTTCAGACCTTACACAAAATAATAAAAAGTCACTTTGATAACCCATGTTAAATGTAACTAAGTAGACAGTAGACAGTTTGGAAATACATAAATTAGAGTATGTGAAAAAATAAGGAGAAACCAATCTTTAATTAATTCAAACCTGTCAGTTTGTTACCCATTTTAACAGCTACTGACATCTCAATTTCACATATTGCTAAATTAATTTTCAGCAAGAAGACCCAGCTAACACACTTTCTAAAGCACTGTTTGAGCTAATCAGTAACTCATACAAATCAATTTTAAAGTTAACCTGTGAAGCTGCCCTCTTTGTAACTTGGTCAAGATCAGCTTGCAACTTCCTTTGCTGCTCTTCATAGACTTCCAGCTTAGTCAGCAATTCTTCTACAAAAGTATAATGAATTAGGTTCATTAGGACACAAAACTGATAGAAGATCAACAAAAATTTACAAGATTCAAAATGAAAATTCAGATAATTCGTTTCAGTTAGAAGATCTGTACTTGTCTGTGTTCTCCACCAACCCACAAAACTGACTTCTTGGTTGTTGAATAGCGATGAGTGTTTTAAACCTAACATGCTAACAATTTAGACTAGTGAAGCGAAAACCATTTTCCATTTTCCATTTTCCATTTACAAAAAGGATGTCAGAAAAACTACAAGGTGAAACAGAAAAATCTCTCATAGAACTCTATTTTAAATGTAATTGCCTATCTGAGGTTTTACGCAAAAAAAAACCTCAAATCTTCACACAAGAAAAAAAATATTTAAGATAATTCTTATAATTCTCACTGCTCTCAGAAGTTCATTGTATATATACTCTATTAGATTTTTCCAAATATCTTGTTCTCATTTTTCATCTTAAGAAGATACCTTTTCCACTTGCTGGAAAAGTTTAGATATATTCTACCAAACCTAAACAGAACAAGGACTGAACTGTTATGCACAAGTACACAAGTAGATTTAGGGAAGGAAAAGATGACTTGTACCTCTGACTTAAGAACTGTATGCTATTGCTAAAAGTTGCATGAAGATACTTCCAAATCTGTTTTATTTAAAAAAAAAAATACACTGAAAATTTAAAACCAGAAAGACTATTTATCTTTGTCTCTTTAATTTGGAACCATCTGAAATAGAAAAATAAAAGAGATGTTTTTTTGTTTGGTTGTTTTTTTTGCAAGCAGGGTAGGTTTTTGTTTGTTTTTTACCATTTTGAGTTCTGATTTCATGTAACGATTGAAGTTTTGACTGCAGTTCTTCCTTTTCAGCTTCTAATTCTGACACACGATTGTTTAAGGCAGATACGTCATTATTCTTCAATGAAAACTAAAAGAAAAAGTAGCTGTAAGTTTTTCAAATGCACCAAAACACTAACAACACAGTAAAGTAAATGCCACTTTTTTCTGATTTTTGGTAAGATTTGGAGTAGCTGTTTCTCTACTATTTGAAAGTGCAGTACACCAGCTATTGAGGAGCAACTGCACTCCTGAATGCTAGTAACACTGATTTGTACTTTTTTTTGTTGGAACTTCCTCCTGTGCCAACATTTAATGTCTATTCAATTTTTATATATTGAAAGAATTTATTCAGTGTCTTTATACCCTATTTACCCCACACTTTACTTTTTTCAGTCAGATCTCTGAGCATAGTAGCTTTAAAAACAGGCTTGTAACATCAAACAATGTCATACACACATTTTTCAGTTCATCCTCCAGCTGCTTGATTCTTGATTTGGACCAAGCCTTCATTTTCAGAAACTTAGCTTCAGATTTGGTGGCCTCTTCTGTTTTCAATTTCAGTTGTACTAAGAAACATGACATAAATATTTTAAACCCCAGAAGGATTATCATTACAAGATCTATATTTAATCTCTTTAACAACTGAAAGTAACACTTATAGAAGACAACTGCATGCAAAGAAGAAAAACACTAAGAAACGTGGTGAGAAATTTACAGGATATGTCATCATCTTGATATTCCCATAACCCCCATTATTATAGTATTTGAGCACAGATACTTTTTAATTACTGTGGTGATAACTCTTCCATTGAATTTTATGAAGTTCTACTTGCAACAGGTATGAAACTGATATACAATATATAAAGGTATGGCCTAAAGTAACCCTTTATATGTGGCAACTGTTTAAATAGGATACCTTCCAATTCTTCCATCTTTTCTTTAGTTGTAGACTCCAGATCTCTAACATCTTTTGTCTGCCCACTAACAGTTAATTCTGCCACTTGTTTCTTAAGCTGAACCAGGGCCTGATCTTTTTCTTGCAGCTCAGTTTCATGCTTCTCTTGAATTTCATGCAGTTCAGCATCGTATTTCTCCCTCACTTTTGTCATTTCAAGCATGTGTTTCTCCATCATGTCTTTTATCTGGGCTCTCAAGACATGTCTCTCTGCATCCAGTTTAGACTGAAGGTTTTCTTTTTCAGACTGCAGACGTTTCAGGTTTTCGTTAATCTCCTATTAAAAAAATGAACTTTTTTATTTTAATAAAAAGTATTTTTAGTACGACTGTCAAACACTGCATTTGTATTCTTACATACTTTTCCATACATTATAACCAGAAATCAGAGCTACTGTTGGTCACCTGGCTCTAGTACAAAAAACTCAGCTCTGATTTTCCAAGGCTTACATAGGAACTTGAGCAAAATGGCATTGCTATTTGAGTGAAAACTACATGCATAGTTGAAAATGGAATAAAAATCAATGCTTGCTTCTACGGAATATTAAATACATATTTGTAAGATCTCTCTAACAGTGATATCAAAGATTGAGAATGCTCACGGCAATGCCATCCAGATGTTGTTACGTACATCCATTAAAACTGGCAAACTGTGACCTAGCTGTTCTTTCTGCTAACTAGTCTTCTGTTAGTGCTTATTCTACTGCCAGTGCTCTCACATTAGTTATAATAATACAAGAGCTAGATTACAGATCACTGTAACGGAGCGGTTCACTCACATTAGACCTGTTGTGCAAAGCCTATGTTAATGATACAGAAACCAAGGAAGAATGACTGTCCACGTGAAGAAGCTGTGCAGGACAGCAGAGGCAACATTTTCAAAATGCAATTAAACTGCTTATGTAAAGGAAGTCTTCCTGCTATTTTAATACTTAGGCTGAAGTTCCGTTACAATTAAACTGCTCTAAGTTCATGTTGTCGCAGTCCACCCTTTGCCCTACCCTCAAACTGTGCGTTTCTGTCCCCTCAGTGCACTAGTACTAGGTACTGACTGTTGTTGAAGCATACCTTCAAGCGTATTTCAAGGTGCATCTAACCCAAGGGAAAAACAAAACAAAACAAAAAAAAACAACCCTGCATAAGGCACAGTGTGTAACAAATGGTAAGGACAAATGAAGCACCAATTTAGCTAGGACAATAGCTTCTGGATCACACATTTTTGCTACAGATCTTAACTACCTTAGTAGGACAGTGTGTCTACCTGGTTACAGAGTTGAAACTATTTCCAATAGATTTGAATTCAGGAAACGTTCTTGGGTAAGTGGATTTTTTTCTATTTTTTTTTGTAAAGATGACTGAAATGTTGTACCTGACAATTCCCAAGCAGGTTGTTTCAGCAGAGTCCCAAAAGCCTATCTGAGAGACTGCAATGTCCTTTACCTACATTGTTGAACTGAAGTAGGAGCACTCAAAGGCTATAATCACAATTCACACTAGATGCTTAAACACAATGACCCTGCATTAACTATGCATTTTGCAATCAGTAAAAATACTTCAAAAGAAAGGGCACAGTGCTAGCTAAACATTCTCTTTGGGGAAAAAAAAAAAAAAAAACAACCTCAGTTTTGGAGCTCACTCCATTCTCTTAACTAGAGAAACTGAAGTCTTTTGATAGCAGAAAGTCTTCCCTACATAACAAGTTCTCAAAACAAACCAAGACAAACTATGGAGGAGAACTGACAGTTTTATATTTCACGGGCTTTACTTCTTTATTTCCTGAATTGAACTGGGATTAGTATCTGTTCACACAATTACAGTTGCATTACCAGCACATGTCAAAACCTCCCAGAGTGCTACCTAAGTATTTTATGCAGAATTATCTTTTGAACAACAACCAAACTGCTTTTGAAACTTGTTATTGACCTGATGAGTTGAGCAGTGTATATATGCTATTTCTTACTTTCAATTGCTGGTCCTTGGCATCCAGTTCTTTTTGCAGCACATCTATCACCTGAGTCCTTCCCAGCATGACTTCTTCCTTTTCATGGAGCTTCTGCTTCAAGGCCTTCAGTAGCTAGGAAAAAAAAATCAAGCTATCAATAAAGGGATTAAAATTTTCAGAAGGGGGAAAAAAATAAGTATTATGTTTAGTTTCCCACCCAGACTTCTGAACCGTGTCACAGAGGTTATTAATTACATGTTTCTAAACTCCCGTGACTATCTAAGTCAAAGCAAGCAACCAAGTTTCCAAAGCAACATACCTGTTCTAGGTCAGCACTTGCATCAGATTTAGCAACTAATTTAAAGAGCTCCTGTTCATGTTTTTTTCTCTGTGCTTCCAATTCCTTTTCCTTTTCCTGGATTATATTTTGAAATACACGTACCTGAAAACACATAGAAAGTAAATATGAAACCAGTCCACAAAGGTACATTAAAAGTACACTGGCTTGTCTAAATAAAGGTACAGCAAGATAATGTACTCTTCCTTCCACTTACCAGTAAACACAGTAATCACTTACTGATTACTGAAGTCAATGGTGCATAAACCTTCAACTTGCATGAAATTTGCCTCAATTCTACAGTAACAAACTTTAAATGAAAAGGACTGTAATGTTCATTTTTGTTTAACACCACAGATCTCCACCTTTTTAGATGCTATCATTCTGATACTTCTTTTTTCTAAAAGATTACACCAATCATAATAATTTCTATCAAGTTTTAATCAATTAAGCCGAAATAGCTTTGAAACCTAGCCACCACTTCCTACTCAAGAATTTGCATTCTTCTTCCAGCACCTTTGTTAGCTATCTTACTTTTATAAGAACTGGATGTAACTTTTGGAATCTTGCTAATGATATTTTGAATAAAAATTCAAGACTTTTTTTTTAAAGATAAGCAGTTTTTTTCACATGAAGTCCTACCCAGATTTGTATTTCAGTGACTGCATTGTGCTTACCACAATGGCTTTTAGTCTCAGCTGTTTGTCTTTTTCTTTGTTTCTTCTATCGAAACATGCAATGTTGTACTACTGAACAGGTATGCTACTATTCAGGATTGAAAGTACCAGATAAACTCAGATATCAAATAATACAGGAAATACTGAGATCAATAGTTTCATACACGGTGCAACAAACTCTGAGGGATCAAGCACATCGCATTAAAATCTAAATTCTTTGCAATTGTGTTGAAACTCCCTTAGAAGTTAAATCTCAGATTTAATGTGATGTGCTATCAACATCAAAGAATGGATAACATGCTCCCTAGGTTCTTTTTTCTTTTTAAGTGTTTCTTTTTCTTTTTTCCTTTTTAATTGTTTTTTTGTTTGTTTGTTTGTTTTTATAAAAAGGTTTGTCATGGCCTGTTAATCAGCCACGAACTTCTGGAATAGTTCCCCATTAAGTTCCCCGTTAAGTATACCAAACTTCACCAGCTATTTTTCAAAGTCAGGAGGAAAACAACGCTCTTCTGCTAAGAAGCGCATCAGTTACCTCATAGGACAAATAAAAGTGATCTGTCAAATAGCCACATTACACTGAGAATGGTTAAATAACCCAAACTACTAGCCACTGCACGCGTGCACTTTTGCACCTTCAGGTGTAGTGCCAAAAGGAAGACGGGCTTGGAGGTTCTTCAACTACAATGCTCCACAACTCACTTCACTCATTTACACACTACCTCCTCTGTGCACAAACATCAGCCACATCCTTAAAATCCTTTCTTGCACAATACTTTCATTTTCAATAATCACCTGTACTACTAGAACCATCTACTTACTGACTGCTTCATTATTCTTACTTCATCTGATCGCCATATAGACCTTAACTCAAGAATCATCGTAAATTAAGAATGGCATTTCTCAATTACTGAGATAGCAACACTACAGTCAAGATACCACATCTTCCACCAGCAAATGTAAATATTTCTAGAATGTTTACTTACATTTTCTATATATGCAGCTTCCATTTCTTGGAAACGTTCTCTTTCATTGCTCTGAACGGTTTTAAGACTCTCAATCTGTTCCTGGAACAAGCTACATTTTTCCTCACTGTCTCCAACCTTCTTGGTAAGGTTCTGAACAAGAATCTGCATGCTTTGTAGCGAAGATTCTTTAATGGACAGTTCATTCTTTAGAATGCAAACCGTTAAGACAATTAGAAGAATGGGCCCAGAAAAAACACCCACCATCCAGCCCTCCCTCAGGCAAGCAACATTAAACTAGAAGCTCAGGTTTGGTTTTAATTTGAGTGAAATTTCTCATCAGATTTAAAAATCAGTAAAAGTCGTATTATTTAGTCAGTATTATTACTGACTAAAGTAAATAATTATATATATATTAAAATAAATGAAAATAATCAATGAAGAAATTGTAGCCACATGAATAACTGATGGTGATTTGTGCTTCAGAGAAGGATCAACCATACAACATCAGAATTGTTTAATTCTTCGAAACCTCTATGGAGGTTTTATATCTGAGATGATAACATACCTTCAGTTCTTCATTGGGCAAGAGTATTTCATTTGCAACACCACCTGATCCACAGGCTATCTGTAAATCAATGATATACGCATCTCTTTCAGCTAACTTCTTTTCTTTCTCTGCCAGCATGACATCCATTTCAGCCCCCCGACAGCGCTGGGCCTCCAATTCAGCATTCTGAAAATGAAAAGACAACACTGCATGTAATCTATATTTCTAGCACAGTTTGCATCACCACCATAGTGCCTATTTTAGGGTACAGAAAAAATTACAATCACGTTTATAACCTGGTTCAATTTTAACTCTAACATTTAATTACTGAGCCTGTTTCTCTCTGAAATTCTGCAGCATTCACATTCCTGCCACCTTCCACAGTCAACAATAACGTCCACAAAATACATCACTGTTACAAACTGTAACACGAAATCATTCTTTGTATTTATTCCTGTCATTAACTATTTTTGCAACAAGAAAAACTGAAGCAAAACAACATTTTAATTCAAAAGAGAAGATTTAAAGATAACATTAACGCACAGAGCTCATATAGTGTTTCCTTTCCTATTTATTTTCAAACTACTATTAAAAGCATGCTTGAGGATTCAGTGTAAACTGAAAACACAATGAAAGAATTCTCACTGTATTTGTTCAGGCAGGTTGTAGCACATAACCTGTTTTCTCAACCCAAAACTTTCTCAGAATATCTTTTTAGTCTTTAAATATAATCCTACACCACATATGTGAAAAAACATACACTCAGCATCATATAAAACACCACCTTTTTTTGTAGCTCTTCATTTTTTTGTGTGATCTGGGATTCTAGTTCTTCAATTCTTCTTCTCAGCACTAATATTTTCCCACGATTTGCTGCAGCATTTTCCTGGTCACCATCTCTTGATGCCTGCAAAAACACGGAGTTTCACATTCCATAAGTAAGTAGCGACTGACTTCAGTACTTCTACCTGTTCAGACAATACTGGTGAAACAAAGTGGTCTTGTGGTTTGTATTTCCACTCTCTTATATATTAAGTATTCCAAGTAGAAGCTAAACAAAGCAGGCACGGTATTTTTATCAAACTAGTAAAAATGTTAATATTTAAATTATTAATGATAATTATTAATTATGCAAGGTGGACTGAAACATACAAAAAGGGTATTCATTTCCTCTGGCCACTGTAACCCACATAATCTGGCATGCGTAACCAATATAACTCAGGGAAAAGAAAAAAAAATATTGGGGGGCGAAGTTAAACTCCTAAACAGTGTTTCCGATCAGAATTCAGTAGGTACAAGTACTGGATTATAGAAACTGTCTGTCATTACAAAAGAAATCAAACCCAATTGCTAAAACTATGTCTTTCTAGAAAAATAGGTAAGACGTAAATAATTAGCCACCGCATGTTTTTGAGGACACACAGGAACTTCAACAGACTGATCTGCTTTTATTCCACTTTATCATATCTTCAAAAAATACTAAAGTCTCACTAAAGTTATGTTAGAAGTTGTATGTCATTAAAATACGTTATTTTAAAGAAAATCTCTACTAACATGACTGCATTACTAAAAACAAATTTAAAAAACTTTGTTAATGGTAAAACAATAGTAACTTAAATGAGAGATTACTACAGTTATTCTAAATTTTGCTACCAAGGCCATTCTTATATTTCCATTATTTTCTTAGATATTAAAGTTATAAGCTAGCTTTGTTTTTATTTCTTCTCAAAAAGCTTATCTTCATGTGTTAAGAGTTTGAGCCGCTAATAAGATGAAAAAAGATATTTTTTTTTACTAAAATAATTTGAAAGGAACATACAATTTTCTAAATTTCTATAGAAAGATACAAGAAGAATGAGATAGAAATACACAGATGGACAGACAGCAGCTACAAAGTGTACCTTGGTCCTAACCAGACTCAGCTCAAAATTTGGACTTGAGTTCCATATACAAGTCCAGCACGATAACCTGTCTACTTTCAAATGTAAAGACACTTACCTTTTTTTGTTCTGCTTTTTCCTCTAAGCCTCCTGCTGCTGATAATTGTTTCTTAAGTTCTTCCAGTTGTGAGGTTAATGATGCAACCTTGGCTTTGTTTTGCAGCTTCACTTTGGAAAGTTTGGCATCAGCAGATTCCCTCTCCTCCTACAAACATTAGAGTCATGAAGGGCTTAAATTAGCTACATGAACAACTGCATCCTTCAAGTCACCCATTTTTAAAAAAAAAAAAAAAAAGAGAAACAAAAACAGAAATCTAAAGTAATTACCAAAAAAAAAAATTCCCCTGAAGAGACTGTTGCCTGTGCAATATCCAAATTCAGTTACAATTTTGGAACACCGTCCCTGGAGGTATTTAAAAAATGTGTAGATATGGTGCTTAGGGATATGGTTTAGTGCCAGACTTGGCAGTGTTAGGTTAACAGTTGGACCTGATGATCTTAAGAGATTCTATAACAGAAGGAAGGTGCATTGGCAAAAAGCTGTAATGCCCAGGAAACATAACAGCTAATTGTAACCAATGCTTCCTAGGGTTCCTGAAGTTGTTATACCTGACTATTAAATTTGTCTACAAGAACAGCTTATGATAAACAGGACTGATGTGTTTTTTTTAATGGTCTCTTTGACAAGAATACATACACGGTACCTTTAACTGATTATCTTTATTTCGAAGCTCAGCATCCTTCTCTCGGACAAGCTCCTTTAGCTGAGTTACCAGCTGTTCAGTACTTGTCAGCTGTTCAGTCAAATCTGTCACCGACATGTTTCCTGCATCTTGTGACCCTGCAGCCTGCAGACATTAAGTATATTTTGAACGAGCAAGATAGTGCAGACAATGATCCTTGTGCCATCACCTTTTTTTAAACACACTCTGCAAATCTTATTAGAATGCAATATTAAAACATACATTTACTGTTTTTGTACTTACATTTTACATACCAGACTGTTTTAAACTAGTCTGATAGATACAGTAGCAGAAGGGTTTATATAAAACCATGTAAAAAAGAACACAATGTAACTGTAATAATCTGATTTCTTCTGTGTAGAAACACTCTTCATTGTACTATGGTTCAGTCAGACCACTACAATTACTTGATCATTTGAGCACGAACAAGTAATTCCTGTATTTTGCCATCTCAGAAATTCCTTGCAGTTTCTTTCTTTTCCTAATCCTAACATAGCTATTTCTGTATTATAAATTCTTTTGAACAGCAACTTTCCCCTCTGTCTCTAAAAGTCATCTAACATTTCTATGGAATAATAATGAGAAAAAAAAAAAGAAAAGCTTTAACGATTTCAAGCAGATCTACCTAACTCTACTCGAGACTTTAAAAGACAGCTTTATCTTTTTAAGGAAAGGGAAAAAAAATAATCCCTCACCTTTCCATCAATAAGACATTTCTCAAAATAAGCTTGAACATAACTACGGCAATAGTTCACTTAAAGGAAAAAAAGGGAGAAGGGGATGATGCTGCTTTTGAATGCATAAGAAAAGGTCATAAAAATAATTAATAGCTATACTGAATGTTGACATATTTAATGTACAAGGACTGAATTTCCTTATCTACTGGAATTTCATTATAATACCTAGCACTAGTGTCGCTGAACCTAGTGCCAACAAAATATTTTATTAACATGCTACGCACAAAAAACACACCTGGGATAAAGTCTATGTAATTCTTACAGATGCTTTCTTAAAGCAAGTTAAGCATAATGAAGACAAATAGAGCAGTCGTGTTACACAAGGATTAAATATCGAGCAAGAACCCAACTTGACTTTTAGAGTCCTAAAAGTGTATCATAGTGAAACCAGTTAAGCAACTTCTTTATGAAAGAGCAAACACATATGATTAGTAGATCATCAGTTAAAGGTTCTGTACATCAGAAGTTCTTAAGAAATTATTATCTTAAAAGAAATGCAGTACTTACAGCTTTGGAAGGAGAATCATCTCCACTACCCCATTTCCACATAGTTTCAAGATAGCTATGAAAAAACAAATGAAACAATACATCAGTAAATGTCAATGACTCAGGTAACTTTAATTAACTGGTTCTTCTCTGCGTATTTCAAAGTAAAATACACGATTCTAACTTTAAACGTTTGTTAACAGCTTACATCACATTACTAGCTGCTGAGAAATAGTGTAATTATGTATAAAATATGCATGTTATGCCTTTTCTAAAGACTCATCGTTAGTAAAACGTCAATACTATCAAAAAAATCTTTAAAATTTAAATGCCATAAGTATTATTCAGCATAGTTGCTATTTCCATGCATAAATAAACGATACAAGCCACTTAAAGTTCGCTAATATTTAACCTGACCTTAAACATTCTGCCTGCCACTGCAATATGACAGGGATTATATCAATGCGTATTTCTGTAAAACCCTACACAAAGACTAAAAGCGTTAAAGAACACCACACTGCATTAATTGCCATGACTGCTTTCATGAGAAAAATGACATGAGTATTGTAACCCTTGAGGTCACTGATCAGCATATTAAACGCATCTAAACCTCCAGGAACAGCAAGTGTTCCTTGCTTCTTCTGCTCTGAACCAAGCACCACATATTTCTAAATGGTACCGATGTACCAGACATACCTGTAATTACAGCCTCAGACCATGGAAAGCTGCAGTCTCACAATAAACACAAGTACGGGCTCTAACACAACTGTAAGAAGCAAAATCCTACAGACCAAGAAGGTAGAAGGCAGCTCTAAGGCTAAGAACAATACTGAACAACAGCAACAAGCTTGGCTGAGAAAAAAATGGACAAAGTCTTTAAAATAGCCAATGCAGTAAATATCAAACTGCGTCAAGGAGATGCACACTAAGAGCAGACTAATGTATATTGCTCTGCCTCCGTATAGTAATTCCCAAGAGCAGCATGAAGTAAGAAGCAAAGCTGTACTTCAGTAATTTTCAGTCTCAACAAGCAACGTCCAGAGGAAAATAATCCGTCCATTCTGATCTGTATTACATACTTTTGAAATATGCATGCACAGATCAGTCAGCGATACTGAATTTGGAAAAGAGTTTATTATAAACGTTAGCACATAGCTTTCCTTAAAAGGTATGCAGAATGATAGCAGAGACTGCTTTTAAAGATGGTTATCTTTTCAAAGCTAAAAGCAGGAATCACTGAGTGCACTCTATGGCCTATGTTATCTACAAGGTCCAAATGGATTACGCTAAGAATCTTTTCTAACATTAAAATCAACAAGCAAGCTGTGGGCTTGGGGACTGAAATTATACAACTTAGAAGTAAAAACCCCACCCATAACTCCTCCAGAGCTGTAACATCAAATCTGCTCTCTGCAAAAAACTCATTTTCAGACACATTAAAGGGTTACCCATGTACAAAGCGGAGTGAAATGACTCACTAGATTTAATCGTGGTGCATTTCCATTTTACTAATGGATATTTTAGCTCATTTACAGCTTTGACTGATGCAATCACTTTCGGTCTCACGTGCCAGCATTCCTACCTGAATACTTCAACTGCTACTTTCTGATATATTTTTGTTTATACAAGGGATAGTAAATATTGACAAGTTTTCCAAATCAAGCTGGGAAACAAAAATGAACAGACTTCCCTTAGCCAGCATGAAGTCAACCAATGATGATTTTTCATATTCTTATACAGACAGCAAACTAGAGCACTGAAGACGGCAAAGCTGCAATTGGAACGCTCAACACAGTCCCTTCTGCTTGCAGGATCATCTAAACAGAATTTAACCAAGTTGCCTACCATCATTTTCCTTCCTTTGGCAGCCTACTTCCTGAACATAGCATTATCAGTTATCAACTATAAGAGAAGCAAGAAATCCAAATCATCTGCGACTATATTCCCTGGGAAGTTTCCACAGTGACAGATCATTTGTCTTTCCCCAGTAAGTTCAGACTGCTTGTCCTCAATTTCAATGTTCCACACTGCTTCATCACAGCCGGTATCTCATCCCGCTCTTCATCTCACATATCCCGCTATGTTGATAACCATTCTTTGCCACGCACTATACGTTCATTTCCCTTGATCTCTTCTTCACTGAAGAACAACAGGCAGGATACTCGAACCTTACACAAATTCCCAAATTCCAGGAGATATAAAAAAGGACTGCTTAATTTTACAAAACCAGCTTCTCCTGACGCTTAAAGTACAACTGAGGTTTCAGCTCTCATCACAACAGGATGCAACCAAAGAGGAGAGTCCCACTGGCAGCTTTGGCTTCATACTCTTCCATTTTCTTTGTCCAGCTCTAGCTGCAGCCAAATCCAGCTATAAAAAAAAGCTAACCATGTATTCACCTGGATAGCTTCCAAGCCTGCTTGCTTCCCTGAGTCAGGCAAACACAGGGCCTAGCACAAGGGGCAATCAGGGGCACACAACAGCAGACGGGGACACATTTCAGCAGCAGCTCATACTTAGGTGGTCAGAGAACCCCCACAGCTTGAGGGTTAACAATCTACAGGGTAAAACATTGAAATGTGATGTTACAAACACCTACTCAGATGATTAGGAATGCTGACAGTCCACTGAATTCCACAGAACTACACATATTTGCCTAACCTTCCCCACGTCTGTTCAAAGTCATTCTGATATAATAGCTTCAAAGAGCACTCATTTGAGTTCTCACTACAAAGGTGCTACAGAAGGTCTTTTCCCCCTTCTCTTGCAAAAAGACTATATAAGAAAACAGAGGCAGAATCCTCTCTTTTTACTGCCAAGGGAAGTAATGGTAGCCCCCATTCTCTTCTCTCAACGGGGCAAGAGTAGAAAGACTCCCAATAGCAGTATGTGAAAACTTAGGCAAGTGTTTTATTATTTTAAATGTATTTCCTAGAATGACTATGTGCTTTAAACACGGACACTGAAAGAAAAGCATTTTTATGTATGTTTCCTCATTGCATCTGCAAATTTTGCATTTACCCATAGATCTGCCTGTGTGATGGCCTGCCAAGACATTAACCCTCCTGCTAAATAAAGAAAATCTAACAGTGCATTTATATAGCTATTACTTGCACCTATTTCTCAATAACATTACACTTTCCCCTAGAAACCAATCCCCCTGCTGGGCCTAATACCCTTGCTGCACACGCTTTCCACAGCGCATCAGCAAAGAAACAAAGCATGAGCGCAAGGCCTGCTGCAAAGGGCAGGTGCAATGGGGCAGGTGCAGGGGGGGAGCAGGGCGCAGGCAGCTCGGCCGGCCTGCCGGCGGCGGCCCAGCAGGACACACGGCCTCCTCCCAGCCCCCTTTTCAGCGGGGCCCCCGCCTGAGTCCCGCTTTGCTACGGGCCCTCCGGGAACGCGGTGCCGAGAGCAGGCAGCCGGGGCCCCCTCCCCGCCCCAGCCACCCCCGGAGGCTGCAGCCGGGGCGGGGGGGCCCCGGTTCGGGCCCAGCGCCGCCGCCCCGTAGAGCCGGGCGGGCCCCGCGTCCCCCCGCCGCCAGCGGGGAAAGGCTGCGGCGGGCCGGCTCCGTGCGGCCCCACTCACCTGCGGGGGGGCGGGGGGGCGGCCGGGCCGGGCCGGGCTCAGCCGCCGCCGCCTCCTCCTCCTCCTCCGCCGCCGCCTCGGCAGCTCCCCCGGGCTCGGCAGCACGGCCCAGCCCAGCGCCAGGCGGCCCCGCCAGCGCCACCGGGCGGCGCGGAGGAGCCCCGGGGCTGAGGGGAAGGGGGAGCGCGGCCTCGTCGCGCAAATAGGAAGGGAACGGCGCTCTCCGGGGGGGAAAATGGCCCCCGGGGCAGCCGGGCGTCGCTGGGGGGCAGTGAGGGTGGTGGTGAGGGAGAGCTGGGGGCGCTTCGGCGGCCCAACGAGGAATCGCTGGGGGGAAGAAGTGTGACTGGGAGCCGGAGCAGGGCGTCTGCTGCGTGGCTGTGAACGTAGGCAAGGGATGCGAAGTTGTACGTTGGGAAGAAGTGAAGCAGTGTGATGAATTTCATGTAGGGATAAGGCCCTCTGTCCCGTGGAGGCCTTGGAGGCCAGGAAGCGTACCACTGTTACACCAGTCATGCTTTCAGGGTGAGGGATGGATTTAAAGTCCTTTTTCTAAGTGGAAAACCACCAAAGCTTTGCACAGTATAGTACAAAAGGAAACTGTACCTTGTATGCCTGACCAGCAGCTGTCATATTTTTCCTTCTCCAATAGTTTAGCTGGACATTTTTCTGCATGCAAACTGTTGCTTCCTAGCTTTATCTTGCACTCTATGGCTTCCAGTGTGGCCCAGCTACAGACCTAGCATTTTTGAAATAAGCACCAGTTCATACCACAGTACACTGAACAGCCAATAAGCTTTAATTTACAGCAGACTACAAAATTAAAATGACTAGAAACAGGAAGGGAAAAAAACTGCTAGTGTTTAAATGGGATTAAATTTCAGGATCTGATTGTCAATTCAATAACTTTAATCCCTTTCTGGTGCAACATTGCACACTGTCTTCATTCATTTCTGATTACAAGCTAAATGAATATAATGTTGCCTGTGATCTCATTTATGCCTTAACCTCTTAGTAACATGACAGCTGATGATTAGCATCTGAAGTCCTCTGGAAAACATTAGCATCTCTGGGAACGTTAGCATGAGCATGAAGTGGACTATAGTTCTGCTGTAACTTGAGCTGCTCTGTCTGAATTTACTTGGAGATGAGGCAAAACAGCTTTGCCAGCATGACCAGCGTCTATGTCCATTTTTCCAATTCACAGCTAGCTTCTTATGATTAAACACTGTTTATTACAGGAGTGTCTGGTCATTTCTCCTGGAGATGGCTGCAGCCAAACAAAACAAAGCGAGAGCACTGTCACTGCAACTACTGGGCCAGTACGATGCGAAGCTGGGAGCTCCCACAGACACTTCCCACTGAAATTCTCAGTAACGTCATGACCACAGGCTTCCCAGCACTGCATGCGTGAACGCTCTCAAGAATAAAGGGTTCTTTGGCAATCGTACACATGGGAACAATAGCATTGTGTTACACCCTCAAAACAGAGTTGGGCTAGCTGGCATTCCAAAAATGCTGTGCTGAAACTCATTTCAGTGAAACACAAACAAAAACTGGATCCTTAAACAGCAACAGAAACATTTAAGCCAGTATCATCATTACTACACTCACAAATTAGTCCTTCTTATGCATCCACTAGCACAGAAGTTAAACAGTCATGTTTGCATTACGTCCTGCTTCAGTCAGTTTAGGTTTGCAGCCCTCTCCATAGCAAATAAGAGTGCATCTGACCACAACTTCCACCCACTGAACAAGCAACTTTTTAGTCCCATTCTGCAGTGTCTCCATAGCCTCATTGGTCTCAAAACCTGCCAAAAATTAGCATTTCTGAATAGCTGTCAGAAAGGAAAAACAGGAATGAACGTGCTTCATTATCCTTAGCCACCAAGTGTTTCATTATCATCCTTAGCCACCAAAGTGGTATAAATGACTCTCGTAACAAACATCAAACCAAACACATCCAGTGAGTAAGGGTGGAGTTACCCCTCTTCCTGAACAGCAGCAGTGTGCCACAAGCAACTTCACTAGACTCAGAGTAGTGCTGGGAATTGAATTCAGAGAGCATTTGAGTCAACACAAGATTCCTAACCTCTTAAATAAAACCAATAATTGATCATAGGTAGAGATTTTTGTGTGCAGGAGGGGAGCTTCAGGCATAATGGTCCAAAACATAAGTCCATCAATATTCAGGTAACTTTTCCCCCTCGTTCATTTCTGAACAGAGATTTTTCTACATTGTATATCAATACTGTAGCCCTGCTAACAACCCTTATTATAGCACACGACTGACCTTACAAATAAACATGTAGGGTTTTGAGGAAAAGTAAGTAAGATCAGCAGAAGAACATATATGGAAAAAGGTGTGGATATAACAGGTTTACATGTAAAGTAAGATAGGCTCCTGAGTACAGCCAGCCCTGTAGTCTCTGCAGTAGGCCAGAATCACAGAATTTTCCACTCTCATATATTGGGATGTGCATGTTAGTGTTGCCTGGGGAACAGTCTGTGTTTAGCGACCTGCTGCTTCACATTTACCCTTGTGTCATCATTTATTAATTGACTCTTCAAAATTAGTTCCTAAATTCAGTAAACTTCCTTATCTGCAACTTTGCTCCAAATATTTTTTTTCATTCCACTTAAGTGAAAGAAATCGAAAGCATTCTTAAACTTTCACTTTTCTAGGCTCCAGAACAGTTTTTCCTATGCTGTATGAGCTGTCCTACCTACTGTAGTAATCAACACAGCATATAAATTCATAATCTCATGTGCACATCTTATCTTTTAACCCCATGAAAGATAAACTGTTCTTGGAAAGATGGGAGTGGAAATGACCACCTGCTTCCTTCTGGGATCCCACAGTCAAATTAGCTGCTCTGTTCTCCTTCTCTAAAATGCAGGGTGCTGCATCAAGGTCCTGTTAGTGCAATCTTAAAATTATCAAGTCAGAAAGTACAATGTACTTTTTCTGCGGGAACAAACATTGACATTTTACAGATAACTGGCTTTAACGTTTACGTGTGTCTTATAGCCAGACTTCCTTGTTACGACTCCAGGCCTAAGGCCTATTGTATTTACCAGCAAGATACAAGTCCCTGAGAGACACGTGGAGATTCGCACACATTGAGCTCTCTCCCAACTGGAGAGATACTGCTGTTACTGGGTTCCTTTAATATTTATGTAACAACAGTATCCAGATGCCCCAGTTAGTGCAATACCAACTTACTTCATGTGCATGCTCTGCTGGAACTACTTTATTGCCTTAGCAATTCCCCCACATTTTGCAAAACAAAAGCTCATCACTTCTTAGTCTCCTCATTTCTCTCATCCCAACATGGGGTGGGAGGAAATTGCTTGCTCTGCCTCTCTGCTTTTTCCATACATCTTCTTTTCAGAATTTCCTGCACCCTGAAATAGCATGGAGACCTCCCTTCCACCTTATCATTTAGGAGTGGGAAAACCAGAGGATGACTTGAGACAAGATACAGCAAAATTCTTACCAACCAGGTATTTCGGCTCCACCTTCCCATCATCACCACAGGGCTTCCAAACTCTCCATGCCCAAGCTCCCATCAAAGGAAGACACAAAGTATAAGATGGAAAACAGGATGAGGGAGGAATTCAGGCAAAGACAGATCACAAGAATGAATTTCTCCATGACAGCTTCCATTAGCTATCTCCTTGTTCATATGCTTACAGGGAAAAATAACTCCTTTGTAAACTCTTGCCCAAGAAAAAAGGACTAACGGCTACAAAAACAATGAACACTGAGAAGGAGATGCATAGAATACTCTTTGATGATTAGATGGCTATTAGTGTATAAATTATGGGTAATAAATAGATAAATATATATATATATATAAAGTCTTCTCAAAGGTGAACAGTTAAGTACCAGGTTTTAGTTGTGCCACTAATTTAGAATAAAGCAAACCATTTAGATAATCAAAAACCCCACCAGGTAGCAGTGTCAAGTTACCCGGCACTCCAGACACCACTACGCATAACAGCTCTGTAAAACAAATAATCACTCTGCCAAAACTAATTTACCATTCACAGGTAGCAGCCATCCACAAGTAAAAGTGAGAGAAGTCTGGCTTGCACTTACCAAGAGTCTCTGGATGTGAAGCATGGATGTATCCCACACAGAAACAACTAGTATTATATTCAGCTGTAAGTAGCATGCTGTTAAATAACCACACTCTCCACATTTTCTTTTTTGGAATTTTTATTAATCAAAGACAGCATAGCTTTCATACTTTGAGTGATCAGAGAGATCCCAGGATGCTTTCATAGCTAAGATAAGCTTAACCAAAAGATGCACTGCAGAATACACAATGGTTTGGATTAATACAGTGCTGTCCCCTGCCTTTGTTATGACTGAGTGAACTGGTGTCACTGGTGCCCTGGACAGCACTAGCTAGGGTCCTCAGAAAGAGAATATGTCATTGGCAACGGACCATGACTCTTGCAGGAATATGCTAAGAGTTCCAAACGAGACAAAGGAAAATTTCACGTTGTACTCGACTGAGAGGCTCCCTAAGTCCAGGGGAAGGATCAAAGGTCTGTCTCCACCACTGGGTCAGAACAATGTGCAGAGTGCTCGATCTCTGGAAGTTGTACACATACAAACTGTTTTTTCTGCATGCTGTATAAATATACATATATTTTGATTGGCATTTATAGGGTTGCATAAAAGTCAAAATATAAAGTTCTCCAAATTTTTGTTTAATACTCTTATGTGGAAGCTTTAAGGATTAAGTTTACCTGCCCATGTTTTCAAAAAAGCAAAAGCTAATTATACGGGAAAGTAAACAAGTTGTGCCATTTTAATTCCTTAGCATTTTATAAACAATTTTCAGTATAGCGAGAAATATTCAGTGCAAAGCACATGCTTAGCTTAAATCCTAGACTTTGAAAAAAATATAAGCAAAACTAAAAAAAAAAAAAGCCTAGAAAGGAAGCTAGCATATGTTGTCTGCATGCTCACAGAAATATAAAAAGAGGAAGTGTGTTCCTCACTTATAGCATTAATTTTGTTTTGGTTTTAAGAAATGTAGATGCTTTCTTCCAAAGTAGTCATACTGACCATTATGTTAGTGGCTTGAAAAAAGGAAAAGAAAATGTTACAATGACAGGAACAAAGAGTCTACATCACTTGAAATCAAATACTTCAGCATTAGTTATGAACACCGCAGCAAGTTTATACTTATGATCCAACACTTTCTGTGTTGAGGGTAAACACACTGCTCAGTGTATGAAAAAGGTAGCATCCAAAAAAAAAACAACTAGAAATCCCAATGAAAAATAATTAAAATTCAAGGGACAATGAGACAGTTTTCCGGCCCAAGACATACCGCATTCCTCCCTCTCCACTTAACCCACTGAAGTTTGCTCAGGTTCTCCACAAGATGACACTATTTCAGAACAAGGTGTTTTCCCCGTGCAGATGGCATGCCAAAACTCCTGAATTCCCTAAAACATTAACAATACAGGTCCTCCTTCACATGAATGGAGACAGTAGTTTAACAGATGTAGCCTTAAAAAAAAAAAAAAAATTCAAAATTAAAAGGTCAAGCTTCAGTCCAGTTAGGAACTGAAAATGCAAGAAATACAATTCAGGAAAGAGTTAATGATTTTGTATAATTTCAGCTTGGAAGTAAAGCATAGATAATGGTTATTACAGAAGCATCCATAACATGGTCATTACAGAGACAATACTGAAAGCTGCTTTGTTAACTGCAGTAACTGTGCTCTCATTGCACAAGTCTTGTTGGCAGCAAAAGTATTCAAAATTATCCAACTGGTGGAATACAGCAATATCATTCACGTTGCACTGGGACATCTTCCAGCAGGAGAATGTTCTCAGTTTACCTGCAAAATAATTAAACAGATTAAGAGTAATGCAATTTTTGGTATGGAGAGAGAATCACTGCCTAGACAATCATGTACTTGCCTTTTTTTTTTTTAAAGCTTTTTTTTTTTCCCCTCTCCAGGTGTTTGGAAGTTTCTGAATGTGATTTCACTAGGACTTTGGTAGTGCAAATATTGATAGAAAGTTGTAGTCCTGCAACCACAGTACTCTCTTGTATACATACATATGGCTAAAATATATATATATATATTTAAAATTCAAATGTAAATACAAATTACTTATTTTTATTAATATATATATATATATCGCTCAGCTAACCAGTGCTCCACATTCAGACTAAACGACCCACTGGGAGATATGCGGTTAGAGCTTAAACGATTCTTCCTCTGGGGCTCCCGCTAGACAAAGATAACGCATGACCTTCTAGCTCAACTTGTCTGCTAATTCACCGTGCAGCTCTTGCATTGTCCAGCAGTCCAAGTGTTTGCCTCCACCAAGCTCAGAGCAAGTCCAGAAACTCAAGCTCATTTTTGTGCTGAAGGCAAGTCCCATCAGATGTGACTGGCTTCATTTCTACATACAATGTGGAAGACACAGCCTGAAGAGCAGAAGAGCCTTCCCCTCTTCTCACCTATTCCCCGGAACACCAGAATTGAACCCAATTAGAATTCCACCTAGCTTAACACCTCAGGTACCTGACTGCTGCCTCTGGCAAAGGACAACTGCTGTAGGCTGCACGCAGGAAAGCACACAGTTTGTGCTCATTACAGTCTAGGCTCAAGGGAAAAGAACAAAAAAAGAAACCAGGATGCTAGCAGCATGGAGAGGTGTCCTGCTCCAGCTGTGTTAGAAGCTTCTTTTCCCCATGACAAGTCACAAACTTTAGCAAGGACTGTCCCAGGAAGATGGCAGTCCCATCCCATACTTGCTCCTGCTGTCCAAAGACAGCACAAGTCTTTCAAGGGCAGAGGGAATCAGCTGGGAAAATGGGAGATTATTTCACTTTACTCAGTATTTCACTTTCAAGGGACCTGCACTACGATAACAGCTGCCGGAGCTGATCTAGTGCAGTGCTCTAGGCTGGCAGGTCCATTTCTGTATAGCTTGCACGTATGCAGCAGGCTCTCCAGCAGGAAAATACAGTTGCAAACATCTTCATTTACAAGGTGCAACATGCCAAGCTGTCATTTTGCCTGGACAGTGGGGGACTAGACAGTTATTAGCTTCAGAATCTCTTCGTTAAAAGAAACAATTACAAGGCTGTGCTGAGTAAATCACAATCCAAAGCAAGTCTGGGAGGATTGCCACATTTTCATTTCTGCCATTTAAATAGAATGCAAACTCCAGGACTATAGAGAGACGAATAAATACTTTGTTACAGAGCTAGAATGACCTTCAGCTGAGCTATTTATCTAGCATCATATTAACCCTATATTTACATTACAAATTATTAACCTTAGAATGACCACAATTAACTTCAAATTCAGTAAACAGTTTTCTCCCCTCTATGCTTTCATGAGCTTACCCACTGTGACACCTTAGAGGTAACAAGTCTAAAGTAAAATGTGTGCCAGCCACAAATTCAATAAATAGTGAGTTCCTTTTATGATATTCTGGTTTTCCAATGAATACCCTGTCACTCATAGCAAAAGAGTCAAACATTATTCAACAACTAGGAAAGTAACTCCATGCCCCTGAATATCCTAGACCATGTTCCTTAGATGCAGGTGAATTCACACTCAGAAAAAAATAATTGTTTAAATAATTTTAAAAAAGACTGAGTCTTCAGCTGCAAGTTTATTTTACAAGTTACGCATGCTTTATCTGTTTTTAAAGTGACAAATTCAAGACAAACATTTTGTATTTTAAAGTCAATGCTGTCTGCTTTTTCTTCTAGCCACTGTTGTGTTGTTTTTTTTTCTTTATCTGTATATACTGCTATCTATGTGCGTGCTAGTACACGTATAAATCAACTGTCTAAATCATCATCATCTTTATCAGTTGCTTTCAAGTCAAAATATATCAATTCACTACAAGCACGACCTTCGTGTTTGCATTCAAAGCCGTCTTCTGCATGAGGCTAAAAATGTGTGTTATGGCCAGATTAGAAGTGCACAGACACTGAAAATTGATACAACCATGTTTACTTTAAGTCTGTAGGACAGTATACATACCAAATCTCATCTGCAAGCAAGCATCTTCAGCTGATAAGCAAGTACTATTGGTCTTGCACAAGGAAGGGCTGTTCTCACAGTAGTAACACCTCAGGGCATAACCTAAGAAGACAAGGTTTTACCTTTACTGAATAATAAAGCGCTGAAACATTATCAGCATTAAAAAGCAAAAGGAAGAACACCAGCTGCATCTAACTGTCACAAAACATATCCCTGGTTATTAAACTAAAGACTCCAGATGAAATGTACAGGCGTTAGTGTTAGGTCAGAGGTTGGACTCAGTGATCTTGGAGGTCTCTTCTGACCTAGATGATTCTGTGATTCTGTGATATTGATACTGGCAATTTTGAAAGTAAGATTTTGAAGCACATACTTGCATCATTTTAAAATATACTCATCTTCATGTCACCTGCAGAATAATATATTAAATTTTTGCTTCTTTAACCTTAAAAATTACATTTTCCAAAATGACAGACAAAAGATACTTTTATCAGAATTTTATTCTATCCCCTTTTTATAAATTTCATTTCTCCCTCATTCTATACACCTAGTTTCCAATTTATACAAGAAGAATCCAATATTCCATCAGCAAAATCGAACATTTTGTTGCCACATTAAGCATCTCCATTCTGACCAAAGACAACCAGCAACAGGAACTATGCCCTGCTTATAAGGTTACTCTCATTCCCAAAAGTGGTATTAAATAATGCAGACCTTTCTTGTTTTTTTTTTTTTTCCTTCCCAGACATAGTTTCTATGATTTCTTCACACACTGTCATAACACTGCATCAGCAAAGAGCCTCCCTTGTACTCACCTGAACTACAAAAAGCAACCAGAACGATGCAGACGGTTAACAGGATACAATTCATCTTGACCATGCTTCTCCCCTAGTTTGGAGGCATAAACAGATTTTAGATGTTTATTATATTAAAAATCGACACAGAACTAGCAAAACATATGGTGAGGAATCAAGGTCTCAAAACTCGACTCCATTTTAATGAAGTCACTAGCCAGAGAAGTCACAGAAGGAGAAGAGAGAGGAGTGACTTTGCACCTTCTGAGAACAGGGTTTTTATTCAGAGCGCAGCCACCGGAGGCCCCTGGCAGGCTGCAGCTCAGCCCGCTCTCTTCCTGCTTATTGCACCACCCAATAGGCCTCACTAATTCCAACTGCAACCTTCTGCAAGTGCACCTAACAAAGAGAGGTCGCTTAGGTCTGAATGCCTTTGCTTTTACAGCAATTCAGCGATAACCCTGGAGCCAGACCGCACTCCCTTCCTCGGATCTAGCTGCCCTAAGGAGGCATTTGCTCCTCCTCTCCCCACACTCCTGCCAGCCCTGCCCAAATGCACACTGAGGTGCTGGCACAAGCAATTACACACCACGCGACCTCAGGCATCGCTCAAGTCTTCCACAACGGCTGCCATCTGCGAGCAGCAGCAAGATGGGAAGGTCAGGCTTCAGTAACTCCGACAGCAGCAGGAACTGCCAGACAGACTTCTGCATGCAGAGGCTGAGCTACAGACTGCAGCGTCTACCGCTAAAACATCTCTGCTATTGCAGAGAACAGGCTCTTCAGACTAAGTATCAAGCAGGCACAGGCGAGAGAAGGACCAGCACGTGCAGTAGAAGGACGTGGAACACGTTTATCTTCAAAGACCAAGTGGGATTTGGAAATCCCAAGAATTCAGATAACAAGTCTCACTTACGATAGGACCGCAATGAAGCACTCGCATCGCTGCTCTAGACTGTGTTCATATTGCTTGAAACTATTTCTATATGCAGTTAAGAGTCTAGTGTGGCAGGCCATAATCACATTGGGATGGATTTTTTCCTCCCAAAACATTGCCTGTGAACTTCAAAGGATGATTTTGTTGTAAAACATTATTTAAATCCTCCTGCATCAAAGTCTAGTCATTTTTTCAAAAGAAAAAGAAAAGAAAAGAAAAGAAAAGAAAAGAAAAGAAAAGAAAAGAAAAGAAAAGAAAAGAAAAGAAAAGAAAAGAAAAGAAAAGAAAAGAAAAGAAAAGAAAAGAAAAGAAAAGAAAAGAAAAGAAAAGAAAAGAAAAGAAAAGAAAAGAAAAGAGAAAAGAAAAGAACTCTTTTCCTCTGTTTATTGCTGAAGTTAAAAATAAAATCCTTCAGATGTGGGATGTGATTCTTTCCAGGGTAAACAACTTTGTGAGGAGCCTTCCAAAATCCTGTATCCGGAAGCTCTTCCCACAAGCGACATCAATCTGCAGGAGTGCCGTTAGCCCGGCTGTTACGGCAAGGCTGGTGGCTAAAGCGAGAGCCGTCCTGGACCGCAACAAGAACATCCCGGGGCACGTCGCCATCTCAGCGGAGCCCTCAGCCACACAGGGCTATCAGCAGAGCACAGCCGTTTTGCCTTTTGGCATTCACCAGACTCAGAGCGGTGCCAGGAACTGAATCCGGGGAGCATCTGAGTCAATGCAAGATTCCTAACCACTTCAATAAAACCAGTACTTGATCATGGCTAGAGACTTTTGCGTGCAGGAGCGGAGCTTCAGGCATAATGGTCCAAAACATAAGCCCGTCTGTATTCAGGTAACTTTTCCCCTCGTTCATTTCTGAACAGCGATTTTTCTGCATTGCATTTACAATACAGTAGCCCTACTAAGAGTCATTATTATAGCACGTGACTGACCTGACAAATAAAGAAACATGTAGGGTTTTGAGGGAAAAAACAAGAGCAGCACGAGCAGAAAATACAGTAGTCCTCGTAGTAGCAACCAAGCCATGACCAGAACAACGTAACGCAGGTTAATAAAAGTCATCGCAGCCAGCAGAAAGCTTTGTCAGCAGTAACCCTACTGACGTATCTATTTTTTGAGGAAAACCAGTCATTTTTTCTGTGCTCCTGTACTGCAGAGAGACGAGCCACCGGTAAAACTGCAGCTCTTTTTTATAAACAGAAATGCTGTAGCCCGCGATTCACGGCACGGCTCAAGAGACAGACAGGAGTCCCCCAGCCAAGCCCCCTGGATTGCTGCTCTCGCTGCAGCTCCGAGCCGCCCGGCCTGCGGCGGGATTTCTCCGCAGTCCCCGCGGGCAGAGCCGCGCCCGGGGGGCGGCTGCGGCTCGGCTCGGCGCCTGGGACCACCGCTCCCGGCCCCGGGTGAAGCAGCCCCCGAAAAGGAGCGGGGGGGGATTTCGGCTCCCCGCGTCCCCCTATAGCGCACTGCGGTCCCGGGGCTGTGAAGGCGAGCCCGGCTGACGCGTCGTGCCGCCCCAACAACGCTGCCCCCCGCCCCGCTCCTCGCTCCCGGGCCCCTCCGCACCCCGGTGCCGCCGGACCTCGCAAGGCGACCCCCGGCCCCCAGCTCCCAGCCCGGCTAGCGGTTCTCCCCGCGGCCCTCACCGGCTCCGCGCCCCCGCCGACGGCCAGCCCCGCACCGTCTGCAGGTGGGGCAGAGGGGCTGTGGTGCCACAGCGCCTGGCCCGCCCCTGGGGCGGAGCGGCGGAGCTGGCACGGCTCGGCACGGCCCTGGCAACGGCGCAGCCCGGGCAACGGCACGGCACGGCCCGGCCCCGGCACGGCAGGGGCAGCCCCGGCCCGAGCAGAGCCAGGGTTGTAGGGACTTAAGAGCTTGGCTCTAACGGGGCCCTAATTAACTGCGAAGGCGCGTAAGGCGCTTAGGGTGTTACTGGGCGCGATTTAGTAAGCAGCAGGATAGGCGAAATTAAGACTTGGTAAGTTTATGTTATATATATATATATAAACTTAATTTCTTAATTCACTTGTAAAACTTTGCACTGAGGAACTGGACCTTCAGCCATGGGTGCGTATGTGCCTGTTTTCCCTTCCAGTAACCCCTATTGTCCTGTAAATGGCATTTCCACCTGGGTCTGTCTCCATTTTACATTTCCTGCATGGACGATTAGTGACAGGAGTTAACCCGACGCTGGAGTAACTTCAGCAGCAACTCTTTTTTTTGCTAGTGGCTGGCTCCCCACTTGTTCTTCTACCCTATGCTGCAGTCCGAGCAGTGGCTGAAGGTTCTCCCCATTAACCACCGACCCAGTAAAAGCCCAGCGAAATGCTACAGCTATAGTAAACAGTCAGGGACAGCCTTTCCCACATACAAAACAAAA
The DNA here is from genome assembly GCF_964034855.1 of Anser brachyrhynchus. NCBI lineage: Eukaryota > Metazoa > Chordata > Aves > Anseriformes > Anatidae > Anser > Anser brachyrhynchus. Next base: position 17,560,585 of record NC_137699.1, on the reverse strand, counting down.
ACAAGCAAAAAAAGAGGGGAGCTTTGGTACATATTCACATTTGAACATACGAAGTTGTCAGCTCTATGCTGAGTACATAGATGTTCAACGAGGCTTTACTAGGCCTTCTTCTGCCCAGTAAAGTAAGCATCAAACCCTCAGCATCTGAGTCAGCAGAAGCTGAAAGAACTTCAGGCTGGGTCAAAAGGACAGTCACCAAAGGGACAGACAGCACAGTATGTATGTTGTACAGCTTATAACAAACAGCAAGCATTTAGCAGTTAGAAGTATCATAACAGCATTTACAAATACACCTACCCAACAGCTGCTTGCTGAATCAGTCAGAGCACTGGTGAATTGCTGTCTTCTTATATAGGATCTTGACAACCAGTTCTCTTCCCCAGTGATGATTTCTACAGTTCAACAGTGCTGGCATACATAGCTAATGCCTTGTTTTCTTCAGTCGTCTTGGCCACTTTTCATACTGATTTGGCATAAACACCGCTTTTGGGTGGGGTGAGGAAAGTACTGGCATACACTTTGTTTCATCTGCAAGTAATGACGAGGTACAGTGCTTGCAGTAACACATGTGGTAACTGCAGGCAGTATGCCACTGTGCTAAAATAGCTGCCTGAAACCATTTTATATAACCTTTCTCAAGTTACACATACATGTACATTTGGTACAGTAACAGCAATAAGCTCTTTTCCTACCTGTGTAGGTTTTTACTTCATACATGCATCGTTAGCAGGCTGACTAGTTAGCTGACTAGCAGACATGCTTGGATCACAGCTCACAAAATCTCAACATCATTGCTCACAAGTTCGCAGAATAGTATGGTCCTGTATCTTGTCTTACTCAACAGCAGGCAATAATTACATTCTCCTCTTTAACAACTGAAGGGAAAAACCACTCCTTGAGTAAGTTTGTTAAGAGTTGGAAGTGTTTCTACAGATCCTAACGACCTTTGGCTGATACCCCTTTACTAGAACATAAGATCCCTGTTGCATACCACAGCAAGGCATGACAGTTAACAGTCATTAAACCACACACACAACAAACCTATTGCACTGGAATAAGTTCTAATTCTGCTAAATAATGGGTTTCTAAACCCATTTTCATTGATTTTTTTAACCAATTATGAGTTTTCAGTTAAGAAAAAGCATTTAAGCCACAGCCGTCACATTTTCCCCTCATAATTTTTACTGAGAAGTCTTCAAAATCATTTTAAAACTATTCTAGTACTTCACACTGTTACTCAGACTTCTGTGGGAGGTAATACGATTCTGTTTTACTTCTCCAGATGCTTCACCTGAACAACTGGTGCAGGGGTCACATTCAGTTTTTGTTTTTCTACCTTATACCGCTGTGGAAGATCCAGATGCTGTGTGGCACAAGAAAAAGATGTGCACATTGGGAATCCAATACTAGGGCTTGTAAAAATCTACAGTTTATGTAACAGTTGTAGATAGTAATGGAAAAAAATCACTCGGAACAACAATATGCTGGTATCCCATCATTGGAGCTACTAATTCTGTATGTCAGAAAGAAGAACTGACTACAGGAAAACGTCACAGTTTTTGCTCAAGTCTCGGCAGAATCAGTCCCACGTTGCACTTTAGAGCAAAGGAGGCAGTTAAGTTGTTTATTAATGACAGTGGAAACAAAATAAAAGTGATAAAGCAAACAGATACTTCTTTAAATATAAAGTTTCTAGTCATCTAGTGTTCTGTCAGGCTCTTTTTTTTTTTTTTGGATTCATGCATAGTTGCAAAAACCCATAGAGGATTTAGGGAGACATGATACTTCAACATAAGTTGTCACCTATGACAAAGTCTGAACAGCAAACATCATATAAAGAAGAACTCAGAACTTATTTACAAATTCATAATTTGTAGTCATTGAGAAATTTCTTTGTTATCGAGGGGCAGATTACGCATTTACACTACATTCCAAAAAGGCATTATTCAGAGTCACTTAGCATAAAATTAAGCTGAAAGACAGATTGTCCAAAAATAAGGCCAGTTTCATTCCAAATTTATGCATCTGATAACCAGAATTTTCTGGTACTTATATGTTAATAAAAAGAGCATAAGAGCACCTGATCTAACCCAAATGGGATACATTGACCAACCTGCAAATTTCATTCCTAGCAGAAATTATCAACAGTAGAAACTCATGAGAAAGGACGATAGTACACACCTTTTTTGCCATCTTGTCTATTGCTAATTTTAAATGTTTGTATAAAAACAAATCCCCACACCGCATTTGTAATATGATCATAAATAGGCAATAGTTTAAAACTGTAAGATATGATTACCTCAGACTATCAAGCTGTTTTGCACTTTGGAAAGAAGTGAACAAAACCTAAACATCTTTCTCTTCCTCTCCCTCCCTCCTTTCCCCCCCACTTCCAAGCCAGGGAAAAAAAAAATTATATTCTGATGAATATTAGAGCTGGCACCAACATTCATGCTAGTTGCCCTGATGTGCAACAGAAAGTTCATTTACAATAGTCAGAAATATTCTTATGCACTAGTCCCAAAGAGTTCAGCTTCTGAAAACAGTTTTGAAGCAAACAAAATCCCATCAGGTATGATGTGGGCAGCGTCCAGAAGGTGCGGGAATGTCCAACACTCTACGTCGATCTTCATATTCATCAGTATCTGTGGAATCTTCATCTTCATCCACTGCATATTCATTATGATTTGTTTCCTAATACAAAACATACACATACTTAATCAAAATTTTGTATTCCAGCTACTATAAAGAAGCACTAACAATTCTCTAGAAAAATTGAAAGTCTGTATCACTGCATCAGTTACCTGAGGTAGATACCGTACCCCGTGTCTCAAAACCAGTTCCCTAAGCTTACAATAATAATTAGCAATAAAGATAATTTTGCCAAAGTACTTGACCTTTAACTCAATAAATATCCACTAGCCTTAATTATTCCATGTATACAACTATGTATACAATGCCACAAGGTACCACAATTCAGCACCTTAGTTGTACCAATTTCCTTGGCAGCTTATCTAGACTTTTAATACAGGTAGTTTAAAAAAAAAAAAGAGGGTCATTACTACCTTTTAAAACTAGGAGGTAGAGTAAAAGATATAAAAACAAATGACTTTCACAGTCATCTGACTGGAAGGTTACAACTCACAAGTGTAAGCTTGAGTTAGAGGTGACATTTTCCATTACAAGCACGACCTCTGCTGGCATTTACTGTTAGAGCTACTACTGAGTTTCTCAAATCCCTTGGAAAAACAGGGAAAAGTGTGAAGGTAGATGCTTACTCCTAAGAAAGACTCAGTGCTTGCACAAAGTCTAAGTTCTATCTGAATTAGACACTAAATAAGGGCTATGCTAGTGATAAAATAAAGCAATCTTCTCTAAATGTGCCAAAACAAACAGAAAAGTTAAAGATCACCTCCTACAATCTCCAAACTATAATTATATTACAATTAACAGTAAGCTAAATATCTTATTGATTTCATTAAGTGACTTAATGAAATGCACTTCAGTGTGAACTAGTGACCATCAAAAGGACCAACACCTTTTTAAAATTGTCATTAACTTAAACTTCTGTTTTTGAAGAAAGTGGATAGACCGTTATGGCTAAAACATACCATAGTGTGGTGATACCAAGAAGGAATATTTAAAAGAACTAAGAAATCCAAACAGCTAACTCAATGCCATGTTTCTAGGTACAATTTAAGAAATAAGGCAACTCCTTAAAACAAAATGAACAAACAAACCTCAACATTTCTGCAGTCTGCATAATCAGATATACCTCTGAAATATGCCCTGAACAGACATAACCATACAAACATATATATTTCTGTGCATCCTGGGGAGCGCTGGAGCTCAGACACAGGACAACAGAATGGTCAAGTTCTACCTCTGTTAAGAACCTACAGGGTGACAGATCTCACCTGATAAGACACAGCTTGACCTTAATACCAGACAGAGTTGAGGACCCAAGAAGGAAGACCCATAGCCACTTAGGACTTCTTGTGAAAGCTAGGGCCTAGGATTTTGAATTAAATTGGTAGCATTACATGCCAAAGCAACAAGGATATATGGCTTTACTGACGTAGAAACTGCCTGAAAAGACTGCTACGGTTTCCAGACTGATGTAGGCTTAACTATGGTATGTTTTATACGGAATTAAAAATCCCAATACTGTTCAGTACTGTGAATTTTGCAACAGAAGTGTGTTTTTTTTAATCAATAAACATTCCAGAAGCTGAAAAGAATTTATATAATGGGAAGTTGCCAAAGTCTCAGACCAAGTGATTATTTTAGTTTTTGTTGAACTGAATCTGAAAGAGTCGATTCTCAAGAAAAGAACTGAAACTGGAGTTTAAACACACAGTTGCACTCTCCTATTAAAATTAATCCAAGTGTTCAATGAAAACAGAAGGTGAGACACAAAATCCAGGATAAGCACAAATGCATCTCTACTTACCATTCGTGCTGTAGACACCTTGAATGTTGGACACACCATATGAAATCTGGGAATTGTAACATTAAAGAATTTGTCCTTGTAGTAGAGGCAGTGGAAGGTGTAATACCCCTCCATATATCCAGATGTCGTGGAAAAAGTGGTGCAGCTAGTATATTCATAGACTCTCCCTGGACTGATTATTGGAAACTCCCCTGTTGGTAAAATACCAGATCACAATAAGTAAGGACTAAAGTATAACCACAATTTAGCAGTATGCTGAGCTCTATAACATTCAGGCAGATCATTTCAGATTCCTGTGGACACAAATGATTCTCAGTAACTAGTATTAAAAAAAACTGTTTGAAGAAAATTTAACTATCAGGCTGTTCAAACTTCCCTTGTAAAACAACTTTAAGACAAAACAGATGGATACATATTCCTTCCTTTCAAGCAATGAAATTATGTTTATACAAACCACACAACTGCCACACTCTCATCGTAAGGATTGACTGATAGTGTAACTTTCATAACATGTATGCTAAACACGTTCATAAAAGCAACCTTTTACTTACCAACTACTCCAGGACCCTGAACTTCTTCTACATCACCTTTGGCATTTGTTATTCTCCAGTATCGACTGTCCAGCTGACAAGCCTTCTCAGGAAGAGCATCTTTGGACATTTCAATTCTAGAAGCCAAATAGCATACTTAATGGTTATGTAACTACTTTCATACATTTTAAGAAATGCTTGGTAGTCTTGGGCTATCTCTCAAAATAGACTGGGGGAAAAAAAACACACCACAGTGAAGTATACTGAATCAATCGCCAAGATATACCTGCATGCCTCTATTCACTGTAGTTATTTATCCCTTTCTAAGTCACAGGAGTTACTTAGAACTTCTTCCCCCCACCCATTACTGTACTTCACCAATTACCAACTTGACAGGCACTTTATGTAGCTGGCCAGGTAATATTTTAATGATTTTTTTTTTATTAGAAAGTACTGCATGCTGTGCACATTCAGATACTTCCTATTCATTTTAGTAACTTTATGAATGCTGTGCATAAATTTGCAACAGTTGATGATCTGAACACTACATACCTCTTTCCTGTGTTTTAAGAGTCACGCAGTTATTCTCACCTGATTCTGTAAGTGAAGAAATAGTGCGGTGGATGTACAGAACTGAGTTCAGGTAGAAAAGACGTGGACACAGAAACAGTAATGTCTCCTGTGGTAGCAACACATTCTTTATCATGGACATACCTACAAAAAGGAAAACATTAAACCTAAAAATAGCTCTGAACATTCAGTACAGAAAACTGAAGATGTAAAGTGATTAGTTAATCACTAAGAAGAGCACTGTGAGGCTAGACTTAAAAATAATTCGTAATTTGGCAGTTAAACAAAGGATGTATGCAGAATCTTCAGTATATATTCTTCCCAAACTCATACAGCTACAGCTCTCTGTAACTGCATTAATGCTTGTATTAAGCTAGCTGTATAATTTGATCTGAAGTCAATGAAAACCCACTTGTTTAATAAAGATGCATCTTTATGCTATTTAAAAACCAAAAACCTAACAACTCCTACAGCAAAGAAATTTTCAGATCAGGAACTTGTGTTCTGTAACACCAGGGTTTGACTGAAATAAGGCTCCTATATTTAGAAGGAATTATACATGTGTGAATATTCAAACACCGGAACAAGTCCTGTTTATTTACTTATTCTGCACTGTGTTACTTTAGAGACCAGTTCACTGGAACAACTGATTTTTTAATAGCTAAGAACAGTCCTGCAGCTGCAGTGCGTGCATAGCAGACAGAATAAATGATATGGTACTAGCTATGCTTCAGATCAACTGTATCACAAGATTCCAGTTCTGATAACACAAAGTTACAACCTCTGAAGCTTCTGGTGTTAAAAAAAAAAAGTTTTTTTTAAGCATTCTGTTTTAAAGCTGTATCTGAAATACCTCATGCACTTCCTCTTCTCTCCACCATTAGCTTTTGTATGACAAACGCATAACTACTTCAAAAGAGGTCCGCATTCTAAACGAGCCATCAACATATTGCAATGAAGTTATAAATCCCAGACACAATACCTGAAAATCTGATCTCTGATGATAGGATAACCACCAGTTACAACCTTGTTTACGTAGGATGTAAACCATTCCAAGTAAGATGTACCTAGATGTCAAAGAAGAAAAGTGTTCATAAGGACAGGCAAATTTACCACTAGGTACATTACAATAAATATTCAAAGGAAACAGTTTAAAACTTTGAATACTTCTACAATAAATTCTCAGACTTTTAGATGATTCAGTCAATATTCCAGCTCATTCAACCAACAAAGATCATTTGTAGAAACCAACCTAGAATGAAGATTACATACTCCAGAAATGCCAGAGCAATCAAAGAAGCTCTTAGCTAAGTATATCACATTATAATCACAGCCTTCAAATGCTGGTGCCTGTCATCATGTTTTCCTTATCAAGACTGTTCTGCTATGATTTGGAAAGACGACTAGTACAGTGGCCTATTCTATTTGTGTAGCTATTTCCAGCTAGTCTACCTACAAGTAGCACACAAGCCTGCTGATGGACTTACTTAATTTTGAAATACAAGTTTCCATATGAATAATTTTTAAGAAACCTGCTAACAAGTTGCAGAATTTTCCTCTCCTTGAGAATGGGGATGAGGCATAGACAGAGATATGCTCTGCACTCCTCCTACAAACCCAGAAGAAATAAGGCTGTATGTCATTCAAAAGAAGGTAGAATTTTCTTAAACATACAGCCATTGTCTGAGGAAAGCTTTTCATACACCTACAGCCATTATTTAGGAACAGCTTGAATTCTAAGCAGACAGTCAAGCTGTCACATTTAACTCTTAAAGAGGGGAGTTTCATACACGTGATACTGGCTTTCTGGAAAACAATTTCTCAGCCACAGATCTTCTCAGCCTTGTAATAAAGAGTTCAACAGAAAAGTACACAGAGTTCTTCAAATATTTGTCAATATTACTCATAAAGAACATCTTGAAGCTAACTGAAATACTGTGAAACTATTATCCTAACCTTCACTGACATGTTATCAAGTACTATCACTCCTGTTAGATTACATGTACTTACCACTTCTTACTTTGTGCGAGAGCTACGTGTACTGTCCTTTGATCTTTTGGAAGTCTAAGCAATTCCAAGCTTATTATCCTCCTTTCTACCACTAATCCACAAAATGCAAACCTTGTATAAAGTAACTCCAAATGGAGAAAATGGACCAATTTACTCTGCAACGTTCAAAAAAACTAGATAAATGCTGTATGTAAAGCTTCCCCTCCACCCTGCAATATGCCAAGATTAACCCTTTCAACCAAGTGCAATACATTTAAGTACGATGTCAGACCAGCTCACCATTGAGGCAACGCCATAAAAGCAGCAAGCTCGAGGTAACAATATGAATACACCAGAGTAACTTTAAAGTATTACATCATCCTCAGGTGGAAAGAAGCAAGTAACCAGCTATTACTCTTGAGCTTTTGCTGTAACTTCCCTCTGATGATCCTAAAGCACATAGTGCATTCTAAAATATGACCTTCGTAAAACAGATGACAAACTTTTTACTTCACATTGAAATCAGTTCTTAAATTCAGTAAGTACATAGAAAGGGTTCCTATAATTAGAGTGGCTAAGAGTTTAACTACCTTCAACCTAAACCAGCAGTGGTATAGCATTGTCTAATGTAGTTTCCCACTGTTGCTATTAGTACATATATCCGAAGAAATATACAATGCTAACATGAATTTTGGCACCAGTTAGAACACATTTGTCTAAATTAATTCTTTTGACTCAGTGGGAAAGCATAGTCACTGTTACCAGGTTTCAGGGAATTCAAATGAAGAATCATTTCAGCCAATGTACTTATCAGACAAATGATCATAATGGACTACTACATAACCAAATGACACAGAGAAAATTAGCCAAATCAAAATTCAGAAAGGCTTTCTTCTGTAGCTATGGTTATAATTATTTAGATTTCATGAAGGGACACAAAATATTTTGAACTTCTAACATGGTAGCAAAAACTACTAGAAAAAAAAACTGCCTATCTGGATGTATAACTACTTACGTCATTCCCATGATGGCTAATTTAAAGCTTTTGCTCATCTTGTTAGACAGGTTAATACACTGAGTAATTCATATACAAGACACAAGGACGGACAAGCTTTAATAAAGAAAACTTGCGTCTCATTTCAAATAACCACTGATGTTTTAAATCAGGTTAGCGTCTTATAAGTATTACAGAAAATTTAGAACACTTGCTCTGTACAAGTCAGCTGCACTGTACAGTTTGATTTGATCTGTCAAACACTGACATGTATTTTCTAAACACAATTAAAACATTCTGCAAAATTCTTTATTTTGTAAAGTGTTACCTGTAATGAACATATCAATAGCAGACGGGTTGCGAGCCATTTGGTCCTAAAATGGAAAGTAAGTTATGGATGTAATAGAAGTAAAGCATTAGACTTCAAAGGTTAAAATTCAACATCTGAAATGTAACACAGGGAATGCTTTCCCTACATTCACTAAACCAATTATCTGGCTTCTTAATACACCACTATATTCCCAGCCAGATATTCAAATGTATAATATAAAACACAAATTCCTGTCCCTGTGAGTACTCATCTGATAATTAAATGTACAGCTTGAACATTCCATTAAGGTTAATCAGATTTAATGCATCGCTTAAGAAACACAGCAAATAAAAATATATTGACTTCAAACAGAAGCAGAGTAAAGTTAAGGTTGAAGGAGACCTCTGGAGATGATCAGTCCAAACCCTCTACTCAAGACGGGACCAGCTAGAGCAGGTTACCCAGGACCATGTCCAGCTGGGTTCTGTCTCCAAGAACAGAGACCATGCAACCTCTGTAAGGAACGTGTTCCAGTGTTCAGCCACACTCACAGCTCTTTCCCTATGTTCAGATCAGGTTTCTTCTGTTTCAATTTGTGCTTACTGGCTCTTCTTCTATAATTGGGCAGGCATTACTGAGAAAAGTCTAGCTTTGACTTCTTTATGCCCTGCTATCAAGTATTCATAAACATTGATGAGATTCCCCTGAGCCTTCTCTTCTCCAGACTCAACAATTCCATATCCTGTACTACCACATTCCCCCCTTGAAACAAGCAGGACCGTTCAGAGATGACCCAAAATTTAAGTAGCATTTCAAATTTGAGACCATTATCCAAAATGTTTAAATACTCAGCATAATACAACGGGAGAGCTCAACACCCTCCAAGTGATCCCTTATCACGACATTTCCTGGAAATCTCAGTGCTACATGCTTTAAAAATAAACAGCTAGAAAGTACATAGCAGGAAGAAGATATCCTCCCCACCCACCAACTTTTTTTTTTTTTTTTTATAAATAGAAGAAACACCCTTCACTTCCCCTTCTTTTTTGTTTGGAAGAGGCTTCAGGTGGTGGTTAAAGAGTGGAAGAAGGCTAAAATCTTTTTAGTCTCACTAGCAACAATACAACTATCTTAAAATTCTACAGCTATAAGAATTATGAAAAACCACACAGATAATTAAGTTCTACAAAAGAAAATTTGGTTTATGACCAATTTGTTCTGTCACTAGAAAGTAAGGTTTGCTTAAAACCCAGAGGATACCCTTCAGTAAGTTCACATTTATCATATCTGGGTGAAGAGATTCATATAGATGCTTATCTTCCAAAGAAAAGCTTTTCTTCCTTAAAGTAACAAGAAAAAGATTATATACCTGCCATAGCTCTCAACAAATTTAACTAGTATCTTCCAATAATGATGAAAAGATGAATGCCATCCACTGTCATGAACCTATGGAAATTGCTATAGCCATTAACTACTTCATGTAAATTTCTTTCATCTAATCAGCACTCCAGTTGTGGACTTCGGTGAAACCTGATGGCAACTCAAGGACAAAGAACTGAAACTAGCATGCTGTCTTAATACAATACTTATGCTATGTAAAGTATTTCAGGTGTCAGATAACATGCAATGGGGTACCATCAGTTATTAGAAAAGTACATTCACAAGTATAAACATATCCTCCTTACTGGACATTGATAGAAGATCTCGTATTTATTTCGTCCTTCCACACTCTCCAGGGCCATGTACTGACTCAGGCCAGTGTGAATGCAAAACGTAAGTGGAAGGCATTGTTTCAGACCTAGCCTCTGTTGAAAACCTCCAGCAGCTGTGTCAATATCCAACAGGTCTTCAGAGCGGTAGTGGTTTGACAGCGCCATACTTCCCATCAAACTTGAAACAAGAAAAAAAAAGATAAACAGAAGGTACTACTCAGAATGCAGCGACAGCTTCAGAAATCTTTTCTAAGTATTAACTCTATCAATGCTCTAGATGCATATTAGAGCTAGATGAAGTCCAACTGGAATATTTAGGAGCCAAGCCAAGTTTTAGTTCACAGCACCAGCCTTCATAAAGGAAGGCTTGGTAGCTCTCAAACACTTCCTTGTACATTCTGTGCATCCTAAAGCGCCCTTTTAAACTGTTGGAGATTCTCATTGTCTACAATTATTTCAAAAAAGGTGGAGGCTTTCTGTTAACAGCTGACACAGTTTTCTATAGTAGCATAATGTAACAATAGCCAATGCAGCCTGTATCTCAAGTTTTGATAGCACTGAAAATTAACTTCCACAAAGCATCCATGGTTTTTCTATTAGAGTAACAAGCTGCTATAGTAACAGTCATTGATCAAAACCACAATGATATAGGTGCTTTATACTTTGGAGAAAATGTTGAGAAGTAAAGAAGGAAAACATCTACTGCATCAGAGAGATTAAAATCTCAGTACAAAAACTTAGGCAGACAGATACAAGCAAAGTTGTACAAGGAAAGAATGAGACAATATTCATCAGCATGACATGACAAGACTATCAAGTGTCCTAATTCTTCCGTCTTGCTTTTTGTAAACATCTCTTCAAAAGATGGGATTTTTTGGTGGTTGTTTTTGACAATAAGAAAGCGACTCTGAAGACCATAGGAGCCTCTCTGCTTATGAAAAGAATACACACATTTGGGAAAAAAAGCTGTACTAATCTGAAAAGCGTAACGTATCAGGAATGAAGGTGAGCATCAGAAACTGAACTTAACACTGATACGAGTGACAGGTGAGATAAACGCTAGGGCAAAAATAAAAAAGCAACCTACATTCAACCTAACAGAGGGGCAGAAAACAGAAGAATGGGGTAACATGACTTAAGTATTCACTTACAAGGGCACACACTACAGCAGTGTGCTTAGCAAGAGGAGAAGACTACATTTGTCAAAGCCAAAGAAAAACACGCTGCAAAGAAGTTTTTGTGAATGACAGGAAAGATTCAGTAGACTTCAGATGTAGCCTGGGTTTTGGCAAGGTCTCAGCCTTCAGAGAAAACTTTGCAGAGTAAAAATCAAAGTGAACAATTTAAAACAGACCTTAAATAAGTAAAGGATTTATACAGAACTCCTGTCTAATTTCAGTCCATCTTACTAGCTTTTTGACTTCTGTATTTAAGAAGTCACATTTTCTAGTTTTTATTTTATTAAAACCAGACTTTTTGTTTGAAAAAAACATTTTATCTTCTTTGGAGGCCTTTCTAGAAGAGATGTCTAGCCAGGTCAACATAAAAATTTCTCAAGATTCAATCTCCCCTCATATACATATGCTAAGTATCAACAAACTATGAGATGAGTATCTGACAATACTTTGCTAAGAATTACACTTTAATACCTCCTTAATTCAGGTTACTTTACAGACTGAACTTAAAACTAAGCAAAATACAAGAATTTGACACATTTTAAACAGGCTAATGGCATGAGGTTAATGAAAGCAGTAGTTACAACAATAAATACATTACACATAAACATGTCTTTATATAACCGACATGGGACTTTGAAACATTTGGAAGGACATCAAAAGAAGCCCATGAAATATTCTTCTTATGAACCAGCAGGACACATGAAAAAGTTTACACACGAATGTGCTATATATACACTATGTATCTGGAAAAAGGCCTGAAGTAATAGAGTTCATAGCTTTTGCAATTGTAAGAATACAACAGATTTTGCAACAACAGCTTTCTCATCCTTTTTTTTGTTTTTTGGCAGAATTTGGCTGACATTCTCTCAAAGCTCTGAAAGATGACATATTTTGCCTATGGTACATTAATGCAAGATGTTTGTCAAAATCGTAAGAAAGTTTAAATTCTAACGCAATGTCAATGATAGCACAGGAATTGCATTGGAATTAGCACATGAAAGCTCCTAGAACCAGAAACAAACAGAACAGCCAGCATCCATCCCAAAATCCAGAGACTTTAGCTTCTCCTTAGGGTTGCTGCTAGATCCAAGTAACTAGAACTCAAAGAGATCTGACTGATTGTGCAATTCAAACTAGACTGGGCCACTGTTAACAGCACAGTATTCTTGACAGATCAATTAAGAAAATACTCCTAGGGTCAGAGTAAGACTGATCAGTCCTCCAATAAACTGTCTTTCAGTAACGTCACCCGATAGCATAGCGTGGACTAAAAAGTAATCTGTAAAGGTACATGCGAGAGTAGCTGAGCTTCCTGACTTTATAAACCATATATGAATTTATTTTTCTCCCTTCCCCCAAAGAGGCTGAGAGCCACAACCTTCTCTTCCCCAACCAAATACACAAACCTGTAGTTTACATCTCCCCACCCACACTCCCTTCTAAGTTGCCTTTAACTGATGTTTGCAGATGCAAACTCTTGCGGACGCTATACTTTTACTGGCGTTATGAAAGCAGTGACTCAAAGCACAAGCTGCCACACGTCAGCGTGATCTAATGCTTGGGCAACAGGTTCCATTCCTCTCATTTTTCCTTATGTATTCTTGCTAAAATCTAAGCACAGATACATGAAGTACCTAACAGTGACAACATGCAAGATGCATCCACGTCTAGTCCCAGTGTCCTCCTCCATTTTTGGCCTAACATGCCCATCCCATCAACTCTCTGCAGACTTCAACTACCTAGAGCTGAACTTTGCAGTATTCACCTCCCACAACAAAGTGAAGAGCTATGGGGCTGCCTAGTAAGCGTGTCCCAAAGGTAACACCAGGCCTTCCACTTGTAGCGTGGCAGCCTTTCTTGCTCTGGGTCTCAAGTGTCAGAACTAACTGCTCCACCAGGGAGGTTTGTCAACCTGGGTGTAGGCTCATGCTCTCCATTTGAGGGTACAGCAATAGATCACAGTGCACTGGCAGTTATTCAGAGCAAAAGGCATGCCCGAAGGTGCGTGTCCCCTGCAACAGCCCTTCCACAGGCACGTTACTCATCGCAGTATCACAGAATGATCTAGGTTGGAAGAGACCTCCAATATCACCAAGTCCAAGCAGTAGGAAGAGGTGCAGAGCTATACACAAGCTGCAGAGCTGCATGTTGATCACTTCCAAGCTGATTAAGTGCAATAACTGTACTTTGCATAAACCAACACTTTATGAATCATATTAGGGTTGGTAAAAATTATTAGAAAGTCATCCACTGATCAATGATAATATATTTGCTGTTAGTAACTACCACTTTTACCACTACCACTAGTAAGTACTCTACCAGGCAACAGAAGGAAGCACTTTGAAAATGGAAAGAGCTCTCTCATTTAAAGCCTACAGAACTAGGGCACCTACCTCTCCTCTTAAAAAAAAAAGTCTCTCCTAGAAAAAGAAAGAACTGGAAGTCATTCTTATGGTTGCATAAAGCTGTTTCCCATATTCCTTCCACACTTTTTAGAGGAATTAGAGGAAGCTGTGCCTGCTTTACCTGTGAAGGTTTTCGTAGAGCAACATGAAAGCACTGCCCACTACAGACTGCAATGATTTGCCCTAGTTTACCTTCTTTTGCTAACACTTGTGGCACTTTGTCAAATGCTGGGCTGGTAAAACTTTTTCTAGTTGGAAGATACAAATTCACATCTAGTCATTTGCCTTCTAAACTTGATGTAAAATGAGTTTTTAATTGCTGATACCACTTGAAATTATAAAATCTTCTGCTTAGAAAACTTAATATGCAAAACTGACATTGTGATTCTACTGATGACCACCTGATTTGAAAGTTATTCCCTAAGCATTTGGAAAAAAAAGTTATTAAATCATGAAGCCTTCAGTGTCAAGAGGCTAATTTACATAGGTAACATGAAGCAAAACTTACAGTGGTATGTTGTCTAACAGTTTGAAATTTTAGTTACTACAAAAAAAATTAAAGGCACTCAGTAGGAGAGAAGACTGAAGTGTAAGAATAATTAGATCAATTAAGAATCTACACCACATTTGCGGTTACTTCTGAGAGTAGAACATAACCAATTCTAGGAGTGTCACTAGAAGCAGTCACTCAGTTATAATATATTTAATGTTTCATCTGTCCTGATCAGCAGACTTTTTTTTTTGTTGTTTTTTAGTAAACAGACCAAGAAATACAGCAGGAATTAATGACTTGATATGTAGTTTTTGTTCCTTACCCGGGAACAACTAGCTTCTGTCCATTGTGAATACGAAATGAACATCGGTAGTCGTCAGGGAGTTTGCAGCCTATCTGTGCTTCCACAGCATCTAGATCTTCCTCCCGCACACTCTCTGTGTACAAAAAGAAACAGAGCATGAAGAGGCAGTTTTGGAGGGGGAAATAAAGAAGGGCTGTTCCTAAGAAACGCTCAAATTTAATGCTGCTTCACTACTCTGCCCACAGTATCTATATGCTGCTGCTGACAAAGATGAATACTAGGATTTGCGTTAAGATCTTTTTCTTTAAAATTTTATTTCATATCATTTTGTTAGAGCTGCGTAGCTAGCAATAAGGAGAAACTACGTACACTCTAGACATAACAGCATGTTTTCAGTTGCCAAAGAGAATTTGAAGTAGCCCCAGCATTACTAATTTTTTTTTTAATGTTATTACAAAAGCAAATACAGGAATATATTTCAAAGTATTTTGCCACTTGTAATTCAGAGGAAGCGAGCTGACAGAAATACAAAAGCAAGGAAAATTCAGTTTAACTTAGGGACACAGTTGTCAACGAGCATGATCTCAAGAATCTTCCACTGATTCAAGTCATGCAAATGGCCAGAATCACTAAAAATCAACTTGTTTCAAATACAAAGCGTGGAATTTATAAATGCCTTGATCAAATGAACATAGGCATCAATATTGGGTAATTACTGTATGCCAGGTGTTATACAATGAATACTACACACATTTGAAAGGAAGCTGATTACTTTAACTAATTACTTAATACAGCACACCGATCTCTGTCCAGTGAAATCTCAACAGGCCTGACTTAATCATAAAGTATTTATGAAGTGAAATGAACCTTTCCCCCACAATGTTGTAATTAGCTGACAGAGTCCCAGTTACAACTTTTAGGCAATATTGATGTGACTTTCATCATTCTGAGGGTTGTTTCTTTCAGTTTCCAATCGGACCACCAACAAAAAAAAATTGGCTACAGCCACCATCCATCTAAAATTTGAAGCAATAAATACATTGAGTAAATTGAGGGGATTTTCATATCAATTATCAACAGAAAGGGGTGGGGAGTAACTATTCTTATACCTCCACACACAATTCAGAGGGATTTCTATGTCCTCCTTTCTACCAAACATCAAGTGGATGCCCTGTGCGGTCTGGTCTAATCAAGGTTTTCTGGCTGATTTTTTTAAAAAATATTTTTCATATTTATTATCAGTTTAATTTATAAGGTATGAGTTAAATATCCAGTGAAACACGGTGTTGTTCTAATGGTATTATGAAGGTTTGAGTCTTACAAGAGCTCCTGCTAAAACTTTCCATCACAATACAAGCGTAGAAATGGAAAATTTCACTTTTTTTTTTGTCTTTTGGTAGACAAAGAGAAGCTTCACTGCACCAAATACCTTGGGAGGTATTTGAAAGTAAAACCATGGAAAGATATGCTCATTTCAACACCTCCAACACAGATAATTTCCATCTTATTAATATTTGACTGACAATTCACTGATTCCATATACCTGAGTGCTCTGTTTTCAATAGAGCAGAATGCAAGTTACAGAAATCAAGGCATGGATATCTTCATGAAATACTATGGCCTGTGTAACACAAGACTTTAGGCTACACATAACACTTATGTTTTTTTCCTAAAATGGTATTACTTCAGTAATACTCAGAAGTAACCCCAAAAAAATCAGAACAAAAACCAGCATGTATTAAATTCTAATCACACTGTTATTCACAAATAATTAGAAAAAAAGTAACAATCCAGCAAGCCAAAAAATGTGCAAGACTTACATAGGAAATAGAACATTGTCTATAGGTTTTTCTTAATTTCACAGACCACAGTATTAGGCGAAGACATTTGATTTAATTGCACGCAGATGACTGAAGATGAAAATGCAAGACCTATTTATCCTCATACCAGAAAAGCCCAAACTTGCTTTATGTCGTAATGTATATGATTTATGAATCTGAACACCAGAATTACTTCAAGTATTAAGACACAAACTTAATCTGGATATGTAATTTTAAAAATACAAATCCTTGTTCAGCCACTAATTTACCTTTGTAAGAGGAACACAGTAAGACCTACAGAAGAGGAAAAAAACTCTCCCTTTTTGTTTGGCTTTAGTTTAAAAGTGACTGTTTAAAAGTGTCAATGTGCTTTCGTTAGGTCTTCAGGAAATCTCATGCATAAAAATCACACCAACAAGCCCCAGGTCCTTGAAATACTGGGACTAGTAAAAATTAAAAATAAAAAAAAAAAAATCAGTCCCAGCAACCATAGACAAAAGCAGCAAAAGTATTTTCATTTGTTCACTAGAAAAAAAATAATTGTTTTCTTAAAAGAAATCTTTAGAGATTCTATGGATCACTAGTAACTGACCAAGTACTATTCATGTAGCCCAATTTATTTATTTACTGTAGGGGAAGGGAGAGCATGTCTCCTTGACTTCCAGGGCTCCAGTAACCAATGCACAGGCCTAAGATGAAAACAGTATAAAACCTAATAAGAGACAATGTAGCATTAGCCAATCAACTAAAGGAAGTAGGTCTTATACCATACCTTTCAAAGAACCAATCATCCGAGGACACCGCTGTCCCAAGTATTTCTCTAGGTCATCCCAGGCTTTTTTCAATGTAGCGTAATACTGGATATATCTTCCTAGATCAGAGTAGGTGCTGATGAAGATAGCTTTCCAGCTCTGATTTCGCTGACTTTTTTCTGCTCTAAATAGACATGAAGTAAGAAAGGTTAAACACCAGTCTAAAAATCTTGACTTCTAAACCCAATATGTTAATATTTGTTATTTGACAAAAAAGGTGTGCATAATACTATGCCAAGAACATTTCTCAGTCACAGGAAGCTCCACCAACTTAATTAATTCTGGCACCTTTGAACAGAAGTAGAAAAGATTCTGGATACATAGTATCTGGGGAAAATTTAGATAAAATATTTCCATTAAGGAAGAGTGCTGTCTGTTATTAAGTCTTAGGGAACTGGTAAAATAGCTATATCAGATCACATTTCACACATATACAGGGAAGGCCTTTAAAAATCTAATTTTTTAATGACCACATTAGTCATTAATTCCTTTATTTACCCAATAAGAAAGATCAAGGAGCAAAACGGTTAATGGAGAACCCGGTACACCAATCTGGAAAGTCAGTTTCTTAAAGAATCACTGCATATTCAATTCTCCTCACAGGCACAACAGCAGGATACTGGAAGGTAAGCTGCCAATACAGTGCTGATATCTGACAAACGATGCTTGCCTCCAAAAGCGTAGCGGCTTTTGCATTGTTGTGTAAGGACATATTCCAACTCTTCAGAGTCCAATAAGCATGTTCAATCTAAAATATGTAATACAGTTCAATACACCCGAATAATAATTACACACTTGAGAAGTCTTCACATCAGCTTTAACATTTCTTTAGCTCTAATAATAAAAGAAGAAACTTGTTTCTTGAGGATGAGTTGAGGAGAAAAAAAAAAAGACATCAAATGCAATCTGGAAAGTTATATAAACTAATGACAAAACCAAAGAGTTAAAAGAGGAAAAACCCAAAGTGAATCATGTCTCAGCAGATGAGAGAAGTTTCAGTATATATATACTCTCCAAAAGTTATTTGTAGAAATCTCCTTCAGCCTTGATTACTCACTTTTCTTGGTTGAAGGGAGGCCAGCACCTCAGAAACCAACACAAGAGTCTGTTCTGCTTAGTGGAGTCCTAACCCCCTGAACTCCCCCACATACGCAAACCATGTTCCTCTTCTCTAGCATCAGGTACTCAGCTTGAACTTTCCACTTCCTTATCTTGCTTCCCCTGCCCCCCTCACCAGATTTTCCTTTCTAGTTTGGATTCTGCTAAGAATATCACTTAGTATTTTTACGCAGAGATTTCAAGGCAGAACTTTTACATCTTCTTGCATTGTATCTTCACAAGCTGTATATAATTAGAACATTCACTGTATGTTTACATATGCTGATGTCTTGCATCTGGGGAGAAATAACCCCATATACCCAGTTCACAGTGGGTGCCAACAGGCTTAGAGGCAGTTTTGCCAAGAAGGACCTGGAGGTCTTGGTGGACAGCAAGCTAATGATGAGCCAGCAATGCATGCTCACAGCAAAAAAAGCCAACAGATCCTCAACTGCAATAGGAAAACATTGCCAGCAGGTCAAGGGAGGTGATTCTTCCTTTCTGAATGTCACTGGTGAGGCTGTATCTGGAGTACTGTGTTCAGTTCTGAGCTCTATAGTACAAGAGGGATATGGACATACTGCACAAGGCCTCAAAGACAATTATGAGATTGGATCAATCTTTCACTTTAGGAGAGTTTAAGAGAGCTGGAACTCTTCTGCCTGGAGAAGAGAAGGCTCAGGGGCACCTCACAAATGTGTACAAATACCTGACAGGAGGGAGTAAAGATGGAGCCAGGCTCTTCTCAGTAGTGTGCACTGACAGGAGGATAGGCAATCAGCACAAATTAAAACCCAGGAAATTCTAACTGTGTGCAAAGAAACACTCTTACTGTGACAGTGGTGTGAGACAGTGCCCACAGCCTCCATCTGTGGAGATCTTCAAGACCGTACTAGACACGATCCTGAGCTACCTGCCGCTGGTGACCCTTCCTGAGCACGGGAGTTGGGCTAGATGATCCCAAAAGGTACCTTCCAAACTCAACTGTTCCATGGTTCCAGTCATAGCAGCCATTGCCACAGACATCCAGCTGTACCCCCATAATTACAGTACTCAGAATATTACTTTCCTCCATGGAATATTTGGTGCCTGATAGTCAGACTGTAGCTTCTCCTTCAGCCTAGGGATTAACAGGGCACCTCTTTGCTAACAATCCATAAAACTTTCATAACACTCCTACATTCATGTAACTTTTATAGGAAATTAACTTTTTTGATACCTCAAACCTTTGATCATTTTGAAGCCAGTAAATGGCAAATACCAATTCTATCTGAGAGTTACTGGAAGTAATGTGGACATAGCACAATAACGTAAGTCTTATTTTTGTAGAGAGAAAAGGCTTAATACAATCACACTTACTCTGAAATAAGCCAGTATTTCTTGCAGTGTCTTTTCCACAATGGATCATGGCTTGAGAGCTGATTTAATCTCCGACTTAAATAGCAGCAACTATAAATATAAAATCATTAAATTTGATTGCAAAAGAGCAGTGAAATAAACAGAGAAATACTAATACATTGTAACTTATGTTCTCATGAAATTAACATCAAAGTTAGTCAACTGTCCTTTTCAGAGTTGTTCTTATAAAGGTTAAGAGTCTCCATTACAGCTGTGTAAGTTGTGAACTACTTTTCTAATTGAACTACATCCTTCAAGAACTTCAAGAATTGTCAACAATTAAGTCATTTTGTAAAGTGGGTCATCCTGCACGTCTCTTCCATCACAAACCTTATCTGAAAGATTTGGGCGTGACTCCATGCCACCAGACGTACGTATTCCAGTAGGCTAGTTATTATGATTTAAATTGCTTCCTTACCTGAATCTCCAGACTCTACCTGATCTTTTTCACTGTTGCCATACTACTGAAAGCTGAATCAATAAGCCTAAGAACTATACAGTTTAAGTATTACAAAGTTATTTTCCACTTTAAGTTATTTAAATAAACTTTATGACAGGAAACAAAAAAACTGCAAGTTCACTCTTATGAAGAGCATATATAAGTTCTTGCCACTGTTGCATTGCAGGTAACACTGCTGCTTCAGGAATTTCAAAGAATCATATACTGCACTATCCAGCATTATGGCAGAAGCAGTATTAAGAAAAACTGTAGGACGTGAGTTGGGAATTGGCTTCAGAATCATTTAAGTTGATCCTTGCTTGATGCAAGGAGATAGCAATAACTAACCCATATTCCCAATGCCTGGTAACTTGGTTTTTAAAAGCAGTAACAGAGCTGCCATCAAACACACAAGCCTGTTCCCATTTTTACTTCTTACAATTTAAAAGCCTTTCTGGAATGTAAAACTGACAATAACAGCAAGGCATTCCAGTATATTTGTGTTGTTAAGAATGTGTGGCAAAACATCAGCAACATGCAGAGCAGTAATACAGGGAATTACTGTTATTCAAAGATTCATAGAATTTAAAAGAAACAAGTGTCTCATTCAGTCTAACCTCAACACCAGACAATAAACCTTTTCCTCCTTCTGTATTTGACCTGAATTGTCAGTTATACTTCGAAGAAACTTGCAAAAAGATACCACAAATACAGATGCAGTACCACCACTTCCTCTGGTAGCTTGTTCTAACAATTAATATATGTGTTTTAATGGCTGTGATTAACATCTAAATACCCTAAATGAGGTTACCAAACTTCAGCTTTCAGTTACTGACCTTTTTTTTTTTCCCCAGTGTAGCTCAGATATTGGTAAATTAGAAAGACCAACAGTGTAAATGGACATAGTTACATACTGAAATACAGATACCTCCAAATCTTGTCTTTGATAAGCTAAGTAAGCCAGAGTCCAGGCCTAGAGAAAACATCTTGTGCTGAGACTACAGAATTTTTCATGCTTATCTGCCCGGTTCAGTGTTTTTTTCTTTTTTTTTTTTTCTTCCCTTAATATCCATTATAAGCTGTTTAAACTATAACTATATTAGTATTTCAAAACTAACCTGAACAATGCAAAGCGATTCTTCCTTTGGATGCCCTGCCATTACCTTTCCACTCTCAAGAACACAAAGACATCAGTGCATTCATTTCTACCATCATAATCGTTTTACTAATGAGACACGCTGAATTGATTGTTAACACCCTTGGATCTTTTTATTCATTGCCTTCCATCAGCACGGTCTTGCACTTTTTTTTCCCCTCAGAATTACAGCTCACTTACTTGACTGGTCAGCTTGACCAGAACACAGACCTCTTGAAAGATTGCTGTGTTACCTCACCTCTCTTTGCAGCATTTGTAAATTTTAATGGCTTTACCTTTAGATAAGATGATATTCAACACCTGTTAATGGTTTGTACTTCGAATTTAATAGCAATCCCAACATAATCCCACTAGAAACACCATGTTGTTTCATGGCTGCTCATTAACAGCAAAATGTTGACATTTGGCCATGTAAGAACTTCATTCACAACACAACGAATGTTTATTTGTAAATTAGAATATCCTGAAGTTAAATTCCTATCTGAAATCTACTATGTTGGTGCTTATCAACCAATCCTGTAATTGCTTGGAGAAAAGTCACTGTGGCATCAGAGAAACATGTCGTTTCAAACAGGCTTTAATTGCATCTTCAATCAATTCTCATTAATTACATACATATTTTGTCCCATGTCAGCTTTTCTGTTATTTAAGGACCACCACCAGGCTAACCAACCTGTGGAATACTAGAGAAACTGTAATGTTTGTGATAGAGCATGTACATGTCACTAAAGCAAACAGTAGCAAACTAAAGATTTCCTCAATTGCTGCTCTGAGTACCACGAAGAGCCAGTTATGCAAAAATACCATTGTCACCTTTAGAGCTAAGAAACCTAACCAATGGTCCTTGCACAATCAAATCCATCTCATTTCAAATACATAACAAAAATAGGTACTGAGCCTAACTGCCTTTACTACACCATCATCAACTACTACTAAATCATCTACATTGACTGTACGTTTTTACTTTCGTTACGCTTAGCCTTTTTTACTGTCATCCTAATAGAAGTCTCTCTGATGCCTTCATCTTTCTTATTAACATTTTGGAAAAGAGAAACTACTTTGATAATATTCTATGTGATTCATACACATTCCTCCCCCAACTAAATACTGTGATTCCAATCACTGCCATTGCTTGTACTCTATTGCTAAGGTTTTAGCTAAAAACGTTCTTATCTTCACTGTTTGACTCAATCCTTTAGCCACCTAGCAGACCATCCAAGAGCAGCTTGCAACTTTCATTCATGCTTTTTTCTGCCTGAAAAGTCCTCCTGTTTAATTTTGTTCAGTTTGCCTCAGATTCCAACAAGAGCTCATTCAGCTATCTGAAAACACTTACTGGCAACAAGACTGCCCTTTGTTCGCCCGCAGACACGCGGGACTTTCAGAGAAGTACTAATTTCATCAACTGTTACTGGTTCTAATGCGTAACTTAGAGACAAATAAAAGCGGCGTGGCATGCGGGTGAGAAGAGCGAACATCCCCTTTTGCTTAAAAACAAAACAAAAAGGGCACAACACTGCTCTTCTAAGCGTGCAATTCGTTAGGATGCCTTCCACCGAGCGGTTTCTCCAGAACAAGCCGAATCCTTTTCCTGCCCAGCAGCGACAAGTGCTTCAGGAGCGCTCTGCCCCAGCCTCGCTTTCCCCGTCTGTCACATCCTCCTGACCCCGTTTGCGAGCGGAGCCGTGCACGGACTGAAAAGTTGTGCAACCGCGGCTCACCGGGAGGCTGCCGCCCCGCACACCGCCTCCGCCCGCCCCCCCCCGGGCTGCCCCCCCCGGCTCCCCCCGGCGGGCCCCCAGCTCCCGGCCGCGGGGGGGCGCCGCGCACCTGCCGGCCCGGAGCTGCCAGCGGCGGCCCGGGGGCGCCGGGGCCGCGGAGGGGAGCGGGCCCCGCCGCCGCCACCCCTCCGCCGGCCCGGCCTCGGCTCGCCCCGCGGCCCAGCGCCGAGCCCCGCGGTCCGGGGAACGCCTCCCGCGCCTCCCCCAGCCCCCCGCCGAGGCCGGGCCCGGCCCTCTTTTCCTCCCCCCTTAGCCCCCGGCGGCTCGTCTCGGCGCATCCCGCGCAGCCCGGTGCCCGTGCCGCACCTCATCAGGTCGCGGTAGTCGAGGAAGCTGAGGATGAGCAGCAGCGGGTCGGTGGGCAGCAGCTCCAGGCTCAGGGCCGCCGGCTCCATGTCCAGGGGCGCCGCCATCTTGCGAGACGTCCCAGCGGCGCCGCCGGGGCCGCCCCCGCCCATCGCGCCGCGCCGCTCCGCTGTCGGGGGGGGGCGGCCCGCAGCGCCCCCTGCCGGCCGCTCCGCCGAGCTCCCCTCCTTCGGCCCTCCGAGGGGAGACGCGAGGGTTCTCTGCTCGGCTGGGCCACAGGAGTTGGCGTTAGGACAGCACTGACGAGACAAATACAAACCTGCTTATATACTTGGTCCCTATAGGTTGGTTCTGTAGAATCCACTGGGACTGAAATTAGAAACATAACACAGTTACACGTAACTGAGAAAGTAAACTTCCCGAGGTGAATCTCTTTCCACCAAAAAACATGTATTGCAGCTTAGAGGTGTACCAGCTACAAGGTTTAATCTTAATATTCAAGGGTGTTTGGGGCTGCACCCCAAACAGGATTATTGAAGTGACCCTTCACAAACCACTTTTAACGTGGACCACCTCAGATATCCAATTTGCAGCAAGGCCTCACAAATCTTTATTTAACAACTACAGTAACCTGTCCTTAACCTATATACGGTTGGCCAAGTTTGATAAACTTTGCTTCTTACCTCTGTATCCAAATCTTGTGTCTTAATCTTGAATCTGTATCACAAGTTTATTCTTAAGTTTCCTCCACATTTTATCAAAAATAAATATATTTTCAGAGAAAGTGTATTTTCATTTCATTCTAATCCCTTTGAGAGAAACGTATTTTCTGGAATGTGCCGTCTGTTCGTGCTGGGACCTCTGGAACCCAAGCCCGTGGCTATGTCCTCTCATGGGCCTGTCCCCAGAGCCACACACCACAGAGCCACCAGCTTCCAGCCCTCTGCTGGCCCACACCACGCTTCAACAGGACATTTGTCAAACATCTCATGTCAAAACAAGGATGTTGCAGGTGATACGTTTTGAGCTCAACAAGCAAAGTCTGTTTGCGCATCAAACGTAACTACTAGGTAGTAAAGCCACAAAAATAAATTTATGATGATATGGTCCTATGAAACTAAGAATACCACAGAATTTCACAAGCGACAAATTAAGCTTCACAAGCATCCTCTGAGGTAGATAAATATTAAATAGACCACAACTGATATGGAAAAAATCAAACAATATGTGATAGCCACAAAAAAAAAAGTAGAAACTGGTCTCACTACTCTCACTTTCCCTCACATGTAGTAAGTTAAATATGCTTATTGGAAAGAAGGAATTGTTTCTAATGGATGTTTTTACACTAATAATCCTTTTTTTCCCCTCTTCTTCTTCAGATAGCAGTATTGTGTTATTGAGACAGAGTGGACTGTCCTTGCAACATCACTCAAATAAGAACTAAAAAGGAAAAAGCTAATGGTTATATGACTGCATTTTTGCTAGTTGTTTGGGAGATTTTTGTCCTTTATAATTTGCACACTTGCAAATTTCCCCATAGAGAAGGAAACAAAATAGTAGAACTACACTTGAAATGTTACTGAAAAGCTATTACTTGTATTTCTGTTTGTTGGTCTTGGTTTTGTGGTCCAGCATGAAAATCTAACAATGCAGAGCTAAGAGATGCCACGTAATCCTTTATTTCTGTCAAGTTTTGCCAAAATGTAGATTCAAAGCTAGGTTAGTGGTGCTTCTAGCACTCCAAGACTTGCATAGTTCTAAGGCTTGCATTGTTTGTCAATTGCTACTTTTTTTTTTTTTTTTTTTTTGCAAATAATGAAAATCTGCTGTTTAATTTTCTAACATTGCCTCGAGGGGAAAGACTGCTTTTCCTTTGCAACACTTTCTAATTTAATTCTGAAAACCTACTTGAACTCTTTCATGTTCTTTTTTTTTTTTTTCCTAGTTTTCTTTCCACAGCTGAATCCATCTTCTTCTGCTCTTATTGTGCTTTATTTGATCTGATGTAATTCTGTACAAGTTGATGTGAGTTGATTTCAATGTAATTCATGCATTTTGGGGAGGATATAGTCCCTCAAACAGACATGATAGGTGTTTCATAAAACTGTAGAAGTACATTCTGTATTTCTTTTGTTCTCAGATTGTATCTTGAACTTTCTCATTTGCTGTTTGTTCCTATTTAAATCCCTCTGTTATTAGTATAATGCTATGTCATGGTCTGAATTTTCCTTAACATTTTGAATGTCAACACAGAACATTAAATAACATTTGCCTGTCAGAGCAATATAAAACATCATGCAGTATGAAAAAATCAGAAAGCCAAGAGGAAAGTGAGCCAGACCCAAAAGTATCCATATGTCATATTCTTACTGTATGTTATCCCTTATTCCTAACATAAAAATTGTTATCTCGAACAATTAAAACACCTATGGAATTTTTGAAATACAAATTAAAATGAATCAATGGGTAAAAAGGAAGCCAAGTTATCAAGAACTGCTAAGAATGTAGAAACTGCAGCAGAAGGAAGTAAAAAAATATAGAAATGTGTCCTCATGATTTTACTAAGGAAGCAGAAATGCATGAAAATTTACCAAGTTATCAGATTTGATAATTACATATTGCAGTAATTATTCAAAAAGGGAAAAAATCTAACATCACCATTCAAAAATTAATAATTTTTCTTAAATTTTCATTATACCTGCACAAGATGGCCATTGAGCATGAAAATCTCCAAATCTTAGCAGCACCACACAGTTGTTCAGAGTGGGAGAAATTATTGAGGAAATTAGGAGATTACAGAACGGGACAATCATCAAGCAAAGTATGTGCCAAGCTTGTAAGTTAGGGTCACAAAATCATCTGAATGATTTCTCAAGACGTGCAGCAGCAGTATATGCAAAGATGAGAAAATGCTGTGGAACTGCTGGTTTGGCAGAGAATATCTGTTTCTGAAGCTGAGCATAGAAATATTCACCCCAAAATTAGCACTTAAAATTTTAGCATTGAAATGTTTTACCCACAGCAAGCTTGGCATTGTCCATCAAATAGCTGACAGCTGCACAGGTAAGTTATCAAGGCATTTTTGCAGCTCAACCTAGACAGAAAGATTCTTTTTCACGTTATTAATGCAGCCTAGTTTTTCTTCCATTATCACCAGTCTTCTAGCCTAAATGGCTAAATGTATCAGAAGTATTCCTCAGGCTGAAAATTTCTCAGATTCCTTTGCACATCTCATATTTAATCTTTGGAAGATGATGAGGATTTTAGCATACTTCATTTATTTTTACTTATTGAAAATCTAATGAAATGACACACTAGGGATCTTTACCGCCAGGTGCTGAGCATCCCTTGAAATTTACCTAATACACTAAGATTTCCATCTGGGGATGGACTACATTTCACAAGCTCACTTTCTTAGTGCTCTAAATGGACAAATGGGCAAAATATGAAAGGGCAAAACTGACATTCTGGGGTAGCAAGCAGCTCAGGGAATTAGCAGTAAGAATCTGAGGTTTGATGATGCAGGATTGCTGGGGTGAACACAGAACGCTTTGGGGGGGGTGGATTTATTTTATTTTGTTTTATTTTATTTTATTTTATTTTATTTTATTTTATTTTATTTTATTTTATTTTATTTTATTTTATTTTATTTTATTTTATTTTATTTTTGATTTCATGATACAGTTTTGGATCTGATTTTACGAGATTCTGACCAAGAATGAAGCCACAGTCTGTCACTTACTTGTTTTTTTCTGGGATACCTATTTGTGAGGCCTTACTGTAAACTGGATCTCTGAGATAGTCCATGTTAAAAGTGGATTGGGAAGGGTCACTTCAATAATCCTATTTGGGGTGAAGCCCCAAACACCCTTGAATACGACACAAGAGAGGGAGCGGTGAATTGCAATGCAGGAGTTGTGTGCTCCATTTTATCTATTATAGTGAAATTAATAAACTCTGTTTTTAACCAAAACCATTTTATACATGCTACAACACAAAATATCTTTTAATTGTTGAAACTATAAATCTTTATTTAACAACTACAGTAACCTGACTTTAACCTATATACATTTGGCCAAGTTTGATAAACTTTGGTTCTTACCTCTATATCCAAATGAAAGGAATGTCAGAAGACGATAAGAAACCACAGGATGTAGGTGGGTCTATTATGCCATTAACACAGCACCCAGCTTCTGTATTGTTTATGACCTGATGTAGCACATGGTATGCCAGAACGGGGGCCTTGCAGCTAGGCTTACTCTGAGTACATTCAATGCAATTAGGAATCTGAAGTTATACTAATTTACTACACTGCCTCTTAAAACTTGCCACTGAGAATAAAAAGACCCATAGAAATTGGTACAGTTGTTATACTGTTATTATTGTTTTTGTTCTTTACTGTACAAAAGAGGGAATAAGGTCAGGGCTTCATAGGAACAATTAGGCAGTGACCTTTGCTTGGAAATCTGATAATCTAAAATTAGCCATGACCCAATGAGTGGCTGTAACAAACAGTATGGAAGGAATAAGGTAAGGGAAATTAAAAGTGGGAGCTGTGTGATCATGCAGTGACTCCAGTGAGTCACGCAAACATGAAGGTAGATCAGTAGTCCTGTGAAAGGTGGGGGATTTACATAGGAACTGATAAGCAAATCATTTTTTCAGGCTTTACAGGAGTCAATTTCAAATGAGATTTGAGAGAAGACAAGGTGGTAGCTAAAGGGATCAGAGCCGGAACTTCAGTGAAATGTGTACATGAATAAACTAAATATTACATATGAGCATGTTGGGCATTTTAATAACAAACGGGATTTCTGTCAGAATACAGCTTCAGGCTTTCTTCTGTCAGAATCACAGAATCACAGAATCGTCTAGGTTGGAAGAGACCTCCAAGATCATCTAGTCCAACCTCTGACCTAGCACTAACAAGTCCTCCACTAAACCATATCACTAAGGGCTACATCTAAACATCTCTTAAAGACCTCCAGGGATGGTGACTCAACCACCTCCCTGGGCAGCCCATTCCAATGCCTAACAACCCTTTCAGTAAAGAAGTTCTTCCTAACATCCAACCTAAACCTCCCCTGGCACAACTTTAGCCCATTCCCCCTTGTCCTGTCACCAGGCATGTGGGAGAATAGACCAACCCCTACCTCTCTACAGCCTCCCTTAAGGTATCTATAGAGAGTGATAAGATCGCCCCGAGCCTCCTCTTCTCCAGGCTGAACAACCCCAGCTCCCTCAGCCGCCCCTCGTAAGACTTGTTCTCCAGACCCCTCACCAGCTTCATCGCCCTTCTCTGGACTCTCTCAAGCACCTCCATGTCCTTCTTGTAGCAAGGGGCCCGCTCACTTTTGAAACAACAGTTTTAAAACAAATCCCTTCTTGTTACTGCCACGTATGTGCAAACAACAACACCCTTCTTGAATCTCTCTCATACAATGGCAAATTACCCTTGACAGCTGCAAGGTCAACTGAAGTCAGAGGTAGACTACAGACCAGCTCTGGTATCACCAAGATTTTAACCAATGGATTTCATCTTGTGGGTGCAGTGAAAGACTAGGAGCAGCCATAGCTAGAGTCTATGCTCAGCTTTGGTTCTTCTGAACCAAATAAGGTACTAACTTTGCAGGAATCCAGGCAAATCCCTTAGTGCAGAAGGTTGCCAGATGAATTAGACTCTCATGTCCTTGTGCCTCTGAACCCTGCAGGTCCTGAGGCAGAGACGAGCTAGGGAAGGTGCACTGTGCTAATAAAACTGTGGTCCATAGATCTGGAAACGTCAGGTGGTTCTATCTGGCTGCTCTTGTCTGCAGTGGTTGTCTAAGATTGTCACCAGGCCACCTCTGTTCCTTCCCTACCTTACACTGCACAGCTCTGCATGACTTGAGGCTCGTCTTTATTTATTAGCAAATAAATAAATAAATAAATTAATTAATTAATTAAATTGTCTCAGACTCTTAACTATGAAATGGCTCTAAATTATTGATATATGCTTGCAAAACTATGAATCCTAATTAGAGATTAATTTTAATAGACTGGGCCTTGTTCTGGAGAGGAAGGACCTCATGTTAATTCAAACTGACATAACCAAGTTTTGTTCTTTCCCGTGGTTTCTTAGCTCAGAGTTGGTTTTCCTTTCATGTGATGCCCTTTCACATAAATCAAATCTAAGATACTGGTAAAAATGTAAACATTGACCTGTGTAAGTATCAAAAAAAATATATTACTTACTTTAGAGAGAGTGAATAGCATAGAAAGGCATGATCCTTGCCTCCAAAAGCTAACTCATTAAATTAAGTATAGAATAATAATTCAGTGCAGCGGATAATCACTAGGTGCCAATGTCAGAGGCCAACAAGGCCTCATACCCACTCTCTGGTTCTGTATGTATACAGTTCATGCTGGACCAATACTGACAGAGAATAACACTGAGATGTTCACAGGAGACCACAGGTGCATGCTCCCAAGACAGCTGATTTTGAACTTTGTTAAAAAGGCAGTAATAAAGCCTTGGGAATACTTGTTATTTCATGTGCTTACAGCATTTTCACTGTGTGTGATTCATGATGCAAGACGACATGGCCTAAGCGATGTGTGAAAGACACCACTGAAAGCAAGGATTGGAGGAATATTTCATGATCTTGTGCAAAGTGTTGGGACCCTGGTTGTTTAGACACAGTTTTTGCATTTTCCTGGAAGTTCTGAAGGTCTTTCTTTACCCAAAGAACTTGGAAAACAACAAGGCACACCTAAAGAAAATTCTGCTGCTACCGATTCTTTCACACCTAAAGAACCCTGTCTGTATGAACCAGATAAAAGCTCACTTTTCAGCTCCCCATGTTCTTTCTTTGCATTGTTAGCTGAGATTCATAACAAGGAGACCAGTTAGCTGCGGTTCCAGCAGTGTGGGTTTTTGGCTATAAACACCTGTGTGGTAGGAGCAAGGCTGAGCCCACTGAACATTCATCAGATGATGGCAACAATAAATTACTGAAGTGTTGAGCCGGATTTGAAGAGGTAGCACAAAGATAAAAGACTCCAGAAACCCTTTGCAATTCCCTTAGTCATCCATTCCCACTGAAGGCTTCTCTTTTGAAATTTCCAGGAAGCCTCGCATGACCTTTGGTCGTCCTTTTGGTAGGAGCTCTTATCTGCCTAATGCAGACCCGGCCACTTTTTGCTGTACTACTCAAAAACAGTTATTACGGGATAAACAAACTGTGTTTGCTGATGCATGTTCTCAGTTTCCTTATCAGCCGAACAACACGCTTCTCATGCACGTTGGGTCAAACTCGCTGCTGGTCCAGCTCCAAGAATTCCAGGGGAATTCAGCGCTCACACCTACTCGCTGTAAGAGAAACACAGCCATGTTTTGACAGAGCGTTGTTTTACGAGTGGGCCTGGAACTTCCCAGTGTTGCAAAGCATCCTCAGGTTGATGATTCCAGGTCTTACGTATTTTAGTAAGCTACCAACATGACATCTAAGCGCTTTTTTTTATATAGCTGTCAAGATGCTGCGAGATATTGTCAGACTGAAGACAGCATCATATTGTAGAAGAATTTCAGTTTTACTGTGATTGTCTCTTTAAAATAAATATAAATAAGTAAATTGTATCTCAAAACCAGTTTGCAGGTATTGTGAAAGTTATCTGATATCAGATGCAAGACACATGTCTGAAGGGATGCAAGACATGGACTCCTGATGGCTCTTGAACAGGAGACGTTTATTGCCGTTTTTCACTACTACATATACTTTCCCCGTAGCCCCACGTGCTGTCCACACGCCCGAATCTGTCATACAATTGGTTAGAGACCCTCAGACACGCACCTCGAGCCAGCCAGCAACCGGCCACTGCCCAAAGCTCATCTTTAACACTGTAGCCAATTTACTTTATCTCCACCTTGCTCAAGTTTTTGTTTCTACTGCTTGTGTCCTCATTATCTCTAATTCAGGGACGTATGAAACAGCGCAAAGCCACCTGCAAATTCCTTTCCCACACTTGTCTGAGACACATGCCCTCAATCCCAGCCCTGATTCAGGGGTCTCAAGCAGTAAGAAAACTGGAGACTGAAGCTGGGGGTTCTGCTGTCCTTTACCCAGGGGGTTCCTGCTCCAGCAGGTTGTTGGGGGCCAGATAACATGATCAAAAAGCTACGCCCCGTACTAACAAGTATCTAGACCTAGTGCCCTAGGGAAAATACATCTTGTGACTGACGTGTTGTGGAAGCTACATACAGAGAGCAGGAGCCATTACACAATAATTCACTAACAGGTGTATCATCAGTCAATAATTCATAAGCTCTTCTAAGTTTTCAGATGTTATATTTAGGGTTTTTTTGCTTTGTTGCTTGTATCTCAGATGCTGGTTTGCTGGTGTGCTGTGCCACCATTTCCAGGCCTTTTTGCGATTACTGTCCTGGCATACACTTCCACACAAGAGACATGGTTTTGCTTTTTTCATCCTTTAGACAGATGGCTGCAATGATTAACCAAAACAAGAAAACAAAACAAATCAAGAGGAAACATCTCAGCAATCATGTGAAAGGTAGCAGGCACAGCACTACTGGACTATAGAAGGAATTCTCTGGGATCCCAGCTTTAATGGGTTATTCCCTGGTATTATCTGTCAACACTGTAGAGTAATGGCTGGTTTTCACTACTCCAGTCACTACTGTCACAGCATCCCCCCTTGTCCGCTCATTCTGGCAGATCCATAGAAATAAAACTTCTAGCATTCCATTCACCCTTGGTTCTGGGCCTCACTGACTTATACCAACATATATACATAACCAGAATATGTCAGAGAGAGAGCAGAGATGAGCAGAAAGCATTCAGTAAATTGCATATTCAAACTTTTTGTTAGAAAAGAAAAATATCTTCCCTGAAAATCTTAAACAGGATTTTCAAGCATGATGTGTTTTCCACCCTGAAAAATTAAATATTTGAAAACTAGATTTGTAAGAGAGAAACAATGTAGCAGGGACTTTTTGACCACCCCTTTTCTGTTGGTGAAAAACACTGATAAGGGGACTTAAGGGAGCCTGATGTACTACCTGATTATTCCCGAAAACAGTGAAATGATGGCTTGCTGTCTGTGAAGACTAAGCCATAGATGTCATCAAATGCATTTATTTTATCAGAAGATGGTGTGTTTTTACCACCCATGCCCAAATGTCCCCAAAGGTTGCAAACTCCTGACTCTGCAACATAGCTGAGCTTTATGTAACTGACTGTTCATACAGGGAGAGAAGTATTCATCATCAATGCACCAATCACTTCCAGACAATTCATGGCGACTATCCATATGAAATACTATTTGAAACTGTTCAGGCTGTATTCCAGAACATTGGGGGGTTGGATCCATGCTGCTGGGTATGTCAGGCCATGCCATACTGACACCCGTGTTGTCAGTGCTTGCAGAATGGTCCGTGCTTGAATGGTTACACTCAAGTCAAGGGATCTAAGGTGATGCTCTTGTCTAAGTCTGGCAGAGTTACCGTGCAATTTTTAAACAGGTTAGGTCAATCTTAGTCCTCAGTTTCCCCACCTGTGGAGTGTAGTTTGTAGCTTAAAAAGGGTTAAGTTTGTAGCTTAAAAATTTGCAAGGCGCTTAAAAAGCATTGAACAGAATATGGTATACTCCTGCAAAATATGTTTATTAACTAACTGGCAGAGATCTGCTGGTGTATTAGGAACCTTTCAGAGATGTGCCATCTCATTAGACTGGTACAAAACAACTCACAGCAGGAGGGAACAAGTTGCTTCAAACAAGGTTCAACTTTCTGCCAGTTTAATCTTCATCTCATGGAAAGACTTCTAAATCTTAAATTAATTACAATTCCTTAAATGTTTTCTGATAACGTATCTCAATCTCTCTGTTTTATGTCTTTTTATGGTTTCTTTTTTTGTTGTGGGACAGAGAACTAGATCATTTTTCTCCAGTGTCCATTAAAATTTCCATTGCCTGCAGTGCAGTATGCTCTATAAAAGAGATGAACCTGCTGCAAGTGAAATAAGCTGATGCTGCACTGTCTTTTCAGAGCAACTGAAATCTTTATAGATTATTTTTCCAAGTGTCATGAATCGCCTTCAAAGTCACAAGTCACTGTTATCAATTAATAGACTTAATAGTCTCATTTTCAATTCACATTCAGGCCATACAGAGTCTGTGCTCATCCTGGCAGATGGTTGAAAGCTTTGCCTTTCAGAGATAAAATGTTACCTTGTCTGGGGGGTAGTGAGGAGGGGGGGGTGATTCAGGAGCAGAAAGACATGTTAAAGTGCAGCACCTGAGGCCTTCTTGTTTCCTGAATTTACAGTCTCAGGCTGGCAGTCGTATAAATGAGTGATGCTCTGTGATGTTCTCTTCCAAGCAGGCTACGAAATTGGCAGGGAGTCTTCAGTTTTGTGCTGATGTGTCCAGAATTCAAATAATTCGATTCTTGGGTATAATGACAATTGGAGGCACAGTATTACCTTGAGAACAGAGAAGGGAGAGACAGCTTCTGAATCCTGTATTGAATTAACAACCGATTCCCATTTACTCTCTCTGCTGAAAACTCTATTATGCAGGGTTCTTATTGCCCTTATTCAAGGACATGGAATTAAAAAAGTGATATCGATGGTAATGCTCTCATCTTCCTACCATGCATGACATTGAATAATGGGGACAAAGAGGGAAATCTTGAAGGATGATATGCCTTTTAAAATACTGCTGATATTGAAAACATATAAAGGACAAAGCATTTGAATAACAGCTGATGAAGTCATATGCAGATTATCGTGTTTTTTCTATGATGTTAAATAATTTTTGTGTTTATTTTTATCATTGTTTTCAAAGCATTTTATTATCTTGTTGTTCCAGGAGAGACTCTTTACTGTAAGGAACACACTTGGAGTGAGGATGGAGGTGAAGTATTGGTTACACTAATTCCAAGAAAAATCTCTTCTGCCTCCTCCTGAATCCAGAGAACAAGAGTTACAAATGACTTATGAGTGTTATGAGTAATGCAGCAGGCTTCAAAAAGTGGTAACTCACAGCAGTGTGATAAACGCATCTCCACATGGGAATCTAGCAGCAAAAGAAGTGTTAGGAATGACTACAGCATTTTGCCTTATATTTTTACACTTGATAGTTTTTTATTTTTTATTTTTTTTAACCTCTTTTCTTTTCTGGCACGCATACGTCTTGTTCTGTGACGTCTCAAGGTTTTTCTGGCTGGGATTATCAACAGACTGGTATAATTATACAGGTAGAGTCATACTGCTGCTTAAGCAGAGACTCTTCTGGCACAAGCTGTTGTTTTCTGGTTTAGCTTAAGCCCCTTCTAAAGTTACAAGGACTAGATAAAAGAGTTGGCCGTATAATAAAATAGGAATATCCACCCTGCAGCATCTTTCCATTACAAATATATTCATTTAGGTTTTAAACATATTTCCCTGTGTAAGTTATACCTTACACAAAATAATGAGTGTATTTCCATTAGGATGTTTTCAAATTTTTAAAGAATAGGTGATAATATTTCCATTTCACAGGTGGGCAGAGAAGCAAAATATTTAACTAAATTGCCCGAAGTCACACGGGAAATACTTTCCGAGGCGGGAACAAAACAGAGATCTTGCTTTCGTTAGTGCAGAGCCTTCCTGAACTATTAACACTATCACCTAATTTCAACTCAGGTGTTAACAAGGCCCCTCATACTCCATTTTCAGTCAGACTTCTCTATAAGACACAGTATGACTGAGAAAGGTTAAAAACTACACTGTAAAAGGAATAAATGTCAAAAGTATTATCTGTAATGATCTCAGTTGCTTCTGATCATGTCAATGCTATCTTTATACAGGTGTAATTCTGTGGTTTCAGTTATTCCAGAGTCACTCGTATCATCAAGCTGTGTGAGACCAGAATGTGGCTCAAAACCTCTTCATGGCACTTCTGAACAGTCGAAATCACTGCCTACTTTGTCAAGGGGAAGCTCATTTTGTCCCTTGTTGCCCAAGCAGTGTCATGACCACCAGCAGGACGCTGCCCACTGTCCGAAACCCATGCTACTTGTGGGGAGGTCCTGCGGTCAGCACTTCCGTGTGTTGGAGCGGACTTCACGCTCCCTGGTGCATCACAGTCCCTTTGATACTTGTCTGTGTCAACATGCCATTGGCAGGGGAGTGCAGAGAGAGCAGCTTTATAACAGATTGCTGTCATCTGTAAAATTTTCTTGCCATGAACTAGTCGATGACGTTGTAAACACCCCTCTCTCCTGCTCATACTGTAGTGCCATCGAGGTTTATTTTTTTCAGGGAAAGGAGAGGAGTGAAAGAAGAGGTCTCTGAGACAGACACTGCAATGGCATGACATGGCATGATGATTTGGAAAGCTTTAAAGCTTCATGGCATCTGCCATGAAGCTGTTGTTACTTCATTATCTGTCGATGCGGTGCTCACTGTGTGCATGTGCTCCCATGCACAGACCCAAAAATGATTGTGCACATGCACCCTGCATTAGCATCACAGATGCATCCAGCAAGAGGGGTAAGCTAACAGGGATATTGAGACAGTATTGGCAAGGAGCCACTGAGAGTGCAGAAGATGCTACCTGGATTTTCCTCGCTCTGGGTACATAGCTTTCTTGTCTGTGCTGACAAGGATGTATTTTAGGCTGAGTTGTAATTATAACGGCTGCCTATGGCCTCCAGAGGTCAGCATATCACTTGAGAAGAGCTAAATCACAGAGCACTCAAACTGCACTTTCTCTTTTCAAACATGATCTCATTATGTCCCTTGTATAGTCTCCCACTTCAGTGGTAATAAAATTGAAAGCTTTTTGTCCCCAGTGCTGGCTGTGACAACAAAACCAAGAAAAAAAAAAAAAGAGCTCTCAGAATATACATCGTAAAATGTAAAATGCAAAATGTTTTCAGTGATTAGCACTGCCAGTTGGATGACAGATCCCTTAGGTGATAATTCTATTGAAAAGAATCAGACAAATAGATATCCGTACGCTTAGGTGCTATTACTCATATATTAGTACTGATGGGGTGAATGAACGTAACAACTGTCTTCTGAGCAGATTATCAGATTTGTTCCACTGTGCTATCAGCTCTATTTTTAAAACATTTGGGCAGAATACCCAGTTCTTTTGACACTCTCAGAAGAACAGAGTAGAACCAGAAAATATATAGAGATGAGGAACAGAGATGTGAAGAGGACCAGAGGTGTGAAAGAGCTTTCATGCAAGAAGGAACTTGGACTATTCATATCAGAAAGAGACAAGTTGGAGGGGATAAGTTATAGGCCTTTAAAGTCAGGAATAGTGCAAAAAACCTGACAGGAAATGACCATTCATTCTCTCTCCCAATATAGTGGACACTCAATGAAGAGGTCAGGAAACAGGTTTTGAAATAAACACGGCATAGAATCAAACCGTGAAAATCATTGCTTTGGGACATTAAGGAGGCTGAAAGTGTAAAAGTCGAAAAAGGGGCAGGGCAAACTCATGGAGGATGGGTCTGAGTGTTGAGCAAAGAGGTCTGAGGACAAGTTCAAAGATCTCTGTGGATCTTTCTGCAAGCTGGGAAGGCTTAATGAGGAGGTCACTCCATGCTTGCTTTGCTCTAGGCTTCCCTAACTCCTACTACCTGTCAGTGTTGGAGTAAGATACTCAACGTCCACTTTTGCCTGACCAGGCATATGTCTCATGTTATTATTACTATAACACTAAGAAAATTCCTTCTGCTTAATATGCAAGTGGCAACAGTCTTTGAAGGAGAGGCCTTGAACTTAACTCCTTCTAAACACAAGCAAGTATTGATCGGCTCTAAGTTATATTATACTGGATTCAATAACCCAGAGCAAAATCAGGACCAGCTATCTTTCTAGGAGACCCTAATCCTACACAGTCTCCTCTGAGATCAGATAGCCCCTGTTTTTGTCGCAAAGTAATGCCCAAATGTATTTCACTGTGGGCACCCAGCCTCGAAACATTCTCATAAGCACCAAAGAGCCTCAGCATCACACAACACTATCTGACTTCCCCTCAGTGTGAAGAACTCTGCAAAGCTGGTGTTCTCATATTACTGCTTTGAAACACAACCTTAAGTGGATACAGCAGGAATCAGTTGTAGACCAAGTGTAGAAACCCCTCCACCAAAAAATAAAATATCTAATGCAAACAAAATATCCAGTCTGGCTCCCAAGAAAGAAATAGCAACACTCAAATCTTCTGTTATTTTTATTAAAGCTGCAGAGTCTTACTACACACAACAAATATTTTATCGATATAATCTAAGTTATTAAAATAGTTGAACAACTCTTTAGATTTATATTTGTATAGAAATGATCTGTGGAACATCTCATCTTGAAACAGCAGTGCCCCAAAACAGCTATTCAGCAGGATTTTATTTATTTATTTGAAGAACAGTTTGGGACTAGAGGATGCATTCTTCATTCTCACAGGAAAAAAAAAAAAATCCATGCAAAAATAACCCCCACCCTCTTCCCACTTTCTGTCCTACCCGAAATGTAAGGCCTTATTGAATGACCATGTAAGTGACTGGCCATTTTCTTCCAGTATTCTTCTTCATATCTACATTAGGAGCTGTTGTCTAAACTGAGTAACTAAAACAAGATGAAAAGAAAAATCAATTGCACAATCCTAGTCTGCAGGTGACAAAGTCATAACATCTCTTTACATAAGTCACTACTGTTTTTCCAGTTATGAGCATTCATTACCACATTATGGTTGTTCCCCAACTCTTGCCTATCTGGCTGATGTCAGTTATTGTCAATACGCCTTTGTTAACAGAAGTCAGTCTATCTACTATTGCTTCAGTCTCCCTTCTTCACTTGTATGTAGTTTAGATTCTACGTAGCACTGCCTGAAAAGGGCCTACTCTGTGGTATTTTCCCCCCATTTTAGACAAAGCACATAGCTCAGGTGGTTATCTCCTCACTGTAGCTATGCGTCTGTGTCACCCGTGAGATGTCTTTTATAGACCATGAGCCATGTCTTTGCTATATCATTCCGTTTAACTTAGTCCACTCGTAGATGTCCTGTTCACATACTATGTCCGAGTTGATGAGGAGGTATCTGTCCCCAACACAGAAGTGTTTCTGGCAGGCAGCACATTTGAAGCATTCAAGGTGATACACTTTGTCCTTCACCCGCATGGTCATCTCATAAGCCCGGATTCGTTTGTCACAGGAGGCACAGAGGCCATCTTGGCCAAAAAGCCTAAAACAACAACAGCAGAGAAGTAAGCAGAGTTACGTTGCTGGAGAGATGGGGAATAACACAAATCAAAACAGAAACACACCAAAACATCAGTGCCTTGCCCCATTAGTCATACTATTGTCAAAGATACATAGAGGTCACATGGAAAGCTGCTGAACAAAATTCTAAACTTTGCAATACCAAAAATTGAAGTAGAAAGTCCAAGGTCCTCACCTATTTTCAATGTGATTGATTTCTGTGATCAGTGACCTTATCCTGAAATATTGAGCAGCTTCAGGGGGAGTAAAGGACTGTTGGATCATAGCATAAAGTTGTGTGATGCAAATACTTGCACATATATGATCAATAGAAATTAGTTTCAGCTGATAATTTTTGCCTATCTTAAGCTGTTGTATTTGAAGTTTATAAGAAGGAAGCTTGACACAAGCTATGATTTAACATACTACTGTCTCTTTTTGTTGCCTCCACATTTGAAATTCTTTCAAACTCAAACCTTTCTGTATCCATGAAATCACTCCTGCTGGGTTTCAGATGGACACATGCTAAGACCTTCCAGGTACTATGCTAGCCCAAACAATTTTATGATTGGACTGATCTTTTATCCACATTTAGACCCCCTGCTGAGATTATTATGGTATTTTCTTTTAAAAGAAGACTCTAATGAATGCACCACATAGGTATCCCCATCACAGCATGCACCACCACTCTCTGCTGGAGCAGCGCAACATACTCAGCCACGTGTGATGACAAAACGAATGCCAGCACTTCACACAGAGTGCTGGTTACAGAGTTTGCAAGTCATATCATTAATAAATAAGCAGGAAGATATCTATTTATATGTATATATATTACATATAGAAGATATATAATATATATATATTCTTAGAAGGGGGAAGAATTTCTATTACTTGTTTAAAGTTTACACCTATTGAATTTGACTTCTACATTTTGATACTA
Organism: Anser brachyrhynchus; assembly: GCF_964034855.1. Lineage (NCBI taxonomy): Eukaryota > Metazoa > Chordata > Aves > Anseriformes > Anatidae > Anser > Anser brachyrhynchus. Next base: position 17,520,646 of record NC_137699.1, on the reverse strand, counting down.
ATTCCAGAAAGACTTTGTCCACCCCCTACACTTCACTTTCATATACTTTACCTGCTTCATATAACCTGAACTGGAAGTGGAACACCCACTAAAGAGAGCTCTTTAAGGGGAAAAGACATTGTTTCTTTCTTCTACCAGGAGATGTCAGTGTCTACTTCTGCCCAACAAAAGTAATAACAAGGGTACAAAAAGGTTGCAAAATTTCTTGTTAATAATGGAAGATATTATATGTTACATTACTAAATAAATAAAAACATTTGAATTCACTGCAAGAAAATGCATTAATTGCATTGCCATATATTCTGTTGCTTCTATTTTAAGATGAAAAGTATTTGGAAAGTGTAGCTAACACTGGTTGATTGCTGGAATACGGCACATGCCGAGTGTTTATAAGAGGTCCCATTTGCATAACTCGGTTCTTAATTTCTGCTAAGCAAAATTCCCATCAGCAAGCTCCAGGATACAATAATTAGGAGCTCCTCTGTTATTTTATATTTTGTAGACTTTTGTAAGGTAACTGAAAAAAATATAAAGTATCTTTATTCTGTTCCACAGACTTCCTGCAACATTAAGGATCCATTAGAAGAAATGCTATACAACCAGCACAGCAAAGATCAAAACACTTTTCTTGTAATTGAGAATACAGAGATCTTTTATTATCAATTTTCTTGAAATATATTAATCTCAGTTTAATCCTTCTACTTACAAATTATGGCAAATCAGATAGACAGAGATATTCATGAAAACACCCTTAACAAGTGTGTTCATGGGATCTGATTCAGCCAGATATCTTAAGTTCACGTCTGTTCAGGACCAGGCTTAAGAACGTCAAAAATCCTCTGGGTGCAAATTAGCAGGATCAAACTTTCCTGTACTGGCTGCAGCTTTGCAATAAGCATACAACACATTGTCTCTTTCTGCTTGAAGTGTTCCAGATAAGTTCACCAGTGATGCAGAAAAAGACATGAATCAATCCATGTATAAAAGGCAGTCACTGCAGAAACCAAACGAGTACAGCGGCCCTGCTGGTTGGTAGAGTCAAGCATCTCTTATACAGCCGATATTACTGCATCAGGAAAATGAATTAAATTCAGTTACCTTGGATACTGTGTTCATAAATGAGAGAACTAAATGATCTTTCATCAGTAGCTGATCTTGGCACCTGTTTTTATATAACTTTCAGCTCCACAGCAATGCTTGGAGAAGCACAGAACTACTTAAAGCCATTCCAGGGAACTGGCTCATGGTCAGCTCAGGTGCAGGAAGCCCTTCTTGCTGAAATTCTTCACCGCTCCCCGGTTTCTACTTGAGAGCATCCCATGCTGACACAGCTCAGTCAGCCTGGAGCTACTGGGGGGAGCAGCAGCACTTAGCAAACCATGTTAAACTCTATGTTTAAGATGAATCAAACTGAATTAATTATGGACCTTTGTTCACTGCTATACCTTAAATTAATAAGCAAAGCTGAAATGGTAGAAAGAAGGGGAGCTAGGGTAGAAGAAGTGGGCTGGGGAGGCTGTATACCTGAGATAGTCCCTTCTGCAGAGCTTCCTGCCCAGTTTGTAATACAACCGTCTCCCCACTTCTCCAAGCCTGCACCCGCACAGGTCACAGCTGAGGCAATCTTCGTGCCAGTACTGATCGATGGCCTTCAGGAAATATCGGTCCCCGATGTTCTGCTGGCAGCCACCACATGTCAGCAGTGAGGGGGGGATCTGGAGCACTTCATCCACTGGCTCCCTGCGTGAATGAAAGCATTGTTGGAGGAGAATGTACCCTGCAACCATCCACGTGAGAAGATGCAGAGGGAAAAACAAAACTAAACAAAATGAAAGATTGGTTAAGTTAGAATGGAATACATCTTCATTTCTTCTCCCAGCAGAGTAAATGATTTATCCCCTTCTGGCACAAGAGGGAGAAGGACTTCACTCTTCTTGTGCTTTAAAAAGAAAGGGACAGCTTAGGATATAAGGAGTTAGCAAGAGTATCCAAACATCTGCGAACTAACTTTATACTTTTCTTCAAAGGGTAATGCATAAACACAAAAGTCTCTGTATCACCCGTGTGTGTTCATTACTGTAAACACATCTACTATGTTAAGACGACTAAAAAAAAAAAAATCAAATAATGTGATTTTCACATGATTAAAGATCTTTTCAAAAAGATGCCTGGATTCACTATTTCATAGAAATGCTGGTCATGTCTGTATAGACTGACAAATGCCAACAACCACAAAGTCCTAGAAGTTCTCACCATTTTCTTCCAATTTTCGAGTAATTCTGTTTTGCCCACAAAACGTAGCAAGGCTTTCTTTGCCATAAAAAAATGTGCCTTTTTTCAACAAGATTTTTTAAATGTACCTATAAACATCTGTAAGTAACCTAATCAACCCAGATAACCTCTGGAATTACCTATAACTTATGGAAGAACCCTAGCATTACCATAAAGCATCTGTGCATGAACCCCAAAATGCATGAGCCTATCTTGTAGACCTGATCCTTCAAGCTTTGACAGTAGTGCTGCTGGAAGCAAGGGAATTCTGCCTCACCAAGGGCTACAGGACTAGAAAAGATACCTGAGGGATTTTACATGCAGTCAATTTTCCTTTGGGAATTGCAAATTTGGGGACTAAGGGATGATATTTCACTGAACAGCATTAAATAAATACAACAGATGTGGCTGTTGCCCAGCTGGTTTATGTTTTGCTGCTGTTTTTAATAAAGCCAGCATGTTACCTGATGTTACTGCTGTTTTTTCCTTCAGCTAAGGACATGAATCCCCTGAGATGGGTCTACAACAGCATAGCTCAAATGATGTCAAACAATTATTGCAGATTTACACATCCCTGAGTGGAAAGAAGCACAAATCATTAGTGTGATACTAGCATTGACTATTCATGTAGGATATTTTTTTTTCATTTTTAAAAAGCTCTGAAGTCTGGGTTGGTTCTGGCAACACCTGGGGATAAAGCAGTAATTTTCTTCGAAACTACTTTCTTAAGGAATACTCTTATTTGCCTTTTTGTGTAGATCTGCCAAAAAAAAAAAAAAATCAGCAAAAATTAAAAGGAAGGCATGTGAGCTCATTTCTGCAAGTCTTGCAGTGACCTGGCACTGCCACTGAGGGCCTCATCCAGAACCCAGGGAAGTTAATCAAAAGACTAGGGGATCAATCCTTTAAGCACTTGCTGAGTTTTAAACCTGTGGCTGGCAGCAAGGAAGTCATATGTTTGCACATTCATGCTTATCTGCTTTGCTGGATCATGACTGAGGTGCTCAACATGAGGCAGAGCAGAGCCCCAAATCATTCGGCGCACTGCCCTAATAGAGTCTGCCAGCGCTTTGCCTCCGTCACTGGTCTATACTCCATCAGGCTAGCATGGGCAGAGGAGAACCACACTGAGAGAGGAGAGCCAGGCTGCTCCGAGTTTCCAACAGGAAAAATTATGTTGCTGCTGCCTCAGGTAGCTTTCTGTAAAGCGTAGTTACTGGGTCAGCAGTTTTCTACGAAAAAATTACTTTCTTCAGTGTGGAGAAATGACGGGTGGCCAAGAACTTCTGTGCTGTGAAACTGATCCTGCAGCTCTTACTTAGACAAGCTGAGCCCTCAGATATGATCTGATTATACACTAGTCTGCTTTTCGCTCCTCTGTGTTTAAACTGCTGTGCCCTGAAAGTGCTGTCATAACACCCCACTCTTTCTAGCTCTCTGCTCTGCAAATTCCATTAAAATCCTATGATCAGGCCCCACTTTTTCCAAGTTTTTTTCTTTCGAGCCCCTTCCTTCCTTTCATGAGGCACGGGCTCCTCTCTTGTCCTCAGACAAGTTCTGTGAGCCTCTCAGCAGAGCATGCAAGTATAAGGAAATGCACGCTATTATCCTTTATTGTCCGTTATTTGAAACTTCAGGCATGCCCCCCAAATATTTTGTCTTATGGGTGCTTGGGAATCACAAGCCAGTTCTCTGAAAGCCCTAAACTCCGGAACAGCCTGGCGGATGTTTACGCAGAACAGAATTTCTGTTTTCTGCATTAGCTTTTTGATGTCCATAGACTTCTAAGCCAGCGCCTAAGTCACTAGAACACACAGGAGGTAAATAAATAAATACTACTAAAACGGTACAGTTCAAACCCAGGCGTCTTATACCTAGGAGCTTAGATTATCATTCTGAAAAGATGGTATAAAATAAGAAAAAAGGTAGCATATAAAAAGTGAAAAGCGACATGGCATGAATTGATTTAATCCGCCAAAGAAATGGTTCCCATGTGTTCACTTGGGGCTTCGAGAGATGGCATTGTTAATATCTCACAGGAAACAAACCACGAATGGCTGAACTTTCCTAAGAGCGATGTTTTAAGCGTTATCTGAAAACGGAGATTTTATTTTTCTCTCTCTCTTTCTTATCGTGATTGCCGCCGAGCGTAGCTGCGGCTATGGGGCGGCGCGGTGCTGTGCTGCGCTGCCGAGCCCGGGGCCGGGGGCAGCAGGTGCGGAGGGGCTGGCACCCACCCTGGCACCCACCCTGGCACCCACCCTGGCACCTTCCTGCACGGCACCGCCTGGGGACCCTGCACAGCACCAGGGTCCGGCCCTGGGTGGAAAACGTGGAGGGCAATTCTCGCCCCCCGCACCCCGTCCGTCACGTCTCCCCGCATGCCCTTTGCAGCACAGCCACCCCCAGCGGTTTACCCGAGCCCTTGAAAGTTGCGAAGCGCCTCGCACGCTGAAAATGTGGAAGTGGGGCACCCGCACAGAGCAGCCCTGACCTTTCGCTCTGATCGGCGGCGGCGAGCCGGGCGGCTCGGACACGGGGCGCAGAGCCCCTCCGAGGGGCCGGCGGCTCCAGCCCGGGCGAGCACCGCTCCCGCCGCCTCTCGGAGCGGCTCCCGGCTCCTCCGCGCCCGCGGATGCCCCTCCCGGCCGCCCGCTCCCCCGCCGCGGCTTCCCCGGGCTCCGCCGCCCGCTCCGCGCATCCGAGCCCGGCGGGGACCGGCCGAGGGGCGCCCGCGGCGGGGGTCGGGGCCGGCGGCAGCCCCCCGGGGGGGTCCCCGCGGCAGCCCGGCGGCACGGCGGGGGAGGTGCGGGAGGGAGGAGGCCACTTACTCGGAAGGATCGAGGCTCTTCCTCTCGATGGCCGATGACATTGGCAGGGATTGCTCCTTTGTAGTGTGCCGGTGGTGGGCTCTGCCCCCGCAGAGGCTGTCTGCTCTCGACGCCTTCTCGCCAGCCGAGTTCCCCCTCCGCCCCCCAATGACATTCACAGGATTTCCTCCTGCAACACCAAAGAGAGAGAGAGAGAGAGAGGGAGAGGAGGAACGGGGGCTGGGGCCGCCGCCCGGGGCCGGGTGTCCGCAGGCCGGCCCGCAGGCTCTCACCTCCCATCCTCGCCGCGCTCCTCCTGCGCGCCGGGCGGCGGGGCCGGGGGGGGGCTGCGGCCGCGGCCACCGCTGCCTGCCCCGCACCGCCCCGCACCGCTCCGCACCGCTCCGCACCGCGCCGCGCAGCCCCCGGCAGCTCTCAGCACGCCCCCGGGAGAGGCGCGTGTGCCGCCGAGGTGCGGCTCGGCATCATTATTACGGCTCCTCTGGCTCGGCCCCGGGGCTCCGGTTTCATTTCCTTTTTCCTGATCACGATTCAAATACAATAGAAGGAAATCACACTTAAAGAGACAGCTGCCCGTTTCTTAACTGGACTCCCGGGGGTTTGGCAATGCGAACGGCAGCAGCGCCGCTCGCTCGGCTGCTTAAAGGGACACCCGGGGCGCTGCGGTTCCCTGTCGCGACACAATTTCACAGCGCTCCGCCGGCTGCCAGCCGAGGCTCACCCGAAGGGCTGCGAAGAAGAAGCCCCCGCTTCACGTTTTGGGCTGCCGCCCCCCCTCACCCGGTCCATCCCTTGCACACGCACATGCCGCACGCACAGGCAGGGCTTTGCACGGGGCTGTGAGATCTGCAGGGGAAAACGCTAGGGGAGAGCCTAGGTGCCGTCCTTCTTCTACCTAGGGTGCAAACTGGCCGACTGAATTGTGTCTCGCTGCTATCCCGTAGTGAGCACCCACGGCCGCCCGCTCCTAGGCGCCCCCGAGTTCTTGGGCAGCGATACAACGCTTTCAGGTCTCGACGCCGCCTGATGTCAGTGAGCTAAAAAAGCTCCAGAGTACCAGGTATTGATCTGTAGGGAGTCGCAGGGGAGCTAAAGATGGGAAACTCTCGCCTCGGTATCTCTGTTTCCCCTCCCATCCTTCCTCCCCCTCCTCTCCATCCGCGCAGCACATCCCGGAAAGGACCGGGTGAGAACTGTTACCGCAACTGGAGCATTTTCCAGCCCCTGTGGCATTAGGTACTGGCGACTGCTGGGGGGCAGAAGCCTGGCTGAGACGAGCTGCTTGCCCTGCTAATTCCTTTAAAAACAGAAAGAAAAGGTCTGCAATAACGCTCCGGCAGAAATACTTAGCTTCTGTATCAATTCCCAGAGCAGAAATGTTTGATGTCTATTTTTATGACTGCTTTCTATTTTTTTCCCAGCTTTTTGGCAGCTAGGGTTATAATATCTGAAATACATTAATGAGCCCGATTCGAAGATTAGTAATGTCAGCAGAAGGACTGTTATTCATTTCAAGGGGCTTTGAACCAAGCTCTCGCAACACTTTAGAGCCATCACTGGTCATTAGAACGCATCTTTCTTATTCTAAAAAAAAATTATCTCCAACGTATTTCAAGTTATTACAGGATGACAGCCACTCTCATAACCGAACATTTCTGTTAAAGGAACAGCCTCCTTTGTTAGGTTCCAGACAGGATGATGAATATTTCATTTCTTACATATTTACACTGCCATCAGAAAAGTCAGATATAAACCTTTCAGGAAGACAGAATAATTAAACGGTTGCAAGGTACACAAAAAAAAAATTAACTGATAGGAAAATTATTAGTTTGGTTTAAAAAATCAGAAATTGGACTTAAAGGTGGATCAAAACCAGGCATAAGAACTTCAAACATGTTTGAAGAAAGAAAAAAAAGTCATTTCTGTGAGCTTGATTTCTCCTGGCTCCATGTTTCAAGGTTTAATAAAGTCTGAGTCAAAATTTCCCCAATGATTGGGGCATTCATACTCTGAATAGTTTCTGATGGAATAATGTGAACAATTCTATAATGCCAGGTAAATTTTCTCATTCAGATGATGCCGTTGTGCATACTCTACAACCATATTGGTGTGCCGTCTCTCTTCTATTCACTTTTCCAAAATTTACACAGAATTAATGACTTAAGACAACTGTCCTTCTGTCTATGTAAAAGAGACTGGCTGGTTCAACTGCTTTGGTGTGGGACAAAAACATAGACATCGGCACGTTTCAGATCCAGAACAAACTTCCTAGAAAAGCCAATTGTTTAACTGCAGTACTTGTGATGGTGCTGGTATCACTGCATGTTGCTCCAGACACCATCTGCCTCCCAGTGTTAAAAAAAAAAAAAAAAAAAAAGAATGTAATAATGACTGCAAGGTTATTTCTTGTCTTCTCTCTCTCTCCTATGAAAGAGAGATGCTAGGCAAAGTAGTGTGGGTAGATTTAAGAAAAGCGAATAAAAGCAGTCGATCTGCTGGTTCATAGCAAAACAAATGGATTGCTCCACCATGGTGAGTGGGACAGTGCTTGAGGTCAATCTGCTTAAAAAAAGAGCAATCAGGAAATGCTGCGTGAGGATTAAAGTTGTCGTCGTGTCTTGAACAAACTGCACAGCAAAGACACCAGACATCGCTTGGCCCCATACATCAGGAGGGGTTTGGACTAAGCCAAAACATTGTTTTGCAAGCACCAGTGTGTCAGAAGATAAACAGAAGCTGCCAGGGGCAGTGTCCTGCCCTGTGGGTGAGTACCAAACTGCTGTTGGCTTTTGCCCAAATGTAATTTCTGTAAGCACTTTTTCTTCAGCTTTCTGGGTTCGTCCTTACTGAAAGTTCCCACTGGATTCGCAGTAAAAGCCCAGCAAGAAGGTCTTTGGCCTTCTAAGCAGGAGCTGTGTCTTCTAATGCCTTTGGGGATCAAAAATGTACACATTCTGGGGAGACAATTCAATTTTCCTGTATTGGGTTTATACATGATAGACTCTCACTCTGGACAGAGTATGCCCACCTGAGGAGTCCTGTATCCCAACAGAACTGCTGGCCAGTAATGAAGAGTTGCTTCTTTTTTCCATCTCTGGCAGGTCCCTTAATACCTCTGTGCCTCAGTTTTCCCATCTGTAAATATTTACTTCCCTCAGCAGAATTGCTTGTTGATTTACTTTTGCCTCCTGCTGAATAATGTTCACAAAGACAAAGCGTTATTCAGTGCTAGAATTTGTGGTGCCTACATTTCCTGCACAGGGACAAAAAGACTAGTACTATTTTTAGTGAAGGCTTTTCTTTCCATTGTCCCTTTCTCTGTGAGGCCGTATTTTCCAGTGTTTTTTTTTTTTTGTTGTCGTTGTTGTGCAGCTTTTTGTGTTCACTGATGGATTAAAGATCATGAGGGATGACTCTTGGTTTCAATTAGCTTTTATTCATATAGATCCTACTATAGACTAATTCTTGGAGCATAGCTGAGATCAAAACAAGTGTTATTATTCATGTTTGACATTCAGTGCTTGGCATAAATTGGCTGGACTTTTCTCTATATTTCTCTGTAAGAACATTTAATGTAAAACTGCATGGTTTCTATGAGTGGTGTCATCTAAAGAAATAGCTGAATGTGTCTGTTTCTGAAGAAACATCCCCTCTTCAAATGAACATTTTCATCTTTATTTTGGAACTCTGCTCATTTGGGAGAGTGTCAGGACCACTCGGTCTCAGGTTGCTCCTACTTTTATTTCTTCAGTATATCCTAGCTTTATTCCCCCTAGAGCTTATGGATAATATTGAACAATTTCAGATCTCCTTCATTTAGAGAAGCCTGTGTATAGAGAGATTAACTTTGCTGCCCTCAATAGTCTGTAACATTGGTTGCCTAAAACATAGTTTATGAAGATTTAAGTCTCTGCATGGATACAAAAATTAGATCTCAGTGACTGTGGCCTAGATTTTCTGCTAGCAGTTTCTATGGGATGGGAAAGTCAAGACCGTGGCTGACGTTCAAGGATTAATATGAAAGGTAGCAGAGAAAAGGAATATGGACTTCTGTAATTTGGGATATGGTCTGCCACTGACCCAACGTATGGTATTAGAAAAATCACTGCTGCATTTGAGGGGTCACCTATTTGCCAAACAAAATAATCCTCCTTTCCACCACATTGTGAACTGAAGCTTCGACGTGCCAGATCTTTGGGTGACACCCTAAAGAAACAGACTGTTGTTGCTTTTTTTTTTTTTTTTTTGACACGACTTTCACACTGCAGAACAAGGTAGGAGGCTTGGGAGCAATTCCATTTGTCTGTTTCTGGTCTCTCTGAAGAATATAAAATGCTTCAGTACAAATCAGTTTCTGCTGACAACATTTGACTACATCACTGGAGAATCAGTGCCATATCAATAGTGTAACATCACCACTGTGTAATACTATAGGCATGAAAGACAACACATAATTCAAGGATTTTTATTTTTTTTCCTTTTCATGGACCTGGAATTCTCTTTTTCAGACAATAATTTCTGTTATATATGCTGTCACCACAAATTCTAGTGTTTTTTTTGTTTTGCTTTGTTTTTGGTTTTGTTTTCCATGTCGAAGACTGCACATCACTCTTCCAGCTAGTGTATTTTCTCGCTTTCTTGGGAATGGAAGTGGTGATAGCAGGGATAAGTTCTCCTTGAGTGATGACCACAGTCACAAATGTTAAAGTCTTTGGAAGCTCTTTGCAAAGTGTGATTCAGAGGATCTAAAGACTCCTGGCTAAGGACACACTTCTCTTTTCGGGGGTTAACCTTCCCTTTGAACTGGAAGAAAACAAACCAGAACAATAAAAACCACACTGAGGGTGAGGTTTGCCCTGGGATTGTGAGGTCCAGACTTTCAGATAAGTCTGGTGCATAAAGAAGTTTGAGCCGTAGTAAGTTTTTGTTTTCCTGTGCCTTATTTTCTTCTACAAGCAACAAAGATGAAAAAAAACAACCTGTGTTTATAGCTGAGAGAAATCTTCCACTGCAGGTCACACCACAGGTGATGAAAGGTAACTTAGAGGCAGTCAGATGAAGGAATGTTTCACTGCTGAAATGTGAAAGGTTCCCCCTCCCCATTTCCTCGCTCTTCTTTTATTGATTTCTCTTGCTCCCATCAAGCCCTCGCTGCCTGGCACACCAGCCAGATCCAATTACCGTGTCATTTTTTATTTTTTTTCCATAAGGCTACTGCTCTACAGTACAGTTCTTACAAGTAATTTGCACCTTTTCAGTCTTTTCTGTGGTTAAGTACTCTCCCCTGTGCTTATGCATGTGAGTCATCCCAGTAGGGCATTACGGATAGCTTTTATTTCAGTATTAAACATCTCATCCAAAGCCCATCTGTGTCAGAGGAAAGACACATATTAACCTGCACGGGCTTTGAGTCTGACCCACAAATACTTTTCTTTCAGAAAATAACCAGTGACTGGCAAAGAAACACCCTCAGAGAAAATTTCAGAGGGAGTCACAGACCAACCAGAAACTGTAGCTCAGGCTCCCCTGTTTACATATATATATATGCACATACATGTATACACATATTTATATGTTTATACATCTTTATATATTTGTATATGTATATGTGTAATGTGTATATAATTATACATTTGTGTATGCATGCATGTAGTTGTAAACACACAGAGACACATACAGACTTGTAAGTTACACAGTTTCATATTTTGCAGCTTTCCAAGCTGTTTCCCAAACAAAAGGTAGCTTGTCAAGATTACCACTGGTCTAGCTAACGCACTAATTCCTATTATCCGAGAGTCGCCAGGTAGATGCAGTAACACGACATCAGCTGGCTGTATACCAGGAAGTCTGACATCATTGCAGGAATACACCAGTCTTGCTGTTCCCCTGCATAACGCTGTTATTTCTGTTTTCAATTATTTCTGGGGCTTCAAGGTGTGATAGAACAATCTTCCCAAACTAAATGTAATAGCAGGTAGTTCTAATGAGCAAGCCTGCTGTCCCCGAGTTCACATGGCCATCCTGGTGTCACCAAGGAGGCAATGTGCTCTTGGGGGCAGCAGGCAGCAGAGATGAGAAATGAATCTTGCTTCCCGCTCTGCCATGGAGTACAGACGTTGTGCCTCAGCTTCTCTGTCTGTAACATAGGAACAGAGTAGCTCAGGAGCTGGGGGATGCCTGGCTTCTGCTGTTCCAGGTTCACAGCTTTCACCTCTTTTTTTCCTGGACATGTCCTTTTCCAGCCTCAGAACTTCAGCCAGGCAAGTTGCTGCGTTTGTCCGGCATTTCTGGATGTACCATTGATGGTGAGACCTACTGCTGCATTGCTTGGCCATCACAATGAGCACGTGTAGCACATGGATAGCCCCAAAATACATGGCCCAGGAACTGCATCATGTTCTTACACTTTGTGTGCAAGTACCATGGACCTTTGGAAAGAAGAAAAGAAAAGAAAAGAAAAGAAAAGAAAAGAAAAGAAAAGAAAAGAAAAGAAAAGAAAAGAAAAGAAAAGAAAAGAAAAGAAAAGAAAAGAAAAGAAAAGAAAAGAAAAGAAAAGAAAAGAAAAGAAAAGAAAAGAAAAGAAAAGAAAAGAAAAGAAAAGAAAAGAAAAGAAAAGAAAAGAAAAGAAAAGAAAAGAAAAGAAAAGAAAAGAAAAGAAAAGAAAAGAAAAGAAAAGAAAAGAAAAGAAAAGAAAAGAAAAGAAAAGAAAAGAAAAGAAAAGAAAAGAAAAGAAAAGAAAGAAGAAAACTGCTCAATTCATTCTTGTTACACCAGCTCAAATAAAAGTGCACTGTAGAGGAGCTGCGTTCATCTCTTCATTTCAGAAGTTGTATATCACCTTCACATCTCATCATTCACTTTTTCGTGTTCTGTATAGAAATTCATCTTGCATGCTTGATACCGTGGGCCCATCCAAGCTTTACCCATGGACCAGTGTGCTGGAATACTTTATATTCACTAACTCACCCTACTTCACTGGGCCATCTTCAGCAGATCTTCCAACACTCAGCAGACATCCCTCACTTGGGAATGTCTGATGCATCCTTTAAGTTGTTTCTTTTTTCCTCCATAACAAGGCTCTGTTGCGGGCATACCAGCCACCTAATTACTAACCTTGACCTTGGGAAAAAGAAGCAGAGTTCTTTCAATAATAGCCCCAGTGAGTTGAGGCGGCCTTGCAATTATGTTGCATAATGTAGGTATGAGAAGAGGGTTACCAGGGAGATAATGGTAAACATCAGACTTAATTCTGTCTGAAAAATAATTGGAGTGATCTCCCTTTGTGGCTGGGATAGAGGAGAAAATTGGATGGGTAAATTTCCAGTTACCACAGATGCTAGTCAGACATGCTGCACTCCAGCGTTGACCAAATTATTCGCTGCCTCTAAGTGCTCTGGGTATGAATTGTCTGGCTTCCTCTCCATGCACACACGTCTGCGGGTGAGTATCATTTAAATGAGAAAAGAGTGTTGGTTGCAGCACAACTGGCCACTGATCTGTTTACAGTGGCTCCATCAAACTCCTCTGTTTGGCAGAGGATTCATCCATCTTGACACATTCTTTAAAAAACATAGCCCTTTCAGCCCTGGGGACCTTGTCCACAGAGGTTGAAACTATCCTTGTGCAACCCTTCAGCCTCGCAGTGTGCAGCCAAGGGGGGATGTGCTGCAGGAAGGCCCCTGTTGCCCTCCTGCTGCCTGCACTGACCTGGCCCCGAAACACCTGGCTCATCTCTAGGCCACCTCCACGGCTGCCAGCAGTGCCACCTCCCTGCTCTGGCAGGGTGTGGAGAAGTCAGGTGCACGCTGAAGGAGGAGAGCTGGGATGCTGAGAGGCTTGCTGGCAGAGTGACCCGTTTTTTCCCACCTGTCCTGGTCACCACCATCAGGTGCCGATACCTGCCTCGTTATGCCACCGGCAGCAGCTCCGTGTGGACCTCCTGCTGGCCGGCTGGGAGACGCAGGAAACGCAGTGAAGGCCGCTCTCGGTTTGGAAATAAGCCCAGAAGAAGAACAATAAACATTTTGCTCTTGAGTGCGCTCTTCCCCAGAGCTTTCCCTTCTACTTTCTTAACCCCATTTGGGACCTTTGGACTACTTTGCTGATGTCACCTACCCGAATTATCCCCACAAAGCTTCTCTTCCTGGTCTGCGGGAAAAATGGCAGAGCCTGGGCATGCTTGTCTGCATTTTGTCTTCTGTCCAGACACTCCAGCTGGGACAGGGTGCCCGTCTTACCCTGCCCATGCTACAGTTCTGCCTCTAAGTATTTTGGGCAGTGAGTTCTTCAGCCCTTATTTATATTTAGATCAGGCATTTAATTCCACAACCATAGGGTCTGAGCATTTTCAGATTAAACTGTGGTTTCAATTCCCCATTCCCATTTATTCAGTTCTAGAGCTCGCTGAGCAGAGTTACACATATGTGTGGTTACGGTGTGTGCATCGCATGCGTGTCAGCCAGCCTCGAATGCCTTGTTAGCTCAGACAAGTTTCATCAAGGTTTCGAAGTGGAATTATTTGGCATCTCCCGTCAATATTTAAGTGAAAGCGGTGTTAGAAAGCTGCCTGTGTTTTCCAGTGCGAAGTTTCTAACAGTTCTGCCTCTGCTTCACAGCGCCTTTGGAGAAGCAGCAGCCAAAGCATGCGGTCCTGGCGGCCGTAGGTTTCTGGTTGCTGTGAGAGAACTGGACCACCGGTGCACAAAGCCATGGTGTGTATATGCTTTCCGGTCTTTGCAGCTCCTGTGTCTCCCGTCTTCTAGCCAATTTGTGAGCACAAGTCCTGCTGCCAGGACGCAGAGACCCCTTTATTGCAGAGCAGCCGGGCCATCCAGCTCTGATTGCTTCTGACTCCTGCCAAACTTCTTCTTCTCTCCACCAGCTGCTGGTAACCTCAGTGCTATCAAACTGCTGGCTGTGAAGCACGAGCCCTGCTAGGCTAGGACAGCATCCAGCACTGCAGTACCACCACACTCTCCCTCTCCATTCCTCAACAGATCTCTCTTTATGTCAGCCACACTTGTTGGCACAAACACATCCTTTATAGCTGCTTTCCCCTGGCCCCCTCTGCTACCCAATTAGAAGGCTGTCAGCGACAGGGCCATCACTCCTCCTGCAGCTTCTGACAAGCCTGGACACAGCTATACTGCCACAGAAGATTAAAGGAGTCTTTCCTTTGTATCACCCAGTGGCTGTGTGCTAGCCAGAAACTAATTCCCCTTCCCAATGAATGTGTATGTGGAACAACTAATAGGCTCTGTAAGCCTGTCTCCATTCCTTATTAAAACGAACACATTCACTAAGGACAGAACTGTCTAATACACATTTCTCCCCTGTTTCCCTTTTTACTAAGCCTCAAGAGAGTTGCAGTTCCTGAGAATTAGAGACGTCAGGGCGTGGCGGTGCTTTCTAGTAGTTATGACAGGACTGGGCATCAGGAATCATAGATGCTTTTTAACGATTCATTTGGAAGTGAGAGTGATTGCATTTGCTCTTCAGCAATTGCTTTCTACACTGCAGCTTCTCTGAAGCCGAGAAACAAATGGGTGTGTAATTCTTGTACCTCCAGATCGCTGGCTCAGATCTGCTCTAGGCTGGTAGTAACAGGACGTCACTGCGCTCTGAAGGCTCTTTGGCAGCCTCTGTGAAATGAGTTGAATGACAATCCCGTACATTAACTTTACCACCGGGCATAAAGATTACTGGGTAGTACAAAAGAAATGTTGCTTTAATCTCCGGCAGCACTACAGAGGTGCTTGGATTTGTCAGGCACTGCAGAAGGAGTGATGGTCTGGGGGATCCAGATCTCAACAGCATCCCAGGGTGCATCTGGGACTGCATTTGGCCCATTAACTTCCGAATTCTGGCTGCGTTACACGGTAATCTTGGCTGATGGAGTATGTAGAGCTAAAACACAACTGAAATCGTTTATGACCTATAAATCCTCTCCTACTCCCAAAGACGTCGAACTAGCATGTACAGACTACTTAAAGCTTGTTTATTCATTTAGCATCAGATAAAGTGTACCTACTTACACTGGTGTAAATCTGGAGTAATTCCACTGAAGTATATGAAATGTAAGGTCAGTAGAGTTGGCTAGATTTAAACTAGCATAATTGAGAATCATTTTTTAGCTATAAAGCATGAAAGATAAATGTCTTTTGAATTCCTGACCCCACTATGAAAATGAAATACAATGTAGAAACTCTTTGAAACTGACAGATATGTCTCTGCCTTAGATCTCTCTCCCCCTCTCTCTGTTAATCAAAACAAGGCACTGTAATCAGCTCCGATTCTAGGTCTATCTGAAAGGAACAAAGTGAACTTAGAAAACTAAATCATTTAGCATTTAGCGTTTCCTTCCTCATTTCGGCGCCGATTGAGCTTATTTCACAATTTCTCCCCCTTCTGCAGCTGGGTTATCCTGCAGCCTGCATGGGCTGTCAGTGCTGTTGCAGGGCAGCAGCTTGGCAGGAAGACACCGACTGTTCCTGTTTGCTGGGGAGATCGCTGCTTCTGAAGATTCCCCTTTAGACTCAGAGGTTTCTTCACTGCCTTCCTGATGTCTGGTTTCCTGTTTTCTTTACTACCTGCTGAGTAGGAAACTTGGGACAGACCTAAATGGGGAATAGTTTGCCTATGCTATTATACCATAGCAGCAAAATGCGTGATTTTGTAGCTGTAGTTTAAACCTTAAGCTTCTGCTGGAAGAGTTTATTCCAGCCTCACTCGGATGAAACACTCTATGTTGGCAAAAATGCAGTTTTGCTGGTATAAATTATTCTGTGCTAGGAGCTTTTTGCCAGCACTGCTGTGTTGATCAGGAAGCATGTCCCCTTACACCTCTGTCTGACGTGGCTGAGCCAGCCGAAGTGTATAATGCCTACACAGGGAATATTCTAAAGGTTTTATGCTTATTTTACTTCATAGAAAATATACTTGCATACCCAGTGGCCTGAGCAGAGGAAGAATATTTCCCAAATGAGACAGATCCCCTAGTATTTCAGTGACAATTATGAACAGTATGATAGTTTGCAATCTCAACATAATTCTCTGCATCTTCTTCCACTGTCCTGTGGTTCTTGTAGAATTAGCAGACATCATTCATTATTTAGCCATTATAAAAGCACATAATCTTAATTTGGGAGGAGGAGTTGGCTTTGCTTTCTTAAGAGGCTGCTTACTGAGATTCTACAGGTGCACTCTACAGCATTGATTTTTTGTGATTTATTTTAAGTTTTTAGCAGACTTTGTCCACTAACTGTATTTTTTTTACCTATTCTCTTCATCCTTCCTCTTAACCCTCTTGTGTTTGGAGAATACACCAAAACACCAAGCACAAATTTCTGGGCAGGCAAAAATGACGCTTCTCAAGAAAAGAGGCACACTGTGTTTTTCTAATTATTTCTATTTCAAATAAATTTCCTGTTAACTACGCCTACAGGAAATAAATGCAAATCTGTTATGCATCAGTTTCTGAACTAAAGCAGTTTGCATTCCACGACTAATAATAGGTGACGATTTTCAATTGACAACTTGCTTCCTTCCTGGTGTCATTTATGGAGAGCGTCAAGGAGAAAGCTGTCAGGGAGAGAAACAAATGTTTGCAGAAGCAGCTGGCCTGGCCTGACTTCCTGCGGAGCTGCCTTCCTGCAGCCCCCTGCGGCGTGGGGTGCCTCCGTCGGCTGCCCGGTACAGATGGCTTCCTGCGATAGCTCTTCCTGGGCACCACGGCTTGCTGGGTACCAGCATTGCGCTACTTCATGCGGTATGGTAGCCAGCAGCTCGGGCTGCTTATTTCCACTGTGCTTTCCTTTTATGCTCTGGTAAACCCCTGCCTCTTAGCCTCACCATTTTAAGTGAAGGACAGCAGAGCATGTTGCTGTTGTTGCAAGTCTTGCATCTTTTCTCCCAAGGGTTTCTTCCTTCCTCCCTCAGCCCAGAAGGATGTAGAGGGTTTAGATCACAGTCTGATCCTGAAGTGGAATGACTTCAGTAAAGATGACCTCCCCCAGACGAAAACAGGAGTAGAGAAGCCCAGCAAAAGCTCTGCACTGATGAAACCGAATCACAATTCTTTCCACTTGTATTCAAAACATCAGGCCCTGCCAATAGTTGGGGGGAAATAGGATTATCTCTGCAAATAAATACCACCAAATACAGTGTCTTGACTGCCTTGTCAGGACTAATTCCTCTCCAGTTGAAAGTTATCCAGAAATTCTTAAATATTCTTTTGAGACATGAATATGCAGCCGGGTTCCAAAGCCAGCCTTATTACTCAGCTCTCTGCAGAAGCAGTAATTACCTTTATTTTTTATTTTCCTGGGGGAAGCTTTGGAGCTGAGTGTAGATGTGTAGCTTGAGGGCTTCATTTCCAGTGCATGCACGAGGCAAGTCCAAGTCTACAGGTCCCCTCAGTGGCTTTTAGCACAGAGGAACAAGATTCTCACCCCAACAGCAAGCTAAAGGTGTGGAGGTGTGCTGTAATTGATGCCAAGTGGGTGGGCTCATCCACTAACAAAAACTGCCTGAAATCTTTGATGGCTCTGAGCTAGGTCTGTATCTTGCAAGTCCTTCCTTTTTAAAGGAATCATTGGCTCACATATTTACTTATTACTGCAAAATTGGAGAAAAGGGAGAGCGTCTGACAATTTCCTACCAAAATCAACACTGGCAGTCAGTTTATCTTGAGGAGATTGTGCTAGTACACATGTCACAGAACCACCATTTACCAAGACTATTTCAGCTTTAATAAGCTTTGGGGGTTATCAAATTACTTCCTAGTCAGCTTGGGCAAAATTCACTCTATCTTCATACAGTCCTGGCTTATACTCATAAGCTTAGGAATAGCTGCTGTCGCGCCTCTTGGGTAAGTAATAAAACCCCTCAATCCACAGAAACACATTGTACATTCCCTGCCGTACCAGTGTGCTTCTGCTTTGGCTTAGAGAGAAATCCTGGTTTAGAAAGACTTCCCAAACAGCTCTTCTGCCAGTGGTCCCTGCTTAACTGGTCTGTGGACATGAGTGACAGCATTTTGCTGTCTATGCAAAGGCTGATTTCACATTTTCTGAGTTTAAAGTGAGTTTAATCGTTCTCTAAGTTGCACCCTGGGTAACTCAAATATGCAATTCACCCTGGCATTCCTTACGCAAGTGCATATGTTTCATTAATATAAGGGCAACTGTTGTCTTGTGCAACAAAGTTATTAGAAAGTTTGAATTGTTTTCTCAGCTTGAATTGGAGCAAAAGTGTAGATCTCAAAAAGCTTTTAAAGAAAATTGTTGGGACATACTGAAACAATTTAAATAAATTTGAGACATCTAGTTTTAATGATAGCTTTTAAACTTTTTTTTTTTGCTATGAATTAATTTCTGTTGAGGAAATATTGAAATTAGGTACTTGGGTAATTTTAGTATTGGTTTTGAATAATAAATTCCTATAAACTGGCCCTGTATGACTCTAAATTTTAATTTTGATGACTTGTCATATATTTTGAAAGATTTTTTTCAGGTAAGCACTTCTTCCTCTCTGCAAATGGAAACATATTCATTGCAGCACAGTTATTCTCATATCATTACAGTGAAATAAGAGGTTTACAAAAGCTACTGGCTCACCATTTATTCTTGTAGCAGAACTGTGACCTTCCTAGTAGTGAATGCACAGAATCCTGGCCATACTTATTTGCATATACCAGGCATAATTGCCCCAGTTTTGAATTACCTGATTTCTGTATTCATATATGAATAGACAGAGAATTTGAGCACCCATTATGCCTTTCATATTCTTATGTACTTGAGTACTTACGAAGGCCTGACTATAAATTAGAAAAGCCACTAGCATGGACTAGAAATCTGTTTTCTACCCATTGACTTCATTTTCATCTTTCCATCTCAGTCCTGCATATTTTAGGAACTTAGGTAACGCAACAGGCAGTGTTCCATTAAACCTGCACACAGCTTAAAAACTGTGTTTCCCAGGGGTCTGATTGCGTAAAAAAACAAAAACAAACAAACAAACAAAAACGTGGTATTCTGTCTATATACCTGGATATAAAAGGTGATTAGAAAAAAAGAAAGCTTTCTACTTCTGGTCATCCTAGCACTGCCGTCATTTAATTATAGAGGCCTCTGGATTTGTTGTTGTAGACAGTGTAGATACTGTCTGATTTTGCTATTTTTCTTTCTAGTTTCTGTTTCCCAAAGATCATTGGTGAAAACTAGAGCCTGTGGCCAATATTGCAGTGGTGGTTTTCTGTCTCTTTAACGATGTTTTGGATTCCCTGTTTCTGAGCCTGGAGCCATGTTTATAGAGCCTCAGACAGCTGCCATTAACGCGAAAAAGATCATGAGTCTGAGACTATGAAATCCCACTGGTGTAGCTGTTCCTCGTTGCCCCCAAAGAAGAGAGCAGTATCAGTAGATACTGTTAACCTTTTTGATATGAACTTGCTATTGCTTGAAGATGGTCCACACCGTAGCCCCATGATCCAGAATCCTCTTAAATCTCAAATATCTCACCCAAAACTCAGAGACAAATGGATCCATGAGTTTTGTAAGAGCTTCTTGCTACTCCTCTGCAAGGTGATTTGCATTCATACTCTAAGAACAAGCCCCAGAAACCCTGAGCTAATTAATCACTAAGGAGAAGTCTCTTCTCATCATTTTCTGAAGATCTTTTCTAGTTCAATCTGCTATATTAGACTTCTGTCTACCCAGTTTCTGTTTGCTTCCATAACTAACCTGATGCTGAGTTGGGCAAAACCCATAATGCTATAGCTATCTGACAAGTTCAAATGTGTATTTTGCTTTACTTGCCTGGATTTCTTGTCCTTATGCAATAAATATGTTTCATTGACAAATAAAGTCCAGTTTAAAAACTCACCATCTTCTTTCTCTGGGTCTTTTTCCCCTTTGTATACTTCAAGGGAAAAAAAAAAAAAACAACACACTTCAGTCCTGCTGGGTATAGCTTCAGCAAAGTAGATTTCATTCTTTATGAAAATCTTGTTTTCTTCCTTCTAAAGCTTTAATTTTCTTTGAGCTTGAATGACTGCATAATTGACTGACAGATGGGTAGACACACACATGGCCAGAGTGGTGCTATTAGGGACAACCTCTTCTAAATTCATCCCCCTCTTGGCCAACATTTAACTGAAGTCTATCAGCTTCTGCTTGCGTTGGCTTAGGGATGATATGTCTCACATACAATCCAGCTTTCCTAGTGTTGGGTGGAACTTGAATTTCTGGCAGAAATCATTAAGCTTGTATGCACACATTTATAATATTTCTTAACAATTTCTTTTTCATCTTCTTTCTCTGAAATTTTAGGTTTCTAACAAGCTGAACATTTTATTTTAATTACACAGGAAAAAATAAAAAAAGCCTTCTTTCAATATCCATGCTGGACTCTTTTATCACCACAATATTTATTGCTAACTGACCCGTGGAACCTATTCAGTATATAACCTTTCTCTCTTTTTTTTTTTTTTTTTCCTTTTCCCTTTGACCACAATCCATTTCCCCTGTGTGCATGTGTTTCTCACTCCCTGTATCTCATCCCATCCTATTAGCTCTCTGTGCTGAATAGCCTGTTCCAGGACATCAAACTTTAATTTAAACAGAAGATGATCAATACGCTTAGCAAATTGCCTATGGCAACATCAGCAGTTTGAATCAAAGGGTTTTATAGGTAATTTAAAGGGCATCCTCGTTCACCCCTCCAGTGTGGCATATACCTATTGCTTGCTTTGCCAACTACAGCTCAGCTGGCTGAACAAGAGGAATAAGAGCTTTTTCTCCACACCCAAACTGGAAAATGGTACATAGCAGCTACTCTAGGTGGTTATGATAGTGTGTTTTGAAACCACAAAAGGCAGGGCACTTCAGGGAAGAAAACAATCTAACAAAGACTTGTTAAAAACACAAACTAAAAAAAAAAATACACAAAAACATCAGAGCTTAAAATCAATATCAGGACTAAAGAAACATAGATGTAAAAAGAAAATACATACAGTCCTCAGCTCAACCCAGTTCTGCTGATTCTGTAGTTTGGGACCATCATATTTTCATATAATAGAAGAAAGATTGTATTTTCTTGTTTCTGGAACCTTGCCAGTGTGATTTTCAGACATCTTAGGTATATCCACAATGTTTATGTCAGAGAGTTTGCGGAAGAAAAACTGCATCTGTAAACACAATTTTGAAGACACTTGTACCAG
The DNA here is from genome assembly GCF_964034855.1 of Anser brachyrhynchus. Classification (NCBI taxonomy): domain Eukaryota; kingdom Metazoa; phylum Chordata; class Aves; order Anseriformes; family Anatidae; genus Anser; species Anser brachyrhynchus. The sequence goes on along the minus strand of NC_137699.1, from coordinate 17,499,325 downwards.
GTGTACATGTCCACTGGCCTGGATGATCATCTTCTCCTTCAAGTTGCAAACACTTTTTTATTAAACTTCCCTTGAGAACATGAAGAGCTGATCTGAATACAACTATGAAGACAATGAACTGGTTTGATAACTGAAGAAAGCCAATGGCTGTCTGACACACGGCTCAACGTTCTTGGCTCCCTCCATCTTTAGCTTCTGCACTAGCAGTAATGAAATTTTATGTGGGGTATACACCTACTGCTTTTACAGATTTGAACTACCAGCTGTCTTTATTGTAATAAGAAACCTGCTACTGCGTATGGGAGAGAGGAAAAGAGGTGCCATGAATACAACAGTCAGTCAGAGGCAGCTACCAGACAGCCTGTGAGGAAAAGCAAAAGGCTCCCAAGATGTCCTGCAGAGTTCATGAAATCTTGTGTTACAGAGGTTGGTAGTTTCAGTAACCTAAGTGAAAGTATAGAAAAGGGGTCTTCAGAAAATTGTGGGCTTGGTATATAAATCTAGGGAGTTGCCACACTACATGAGCAAGGTTTGCATTAGCCGTTTCATTGCCAGGGGCCTGCATCTCCATTGCTGAGGCCTAGTTCTCCCTCACCAGAGGCCTGCTCCAGAGGAGTGGCTGCACTTTAATTCCAGCTGCACTTCTGTTCCAGGAAAAAATTACATTGCTTCCCTGTCAAACATGGGGATAAATTTGAGCTTGTTTCCCTGCCTCTACCACCATTTTGCCTCAGTGAGGCCGACTGGGTGTCATAGTCGACTGACAAATGGATGGCTGATGGGTTTTTTTGAAGGGAGGACAAAGCTGGGGAGATATGGACGCTGCTGCAGGTGCACTCAGCTACAAAAGGGGTTCTTTAGGTGGTGGGCAGCAGCTTGTCTGCAGAAGCTTGTGACAAAGAGCAGGACTTGGATAATCCACACTGAGGGTCCTGTAGAGGCCATGGCAGCAGAAGGAGTCAGGCAAGACCTTCAAAGCAGAAGAAATCATTAGACATACACTACGGTGGCCTCTTAGGGTAGGTCTTTGGACTGTGTTTCAGAAGCAAAAATATCATGCCCTACTATTTAGTAGCACATGAGGCCAATAATGCCCTTGTATGAGAGGATATACATTTCTAAAGGCACTTAGTTCCTAGCTGGCTCTAGATCGGAAATTACACAATGGATGTTGAAATGTCGGCTTGTTGAAAAGTTGTCATTTGAGTAATGGATGCTTTATTTCCTGTTTTTGCTGAAAGCTAAAGCGAAACATAATTAGCAAGCGAGAAAGCAACCTTGGCAGCCAAACAAAAAAAGCACATTTTGGGCTCCTGAGCCAATTAAAATTGTTTATGTAACCCACGAACAATATTTTTCTCCAAATCATTATAACTGAGAGAATTTATCAAAACGCAGCCAGACTTGCTTGTCAACAACCTCATCCCGTGCCATGCTGTGGGCCATCAGCTCCCGGGGATGAACTGAGGGCACACTTCAGCATCCAGGACGCTTGCAGGGAGCAAAGAGAAAAGATATGGGACTGGGGGAAGGGCCAGACTCATGATTTTTGATTCTGAGTGTGTCCCCAGCACACAAGAATGACCCCTTTTCTAAGCCTACTGCTCCTTTTCTAGGGAGAGATGGGGGAAATTCAGAAAGCAACAGATGGTGGAAGATTCCTGATGCTTGAGGTGTCGTTCTCTGCATTTCAACGGTTTAATCTTTATCCAACTTTAATTTGCATTCATGACTGAAATATACATTTATTTTAGATTACAGATATCTTTGTTTCAGCCTCTCTTACATGTACAGAAGCTGAGATCTTTTCCTTTTTATTTTGGAAAATCTTCAATAAACCTGCACTATCTTCCTTTTGATACTTGAATACATATCCTGCCTGATTCTCATATGGGTGCTCAGAGATGGAGTTTCTGATTATGTAAGGTCCAGTGTTGACTTTCTTGCCATATGAGAGAAGAATTTTTCAGAAAATGCCAATAGGTGAACAAATACTACTGCTATTTAGTACGATACTCATCTGTTGCTCTCGTAACAAGTTATTATTATGACTTTTGCTTGTCTCTGAATTCTCAACTTTCATTCCTGGACGTATGTGTAGTCATTTTGTGTGAAATGTCTTCTTTTTTTTTTTTTTATCATTTTGTTTTGATTTGTTTTTGGTGTGCGTGTGAATTGGCCTCTTTTAATGTTTTGGTTATTTCTAAAACAAAGGTAAATCAGACTGTGAAAATTATCACCTCCCTTTGGTGAAAGTTGTACATGTCCTGAAATAAGCAAAAGTGAATGGATCAATACAGAGGATAAAGAATTTTTCTGTTACGTAGCCCATTGCCAAGCAATAAACATTAAGTGCATAGACATGCAAAATAAATGCAGTCTGTGTCTAGACTTGTCCAAAGCTGTATTTTTCTGTAAATGTCTTTTGCTTGCTGCCTATTTCAGGCCATGTTCAGTGCTGTGTCTATGTGTGTGTGTTTATGTTATCAAGCATAGCCTGTTTTGTTTAGAGACTTTCAGAAAGAAAAATGATTTGGGTGTGACTTGCCCTGGGAATGTTCTCAAAACAAAAGTTTGGGTGGGTGTTCAGTCTGTTTTGACTTGCCCTTGATACGCAGTCTAGAGCACAAATGGGGAAAACGGACTCACGAATCATAGCTGAGGGAAGCAGAAATCCTGGACACAGGCTCCAGTCCCCACAGAACTGAAGTGTCAGGAAAAAATGAGCAGAAAGAAAAGGGAGTTGTCTGAACACCTCCCAGGGAATGTCCCTGCTGCATTTGAGTTTTAGGGTCCTAATGGATGTGCATGATTTTCACTGACATCAAAATCCCTACGCTGCCAAAGGAGGGACTCGGTATGACAGTGGCAGCAGCAGCATGGAAGGCACAAAAGGCAGATATGGAAAATGACACCTTGCTGGTTACAGTCCCAATGAGATACTGGAAGAAGCTTCTGTTGGAATGGTTCTTGTTCTCTTCTTCTAGAGTTAAAGTGCAGGTTTTGGCATTTATTTAGCATTAGCAGCTTATGTGTTGGTCTGGAGCCATGCTCTGCTGGCACAACAGGCCTTGCACCTGGGACACAGAAACTGAAAGCACCATGGTTGATTCTGCACAGGTCTGTACCTGTTCTCAGACAACGGGAAGTTTCTATCCTCATCCAGATTGAGTTATAATCAAAAAGAGAGGGACAGAAATGCAGATAAGAGATTCGCATCTCCTTCATGAAGCAATTCCCAGGCTTCTGCCATGAATAACAAATATAAATATATAAATAAACAAAGCTGGGTGAAGGGAGGAATTAAACATTACCTTACAAGATGGGCCAATGTAAGCATTCAATAACCAGAAATAATAACTAAAAAAAAAAAAAAAAAAAAAAAAAGCTCATCACAGTGAAAGTAACTGTAGAGGAGAACAGACAGAAGTGGAGCTGTGGTGATGTTTACAGGTACCAGTGCAGGACAGGTAGAATGAAACAGGCACAGCGGGCAGTCATACTGCAATAGGGATATTTGGCAGTGTTTGGGATGTGCTGGGACAATCACAGAGTGGCTCTAGGGAAATACAGATCTTGATGGCATTGCTGTGGCTCATATGATTGCCATCATCTCTGCTGCTGAGTGAGGGTCTTAGCTCAGCCCGTGCTGAGAGCTCCTGGTCCCACCTCAGTCAGCAACGCAGGGACCAGTCAGTTCCTCCGTAGTCAGACCTGAAGTGCTTGCTGACAGGAGCAATGGCACAGCCTATGCGTGACATGGTGTTCTGTGTTAGGCATGGATGAAGACTCCTGGGCATGCTCCTCCAGTTCTCTTCTTTTCACAGAAGTATGCTCCTGGGTACTGAAAACAGAATGTCTTTGCTTTGTTGGTGCACTGTATAGCAAAAAAAATGCAACATAACTATTAGCACTTCTGCTAACCAGTCATGTATAGCAAGAAATGTTTGGATCCAGACAATAAGCGGTATTATTTACCGTGTTGTTAGTATAAAATCGGTAATGAAGCACGATGTACAAGTGCTTACCTGATCAAACAAGATATTTTTTTTCTACAAAATGTGTTAGCCCAGAGGGGGTCTAACAGTTTTCTTTGATAAATGTATGCCACTGAAACAGTCTGTGATGGGGCAGAGAAATGGGCAGCCTGGAAAGACCACGATAGCCTACAAAACATCTTGAATGAAAAAATTGCTTGTCTAAAAGCTAATGATTTGGTCAAATCATTGCTATTGTGAGGTTGTGGGTTTCCTATTACTGTCATTGTGGCATTAATACACTGAGAATTTCAGATAGTTTATCAGCATCCATTAAGGAATGGAAGGAAATAAGGACAAAAGCCTGTTGTTTATTCAAGGTTGTGTTTTATTTGTCCTCTGGCTTTTAAAAGCCTCTTGTTTTATGTGCCTTCTGGGCACAGAGGCTTCAATTTAAAAACATCACCACTAAACCAAACAACCAAACTGACAAAAGTTATCTCAGGGAGAGCAGTTGAGATGTAAAAGCAACTCAATATTCACAATGCCCCTTGAGGTAAAAGTCTTCCACTGAGGTTTGAAGGACAGTGACCCCCAAATCAGACCAAATGGGGAAATCATGACTCCCTGGTGATGAGGTGTTCTTAATTTGGCTCTTCAGAGTTTATATCTGTGAACTCTTAGCAATCGAGGCTCCTGAGATGGAGGCTAAGAGGAAGCAGAGGGATGCAAGATGGTGGGATGTGATTGCATCCCTTTGCATGCTGCCACATTGTTAGTGTAGGGCTCGGTTAAGCACAGGGCACTTCCATGCAAAATACAGGGGAAAAATAGACAAGAAAAATAGAGATAGAAAGACAAATATTTCTATATCCGTGGCCTGATGATAAGCATAAAAAGCTGTGTGCTTTCTCCCCAGTGCTATCTGATTTTCCAGCTTCTTCTCTCACAGTTCAAGGCTCTCATATTTTCCTTTTGTTAGTGGAACTCACCAAGCAGTAAAATACTGGAACTTTCCAAAACAGCCCCCTTATTATTTTTTTTAATTATTATTATTATTATTTTGCTTTTATTACTTCCTTTTCTGATCCATCACTGGCAGAAGGTCTGTGCTCAGGACAGACTCAGTTGTGTAGAAACAACTACCAAACCGCTCCTCCAGGAGACTCTCCTGCTTTTGTTTTCACAGGCAGCTTCTCCTTCACCACCAGCCCCATGTCCCCTGGACCCACCTGATCAGGTTGGGACCTAGAAGTCCCCACCTCTGTTCTGGGAAGAGGGGAAACCCTTTCTGAACTGCCTGCCCTTGACTGTGTCCTATGCTCCCTGGCCATGTCTACAGAAGTAACTGGTGTCTATGGACCAGCATACTTGTGATGGACAGCAGCAAAGTTCTGCGTGCAGAGCTGAGAATTTGGGGAATCCTGCCAGTAGGATTTTGCAGGTCCAAGAGGTTGAGGTAGTACTCCAGTGTTGAGGACCTAATCTGCCAGGAGAACAAACAATTTGAAGCTTACTCACTGATGTTAATCATGGTAGTCAAAAATTGCTAAAGCATCTAGGAACCTCTTCTTTGGCAAGATCTTGAATTTCACTTTCAGCAGACATTGAAGCCCTCAGTGGGTTTCAAACTGTTACTTGGGGTCTTTTATCAAACAGATACTTTTAGGGTGCTGGTGCTGCATTTTATTGCAATAGGTTTTATTTATTGTTTTGCCTACTTCAATTAAAATCCTAACTTTTATTATTTTTTTCCACAGTTGGCTCTGAGGACTGGTTTTTTATTATTATTTATTTATTTACTTATTTTTACAATTCTTTAAAGCTCTCTATTCCAGACAGTTGTAAGGCTGATGCTTCAGTGCACTGTCATGAAGAACTCCCTTCACAGGTGCCTCAGTGTCACTGTAATGAATACTGTAATGAATGATGAGTGACTATCCCTCTTCACCTGAGTCATGGTGGGAACACATGCTGCAACTGCCATCAAAACAAACTTCTACAGAGTCAGCAGCTTTTCAGGATGCCTGATATCTTTTATTCTCACTGCTAGATTAGTGCATATTATTATTATTTTTAAATCAAATTATCTGAAGACACAGAGCAACTTGGACAGATAAACAGGAGACCTCATCTCTACAAATCATTACAAATACCAAAATACCCAGCCAGCAAAAGCAAAAGAAATCAGTGCTTTGGTAGAATTTAGCTTAAAAGATGAATTTTCCAGTCAGATTCTGGAATTATTAACTAAATCAGTGTTTCTGTTTCTTTTTGTAGAACACGTTGACAACAGGCTGGCTCTCGCTACATACTCCAGGTGTAAGTACTTGGTTCTCATTGAATGTCTGTATATACATGGGGGTGGGTGGGTGTATTTATGTATGGGTGAATGGGTATGGAGGTCCTAGTGAATAATATTAATAATTACTGCTCATAATAATTGTCCAGTCAAATAATACTGAAGTACCTCAAGATTTTATAAGAGAACCAACTCTACACACACCACTATTCCTGTACCATATTGACAGAAGCCACGGTATACGTATCTTTTACAAAGAGCTTCCAAGGGAAGTAACCTGAAAAGAACGAAAGTATAGGAACTGTGTCCCCCAAGGATATTCATGATCTTACTATGCTAGGGAAGTTCACCTCGTTAACTACCATTGCAGTATGAGGGTAGCTTTACCAATGTGAACCGGTGGAGCCCTCAGGGAAGTAATGGCACCAGTTCACAAAATACTTTTTGTGTGGAAGGGCCCTGCATGCATGTTGAGGGTTTTTTTAATGTTCTGTTGAAGAAATACTGAAATATTTGGAAAAAACAAAGAGGGAGGCTAAGAGGAGCCAGAGCTCTTCAAAAATCCTTTTGTCACAAACAAAAGCCCTAAAGCATTTTTTCTGCACTCTGTCCTGTCCGTGCAAAGGGACCAGCAGCCAATTGGATTATAGCACTGCTGATTACTTATGATTCCCTTCCTGTGAGGACAGGCCCTGATGTGTTGTTTTTTGATAACACTGGCTCCTTTAGAGCAATAATGCTGGTACAGTTTCCTGCCTAATCGTAGAGCAATTACTGCACCTCAAAAGGGAAAACATTTAGAAGAACCCAGTTTTAGCTCAGAAGTGATAACAGGAACATTTTCTTGCAAATTTGTAGTTAGACTTGAGCTCATGCAAGTATCTCCCATGGCAACATGTGACAAAAATCAAAAAGAGAGGAGAGGTTGGGGGTTGTTCTTATCTACCATGTTCCTGTATGATCAGGATTCCCTGCTGCTTGTGTGGTTTGGGATCTGGGATCTTGTTCATGCCCATTGTTGTAAGGGAATGCGGAATCTTTTCCTTCCACTTCCCTAATCTGAATTTGGTCTAGTTTAGTGGTGAACAGAACTTGCTATTAATGATTTCTTTTCAACAAGCCATGTTAACTGAGCTAGTGCCCTTGGCAAGTTCCTCACAGATGGAAGGTGACTGCGTCCAAAAGGAGTAGGCTATACTTCAGTGGTTTGCAGAGATGTTATTAGAGCTGCCTTTGCCCAGCTGGTAAACTCATTCTTATTTTCAAATGAATTAGCCAAACCAGTGTCAGAACAAAAATAAAGGTTAAAGGGTTAAATGCATGGCCTTTTCAGACCAGGCAGCCTTACTAAGGTGAGGCTGTGGTAGCTTGCTAATAAAACAAAATGAGATTACACTGCTTTAGTCTGTTATACGCTCCTTCTTGTGAGGTAGTAATTTCACTTCTGAGTCCAGCACATCACACTAACTCTTTAGAAATTATCGGAAACAATTGAATATGAATTCTCTTAGTCTGTGCAAAGCTCTTGTGAACTCTCTAGGTTATGAAGAGTCGTATTTTGCTGTACCCAAGAGTGGCCTTGAAACAATGGGTGAGACAATGTGCCAGTGTTTGAAGTTAATGTACTGGTGGCTGGGTCATTCTGAAACTTCTGAAAACCAGAAGCTGGTGGGGTTTCTGCAGTTTGAGCTTAATTTTTTAAACTGGTCTTATTATATTGAATGTCATGCCATCTGGCCCAACATTTTCTCAATGACAGAACTGATTTACTTAATAATTTTGTCTGTTTTTAAGAGGCACATTCTTTGCATCTTACCCACTTGAAAGATTATTCCAACAGAGTGTTATAACCAAAGACAGTACTAATCTGTAGTTTTGAAAGCAGACTGACAAACAGAACATCTGAGGAAAAATAGTCTCACTGTACATCTAAATTTATACAGGACACACTGCGGTCAGTTGACTTCATTGTAGTCAAGATTTCCTCCCTAGTTCTGTTCCTATCTCTGCTACTGATCCACAGAGTGACCCTAAGAAATAATATGATATAAACCCCTCATTGACACGTTTTGATGTTTAAGTGAAGCCAGAAGTGTGACATAGTTTGCTTGGACCCCTGGAATTTTTCTGGTGATTCAGTGCTTTCTGTAGAACTCACGCACCCAGGCATTTCCATCTGAGGCTGAGGCGTGTGCTTCCGACCTCCTTGCTGGAGAACTCTCTGGATACAAAGGGTGTGTGTCTGTGGTGAGAGAAGCCGTATCTCAGTGAAGTAGAGCAGAGAAAGGAAATGACTCAATCATCAAAAGGCCCTCCTTCCTCAGGGAACTATCCTTAATCAGTATTATCCCGCTACAATAATACTATTTCAGAAGGACTGTGAACCAGAGCACTGCGTAGCCATGTAAACTGCTTCCTGTATTTGCCAAACAAAACAGCACTCAGCAATTAATAGAATTTAGCTATTAGTCCTGCTATGATAAAACAACAAACATGGCTGTTAATCCTGCCGCCCATCTTGGTGCAATCCTTCTCCCAGCAAGAGTCCTTTTCAGTTTGGAGATGTCTTACTTGCTCTTCCATAGTCTTTTTTTTACCAGGAAAGAATAAACAAGATTGCTTGCATTTTGCTTGGCTTAAAATGTCATAGCTATGAAAATTGTCCTCATTACCCTTGCAAGAGCTATAGCAAAGCTTCCTCCTGGGATACCCTGATTAGTCATTGCTTTAGAATTAAGCTGGGATACTTTGTGTTGCTTGCCAGGGATCCTGTACAATCTCTACCTTTTGGTGCTTGATAATAGGCAGCTACAGAAATTGGCAGTGGAAGCTACAGAATAAAGCAATGGGTCCTTCAGAGCTTGGGGACCAGGAGTATTACAGAGACTCAGCTCTTCATAATTAACTCTGATTAGACACAGCCACAGATGTGCAGCATCTCAGCAACAAATGGACCATTTGTTCTTCTTTGATTTGATAGAAGAGAACCTCATGATGTGACAAGAAAATGCCATTTGTAACTTGCTCTCCCCTCACCATTTCCCTTTTATGGCTGTCAATCAGCCATCTCCAAGGCTGAGCATGGGGGGTTTTGCAGGCTGACTTCTGTATGTGTCTGGCAGTAAAAATCATACCATGGATGGGACAGAAATTTCTCTTCCTATGGTCAAGACTATTGCTGCTACGTGTGTAACTGTGGAAGCATATCTCATGTAGGAACCTCAACTCCAGTGTAGCTGACCCTGTTGTCCATGAGGTGAGCAGACAGACTTGGATTTGGTGAGCTTTCATAACAGTATCAGATAGTATGAAACAGGTGAAAATAGAAAGCAAGACTGGGTAAATGCTAAATAACAGTGGAGAGCTAAATTAAAGTAACAAGCATACCAAACACACAGTAGATGAAAATCATTATTACATATGTTAATTTTCATGTGGAAATTTTCAAATATGCAAAGGAATCTCAAAAAAGATGTGAAAATCTTACCTAGTAAAAATTGCCAGCTTTTATTTTATTTTATTTTTTTTTTCCCACATACTAAAAATGGATTTTGGATATATCAAAAAAGAACTTTAAATATTTCAGTCAGATAATTATGTGTACAGAGAGATGTTCAGGATCCCCAGCTACTCAGGATGACTTCACCAGTCTGGGGTTTGCTCCTGAGAATAAATTAGCTGATAACCAAACAGACTTAGCATGGGCATTTCAATATGCTTTGTAAACATTTGCTTTGAAGTCTTTCTGTGCAGGCTGCATAGGCTTACGGAAGTCTGACTGCCAGGGCAGAGCTTTGACTGGGAGGTTTCAGAACAAAAACATGGAACCGACCTTAGGGTTTGGGTTCGAGTAGTTATTTTCTTTTTTTCCCCAAATGTAGGAATTAGATGTTTCAAATGCACAAGGATTAGATCAGGAACAGAACAGTGAAAGAGAACATGTGCCTTTAATTTTCTTGGAAATACAGATTGCAAACTTGAGTGTCTACCTCAGCTCGTTTCTGGCTACTGCCTCAATGGGAATGATAAAAATGCAAAATCAGTACATTAGGGTCTTCTCATCACAAGAGATGAAACAAATGTCCTAAATTTATGGCTTATGTAATTTCACTCAAGTCAGTAGAGTTACATTGCAGATTCTCACCATATGCTTAGGCTTTTTTATATATGATGAAGCTGAATGGTATTGATGATACTATGACAGCTGTGATGACTTGTTTCAACTCCAAAATAAATGCCTGAAAACTTTCCGCTGTATAATAATACAGAAAGGATAAGTGTAGTAACAGTGAAGTTGTATATCTGATGCTCAAGTCTTTATATTGAATTTGCAAGAATAGTGTCACGGAACTTTTCAAAAAAGACTCTCCTCTAAGTACTCTGTATACAAACAAGATGTCACCTGAACAACAAAACTGCATCTGACCTCAAATGGCAAAGCTCAAAAAGATCCAGTAATGGCACCAATGAAATGAATATGAGGCATGGCTAATAATGAGAAGTGACAAAAATAAATCTTTTCCATAGTACATTGACTGCCAGCACGGGTACAGAGTTCCTGCTGACCTGCTTAACTGAACTTCAAGTTGTAACTTGAAAAAAAAAGTGGTTAAAAAACTTCTCTGCATTGGATAATCTTATTTTTACTTTGCTTGAGAAAATAATGAAATATCTTTTTTTTTTTTTTTTTTCATTTGGGACTCTGTTTGAAAACCACTAAAACCGAAGAGTTCTTTCCACAAGATTTGTATCAGAAAATAAACTGATGGGGTGAGGAAGGATGGTCTTTGAAGGACTCAGGAGATGTTAATTCAGCTCTTGGCTGTGCCACAGGTTCCCAGGGTGATCTTGGGAAGACTGCCTCATCTGCCTGTGGAAGCTTTCCATTTGTGTAGTCAAATGATCCTGCTTCCTTTCTACTGCCATTGTCTGGCTTGTCCTTGGAAATTGTTTGGGTAGGATCCATCGCATACTGGAGTTTGTACAGCGGAATCCCAGCTGAGGTAAAATCATGTAGAAAGACATGGGAATTAATGGAAAAAGCAGTTTGGTGGGAACAACATTAATTACTAAACATTATTTAAAAAAATAAGCAGTTGAACTAGCAAAACATTAAAAAAATCCTTGAGGCAGCTTGTTCTCATATTTTGTGCTGAAATTGAAAAACAAGAGACATATGCAGAAGACAATTTAATGTACTCTTTCTTAAAATTTCATTGTTAGAGATATCCACCAGAGGGTTAGCAATTTTGAACTTTTAGCTTCTGAAGATACAAGACTAGATTATTCTGAATACACTGCTGTAAATATGGAACAACACTTCCAAAACTGAAAAAAAAAAAAAAAAAAGTTTACGGCTGCAGCACAAAGAAAAAACAGGGCTAAAGTTTAATCAAAGAGAAAATTCATTAGATGCTCAATGAAACAACAAAGAAACAAGAGTATCAAGAATATCAGCAGGGTTTTCCAGAATTTGTTGTGATATTTATATGGAAATTGTGCAAATAAAACTGCACAGAAAATCTTAGATATGTCCCATTCTTTTGCCATACTCCAATCATGGATCTTAAAGCCATTCAGAAAAAAATAGGTAGATATAAAACGATAAATCCACCAGCTATCCCACTTGAGCTCTCTCTGGCCTAGACTGTAGTCACCATCTCTTGGAGCTAGCTCAGGGTTTTAGGAAGGTGAAAGGGGGGGTGGGGGTGATTTTGAGCCTCGCTAGACTCAAATATCCCGCATATTGTCCCTGTATGAACTGTCTTAAAGTTGGAAAAAACAAAGTAAAGCTCCATTGAGCTATTTCATACCAACACTGGAGTGGCGGTAAGCAGCCCAGGCCACAGCACAAAACAAGTCCTCCTTGTTTAGAATAAAAAGGCAGTGGCTGTGACTTCTCCTTTCCACTGAGGTATCCAAAGGATGACAGGTACCTCCCTCCATCCTTCAAGTTCGGTAGGAGCAATGCTCCTTCTTGTCAGCAGCATTATATTTGGCATTTGCCAGGCTTGATTGAATAACAGGATCCAGTAATATTTCCCATTTGTTATTGCTGTCACATGTTACCCAAACAATCAAAATCCTTAACCTTCTTCAAAAAACTTTCTGTGAGATGAGTCAGTGTCTAAGAATAGCTGTACTGGCAAGACGGGGAGGCTGTTTCTAACAAGTAGGCACATTTTAAATGAACAGTGAAACTTCTGGGGAGCTATTTGAAGAGATTCTCCTTCTTCATTAGAATATCAGAAATAACGTTTGCATTTCTGTATCTGTCGCTATTCCATTCTACTTAGCTTCACCAATCTAATTTGAATAGATCTGTTTTCCTCTAAATTTGCGAGCTGTGCATCCCATAGATACATTCTTGTTCAGAATAAATCATAAGTAATAGAGACCTGAATGTGTTTAATGTCTATAATAACCCAAGGCATATTTGCAAATTAAACCTTTGTTTATTATGGCAACTGATCAGGAAAATCTTCTTTCAAGATAAAAACATTAATTCAGAAAAAGCAGAAGCACAATAAGTCAAAGTCTTTGCCAATAAAAAGGGGAAAAAAAAGTTGGCATACCTGGATAAAAGATACAAGCCCAGGTGGGTAACCATTCAACCCAACATGACACAAAGTTGGCCTTTCCTGGGAGTAACAGTATGCTGGGCAAGATAACAATAGAGTAAAAAGATGACATTTATCTAACTTTAATGGCAAAGAATACAAAGGGTCAGATCCATCATGCCGTTGTTAAACCAAGTCCATGGAGACTTTTCTTGACACAACCAGATCTATCAAAAGAGGAAGAAAACAGAGTTAGTACCCAGTAGCAACAGATTCTTGTCAAGTTCTCCAAAATTACTTTGAAAATATCTTTTCTTCAACGCTAGACTTGCCCCTGGCTATTAAACATCTACCCAATTGTAGAAATACTTGAAAGACTGCTCAGTGCTAAAACTCAGAATAAAATATAAACTTTTCTTGTGCAGTCTGATATGTGTATAGACATACAGTAAAATAGATCCCCTTCTGATGGTCATATAAGACTGCAGGAAACACACTCACATGAATTTGTCTACACCTAAACTATGCAGTCACTGTTAATCTAAGAGAGATTTCTCAAGAGTACAGCAATGTCTATTGTAAGCAAAAGGGGAGAGCTTTGCTTGTGTGAGGAAACGTTCATGTCCCTCTGGCCACATTTCTGTTTCTCCCTTGTTCCCTGAGCTTCTTATATATTGTCATGTGCCCTTATTACTCTAGGCATGCCATCAAAAGCACTTTCTGGCCTGGAATATTTGCAGACGAAAGCCTAACCTCACAGAGTTCCTCATAACACACAAATATTCTGGTAGAACTCAATAGGGCTGCACAAAATCTCACGGTTAGTTATGTACCTGTGTGGTTCCAGAGCAGGAGCAGACACGGTATTGATACCAACACGCAGAACATCAGTTTTCTGCCTAATATGCTTTAACCAAAACTACAGCTTAACAGGGTGGAATGTATACAGAATCATGTCAGAAATGTAGGATATTTACAATTGAAATAAAATCACCTACCCAATAAAAGTGCATGGTGCGAGAAATACTTGGAATGGAGGATTACAAATGTGTCACCCTGCTAGCAGAACAAAAATATTATGGGAAGAGAAGGAACTTCTTGCAATTTCTGACCAGGCACAGAAAGAGCAGGAGCCAGGTCACTGGGAATATCAGAGCAGCCACAAGTCACCTGCCTGCCTATCGGCCCCTCAGATGGCTCTCCTAAAAGGCTGTGGGTACCCGTGAAGGTGAGCTCCCCAGAGGGAGCTGGCTGCTATTCCCACCAGATCCTCGCTGCGGAGAGCTGAGAAGTCGACTCTAAGAATGGTATTCCCTTGAGATACTTCCTTAAAGGTAAAAGCTTTTGAAGAGGGAAGGTGAGAGGATTAAAAGACAAGGTATTTCTGGTTCATTCCTGGCTGATGAAGAAAACTGCTAGGAGGCAACCTGGTTTCCTGAAAATGCAGTCACTAGAAACGCTCTGTACTGTTGGCCCAAACTTAACCATTCATCCTCACCTGAGGTAATCTTTTCCTTAAATTTTGCAGGCATGGGGCCGTTGGTCTGCTTCCCAAACATGCTGCAAAATTGTTCTCTGAGTGGACAGGCCGTGTCTTGCTGAAATGCAGCTGAAGGAGCTGATAATGTTGCTTAACAATAGAGCAAGAAACACGAGGTATAAACACGGCCAGAGAAGCTCAGGCACATGTTGCTGAGTGCTTTCTCTGCAACATGATGATAATGAGAAGACAGCTATCCCTCCCCCCGAATGTCCTGGTGTCTCAGAAAGAGCAAGCCAAGACAGAGGAAAGGGAAAGGCTGTGTGGTCAGTGGGTGGGGCGAGACCACCACCTCGCACGCATCCTTATCGGCTGTCACAGAGAGGCAAACACTCCTTTCACAAGGGTGTGTAAAATAGTCTTCAAAGTGATAGCAACGGAACCAACTGAGAAATGTCCTGTAAAAAGAATAAAAAACAAAAACTTTTTTTTTCTGCTCTCTTTTTTTTTTTTTTTTCCAAACCCTTCCTGAAGACCGAATCTGCAGCCCATAGTCCTGCGTAATGAAACAACCGTGTTAAGCAAGTCACCTCCGAGGATAGCTTTCTCTAACTTTTGGGAAATGCCGCCAGTGAACCCTTTGTCAAATGTCACAGTGTGTGCCAGGGCACAGTGCAAAAAGGAAATGTACAAAACGTACTAAGCACTGGGAAACTTGTGTGGGAGGATGGGTCAGTGGGTTGCAGGGTGAGTAACTCGTCAGTGAAAAGGCACTTAATCATGTGTTTGTTGGGTTTTAATCTTCAAGCTAGTTCTTATTTGTGGAAAGTTGTATGTAAGTTTAATTTTTACACATCCTGAAAGACACAGTGGGCCAAAATCATCACTGGTCTGACACCACTGGCTGCAGAGGACTCAGTGATCCAAAATGATCCAAATGCTTGTTCTGCAAGTGGCTGAACTTCTTCACCTCTGCTGCAGTGGGAGATGGAGGGGCTCAGCAACTTCACTGAAGGCATAACTGAATATAATAAAGTAGGCCCAAATGAGAGGGGTTCGCAGGAGGGAATTGATTCTTGGAGAAAAATGTTCTGGGTGGGGGAAAAGAGTGAGAGAAAGGAGGGGAAAACAAAAATGAAAAGAGGTGAAGGAAGCTAGCAAGGAGGATAGAGAAGGAAAGTCAGGGAATGGGATGCTGTACGTGATTAAGGCCAAAAATGTAGCTGGAACACAGTGACAAGAAAACACATGGTTTACTGTCATGGAAGCATTTGAGTGCATCCATTTATATAACGACCCATGTTTATAGGAACAACGCACAGAAGGACTGTAAAGCTCAAATCATAAATACTTAATGCTATTTTTTTTGCCCATAACAGAGATGTGAATAACAATGAATAAAAGAAAAAGTCACAGTAAAGTCAAAGTCACAGTCAAGTTTGCTTTCTCCATAGTACAGAAACAAGGAGACATTTCATGGCATTGAAAGGCAATAATTTTTCTTTAATGGACAATGATTTTATTTTTTACCCAATGAACAGTTAATCCATACAACTCATCGCCATGATGTTTAAAGCCTAACATATACCAAGACTCCAGGCTGGATCTGACAATAATTTTACAAATAATGAAAGCATTCCCAAATACATCGGGTAAAGAGGAAAAACAAAAACAAAAACAAAACAAAACAACAACAACAAAACAAACAAACAAAAACAGAACAAACAAAAACCTCCTGGTTTTTTAACTGTTTCACTACTAACCAACAAACACTAGAAGTAAATTTTGTCCTAGCGGTGTGTTTTTTTTCATCATAGTTCCCCATTAAATCTCATCTCTGACTGCTGCCGAAGTCCTGTAATGGAAGAAGAAGGGTTGCTGATCCAGCCTAAGAATTCTTTCATCGTCTGCAGCAGGACGGCTTGTTAAGTACTCTTTCCACCCAGACTCTCATCATTCATTGACTTCAGGGAACGGTGACATGGGCATGAAATCTGAAAGGCTAACATCACATGATAAAAACATTAAAAAAAAAGTGGCCGTAATGGCCATAACTTAAAGAATTAAACCAAACTTTCTTGTACAGCAATCTTGTTATATCTGATATGTTAAAGAAGATCAGTACCTCCAAGGCCCTCAAGTACTTTCAAATGACATGTTAATGGCGTTTGTTACTTTGAGTTAGTAGAAATCAGTTATATATTAAGCTTTAATGATAAAACACAGCATTGGCATCATGAACATCTTTGTATATGAATGATTTAAAGACACTTTGCAAGAACAGACATGTTAACTTGTAAGGCAGTGCTGAATCAGTACTTAGCCAGGATCAGAAGAACAAACAGAGCAGTGAATCAGTTAAAAATGAGAAAGGTAGTGGAGCATGTGCAAAAATACAAACAGCTGTGGGAGTGAGAGAGACTACCAGGTGACTAGCTGAAGGCAATAGCTCTAGAAGGAGATCCTGGCAAAAGAAGATCCTGCTGATCAAAATAATTATGGAGGTGTAAGCTTATTGTCAGTACTGAGAAAAATTCTGATGAAAGCAATAGTCAACAGCTCAAAGATAGTTTTAGAAGGAGTAGTGAGACAAAAAGTGTGGCTGCAGACCAGGATGAAGTTGCATTAATCAGATATTCAGATTTTTACAACTGATGAAAAAAAAAAAGAAAGAAAGATAGAATGAGGTTTTAAAGTGTTTGTTATTTTCCTTGATGCTATGAAGGCATTTGATTTGGTTTGGAAGGAGCCGTTATAAAACACTGAAGAAATAATAAAATATTCAGATAAGTTTGTTGGTAGTATAAATGCTGGGAACTCCTGCAGTGCTATGGAATTGGCAGAAAATTAAGCAACTGGTTCAAACCAAGCCTGGTATGAAACAAACGGCTACGAATTCATCATATACTTCAAATGGACATTAGGTTAGTAAATGAATTGAAGCATGTGACAATGGAAGATCTAAATTTCACATTATGCAAATGATATTGCATAATTGTCAGATAAATGAAGTAAAGATGATTCTCTTTGCTAATTGACAAAGTCGCTGCAGTCAACTGGAGTTTAAAATGTATCAATAAGAAAAAGTATTTCCCTCTTGGAAAGAAGGACAAAATAAATAGTATTTTTTATGTATGCATAGGTGGTTTAAATGGTACTATGGAAAAGTAGGAAAAAATAAAAACATATTCTTAGCCAAAAGCTTAAAGTATGAAAGCATGTATGAAAGAGAACATTAATACTCTATAGGCCAGACATGGTGGCATTAAGTAACAGATATCTGAATATTGCTGATGTAGGACTTCCAAAGGTAACAGGCTAAGAATGGACAGACTAAGAATGACAGAAACTGGGAGCAGGCAAGGATGTCAAGCCAAGGTTTGAGACCAGCTACAGTGGAAAAATGTGGCAATGAGGAGGGATCCTGGAAAAGGGGCTCAGATGAAAGAACACCAAAGATGTTCACACACACACACAACACCAACAGCTGTGCTGTGCAGAAACTGGCCTCCAACTATGTGGCTGGACATTTCTTACAGGAATGTGACTGAACTGGATTTGGCAGATGCATAAGCACTGGACAAGGATGTTATACTAGTCCTGAGTTTGCACAAATAAGCCAGGAAAGAAGACATATTGAAATTTCTGCCTTGGCCAAATTCCAACTCAATTAATTACAAAATGCTTTTTAAAATTCCCCCTGAAGTTTCAGCTAGACGATGTTATTCCTTGCATGTCCTATGAGGCTGAGAATTGTTGCAGCCCACTGCAGAGCTACCCTTCATATAAAGCATGATTTCTGTGTGCAATTCTTATGTCAGGTCAAGTTTGTGAAGGCCTTGGGAACCTTGAAAATGGGAAGTGTTGGCAGACCGAATATGATGAAGCCACAGAAAAATAGCAGTAGTCACTAAGCTATAAATCTTCCTACTGTGCAATGTGTTGGTGAAGGTGCTCATAAAACCTCACATCTGCCTTCTAGTGGATAAAATACAGGAGAGAATTGCAACAGAAAAGGACGAGAGAAACAACTGAAAAGAGAAGTGGTTTTGGATTCCACAGCATAACTATTAACAAGCCCTGAAAAACAAACTCAAGCAAAAATCTGGTATTTTTTTACTCATAGCAATGACTGTTGCATTCACTTCTCACCTTTATTCCATTTGGCACTGAAGCTAATTAGGATATTTCCATTGATTACCAGATTCCTCTCTTTTAAAATGGACCCAACGCTATGTGGAAGGTCTACAATACTGAAATGTTCAGCACAGAACTGATTTTGATTACTACAGACAGGTCTTTCTATATACACTCCTGGCCATATTACAAATAACTTTGCCATTAATACAAAGAACAGAAAAAAATGTCTTTCCTGCCAGGAGGCCTTGCGAGAAGGTGGTTTTCAAACTAACATTAGAAGTAGTGCATAGGAAATGCAGATTGCCACACAATTTTTCTTTAAGTAAGCAATCAGTGCTCAGTTTGGCTTCCAAACAAGTTCAGTATCTGCAGCTTATGCTGATGTTCTGTAAATCTGCAAATTAGACTAATGATAGATTAGCCTCAAAATCAATGAGTGCAAATGTAAAGACTCCTCTAAGCTTGATGAACGTGTCCCCAAATCTATATATTTCTGCATACTAGAAATTACAAATGAGTCCAATGATTTCTGGATGAGAGGAGCAAGGGAAAAGCAAGTTAAACTTTGGTGGAATTATTTTCAAACAGAAGGCTTTTGTTAAGCTTTTTCTGATACAGATACCGTCTTTCTCATGTAGGAGAATAAAAAATCGGTGAAGCCACCTTCCAAGTAGATGTTTCTTCTGTTTTTGGGAAGGAAGAGCCCCTGACAACCATACAAGCTAGGACCAACTGGCTGGAGAGTAGCTCTGCTGAAAAGGGCCTGAGCGACGTGGTGGACAGTAAGCTGAATGTGGGCCTGACAGCAAAGAATACCGATCATGGGCCATATTCAGAGGAGCACTGCTTGCCTGGAGAGGTTGTGCAGTGTCCAGCCTTGGATGTTTGGGAGATTGGACTAGAAATCTTCTGAGATCCCTTCCAACCTGAACTATTCTCTGATTCTCTGGTTTCAGGGTTCCCAGTGTATAAAAATTATCTACAGTCAAAGGGTTTTGAGATGTTCTGCTACATGAGAGCCACTTCTGATCCTTATCTGTCGGCTCCTTAAACATGTATTTATCTAGCAATTGGGCAGACTCAGCAGCAGAAAAGGAATAGCAGGGAACATCTGGTCTGGGCAGAAAGGACTTCATTTTGTTGTTGTAACCTATGAAGTGAGTAGGGTATGGTACGGACAATGAAGAGCTGTCCAATACAGTATATTCAAGATTTCTTTTTCTTTTCACTCAATGAAATGTGTCCACTGTGTCTAAAGGAGGGCAACAAAGACGGTGAAGGGTGTAGAGGGCAAGATGCATGAAGAGTGGCTGAGGTCCCTTGGTTTGTTCAGCCCAGAGCAGAGCAGGCTGAGGGGAGGCCTCATGGCGGCCTGCAGCTCCCTCATGAGGGGAGCGGAGGGGCAGGCGCTGAGCTCTGCTCTCCGGGGACAGCGACAGGACCCGAGGGAATGGCGTGGAGCTGGGACAGGGGAGGGTCAGGCTGGGTGTTAGGGAAAGGTTCTTCACCAAGAGGGTGGTTGGGCACTGGGACAGGCTCCCCAGGGCAGCAGTCACGGCACTGAGCCTGGTGGTGTTCAAGAAGCGTTCAGATAACACTCTTGGACACATGGTCTGAGTTTGGGGTGGTCCTGTGAAGAGTTGTGAGTTGGACTTGATGATCCTTGTGGGTCCCTTCCAACTCAGGAAGTTCTATGACTCTATGACTCTGTGTCAGGTAGTCAAGGGGATGAGTTTTCAAAGGCCTCAGGAGGAAGCATGTCTCCCTTGCAATCATTGACATTTTGACATTACTTTAAATGGCACCAAAGTTTGGCCCTTTGGCTCAAATCCTTACTCTGCCATTTCAGTTTGCCTATAGGAGACTGTGGTGGAAGCCAGCCTTGTCTTGGGGTCAGCCATTCCAGGTCTGTGCCCAAATCTCTCCTTTTACCCCTTCTTAAATCCGTTAAAGCTCCAGTGACAGTCCAAGCTTAATTTTCTGCCTTCTTTCCTTCTGCAAAAAATCACTTACAAATCATTCTAGTAGCCCATAAAAACTGAGAAAGGTCAGATATATAACAAACATTTTAAAAGGACAGAACCATAAAAAGAGAGTCTATGGCAACTGCTATGGAACACAAATTTGGTATAAAAATACAAAATCTCTGGCACCAGTGAGAAGTGGAGTCGCAGAGCTGTTTTCCAAGATGTTTGTCCCATTCCCTCCCATCTTGCTTCTCTTAGCTTTCCCTTTTTCTTCAAGGAGCTCACTTGCTGGCTTCAGCCACATCCCCATTTATTCCTCAGACATACCAGTTGGTGTGCAAGTTTTATGGCATATCAGCTGCTGAAAATGTTGTGAAAGGACGTTGAAAAGTCGAGAATCGCCTCCATTCCCTCTTTATATCCTGTACTGCCTGTGTAGGCCAGAATAAAGTCGTTTCATGCTCTCCGTATAGAATGGGTGACTCTTCCCAGCTCCGTCCCCCTCTGAGACTTCTCCCTCTTGGCCCATCAGGCGAGAAGCCCAGGCAGCGCAGAGCAGTCCTCTCTCAGTTTTCAAAAACAGATTTTTAAAACAGCTTTTCAGCGCTCTCTAGTGGTTAAAATACCAAATGCTTTTAATGTCACCTATCGCCTTTTCAACCTTATTTTAATTAATAAATTTCTCATAATGATTCATGTATCTCCAAGCTAAAAGAATGATTTAAAATTATGGTTATAATTATTTTTATAATTATAACATTAATTATAATTTACTAATGGGCACTAGAACAGTGTTTTTCACTGCACAAAGACCCAAAAGTGAATTGATGTTGGATTCGATGATCTTTAAAGGTCTCTTCCAACCCAAACCATTCTTTGATTCTATGATTCCAGGAATCTAGTATCACGGCTGTATATCAAGTAATGTTTTTCTTTTTCTTTGGCCAGCTAACAAACTGCAGTTTTCATCCTAGACTGTGTTTGCAAAGATCTGTGGTCACTAAAAATTCACATTACCCACAGATATGAACTCATTCCTTACTGCATATTTTACCACATATTTTAGTTTTCCATACTAAACCACTTACTATAATAGCCATTCAAACTTCTCATAAAAGCCCTGAATGTATGTCACAGAAAATGCTAATTCTCATTTCACAGCAGAAAGCAAAGTTGAGAAAGAACTGGGTGACCCAGTTATGGAAATCTGGCCGCTCCAAGTCCAAAGGACAGATTAAAGTAAGAAACATGCAGCAGACAGTAATGACAAAATGCTTGTGTGGTTTTTGAATAATTAATAGATCACAAGCCTGTGTCCAAGTGAATATTTGCATGAAACTTTATTTACAAACCTTTTCAAATGTTAATTGCAACCTGCCTTGCAAAAACAAACATACTGGTTCACAGACATGCTATTTGAATGTTTTCATTTTTTTTTGCCTACACTCTGTTTATTTTAAAATTGTGTCTTCTTATTTGTCTGGCTTCCTTGTCAGTTACTACCTTAAACATCACCATGTTCATCATTTTAACCATCAGACTGCTTTTCAAGTAGTCTGAAGGAACCTGGAATGTTGCTCCAATAACAACCCTACACAAAAACACTGGGTCATGTAAAGCCGTGTGAGTATTGTATCCCCAGTGTTTCATTCCAAACCACACGTTTTGCAGATGTATATTTTGATGCAGTATTCATTCATTGCAATTGATGTAAATATGTATCTTCCTTAATATAAGAACTCTAAGTAATAATCTGCCAAATAATGGCATTTCTACGTGCTCTGAGTTTTGGACCTGCTGAGCTTCTGACGTGGTACTAACTACATCCAGCATTTCTCCAAATTATAACAGCTTTTTCTGACTTTCTGGCAGCAAGTTGTTGTCCTTAAATTATTCAGTGCTCCCCTTTCTCCTGTCTCATCTTCCATTCCATCTTCTTCAAAGATGTTGTGCTTCCCTGGTAGTAAATCCTTCTGCAGAAGGGGTATTCCCCTGGCAGCCATGCTGCCCCATAGCTGGAGACAAGGTCTGATCTGGCTCCTCTGAGCTGCAGTGCTGCATGTTGCTATGATTTCTGACATTCAGCACATTCGCAAAGGGAAAAGGCAAACTGAATTGTTTCACCACTGAAACGCTTCCTCTAGCTTGCTGCTGGACTCAGGCTTTATCCCTCTCTAGCAGCTGTGTTTTTTACTGCTGCCAAATGTGTGTCTTGGCTCTTGTCATGACATCTTCAGTCTTGCAAGGCCCATCCCCACATGGCGTCTGTTACAGAAGAGGTGACGTGCCATGAAACTTGGTGGGCCTCTGAGGAGTTGTTGCAAGCATGCCTCCAAATTTCTTGTTGGTAAGGAAAATTTTCTGCTTACTGGCCAAATTGTACTCCCTAATGATTTTTCATAGCATTTCTCAGCCTTCATCCTGATGACAATTTCTCTGTTATTAAGCAATTAAAACATGATGTAATTAATTTTCTAATTAGATAATTGTTCTGTCATTGCAATTCTTAGAGTATAACATGTCATTATTGCAATGTGCTAGCTACTAAGGTCAATGAATCATTTTCTTTTATTAAACTTTAAATGTTGTGTTAGTCCTCAGACATTCTAGGAGTGTGCTACAGCCTTCTTAGGAAAGCTGTTCCCAAATTTCTTATTTCTTCAGCTTCACTAGGGTCCTACCCTATATGTTTATGATGCTGCCTGAAGAATAGCTCCACTGTTCTTCAAAGTTGTTTATAACCCATGATTCACTGGGTTCAGTGGACTTGAAGGGTTTGGAGTTTCGGAGTTTGGACTTTACTTCATGACTGCAGAGGACATCACTCCAAAAGCAACGGAGTGTAGTTGTGTATGGGCTGTCAGGGACTGCTCCATGAAGGACGGAGAGCCAGGAGCCAAGGGCAGGCACGGGGCAGTGACCCTACTGACCAGAGTGCAACCCTGCAGTACCCGCGTGGGGCCAGGCTGGTCACAGTGACAGGTTCCATTGAGAAGCCATCAGACGTGGTGAGATGACAAAGTCAGGGTCTATCCAAGCAAGCTGGTCGTAGTCAGGAGGAGATGACTGAGCACAGGCCTTCTTCAACACAGTTTAATCTCAACGCCCCCCAAAATAAACAAATATTGAAGGACAGACAATAATTACCAATAAATCTGAATTTATGTAGGTGATCTCTTCACCTGCTTTAGCATGATTTTTACAGCTTGGGTTTTTTGTTTGGTTGTTTTTTGTTTGTTGTTTTTTTGTTTTGAGCGGAAGCATGTGGAATTCTTTAGTGGAGGAACTATTCAGCTTACCTGGCATGTATATGGCTTTGAGGAACATATTTGTGTATGACTCCTAGAGTATTAAGCAGTCAGGAAGAAAAGGGCCTACAATGCCAGTGGGTACTGCTAAAGACAGCTTGCCTTTGAAAGCTAGCTGTAACACTGGCATACTTGGAAGGACTTGTTTAATGCAATCATTAGTTTTTCTTCAGAGTACCTGTACTTTAGCGTAAGGTCTGTGATTAGTCTTCCCCAAAACAGCTCAGCTGAGCCTCACGGACTGACAGTAGTGTGTGAATTATCAGCCCATCCTTTTTCTCATCTGGACTGGAGACATTTTATATGTACATGGAGAAAAGCTTTTTACATTCTTTTCTTGCAAGTATTCATTGTGACATCCAATTCTATCCACTGTGAGGAAATGTTATCTGTATTACCACTTTATCTTCTAAACAAATAGATAGGTAGACACTACAAAAGCAGATAGATCCATACATAGATAGGTAGACAGAAAACATTTAAACACAGAAAACATTTAAACATGGCCAATATTCTGAGCATTTTAAAATACACCTGACTTTTGTGAGAATTGCAGTTTCTCATAGTCTTTGAAAGTTAGGACATTTGTGCTTAAATATGATCTAAACAGAATAAGAAAACTTCCAGTGGTTTTATTTTATTTTATAGTTACATTGCTATGATTTAAATATTGTACAGTGGAATTGTAATGTACAACCATTATCTGTCCTTTGTTAACTGTAGAGGCTTCATATATTGTTGTTTGTAACACCTTCTAGGTCTTTCAGCCATGCTTACTAAGCATAGTTTAATTTTCCACATAGGAATATTTTGTGTAAGATGTTGTAGGCATTTCCTGTTCCTTTCTGACTATGTTATAGTGGAAAACAGACATTAGGGTGATAACTGCAAATGATAAAGCCTTAGATAAGCAGACCTGTAAAACAAGTACACAAGACTTCAGAGGGGTATGTTCTCATCTCAGCACACAGGGATTTACAGGTCAGCATTAATTATTTTCTATTTTGACAATGGCAGAACTTTGCCCTTTGAAAGCTTTTAATATTTTTTTTTTTCAGATGAGAAACAAAATAAAAGCAACAACTTGATCTAGCCACTTGCACATAGAGTTATATACTAGATCTTTCTAAATTAAGTTAGAGATGCTCTACCTTTATTTGTGAAACATTCAAAGTGAGTGGGAATAGAGGAGATGAGTAACAGCCAACATAAATTTGTCAAAACCAAACTGTGTCAAGATATTTGATTTATTTCCATGAAGAATATCACATGGAAAGAGGAGAAGCAGATGACATACTTTGACTTCAATAAGGCTTCCAATACTTTATTACGCAACTCACAAGCAAGCTAAGAAAATATGACCTAAATGAAGCTACTGCAAAGAGGTTCCAAAGCTGGTTTACTTAAAGAATAATCATCTATGATTCTCTGTCAAAATGAAAGGGGGAGTCAAGCAAGGTATCACTGGAATTTGTTTGTTTTTCCATGCTATTAACTATTTTCATTATGATCCAGATGAGGGTATGAAAGCTGGAAAAAAATGTCAAATAATTCAGAGACAAAATGTGAAGCGGACAAAAAAAGATTTAACTCAGCATGGATAAATCCACTTAGGTCAACAGGCTAATCAGTGTTTCTGCAGATCTGGAGGTGAAAATGAATTACAAGCTCAACTTCAGTGTACAGTGAGATTTATTTATTTTTTTCAGAAAAAGCAAATATCATATATAGTTGCATGAATAATAATGTATTCTATAAGACACATAATGTAACTGTACCATGCTTTCATCAGTAATAATGACTCAGCTGAAGTACTGGATCCATTTTTAAGCACTACATTTCAAAGTACCTATAGACCAACTGGATAGAGCATTGAGGAAAAGGTCAAGATGTCTCAGGTGAAATGAACACCACCTGTACGAAAAAGTTGAAAGAACTGGGGTTGCTTGACCTTGCAGAGAACACTGTGAAGAATTGTGCTATCATATTGTAGAAAGATGGCTTCAGAGAGAAAGAGAAAAATTATTTCTAGTGAATGTACATGACCGAATTAGATGAAAAGCTTAGGCACAAGTTAACTGAGGGCTAAGTCGGAAGGCAATAGCTGGATCTGTCCCTTTGAGTGTGAAGAAATATTTGGAATTCTCCATTCATACATACATAGAAATTAAAACAAAAATAAGTTGTTAGACACAGCCCAAGCCCCACGTTGCCACTCCATCTACACTACAATCATTTCTGCTTGCTAAAACGTAAGGTTTAGAAAGGTATTCAGTCCTAAGCTGGAGTCATCAGAAGATGGAGAACGTATTACATGATTATTTGCTGCAGCTGTTAATCTTTCTCATTGCTAAAATGTGTTTCTCTCTCAGTTGCAACCTGCACAGCTGTGAAGGCTCAGAGTGCACTAATAAGCCTTAATTGCCTTAAGCAGCCCCACTTGGGATCTCCCTCTGCCCATGGGCCCAAGAACTCCTTTTAAGCTCAGGCCTGGGCCTAGGCTTGTGCCTGCTCACGGGCTTTGGCAGTGGAGGCTCATGTCTTGGTTGACTTGGAAACAAAAATTTTTTTAGAGGATTTCTTTAATGTCTAGGACTCTATGCTGCTTTTCCAAGTTTTTGATATTAAAGATTCCAGCTGTTTAGAAGTTTATACTTGGATATAATAAATCTGGATTTGACTTCAGCTGTATGATACTCTGACTTTAACTGGCACTATAAGTTATGTGGGAAGTGGCTGGCAGGTGCATTTAAAAAATGTGAAGAGAAAATTGCTGTTTAGTGAGGTGTTTTGGTTTGAGTAACTCATAAATATATATATAAAAAAAGAAAAAAGTAAATTAGAGGGAGGACAGGCATAAAATAGTCTAGATCATGTGGTAAATTTGGTCTGCTCGAATGAGTTAAGTAAATACAAAGCCCTAAGCAATTCTGAGTTGCTGCTCAGTGTAGAGATGTTTTCTTTGGTATGTATAACCAACCTGCTCCCTTCCTATGTGGGGACTCTGTATGTTAAAATTAACTGTGGAATTATTTTACATGTAGTTTATGCAGCAAAGTACTATCCCATCCTGGTTATTTACTTCTGAAAATTAAAGGCTTAAGAAAATCCTTTTACAGGAGGAAAAAAAAAAAAAGGTCAAGGAATTGTGTGATATCAGTACAATTTCCCATTGATGGCTTTATAGGGAATTCTGTCATCTAGCTGTATTTAATCATTTTTTGAAGTAGTGGATTGGAGTTACACTTGTTTTGACTAAATCATAAAATGGCTCAGGTTGTGTGCCATTATACATTGTTTAATTTCTTTTGAACACCAATATCTTCTGAATTTTTCATTGATGTGGCTGCTAAAGTCAATGTTTGACAACTGTTATACAATATTTGTAATTTAATCTTATTCAGATAAACAACTATTGAGCTTTTAATCCTTATTCAAAGAGTTTTATTTTGTCTGAGTTCAATTTTATTATGATAGTTAGTCACCCTATAGGGTTAGATAGAATGGGAATTTCTCTTGCCTGAGCAAATTCCTTATGAAAAAGAAATCTAAATAAGGACAAAGTGGTAACTTTCTAAACCTGCCTGATAAGTAGTACAGACTACAACTTTCGAAATATGAAGATTGGGCCTGTCTTAAGACAGCAAAAAACCTGAGTGATTCAGGTTCTCATATGATTCCATTTCTAATTAAGATTTATTCTTTGGGTTAGTGTTGCTGTGGATACAGCTCTAACCTCAAAAGCAATTCTGTAACCTCAAAGGCAACTGAACTTTGTTGACTCCAGGTTCATTACTCTAGCTTAAATGTTATTTCACAAATTAAAATACTGTGTTTCTTTGGCTAACCACAAGCCCTGTATACTGAATCTAGGAACTGGAAATAAAGGTTGGTATTTCTTGTTTTCTGTGCATTACTAGTGGAATAGGATCTCCTTTTCAAACTAAGCCGTGGTTCTCTCTTCCTCTGTTCTTATGGTCATGTTCTCAGTAGCATTCCTGAAGGGATATAACATTCAATAGGTCCATTAAGGTACTAATTGACAAACAGATCTGTGATAATGTGCAAGAAGATTTTCATTTTAGCCTCATTCACCCTACTGGGGGAAAATAGCAGAATAAACAGAAGTTGTTCATTGTATTATTTCATTATTCAGAATAATTCTGAGTGTGATTAGGAAGCAGACCTGCAAATTAAGAAGCAGAGAACAGAATGCACTGGGTTAGGGCTCCTGGTTTGAGGAAGCGGAGTAGAAAAGCTGGAGAGATAAAAGATTGATTGCTGTCTTGGAGAGGTGGGTAACAAGATGGAAGGACACAGGTCTGGGGTACCAGGTTTGGGGAGTCAGGAGCATGTCTCTACTTGGGTGCTTTGGTTATCTGTGGTCAGAAGGAAACAGAACTGTGGGGAGACACAGCTTGTACCTGGAGTTTGCAAGGAACTGATATGAGACCTGACTCCTGCTTGGATATAGACTGTACAATGCTGGGGAAGGAGGTCTCTCATTTGTTTTACCTGGAGGAAAAAAAAAACAACAGGGCAAGCAACTGGTAGTTAGTCCCTGCAGGATTTTCCCAGAGGGAAGGCCAAGACTTGTCTTGCTGGAAAGTCACCAGGCAACTGGCCACATGAGGGTAAGCTGAAATGGGAAGGGCTGAGAAGGTGTGTCAGAAGTAACAGAAGAGATGTACAGGCAGATCAGAAAAACTTTGCCTGAGACATCACTTCAGTGACAAGGCTCTACGTTCCCACAGAATATTTACACAACACTTGAACCTTGATTACAGGTACACCAGCAAGCTTACAGGCTTTCTTTCCTCCTTTTTTTTTTTTGTGTGTGTAACTGGTTGGTTAAGTTTTTTTAAATACACCTGTGTCTGTTTTTTGCCCATTTGCCTTTCCTGAGAGCTGGAAACTGAGAAACAGAGAAGTTATACTCAAACTCCCTAGTAACAGATGACATAAAATAATAATAAATGAAAACCTAGAGAGATCCAGCATGGGAGAAGCCTCCTTGGAATGTGGAGAGCAAAGCTAAATGTCTCCTCAATCTGGATCTCTACACTCAAGGCATTCACTCATCTTAAGCAATGTTGTGGTCTAAAGGTTCATGTTTGTGCAAGTGCTGCATATGCTTTCGCTTGTTAAAGGGACTTTCTTTCCTTTCAGTTTCTGGAGCAACTAAACAAATGTGACTTCAAAATCAGCAGCTCCAGATTTGACTTTCATTTACACAGTTCATGAACATGGAATGTAAAGACAGTGCCCTTCAAATAAATTTGATCTTTACCTTAATTATGCAAAAGAGTGATTTTAGCCAGCCATCTGACAACAGTTCAAGGGCAAAGAGAGCAGAATCCTATTCTAGAGGGAGATCGTACCATGTGGTAAGCAAGGGGCTACTTATCACTAAGAAATGTAAAGGTTGAGACATGTTCTAATGACAAGTTTGTCATGCTAGAAGTTAGCAGGAAAACTTTTTCACAGGATTGCCTCTATGCAAGTTGTTCAACGTTTCCTTGAAGTAAGAAGGAACTTGTATTTCAAGGTGAGGAATTCTTACATAGGCTTTTCTATCAGGTGTTGCTTATCAATATTGTTGGCACAGAAGTGTGGATGTATTTGTAGGCACTGTTTAGAGGAATGGTATGGAAGAGGTAGATGAATATACGACAGCATGACTTGCCTAAAATTATTAAACACATTAATGTGCAATTACTAAGCACATTAACTATTAGAGATTTTAAAAGATGAGATTGACTATGCAGTACAGTTTGTGTGAAAGTTACTTTAAAACTTCCGTGCTTCCAAAATCGACTCTAAAGTTGGCATGGACTAGAGAACCATGCACTCTTCAGGTGTTGCCAGGCTGCTCCAAGAAACTGCTGAAGGTTCTGGAGATCTGTTATTGAGTCTGCACCGACCAATTATACCATAGTACTGACAGTGAATCGTGCTGTAATACAGCAATGACAAATGTCTTCAGTATAAAGTTATGTTGTGGTAAGAATTTGTTAAATGAAGTTAGGAAGACTTGACCCATGCTAAATTTGCAAGTGTATTTTTTTTTTTAGCATAATATGAAAGTCCTTCTTTCTGAGGACTTTTGAAGTTTCTATGTAAGATACGTACTTAATGTTTATATTTTTGCTTTAGTATGTAAGCTTAGCAACAGTCTCAGTTCCGTCTTTGGCTAACAAAAAGGCATCCAGTGAAATTATGAAGAGCTTTGACACAGTAATTGTCATATAATTATTGCTTGTGTAATCTCATGTAATAACTGCTCTCAGGAGCAGTATTTTTAGCCTTTTTTTTGAGAGTTAATACTTGATATTTTGTTACCCCCTCCCCCAAGAATAAATATCTTATATTGGTGGATAAGCAAGATCAAGGCTTTTTTCAGGTCCAGCATGTACTTCTGATTTATTGTCACCAGTTCTTCCATCAGCTCTTTTTTTTTTCTTTTTTCTTGCAGATTTTTGTGTTAAGAAAGACAGGCTTTGAGTACAAACTACATTAGGCTTCTGTGACTTGGCTGCAAAATTTTCCTAAGCTGTTGTGTTCCCAGAGCTTATACAGAATTGCAATGGCAATGTAATAGAAAGGAGAAATTAGTACCATTGGATGAAACAATTCCGTATTTTCAGGTATTATATTTCATGGTCATAAAGCTTCAGTGTGCTTCAAATGTTCATGAAGAAACTGCATCTGACTTGGGGAAAACAAAGGTGATTTCAGCCCCTGTGTAAGGGGATTGCAGAAATAAATTACTACATAAAAATCAAATCTTATTATGGTATGAAGTAAAACTTCCTGGTGAATAGTGAAAATAAATTGACTTTTAATATCTGCAGATGTTTCTTTTATATGTTATTCAACTGAAATACATAGGTTTGACCGATTTGTTACACTTGTCCTATAATGTGCTATACAAAAAAGTGAATTGGAAAGAAAATAATCTAATATAAAATGACAAGGCACTGAGCTGCTATGCAGGCATACATGAAAAGTGTACAAAGCAATATTTACAGATGCCATGAAGAAAAATCTGACCATTCAAGCATTAGCTACTGAAGCATGAGGTCAAATAAGAGTTTCCTGCTAGATTACCAGCTTGAATTAACTCACAGGAAGCAAAAATCAGAATGGAACAGGGGCAAGGACTGTGCCCAGGGACTGGGTGAGGGCAGGAAGGATGAGATACCTCCCTCCTAGTGGTGGAGAACCACGAGGTTGGCCAAGCTGTTCAAGAAAGAGCTCGCATATGTGTTGAAGTACTCATCTGTGGATCCAGGATTAAATGGATTAACCAATACTGGTTTAAAGTAGAAATAAGATCCCGAACTGGAATTACAACAGAAAACTTCATCCCAAATTTGCTATTTTGGGGGAATGAATTTTAGGGCTTTAAGTTCCTAACATCTTGCATCCATTAGTTCTGAAATGACAATGGAACGCGTACTAAACTTTGTCCAATGTTGTTTAGTCCCCGGCCTGCTGCTGGCAGCAGTGTTTCATTTTCAAATTGCCTCAGTAAGACGGCTTGGCTATCTTTTCCCAGTTTTTTGTTTTTTTTTGAGAAGTAAGACACCCTTTCACTGTGGTTTCTTCGGACGCGGAGGTGATTATCAGTCGTTGGCACAGAGGTTAAGGTTCAGCCAAGAATCGTTGGCTGGACAGCGCGCAGCTTTGGGTCACGGAAGTTGAATATGTAAGAACATTCAAGTGTGTTGTGTTCGGGGGCGTGCTTGGGGAACGCAGTGACATTTAACGCTGATCCCAGTCTGACACTAATGACCGACCGCGGCCGTTAATGCCCAGTTAACGCCGGCGGCCGGGGCCGTGCCCTGAGGGCGGGAGCGGGGCGCGGCCCCCCCTCAGGGCCGGGGGGGGGGGGGGGCTGGGCGCCGTGCCCTGCCCGGCCGCGGGGCCGCTGATGGCTCCCGGGGTCCTCGCCGCGCCCCGCCCCGCTATTGTGTCCGGCGCTCGGGCGCCCTAACGCGCGCCTGAAAGCCCCGCGCCAGGCGAGCCGAAGGGCAGGCAGCGCGGCGCCGGCGGGCTCAGGCGTTCTCCGCGGGCAGCCGGGGGCGGCGAGGACCTGGCGCCGCTCGCTCCCGGGGCCGCCCGCCTTACGCGCTCGCGTGCGCGCTCCCGCCCTCTCTCTGTCTCTGCCTCTCTCCCCCGGCGGCGCGGCGGCGGCGGCAGGAGCAGCGCGGGCGGCGGGGCCGGAGTCGGCTGAGGCGGCCATCCCCTGAGAGACAGCGCGGCGCACCCAGTCCCCTCCCGCGGGCCACTCACGCACACGGTGAGGCGGGGAGGGGGGAGGCCGGGCGGTGACCGTTGGCTGGGCGAGAGGCCGCCCGTCACGTGACCGCGCCCGCGCGCGCCCGAGTCCGTTCGCGGCGGGGGGGGGGGGGGAGAGGAGGGAGCGAGCGCGCGCGCGCGGCGGCGGCAGGTGCGGCTCCGGCTCGGCGTCGTGCGCGCGCACTGGGCGTGGGGAAGCGGCGGCGAGTGCGCGCCCGCCCTCCCGCGTGTCCCCTCCGGCGGCCCGTTCGCCCGTAACGCGCGCTCGCTCTCTGCCTCCTTCCCTCCCGCACAGAGATGCCCTCGGCTACCAACAGCACCACGGCGAGCAGCAGCGGCAAGGCCGGCCCGGCCACCGAGCCGGCCCCGGCGGCGGCGGCGGCGGCAGCGGCCCCTCAGGCGTCGGGCGGCAGCATCACCTCGGTGCAGACCGAGGCCATGAAGCAGATCCTGGGAGTGATCGACAAGAAGCTGCGCAACCTGGAAAAGAAAAAGGTGCCCGCCCGGGGTCCCCCCGCGCTGACCGCCCCCATCTCGGCCCTCACGAGGGGTTCGGGCCCCCGGGGCTCCCCTCCGCCCCCCCCCGAGCCGCCGCGTTCCGGCGCTGAGGGCACGCGGGGCCCCTCTCCGAGCCGTGCACTCCCGCTCCCGGCTCCGGTCGAGGCAGGCAGCGGGTTGTTCCCGGCGTCGCCCCCAGGGGCCGCCCGCTGGAAGGTTCCAGAAGGGCGAGCTGCTCTCTCCCGGCCTTCCCCCTTCCTCTTTCGGGGGTCCCCGGGCCCCTTTTCCTGGGTCTCCCCCCGGCTGGGCCCCGCCGCCCCCGGGGCAGCCAGCCGGGCGCTCCCCCCCCTTCCCGCACCGCAGCGGCCGGGGGGCGAGGGGGGTGCGGCGGCGGGAGGGCCCCGCAGGCTGCCGGCGAGACCCCCGTGCGGCGCGGTCCTTCCCCCCCCTTCCGCCTTTTGTTCGCCGCGGCGGGGCCTTGCCCGGCGGCTCCCCCCCCCCCCCACCCGGGCCCTGCTCCCGCTGCCGCCTTCCCCCGGCCCCGCTCCCCTTCCCGTCCCCATCCCCGTCCCCTCCCGGCCGAGGCCGGCCTCGGGGCGAGCGGGCGGCGCTGCCGCCCCCGGGGCCGCGCACATGGAAGCGGCAGCTAACATGGCGGCGGCGGCCCCAGCCTCAGCCTCCCCGACGGAACTGCATTGTGCCAGCAGCCTGCACAAAGCCGGGGGCCGCCGGCCGCCCCGCCCGGCCGCTCGCGGCTCCCGCTGCTCCCGGCTCACCCCTTTGGGAGGCTGAGGTCAGCTGGAAGCGGCCTTCGAGCGGTTATTTATAGAAATAGCCGCTGCTAAACCGGCGGGCCTCGGAGGGTTCGAGGTTGTGACAGAGGAGAAAGAGGGTGCTGGAGCTGCTCGCGATTTATACGGCACCCGCTCTGTGCTCGGTGTTGTCAGGTAAAACGAGCCTCGGAGGGTTTCCTACCCTACAGAGCATGAGGTGTCCAGCAGTAAAATACTAGCAGACGCGTAGCCTACGGACTTGCTTGAAAGCACTGTGTTACTGAGCTAAAATTTGGGAGCACTAAAATAAAATTTTAGGCCTGCGCTGAGGCTCTAAATCTTTTTCTATTAAGAGTGAATAGACACAGTTACTCAATTGATTTTTTTATCTAGCACTTCAGGTTCTAGTAGTCTAGACTAGTATTGTATATTTATAGAAAACAAAACCATTAGCCGGTACAGGTGAGTTAAAAATGAAACAATCCATGCTTTACTTCGTAGCTGTAAATCTGTGTGGTGTGTGGTTTCTCACTTAAAAAAGTAAATAAATTGGATTTTCCTTTTCTTCAGCAAACAAAGCAACAAAAAGAAGCAAGCCAGGAGCTTTTAGATAAGTTCTAGAGTTGGAAGATCTCTTCCTGAGCCTTGTCTGAAAACTGTTGTGTATATAGAGGACAAAATATTTTTCTTAATTTAATGCATACAAATGTGTGCACACAATAATTCTGGTCCTCAACTTGAGAAAGAATGCAAATCTTTCAGTCCCAAATGGTTTGGTTAAAATAAAATGGTTTAGAACGATTGTGTTCCACATACAAAAAAAAAATCAGAAAATAGCTTTCTGTGATGTTGAAAATCTGTATTTTTAAAATTAAAAGGTCTTTTGATCTATTGTGCTTGGAAGAAATAAAGAGGATAAGCATACTCTTATTGGTGTGCAAGTCAGCTTTCCTTTCTAGTAGTGTTTTTATTCACCTTTCAAAATAAATAATTTACACCTAATTTATATTTGGTATAGCCATTCCCTTCTGTTTGAATGGACCTTTTGGATGGCTTCTATAGTACCTTAAGTTAGAAGGATGTGTGGAAGGCCATTACTCCAGAGAGAATGGAGTGAAAATTACTGGTCTCATTAAAGCCCTAGTTTCTTGTTATTTTTTGTGTATCTGGCTGTTGTCACTGTGTTTTTGTAACTATGGTGTCATTGCAGGTATATGCAGGGGAAGTGCCTTTTTTTTCTGGAAATGGCTTGAAGGAAGATCTTCTGTTAAAATTACTTAGAGCCTCTCTGTAGGGAGAGCTGGTGTTAAGAAGTGTGACCCTAAAAACAAACAAACAAAAAGCTAGGTCTTTCTTAAAAAAAAAAAAAAAAGTGCTAGGTATTCTCTTACACAGATGAATGAAAATTCAAAGATTTCTGTAAGTCTTGTTGGCTGAAAACATTCTGAAACTTCCTGGAGTAGGATTCTATTGTAAACACTGTCACAGTCATGAGATAAATTCATCTTGATGTATTAAAGCAAAATTACAAATCTGTGGACTTGAGCCTGTCCTTTAGTGGGGGAAACAACAGTTCTTTACCAAATCATCATTCCTTATTAAAGAGAACATCAAATGCTTTAAATAAAACTTGCTGTACACATGGACTTCATTAATTTTATTGTTACTTGATAAATTTACCTAAGTACACAAATTCATTTTCCTTTATTTTCAATCTTTTGATGAGAATGTCTTTTCTGGGGGAGATAAAAAAAAATTCGGGAAGACATCTTTCTTACTGAAAGAAGTCCAGCTCGCAGAAAACTCCTGCTTAGCTGAACATTCAATTCTTTGTCAGCAGCTGATAACAAAGGCCAGTAGAGATGATTTTGAGGGCTTGATTTTTGAGAACAAATATAAAAATATATTTGACACTAAAAGATGCTTCTAGTGCATGAAAAATACTCTGTAAAAAGTATCATCTTAGCTCTTAAATGATATGTGCAGCTTTTGGTTAAATAAAGGTCATTCTTTATGAAAAAAATCAGGAAGGTTGAAATAATTTGTTGTCATGTTCCCTTTTGAGCTCTGAGGATAAAATGATGTGAAGGGCAAAATACAGAATTCAAAATCATAATACTCCTGAGTTCTGTGCTGTTTTTGAGTGTTCATAAATAAAAAATACTAAATTCTTAGTTAAGCTTTTCTCTTCTTGTAAAAGAGACCTTATTATTTGAAATAATTAGTCTGGCTTGTATTAAAAGGGATTAGGATAAATTGAATTACTGTTCCTAAACTTATGTAGGAACATGGCCTGAAAATGTCTGTGCTCTCTTTATATTTGGAACTGATAGGAAGGATACCCTGATTTTTTCCTCTGTTCTTAGATGACTAGATCCTTTCCAAATGAAGCTGACTGAATGTAGATCAAACTCATGTCTTTGTGCAATGGGGAATGAAAAAATAAAGAGCTTTTTGCTTTCAGCTCAAATAATATAGCATGAGCTACATGAGAACAGTTTTTAAAACCAATGTTCTGTAAGATGGACAAAATGCCTCATTTGCTAACATGTTTTAAGGTATGGGCCAGTGATCACAAAGGTTATTCTTGAGCGACTGCACATATGAAGTATGTTAGCTTGAGCTACCTAACATGACTTGGGCTTGGTGTATTCAGGTTACAGTTGTGAAGATGGGGCGTTTTAGCTGTAGATAGTAACTTAAGATGCAGGTGTTTTATCAGCTTGTCTCTGAATTCCTGAATAAGTACAATCGAGACCGGGTTGAAAAACTAATATTTAAAATTGCCTCTGCCATTATTACGCATAAACTTGCATTGGAGCAGTAGTTGGGTATTTCAGGTTGATCTGACTTAAGAGGCAGCTGTCTCCCCGTTCAACGAAGTGTTGGATTAACATCTAGCAACCTATAGCGAAAGCTGAGATCAGTTTTCTATTCCTGTAGGTGCAGCCAGTGATAGCAGGAAGGTGCCGTGTTCCAAGTTACTTGTCAGCACGCCGAAGTGCTTTTGCCCCATTCCGTGGGCCTCTCGCATGTTCAGGGCTTGTGAGTGTCTCTCCCAAACCCTCCTTGAGAGGCTTGGTTCTGTCAATAGTTTGCCGTCTGAGTGGGCTGTTGGGTTTTACGGCATCGGATCAGCCCTAGGGGTAGCCTACATTTGCAGTGTGTGTAGGTCCTGTCCTGTTAAGATGGAAGCAGTCACCTCCCTATTACTGGCATGGCACCACAGTCTTCTCTCTGCAATCTTAATAACGCTTGAGGGATGCAGGGTATAGTGCTGATCACAGCAGTTACTGTGGTCTATCACTGTTACATGCTGTTCTTTAAAGAAGGAATTCTTTTATCACCTCCTCTTCTCCCCCCTCCTTCCCCCACGCATGTAAGTTGGTTCTTCTGGAATGCTGATCTAGAATTTCCTTTAAAACAAGTACTGCTTCAGAAAGGTCTGGTTACAGTCTACGCTAGATGAAGTACCGGGCTAATTCAAATCTCTCTTCAGAGAGGAAACATAATTTTGAAAGCAAGGAACTGTAAAACTATTTGAAACTATATTGAAAATCTGAAACTTTCTCTGAGACCTCTTTTCTTAACCAGTTTTGGATAACCAAGCTGTACCTCTTAAAAACCGAGCAGGTTTATCAGTGAAATTATTTGGTGTTTGGTAGTTTTTGGTTTCAACTCCTGTTTCTTTTTTTTTTTTAACTGTTTCATATAGCATAGGGATTATTTCTGTTAGCAAGTTCTGTTAACTAGGTTTATGTTGACCCTTATAAGCTGTGTAAGGTCTTCCAGTTATTTAAGTCCTGCTGCTGTTGACCTGATGCTTTGCTTTTCCTCTTCTTTCAGAAGGAAAAGGTAAACAAAACGTACTGGGAGAAGGTTGTACCAGTGGTGGTGTTTTCACACTGCAGTGGGGGTGAAAAAGTCAAGTATTATAAAGCAAATATGCAAATAGGGTGTATTGGTAATGTAGAAGATGAGTCAAAAGTAGGAACTTTTATAGCTTTATTCACAAATAAAAGCCTGTGTTGTAGAGTTCCCTTGCTGTTGTAAAAGCAGCTCATTTGGAACAGAAATGTTGCGTGGAACAAAATCTAGGTCTCTTGCAATATAGACAGCTTATTTATTAATTTGTAGTGCTTACATAGGAAACGGGTAATTTGGAAGGAGAACATACGTATGCAGTTGACAGAACTTCTAGGAGTTTCAGTAATTTGTGACTTAACTTATTGCAGGTAACTAAGAAGCAGGTTCTCTTTGTCAACTCGTTTGCATTTAAAAGTTTTCGAAGAATGCACAGTTCTGCATTGCTTTGGGATGGAGTGGGTCCCGCTCCTCGCTCTTCTTACATCTCTCTCACTATACATGCTTGGCTGGATCAGGTTCCTGACCCAGCTGTCAGTCTGGCCATGTTGGTGTGTAGGCAGGGCTAACAGTGCGGCACCCAGAAAAGGAGAATACCCCTCTTGTGATCAGTCTCGGCTGGGGTAAGCTGACCGTGAGACTCCAGGCCTGGAATGAGCATGTATCGTTCACTTCAAACTTGTCTAGTATGTCATGGAGATGCTTTTTCTAAACTGTCAGACTTGGTTTTGGGCAAAAAGAATCGTAAAAATGCTTAAAACTGTTACTTCAAAAAGTATTTGTTTTAAAGTGAAGAGCTCTAAGCATGCCTATTTTGGAATACTGGAGTACTTCATTACCTCTCTTTGGTTATAAAGCAAGACTGAAACAGCTTCTTGGGACTTCTGTTAGGTGTGTATATATAATTTAAAGTATATATATTATATATAAAATATGCAATAAAGTGAATGTGAGAATTGTGGGATGGTTTTTGAGAGATTTTGAACTTCTATTTTTCATTCATTATACCATTTAATTATTTCACATTTTTCCTTTTTTTTTCCTCCCTATTTTCCTGAGGAAATAGGAAGACTGATTTTTTTTGACCATTTCTGAACAGGCTTTGCTTGGAAGCTAAGCTGTTACGTGACTGGAGAATGATAGTGGGGGAAATATAAAGTATAATGTGCAAATGTAAAAGGTTAATAAAATTGAATTTCATAGCTTGGCTTTTTTTGGTTGAGTGGGAGAGGGCTAAGAGCTGTGTTAGGTTTTGGATTTTCTTAATTGCTTAATGATGATTTAAAAAAATACATGCAATTTTTGAGATATCTCTGAAAACAGACTTGAAGCAGTCGTCCCTCCCCATCTTTTCTTGGCTTGTAGGGAAGTGTGCATTGCAGTGTTTGCCTTAGTGGGTTGAAGAGTTTACCCTCTTCCCTTCCACACTGCAGCTTGTCACGTACAGTTGTGCTGATGGAACTGGTATAAACCATATCATTGAAATTATCTGGTTAAATATAGTGCCTCCTCCTGCTCCCTGCACCCCCCCCCCCCTTTTTTTAAAGGTTATTTTTAATCAGATCATTCCAGTGATCCGGTTTATAGCATAGCACTGAAAATGACTGTAACAGCACAGCTGAGTGGTCAGGCAGTTTGAAACCAGTGCTGTTTTTGAAACTAGTGTCATGTAACTGCACTTTTTTCACTTCAGGCTGACATTTTGGAGGCAATTCAGGTAATGAGAACCTGAATCTGAGGGGAAGGTGGCTGTTACCATAAAGCAGTAACTCAGTCTTGGATTCCTATTAAAATAAGATACCAACATGGCCAACACCACCATCTCCCTGCCCCCCCGACCCCCCCGCCCAAGCATGTAGCCTGTATGTAGTGCTTTTCTCCTAGGGAATCTCAGTGGAAAAAGAGCTGTAGCATGTTGGTTTTGTCTGCATAACTGGGGTCTGCTGACTTGTGAGCTGGTTAATAGACAATTTATAAATTCACTTTGCCACCTGATGTTTTTTGTGCTGGATTAGCTTTTATGCTTCATCGTGAGTGAGGGTGAAGTTGTGGAAGGGGTAAAATTAAGAAGATCTTGCAGACGCTGCAGTGGGTTGCTAAGTGGGAATTTTACTGCAGTTATTTCACAGCACTAATGCTGCTGTTACACTGGTGTTAGTTGACAGTGCAGATCAAAAAGAAAGCTTTGTGCTTCCTTAATACTTCAGTGTATGCAACATTTTGATCTTACTGTTTCTTTGGGATGATAGAAAAATGCTTACCTTGGCACTTAAGATCTTTCTGATAATGTGTAATGAACTGCCCATTGACTTTGTCCTCTGCATTGCAGCTGAAAGGGATTTCCTTCTTTTGCTTTTACTTTTGTGATACGGATGTTTTCAGGGAAGAAAAAGTGAAGAGAATTAGCTGCTCTTCAGTTCCTAAAGGCTAGAAATAGGCATATTATCCTTTGCCTTTTAGTTGATAGAACCGCAGAATGAAAACCAAATGAATAAAGCGTTTACATTAGACTTCAAAATATTCAACCGTTTAAGAAAAGCTTGTATACTATTTGAATAGGTTATCGCAATGTGCTTAATCTGAAGATACCAACAATGCTGAAGTAAGGCTGTGTGGAAAAACTATGCTGAAACAATTGTAGTAGTCAAGGGTATTTTCATCTCATCCCTCCCCTGTGTCCCTAGCCAGCAAAATGGATTATGTGAGTGTTAATGCAGCATTATTTTGCAATATGTTTTCTTCAACAAAGCTGACCTAAGTAGTGTTCTTCTACATTTTGGTGTTCCATCCTGTTGGTTTTACTGTTTCGATATTTTATGGGTTTGTGTTGGAAATTAGATCACTGAAATTGTCTTTTAATGCTTTTTTGTAGACTCTTTTTGAACAGGCTGATACTAGCAGTCAAATTTACTGTGCAGCCTCACAAACAGTTGCATCAGTGTGACTGAGGGCATGGTAAAACTGCAGCATGGGAGTAAGTGGCTTAAGCAAATAAAAACTTCTTGAAATGTGTCTGTGATGCCAGTTCAGCATAGGGCTTAAGCCACCGTAAGAAGAGAGCTTCAGTTAACCTGGCTGGTGTTGCACTGGGGCATCAGCATGTGTGAGCTCTTTATCCTGCCTTCTTGACTCTTCGCAGCTCAGCTAGGATCTCTAAACTCATGAAAACTACTACTTCTATTATGCAACAACATCGTCATTATTTTAAAATAAAGCAGTATGTGGAAGAGTCAAATGTCCTTATTTCGTGTTGTGGTAGATATCCAGTGTGCCAAATGCTTTTCAGACTAAGTTTTTAATTTATTTCCAACTGTGGCTGCTGCATTTAACAACTATTGCAGTGCTAGTGTCTGTCTCCAGCATGAAATTCCAAGTAATGTGTTTCTGGAGTTCAGGAAGTTCTTCTTTGACTTTGCTTAGGACATTACTGACTCTAATGCGGTCAGAGACAAAGTAGTTGAAGTGTTAAATGTGTAGAATTTCCAAAGAAATAAATTGCTTTGTCTGTAGGTAATGATCAGAGGACCAAGTTGCATAATGTGGTTCTGTGTTTGACTAAGTGATGCTGGGCATCAAGTAAGATAAGCTTTGTTGTTAAACTGTTTCACAGACTTTAGCTGTTCCCAAAGGTCTGATCGTGAGCACAGAAGGTGAATTAGCTAGAAAAATATCAATGAAATATTTTAACTGAAATGTCATGAAGCAAAAGTAGTTAGAAGAAAAGAAAAAAAAGCAAAATCAATCAACCAACCAACCAAAACCAAGCCACTACCACCACCACCAAAAAAAAAATAAAAATCTGTCATTCAGCGTATATACTTATATACACTTGAAATATATACGTATTTCAAGTATAAAGTATAAACTCTAAAACAATGGTTGCATTAGGGTTTTAATTCTTTTACATTCAGGAGGAAGTGTTTCTCTTTGTTATGTTGTTGTTATACTAGATTGGAAAGATAATTATTAAGGATTCATGTTAATGCTTTTAATAAGATCAGGGCAAGCTTCATAAAAATAAAACCAGTTCTGATGTAGAAATGGTGAAAACTTAGAGACTAGTGGCAATGTTATCCTTAAAGACTTTGCTTCCTTTCGAAGACCCTTAAAACCTACCCTGTAGATCCTTTGTCATTTTGGCCATGCATAAGTTTTACCTGCTTTTGGCTACTTGTCAGTGTTTTGCATAGTTTTGTGTTTAAGTAGATCAGAGAATTGCTCCTGTTGAAAATTAACCTAATGATTCCCTTTCTTTTTTTTTCTCCTGAAAAAGAAAGTCCTGATGCTTTTAAGCAAAAATATTCCAGAGCTATTAATAAGAGTTGTGTTGGTGGGCATTCTTGCACAAAGGATTGGAAACCATATTAAATTCTCTGAGACTATCTTAACAGATGCCAGTACAAAGAATTAGAGTTCTGAATCTTATTATCTTATTATATAAAAATTATTTTTAATTTTTTTGCAGTCATGTTTTTGGTATTGCAGTGATAGAGTGATAATAAGCTCAGGCTTAGAACTCTGTTCAGCTCTCTATCATTAGGACTAAAGGAAATGTGCACTGAGAGCATTCTCTCCATTAGGAGAAATGTCTTTCCTTAGAAACTAAGGCTGTTCACGAAGACGTATAGTGATAGTCCAAGCAAACAAGATTAAAATATTTGTCTCCTGGGAAAGTATTTACATTTTTAACCGAGTAGGCAAGTTTTCTCAGGTACTATTTCTACATGACAGTTGCATGTTTTGTGTAATAAGTTACAGTCAATATTTACTGTAATAATACAGTACCTGATTTTCTTAACAGAAGTAGAAAAACAGTAACCTGATTTTGCCTCTTTGTAATAGCGTTCTTCTTCCTTTTCAGAGTAAACTTGATGATTATCAGGAACGAATGAACAAGGGAGAACGTCTAAATCAAGATCAACTGGTAAAAGAAAAAAAAAATATGAACCAGATCTCTTTTAAAGTGTTTAGTGATGGTGGTGGGGAGGGGAAGGATGAATTTCACTTTCTGTTTCCCTTTGTTAAAATCTGGATTTTTATGAGTTCAGACTTGGAT
The DNA here is from genome assembly GCF_964034855.1 of Anser brachyrhynchus. Classification (NCBI taxonomy): domain Eukaryota; kingdom Metazoa; phylum Chordata; class Aves; order Anseriformes; family Anatidae; genus Anser; species Anser brachyrhynchus. The sequence goes on along the minus strand of NC_137699.1, from coordinate 17,457,096 downwards.
TCAGTTTCTTAGTACTTACAACATCTCAGTTTTTCTGTTAATACGAAACTGAAGGAATCGGTAGAGGAATGTGTTGTAATGCTAGGTTATACTTGTTGAGGTTAGGTTGTAAGTAAATGGTGGTGAAAATTGGCCTATGTTATAACCTAGTACTGTTGAAAGAGCTAAATGATACCTTTGATGTTCTCTGGACATCATCCTTTTCTTCCCAGAAAATGTGCCCAGGGAGAACTTCAGGAGCTTAGTCGATTGGTGGTAACTGACAAATATCATGCAGTCTAGTTACAAGGGTAGCATAGACTTGAGTTCTGCAGAGCTCTCAAAATAAGCTATGTCCATGTGTATCACAGTTATCAGTGCAACAGATGTAACACTCTAGGTAAGCTGGGCTTACTGTACGTGTGTTTTTTCTCCTTGTTGAGGCTGTTTCTTAATGAGGCTGTTTCTTAAAGTAGGTTATTGCAGAGCTCAACTCAACAGCTATTTTCCAGTTGTAATAAATACGAAGCAAGTATCAAATTAAATTTGGTTGTATTATGCAAACATGCATGCTGATACTAAAGAGATTACCAGATGCTTGGTAATCAACAATATTTTGTTGATGATTTTCAGCATTGAAAAGGACTAAGAAAAAAATGTACCCTTCAGCATTTGCAGCTGCTCAGACTGCAAGAATTAGCTGCTTCCCTGGGTCCACGTGGTCTTTTTATCTGTCTAGGCTTCACAAATGATTTTTTGTCTGTGCCAACTGACAACTGAAATATCACAAATTTATATATTTTTATTTTTTAATGGTGTTAATGAAGTTATAAACCATGAGAAGTTTTCTGTTTGATGAGCAGGGAAGATAACTGAAATTCCACCTTGAGAAGAGAAACTCCTAAATTAAATTTTATGAAGAGCACAGTCTGACTACCAGACTTCATAGAGATAAAATCTTGTTTGGATGGAGAAATGCTGAAAGTTTCTTGCTTCTACGAATAATCTAAGGATGAAGAATGTTGTAGATTGATAACAAAGCTTAATGCTTAGAAGAAACATAACACAGCTAAGAAACTTACTTCTTATGGATATCCCATCCCTGGAAGTGTTCAAAGCCAGGTTGGATGGGGCTTTGAACAACCTGGTCTAGTGGAAGGAGTCCCTGCCCATGGTAGGGGTTGTTGGAATTAGATGATCTTCAAGGCCCGTTCCACTCAAAACCATTCTGTGATTATATGATTACAGACAGAAATACTTAAGGGTTTTTTTAAAAAAGACAAACGCAGTTCATGTTCTTTGCTTTTCAAAGAAAGTAGCACCTTTTTCTCTGGCTCAGTTGTTCTTACCAAGAACGTATCCATTACTAACTTTGTCACAGCAGGAGTATAAATGTCTCAGGCTGTTTTTTCCCTAATTTGACTCTTAATTTCTCAGAACTGCAAAGTGGGTTAAGGAGCATGGATTACTTTGGTGGTTGAAGACCAAATGCAAAACTGAATATACGATACAAGAAAATTACAAAAAATAAAGATGTGTAGAGAAAGGAACGTTATTCTGTGTATAGCATTCTGATTTTGGCTCTGACTCGAGATGGCAATGCATTAATTCTCAAACCTTTACCTTGAGCAGTTCGTAATCGACAGATTGCTCTTCTCCCATCCACCAGGCCTGCCTGTTAGTTTTTCTCAGAAACTGGCTGAAGTCAAATATTAAATTATATATGTCATGCTTGTGAGCATATAATATGCATACATTTCAGTTTACTTACCCAACAAGTGCTGAAGATGTACACAAGTCTCTTCCATATTTTGGATGGTGAGGGTCAATACTTAAGTTTGATGCAGTTCCATTCAGAGATGGTTACCTTTAAAGCTGTCTCACTTAGAAATTAAAAAGCAGGAAGTAGTTTGGAAGTTATATTTTGTTCTGTTTCTGATGGGTTGTTTTTTTTTTCTTTAAGGATGCAGTGTCAAAATACCAGGAAGTGACAAATAATTTGGAATTTGCTAAAGAACTGCAGAGGAGTTTTATGGCTCTGAGCCAAGACGTAAGTAAAGCGGTCTGTTGTGGGCTATAAGATGCAGTGTGAAACGTGTTTTAAATTGTCTTTCGCTAATATTAGATGCATTAAGCTCTTGTTATGGAAGATGAAACACTTGGTATCTGTATGTTTGGCTGTTTTCTCTTACTGTGTACTAGCTTGTATCAGGTTTCCTGAAGGCTATTCCTAAAATATTTTTTTCTTAAGGACTACATAAAGATATGACAACAAAAATAACATGGTAATTTTCTGACAAAAGCTAACTGTTGAAAACAATGTGATCACAGAACGGGCCTGCTGTACAACATTGTAGACTGCTGCTTACTGCCAATAGTAACAGTTTCTTTTAAAAGAGTGATTTCGGAGGCCTGCTTTTCTCTTTGGCAAGTGACTGAGTGTTCTTATTTTTTTATATTACCATATATGATATCAAGTCCCATCAAATGAAAAGCATTGTAGTTTCTTTTTCAAGATTCATGCGGTCTTATTAATGGCAAATATAATCTGAAACTATAGTGTATGCCAACTTTCAAGACTAAAATTATTTTCATAAAAGATAAATTAACTGAATACTAGTAGTAAAACAGGTAGAGTGCAGCTGGTGTTTCGTCAAGGTTGTAAAGTGATAGTGTGATTAGGTTATAAAACTCAGTAGACAATTCAGTTACATGAACAGCTTTGTTATTTTCCTTGTGACATGCTTCAAACAAAAACTTTAGACCTCTGCAATATTGTTGCAAGGAAGAATTAATTCTGAGCAAGCTGAAAGCTTAATCCATCCTACACACTTGGAAGATTCTAAATGTAGGTAGAGTTGATGAGTTACGGAAAGAGCAACAACACTGGTCTAACAAGTGTATTTAATTCATGAACAAGCTATATGATAATTTTAAGGGCATTAGCATCCTTGCATGCTAGGCTGCTTTCTGCGTTAGATTTGGTTGTAAATTTGTAGGCATCTAAGCCAAGCCATTTCTTTGCTTTCCTTGCGTTAGGTTTCCATGTATGTTTATGCAACGTTAGTAGTGAAGAACTTTCTTCATCTGACAAGTCTGTCCTGAAATATTTTCCTGGTCAGCTGACTGCTAAAAGAAATGAGTGAATTCAGGAGTAACAAACTGATATTCAGCTTTAAAGTTTGCTTGCGTTTTTTTTCAGATTGGAGTTAGCTCTTACGCAGTTGAATATCAGATTAAGTTTTTGGCTTAAAAAAAAGAAAGGTAGATGCTTCGAAATGCAAAAGTTACTATCACAGATTACATTTCTTTGGAAAAGAATATTAAAGTATTGTATACTTGCAAAGTGACCAAGCTCAGTTTTGGATGCTAGAATTAAGAATAGAAGAAATATCCTGTGGGTTCAGAACAGCAATGCATTTTGACTGGTACTGTGACAGTGGTTGTAGAAGGTATGATGTAAAGTAGTATCTGGCTGATCATTATCTGTCATGCACTCCCTCCCAGCATCCATCATCATCAAACTGAGAATGTTAGAGAGTATATCCCTTCCTGTTCCCTTTAGTTTCTGTGGACCGCTTGTCCAAGGTTTTGTTTAAATCCTTTTTCTAAACTTGCCGATAACTGCCTCTCCCCAGCATTTCATGGAAAAACATTCCATGAGTTACACACTCCCGTGGGGTGTAAGAAACAAGAGTACTTCTGTTTATCTGTTTTAAGCTGATCTCCTAGTAGTTTCAATGAATGCCTCCTACTGTGATGGGATATGGTGAATAACTACTCTGTTCATGTTATCTGCTGGCCTTAAAGGCCTCTATAAAAGAAAGCAAAATAAAATAATCTGGATTGCCCTTACTTCTCCAAATAGTAAAGCCTGAAACTTGGTCTCTGCTCATAAAGCAGCTGCTCTATTGCATTAATTGAGTTGCCTTTCTCTTGTACCTTTTCTACTTTTTGTATTTCCTCCCTGAGTTATGGAAGCCAGAAGCTGTTAATAGCCATAATGTTCCTTTAAAGGTACATTTGTACATTCTTGCCACTTTCATCTATATCAAAATCATTTTATGTTTATAGAATAATTCATAAAGGAAGCAAATAACAATAAGCTGGGTTTGTTTCATGTAACACCTTAATGTCTGAAGCTTTAGACACTGTAACTGCAGTTGCTCGACTAAACTAGTTATAAGTCACACAGAAATACAGACTTCAGGTAAGAATATGACAAAGACCCAATACAATCCAAGGTTTGTGGCATTGTTTGTAAAGTTTGCCTTAATTTTTGGGCTTTTGATTTTGCTTAAGAGGTATTTCTAGTGCTTCACAGATTATTCTGCTGTAATGTTGGATCGATAAGTGGCAGTTCAATACCAACATCCGTCTTTACTTATCAATAAAAGACATTTCAAGTCTACTTTTTCCCTTGAATTCACTACATTTATGTTGAAACATGCTAAATTCCTTCTTCTTCTTGAATAGATCCAGAAAACAATAAAAAAGACAGCTCGTAGGGAGCAGCTGATGCGAGAAGAAGCTGAGCAGAAGCGTTTAAAGACTGTACTAGAGCTGCAGTTTATTTTGGACAAATTGGGTGACGATGAAGTGCGCAATGACTTGAAGCAAGGATCAAATGGAGTACCGGTGCTGACAGAGGAGGAACTGACAATGTTGGATGAATTTTACAAGTTAGTTTACCCTGAACGAGACATGAGCGTGAGGTAAACTTAAAATAAAGTACTTCCTTTTGTAATTGTCAGTCAGTTAACGATATATTTATACTGTGATAATTTAAACCCTCAGTAAGAAATTCTGTTACTGTTTTTCAAGGTTGAATGAGCAGTATGAGCAAGCATCTGTTCACCTGTGGGACTTACTGGAAGGGAAGGAAAAACCTGTTTGTGGAACAACCTGTAAGTATATTCTCTGTTTAAAGAGAATTAAAGAGGCAGTGCACCGAATTTGTGTTTGAACTAAAATAGCCTGATATAAAAACTTCAGCAGTAAAATATCTTTCCAGCTTTTTAGAGTAGCTACTTTCTCCCGAACATTGCCTGTACTGTAACAATAACTGAAGAGTGAACTTACCATGGAGTGTATCTTTATTTTTTTTTTCACTGATACAGCATTATTCAGTATTTAAGCTTAGTCTGTTCTTGCTGTTTTAGCAGTATTCTGCTGCCATTGATGCTTGGTAGCAATTCTTTGTTTTCTGGAAACGTGTGTGTGGACCAGGAGCTTAGTCAATAATACGACCTAGTATATAAACTGTCCTGGCCTTGTTTAGGGTGATGTTCAGCTCTCTGCTGTCCCCTCCTACAGAAGCATTTTATTTCTGTCCTAGTTCTGTTAATGCTGCAAATGGGGGCACGATCATTCACATTACATTTCTGCAAGAAAACAGTCAAATTTCTGCAGATACGTAGCTTCTAACATTAGACCTTAAGAAAATGGCTCTGATAGACAGTTGTTTGTTTCTTGTATTGTGGGGAATTTCTGAAGTTTTTAGCTGGAAAGAAATATGAAAGTTTTAGGGAAGATTATCCTTTTTTGTAGGTAAAAAGGCTAGCAACTTTTCTTACTTGCTTTTTAAATTTCCATTATTCCTTATTATGTTACAATAATACAGAGCTGTTGAAAGAGTTTGTTCTTTTCGTAGAAAATGAAATAATAGCGTTGCAATTATCTAGCCCACTTTACTGAGGAATGATACACAGAACATTGTAAAATACTGTGTCTTTAATGAGTATAAGACTTTGCTTGTTAGTGGCGGAATACAAAACCTCAAACCATTTATATTGTTAAAATGAAACTTTGTGAAGACATACCAGGTTATTGGTTTTTTGATACTTAAAGTTCTTGCAGAACAAGTGATGTTGGATCGTTATGAGTGCCAGTAGATGTGTAGTGTGTATTTTTTTGGAGAGAGACGAAGGTACGGGGAGTAGTTTTGGGAGAGAGACTATGTATAATCCTTGGAGGCCTAGTCATTTTCTTACCGGATGATGTTGGGCTTGGCATTATATCTGAACCTCAGGATGAGCTTTTAGTCCTGTCATTGGCAATGTTACTACATTTCTGTGCTCTCCTGTGTGTATGTATGGATTCATACAGTGACCATCATCACTTGTGAAACATGCATTGTGAATCTTCTGGTTTGAGTCTATTTTTTGTTGGACTAGACAGATGGTATTGCTGACTTTCCAGTGGGGTTATACTGATTTGTTCTGGATTGAGCTGCCGTTTGTATGAAGCACCGAGTGTAAGCTTGTGCTTGTTTCTCTTAAAAAGCCTCTTCTGAGCTGCTTACCTCAAGGGAAAAATCTTTCTGATGGTGATACCAAATAATTCGTTTGTAGTGATACTTCTTTTTCTAAGAAATTGACTTACAGTAAGGTTTCTTAGTTAGGAAATTGCAAAGAAATCAAGTTGAAACTTTCCAAAGTCAAAATTAAGTGACCAGAGATACAGAAATAATAGAAGTACAGAAGTAATAGAAGTGTAATCAAATACATAAACTCTACACTCACTTCAAAGCGTTTCACAAATTTTCTGAAGAGTATGGTATACTTCTGAGATTGTTCCTGCCCTTCAGATTTTTCTGAACTAAGGTAGAATACTTGTTAAGGTAGATTACTTATTAATTTTAATATGATCTAGTAATGCAGACAGTAGTTCTGTAGCAGTAGTGTCTGTGGACTAGATAGGCACAGCAGCGTCTTCACAGCAAAAGGGCAATAGAATGTACTTGGTATCTTTGGGAAGAAAGGAAAAGGGTTAGTGAAAGGATGAGAATTAGAATTGAGTGCCTGTTAATTTTTAACTTTAAAATTTTCCCTTTTCCCAGATAAAGCCCTAAAGGAGATTGTTGAACGTATTCTTCAAACTAGTTACTTTGATAGCACCCATAACCATCAGAATGGGTTATGTGAGGAAGAAGAGGCAGCACCCACACCTGCAGTAGAAGACACTGTAGCAGAAGCTGGTAAGAGAATGAAGATCCATTGTGACTAGCGTGTTTGTGTTGTACAATCTTGTTTCTTTGGATTCATTAGAATGATTAAATTGAAAATGTAATTTTAAGTGCAAAAAGCACTTCATTTTTTTTGAAATTCTTCATGGATACTAGTGTTTTGAATAGAAATGTAATCACTTGATAATCAGATACACAAACAGCTGGGCAACATATATAGGAACAGTTAGCCATTCATTTGGCCCTGCTCTGAGCCCTGAGGGAAGAAGAGCAGAACCGTGTTTCGGATTTCTGTAAGGGTGACTCATGCCAGCTACTTTTTTGGAAAGACCGTAGATCACTGCAGTCCTTTCTGATGATCACATTGTAAAATTTCTTAGTCATCTATAGGGAAAGGCTTAAAATTCTAACTGTGGAGCACCACCTGAGTGAAGGAACAAAGTCATTCGGTGGGACTTGCTTCTGAACACATCCTTGAGCATTTGTCCAGTGTTCTCATTTGCTGAAGAACCCGAACTAAAATGAAATTATTTGGAAGCAGTGCTAAAATTATGAAATGATTTTCATAATTTTATTATGAATTTCATATTATATTCATATATTCATATTATATATATTATATATAAAAATGAATTTCATAATTTTACTAATAAAATTTCATTTTATTATGAAATTTCATTATGAGTAATGAAAATTATTTCCAACATCTCTCCTCTACTATTTTTTTCCTCTAGAACTTCATGTTATGAACACTTAAAAACAAAATTTTGTTTGTAGCATTAAAATTATCAAAGATCTAAGTTCTGGTTGCCAGAGACGTTTCTGCTTTGCAGTGGTTCTGCCACCAGTTAGTCCTTTTTTAGAAGGCAAGGGCTTTTGAAGCCAAGAGTATGTTTACATACTTACAGTTTCAAACATGAAGGAGATTTTTCTATCCTTTTTTGCCCTTTTGAATATGTTGTGGAGAAAACTTGAAATTTGGGGTAACAATGTAATTCTTTGTAGTAAGAATGCATTTTTTACCTTATTTTCAAAACTTTCAGTATCTTTTTTATTGCTTAATTCTCTGTTAATATTCTGATACTTTTATTTTCTTCATTCTGAGACACAAATTTCTTCATAGCATCAGGTTTGTTTCAGAGCCCAGCAGATACTTAACTGAACAAGGCAGTGATATTGAGACTCTGATTTTAGATCTAATAGAGTCCCATACCCTTTTGTATAGTAGGCTTTTAATGTTAGGTATTAATATGAATCAGGTGTAAATGTGTCTTGATTCTTACACCTAGCTGTACTTCCTGTGAACTAGTAATTTGTAGGACTTCTTTAAAGTAAATTTTTTCGGATAAAGAAAATCTAATCTGTAATGTTTTGTTGCTGTCACACAAATGGTGGGGGTGTTTTTTTTTTTTTCAGAACCTGATCCAGCAGAGGAATTCACTGAACCAACTGAAGTTGAATCGACTGAGGTATTACTCATTGGAAAGACTGTCATTTTATATAGCTGTAATGCCACTTACTTTTACTTTCATACCCTTTCTTATTTTTATTTTAGTATGTAAACAGACAATTCATGGCAGAGACTCAGTTCAGCAGTAGTGAGAAGGAACAGGTAGATGAGTGGACAGTTGAAACGGTTGAGGTAAGATCTTGTGTACTGCAGGTAAAATTGCAATCCCTGTTTCCACTGAATCACAATTCATGATAGGTTTTAGTACTTCACCCTCTCTCCCCCAACATGTATAAAAATACATATATTTAAATAGGCTTGAGATGGCTACTCATTCTTCAATTGTATATTTAGTTCAGGAGTACCTAAAATAAAAACTATGCAGCCTGGCTAAGTTTGTGGAGATCTTGCTTTATTCAGTAGTAGCTTGTGTGGGAAAATGGGACTTAAGTCTTAGACTTAAAAAGACTTGAGATTTGAAGGCTTTTTTATTTTTTTCTAAGAGACCTTTGTTGCAAACGTAGAAGTTAGGTTTACCTGCATAGCTGCTGACAGCATGGCATAGTTGTGTGTTTCCTTGTGCAGTTCCATGGAGAGCAAGCTGAATTTTAATACCTGTTCCAGATTGCATATACACATAATACAGCATTAAAATATGCTTATATATATATCTCTGCTTTCAAGAAATACAGTACTTGACATGTTTAACTCGTTGCTACCTTGCAGTTGAGTGATTGTTACTCGTGATGTTTGTGGTACATTGCTACTGGGATCTATTCCCAGTTAAATAATTCAGACACAGCTATGTGTTCAAGTCAATCATTCTGTTATACTAGAATTTGTGTTCTTTGTGCACTGGAAAGGAAAAGTTGCATGGAGTCATTCAAATCGTTGGTATATTGGACTTCGGTTTGTGTCTATTAGAGCCAGTTGTAAGCAACATCTTTCAAAAGCTGGAGATTTAGTTTTTGGTTCACCGTAGCTTTTTGCAAAAGCAAATTCCAGATGATCACTTTTTTAGACGCCTTTCTTTGCTTTCTTCAGGCTTTTAAAGTGTTGGAGTGGAATGAGAATTCATCATCTCTTTAAGTGGTGTAAAAAAGGGGCCATTTTGACATGAGTATCTGTTCTGCCTGGTTTTAGTTTGTTTGGCTGAAATTCATATATTAGGGTGTTGGAGACCACTAAGAGATTTAATAATGTTTAGGACGGGTGTGAGGCTTCTCTTGCTAACTAGACACCAAGATTGCCACATATGTGAAAGATTTTAGTAGTACTTTCTCACAGTATTCCATTCCCTCACATAAACATGCTGTAAGGTATCGTTGCTATTGAATGTGTTTCAAGAAACCTCTTGAAAAATAAAGAAACACTCCAAATAGCACACATAAGAGGGATGCATATTTGAGGTATTTGTACTAGACACAACAGTTTAATGTTGAGGCTTGCTTGGCTTCAGTCTCCCTACGCAAATTATGTCTGTGTTTATACCAAGTGTCCAGAGTAGCTCAGAGGTTCAGTTCTCTGTAGTTCCTAAGGTAAGTAGTATGGATGAAGACGTGAGAGTATAGAAAGCGTTCTTATGATTGAAGCCTGGTGTGCTTCCCTCTGCTCTTCAGGCGTAAGACTATGTATTGTACAGGTGAAAACTCTGCCTCATGGGAATGATAATACGCAGTAATCATATTAGTATGGTAAAATCATTGTTTGTAGTTTTGTATGAGACTGCTTTCAGAAACTCATAATTTTCAATGCCTTTTTAGTCAGCTAAATCTGTGTTACATCAGTTTTGTTTCTGTAGAACAATACAAAGCAGTAAGAATTAGATATTTAGCTCACCTTTTTGTCCTAATTTCTTGGACTATGTTTAAATGAGAAATTTAGAAGAATCTGAAGTTGAAGACTACTTCATAATTAAGAACTTTATTTTCCCACATTTAACTGAAAAAGGGGTAATTGAGAATAACTGCCTTTGAAATGACTCTTACTGTACTTGCTGGTGTCAAAATCCCACTCCTCATGGGGAGAAAATGAACTGTCCTTAGGAAAGATCATTGTATCTACTGTATAAGTTTTTCTGTGCATCAGCTTACAGTAGTTGTGGTGAAGAGGAAGAAGGCTATCACAAACTCAGTTTTTTCAGTAACTTTCAAATAGACATGATACGTTCAAGTTCTCTGTGGTGTGTTTATAGTTTGAGAAGTGACAGTATCTGGCATGACACGAGCCTTCCATAAGTTTTAAACTAAAGAATTTGCTTGTGAATTCTCGAAGTGTGCTTCTTTTTGAATTATATGGTGTTTTAATTTTGGTGAAGGTGTCCTTTAATGGTAATAGTGTTTTTTCTTTTTTCCCTTCTCCCTTTGTACCAAGTACCTGAATCTGTGTCTGCTTATATATAAAGTTCTTTGAGGTTTAGATTATAGAACGTTGGATGGATGTGTGTGTATTTTGTGTAAAACTGGAAACTGTCCTATGATTGCTAAGAGCAGGTGTTCATTCTGGTTGATTCTGTGGTCTCAGAAAAGTTTGTTCTTCTGTCTCCTTCTGTTGTTGGTTGCCCACTGGCCTTCCTGGTTAGCTCTGCCTAGTGAGCAGCTGGGCATACAGTTAGAGTCAACTACTGCACTGCAGAGGGAGGTTCAGCTCTCTTAAAAGTTTCTTCTTGGTGCTGCCCCACTAGGATGAAGGGAGATATGTGGTAGTGTAATAATTTGCTGGGTGCTTTTCAAATAATGATGCTTATTTTTAAATAGTCTCTGTACCTTTCTCACGCAGCAGGCTGTGTTAGAAAGCAGTTAACTTCAGAGCTACCAGAGCTGTTGTGCTTGTTAACAGCCTTAGGGCATGCTTCCATGGGAATTCTCAAGAGCTTCACTTTGTAAGGCTAATAGTAGAGATTTGGATATGAAGGGAGTCTTGAAGATGAATATAGGTTGTGGTTGGCTTTTACTTTTGTTCAGAGATTTTTCTTCATTTTTATCACAGATGGCTAGGGATTTGGTAAAGGAAAGAGCTACTGGAGTTTGTCAGCCACTTACCCATGTAAAATGTTGCATATGAGCAGTGTGTATATGATCAAGGAGTAGGCGTGTTGAAAGATGCTTGTTTCTTTGAGAAGATGAAAAGTAAATACAGGCTTTGAGGGTGGATTGAGAGAGTTTAAATTTAAAGTCTAGATCTGTGATTATAGAATTGGACTAAAGTAAAGGTTTCATCATTTTGTCATGACTGCTGTACAAAATTTGTCTTCTGCACTTCTATTAAACCAGATGTTTTACATAAATTTAATTATTTCAGACTTAGATGCATGTATGCAAACTTATATCCTGTTCCACTGTAAGTTTAAGCCTTGCTTGCTTGTCTGGAGGATGATTACTAATTAAACTCTTGGGATCATGGGATTAGAAAAACAATGGGCAATTTTTTTGACAGTTATCTTCTTAAAGGACAGTTGTTGATGTAAATGCAAATTGGAAATGGCATTTCCGTGTTAGGGGAGTTACCCGAAAAGCAAAATCGGTTCAAATTGCAGAAATGCTACTTCTTGTGCACCTCAGCCATCCTTGTAACTATCAGCTTTTGAACTACTTGATGATGGCTGTGCTTAGATTTAGATACTCATGTTCAGCTTCCCTGGTTGCTTTGTTACCTTCAGTAAGGTGTTATTTGAAAGCATCTGTTTGTCTTCCTGTTGTTTGCACATGACGTACTGGAATATGTCTAGTAAATCCTGTCTGCTGTGCTATGTCTGATGAAGCTCTTACCATCTTTCAGTCTCAGCTTTCTTGCCTGCTATGAGTTGTACTACTTCTAGGCTTGTCTTGCAGTCTTTCCACCAGACAATGCTACCTGCTGTTCTCAGACCATAAATTAGTTTAGCTAGAATAACGCTTGCGAAAGACATGGCCATGAAAACTTAAAATTCTGTAGTCTTAAGAAAGACCCGCAAGTTCAAACTCTGTTTATATTCACACAAAATAAAGGTAGAAGAAAAGAATTGTTTTCCATGTGTAAGTATTTCCAAAACTCGCTTTTCCCTGACTTTATTTGAATTGCTAGATGTTGATAAATACAAGATAAGCACTGGATTTGCGACAATTTAAAAAGAACAAACAACAAAAAAGTAACATGGAACAAATTTTTTGTTAGCGCTATTTAAAACGGGAAATAGAGCAGATGGAAAGCAAATAAAATGCAGTCTAAGCTTTCTAATCCTGTGAATTGCTTAGATCATGTCTGTAGGAGGATATAGTACTTTTCTTCAAGAACACTAGTAATTATGTCCATAATGAATGCAGTGGTTCTTGTAATTTATGGCTATTGTCTCACTTTTTTCTGTGCATTGTTATCTTAAGCTGAAATTTCAGTTAGATGCTTGTTTCTTACTAGGTTGTAAATTCACTGCAGCAACAGACACAAGCTACATCTCCTCCAGTTCCTGAACCTCACACGCTCACTACTGTGGCTCAAGCAGATCCTCTTGTTAGAAGACAGAGAGTACAGGACCTCATGGCGCAGATGCAGGGCCCATATAACTTCATGCAGGTATGATGAACCCACTGCAGTACTGTGAAACTAGAGCCAAAAAAAACCAGAGCACTTGCTGGCTTTTCATCATTTAAAGAGCCTGCTGTTGTTTATTTGAAGAATATGATGGTCTTGCAAACCTTATAGTGCTGTATGACAATATTTCATCCAAAGCCAGCAAACGTGTATTGCCATGGAAGTACAATTAAAGTGCTATTAAGCTTTTCAGTCGTGTTTGTACTAAATCTGCAGAGGATGTGGAAAGTTGTGGACCACTGAATTAAGTAATATATGGTGCCTAAGAATATATATATATATTTTATATATATATATATATATATATATAATATATATTATATATATAATAAATATATTTTTATATATATATAATATATATATATAGCCTTGCTATAAAATACCCTTTTTTCAAGCTCATTTTAAATTGTGTTATGAAAAAAATCTGCAACACCCAAAGGGCATTATTTTTGGGTGGCTTCTTAAAAGTTTCTGAAGCAAAAAGGTTTTCTGAAATTTCTAGTGTCTTTTAACCTCTAAAATTGGAACATCTAGAAATGCATTGGGAAGTACGTAAATGCATCAGGAAGACGTTTTTCTTAGTCCCTAAATAAAAACTAAACTTGATAATAAATGAAGCATATACTTGAACTTGTGGTTTTGGTGTGTTTTCTATTTGATTTTTCTGTGTTTTTTTTTTCCTACAAAGGAAAATGCTACTTTAGGGTAAAGAATAAAGAACCACATCACTTCCTATTCTACTTGGCTATTAAAATTTGTCTTCATTTATATCAAATAAGCTCTAACTTATGTACTTGGACTGAATTTTCATTGTTATAAATATCTTTTGGAATTCTTAGTATCTTAATTGATATAAATTATATGGTAAAACTAGCTATTGGTTAACTATGGACTGGGCTTCTTTTATTTGTACACCTGAACACTTTATATTTTAAAAATCCAATAAACTAAATTTGATTATTCTATTATCTTTATTTTTTCCCAGGACTCTATGCTGGAGTTTGAGAACCAAACACTTGACCCTGCCATTGTATCTGCACAGCCCATGAATCCAGCACAGAACTTGGACATGCCCCAAATGGTTTGCCCTCCAGGTTTGTAATGGTAAATCCTAAGCATAAATACTGGGGAAGCCTGCAAGTCATCTGTTAGAAATGCTTCAATTACTGCTACATAGTGAAGGGATCATCGCAACTAATATTACAGTGCTGTTTAGGTGTGGTTTTCTACGAAATTGGATTGTACTTCTGAGGCATACTATTTATAGACTTCTGATCCTCCTATTTGTTTCGAGTTGGAACATTTAAAATGTTTTTAAATAGGCGAAATAGATTTTTGCTTAGTCTTTTGGAAATACCTGGAGTATTTTAGGCAACGGAAAAAAGCATTTGTGTGGAAAACAAATGGGTATTTTGACTATAGTTTTTCCGTGCTAGAGGGATAATCATCTATAATGATGATGTCTCAAATAACTAAATTAGATAAGATTGCAATGCTATTCTATAAAAAGCTTTGATTGTACTATATATATAATAAGTGAAATTATTTTATTTCAGTTCATACTGAATCAAGACTTGCCCAGCCTAACCAAGTCCCTGTGCAACCAGAAGCTACGCAGGTAAATTTTTAGTAAATTTAAAATTGATTTTAGTCTTAATTAGTGTTATAACAGGATATAATTCCAAACTACAGCAGAAACTCAAAGGTGAAGTGCAAAGGTTTTATTTTAAGATCTAGTGGAAGAACTGTTTGGAAAGCTGCTTTGTGTAGTCCCACTCTAAATATACGTAGTTGAAGGTTTCTTTGCTTTCTGTTCATGACAGATTAATAATTTGACATGTCAGTCTTTGCCTAGTAGCTTTCTCTTCCACGTTAGCTATATGGAGTAGCATTTTTAATTTAGATAGAAGGAAGTTACTATTTATTCATTTATTTGCAGCAGAAATGCAAAAATTAGAATCACTTGGTTAACGGGCAGTCTATATCTGTTTAAGTGATCAAAAAAGATTTTACAGATTAATCACATAGTTCTTGTTATTTTTGACTTCCTCTGTTAAGAATTAGTCCCAGTTGCTTGCTTGGAGTATTTTATACTGGAGTTGTAGAGCTGCCAGAATGAGTTTGAATGCTGTTTTCAGTTGAGCTTTCCTGCAATTCTTTTTTAAAGTAGGATTAATTAAACTTGATTGGGTAATGTATGTGATGTATTTTGCCTTTCATTAAGATGTGCAGTTCCTTACTGAGTTGCCTGGTGATTACAGAAATTCCTGACGTTATATCAAGCATGTATGGCATCTCTGAAATATTCTGCTGATCTCAAGTAATGAATCTGATCCCTGTAGGTGTGTGAAAACCAAAAGAAACAGATGTGTATCTTAAGAGTAATGACAGTATAAATGGCTGCCTTTATCTTTTCCGGATTAGCTCTGCAGCTTTCAAGTCACTTGTTTGTTTAAAACAGGAATATGTTTTGTTCTTTTTTCTTGAGAGTTTCCTCTGTATGAAAATGCTGAAATGCTAGTACTTGTGCAGTTTTGTTGGTTTGTAGATGTAGAATAACTTTTTTTCATCAGTTCTCTCTGCACTAGCTTTTTTGTTGTTGCTAAGTGTTCTGTAACTTATCCCCATGGATTTTTTTTTCCGATTTTCCTTGCTTCAACAAGTGCTGCCAATGATTCTCTCAGGTGTCTTGCAAGCGGTAGCGAAATTCAGTTCTTTCCTATTTAATGTTCAACAAGATGTTCTGAACACACTAGTCACTCAGTATCAATCAGTTGCCTCCTGAAGTCCTCAGTAGCCTTAAATGCAGAGTTCCCTGCTTTGTTAGAGGTTTCACTGGCCCTATGTAGGGGACCATAGGCTGTAAAAAGAGCAAATTCAGTCCATTGGATAACCTGTGCCTTTTCCATTTCTGTATGAGTTTGGCATTCTCTCATATAAACTTTCTTATTTTTCTCTCCTCTTATTTCCCAGGTTTATTGTAATGGTAGTTGTGGTTGCGTGAGGAAATTATTCAATTAAAGCAAATATCTAGCTGATTAAGAAATATTCACAGAATCTAATTTGGCAGGGGATTGGTGGCATGGCATGTCAGAATATGTCAAGATGAGGTAGCTAAACCTCTGCTCATTACAAAGTACTTCATTTTTAATGGTTGTGAAGTTGTGCTGGAATAATTATTTTACTAGAGAAAACCATTCATTCCAGAGTTCTGTGATACTTTTTATAAAACTCTGTGTGAGAATCAGCTGACTTGGGGACATTTGGGGTTTATTTTGTCAGGTTCCCTTGGTTTCTTCAACAAGTGAGGGATATACAGCTTCCCAACCCATGTATCAGCCTTCTCATACAACAGAGCAACGGCCACAGAAAGAATCAATTGACCAGATTCAGGCAAGTCAGATTTCACAGAGGTGGGAAGGACTATGCTTGCAGGTGTGATCAAATGTTCATCTGTGGTTCTTTGAAAATAAAGCTTTGTGATTTTCAGTTTTCTATTGATAGGGCTGTTTCAGTTCAATGTAAGTTCAAAATTTTGAGCCTGTCTGTGACCAGAAAGTCCTTTATAGGTTTGTTAAGTTACTAGATTGTCTGTTTAGTTAGAAGTAACATGCCAACGTTAGCATATGAGCATCCATGTTATTAGTTTAGTTTTCACATTGGCTACTAGTTAGTCCAGAAACTTGTTCATTTTGCCCCCTTTGTTTTTTTATAGTTGTGTTTCAAGTTAATGAGGAAGAAGTCTGTTACGTTTTCCCTCTCCCATTATGCCGTTGTGAAAGAAGCTGTTCAGCTGAAGTAGAAAATGTTCGTTTGCTGGAGTGAATCCAATGCCTTTTCACTTTTTTTTTAGTGAAGTTTTCACTACTATTCAAAAACTGCTAAAATGTCATTTGTCTATTTATTAGGCTTCAATGTCACTGAACGCAGACCAGACCCCGTCGTCGTCATCACTTCCCACTGCATCCCAGCCCCAGGTTTTCCAGGCTGGATCTAGCAAACCTTTGCATAGCAGCGGAATCAATGTTAACGCAGCTCCATTCCAATCCATGCAAACAGTAAGTAGCAAATAATTTTTGAATGACTTTATTTTGGTAGTCATTCCTTTTGTTGTTGTTACAACATTGGAATCAGTTATGTAATTGCAAAAATGGTCTTTGGTTATTCACATTTCTTAGTCTTGCGTATTTCTTTACATGATCCAATGAGGGGTTATAAAAAAAATGGATTGGACCAGAGAGCTATCTTTCTAATATTATAGGTATTCAACATGAATGCACCTGTTCCTCCTGTTAATGAGCCAGAAACCCTTAAGCAACAAAATCAGTACCAGGCCAGTTACAACCAGAGTTTCTCCAATCAGCCACACCAAGTAGAACAATCAGATCTTCAGCAAGAACAACTCCAGACAGGTAAACTTATTTTAGAGAAAATTAAAATGCTGAGAGTTTCAGTAGATCAGATAATCAAGGCTGTGAAGTCCTTAGAGATACAGCAAAGCGTGCCACATGTTCTCAGATGTACCTGGTCTTGCAAAGCTGCCCTCCACCGGGCAATGTCTGATTTTTTGTTACTTCATTTTGCAACCCAGTATTCTGTCTTGGTTTGAGTATCCAGCAGGGGTTGAAATTCAGTATTTCTCTCTAACTGTCAAAATAATTTTGCCACTTGGTTAAGTTATAAATGGATTTATAAATCACAAACAGGATTAATGATTATTCTAAAGGTGAAAGCAGTATAGCAGAGACCTTGCTCTGCTGATATTAAAGTTAAATGTGCCCAAAAAAAGTTGATTGTACTAATTCAGATGACAAATTTTAAAAAAGAAATGGTAAGATAAAATTGTGAGCAAATATGGACTGGTTCTCAGATGGTGAAAAGTTCACAAAGGTCTAGAACCTTTTGCTAAAAAGGTTAGACACAGTTGGAATATAGCAGGCAAAATGGTTTCCAAGTTAGCAACTTAAGAAAAACAACTGTAATACGAAGTCTGTGTACAAAACTATTCTCCCCGCCTTCCTCTTGCTTTCCACTCAGATAAAATGTGTAGATGCAGAGAGGGATTACAAGTGAAGGACATTGGAAAGAGATGACAGTGGTGAATGCTAACAGCTACTGGAGGTGTGGAGTAAAGGAAAAATGTGATCCTTATTCTCTACAACTGATTATGCTTGTGAATTTTGTCTTCCTTGCAAGCTGGGATAGGGAGGTGGATAGATGAGAAGAAGGAGAACCAGATTTCCATTGTTGCCTTGCACTTTGTATGGCTCAAAAAAAAAAAAAGAGGAGTCTGGGGAATGGTATTGAAAGTGGGCCATGCAGTATTAAGTGCTTGACATTCTGTAACATTTAAGTAAGTGTAACTGTCGATACGAAGGAAATACAGTGCCCTTTGAACAAAACCCTGCCCATTGTAAAACCTCTAAAAAGGATGACCACCACTTCATGCATTCCTCAAGAACAGAAAGGAAGTTGGGAGATAAGGGAAGTTCATAGCACCCTGTGGCTGAGTGAGGTTGACTACAGTCATGCTCCCTGTTGAATGATCAAGTCTTCTTTTCGTGTATAGCAAATGGGAGAGAGGGGCGTATCACTTAAAATTGAGATCTTGCTTTAATATTTGTTGTCAAGCTGAACTTTTGCAGCTGCTTCACTCTTACATACAGAATTCCACTTCCTGGGTTGTATTCCCAATCCATTTCTGATGATTGCTGTGATACAAAGATGTGACAAACATTACTCCCAAGAAGCAGACAGTCTTAAGCTATCTATCCTGCTTTTGCCTTGTGATTTATTTATCACGTAGAAGGAAATAGTCCCCCCAGCCTATACAGCCAAAGCGGCCTCTGTGTTAAAATGTTCCCACAAGGTTCCACAGGTGTTCCATCACCTGTAGTCAGGACAGCTATGCCTAACAGAATTTATTCAGAGTGTTTGCAAGTATTTGTTAGTGGCCCTCTGCCCAGTTCAGAGGGGAGGAAGTTAGAGATGTGGGTTACCTTACTCACATTGGTTTTTAGAGTGTATGTGTGTGGCTGATTTTTTTTAAAGGGTTTGAAATAGCACAGGAAAACTTTACCTGCATTAGGAATACTTTTTTCTGAGCTTACTCTAGAGACTGTTTGACTTAAATCAGCTGTCTTCCATTTCTGGGTTATCTTAATATTGTGGGACGTCTGACTAGTAAGCTTGATGCTTAATTCTGCAGATTATTTTTCTTCAAATGGGTAAGCATTTATTGATGTGTACAACGGTACTTCAAAGTTTTGAATGTTGAGTTAGAAGAGGGTATGTGTGGGAACATAAATACTCAGCCTTTATACTCTACTTTTTCCCCACTTCAAATATATAGTGGTTGGCACTTACCATGGCTCCCCGGACCAGACCCATCAAGTGGCAGGTAACCACCAGCAACCTCCCCAGCAGAATACTGGATTTCCACGGAACAGCCAGCCTTATTATAACAGTCGGGGAGTGTCTCGTGGTGGATCACGTGGGACTCGCGGCTTGATGAATGGTTACAGGGGACCGGCAAATGGATTTAGAGGTAAACAGTTTAATTAAAGTCTCTCATCTGACTTTTACCTGTTTCTTTCTGGAAACACTGCGTCAAGAAACCATGTGTTATAAAAATGATGGTAGGTCAGTTTGTTTTAAGTATAGTATCTGTGTAAGCTATTTAAACTTGTAAAAATTCAATTAGTTTTGGCTTACTCAAGCAGCTCAAATTTTAGATGCTTGGTTAGACTTCCTACTAAGATGTAAATAAAGAAGCCTTTTCCCTGTTCTGTACTGAAGGCATAATGTGTGTATCTTAAGTTCTGTTGCAAGTATAAACAAACATGGAAATATCCAACAGAATGTTTCACAACTATCACGTGATGAATTCAGATGCCAGTTGGTATTTCAAAAATGTTTTTTTATTTCTAGTTATGGTAGAAGCAGTATACTTTAGAGTTCCATCTTGCGTCATATTGAAAACGGGCTTGATAATACAGAAATACAAGAACAAAAAACCCCGAAGTCATTATTTTGAAGGAATTAATAGGAGTGGAGGAATGATAGTGGAGTTCTGGATAAATAAGAACACTTTAATTGGAGATTATTTAATGGGGCTTTTTTGTTGCAGAGATGGCTGGGATGTGTATGTTAGAATGAGGAAGACATTGTTTCCTTGTTTGGTTTTCTGGGATTAGACTTGTGAATACAGCACTGACGGCTGGTTTTTCTTGCTGTGGTCTTGTCCTCTCATGTGGTTGGAGAGTAGAGAAGAAACCTGTATAACACAAAGGCAATTGATTGTAGTTGAGAGAAAGTGTTCACCATTTGTCTGCTTCAAATTGGTCTGGAATTCTGAGTTTTGTATTTGGGACTGAAGCCATCCTTGGCCATACTTCCTGGCTTTCAGGAGAGCCTTCACTCAGGAGGAGCTCCAGTTGGTTGTTGTGGTCTTGCAGGTCACAGCTGTTACATTTCGATCACAGTATTATGTTTAGCCGTGGGTTGAATGTTATGTAAATGAACCCTCAAATTACTAGAGAAACACCCTGAATGGTTATCTCCTCCCCGTTCTTACTACATCTTTGTTCTTGTTTCTTGTAATAGTATTAGCACTGATGCTGCAAACAGTTGCTTGAATTGCAGATTAAACAATGCATGTTTGCTTTTTTTCTCTTAGAATTAAGTAGAAAGCTCTTAAGTTTTTCTTTGTGGTAGCATAATATAATAGGTTATCATTTCTAAGTGACGGATGTGTATCCTTTTCCATAGGAGGATACGATGGCTACCGTCCTTCATTTTCCAACACTCCAAACAGCGGTTACACGCAGCCCCAATTCAATGCTCCTCGAGATTACTCAAACTACCAGCGGGTAAGCTACCAGTATGTCATGTCAGTCTAGAAGTAGAAGAAAAATGTATGCATCAATAAAAGCACTAATACAAGTCAATAAGTGAAAACATTTTCCTGTGACTTTTTTATTTCTAATGAAGACAAAAGTTTTAGATACTGAACAGATATTTAGAAATAGCTGAATTTGAAATGGCTAGTTATAACTGGGAAGTTGAGTGATTCCTGAAGTAGCTATAGCAAAGTTGAGTGAATTATGAAGAGCTCTCTTAAATACAGTTATCACAGCTTTGTGAGAAAGAATGATACTTAAAGAAGAACTTAAATCCACTGAAATCAACTTCTCAAACTTGAAAGGGACTGTCTGTCTTCTGCAACACTGATATGTTACTCTGAAATGGATATAAAATTCCATTGTTCTGTAGGAAGTATGCTCTGTCTGTTCGAAGCTTAGTCTGACTGGAAAATGTCTGTCTCTGCATATCCCCAAACAAATATTCACCAACAAATTTTGATCCAACCATTAGAATGTCAGTTCATTTTTTGATTGGTCCTTTAGGAAACCCATCTGTTTGACCTGTGTGTAGTTGCAAAAAATCAAACACTAAATAGTTCTGTTCACATTTATTACTTATATTGAAAAAATATCCTGTAACTGGAGAGAGGATTTGTCATTGTACATTTTTATTACAGTTGCTAGATACTAGAAGGAGTAAGAATTTATTTTTCTCACATGAATTAAAGCTAGTAAAATGCTGTATGTTAAAGTCACAGGTGTTTCATCAGTGCAGATTGTTTTAAAAGCTCTTTATTTCACTGATAACTAATAACATCCTGAAACATAATGAAATAATTGTTTCATGTTATCATATTTTTCCATTTTTATACTTCAGGATGGATATCAACAGAATTTCAAACGTGGCTCTGGACAAAGTGGACCTCGGGGAGCTCCTCGAGGTAATTCCTGAGTAGCGTATACTTGATTTGGGCTAAATGGAAGTTTTTGGTCCAAATTCTGAACTTCTGTATTTAAAAAGCAACCTCAGTCCTTATTCAGCAGATCACAATTGAAGGATAAGCTTGTTTTCCTCTGACCTCATAGTTGACCCTGCTTTGGAACAGGGGCTTGTACTTGGAGAGGACATCCTGAGGTCCTTTCTCACTTGAGTTTTACTATTTAGGGGTATGGAAATGTGTTGTCCTGTAGCTTCTTATTAGTGTTTGCCACGTGTACATCTGAGAAAACAAACCATTTATCGTAAGGCTGTAATTGAACTGATACATGCTATTTTTCAACGCTGTTTTCCACATTTTTTTCAGTAGATATTGGGTGATAAGAATGTCTTTTGTCTCATGCAGACATTTTTATGATAATTCAGGTTGAATTTTGAAGATTTCTGTTCTTGACTCCCTTGGTGCAGAGGGCCACATAGCGTGGAACTGTGGCCTGGAGTTAAACATTAGTATCAGGCTGTAGTGAAGCTGAGAACATACTACAGAAAGCACAGCTATAAATGAATAAAAGTGGTGAGGTTCCTTGTCAGAGATGTGCAGGCAAACATGAGAGGAGTTCACCAAGTGACAAACAGTTCTCATATACTGAGAGTGCAAGCTACAAACAAATCCTTTCTTAATGAGGGATGAAATGAATGGAAGTAAAAATGTGATTAGTTAGCTTGCAGTATTTATATTCAAACTCTAAAAAAACAACTGCTGCCTTACATTACGGCAACGTTTCTTGTTTTAGTTATCATATCTTCATGCCGTATTTTTTTTCATTTTTCTTGAAGTTAGTACATTTTTGTGGTTCTGGGAAAAAAGTTATTGGGATAAAGTTGCAAACTACAAAGACAGGTTACATAATGTTGAATTTTGATTTAAAGGAGCTTCTAGAACCATGTATAGCCTAGATACAAACCAGGGAATTCTTACCCAGTTTATACCAGAGCTTTTAGAATTTTTTTTTAACAACCTGACTTCATGCATAATTCAAGTGCTTTTTTATATTTTTTCTAGGTCGTGGAGGGCCCCCAAGACCAAACAGAGGGATGCCTCAAATGAATGCTCAGCAAGTGAATTAAACAAATTCACAGGATTACATGAAACGCCAAAACCACACTGGCCAGTGTACTATACATGTTACCAGAAGAGTTATTATCTATTTGTTCTCCCTTACAGGAAGTTTGTTGTAAAGGGACTATTTTCATTACCCATAATGACAGGACTACAGTTGCCAGCTTTATATTACCTGGATATGGAAAGAAATGAAACAACGTTTACTCTGCATGTTCTGTCCTAAGCATCATCTTGAGCCTTGCACATGAGATTCAGATTCCTCACCCTTGCTAAGAGTAAAGCAAAAAAGGCAATTTTCAGGGTGATCCAGTCTCCATGGTTAACTGAAGTGGCAGGAAAAAGCAAAGACTCACTTCTGACATTAAAATGATGCAACAAATTTTGGATATAATCTGCAAATTCATAAAGATTTACTGTGGTGGCAGTTAACAAAATCTAATGTTCCCATGAAAGGATTGAAAAAGTGAAGTGTGGCTTGATAGAGCAACTGCATTTCAGCTTTTTCGTATTAAATTGAAGCACTGAACAGTTCAAGATGTGTAGTGATGCATATTTCCCTAAGTAGGCTTACAGCCAGTTTTTGACAAAGAAGAAGCACCCTTAGCTACAGCACTCCTCATCACCAGGGCCCTATTTACTGTGGCTAAGGATTTAAGATCGCTTGCATAACTGCTAATGTAATTGTGTAATTTTTTAAAAAAAGGAAAAAAGCTTTGATTTGGCACTTCAACAAAATTTTGCAACAAATGTGAGATATAACCTGGATGGCCACTGTATATTTGATGTGAAGTATTTAGATATCTCTTTGAAACACATTTAAGTTTCTTTGATAGCAATGACTTTTGTAAGGATTGGTACTCTCTATCATTCCTTATAACTTGCACATTGTCTGTCACTAATACTTGACCTTGCTGTATTATCACCTAAATAACTGATGCCGGTACTGATGGAAATCTCTAATGGATAATCATAACACTTTTGGTCACATGTCCTTTTTGTCTTTCCTGCAGCCTTGAAGGTTTTAAGAAATCTCAAATGCCCGCTGCTGCTGCCCTTTTAATTGCTATCTTTTGAAAAGCACCAGTATGTGTTTGAATTGATTTCCCCTTTTAAGGGAAATGACAGCCAGCAGTTACAGTTCTAATGGTATAAGCAAGACAAATAAAACATGTTTATAAAAATTGTATCCTGGAACACTGGTTTTCAGCGACTGAAACAAATTTAATGTAATGGGTTGACATTTCATAAGGTTTTTTCATTGAAAATTTTCTTTTTCCTGAATAGATGTAAACCCTCCTCCTGTTTTTCTGATTTTATTCGAATATCTCTTGTGACTTCTTCTGGCAAACTTTTCTTTTTATGGAGACTTTCCTTTTCATCAAGGCAGCAATGTATAGAAGAAATGGCATAAGACTAGGAGCTGGAAATTACCAAGTCTTATTCAAGTTTTACTGCATACTTGTGGTATAATCTTTGGAAAATCACTTGTGCCTAACTTTTGTGCACATGCACTCTCTCTGCAGTGGGGAGAATATATTGATAGCTGCCTCCATAGAGGTGTTGGTAGTTCTGTTGCACTTATAGCACATGCAAGAAGAAAAGTGCTATAGTGCTCATCAAATAATTTGTGTGTGTGGAAAGGTGAAATTAAGGAACAGCTACCTGTTGTATAACTCTTATATACAAAACTGAAGGTTGTTTTCGCTCAGAGGTTCACTCAGAGGGCCATTTCTACTTTGTATCATAACTGAACTTTCTGAACTTGTAGTCAGATTTTTTGACTTCATTGTGAAATAATCTGAAACTCCATATAAATAGGTGGTAACATCACTTTTCCATGTTGCGTGTGAAGAGCACAAATGAGAAATGTTTTTACTGAGAGAAGCGAAAAGTTTTTGAAGACAATACTACACAGCAAACATCTTGAAACAATGCTGATGGTTAGAAGCGCAGCAGTTTTAGTCAAGGCCTAGAAACATTCCATACCAGTATAACTATAAAACCTGCAGTCCGGTAAGAAATTGCTGTTCTGTGTCTTTTTTTAGGAAGCTATTACTGAAATAATAGTCCCAACTGTTTTTTTAACTGGAAAAAAATAAAAGATGAACCTTTTAATGCTGAACTGACATAGGAAAATAGTGAATTCTTTTTTTTTCTTTTGTGCATCAGCTTACTTTTAAATGGTTGGTAGAATACAAGCTATTCAGCCTTTTCTATTGCACACCAAATGCGAATTCAAAAGCTAATTGTAGTTTGATAGTAAACTTGCAGCATACTGAATTAAAGACCACTGAATGGATCAGAACATTCCACTTAAGTTTTTTTTTAAGCATAATTTAAATTTATTAATAAAATGTGGGTATCTGAGAGGCCTCTTATTTGAGGTACACAACCTTGTAAGCTTTTCCATGTATGATAATGGTCTTTAGAATAGCTGCTCTGCTGTATGCTGATAGATGGGGATGTGTTTTAGTAATAACTACAAAACAAGTACTTAATACGTGTTTAATCTGGGAATTTGCACTGACTCCTTTAATCTCAATTCATGCAGCTAATAAACAGTATACTGAAAAATTGCCTTGAGTCACAGTATGGCGCACAGATCCACTAACTGGTTTTCTGGCCTGCTCAGGGGGTTCTGTTTGTCAGCCTAATGGTTGATTGTAAGGGTCCAGGTTGTTTCCTTCTCCGCTTGATCCACTGCAGTGCAAGTGTGGTGCTATGCATTTTAAAGAACTATATTGAGAGAACTAAGAGAGCTTTTAGGTGTCTTCACTACCTAACTTAGTTCAAGATCTGAGTCACGTTCAGATCACAAGCACTCCTAGATAACTTTCATTTGAAAAAGATCATCTTTAGAACAATGACCATTATAAAAAGTGATGATACTGAGGTTTAAAGGGGGGGCAGTTCTGGCTCAGTTGTGTTGCAGAGGCCTTTCTGGATGCCGGGGGGGAAAGGCATTTATTTTAGTGAGCGGCTGCCTTAGACTTAGCTGGCCTTGATGCCCGTGGTTGAAAAGAGTTGAATGAGTGTAGTACACTCCTTCTGAGCCAATCTATAAACACATCGATTGCCCTCTTTTCGTGGTTTTGCTTGATTCTTCTGTGAATTAGTCTCCTGAGAGCATAACAGGCTAGTAATGACTGCCTTACATACAGCTGCTGAGAGAGAGACAGATTTTTATTTTTGGCTGGGGCTTCCTTAATATTGGTAGGTTGTGGTAATAGCAGTGGTATGCATTTGGGAGCTTACTTTTAGCATCAGTGTCTGTAATATAAGGATTCTTGAGTAAATCACTTACAGATGGCTCCAGAGTTTCCGGATGTTTCTACCTAATGTTACTGTGTCTGGCAATCTTGGATCCTTCCTAGACATCCTATAAGTTTTAACTCAGAAGTCATGAGTTGCTTCTCATACCCAAGGACACTTTTTTCATACTTTTTACTTAGTTCTCCATATGGGCTCTCTTCCTAAGAGTTCACTAGTATAAATTTTGTATTTTGCTGTAGAGTTAGTTCAAGACTTAATCACTATTTTCTCTCCAAGATAGTGTTTCATGTGTAGCAATCTCTGAAGCATTGAGTTCTGATGGCTCTAAATATCATTCAGAGTAGCTGCAAGAGTAATGTTGATGACTTTTAATAGCTAGTAATGTATTCTCCTGGGACTCTATAACTTTCAGAGAATTCAGGACCTTTAAAGTATGTCATATCAAAATGTTCTGCAAACTTTATTAGATAGGCAGATTTTTTGTTTGGATTACAGGTTACCTTCATACATGTTGCCTCTGTAGAATGGATCAAGCTTCCTTCTCTCACCAAATGGTACTTAGAAATTTCTTTGGAGAGGGAAAAGTGTTTAAATGGCTTTAACCCTAGACAGACGTTGAAAATAGGATTACTGCTTTCTTGGTATTTATTTCCTGTGATTAACTGCAAATAGGGCAAAAACTCTGTAATCCAGTAGAATAAGGTACATAAGTAATCATAGGAGTCTTTTCTTTATTTGAAAGATGTGGCACTAGCTAAGCTGAGTAGTTGACTTCTTTGCAAGAACTATTCATTATAAATGCTCATCTGAGATACACGTGTTTAGTGTCAATGGACAAAATTATGCTCTTCAGATTTCTCCCATCCCAAGTCTGCTGTGGACAGAAAGGGACATGAGGAAGCTGCTTATTAACCAGCCCTGTTAATGAGGCTGCCAGAGTTGCGTCTTGAAAAATAAAGATTCTTCCTGTCATGCATGCAAAACTGTTCTTGAATGAACTGAGCGCAAACTCAGATACATGAAGTTACAGACTTACAGATGGAGTTGAGGTTTGCAACTATATGAACACGTCTGCTTGAGTCTTTCAGGTCTGTGCACCTGTTTATACAGCACCCTGCATCGAACATGGATGGAATTTTAAAGGTTTTCAATCATTTGAGCTAGCACCATTGAAGTTCTGCAGATGGGGCGGATAGTTATCTATCTATCTAATCATCACTGATTGACCTAAAAATCAGTGCTTCATCTGAAAAGCAAGCAGCAAATGATCCTAAACAATAAAATTTTCCTCTTGAACTTGGAAAGGTGATTTTTTTTCTTTTTAAACCCTGGGCTTAAGTACAGTTATGATTGTCCTCTAGAACATTACTGGAAACTCGAGCACTGCAAAAATGTGTGGTTTCCTTGTGATTCTTTTTGTAGATGACAATATCTTTAAAACTTCTTTGACTATGCCATCACAACATCAGCGTCTGAGTGATCAGTCTCATACTAGTCTTGAGTTTCTTATATTCAGTGGCTAAACTAAATATAAGGATCTTTGACATTAACTTTGGGAAAATTCCCTTGTTTATTTAATGTCAGGTTAACATACCCTGTATTCGTGAAGAAGGGTAAACACTTGTGCTTTCAGAGGGAAAGGGGGATGGTTCTTCAAAATCTCCAGTTTTCAATTCCTGCTTTCTCTTGCATTCAGATGGGTTTTCTTCCAAATCGGTACCTTTTCGAGGAATAAAGCTTTCATGCTTTTTTATAAGCACTACACTCGTCTGCTTAGGGACTGATACTGAATTTAAATCATCTAACATTTAAGAAGAAATCTAAGCTGATGAGAAGGCTCTAGTGGACTTTTAAACTTAATGTCCTTTCCTGTGTGAAAGAAATCCCTGACCCTCATGTGCTTCTACAAAAACTTAAAAGCAGCATCTTGGGTTTCTATCTCTATTTCTACAGAGTTTTAGAAACTGGACATTGAATTTCTACTGTGGTTTGACAGAGCCTCTGATAAATAGGAATTTCTGATGATAAACTAATTTTCTAAATGGTTTATTTAAGGGAAGGGGTGCTATTCTACACATTTTCTTAGGCTTTTTGAATATAATGCAATTGAAGTTATTTGTGGCTCTGTAGATCTAGCCTTAATGGAGGGAAGGTAAACTCTTTCCCAAAGTTCACATCCTAAAGCCAGTTTGAGTGGTGTTAAAGAGAACTGTGTTAGCAAAACTGAAGTCTAACTTAACAATTGTAAGTAGTTTGTTCTGAGTGAAGTTTATCAGTTAGCCCTTGCTGCAATTATCATCCTTTAACTTTAGAAGTTAGGTTACTTTCCCCCCTACTCTTTTAATGTTCATAAAATAATCAAATGGATGTAACTAGTTCAGTTCCAACTATGGTGTCCTATTTCTCCTTTGTATGAAATGTGCTCGAATACCTGATAATGGATCAAGATTACACCTGATTTTTTTGGGGATCAAGATAAATTTTACTAATAATCCATTACATGTGTATTAAATGAAAAAAATATATTTTTAAAGCTATTCAATTTTAGAATAAATTTTAGTAATGCATCTACCATATAAAGTAAGTTTTCACAATTACATTTTAGTTAATTGTCAGGTTCAAATTTTCTGATGGCCTTAAACATACTTGTATATGTCTGCAGTTCTTTAACTCTCCATCTAAAACAAATTGGTCCATGGCTTATGTAAACACTTGAAAAATAAATTATTTAAATGTTTTATGTCCTTTTAAGAAAATATTTCATACCTATACCTTAAGGACTTGTTTTGCTCCGTTTCTGTTGCACTGGTGGTTTTGTCTCAGTAACGGGGGTCACCTCACTAGGAATTGTTTCATAGCCTGTATTATTTTTAATTCAATAGTTTTATCATACTTTTGCTATACTTTAAAACTTAAAATATCCCAAAATACATCCCCTAGTATTAAACACATTTTCCTATCATGTTATCTGATTATTAAACTTCATTAATCAAAACTCTTTTTTTTGGTAGTCCTAAACGTTAAGAATAAATGTATCTATGCCTAGAGCCTGTCTCAGCTTTGGCATGGGAGGGTTAATGTTCTAGGTTTTAGGTTAGGGATAGTCGTGCTGTCACTTTGCGAATGAATACAGTGTTTCTGCAATCTTACAAGGATTGAAAACAGGTCAGACGGATATTTTTTCACGTTGCAACTTGCAATGTTGTATGGAAAACCTTGAACCAGCTGTGGCTTTACTGCACAGCAGAGCTTCAAGGCTACGAGCTCCTTCAGGTTACTGGGATTTCACAGTTCATACAAATACAAACAGACAGCTGTGCCCTCGGGCTTTGCCATTTTCACGTGCGTTGCGTTTTTATTTCGGACAAAGGAGGGGCGAGGGCTGGAGGCCTGAGGCCGGGGCCGCTCCGCCCTGAGGCGCTGAGGGAGGCGCGAGGCCGGGGCGCGCGCGCAGGCGCTCCTCAAGGCAGCCCCGGCGCCCGGGGTCCTTTGCCGCGCTGCGGCGCGCGCGACCTGGGCCGCGCGGCTCCCACGTGGTGCGGCGCGTGCGGCTGCCGTTGGCGCCTGGGGAGCGGCCGTTGGGAGACCGTTGGCGGCCGCCTGAGGGGCGGTGAGGGGCCGCCATGCAGCGCCGCAAGGTGGACAACCGCCTGCGGGTGCTGATCGAGAACGGCGTGGCCGAGCGGCAGCGGTCCCTCTTCGTGGTGGTCGGCGACCGCGGCAAAGACCAGGTGAGCCCCGCTCCGTGCCGGAGCCCTCCGCCAGGGCCGCGTGTTCGGGGCTCGCCCCAGCGGCGCGTCTTCCTCGGGAAGGCAGGCGTTGCAAGCCGCAGGGAGTAACGCGGGCCGGGGGTGCGAGCGAGGGTGCGGTGTGAGTTAGGTTACTGACTGCTGCGGAAACGCGAAAGTGCTGGAAATGATTTAGGAGAATGGGTTGTTAAGCATCCGCCTGAGGAGCCCGTGAACGTTAAATAAAAGCAAGTAGAGGCAAATTGGATGTATTTTTATTTTTTAATGAAGTAGAAAGACGTTTCATTGCCTGCCTAGCAGGAGCTTTCTGTGTTCACGCGTACAGTTTTGCGGTGCCCTGTCGCAGTTCTCGCTCAAACCGTGCCTTACCCAGTGAGTCATCTTGCAGATGTCACCGCAGCGCAGCTTGGACTGGAGGTACCTGGTAGCAGTCCGCTACTAAACCCCGTTCTCTCCGTGTTTTTGTGCTTTGACAGGTCGTTATTCTTCACCATATGTTGTCTAAAGCAACTGTAAAGGCCAGACCCTCTGTCCTGTGGTGTTACAAAAAGGAGCTGGGCTTTAGCAGGTAAGATGCTCCTCATATCTCATGCTGCAGTAAGTGCCGTAAGTGCTCTGTCTGAAGCAAAAGCTCTGTGGCTGGTGCTCTCAGTGTGGGCTGAGTGATTCGGTTGTCAGGAGAAACGATCTATTCTTGAAGGAGCTATGGGAAGTTCAGTTTTCCAGAATTAGAATTTGGCTTCAGTAATACAGTTGACATCAGCATGAGGTACTATGTAGGAGTCAGTACAGATTGGGCATTGCAATTACTTTAATTTGAAAAAGGGTTTAAGATTTTAGTTCTTAGATTTGCATGCATCCTTACAGTCTGGGCACAAAGTCAGAAGGGAAGTGTTACATAAAACTACATGATTACAACCAAATGGTTTCTTGCAAAAACAGCTGTTCTTGTGTGATTTCCACTGCTTTGGGCTGAAGGCACATGGGAACATATCATGAATGCAGCATGTATGGGCCAAGATCCTTGAAGGCTGAGCTCTGAATTCCAATTGGACTTAGAAGTAGGATTTTAAGCAGTCTTCGCAAACCTCTTCCCAAGAAAAT
The DNA here is from genome assembly GCF_964034855.1 of Anser brachyrhynchus. Lineage (NCBI taxonomy): Eukaryota > Metazoa > Chordata > Aves > Anseriformes > Anatidae > Anser > Anser brachyrhynchus. The sequence continues at coordinate 17,426,083 of NC_137699.1, read as the reverse complement.
TTATGTATAATTTTGTTTTCCAGCCACCGTAAGAAGAGAATGAGACAACTACAAAAGAAGATTAAAAGCGGAACCTTGAACATAAAAGATGATGATCCTTTTGAGTTATTTATAGCAGCCACAAATATTCGCTACTGCTATTACAATGAAACTCATAAGATCCTTGGTAACACTTTTGGCATGTGTGTACTTCAGGTAAGGAATTAAACTTTTGACATAGCACTTTTATCAGTTACTTTCAGTTTAAAGGCTGCAGGAATTCTGTTTGTTGCTTCTGTTATTTAACTTATGATGTTCTTTTGTATCTTTTACGGGTTTTGCAAGGGTGAGATAGCCTTGTTTGGCAGAATTTTAATGGGAAATTGGTTAACGCAAATATTCAGTTTGAATCAAACTTTGGGAAATTATGTTTTTAGATTTTCCATTCCTTTCAGTAGATGCTTGTTGCACTAGTGAATTCTAGGCAACTTTGGAGTTTTTATTTTTTTATTTCCTAGGATTTTGAAGCCTTGACTCCAAACCTGCTAGCTAGAACTGTTGAAACAGTAGAAGGGGGTGGAATTGTGGTAATTCTCCTCAGGACTATGAACTCGCTGAAGCAGCTCTATACAATGACCATGGTATGTTCAGTGTAATGCGTCTGTTCTACATAGGCAGGTTCGGCTGGTGACTTAAGGGGTTATTTTTTTTCTTTCTTAATGGGCTGTGGTCTTCCTTCTGTCATTTTTCCAACTTTCATTCGTTCATCATTGATGGAGTCTTGTGGTCAGGCAGTTCTGCCAACCCATGTTCTACCAACAAATGTAACTATGTTCTTTTGTTTCACAGTAATTTGAAAAAGTATTTATACTGTTGGTCCGTGCAACAAGGTTAAGTGACAAACATGTTTTGCTGTTTTGTGACCGAGCGCTAAGCAAGATCAGCTTCGCAGTTCCTGCGTATTTCTAAATATGATCTATTCACCCTGAGTATACGTACCCCTAAAGCAGGAACAATTTCTGTTAGTAACAATGCTAGCAGGGGAATTAAAGGAATGGACTTTTGTCTTAGTATGTCTAGGTTGTTTGAAGTGTACTATAACTGACAGAACTGACCTTTAAGTCTGGAAGAATATGTAAGACCATTGTGAAAAGTATTGGTGGGAAAGGTACATTTTAAACCAATATTTGGGAAAAGTGGATGTCTCACAGCAAACAAAATCAGGGAGAGAGGGCGTGGTCCACAAGAGTGGAAAAGATGTTGTATTGTTCCATGAGTAATAATCTTGTACATGTCACTGTTACCACCGTTCTTTCTCCAGACTGACTTTTTCGTTTTGTTTCAGGATGTGCACTCCCGATACAGAACAGAGGCGCACCAGGACGTGGTAGGACGGTTTAATGAAAGGTATGGTATTGTGAGTGTAAAGCATCTAGGCTGCGTGCCCAGCATAAGTTGTTGTTGGAGAAATTGTATACAAAATTTTGGCATGATGTTACAAGGGATGTGCAAAGGGGCCTTAATTTGTAAAGCATTCTGAGTCCTGTTCTTGAAGTGCTCTGTAGCAACGTATGCTCCACATGACCAGAAATTCAGATACCTATGACGTTACTATGAAAGAGAAAACTGCTCACTGTGGGGTCTTCTCTGTGGTTTAGAAATTTCTTGTAAAGGCCTTTTCTCTCCTTTTGCTGTACTGAATAAACAGCTCTTTTTAAGTGAGCTATACCTAGTTCTAGCCATTGGAAAAATGCAAAATTTGTTCTTTAGCATGCAGGTGATGGTCATGTGGTGTCAGAAACTAGAAGGATGGATAAGCAGCCTAAACTGACCACATCTTTGGCGGTCTGCATTTGTCACAATTGCTGTGGATTCAAGTCTTACGCTTTTATACAGCTACCTCTCGTTTAAATGCTGGGAGTCACTTTCTAGCTGTCTTAGGAGATTGTCTGAAATAAGTGGTCTTCATTGGAGGCATCCTCGTAGGTGGATGTCTGTTCTGCATAGGTCATCCTGATTCTATGATAAGAGGCACACAGCCAGTTGTGTGAACTTGTCTTAGCTCAGCTGTAAGCAGCCGTCGCTCTAAATACCATGTTTGGGGTTAGAAACTAGGGTTAATTAACTACAAAAATGCAGCAGTGTTGGTACTGCTTTTACTGATTTGCCTTTGCTTGACTGCTCAGGTTCATTCTGTCTCTGGCCTCGTGCAAGAACTGCATTGTGATTGATGATCAGCTGAATATCTTGCCCATCTCCAGTCATGTTGCAAATATCACGCCTGTTCCACCACAGTCACAGGTCAGTAGACTATGTCAGCTAATTTTCAGTGGTAGAAACTGATCTGAATTGAACAGTGTTAAAGATCTTAAGAAGAGGAAGCTTTCTTTTCACCCTGACTGATATCAAATAATGGTCTTGCAGAGCAGGTGAAGAACGTTTTGCAAAAAATACACCTCATATGGGTGAAGTATGGAAAGCTGTCTTTTCTTTCCTCCTTTTTTTTTTTTCTCAGCCTTTTTTTGTACTTGCCTGCACTTATTCATTTTGCTGCATTGCCGTTTAGCCTAGTGAGGTGGAGCTTAACTGCTGTGGTTGCTGTTTCAGAAGTGCTTAGAGAGATTTTAAGCTGATGGACAGCTAGGAGGAAACAAATGAAAACATATTTCACATTCCCACTGGAGAGTGGAAAAACACTCGGGGAAAAAAAACCCTTACAAGCTCAGGAGACACCTGGTACCTCAAAACTGTGGTTCTTACTTCAGTTTCTGACTGAGTTATGCATGTCAAATATAAGAAGGCATTCACTGAATACAAGCCAGACATACAGCTTGCACTGTTAAAATGCATCCCTTTATCACTTTCAGTTGTAGCTGAATGTAAAGTGGCGTGCAATTTGAACAGAAATATTTGAGCTTTTGAACTGATCTGTGTGTCCAAGGAAATAACATCATTGATTCTGTCAGAGGCATTAAAAACATTTGAAGAGAACACTGATGTAAAAAACAACCTCTTAACGTTCTAACAACATTGGCAGCAGCACAAATGCTCATCTGTTGGATGGGTAGGCAGATGCTTTTGGTAATCAGTGACAACTGGGCAATTCAGAATCAATTTCTACTTAAAATAGAATTCTTTTGTGCCCAAGTTCATTGATTGACTTTGAAAATCCTGACATTAGCTTGAAAACTGATCTGTTGCTACAGTAGTTTTTCCCTCTAAATTACAGTATGCACCCCATGTGACAGGAATAATGAGGACCATAACATTTTGGCTTACCCTGAAGACTGAAAAATTAATTAAATTATTTAGAAAACTTGTCCATGGTCTCTTCTTCCTAGCACTACCGTTATCCAGTTACCATCTACAGAAAAATACTTGCCTTTTTTCTTCCAAACTTGGGGAAGCCAGGATACCTCTTGTGTATTTCTCTTGAAAATGCATTAAAATCAGTGTTAAATGCCTGTCTGTCCATTTAAACTTATCTGTCTCTAGAGTGTATGTTCAACTTGTGGTAAGTCTTTCTTTCAAATATCTTTCCCTGTCTGATAAAAGATATCACAAGACATCACAAAGGCATAATTGTGCTGGGGTGTCCTTTACTAATCTTTTAAATATTGTGTTTATAGGAAGATAGCCTCCGGCCACAAGACTTGGAGCTGAAAGAGCTGAAGGAGAGCTTGCAGGATACACAACCTGTAGGAGTTTTGGTGGATGGCTGTAAAACCCTGGATCAGGTTGGTGTGGTGCTTAAACTGAAGATACCGTGCATATGACAAGTCAATGTGGCTGCAGATGTTTGTCTCATTTTGCAAGTAATCAAATCTGAGAGCATGAACATCGATGGGGGTTGTTTTAGGGAGAAAGATTCCTTGAAATTGGTCGGACAGGGTAGCTCAAAGACAGTATCAGTGATTTTTTTTATGAAGTTGAGAACAGTGGAAGGACTAGAATGGAGACAGGAATCTGATCTGGAGAAGTCCACATTTAGTCTGTAATCCTCATAATCTATATTATGTTTTGTTGTGCCCTCATTCCTGTCTCTGACACTTTTCCTGCTGTCATTTGAGAATTACTGACTAGTGCAAATCAAGGCCCTATAGAAATTTCTTCAGAGTATCCACTGAGAAGTTGTAGGTTGGTGTGGAGGCTCCCAGACCTGTGCACTGCTTTAAAACTCTTTCACAGTAGGCCTTCTCATGGCCCAGATATGTTCGTCCTCCTCCTCTGGTAGCTCACAAGGTGCGTACGTCTTCCTGTCCTGCTGAATATATTCTGGGGTCAGTGGCATGAAAATAGTAATTGAGCATTCAGAAACTGAGCTGTACTGATTGTTGATCTGTGTTTTGACCTTACTAATTTCAAGAACTCACTGGGTCAAGATAACTACTTTCACATTATTCATCTGGGATTTAACGTTCAGCTTTCCCATATTGTCTTTTTCTCCTTCTTCTTGTTCTAAGGAAAGACCACCTGGCATTAGTGGTAGGTCTAAGTAACGCTGAAAGCAGTTTAACCGCAGCTGCTTTTTGTTTTCTACATTTTTCTGATCATCAGGCAAAAGCAGTTCTTAAATTTATTGAAGCCATTTCAGAGAAGACTCTGAGGAGCACTGTGGCATTAACAGCAGCCAGGGGACGTGGTAAATCTGCTGCTTTGGGACTGGCTGTTGCTGGAGCAGTAGCTTTTGGGTGAGTAATGTCCCCCATCTCCAAGTTTCATTTGCATCCATGAGTTTTTAAAAAATGATGACCAGATTTGAATATATTTATCATTTCCAGACCTACATCCTTCTCTTTTGTTATTCTTATATCTTTCACTTGCTACATAAACTGACACTCAAGTTTTTCTGTTTTATAGTAATCAGAACTCCTCAGTCTTTAAAAATCAATTACTCATACAAAAGTGAAACAAGTGTCTAAAGGAACCTGCTGTGTTTTGGTAATTAAGTAAAATCAACCCCACATATTAAAAAAATATATATATCCTTTCCGTGTATATGAAAAATCTCTTAGAAAAAAGAGTTAAACTCTCGTTTTATTTTTTTGTGCAGTTACTCCAATATCTTTGTCACATCTCCAAGTCCTGATAACCTTCACACTCTCTTTGAGTTCATATTTAAAGGCTTTGATGCACTGCAGTATCAGGTAAGGAAAGCAAACCATTTTACAATACTTTCACAGAGTTCCTGTTTAGGAGGGATTTTGAATCTCATCTCTGACTTAGATATATTAGCCACCAACTTTTTCCCCTACCAGTTTGTTCAATAATGCTCTGTGAAAGTGGCTCACAGTACACTTATATTTACTTCTGTATTTATAAGTGAGGAAAATTGGTTTCTTTATATGTGAAAATAGTTTTTAACAGGAATAAATAATTCCTCGGTTCTCCTGCTTCCGAAGATTTTGTTACACGACTTTTTAACTATAATCTGAAACATCAGGACACATGTCGCAAACTTATTTTGATGGTAATGGTAAACAATGTTTTTCTTACATCTTGGGCTGTTCATACTGTTTAATAATGTTTTCTTTCAGGAACATCTAGACTATGAGATTATTCAGTCTTTAAATCCTGAGTTTAACAAGGCTGTTATCAGAGTGAACGTGTTCAAGGAGCACAGACAGACCATTCAGGTAACCAGCCTTGTTTGCACACTTGCCTTTCTGCTTTTTGTTTGTAATTGTTGACATTATTGATTGTTGTAGTTGTTTGCATTTAAAACATGTTAATTTTATGTAACATGTAACTATACTGATTGCTTTTGCTTTAAGGCAGACCCTCTTTTTGACTTGTGAGTTTCACAAAATATTTTAGTTCTTTCTGTGAATAACTTGTAGGTTACAAAGCCTCCATGGTTGTTGTGTGTTCCTTCTTGAAACAAAAGGAAGGTGAAACAAACAGTGAAGGAAGAGCATATGTTTCCAGTGATCAGGTTTCCTATATTTTTGTGGTCTATCCAAAAAAGTGTCTGTGGAAATGTTTAAAACAATATGTGTTACCCAGCCCTTGTTAGAGACCATGAACCCTCTGCCATGGGTTCTCTTCTCTGTTCATGAAGATCAGGGAAAACAAACAGCTTTTCAGTGCTCCGTCTCTGCCAGTTCTGGCCTTTCCCTACATCCCAGAGCTGTTGTTGACAGTGATGATATCCTCTCATTCCTTACAGTACATACACCCTGCTGATTCTGTGAAACTGGGTCAGGCTGAACTTGTTGTGATTGATGAAGCTGCTGCCATTCCTCTCCCCCTGGTGAAAAATCTGCTAGGCCCTTACCTGGTTTTCATGGCTTCTACAATCAATGGGTAAGGCTTTGAGCATCAGCTGTCTACCTGCGGAAGCAGTTGTGCGAGTGCTCATGGACTATTTATTACCTACGGTGCTTCTCTTTTTACTGCACACTATCGTAATCAGATCATATATATAACTTATAACCTGATCACATGGAACTGCTCTTCAGAATAACCAAGAGTAAGAGTCAGTCGGTGCTTTCCTTTCGGTTCCACTGCAGGTTCATTGAGCATACACACCTCTTCTGTTCTGCTGCAGGGAGCATGCAGATAAACATTCTGTAGTCTGTTAGGAGACAGGGAAGAGTGCCATCTTACTTCCAGTACGGTGAGCGTAAGAAAGTGTCAGAGGAGGCTGCTCTGTCCTACACGTGCAAGAACATCAAGAGGCAGCAATTCTCAGGGATGTCTGGGGCCATTACAGGCCTCAGAGTGGCACACAGCTCTGGATGGCAGCATAGTTCTGTGTTGGAGCTTTCCCATGGCTCAGGATTGCCTTTTGGTTATTTACTTCAGACTTTTGTCTTCTGCTTTTCAGGTATGAGGGTACTGGTCGATCACTGTCTCTGAAGCTTATTCAGCAGCTCCGGCAGCAGAGTGCACAAGCCCAAGTCTCCATGACAGCAGAGAACAAATCTACAGCTACAGCTAAACTCACCTCAGGTACTCGATTGTATTCTGGGCTGCAGCGTGCAACCCTGATCCGTGGTGCTGCTGCCTGACAAGCCCTGTGCATGTCCCATGTGTCCGTGTACTTTGCAGCTGTAGGAATGTAGTGGTATGGGAAAATGAAGGAACTCCTCTTGTAAGTTTTTCCTCATAATTTTCAGATTTGAAAGCATTTAGAGGATAACAGCTGTGCAAGTAATGATTGCTGTACCTTCCTCCCGATGTTATATGAAGAAACAGGCTGTGAAGGCTCTGGTTAGAGCAGTTACTTCTCAAGTGTCTTCTCTTCTGTTCAGATTTGGTGTGTTTCTAATCTCTTGGGAACCATACATAGGACACTGATCCTATTGGATTCTTTGCTAGCTGTAACTTCCGATACTAGAGGTTCTCTGAAATCTGTTTGCAGCTCGTACATTGCATGAAGTCTCCCTCCACGAGTCAATCAGATATGCCCCTGGTGACCCTGTTGAAAAGTGGCTAAATGATCTGCTGTGTTTGGACTGTCTCAACATCACCAGAATTATCTCTGGCTGCCCACTGCCTGAGACTTGTGACCTGTATCCTTACTCAAATGGTGTATTCTGATAAAATATATTGCTTTCAGGTGAAGGATGCTTTTTCAAACTGAGTAGTAGTGGCTTCTCAGGCTATAACATGATTACCACAGTGCGTGGTCTTTTGACTAAAGGTTATTAAGAACACACTTCTGGAGCTGAGCTCTTACCACTGCCTGTAAGACTGGTGGCTTGTGTTACCAGGACGTTACCAATGTGTTTTATTGCAGAGACAATCCTAAAGATGGATTGAATGCAAGAAAATCTTGGTTTACAGATGAAGTGTGAAAGATATGAGCACTACGCAGTCATTCTTGTAGATAGAGCTGTAGACTATAAGAGCTTTAGCCAGCATGTAGCCTAAGGCTGCATGGAAAATAACACCCCTAAGCCAACAAGGAGCTCTTTTTTTTTTTTTTTTTTTTTTTCCCCAGGGAAGTTGTTTCCTTAACCCTGTGTTTAGATATTATGTAAATAGAGACACACTTTTTTGTTACCACAGAGCATCAGAAGTTTTTCTACAGAGACTGATGGCCCTCTATGTGGCTTCACACTACAAGGTAAAGCTCATGCTACTTCTATCAAAAGTCCAGCTTGGAATTTTGTGGAGGGAGCACTGTTTGTTGAGGGCAGTCTAACTGAATTGGCCTAATTAAGATTTTCTGGACAGCTTCAGGTGTTTTTTGTTGTATACAGATCTGTATTCTCCTGAGAAGATTTCTGCCTTAGCCTTAGCTGAACACTCTGCATTTACAGATATCTAGAATATTTTTGTCTTGGGAAATCCCAAAGACTAAATTCTAGATGAGCCTGCAAGTTTGTTGGGAATGGTATCAGTGATGAACCCTTTCCTGTTCTCCTCTTTACAATATTTCAGTAGCCTCAAATTAACCAAAAGAGTAGTATCATTGTACTATTAATAAAAGTTATAATTCATCTCAGAGTTTCAAGACCGTGGGTGAGTAGTAAGTTTGGCTGGTGAAGTCATTAAATGGTGAAGTAATGAGTACTAAAAGTCTGACACTTCCAAAAATATTTTAGATCTGGTAGTCTAAGAGATAAGTAGCTATATAAAAATAGAAATTTCAGTTCTACACATAGGAGAGCAAGAGATTTCACTTGAACAAAATAAGTGTTGACTGGTAGTACAACAGCCATGAGCTGTCCAGTGAGGAGCTTCATCCATCAGTGTTGTACTAGTTCTAAGTCCCTTAATAGCCCTAAATTGAGAAAAATGGAGGAATGTTTAAAAGTCAGCTACTAACACTATATAGGACACTGAAGCTCTTCTCATGGAATAATAGTTGAGCTTTCTCATGTGCATTTACCCTCCAGAACTCTCCCAATGACCTCCAGATGTTATCTGATGCACCTGCCCATCACCTTTTTTGCCTTTTGCCTCCTGTTCCACCTACCCAGAACTCATTACCAGAAGTACTCGCTGTTGTTCAGGTGAGAGAGCATCATATAACTATGAAGTGAACTGTTCAATAATGAAGGAGTGATACACTGTGAGACGGCGTTGTACTGTCTAGGACTAGATGGTATCTTCAGGCTGTGTTTTTATGTGCCACAGCAGCATATTAAGGCAGTTTTAACGAAAGAAAGTGGAAAAAAACCCCACCACCTAATTGCTCTATAAGTATATTGTGAAGCTAATCCCTTTGTATAGACCTTCCAATCTCTAAAATATGTCTGTGCCGAGAAGCCTTCTTGAGGAGCTGACTTACTGGTTAAATAAATGACTTTCTCCTCTCATTTCAACTTCCTGCCAAGGAGAGTTGATTCACTTGTTCATTCTGCTTATTCTGTGTCTCCAGAATTCCTTTTATTTGCAACAGGGCTGCAAAAATACAAATACCTCAGATAGAGGTGTTCAGAGGTATAGAGATATTTCAGTCCTTGACTGTTAGATATCTGACTATATGCTTCCTTCCTTAAGAACACAAATTCTTAATTATCTGTGTTCAGTGCAACTAGTTAAGTCGACTATTTCTTAAATGAAAAAAAAAAGCTGCATTTACCTGTATGTATTTGACTCTTAAAGAGAAATACTGGGAGGGACAAGGTTTTATGTTTGCTGCTGACAGACTACAGAAAACACATAGAGCACATTGTATGCTTTAATCTCTTCAGGCTTCTGTTGCACCATGCTGTAATGCCTGCTGTGCCAGATATACCTGGCTGGCTCACTGGTGTGCCTTTTGAGACTGCTTTTAGGGGTAGAGCCTGTTGTTTGGCACATACGCATTTGTTTATCATGTTGCAAAGTAGGGGTCAGGTGACATGTCAATACTGCATAGTCATCTCAGCAACTGAGGATAAATTTTGATTAGGCTGTAGTGGAATGACTGTGGGATAAAGCACTTTGTCTCCATTCACGGTCTTCTGCCTTTTCTGGCAGGTGTGCATGGAAGGAGAGATTTCTCGCCAGTCTATCATGAACAGCCTTTCTAGGGGAAAGAAGGCTTCTGGTGATCTTATTCCCTGGACCATTTCAGAACAGGTGAATAATTTGGCTGTGTACTCACACCCAAGATGTCTTTCAACACTACTGCTTATTTCCAGGGCACCCTTCTGTGTACTTTTAAATTGACTCTTATCTCTTACGCAGTTCCAAGACCCAGACTTTGGCGGCCTCTCTGGTGGGCGTGTTGTTCGTATTGCAGTTCATCCAGATTATCAGGGGGTAAAGTATTTTGAAACCTATTGTAAGTAGTCAGCAGTGGTACCACGAGAATGGCTGTACAGGCAGAGCAAAGTTCTACCTGGCCCCGTGTACAGTCAAGATCCAGTGGCACTTAGTGTGAGATTACCAAATGTTCACACTGGTGTTTGGTTTTGTCAGAGTGCCAGAGATAAGCAATGAGAATTATTATACTGTCCTCAGCTACTGACTGAGCTCTTGTTGTGCTTTTGGTCACCCAGCAGGGTCTGTAGTTTTCTTCCCCATGGAGTTCCTGTGTAGTAAACAAAATGCATTTTTGCAGTGGCTGAGTAATTTCTAAACTGATGATTGTTAATGGATTTTTAAGGGGAAAATGTTGTCCTGCTTTAAAAAATAGATATAATTTTTTGCTTATAGTGCATTGTTCATAATTCACAGATGGGCTATGGCAGCAGAGCTTTGAATTTACTGCAGATGTACTATGAAGGCCAATTCCCTTGTCTGGAAGAAAAAACAATTCAGAAGCCAAAAGAAATTGCAACTGTAAGCAGTGAGGTATGGAACTCAGTACATTTCTTGTATTTCCTGTTGTGCTAAGCTGTCTGCCTTCTCACTGTAAATCTCAATATTGATTTCTCTGTGTAAGGAGGAAATAATTGTATTTATTCTTTGTACAAAATATGAAATTAAATTTGCAAATTGCCATGAGGAATGTTATTAACCCACTTCCACTTTCTCTTTCAGACTGTTAGTTTATTGGAAGAGGTTGTGACGCCTCGGAAAGACTTGCCACCTTTACTTCTCAAACTAAGTGAGAGACAAGCTGAGAGTCTAGACTATCTAGGGGTATCTTATGGCCTAACACCAAGATTACTCAAGTAAGACCTTGTTCTGTTTACACCCAGTGCAAAAATATAACTATATAAATAATAGAATATCTGTAATTTGTAAATGATATGTAGATACAGGTGCAGATATTTTACCCCATAGACTTTCTCCTCTCTGCATGCTTCACTTGGTTTCTAAATGTGGGCAGCTCCAAGCCCTCTTCTCCTGCAAGACCTTGTCTTGTGCAGTAGAGCTGAACCTAAGCACTTAATGCATCCTTCAGGGTAAATTTCCTCAAACTCCTTCTGAGGAAAAACCCATTCCCTTCTTGATTGTCTCTGTGATCCTTCTGAAGAGTTAATTAACTTTAACTGATAAGTTTCTCTAGGCTAGAGAAGAACATCTCTAATGGAAGAAGTTAAATACTCCTTGTGACCTGTAGAAACTTGAGCTGCTGCTAACTTCAGTTAGTTGTTTGTTTCCCGCCTGATGAAAACACTTGTCAGTAGCAACTGCATCTGCTTCTCATTTTTTTCTCGCCAAGGAGGAAGTGAATTACTGCAGCAAAAAATCGTTTATTAATTTTTTTCACTTTTCTCTCCATATCAAATTATAGTTTTATATTAGAACGTACAATTTTATAATAAATGGTAACTGTTTTTAAGTATTATGAGAATCTGTAAAATATGTAGGTTTTTCAAACTTTCTCAGTGTGGTAAGTTTGGGAGACAGTTTCAAAATAATGCAGAATTGTTTCTGTTGCTAGCCTAACAGCAAAGCAGTCATTTATCACCTAAAACTTTGCTTCCTTGCTGGCCTATCCTTGTTTGCAGGGGACCATCTCACAAAAGATGAGATTGAGTCCAGCAGAAGTAAGACCCAAGGAGGCCGGTTTGTGCCTGACCCAATCAGAGCTATGTTAGACAGCTGTGTGCGATTTGGCATTTCAGACACAGAGACTGTAGCCTGTTTTATTCCATGGCAAGCATGCTGCAAAATTCATGCCAAAATGTGATGGTGAATTGTGGAAAAAGTCTTAATCTCTGCAAATTATAAAGCAAATGGTTCAGATGTCTTTATTGAACAATCTCTCTCAGGGCAGAGGATGAGAATAAAGTGTTTGAGTACTGTTTTTAAAATTATTTGACTGTTAGGTTTGGTGGGATAGATAAGGAAGCATAGTGGGATAAGGAGAGGCTGGGATGCACATATAGGACTTCCTGCTAAAATCTGCATCATCCTGCACAGCTGATGGGTAGTCACCCTGTGGCCTGCGGAGGTGGGTTGCCAGTGACAGTTGCTGTGGGGCTTGGCTTCTTTCTTTTGTCTGGGATGCCATATGTTTTGTCTCAGCAGGTCTTTTTATTACTAGTCCTCCTTTTCCTCGGCAAAATGAACTGTAGTGTCAGTTCACAACTAAGATGCAAGAAGGAAAAGGAGGATGGAAAGGGATGTTAGTAGGATTTTGCAGGTCAGATTGGGATTCTCTCTGGTCCACCTGTGATTGTGTGAAACCTGGAATTTGCCAGGGAAAGTCAGCATTCGTTGAAGTCTGAAGTAAACTGTAAATCCTTCATACCTTCCCCAGGGTATTCTTTAGGAGTCTGTGGTATTTGTGATCAAAACCAGTTTGCATTTTTTTAAACGAGGTCCTGGAAACATGCTGAATTAAAGAGTTACTGTGTTTTATCAGTTAGTCTTTGAAAGTTCATTCATTTTCTGTTGTCACAGTCATCATTTTTTCACTCCTCAAAGTTAGAATCTCAGTCAGTTTGGTTGCTCTTGGAACTTTCCGTCGGTGTTAAATTTTATTAGCTACTGGGGTAGCGTCTACCTTTCAACAGTCGTTCTTGTACAGTAGATAGATTTTATTTAACCACAAGTATTACTACAAAATCAACAGCTCCATAATTCTCAGTGTACTTTCTCTTATCCTTTTCCCTAGGTTTTGGAAACGTGCTGGATTTGTGCCAGTTTATCTAAGGCAAACACCAGTAAGTAGCATACTGTTTCTGAATGAAATCCAGCCCTATTGAAATCACTGGGCATCTTTCCATTAGCTTCTGTGCGATGTGATTTGGACAAAAAAGTTTCCTGAGACTACACTTGGGGTTTGTTTTGTATTCATTTTTGTTCGTTGGTCTAATAGTTAACTAAGGGTTTCAAATTTTAGGGTTGTGAATGTAGTCTTCTGAGTAGTTTGCACTTAAAAAAATATAACAAAGGTGCATCTGTTCAGTGTTGTTATTGTGGTTATTGGTAAAATATGCAATTGGCCCTCGAACTGACTGCCATTGCTTTCCCTAGGTGTTTACCAAAAAAACGCACTAGCTGTTACCGTACTGTTGGAGAGAATAATTTGTCCCTTGTCATCCCACTTTCCTTTTGTTTTTCTGGCTCTTGAGCTATAACTGCGATTTGTGACACTGGTGAATAGTGGTTATCTCAAGAAGCCAAAATCTCTCAGCACTGGGATTTACCAAATTATAGAAGTTCATCAGCTTTATATTTGGTGGTGGTGATCAGTAGCAGTTGGTACATGAGTTGTTGATTTAGAAGATCCTTGCCGCCTTCAGTTTAGCATAGAGTATACACAGTTCATGGAGATGATGGGAAATGTATCTTTGTTATTAGAATGACCTGACTGGTGAGCATTCATGCATCATGCTGAAGATGCTGAATGAAGAGGACTCTGAACAGGAGCCTTGGCTTACAGCCTTCTGGAAAGGTAACTGAGCTAATACTAGAAAAATATTCTGGAATATTTATTCTAGAGGTCCACAGGAGTCATTTGTTTTCTCATCTTGTCCTATAGATTTTAGGAGGCGCTTCCTTTCTCTGCTTTCCTACCAGTTCAGCACGTTCTCTCCTTCGTTGGCATTGAATATTCTACAGAACAAAAATATCAAACAGCAGTCACAACCCCGTGAGTACCCTGGCTCACATATTCATTTAGAATGCAATTTGAAGTCTTTGTGTAGGTTTATCAGAGTTCTCAAGCACATGCATGGTATGATGTCTCTTGTGAGGTGCCATGAATTGTTCTTGGTGTTTTGTTTCCATCATCCAAAAAAATGCTTGTATTTTTGAGTAAAAACTAACAGGACATTTTCTGCCAACTAAAAACAGGTAGTGGTTTGGTGTGGTGGTGATTTTTTTTTCTGTGCCTTTTTTATTTCAGTCAGAGATTTAAGTACTCCAAAATCAGAGGGCTCCTGACTATAGCAGCTAAAGGCACGACAAAACAAAATCCAGTGAATGAATAAAGAAGTCTACTAAATCCAGTATGGAGTTAGAAGGGAAGCCTTGAGAATCAAAGGTCAATAGGCAGAGCAGCTAATTTAGGATCTTAGGGAGAATGTTGTCATCAGAAATTTGGAAATTCGAATTAGATGTCTTTCTAAGAGAGAAGCTTTAGTTAACTGTGTGTTCTTTGGGCTTAGTGCAGCACTTGCTAGGGTGAACATGCAGGTACTATAACAAAAAGGCCAGATAAGGCAACTCTAACAGTCCCTCATGGCTTAAAAATCCTCTTTAAAAGCAAATTGATGTTTTCTCAGTAAGCCTAACAGAGGGTAGTCCTCTTGAGAGAACTTGGTAACCTGCATTTTGTGGGCTTTTAGTATCTGTCTTTGTGAAAGATGTTTGGTTGGTGCTACAAAGAGAGTTTTTATCAGCAAAACCAATGTAATACATTGAAAGTCTGAGCAAACTGATTCTCAGCCCTCACTGTTTTTAGTCTCTCTGGCATGTTTGAGTCGATACGCCAGTCTGTTTTGACAGTTGCAATGTTCTTCATATGGTTATATTTCTGTCTGAAAAGACTTGGAATAACCAAGCCAGCCCTAATAGCAGTGTTATACTTAGTGAGTTGAATTCTGAAGTGTGTTGGAAAGTGAACTTAAGGGATAGCAGTTGGCCCTCAGTCAATGATGTGAAAAAGGAGTTTGTTAAATAATGAGATCCTGGAGAGCTGTGAAGAACAGTCTTGACAGTGATGTCTCTCTATCATTCAGCCATCAGCCGTGTTGAATTAGAATCTGTTTTCATCCCATATGACTTGAAGAGATTAGAGATGTATTCTCGCAACATGGTGGACTATCATCTCATCATGGATATGGTACCTACCATTGCCAGGATGTTTTTTCTCAACCAGTTGGGTGATATCTCTCTCTCAGCTGCACAGTCGGTATGTATCACTGTGAGAGCAAGCCATGCTTCATCTCTCTTTGTACTTCTCTACTGTCTCCTAATTTTGGACTAGTTTCCCGTTTCTTGTCATCTTTAAAAAGAAGCCTTTGCTTCAGATGATTTATTCCTCTGTGGTCCTCTTCATCATTTCTCCTGCTTGTGTTCTAACTTTAGTGTTTGCTTTGAATAAAATCTGCAGAGATCATACTGTTGCATGTTCAGTGAAGTACTCCGTGTGTTTATAATATTGTGTGAACTATGGCTTAAAAGCACCTCAAAATCCTTTGGTTCTTGAGCTGTACCTCAGGAGAGAGGTATTCATTTGTACTAAGTAAGGAATGCTGCTAGCTGACTACAGAATAACTTAGGGGTGTTCAGTGCATCTGAGCAAAGCTTGAGCCCATACCAGAGGAGCCTTGTATTAGCTGAGTAGAGCAAGGACTTGGTAAAATGTCAGGGGCATAGAGGATACTATTTATATAAGTGTTTGCTCTAAAAGCCTCTCTAACTGAAATATGTCATTTCTGCAGGCCCTTCTTTTAGGGATTGGTCTACAACATAAATCTCTGGATCAACTGGAAAAGGAGGTAGAACTGCCCAGCAGTCAGTTGATGGGCCTCTTCAACAGAATCATCCGCAAAGTAGTCCAGGTAATTGCATCATGATAAGCTTTGTCTTGGTTGTATCAGACTAAAGTGTAATTCCAGTACTGAGCCTGGTGCTAGTAGAAAGCTGAATTGGAATTACGTATCTTTCACATGTCCACAAAAATTGACTGTAAACTTAGTTTGTAAGAAGGGAAAATCGTAGTGGAAAAAGCAGGTATTTATGGCATTGATTTATATTGTGTTTTCCCAAATACGAGTGCTTATGTTACATTTCTAAATGTTGAAATGTCCCAAACCAAAATGCTGAACGTACAGCCAGCGATGCCAGCTGAACTTGAGACATTTGTTTATGATGGTTCACTGCATTGGTAGCATCTCAGCCTTTGTTTGCTTGTTTTTTTTTAAATCAACCAAATGAAAAAACTTTCTCTGATGTCATTTAGAGGTGGACCTTAGTCCAGTGAAATTACTGGAAAGTTTTGAGTCTATTTTTTCCCCTGGTGTCTGCAGTAAAGTGAGTAGCGTGATGAGTTTTTAAGGAGAAAGACAGACATAAAAGTTGCAAGCTGCTTGCAATTGCTTGTGCAGCCTAGTGCCTCTAGTTCTCAAGGAACAGAATATGTTAGCAAAGTTTCTGCGGTGTGGCATAAGATGTTCATTGGAGAGATGCTATGCTCTGCATAACACTCATCTAATTATCTTGAAGACAGTTATATACAAGAAAATAATATGCAGCTTTTAGCTACAAACGTTCATCAAAACAGTGTATTGATATAGAATGTTGCTAACTGTCAGTTCTCTCCATTTATGCAAGTGACATTGTGTGCTGTTTTGATTTTTATACTTTTAATGAAAGCTGTGTGTAATTCTGCCTTCAGGAAGAAGCTTTGAGGTTTGTATTTTAGTATGATGGAACGTATGCATCAGAAATAAACTGTCTGAAAATATTTGCAAGGTTACAAGAGTCTCATGCGGACAACCAGCATTTCTTACTTATTTTTAAGCACAATCGTAGAAGAAATACTGAGTCTTACATGTGTTGGCTTATTTCATTTTCAGTTGTTCAACGCTGTCCAGGAAAAGGCTGTGGAGGAACAGATGGTAGCAACAAAGGATATTGTAATGGAACCAACAATTAAATCTTTAAATGATGATTTGGTAATTATGAACTTTATTCTTAATACATATATAAGCACTCTTCATGGAACTCCCTTGAGTGTAGAAGCCTTGTAATCTAAATTTTCTTGGATTAGAGTTCTGTGTCACCTCTGTCGCTATGTGGTAGTTATAAAACCAGCTTTTGGCATTACATTCTTAGTCATGCTTTGTTAATCTGCCATACGGATTTGCACAGAACCCACAAAGACTTTGGAGTTATGCATTACAACTATACGTATATTGATCACATAAAAATGCAGTTATAGAAAAGATAAAAGCTTTGTAGGATCATCTAGTATTTGTTTTTTCTCTTTAGTGGGGAAACGAGTTTTGCTTGTATTACATGATTACTGTTGCACTCAGAACTTAATGCATCTGTTGTGCTGTCCTTTATGTAGGAAGAAGCCGCAAAGGAATTCCAAGAAAAACACAAGCAAGAAGTGGGGAAGCTAAAAGAAATGGACCTTACACAGTAAGAATTCATCTGTATGAGTCTCAAATCCAATTTTCCTCTGGTATCTATTTGAATGCTGGGTCACCAGTACTAGTACATCTTGCTGAATCTTGTGCACAAGGCTGTAGTCACAATATGGTGATGTCACACCATCAATAAGTGAGAAATAGCAGTGTGTATCTTCAATGGTGGCCATGTGGGATAAGCATATGCTGCTACTCTAATGGAAACTTTAGATATTATGTGCCTGATAGCCAGTGATTGTCTTGATCTGCTCTGTTAGCAGTTCCTTTGTTTCATACTCACACCATTCTTTCCAGGAGGAGTTAAATTCAGTAACAGAACTTATCTGTTCAGTGTCATTCACCTGCTAACTCAATATATGAATTATTTTCCTGAAAAGTGTGTCATAGGCATGAATTTTACTTTTTGCCAAGCATGAGGTCACTGATGTCCCTTTTTCTACTGGTATTTTGAACAAAAAGCAAAAGATTGTGAATTAGCAGACCACACCTGATCAACAGTGAGATCTGTCTGTGGAACTGTAGAACTGAATTATTAAAGTTGGGGCTGGTTCATCATTACGGTACTGCACACAGGAGATGTGGAAATGCCAATTCAGTTCTCAGTACCACTGGCATGGTCTTGAGCACTTTATTTTACTTCTGTTTTCCTTTGTCTTTTATTTAAATGGTAAATTACTCTTACACTGTGGCAAGAACTCTTACTATGTATCTATAGGGCAGTCTTGATCCTGGCTGTGTATGGTATGTACATTACACACGTAACTTCTATAGTTCTGTAATTTGGAGTAATGAAAAAAAGCTGCCTGGCTTTGGACTGTTTATAATTTGACAGTTTATTGTGCTTCTAGGAAAGGTCATTAGTTTCCTCAAACCAGGATACATGGGTGCTGTTGTCTGCTGTCCAGCTTTTCTGTATTCAACTGTCTTCAACTCAAGTAAAAATTAGTACCTGGCTAATGTTAGTATTCTCTTCTTTAATAAGAAAGAAAAAGAAACCACACACAAAATCCCCCAAAACCAACACAAAAGAACAAACGAGAGCTTCCTTTACTAAACGCAGTGAGCACAGATGCTTTTAGCTGTTGTAGGCTGGACAGTTTGTAGGATACTGAATTGCCAAACCAGCAACTTCCTTGAAATGTCAGCAGATGTCTCTCTTTCTGGGCCAACAGGAGTTAAACATGCCACTCTGATCCTCTTCCTTTTCTCTCTCATCTGTTAGATCTGAGAAAAGGAATCTTTGTCCTACCCTCAAATGAGAGGACCAAAAATGGATGTGATTTGAAGTGACTTGTAAGTCAGTCACACTAGGAAAACAAGATAACTAGAACTTTTAAAGAATTTTAATTCTAATTACTAGATTTGATAGTATGACATACTTGTTTGTCATTTTGGACCATGCTTCTTCATCCAGAAACAGATTCATGTTCTTCTCTATAAGGAATGAGGGCCAAAAATCTATTTTGAACACTTTTTAATACAGGTTACAGAAGCTAACAGAACAGACAGAGCTGTTTGATATGTCTTTGTCCAGTGTTGTTTCGCCTTGTATGAAGGAAGGCTAATCTAGTCTGAATCTCTAAGAACTTGAGATAGAGAAAAACAACTTAGTTTTGCTACATGACTGCTTTGCCTAGTTAAAATTGTGTTATTTTCAGGGTACTTGAACATAATGACAGGAAACACAGCACATGAGTTTAGTTGAATAGCAATTGCTGTTTTAGTTTCTCTTTCCAAAAGAAACCTGCAGGTCTTCAGTTTTTCCTGGATGGATGCAGAAAAACTACAATTCAAGCTTACTGCTGGCTAAGAGCAGCTGCTAATTTACCTTTCTGTTATAAGCCATTGGTTTTTGCAGCCTCTTCCTTTACTGCCACAATCATCCTTCTCCTTTGTGGGGGAGGAAAGAAAGAAAACAAGAAAGCAATCAACCTTTTAAAAACAAAATCTTTATAGTGAATATAGTTCTGATTGTGTTTGTCGGTCTTACAGCTGTAATGTTTGAAAGCTTATGTTTTAAGAAATCTAGTGGGCAGAGAAGTATACACTACTGCTATGGAAACTAACACCTTTGTGGCTTATTTTTTGCATTCATAAAAGATATACTCTGTTAAGCATTCTGCTTGTCTGATGAGAGGCTTTCATAGAACAGTTATGTGATGTTTACAGTAGCGGCTCCTGAGAGAGCTTCATCTGCTATTGACCAGCTTTGGATGAAGACAATTGTTGGTTGCTATCGACCTAGTTCAGATTGAGTCTGCTGACAAAGTCGTGACAAGCTGTTGTATCTCTTTGCCAGTCTAGTTTTGTATGTATTTCCAACTACTGGTTTTGTTGGGTGCTAATGCAGTAGCTTTGTTTGAAGTGTACTGTGTATCTGACAATATAATCACTTTTTTTTCCTGCTTTGAGCTGGCAATTTTACTTGAATTTTCCTTTACCTTTTTCACTCAGATATATTATCCGGGGGGACGATGAAGAATGGAACGAGGTGCTGAGTAAAGCAGGACAGAACGCTTCTATCGTCAGTGTGAAAAGGTTAGGGAAGTTGAAATACTCTACAGCGGTCTCTCTTGTCCTGCTAGCTTTACTGCATTTTTCCCCAAAAGGGTGAAGCTGAAGATAAAATGAATGTAATGTCCTTGATAGATTCAAAAATTTCCTCAAGAAATCAGGGTGTGAGCATTCCTCTCATGGAGAGCGCTTCTGTGGCTTGTGTGTTGTTGCTCTAGATTACAGTCCTGTCTGCATATAACTCAATTGCTTATAGCAACTCTTTCTATTGACACGGTTAAGTCTTGATCTTGGCCACACAAATTGGTGCTATTTCTCCCTGGGGTCACTTTTAAAGAACAAACTCATTCCACATTACTGTCCTGTTGCCTTGGGGGCTAGCACTGGGTGGAAGCCTATGATATTCCCATTGGAGAAAATGGGAATTCAATTAAGGAGAATTCTTTCAAATTTGAGTTTAAGTCTGCAAAATGTTGAGTGTGCCTTTCCGCAGTTCCTTCCTTTTCATCCGTCTCATTTCTTTTACCTTGCCCAGCATGGAGTGTTTCCTCACCTCTTCCTTGGAAATTTATAGTTGGGACTTGGCCTGCTTGCTTTTTGCCCCTTCCCTTGGTGTCTGAAAGCTGAAGTAATTATGTGATGTTTTTTGCATCTCTTTTCCGGCTTTTGTGTATTCATGTTCTTTTCATGAATGCTGGAAGCTGAGAGTTTCTAGAAGCCTTACAGAAATGAGAGAGTCTCATCAGTGTTTATAAAGATTGAAGCTTTGTCATGTTTGCTGTAGTCAGAATCTAATGCAGGAAAAAGATTGTGTGCTTAAAGTTACAACTGTCAGTGATATTTTTTCTAGTTACTCTAACTTCCAGATGCCTTATATGAATTGCCTTTAGGAAACATTACTTACAGTCTTGAAAAGCAACAACAAAGTTGTTGTAGCTAAAAATCAAGATCTCTTACGGAATTCAAATCGGGCTAAAAAATCTCAAAACGGGGCAATCTAGGTCATACTCTTATTCATGCTTTCTGTAGCATTCTAAATGACCCAAGAAACTGGAAATATTTTCTCTCAATCACTTTCTCTGGGAGGCCTTGAAGCAAACATTTCTACATAGACCCTTTCTGCTTTTTACAACAAGAATTTTGCAGCTGGATGGGCTTCCCAGTGTATTTTAAACAGATATTTTGTTCCTGTTTCCCAGTGAGAAGAAAAGAAAACTAGAAGCAGCAAGAGGACCCAAGCAGCAGAAGAAATTTAAGAAGACTAAAGATATAAAGCAGAAGTGGAAGAAATGACTTAAAGACAATCAGTGAACTTGAATTGACAAGTGACTGGTCTGTACTCAAGAAGTACTATTCTCCTTTCAAATCAAAGGACTCTTTTTTTTGGGGGGTGGGGAATGGGATAGGGGGGTGAGAGCTAGGGAAAAGGAAAAGCCTTAGAGGCACTTTAAAAATGTTTGTATTAAGGGAAGTGCAGTGATACTGCCAGGAGACAGTCTGTGGAGATTTTTTATGAAGTGTGATTGCAGAGCTTGAGTGAGGCACTCTGCAACACACTGGGATCTTATGAGGGTGCCTTAGCAACTACAGAGTTTTCATTCAGACAGGAGAGATCAGTCTGTAAACTTCCTTGCTTCGTAGCGGTTGTTGGTGTCTTTATTAAAAAAAGAGTGGGCAAATGATAGAAATGCATTAGCCTTTGGTATGTGACTACATTTTAGCATTGCAGTACGTCTTGATATATTCAGCAACTGATTCGGTAGTACTACCATTCCTTTGTAGCTCGAGGGGATTTTCAGTGTGGGCAACAGCTCACTTTTTTTCATTTGGAGCTGATTATCCAGTGAGCTCTAACCCTGTTGTCAATGATATAGTCCTTGCTCACGAGAATTCAGGGTATACAGCAAACACTTCTATTTTGGAAGGCGGTGTATAGTTCCTACTTACTGTGCTGCTCAAGCAGCTGTAATAAAAGGCTCTTTTGCATTCACACTTGCTTACAAGGTCTCAGCATTTCCATAGCTCAATAATTTACATTTCCTGGTTCTCAAGCAGGATAGGATGATTAACAGGTGCTGGAAGAGTGGCTCTGGCTGTCGTGTCTCCCTTGCTATCTGCTCACCTAGACCTACTGCTTGACTTTATTGGAAAGCTTTGTGTAAAGGTTGCCAGGAAATCAGCACTATCATACTACACCTGGTCCTAATGATCTGCTTTTCCAGCTCAGGGGCCAGTCAAGCAGGTAAGTTTCAACTCTGCTCTTTGATGGTTCCTGCTTGGCAGTAAAACTGTACGAGTCTGGAGTTAGGACTTTCTGGGACTGCAGTGCTCTATTTCTGGTGGCTCTCAGACTCCAGAGGCGTCAAAACCATGGCAAACTCTGACACAGAACCATTCCTGCCCCAAACCATGCTGCCCTGGTGTATTAGCTTGATGTTCCAGCATAAAGATTTGGAAAAGAAAGACTTACCTGCAAGTGATACATAGCTGCTTTCTATTTGTTTTTAGATCTCAGAGCTCCTATTTCCAGTAAATCTTTGAAGAACCAATTTCTTCTCAGTTAAAACACAGTATTTGTTCTCTAGGAAGCTGTTTTATGAAGCATCTAAGTTAAACATGAGCCTCGTACAGCACAGCCTTTATATATACCTTCGGTAAACAGCCCACTTTGTGAGTCAGCAGCAGCAATACAGCCCCCATGCTGGGGGCAGTTGAGCCCTGAGATCTACAGCTGCAGCTTGTAAAGGCTTAATGAGGAGCCCCGTTATCTCCCAGCTGTGCTGAAAGAGTGGCACTGGCACCCTGCAGCAACGATGTGGTGGCTAGCTGCACTGAACAGGCTCTAAAGAAGTTGTGAAAAGAGCAGACAGGGGAGACACAAAGTATGAGGTTCTTCACAGCTGCCTGGGAAGTTGTCAAGAAGAAAAGGTGAGTGTGAATTCTCTCTTTTTGCTGTTATTGTTAACAGTGGGGCAACTGGTAAGGGATGAAGAGCCTCCTTGCTTTAGGGAGTCTGCTGGATGTTGTTGTCGAGTTGCTGTCTGCCTGACTTGGTCCTGGGAGAGACAAACAAGCAAGCTGTTAGGCTGGGCTGGGGCAGGAGGGGCTGCAGCTAGTGCTGGAGTCCTTTTGGGGGACACTCCCCAGCCAGCTGAGAGTTCTGTCAAGCACTGGTAGCCCAGAGGGGTGCTGGCTGGAAGGCTGTTTTCTAGCGGGGGTCTGCTGCTTCAGTCAGGCTGGGGAAGCCCCATGTAAGAAAAACATGTTTCCTATGGTTACCTGTAGGACCGTGGTTTTCCAGTGGCTTGTTTAGCTCAATAAAGAAACCTCCGGAGTTGCTCACATTTGTCTGAGGTATTATTGTAATAAAAGATTATTTTTTTTTTAAGGATTGTCCCAAGTTGGTCACATCCTTTAGCTCTTTCAGGGAGAATTTATAAAGATGTGCTTGACATGGTGGTCAAGTAAGGAACTGGTATCAAATGTTTACTGTGTGGTGTCTGGATAACGTTGGCTTGCCTACTTTATTATGCTCAACACTGAGGGATTCAGCTGTGGTCTAACAGGCTGCAAGTCAAAGCTTTCAATGCTTGTAGAGTCTATTCAAAGTGTGTTGAAACTTAGCACTGATACAGCACCAGCAGTTATTTCAGGTTCTGTGTGGGTTGTTGGGTTTGTTTGCCCACGTGGTAGTGTTTTACTTGCTCTGGGTATTGCTATCTAGTAGTTGACAGTATCTGAAGGCTTTTTTTTAATTGCACTTCTTGTGATAAGAAGATGTTAATTCCTTAAGATGCAAATTACAATGCATGTCTAAGAGTGCTGCTAAACTCTAGTTCTAATAATGGGCTCGAAAGTAAGGTTCAAGAGAACTTGTATTATAGAATAGCCATGTGTTGTTAAGGCTCAGAAATTGGTTTGTGTTTCTGATGGCTAAACAGGGGATCAGATGGCTAGGAAGTTCAAAAATGTTTTGTGGTCTTTTTTTTTTAAACTGAAAAATATTGGGAAGCTTCTGTTTGTTTAAAAGGCTATGCTAAATAGCTATTAATCAGTGTACGAATTGACTGTCCTCTGCGTCTGCTGTGACCTGTGTGGCCCTGGGGACCCCCTTTACCTGGGGTTGTGATGTGAAGCTGTTACATGCACCTCAAGCCAGATGAGGTGGCTGGCTGTTCCAGGAAATACGGCCTCATGCTAGTAGGCAGCAGTCATGAAAACCTTGACGCCTGTCCTACTGGCACCGTCCTGGGGAAAGTACATTTACTTACACAGGAGCCAAACTGGCAGCGGGGCAACATGAGCAGCATTCAGCATGTTGTTAGAGCTTGGCAGAGTCTGTGGGTGCTCAGATGCTGGGGAGGAAGGTGTGGGATACCTTGAGAAATAAAGGCAGGGTAAGAATGGTGGTATCGTCACATCTGTTTGTGTGCTTTTTCCTTCTTACACGCCAAATTCTGCAAACCATTGCTACTAAGTAGTGTGAAGTAAAATAGGAAGCTGGCATCTTCCCCACTCAGTTTGGAAGCATTTGTGTTATGTAGGAGGAGATCAATGAACATAATTATGTAGTCTGGCAAAACTTGTTGTAAATTATCTGTAAATCAATATGGAAGGTAGCAGGCAAAACTAAACTGGATTCTTCAAGCAAATCAGGATTTTACTATTTAGCTGACATCTTCATCGAGCTGCCTCTGCTGCTTTCTGTCTATAAGACTAGCAATTTCTGCTTTGTTATCTGTGAACTCAGTGTCCTTTAGTTGTAATAGAAGTCTTGAAGGATTTGAGCTTCATGTTTATACTTGCACTTCTTAGGCATTATTAATGACTGTGCCCCTCCATTCCAGAGTGGGAGTTTATTTAAACAGAATTTTGGTACTTCTACAGAAAATGTATGTATTCAGAGTTGAACCATTCTTTGTCAAGTTTTCCGTGTACATTTTACGATTCCTGGCAGCTTTTTGGATTCCTCTGTCTGTCGATTGCTCTTTGAAGAGCAAAATGGAAAAAAGCCCTCAAATACTAAAATAAGTGAGGGAGGTGGATATATATATGTATATATGTGTGTGTGTGTATAGTTATTTATTTATTTATTTTCAATATGTCTGTGCTTTAGATCAGTCAGGCTGGGTTAAAATTCCAGCTAGAGTACGGGCTAGTTGAATGCAGTCCAACCACAAGGCAGGAACACGTGTCTGTCTATAGCCAGCAGTGCACTAAGAGTGTCGCAATGCCAGAGCTGAGAAGAGAGTGGGTTCTGCATCTTTGGATTTTAGGATTTTTGGATTTTTGTTGTTACTTGATGTGAGTTTCCCTATGGTGAGCTGGTTCCTGTTAAGGGGATCCTGTGTACACAATACATAGGGGTCTGTGTATACTTGAAGTCTGGTGTACTGCTGATCGCAGTGCGTGCGTTCATCCAAAGCCAGCTCGGCTTCCTTCTCTCCTCGCTTCCTATTCAGCGGGACAGCTCTTTGACCAACCCAGTAACCAGATGCAGTAGTGTTCCAGGCCTGTTTCAAACCCACCAAGTCAGCTTACAGCCTTTTTCAGTGCTCCCGGGTTGCTGATCTAGTGCCTGTCACGTTGCTGCGCGTTCACTCTCCTCTCCTGTGCCCAGTGAGCTTGTTTGCCTGCAGTGACCGAGTGCTGTGGCTAATTGGAGGCAAATCGGAAAGCCGCGGCTAGCTGAGCAGCTCCCTGCAGGTGGTGGGTAGATGTGACCTAGTTGTCAGTGGAATCATCCTGCTTGCTCGGAGACCTGTGAGCTGTTTTGACAGCTGGAGGGAGCTGACCTCCGAGAGGTACCTGGGAGGAAGAGAACCAGTGGTGCTGAGGATCTCCACTGCTTGTAGCAGGCCCTGCATGCAGGGGGAGGTTTGCCTCCCCCAGCTGTGGTGAGGTGCGGGGGGGCTGTCCGGAGAAGTTGAAAAAACAGCTTTTAGTTTGTGTGCTGGGTACGCAAAGGCTGAGGAGGGAGAGAGGCGGTGAGAGGCACCGGTAACTTTCTCATGGCTGAGCTGAAAGTGGAGTGCTGTGTGAAGTCCTGGCTAGTGAGCTGCCCATCCAGTGGGCATTTGGGAAGCAGTGAGCTTTGACTACTCTGCACTCCTGCTGAACAGTTTTGAAGTGGCTTGCTTGTTGTCAAGTTACGGCCAGTAGGAAAACAGACAGCACTGGGACTGGGCCAATCTGTGTTGCTGTGGTTAAGGCCTTTTTCCCTGCCATGCTGCAATTTTCATCATACAACAGCAGCTTTTTTTCTGCCCCCCTCTTTTGCTTGGGCAAATAGTGCTGTGAGGGCAATTTCTATTTTCTTTGCTGTGCACTAATGGGTGCCTTATACTCAAAACCTCCTGGGGAGCCAAGTCTAGCTTTTGAGTCCTCTTTCTCTGCCAAAAGCAGCGGTGACAGCAGCTTGCTGCCCCGCTTCCTCGAGGGAGTTGCCTTGCTCCTCTTTTTCCTCTTGTGTCTCCCTGGCAGTCTCTGTTATGGCAGGTGCAGGAAGCACTGTCTGGCTGCTTGGGCAGCATTTGGTGAGGGCAAAGGGCCAGTTGGTAGCAGCGTTACTTTAGCTGGTGCTCGCCTGCTGTGCAAAGGTTTATTGTAAAGCAATAAGGTTTTATTTTAGTCTGAAAGTCGTTGAACATGTTCAGGCAGATGTGTAAGCTCTGCTTCGTGAGCTCCATGAAGTTATATAATAATGAGCAGCAGTTTTGTGCTTCCCAAAGCAAACTCTGCTACATTACTTTCTAGGACTGCAAGGGAAGGGCAGTCCTGCATAAAACAGAGGTGGTGTGCAACTAGTTTCATGACAAATTTCTATTTAATCTACTTTTTAGCGTGAAAGTGCTCCAAAGGGAATCTTAGGTCTTTGTTTGTATTCCATGATTCTTGAGAACAAGTCAGTGTTTGTACTGGTTGGTTTCCAAGCATGCTGGTGTAATGGTACAACGCAAGAGGAAAGCACCCCTCATGTATCAGTCCCAGCAGACTTCTTTCAGGTCATGTAAATCAAATGCTAAGAAGTGCTCATGAAGCTAATTTATTGTAGAGCTGGATTTCAAGTCTCGCTGCACCAGGGAGGTATGCCGCACTGTTCCCATGTATGGTGGGAAAGTGAAGGAAAGAAACAACCATGAATAGGCTCTGAGCAGCCAGGTACAGGTTCTGGCTGTATTAATGGCTTCCTCTGAAATCGTCAGAATTAGCATCCTAAGAAACCAAGTATTTGAGTCCTCCTGTAGAGAAGCACTAAATCCAGAGTTACAGTTCAGGCATTATTCCCAAACTCTGTAGGGGTCTGCAAGATTTATGGGGTAAACTTAAGAGGGGAAAAAAAAATACTTAGTTATTTCTGGGTCAAATTCTTGCCCTGTCAGCAAAAAGAAACGTCTGTTTGTCTGACCTCATAGATAAGTAAATGCCCTTGCTCTTTACAGCCTGATTTGAGTGGGCCACTCTTTCTGATAAGCACGGTAACAAGGAAGAGACAAGGCCATAAATAGGTCTAGCAGTTTTCTGTTCAGTTTTCCCATGTCCTGGCATTACTTAAGTCACTGGCTTTATTAACTAAGGATAGGGGTGATACACATGCAGCTGTGGCTGCCTCCGTACCCTCCTCTTGGGGAGAGCTGTGTGCCTCGGGTGTGCGATGGTCACCGTGAGTTCAGAAGGGCTTCCTATGACGTTGCACGCCTGACTGTGTGTGGTTGCCAGCGTGCTCTTAAACACCCTTTGCGAAGCAGCAGGCAGGGTGCTCCAGCCACTGCTGTTTCAGCCCTCTTGGGTCTGTGGTGGACAAAAAAGGAAGTGCTAGAGAGGGCGTCTGCATGAGCAAGGGACTGAGTCTTAGGTGTTTGTTCTGAGGACTGTGTGGATACCTCCATGCTAACTAACAGTCATCTTAGCCTTACCGTGTCTGTGCTGAATAGGGGAAGAATCCTAGAATTGAGGTTTTTCTCTGCTGCTTTTTGGTGAAAGGCAGGTAAACTTGTGTTTTCCATAGCTGACGTGTAGTAAGTTAAGCTTATTACTTCAAAAAATGCTTGAGCCCAGGACAGGGAAATAAATGCCTCTTTATCCCTTGCTTTAAAGCATAATATGAGGTACATATACCAAAGCAATATAGGATGGTAAAACTGCAAGTACCTTTTCCACAGGAGTTTTTAAATGTGGTTTTCTCATTGTTAGAGAAGCGGAATAAATAACAGCAGCTATGTTTTTTAAAATTACATTGTTAATAAAATCCTGGTACATTTACATAAATGACAACATTAATGTACAATTAACAAAGCATTGTAATATTACAGCAACAAAGGAGGACCTACATTTTTGTACAGATAGCTGGAGCAGCTACTTGAAAATACCTTCCAAGATAATAGAGCCTTTTGTGGTATTTCTCAGGCAGACCAGTGATAATCCTGAAACATCTCTATGGCTTTCTGATAATAAATAGGGTTATTGAAGCTGGTGGTGATCTTCAAAAGTGGATACGTACCTAAAACACACATTGGAGTGTGCTCTGACCAACGTGTCTGTCAGATTACTGATCCTAGAGGAGTCATTCTTTGCATGCAGTTTGCCTGACGCAAAGCAGCGATGTCACATTTTGATGACTTTGTTGGGGGACTCTGTAGTTCATTTTTCTTCCCTTCATCTACTTAAACCACCTCTATGCCTTGCCTTGAAGATTGTGCCCAGCTGAGCCTACTTCTTCCAGTGTGTTTAGTTACAATACCAATGGTTGAATTCCTAAGAAGCAGTAGTTTCCCAAATGAAAACTTTGTTTCCTCTTCTCCTTTACCCATCTGTAACCAATGAAGGCATTTCAGCACATGCTTTTGGGGGGTGCTTACAAAGATTGATGGGAATGGCTGACTGTTTTTAAAGCTATCGGTGAGAGCAAGGTGTGTGGTAAATGTATAAAATAACTAACTAGCTTCCTAAGGTTGGTTTTTTTTAAGAAAAGGAAAAAAAAAATAAGTTGCCTCAGCCAAAAGTGTATCTTGAACTGTCTGCTTTTAGTTCTCTAAGTCAGCTAGGAGAAGGCCTAGAAAGAGTCCTTATTGAACAGAAACATGTCTGCTGCAAGCAAAGGAACAATGTGAATCTTGAGTGTTCAAGTTGAGGCATCTTGTTTTGGTGCTGCAGCCTGGGTGTCAGGCTGCAGCCTACCTCTAGGCAGCAGGTGGCCGTACGCACAGTCTCCCCCGAGGTAGCCTATCTGTAGAAACATCACTGCATGGAAGAGAGACTAGAGGTCAGGGCTTGCGCTCCCAACTAGCTCCAGAGTGAACAAAGTTGCAAGCTGGTATGTTTATCATGGTCTTAGGGAGACTTTTATTGCTATTTATGCAATTAGACAGTTTTTCAGCATAGTGATAGCTCCTACTACACCTGAGTCTTTTAGCAAGCATCTCTTAAGATGTCAGGTCTCACAGATAATGTTCACAATTTTTTTGTTTTTTTTTTTAAGGTAAAAGTGACTTGGACTATCAAACCTTTATAGTGAAAGGGTAGGCAGTATTTTTCTTTCCTCAGACTGGATCCAGATTAAACAACTAGCACAGTGAAACCATATTAAAAAAAATAAAGTTTTCTCCCCACCCTGCCCCAGCTCAGTTCTTCATACTAGGCATAAAGAGTGAGTAATTCCAGAGTTAGTATTAGTTTCTACACAGCCTCATACATCTACAAAATCTCTCTCTCAAGGTGCAAACAGTTTAGGGGAAAATTTATGCTGGAGTCTCTTGCCATGAGCGGAAACTGGTGTTTATTACTGCAGTGAAGTAGTCTGTGTACACCAGCTTCTGTGTTCAGACAGATGACTTGTTGAATGGGCAGTGGTCCATAGGATCAGCACACTCCTTCTATGCAGCCTTTTTACAAATAAAACATCTATGCGTATGAACTAGGTGGCCATTATGGTGTGCAGACAGACACTTAAGACTACATATTAGGTGTTAGCTCTAGGTAAATTGCCTCACTTCTCTACAGCCCCACGTTGTGCTTTGTGTGAATGGCAGTGTTGATCTCTTCGGTTCGGGTCTTCGCTTGCATCCTCCGTTCTTGTTCACACTGTGACAGTGTTTCTCCGACAGTAGTAGCACAGAGAAGCCAGCTCCCTGCCGTCAGTGGGACGAGGCGCAGTACCCTTGCCGGCGGGGTATCTGTTGCAGGGGACTTCCAGCAAGAACTGATGACTCCAGAAGGCAAACAGGAAAGCCACGGCTTTGCCTGATGGTGCACCCCAGTGCGGTTTGAACCAGTGCTTCTGCCACTGCCTTGTTCTTGCCTCACACCCTCGAGGTGACGTACACCGAGTGCAGGCGGCCAGCCAGGGCTGTCTGCAAGTCCCGCAGAGGGTCCAAGCCTTGCACTTTGCTGTTCCTGCTGTAGATCAGCTGTTTGAATGAGTCCTGTTCTAGAAGAGCGCTCATGTGTTTGAGGAAGAAGCCTTCACAAAAAGAGGCTAGCTCAGGTGCGTTGTGAATCTGCAGAAAAGAGTAAGATCAGTTAGCTTTTTCTGTATGGCACCGACCTAAAGGACATGCCTGGGCCTCAGACAGAAAAAGGACAGTAATAACTGTGGAAAAGCACGAGGGTAGCACTAGTGATGGCTGGTAATTTCTTTTGATGTTTTTTGCAGGCACAGGTGTGAGCAGAGAGGCATTCAAGCTTTTTTTAATTTCTTCCCCTGATGGCCTGCTGTTGGCAGAGCCGCTCGCCTGCAGTCCAGTCTCTTCCTCTTCAAGGAAGAGAGCAGCTGGCTGATGAAGTGGCCAAGATACCTGTTTTGCTGTGCAGGCAGGGAGCTCGTGCTGCAACATAAAATTATGTGCTGCCAGATGGCGCACACAACTCATGGCAACAGGAATATGGCTCCTAGGATGCGAGTCTGACTGCTACAAAAAGGAGCTGAGTGCAGGAGAGCGGGGGTAAACGTGCTGGGGGGGATTTGGCAGTGATCCGGTTCCCTTTGCTTCAGAACCACTGGGGGAAGCTCAGTAATAGGAGAAAGATGAAACTTAGGTTCAGTATTTAGGAGTGCTGTGCGCGCACCCAGGTTCTGGGAGCTTTGTGCAAATAGTAATTTAATGAAAAGTACTGAGGACCAGGTGAGAATGCTCCTTTCCACCTATTGCATACGGTTATGTTTTAGGTCCTCAAATGGACCAGCCTGAGTTCCCCAGAAAACATGGCCCAGCGTGAGAGTCAGGAATCAAAAAAGATCAGTGCACCACTATGTGCAAAGTAAGTATGCACATTGCTATGAGGTCATCTTTCTGCTCACCTTTTAAGGGATGTGACCCTGCGTCTATCAAACTTCCAGGAATGGCAGACTATTTCCTTTAAGATTTTATTAATAATTTGGGTTAGGTTATTTGAAGTAGAGGTGAATATCTGTGTCAGAACACAGCTGCTGTTAGTTCTGGAGCTGTAAAATTTATGCTTCAGCATTAGGAGTGCTGGGAAAGGGTTTGCTACTTAATTGCTGTACTGTGATCAAGCGCTCCTACTGCTCTGAGGATTTCAATCTCTTGGGATTCGCTGGATGATGATGATGCTGTGTCAGCCAGCTAAGACCTCTCTACCTGCTCTGTAGGGTTCTCTCATCAATTTCATGCATGACTGCTTTAGACAGGAGAACATACTGGTGCTGTGTAGGACTTCAGAGGCTGGAACCTAGTAGATCATCTCACTCCTTGCTGTGGTTAGGGCAGAGTTACCAGCATAGCAGGGACGCGCTCTACGCCCATTGTGTTTGGGTACCAAAACGAGACTGCAGAAGCATGCATGCTGCTTCATTGTGATTCTTAAATGAGACAGTTTGGCACATACCTTTGCATATTTATAGATGTTAACAGAGTTCTCCATGCTGATCGTCTGGGCACAGAGGATTTCACAGTGTCTCTGGAGGCCATCCAGTTGAAACAGGCTGGCAGCCGACAGCAGCTATTAGGACGAGAGAGAAGCTATTTGAGATCATGAGCCTTGAAAGGTTTAGGGAAGGCAGACAGAACTGATGATTTCCTCTCTGAGTGGTCTGTGACTCCCTGGTTCAACAGCTAAGTCCTTGTGAAGGAGCAGAAAGGCCACTAGATGCCCAGCTAAAGCAATGGGCAGAACTCCACTCTGAGCAAAGGCATGCTTCTCCTGCAGGAGTGCATCTGTGCTACTTTTTGTCCCTATGACATGTGAGACCTAGACTGCTAAAAGTGTGCTTTCCTCAAAAGAAAACAAAAACAAACAAACAAAAGTTATGGGTAGTCTTTAGTGGCAAGCTTTAATCCCACCAGACTGCTTCTGACTGAACAGCAGTACTGCAAGGGGATTTATCTGTAATGTGAACGTGCTCCTAGCCTAGTCTTTGCTGTACCATTGTCAGCTGTGCCGAAGTGCAGCTTGAAATCAGTAGTCTGTCCGTGATCTCTAGCCTCTTGGTGTTTGGTCTGCTGTGGGCACCAGGGCTGTCAGATCAGCTGCACTTTGTCTGTGCCCCCCCCCCCAAATACCGCACCACCTTATGGCTCCCTTCTCCCAGAACAGAGAGGACATACAACGGAAGCTTCCACCCAGCTCTGAGTACCAAAAGCACTGTAAGTGATGTTTGTTTTTTTTTTTTTTTTTTGCCCAGCATATCATGGACATAATATAATCAGTAGTTTTTAGTTCCAAGCAACTGTGTTTTGGAACTCTGAACTCTTGTTAAAGTGTTAAGTATACTCCTGAATTGAAAGTGTGTTGTTAGCTCCCAGATTTTTCTTTACAAACCATTTACGCCCCAGTGCACTTAGCAAGACTGAGAAGAAAACACTCACCTCTAAGATATCAGTGGTGGGAATTTCCATAGATTCTGTTCCTCCATAGTATAAATACTGCATCAGCATCTGAAATGGGAAGAAGGCCAGGCATGAGGCAGTTATCGCTGAAGTCACAAGGGGCTGTGAATGACTGTACTCCCCTTCCTGCGCAGACAGGAATCGCATGGCTTGCTGGCTCTTGCCTCCACTTTGGGCTTTTTTCTAGTGTTGCAAATCTCTGCTGCTTTCTAATACCCTTTTCTTCCTTGGTCTTTGAAAAGGGCTCTGGTGAGCATTTTAGGCTGAGAGGGTGACAGTGTGTCTCTGAGCAACATGAACGTCCTTGCAAAAACGTTCTTTGGATCCTGGCTTGTAAAGCCTTGCAGGCTGGTCACACGCAGAGCTGCCAGCTAGCTGGAGCACTCAGACTGCCATGCCATGAGCATGTGTGTCAGGGACCTCCCAGCCACTTGCCTCCCCTGCTGTGCTTGTAATCAGCTTCCAGGCCTCCCCCTCTCCCCATCAGGGCTAGAGGAAAAAGACTAATTGTTTGCAGGGAGAGCGAGAGTCAGTTTTGGCTCTTTGATCTACATGTGTGCACCCCCAGCTAAACCAGTACTGTCTTATCTGGGGAACAGCTTGATTTGGTAGTGGAAAGTGGAGCCACTCCAGTGTCCTGGGTATAGTGGAGAACAGGTACGGGGACTGCATGCTGTGCGCTTGTACCAGCAGTGGTAACAAAATTAAGCTTGTACTTCTAAAACTTTCTTACTTGAGTAACGGAAGTACAGGGAAGGAAAGCTGCTTTCCAGCAGAGCCCCGAGCCGAACCTAGGTCTCCAGTGGCTCAGTTCACTGCCTCCTTCTCTGTGTGCTGTAACTGAGGTTGCTGTAGAATGCCATAACCTCCTTAACTTGCCTGCTTTTATTTACCATCAAATTGTCTAACTCCATGAAGTATATCACTGTTTTACTGTTCTAATTTGTTGTACAGTCCAGTGAAGCAAAAGTTTATCTTCAAAAACCTTTTGATATAAAAAAAATTTTAAGGAGGCTTGTTTAGTTATATTTAACTTATATTTTCTTTCTTTTTGTCATGGCCTGAGCTTCAGAGTTTGGGGGTGTCTCATCCAACACAAAACTTGCATAGCCCCTTCCAAGTAGGACAAAGATATTCTACCAGACCACTTCTATTTCCTCTGAGATGCCACTACTGCTGACCAAGAGCTTTGTACGCATCACAGAGAAAAAGGAAAATCCTCAGCCCTACAGTGAAGCAGTTACACAACCTGTTCTGCACTTTGGGTTTCCCCGTTCTGTACCTTTCTTCCAAATTTGAAATGCAGACCTGGAAAGCTGGAATAACTTAACTGTCATGTTTCACAAACTTGTTTTTTTCCCTGGGTGTGTGCTAAGTAACCTACCATCTCTTCATCGTGAATGAAACTTCCTTAGGTCTGTTAAATACAGAAATGTCATAAAAGCAAAGTGAAATTCTCAATCTTGAGCCTTTCTTGAAAGGGACACCACTGACTTCTGATAATCTGATTTGAATTAGTACGAAGCCTGGCAGTCCACCTGTTTAAGTAAGTTTACTTCTTGGTTAACAGAGTGTGAGGTTGTGCCTGGGAACATCTTAAAAGTACAAAATTGAGTAGAAGATTTGCTTCTCTTGCTTTACGTAAGAGTCAATTGCCTAGTAAGATGATAAAAAGACATAGGGTGGAAGGTTGGTCCTAGCTGAAAAGCTTTGACACAGATGAGAAGACTACTGAAATACAGGCAGGTAGAAATTAAACCCATCTCTAGCTGTAAATTACCTCTGATATTTAGCCTTGGTCCTCTCAGCTTCAAATTACGTAAGAAGATGAAGAGTAAAGAAAAGGCATGGTAAGCTACATACCTTGAAAATGTTGTATTTCATGTCGCTAATTTCAACAGTCTTGCTACCATGGCTGTCATGTTCCGTTTTATTGGTCATTAGGGTCTTAAACCTGAGAATAGTTTTAACAGAATTCTTTATTAGTACTTTGCAAACTCATTGCCTATTGCCAAACCCCTAAGTAAGGTGAAAATAAAGATCCTTCTCTGTTATTGTTTGTAAACTGACAACTGAAACCTTTCTTTCCATCTAATGACAATTACTTTGGAACTTCAGGGGCAAATTAACCTGGAAATTGCCTGGGTCTGATTCAATCCCATGTTATAATTGTTGAAAACACAGTTACTTTACCAGTACAGAGAAAGAAAGTAAATAACTACACGTGTACCAGGTCAGGGGTGAAACCTCCAGGAAACGGGGAGCAATTACAGCTCTAGCTAGCAAACTGACCAGGGGAATGGAAAAGGCGTTGAATGGCTGGGTATGTGCATCCAGCTACTGCCCAGGTTTTTAGGGACAATTGCTGGTCAGTTTATGTCAATAAAGCCCTGGGTATCTTTAATAGATACTAAGAGTGGCTCGAAAAACTCATCTGTACTCTCTGCTCTTAAGATTAGCAAAGATGGTTTGGCTTGATCCTGCAGACCTGAATTACAGTCCATACGTAGTCCCTAGCGTTAGCAGCTGCTTTGCTACAGTGTGTGATTCAGAGCTAGTCACACAAATAAGGGAGTAAAGGGCCAAACCTTCCTCTACCAAAATGTACTGAGCTGTGGAAAGTGACTCACCTGTTAGATGCGGTAACCAGCAGGACTTTGTGTGCATAAAATAGCTTTCCTTCTACTAAGAAAGTTACATCAGACATTTCTTTATTGTTGAGAAAGTGAGGATCTGTTAAGGTAAGAAAAGAAAATGAGGGTGATTAGTTTTTGAAATTATGGATGCTTTGAAAAAAAAAATCACAAAAGCTTTGCTGTTTAGGTGAGCATCTTACCAAGGCGAGCTGGCAGTGTCTTTCGGATTTCAGGAATACTGGGTATAGGACTGCTGCCATAGCAATGGGTGAAGATGGACGCAAGTTGCTGATTGATGGAATCGTTCTGTAAGGAGGATAGAACAGGTATCATCAATTGGCACTTCGTACTGAGCAGGTTTCAAACATACTGTAACACTTCACTTGAGGTTTATAACAACAGTACCCTAACAAGAACAACCTTGAAACAGAGGGACTAGCACAATCTAACACAAGTATGCTCTGATAGACGCTGCAGTAACAGTTTACAGGCCAACCCACTGTTGAGAAGAAGAGGCCATGTCAGCAAAAGCTCATCTTTCCACGTGCTCTGTAACAGAAAAGCCCAGAAGCACGTTCTCAGCAACATTTGATTTATGGTACCAGTTCATTGTCAGATACTGAGTTCTGGTTCCTAGTTTGCAATTGTTTTTCGTTAGCCAATTATACCTCTTGCTTTTAATTTAAAGGATAGTTACAATGTATGTTGTAATGACCAATTATGGAGACGTCAGGGCAGTATAAACCCCTCAGCACCCCCCTCTGTGCATTTCTAATGTGTCCTTTCCAGTCAGAAAGCAGGCACCCCCCTTCTTGTAACACAAAGGGCAACAGCCTCTTGGAAGAGAACATGGTAGAAACAGGATGAACTTATCTGGAACACGGGACAGCTAAACGACAGACTATGGATAAATATATCCTATGTGTGCCTTGAAAAGCAATGAAAAAGCAGTCCTAGGCAACCTTTAAATAAGAGAGAAAAGTAGAAGGAAAATGTTGCTGAACAAAAGCATTGTTCAGAAAGCTCCTAGAAGATACTACTGAAATAACCTGACTTGTCCAGTACTGCATTGATAATGATTCTTGTTATAGTCACATTGTTTCAAAAACCAGTTGCTGAACTAGACTTGAACAGAATAAGGTTCACTTCTATTGAAATTAATATCTATATTCTGAGGGCTGCTTTTATGATTCTCTCTCACTGGGCTGTATGTGAATTTAGATGGATGCTGTCAGGGACATCATACCATAGCTCACGGGGACTTTGCACACGCGTTCACTTGTTTTTGGTGTGCCCTGGCTTATACAATAGCAAAAGACATGGCTGGACCGCTTGGTTTTGATACTGTTACCAAAGTTATGATTACTTTGCTGGTTTTGAGGATATCAAACATGAGCTGCAACCCTTCATTAACCAGTTCTTCATTGTAGTCTTCTTCTTTAATGGTGACAAATTCCCGTAAGAGGGTCTGTACAACTGAGTAGCGAGACTGGTAGAAGGTTGTCCGTAGGGACTCGATCCACACGTGGAGCTTCCATGGGACTCCTGCAGCCATAACGAAGAGAAAGATGATGAATGCAGAAATAAGTGAGTAGAGACCTCTGTTAGTAGATACTAGCACCTAGCAGCACTGAAGTAGATCTTTACACATTTCTTTACAGTAGATGCATTAAAGGTGACTGAGCTGGGTCACTGACAGGTTAAGTGACTTGTCTACAACAGCAGAGGACTGGTATCAGGACCACGAGCTAGAATTTGCTGCTGGTTGTTAAGGGCCAGAGACTCCCTATTGTGTATTCAGCTTCATCAGCAGTCAGAGCCACAAGTCAATTTGAACGGAACTTGTATGAATACCTAACCCTACACAAAGTGTGAGGTCACTTCTCCTAGTTGCCTGTAACGGTCTAGAACACGAACTCAAAGCTTCTCTTTCCTACCTTTAGATCAAATCTGCTCTTCCACCTTAAACCACTTAATCTCTGATGTTATCTTCGTTTTTGAGACTGGCCTCTCTAACACAGACTACCTGATGAAGAGATGTGCCGCTTGCTTTTGGTTATTGGAAATTGAGGGTCTAGCCAAAAGTGACGGACAAAACACTTTTAAAATTTAAATTACGTATAGCTGTTTCCCATAAACGTATGGTAGCTCTGCAGTCGGGGTTACAGATGCTAAATGAAATGGACAAAGGAAAAAGCTTTTCATTCCCTACATGTGAGAATGACACTTAAAAAAAAATAATAATAAAGAAAACCCCTTACCAAGCGCCCTGAGCTCCATGGTGATGTCTACATAGCCGTGCTCAGCACTGTAGTACATGGCCTCCTGCAGGGCCTTCATTCTGGTTTTGCATAGCCTGACTTGTCCCTCGTTGGAGCTGCCCTGGCTGGAGGTGTCGCTCTCCACTCCTTCAGCTAAAATCTCCTCCAGTGAGAGGACATCTCCCTTCAGTTGCTGGGGCTGGGTCAGGAGCTTGCGCAGAACGTTCCTGAGGAAGAGAAAGGTGTATCATTTATGGATAAATGAAATAGCAATAATTTAGGCAGGACTGTGGTGATTTAAGTTTAGAGGTCTAGCGTAGCAAATAATTTCCTTCCCAAAGAGTCAGGTTTTGACAGACATCTGGCAGATACGGAGATGCTTTAAGGTGCTTATCCTTCTTCACTCCTCCAGCTAGAAATTGATGCCCTGAAAGCAAGGACAAAAGAATGCCATGTGCTCTTGTACCTTAGCAGAAACAGGGAATGTTTCAGAGCATTGGGGGCAAACTGATTTTTATTGCAGTCTATACTTTGGAACACGTATAGAAGAAGTGCACTTCTTTCTGCCAGCTCTAAGTGGGGTAACATCTTAAGGTCTGAAGTAAGAATTACCAAAGACTGTCTGTTAGAACCCTTGCTGTTTCCCCAAATGACCATCTTCAAGCACTGTTGTTTTAGTCAGACTTGTTTCCTGTATCAGTAAATAGAAACCATAAAAAATGATAGTTCTGCATCGCTAAATCCAGGGAGAATTTTCTGGTTTGGAATTTCACACAGCAGTTGCAAGAAGGAGGATTTCTTGTGTCCAAACAGTCACTTTAGAAAGCTTGCATCATTGGTCTCCCTGCAGACAGCTGGAGCCATCTGCAACAGACATTCCCCATCCCAGGGAGTCCACCCGAAATACTCGGCTGTGACACTGAATTGCCGCTAGCTGGTGCTCTCTTTGCACCCACGTTACGCCGTAGGGCTAAAACTGGGTAGTTTTGTGCTTTACATCACCTTCCCCTACCTGACAGGAGAATAAGCCTTGGCTTTCAGTTTGCGTGGTTGGAAGTCACAGCAGATTGTGGGAGCGGAACAGAGCTGGGAACAGAGCGGTGTTTGTGGAGTTCTCCACTGTAAATAACAGCATTAGGCTGTTCCAGCTTTGCTGAGTTTGGGCCTCATTTGAACTGGGGATGTTTTTGCTAGTGTAGCCAGATGTGTGCTGTACCTGGAGGTGCACTTCTGGCACTACTGTAAAGCACATCTATGCACAAGCAAGATAGCTGCTATTTAGCCTGTTGCAAGAAAGGCAGGCTGTAACGCTGCAAGACCCTCTGGATATCACGTACCCCAGCTACATGGGTGGTTTGGGCCTGTTTTAATTGGCTCATTGTGCTGACATTTTTTTCCGGGAACAAAAGGATTTCTCCATGAGTTTGTAAGTAATGTCTTATTTCTAAACAACCACCCTGCAAAGCAGGGGTTGAAAGCCCAGTCTAGTTTTTCCGTGTTTTAAATGACTGATCTCTTGGTTGGTTATCCAGAAACCAGAGATGCAGCCAACTGAAATCTATAGCAGTTTATTTTTCCCACCTCCTTGACGTGATTAGGGTCTGTCTTAGCATGTGAACTGCTATTTCTATAACCGGCCCATAAGTGGAACTCACGTATAGCCTAGAACCAGCTCTGTTAGCCCTCAGTGCCACGGAGATATTCCAGCAAATGAGTGAAAAAGCAAACAGAAACCTTTCTTTTGCATTTTGTGCTTTTGACTAAGATATAATTCCTTTTTTCAAAGTTACTGTTACTGAATAATGAAAATCTTGCATAATTTTTTTCCTCAAAGGGATGTAACAGAAAGCATCTACGGGCTTAAAGATTCATTCAGTCCCCCAAATGCTCACAACCAGCACTATCTACATCAGAATCAGAGTAACCTGAGATACTGAGCTGCCCTAGAAAAAAAATGGTTGCTATCAGCAGAGCCTTAATACCATCTTCTGAGCTACACACCCAGGGATTTGTGCACAAGACACCCAATACAAAGTCACATAGGAGTACCTACAGTGCGATAGCCTTAGGCAAAACCACTCTACTGAACATGAATGGAGCTTTACCTGTGCCCATGCGCAGCTGAATGACTGAAACAATTCATATCTTCGTGAAGTGATGAAGACATACTGTTGACTTCCAGCATGCTCAGGAGGGGATCGGCACCCCTGCTTAGTAATAAGCTGACCAACTCGTAGTTCCCTAGGAAACAATTGACAGAAATACAGTGGTGACTCCGTGCCTGTTACCCCTTTGAAAGCATAACATAGGGCTGTTAGCAGGCAGGCTGTACTAGCAACTTTTGTGCCGACAACTAGTGCTTTCAGAGCATCCTGCAAGCATGCGCTAGGCTTCATAGCATCTCTGAGAGGGAGGAACAGAGTCACAAAGCAGCCAAACTATGTAAGAGTGCGCAACTAGCTACAGGTGGAAAGAGAAATTGGTCTGGCACTTCCAGTACACACGAGCAGAGTCTCAGCTGTTCAGCTGCTGGTGGGTGAGGTTAACAGAGAAGGTCAGAAGGGAGCTGCTGTATGCTGCACTTGCTGACCACAGCTTCTGTAAAATCACCTTGCAGACAAGTGTATTGGTGCAGTTCACATTCAGCTGGGCCTCTTTTCCACCGTTTTCATTGGTTATAGTAGTGAGTGGTGGCAAGAGACCTAGCACAATGTGTATCTGTTACTGGGAAGGGAAGAGGCCATTTTTTTTATCCCTTCAGTAGAACTTGGAGCAGAGTAAAGCAGAGA
Organism: Anser brachyrhynchus; assembly: GCF_964034855.1. Classification (NCBI taxonomy): domain Eukaryota; kingdom Metazoa; phylum Chordata; class Aves; order Anseriformes; family Anatidae; genus Anser; species Anser brachyrhynchus. Next base: position 17,385,612 of record NC_137699.1, on the reverse strand, counting down.
CTCATCTTCATGAAGACACAAAAATGAAGCAGAAAAAAAAAATGGCTAGAAGTGTTGAAAAACAACAGGTACTTTTAGGCTAGCACAGACTTGTTCACAGAATGCTAAACTTCTGTTATGACAGCAAAGTAGAAGAAATGCAGAATTTTACATTTGTTTAATAAATTAATAAAACAAATTTATATAAAAGCTATTCTTTCCCTAGGCTGAATTTAAACTTGTTAATTTTTGCATCTGGAAGTTATTTAGTTCCAAGACATGCCTAGGCTAGACAGTAGCTGTTTTATGTTTCTTGACAGTGCCCTATGCAAAGGAGTTGTTTTAGCTTTACTGTGGAGGCCACTGGCAGGAGATGAGTGTTGGTACTGCTGGCAAAAGCGGACAGTCGTTTAGTGCCCATCAGCTCTTGCACGTGATGACTGCTGATAGTCACTGCCAACCCAGGCTGGGTTTCTGCTAGTGGTTTAGAAATGAAAAAAGTGCTGGCTCTTTAGTATCCAGCTTGTGGATACTGAACTTGATATCTTTACTGTATCCACAGTACCTTCAAAATGCAGTGAATCCTAACATGTTTTACAGACAACTGACCCGCGCATCAATCAGTTGTGGTTCTGTGGTAGCAGAAGATGGAGTGTGCTGAGGCTGTGCATAACTTACCTGCTGCTGAAGCCAGTTGGAGCGGGGTCTCAGCATAGTTGTCTTCTCCACTGTTAACAGCAGAGCCCTCAACATGGGCACCAGCATCCAAGAGCAGCTGCAACAGACACGTTAAAGACAAGGAGTTGAGAAAAGAACAATTTAGGAAGACTTAACAGAAGAGGCTGTGTGTTAGAAAAGAAAACCTGTAGATTCATAATGAAGAGTGCATGCGCACAAAAGGAATGTCTCAAAGGCTGAAGCAAAGTGTGGATTGCAAGGCAAGTTTCTCATGCATTTCTTTAATCAGCCTAGGGCTAAAGCCTCTGCTTGAATGTCAGTTTAGAGACTTCTTATTTTCTGTTGTTTTACTGTACTTTGAATTGAGAGTTTATGCTGGAAAAAAAATCTCATCTGGCAGCTTGAGGAATATCTGTTTTCAAATCTCATTTATGAATCTGGATTTGCTATTGTAATTTCCCAACTCCAAAGAACTCTGCAATCAGAGCTTCACTTGGGCACACGGAGTCCATCATTTAGCTTCATGCTGTGCGCAGGGAACAGCACACACCTTCAGGGAGTTAGCCCTGGAGGCCAAACGTCCCCCCTTGGTCTCTCAGGCCCCGTGGAGCCTGCATAAGGAGACCCTGGCAGCCTCAGTGAGTTGCCACACACAGAACCGGCTTTCTTTGAACACAAGGAGCTACTCACAGTGGCAATTATGCATCTCCCAGATGCAGGGGAGAAGGCTACACGGCAGTGAGATCTCTTACGGCCAAGCAGTGCAGGCAGTCAGCAGCAGGGCACCCAGACAGCACCGCTTCCCGCCGCAGCCCCATGGGTGCCGTCCCCCTCCCCTGGCAGCAAAGATGAGCGCTGGGCTCCTGCCTGCAGGGGAGGTTCTTCCGCTGCGGGTGGGAGTCCAGATGGCTGTATTGTGTAACGCTGTCACAACTGAACAGCTTCAGCCGGCCCCATTTGACACTGGCCTTGGCACTGACAGCACATACATTCACATTTTTATTTTAAACCTGTTTGTAGAGCATGACAGCTGCCCATGGGCTGGTTTGTTTCTTTTGAGATGCCAACTATTCCATGCAATGACCACATGGTAGGCCTTAACTGCAAAGGTGATTTCACACACAGATTCCAGAAAGCTATCATCTACCCTTTAAGGAATGGTTGCCAAAGGAGATTTTTTGTAGTCTTTAGAAGTTTTAAACAAAATAAGAGAAACAAACATTGTGGGTATGCAGTCCAGCAGGAACTTTGATATACCTGGCTACATCTCCTGGGAGAATCACACTCCTACCACACCTGTAAATTAAGGCTGTCCAACCTTTGTAATACCAAAGGCTGTACTGGCAAATTGCCAGGTGGGATCTAATCTTTATAATTATTTACAAATGTATACAAACAAACAATGACTGTATGCAACCTCCATTTGCTTACGTCTTTTTTTCCCTTTAAGCAGAAGGCAAATTAAATTCAGCAGCCGCTGACTACCTGCTGTGATTAGTTTTGAGTTCCCCTTGAAGTTCAGGTAGGATTTCTGGTATTCCACACTATTCTGCTACTCCCTGCATTAATTCCATAGAAAAGGGAGTGGGCAGATACTCGAGCCACCTGACAGTGAGGGTGCTGCCCAGCACTCAGCTCAGTGCTGCACGCCAGTCCCTCAGTGTCTGCTTTAACGGTTCCCGACCGGAGGATCTCCGCAGCTTACCTGCACGACAGATATGTGCCCATGTAATACAGCAAAGGTGAGAGCAGTCCAGTGCCGACTGTCAGGATGGACTGAAGGGTAGCGCGGAGAGGTGCTGGGAACCTGGGCAAAAGAAACCAGGTAGTTATTAACCATTGCAGCGTATCTTAAGATTTCTACGTAACTGGCTTTTCCCTTTGTAAGTGACAGCCCCAGGGAATAGTAACTAATGTCATTTAGAAAATGCTGCCAGCACTGCTCACTCTGTCCAGTCCCCTGGGCCTTTTTAATGGGCTTGCTGGTTTCTCCTAGTGGCAGCTCTTTCAGGAAGGAAGCCCCTTTACCCGCACCGTGCCTATTATTAGGCTTGTCATTGCCAATCATAATTGCAGCCACTGAGTGCTCCAAGAGATTTTGACATTTTTTCTCCCCCTCCCAAATCCCTGAAGCAGTGATTTCTGAAAGAAATGCCTTGCTCTGAGTCCAATGTAAAAGCTTCCAGAAGGGAAGACTTCAGTTGCTACAAGAGATTTCATAGTGATTTCTTAGCTGCTCTTGTTAATTTATAGATCAAGAATGAATAATTTTGGTGAGAGTTTCCTCCATTACTTACTGGGATATCTAAATTTGCTCCGGCATCTATAAGCATTTGGACCATAGCTTCATCTCCAGCAGCACAGGCGTACATTAGTGGGGTCATACCCTTCAGGAAATGAAAAAAAAATGGTTACCTTTCTATACCTTGCAACAGTGAATCTGTCATGTACACCGAGTTTGAATCTCACACAGTGTGTATCTGTGCACACATGCACGTGTAGGGACAGCACACGCACATGTTGAAAACATTCTGGTTTCTGTGTAGAGCTGGCACCATGTATTAATATGGGAAAGCAATGTGGACAAAAAATTAGGGGACAAGACTGCAAGAATACAAAAGGGATCGCTGAAAATCGCAGCCATGTATTGTCCACAATTCTTGAGCTTTCCTGAGGCTGCCAAAAAAGAAATAGCATTTCTTGGATCATTTGTAGCCAGATGAACTGAAAGCAGAAAACAACACAAAAGTATGCAGATGAATTTATTTGGCAACATATCCCCATTGCTAAAATCCTGTTTGCCACAATATTTCAGCATTTCAATCCCATAAATCTGCCTCTCTCTTTTTACTTAACCAACAAACTGTGACGGCTCAGAGATGAATTATGAGAGAAATGAGCCTTACTTACAGAGCTAATTTCAGGAGTAGCCAAGGACAGAAAGGAAACGGCCTAGTAAAATTCATTCCTGCTCACGTCCTACAGTGTTTCCCCCCGCTTAATTACTTTGTTTGAATTTTCCACAGGTAGTATTTCTGCAGTTCATTGTGTATAATATAACTGCATGAACTGAATGAATAATACAGCTTTGTCTTTAGACAGATGTATCGTAAAATAGAAGTAAAGTTCACACAGAGGAGTTCTGGTCCTGTATCTGCAAAGGCATCTTTTCAAAACAGCCACAATTCCCATCCTCCTGCACGTGAGACAGCCGTACGCATTTGCGAAGATCTTTCAGGGGTGGGAGGATGGGTGAGTTTGGTTTTCTGGGGCTTTGAGAGGGAGACCAGCTCTAATATAGACAGGTAACATGAGAATTCTAAACTTGGGTTGGCAGGCACAAGCCTGTACATGGTCAGGGTTCTATTAAGCTACCAGGTTAACATAGATGCATTTTTTTCCCTCGTCCAATATCAGCTTTGCATTCGCTGCTTGCTAGTCAGTATTCATAGGGAAGAAGAGATTGGTTTCATGCAATCTGAAGGGTTAGGAAAACAGAGAGCTGCTTCGTACCAGCTAGAAGCGAATACAAGGAAGGTCCTGCTCCAAGTTCAGGTTTCTGAAGCTATTCTGAGTTCTCTCTCTCTCTCTCTCTCTCTCAAAATTTATCTATGCACACAGATGTATAGAAGTGGGTCTGAACACAGACCTTAATGCTGGATGTGCTCACATTCTGGGAGTGGTCAAAACCTGAACCTGGATCTAAAGGCTATATGCTAAATTAGTCCAACAATTCCAGTGGTAGGATTTGCAAAAAACCTTTTGCTGTACTTGCCACACAAGAGGCAGTCACACCTGTTCGCAGTGACTCAGGGGTGCTTGCCTACTGTGCACTGTTTTAAAAAGACTCATCGTTACCAAAGGAAGTCAAAATACATCAACTTAGTTTATGAGGTGCCAGTGTCCAACGTTCTATCCTACGACAGGACATTCAGACCTGCTTTCTGTTGCTGTGCCTACATCAGTTATCCCTGAATCAGGCATACTGGCATTACAGGAAGGGGAAAACAAAAGCTAGCTGCAAAGTTCAGATTGGGTTTCATATTCCAGTTACGTCAGAGTTCACTGCTAAGTGTTTGGATTTAATTCTCTCTGTGGTTGGTAGTGTGATGGAGGTTGCTTGCTGAGTTGAAATTATGAGTTGCTCCAGAATCACTGACGTGGAGAATTTCAGAGCAGCTCTGTCTCCAAAGAGAGACGTGTTGCCCTCCTTGGTCGCTACCAAAACACTGTTTTGAAACATGGGAGCAGCACTCTGCAAAGACAACAGAGCTGCCAGTGCTGTACGATCTCCCTGTTCACAGTAGGACTGGCTAGAGGAAGACAGCAGCAGGATGATAACAAGACCATAAATAAGTGACATATAAGTGATAAATACAGTCCTCAACCTTTCCAGCGAGTTGCCTACAATGCAGGGTCCTTATGTATAAAAAAAAAGCGAAACAGCTGGCTTGCTGTAGACAGGTAAAAAATGTCCCTCAGTGAGAAGTGATTGGCTTGGCACCAGTGCCAGGATACTGAGGTTCACAGTGCAAAATACCAGAGCAAGAATACAGCAGTTCTGCTTTGGAAGAATGAAAGTCCTTAGGGCTACATAAGCCAAAACTGCAAAAACTTAAGAAAAAAAATAATAAAGGAAGTAAGTGGCAGACTTACTTTATTCATAAAATAAATCTGCCACCAGTGTCACTTTAATAAAGTGAATGTCAAGGGCACCTGTGAAATGATACCCTACCTCTGTGACCACAAAACTCATTATATGGGGTATGTAAATAAGGCAACTACATACTTAAATGGAGACTTGTGCAGCAGCAATTCTGATCATATTTGCATACATATTCCTACCTTCTTTTAAATTGCAGGATGGTAGAAAGAACCATGGAAGATGTGCCAATTTCAGAATTCAGTCTGAAGTGCCACAGCACTAAAACACAGTATCACACAGCCCTATGAGAAAACCTCTCTACTTGTATGTAAATCCTTCCTACTGATAAATATCCTATTGTTTTTGAGACATGACAGCTCATTCTCGTTGCTGTGACAGCTATAATGAGTGTTTATTTGGGGGAGGTGTTTTTTTTCTTTTTTTTTTAATTAAAAGCTAATTCAATGCTTTGAATTATGCCCCAGAGAACAGACTCTGCTGTTACTTGATGGGACTGACAGCAGAAGCAGCCAAAGACTTACCAGGCTACCAAGTCCCCATACTTAAATCTAGCTGAGCAGGGAACAGGTAAAAACAAACAAAAAAAGACACATCGGCACAGTGAGCTTTCAGCAAAGCTAATACCAATGGATACCAATGCCACTGGGGTTCTCTGTGCTGTTTGTTATACCAGACTGTACCGAGAACACACAATTCACTTCACACGGGCAACCTGAAAGCCATCAGACAGCAACACCTTTTGGTCGCTCATCACTGACCCACACAGGATTTCGGCTGTTGAACCAGAAGAGAGTGTCACTGGCAAAAACCACTTTGTTTTGACATTGTCTCAGCATTAAGACAACATCAGACTTTCCATTTGCAGCCAGCATATTAACCTGTCTTCCATCAGTGTCTGAGACACGCCATCCAAGGAACAGCCCTGCATTCCAGCTGATAAAGAAACAATTCACTCTAGGCTTTGACTGGCTTTTCAGGAGGTGGCATGAGGGGGGACTTACTTTTTTTTTTATTTAAGAGATACGTTCTCAGAATAAAACACCAGATGGACTTAGAAAAGACACTGAGAGGCAACTAACGCTTAAGACTTCACACATTGATTTGCTACACAGAAAGGAACACACAATTTGGTCATACAAAGAATTTTTTGTGTGCGCATACCTGATCATCCATGGTGTTAACTCCATCGGGTCCTAGTGCATCTATTGCTTGATTGATCAGATCTGTCCTTCCGCAGTTTAACATTCGGAAACCCAGATCCTGCTGGAATTTTTCGGTAGCAGCCTTAGCATCCAGTCTCCGGAAGGAACTAAAGCAGCATTCAGGTCTGTAAAGGATAAAATAATTTCTGGATTTTGGTCTTTTTTTATTTTTTTTTCCACATCTCTCTCCCTGTCTCAGAAATCAGGCTTATTTAATGTCACAGTTTTACCTAGTGCATACTTTCCCCACTGTGTAATCATTTCTGAAAAATCTGGCTATCTTCAATCATATTGGAGATGGAAGATTTTGTTCTTAGAGATAGTAAATTCATATAAATACTGAGAGAAGAGAGACGAGCCCAAGCAGAGGAACTTCACTGGTGCCCTCCTCTGAGAGAAAGGCAGAAAGAAATCCTTATTCCTTGCCACTCAGCCCGTCACTACAAGGGTGTCTCTGGACCAGGCACTGCTTGTGCTACACCTTCACCAGCAGAACAGCAAAGGGATGCCAGGCTATGCCTGTTCTGAAATGGGCACTGAACACCTTCGGCTTCTACAGCAGTGAGGTTGTGGTGGGAGAAGGGTCACAGGATGCACACCTGCAGCAACCAGATTTCATTAATTCTGCTTCTCGTGATAAATAAATAAAATTTTCTTTAACTAATTAGCTATATATCATTTGTGATATCACATCGTATGGTAGCCCATCAAACATACAAAAACATATTCTAAGAAGGAAAAAGGTGGAAAGAAGGTGTACATATACATAAAATACCAGTCAGGTGATAGTACTAGGATGAAACAATTATGTTGTCTGACCACCAGACTATTATTTTGAAATAAAAGATATTTCTAAAATAAGATAATGATCCTTACTCCTCAGATTCTTTTCTGGAGAAAAAAAAATCAAATTCAAAATCAAAAACAAACCAACCAACCAAAAAGTCAAATCAAAATCATTCTCAACTCTCTTCCAATGCCTCAAAGGAAGTGTGCTAACATTTCTATGAGTTTCTATTAAATCCTTATCCTCTAGCTGACTATCAAACAACCTTTATCTCATTTGGAAGGAGTTCAGAGATTACTGTAAATCATCTGGTTATCTGCTGAGAGACTTCTGAATTCCAAACCTGGAGGTCTATCTCCTTCGCTGAAGAAGCATTCCCAACTTGGAGGCACTTCCTATCTCAGCTGAGTACTGATATGGTCAGCCCTTTGATGTTATTTCAGGGCGAGTGCCTCCTCTACTCGTTGTCTGGTTTTCAGCACAGGCTCTAGTGCGAACTCTCAGTAAGTGCAATATTAGCCTGCCAAGTTCCTTTGAAAAATGAGACTCTTTCAACGGGGCTAACCTCTTCTGGAAACTTTGTATGGCCTGCCAGATAAGTAAAACACTCATCACTTCACTTAGAAGACTCAGGATGAATCTTATGCAAGTATTAATTCAGCTGGTCATTTTGTATGCTTCTGAACTTGCATTGATGACAAATGGTGACCAGATGCAACGAACAATATGCTGAGTTAACAAAACTCACTCCCCAGCCTGGTGACCGGTCACACTGCACATGGGAAACCAGCATCTCACCGCAGCTGCTCTCAGAGAGGAACTACACCAGGGTGCAATTTGGGGAACAGTCAGCAGGGAAGCAAAGTGACAGCCCTGGAGTCACCAGCTCTTCGGAGATACATCTGTGAATAAATGTAGCTCCCAGGCAGCTGAGTGCAAGTATTTGACGGGAAGACAAGATCTTGGAAGCATCCAGATACTAGATTAGGACACATGCAGCACAGAGCACAAGATGACAGTAAGGTAAGGCTTACTGTTAGACATACACAAGTCCTCAAGCTAAACTAGCCAATTAATAGTCTTGTTCTGTCAAGGTAATTGGTACAGTATCACGATACTACAGTATTTTATAATTATGATACCATAGCTGTATTATAATAATCATCATCCTAATGCAAACAAGTGAAATAGAAAGACATAAACTTGAAAGCCGTTGAACCTCAGAAAATAAATGAAGTTCTTAAAGAGATGGTACCTGTCTTTGCACATTGTTTCTGTCTTGCTAACAGGTGCGATCCCACTCAGTGCTATTTACACGCACTGGTGGAGCAGGGGGACAGTTCACTGATGAGCCCTGCCGAGCGAGCAGCAAAACAAAGCAGTTGCGTGGAGCTATCAGAGGGATGGGGCAAAAAGGTGGGCTGTAGTGCGTGGCCTGGAGCTGCCAGCAGGCAGCTGCAGGCAGGCAAGTTCAGGTGCAGCAATGTGAAGTTCTGGGGGCTTTACTCCTGGGGCACAGCCTATGCACAACTTCCCAGCGCAAGTTGACTACACATTTGCTGTTCTGCAGTAGTTGCTTGACAGCGTGCTTGCCTACGATAGAGGCGAAATCGCTTTTTCTTTTAGAGTGTGATAAAAGTTAGAGCATCCTCCGAGAGCCAGCGGGAAAGAGCTCACAGATGCACAACTGCTGTGCAGCAGCTGTACCCACAGCAGGTTTTCCATGCGTGAGTTGTTATCCTGTGGAGGAGAGAGGCAAACCCTTGCTTGCTTCCTAGGGTAAAGCCTGTGCTCAAGCAGCTGCCCAGATGGCAGCTCCCACGTGCTCTGAGCTGTGCCTGGGGATAACTGGAGAACTGAAGCTGGACTGAGGAACCTGGGGGCGCAGAGCCCAGATTGCAGGGAAGGGAAGGGGGCTGAGGTCTCAGTTTGGGACAGGATGGCTTGAAGAGGTAGGAGCAAGGAGCCTGGTGTGCTCCTCGGACTTCACAAACAAGTTGCTCCACGCAGGGAGGCTATTGGTAGTGAGTGATTTAAATTTGGCCTGCAGAGAGGGAACAATACAAAAAATAGCGTACGATGAAAGCAATATTAAAATTATATTTAGGTAGGTGGAAAAGAAACAAAGCTCTCTGCAATCTAGCATTTCCCCACTTACATTATCATTTAACCAGTAATAGGTGAGTACAGAAGATGTTTATAAATCATGTGGCAAACAAATCGAGAGCATCGTATTTGAAGGCTTTATCCACTAAGACACAAACAGTAGCTCTAGATAACTATGCTGCCCAAGCAGTCTGTGTCAGAGAAGAGATATTAGAGGTCGAAATTTCAGGTTATCCTAACTGCACTTTGTTCTTCTGCACAACTTCTTTTTCACAGTTTTCAACATACCCTATCTGATGCATCACTGCTGCAAGGAACTATCACTATTGGACTTTTAGTCTGTGTGTCATAAGGAAAAGCTATTTGCAATTTGCCTGTTGTCACACAGCTAGCCAGGGATAAATTTGGCTTCCGTTCCAAGACTTCCTTTCCCTTAAATGCGTTGTAATTGCTGGATACAGATGACTGCTTTACAGGATGATATAACAGGCATTTGCAAATGAGGCACATCTCTCTCCTCATATTTTTTCTGTTAGTTTAATTCTTTCATGCAGCAAAAAGACAGTGTTCTTTATCTCATGCCACACATCACAGAACATCCTTAGGCCTCTGAAAATAATAGTCAGGCAAGACAGTTCAGAACAAAGATCTGATCAAGCTTAACTTCATCAACCAAGTTAAGCAAGGCTAAGTCTTCCCTTTTAGCTCGTATCAGAAGCAAAAAACAAACACCCAAATCCCTGCCTTCTTTTTTCTCCTCCCCCCCCCCCCCCCAAAAAAAAAAAAATTGCAGAGAAAGAGTAGAAGGTGTGGATTCAGTTTTGAAAGCAAGCGTCTTTATAAAGGTGAGATCAAAAGAAAAATTATGGAACTGATTGGAAGTGCTTGTAATTAGTTTAGTCTTCTATGGTACTGTTCAACAGAGAATTTCAAAGGTTTTGGCAAGAATTAGGCACATATGTAACATTAGCTTAGTCCACATTAACTAGCACCTACCATCCACTCATAAACCTGAGCAACTTGTGCTTTAATTGACACTGAGCACACATATATTGGCCGAGTAAAAGGAAACGAAACATGCTACAGGCTCCTGGACTAAGTGCACAATTCCCGCTTTGTGGACACAAAGCCCAGCTGCTTCCTTTCAGTGTACACAATTCCCATGGATCATCTGTTTAAGTTGGCTTTTAAAAAACACTGGCAGCACTCTGTCAGTCAGGTACCACACCTGAGGAGAAAGGCAGCAAGTGGCAGCTGAGAACAGGACCAGGAGTCGGCTGCAGCCAAGGAAACATTCGGAAAGCTGCTCCTTCCTGCCACGCAGCCCTGAGGTACCAGCTCCCAGCAGAGACCCAGCGGGTCCGCAGCAGTTTGAGCTCACCCGCCTGGCTGACCTGGCAGGAGCAGTGCGGGCGGCTACAGGGCAGACGTAGCTTCAAAGGGTGCCACCTCGTAGCTTCCGTAGCTATGTCGCTTTGTCCCTATAGTGCAGCTATATGGAACAGTCTCAGCCTGCGTTATCATATCTGGCAGAGTCAGAAATAGCAGACATGCCACGAATGAGCTTGGAGCAGAGTTCAGTCATCTAATTGCACCAGCATACTTGCCAACTAATTTAGCTTTGCATTAGATTTTGTGGCTACTAAGTAGTATCCCTCATTTCACAAATGGGGAGACAGAGACGTAGCAAAAAGCAAGAGCCTTCTTGGCTGCCAAAGGTAAAGTAAAAAGCAACAAAAACAGATGGAGGACTCCTGATTAAAAGCCTCTCGTTGCTTCTCTTGTTCATGAAAAAGAATTCTAATAGTAGTAACATATATCGTATATCTGTTCAGCTAATCATTTCATCACTTAAGAGCATGATAAAAGTAGTATTCATTGTTATTAATGTGTCCAGCCCACTCATTTAACCCACAGTTAATATGGGGTGCAAAATTCATTTGAGAAGCAAGAATTTACCTTGCGCTAATGTTCAAGATATAACTCTGATATCAAAAGCAGTGTTAATGAGAGCAACTTAAAGAGACTACAAACACTGAATAAAATATCTATGATGTGGTAATGAACCAAGCTAATTATAAATCCCTGTTCAATCCTTGTGAGAGGAGGAGGATTTTAAAAAAAGTACTTATACTTTTCATCAAGGTTATCTCAGAAAGCAAAGAATTATCTTGTAATTAAGACCAAAGCATAAACGAACAGACACTTGTATTTCAATCTGTCTCTATCTCATTCTTCCTACACAACTTTTGGCATGACAAAATCTTTCTATCCCAGCTACAGCGTTTGGCCAAAGCTCCTTTATCTCTGGAGCACTAAGAAGGTGAGCGTGTGTTGCCCATATAGTATTTTGAGATCCTGCTCTCATGAAGTACAGAAAGAAAAACATTGTAAAGGTTACAATTACTTCAGCTGCTTATAAAGCTCAGTCCACATACTTTAGCTGCCGGGGCTCGCAGTCCAGCCCAGGTAGGAGCAGTCTGGCTGTCTGCCTGATGTCGTCACTGTCCACTGTTAGACTGCGCCGGTGCTCAGCATAGGTGATAGCTACTCGCATCCACTCCATCAGTGGTGGCAGAAGCATGAAGGGGCTGTGTAAACAAGGAAAAAAGGCATCGTAATTAACATCGGTCTGATATCTGCTACTGAGATTCAACGGCACACCTCATTGCTTCCTGGGCCTGCTCAGGGGAGGCAGAAGCAGGTAAAACCCATCCTGCAGAGGCAGACTCTGTCCCTCTGCTCGGCAGGTCGCAGCAGGTGAAAGAACTGGAACTGCTCAGCCCTGGTTATCTGAACTGCTTCTTATCCAAAACGGGGTCGTGTCAGGACACGCCAGCTTTGTGCTGTACGCTGTGCCCTGTGGGAAACAGGCCCATACTGAATGTAAGCAGCCTGCTCCTACTAGTAGCTGGGCTCAGTTCCCCCAGCCCAAGTGGCTGGTGCGTTATTTTGGATCAGAAGTGCTGTCATCTCACCTGTGTACCCTGTATAGTATTTGTGCCTGTCGTTCCACATAATCCAAATGTACGGGCTGTTCCACCCCTCACCTGATATCCTCGATTTTAAAAAAATATTGTTGATTATTTGACACTTCAGTTGAACCAGTCTATTTCAGTGCTCCCTCCCTTGATCTTTGTTATATTGTCACTATCTGGTGGCTTTTCACATTCTGCATTTCTTCCATGCAGAGCTCCAGCCTCCAGTTTTGCACAACTGACCCTTTGAGACCACTGCAGAACTGTTGCAGCTTTGTTTTTATGCCAGCAAAAACAGTTGACATACTTTGGACTTAGGGGTGAATGAGTAGAATTAAAGAGATAACTAAAATGGAGGCATTGCTGGGGAAGAATACCTGTATACCATCACAACAAATTGTAAGCAACTTGCAGAAAAGCAATCTAGCTACCCCTAATTTGTACAGCACCCAGTACAGTGAGGTTTTACTCTGTATGACAGATTGCAAGCAATATAAATAAAGCAATATAAATAAATGTAAAATAAAGCAATATAAATAAAGTAATAACAATAGCAGGCAGAGTCATTTTGGGCTAGTTTATGAAGAGTCCCCCTTTACTCCTGTATGAATGAACACAACACTGAAATTACACAATAATATGTGGGTATCATAATAGTCTCATACACAATATATATCATCTGTACTCTTAATACACAGCCACAGTGACCTACTACTTGCTTGATTTTTTTTCCCCAAGGATACCTGCCACCATGATGCAAGGCTCCGAAGTCCCAGCTGTAATTGAAAACACCTTTCCCATTTCTAGTTATGAATTTATTAATGCTGAAAAAAGCCCTTTTCATTTAAGCATTTAAAAGAAAATAAGCGAGGGTAGAAGATACCAGTTCCTTTAGAAAGTTCATAGAAAAAAGATACATACCAGAAAATATAAAATGATTTTGATATTAATGAAAGCAGCTGAATCTATGAAAGGCATTTTCAAAGCTGTGCATGGATGTGTGTGCGCACATATGCGAGCACAGTAAGAGTAAGCGGTGCCGATCCCATTAGAAACCATTTCATCAATAATGGGATTTGTAGGCAGAACTGCCTTTGTATGGCTTTGAACAACCTTCAGGCTGGAATAACTCTATCCCCATAAAATACGTGCTGCTTCCATTTTGCCAGTTGCAAAGCACACTAATAAGGTGCCATTTTCTCTTTACTCACACAGACAAGTGTGCTGTTTTTCCCTCTGCTTTTTCCCTTCTCATGAGTAGCAAAGAAGCATCTACAAAACCACAGGTCCATTTAAACATCTGATCAATCCTGGATTGCCAATGCAAGGGTGTTCTTAACAGGGCTTGCTCCTTCTGCATCATAGTTTGCTTCTATGTCAAGCAACCAAAATACTCGGGCTCCTACATTCTTGACTTTGAAAGCTACCCAGTAGCTCATCAGCTGAAAGACCTTGGAGCTCAGCTTTAATTCCCCAACCCATTTAGGCTTTGTAACTGCCCCAGATACGCAGATGAATCACTCCAGCCAATACGTAGCACAGCCAGTTCAGAGTTGACTGACTCCCCTAAGGGAAGAGCAGCAATCCCAAACAACTCGTGGCTGGGAGATGTATTCAGCAGTCAGCTCCAGAGAACTTCAACCTCTATCTGGCCTGCAGCAGAGCCAACGTAACATCAAACACTGAAGGGGGGAGCCTAAATTCAGGATCTGAACTTTCTCTGTACTCAGCAGAGCCTCTAGTAGAGGATTCAAAGCTCCCTGCATGGTCAGCACAGAAAGAAAGGCTAAAAGCACCAGAACAAAATACTCAGGAGCAATGAAAAACTCACAAGTGACCATATCTACCACGTTTTGTGGCCATGCTCACTTTTGCCTTTAAGGCCACATCACAGTGTCTCTGACACTTTCGTGTCAGGAACTTCGCCAGACTGAACCGTGTCGATCCAGCACAGTCCTGATCATCTCATCAGGTAATGAGCAACCTGGTGACCTGCAGCAAGAGACTGTGCTCAGCCAACAGCAAATACCTTCGTGTCTGCACCAGAAATAACACGTACCACGAAGAAATATCCTTTCTGTAAAAATTAGCATGTGCCAGGGTTATAAGTGGCTTGCACGCACAAGCAGACCTTCAACATGAAAAACCTGGCTGGGGAGGAAAGGGAAGGAAAAAGGTGAATGGTGTTTTTTTTATTTTTTTCCCTTGTTTTTTTAAATCACAACTTTTTTTTTTTCAAAGGCTTTAGAATTCACATCTCAACAGACTGCTTACTTATTCTGTGCCCAAAGGAAAGCAGATTTCAGAGTGTAATAAGAAGAGTCAGGAAGGATGCATTTCTCTTGCTGCTATCCTAATCTGTCCCTGTCCCAGCACTCATGTTATTGTGCAAGTTGGATAAATCATTATTCTATCAGGAGTGACTTATAATGACATCAGTTTCTACTTTGCTGCAAAGGCTTTACTTCTCCAGAAAATTTTGAGCTTGAGGATGGACTTTCTACTCTTCCTCCTTCTCCTTTTATCCAGCCATTCCCTTTCTTCACGCTGTGCTGGTCGGCCTGCCAGCAGAAACACCTCTGTGTTACTTTGCTCGCTGCCGGTACATCCAACGAGCTGTGTTATTGCATGATGTGAGCAGAGAGAAAGATGCAGGTCAGCTGAAGGAAATGCCAACACTGGGTTGCACTGCACTAAGAAAATAAACGCAATTACTCTTTTTCTAGAAAATACATGCCATTATCATCCCTGTGGCCCTTAACCTGGGCTTCCATCTGCCTCTAGGGAAACCCTGATCATTTCACAGTCTGAGAAGCACTGGAGGAGGAGGAAGGGGAGAAACCTTCATGGAAAATTAACCGGGAGATGCCGCAAGCTAAAAAATGAATTTCTATCTATGCATTTCTGTCTGTGCCATGTTCAGTACTGTGCATTTTCCCCATGATTTTCTGACATTTAGAAGCATTTGGCAGCTCATTAAATTCTGCACATGAAGTGATCTGGCCCTGGGAATCTGTCGTAGTCCCAGTGGTAGTTCACTCTGTTTTCTCACACACTGTTTTCTGTGAAGAATGCCACCATTGCTTCGTTCAGTTTCTTGTCATTAAGTTGTCTTATAAGAGAATAATGCTACGTGTAAACTGGGAAAGTACACAGCAGCAGAAAGTAAAATGGACACTCCTCACTTACTATATGCTTCGTATAGAAGCACATTAATGTCTGATACCATCATGAGCTATCAATATTTTATCTGTAGGTTCTCTGAAATTTTCTCCACTCAGAACTGGACAGCCACTCCATTCCCAAGGGGATCAGGTTGGAGATGGGCGTGATGTGCTCTGACAAAGAATGGAATCTATTGTTGTTGGTTTTTTTCCCCTCATTTGAACAAAATTGCATTCTTTTATGTAGACATAATCAAGAAGGATGGTGGCAGCAGCACTTGGCAGAGAATTTACAGCGAGTTCATTTGTTGAAAGTGGTTGTAGCTTTTTCCTGGAAAATGCACTGCACTCATTTGATTAGAAATTGCCTAGGAAACAATTGGCATGTGGAGAGATCATGTGTGGCAGTCCTTGAGGATATGCTGTGGGATCACAGACTTGCAGTGTTAGGTCATCCATCACAAAGAAACTAGTCCCCAAAGTGAGCTCTTCGGAGGATTTTTAAGAGCCCTAGGGCCAAGGCATTTTTGGCAGAAGGAAGTTAATTGTATGCAAAAGAGGCAAGACCTCTACAGGAGTCAGATTATGCCATCTTTTCTCCCCACTGAATGCAAAGAAAATGCAGTGGGAGCTCGACTTTCAGAGGCGAGGCACACCTGCCTCCTCAGATGGAAACAGCGAGCAGTACCACAGGGAACAGCCACCTCGTCCAGTTCCTGCCTCCTCCCTGCAGGTTCCAGCGACAAGACTGCTGAAGGCAGGGGGAGTGGGGGAAGGAGGAGACATTTTGCCTGTCACCACCTCTTCTCCTCCTGTGCTAGTTCCCAGCCTCCAGTTTAGCTGCAGCAAGACAAAGAGGGGGCCAACACTGACAGCAAAAGCAATACAGAAAAATTGTCTTCTAACATATGAAAGAAAATACTATCCTAATGGCAGCAGGTGAGAATGACAAAATTTGTCTCTCTTGGCAGCCAGAGCTGGTCCTGAGGCATTCATGCAACAGCCTCCCATCACGTTGTTCTGAATGGTTTGACAGAACAGCTTTTTCTTCCCTTCATCCGCAACATCTGCTCCATAAGCCCCTGTTAACATTTTAAACACATACAAACTCCAGCATTGCAAAGCACGTATAAATATCAGGCTACATGTGGTCAGGGTAGGGTAGGCTGTAACAACTCTTCCTCGTCTGATTTACTGAAACTACACCCAGGCTACAGGTACAGAGGAATCCCAAAGCTTTGGATCATTATTTTTTGCAAGGAACTGAGAAAGGAACAGGGGCTTCTGTGCAGCGCAATGAACTAATGTTTAAGTCTGATGCTAGAACCAAACTCTATGGTTCAGCCCCATTTTACTCTAAAATAATAACCTCAAGGTCACCAACACAAACTGATTTAAGAACAGCCATAAAAAGCTCTACCTCAGTCTCACCCGTTCTCTCTCTTTTTGTAAAGGAACAAACTGAAAAGTCACTTTGCATTTGTGTACAAAGAGAAGGGAGTACTGAGACCAGCAGGAATACTGGGAGTGACTGAGTTAAGGGAAGGCCAAGCAGGCTTTTTGTGGCTTTTCAGGGCTCCTAGGTAGGGATCCTGGGAGACAAACGTACAATGAGCAGAACTGTCTAGGGGAAAAAAGGTGGGAATTAGACCGATCTGCAATTAAATGGTGAATCATGTAGGAGGGCGGCTAGAAGATGCTCTGTTTGAACTTTACACCAAGATGGAAAAACCCCAAGTATAGCAACAGAGTCCAAAAGAAAACAGAGCAAGGGCTGATTAATTGGAGAAGGAAAAGATTCTGAGGCAAGACAGAGTATCCAAAACCAAACCATGTAATGTCGATGTGGAAAACGGTGGCATATTTACAGCTTGGATTCTCCAACATTAAACCCCTCTTCAAGTTGCAGAAAAGAAAATTCTCTGGGTATGTAATTATATGTGAATAAAATAACAAGAAAAACACAAAATCTGTGCTCCAAAACACAAACAGCTTAAGTCTGGAGCCATTCCTTTCAGATTCAAAATATTTACTGAATTTGCAAAAAGCTACCACATTTACAGAGAAAAGATAGGAATTACTATGCTGGTTCTGATCATCTCAGCTAATGCCACGTCTTTCAAAGCAAACAGTCCCACATAGTCACAGAAAAGGAAAAAAATCTTATCACAGCCAACTGGCCGAAAGAGAAAGTTTTCTTCTCAATTCCCTTGAAACAATGATTGGCCCAGGTCTTAGAAGATAAAGAGTTCTCAAATTTTAGTGGATCGTTATCAAGCTGCTAAGGTCTTGGCTTGGATATGCCATGACACTAACTTCTAGAGTTTAGTGAGTTAGCCTTCAGACACAAACAGAATGAATAACATCTGGATAATATTACATTTATTGGGATCCTTTCTCCACTGAATCTGCCTTCACAATTTCCTCTGCTTTTAGACCATAAAACAGTACAAGAATAGTTTAAATCTAGAAATGGCAGCTCTGATCTTTCTTAGCAATCCTAGCAACCGTGCATACCACTTTTTCTGCCCTTGTCTGCAAACTGCACTTACAAATGTAGTGCGGCAGACAAGTTTTACTCCACGTTAGCTGGAAATCAAAGTAAAAACTAAATTCAAGCTCAACAACAAAAAAGTGTGACGAAATCATTAGGAACTCACTATGAATCTTAAAAGGTCCTCAAGTCTATGGTTTATTATTTATTGTAATTGCATTTTATAAACTTTAACAACAGGGAGAGGAATCACTTTTCAGTCTGAAAACAAATACTTCTGCTGCTCTAGAATGAGCAATGTGCACTCTAGAAAAACACATTTGTAACATCTGCAAGTTGCAACAGAAGGAATTCTTGGTTTACAGACAGATGTAAAATAATTAAAACCAACTTAAGTCGTACGTAGGTGATGATACGAGTCAGACAGATATACATGATAGCTTTAAGTACAACAGTATGGCCATAGTGATGTGGTCAAGGATGTGACTTACTTCCATCTGCCCCCTCCAAGTGCACGCAGAGCTGTTTGATACCTGCCTGTCACTGCCAGTAACCACCGCAGCAGAGGAGATGCGGGGGAATGGAGTACCACTGCTTTTTCTCTTCTGGCTCCTGCTGAGTCTTCAACATCCTGAAATTCTCCATAAGCAGAAAGGCACTACTGCTAACAATCAGGCAGATAAACTAAGAGGTGAATTCTTGCATGACTCTGGACCTAATTGCAGTCTTAACCTCAAATTAAAAGACAGCTGTATGCTTAAATTACTTACATGAAGATCAGATGTAACTATGAGGACAGACTTGCTGTTACACCTGCTGAATCTCACGCTACTCACTGAAAATGGCACTTGCCAATGACCTGTGCTTGTGAGCTTACCACCAGCCAAGTAGAGGTCAATTCTACACATCTCCTAAGGACCTGGCTCTAAAATCCGGCCTCTGACCAGCAGCGAGCTTCCTCACACTGGCATTGAGACACGGGCTCTCTGCACAACAGAGCAGTGGCTCTGGTCAGATCAGGTCTTCTGGATGAACTGCTCCTTTGCATCGTGCCTGTTAAGCCTTTCCCAGGTCATAAAAGAAAGGTGGCCACCCTGGTCTCCAAGCCACCCATTTTGCCAGGAGAAGACCTAACCACGGCCCGGCCCTTTCAGAGCTGCTGCTGGGAAGGAAGCAGCACTTACCTGAGCAGGCAGGGCATGGGCACGGGCACACCTCTGCTGCCCCTTGGGCACTCTGAGGCCAGCAGCAAGGATGCTTCATGTCTGCCTGCCTCTCACATGTGCTGCTTGTTGGTTTTGGTGTTACAGTTCAGCTTCCTACAAGCCCATGTGGCCTGTGCTTAGTTACACAGCAGGTCACAAACTGCCTCAAACTGTCCTTAAAAATCACTTCATGTGGAAAATCTTAAAAATTCCCTTTGTGCCCCTGTTTTTTGTTTTTTTGTGTGTGTGTTTTTTTGTTTTTTGTTTTTTTTTTTTTAAGTCATCAGCATTGACTACTCAAAAGTAAGAAAGGAGAAAGGCCATTCTTGTGGATTTTCTGGGTTATTCCCTCAAAAGGGCCCCGGGGAGTTTGCAGAACGGCCGGCACATATTGTTCCACCCCAAACCAGTTTGCCATTTGGGGCCCCACACTGGGACCCACCCCAAACGGACTGGCTGAGGAGACCCTGCCATGTGGTATGAGCACAATTCCTGCTGCAAAAGAAAACACTGATCCAGTTTGGAGCGCAGCACGCATACAAACTACATGCATTAAAGAAAAGAGCCTGTAACAGCATGCTATGTGATAGGCAGAGATAAACACAGGCAGCAAGCCAGAATGGTTTGTCTGTTATTCTTGGATTAGCCTTGATCTTGTGGCCAGAAAAACCAAGAGGTAACTCCTATGGCTCGTTCCAGGAGCTAGGCTGGCAAATTAAAAATAATAATAATAATAATAAAATACTGTGCTACCTGCAAGCAGATTTATCTGGGGTCACTGTGGCTCTTCACTATCCAGTGCTGCGACTCCTCCTTCATCATTTTTTTGCCCATTATAGTTAATTCCCACAAGCACTAGTAGGATTGAGATAACAGGCCTGTTAGTTATGACTTCAATCTGATTTGCCAACATGCATATGTTAAAAACATATGCTGATTCTCAAGCCAAAACCAATCTGCCAGATTCAATCACAGAACTAATTTTCAGGGCCCAGTTGTAAAATCCTGAATGCAGAGCATTGCCATGCTTATGAAAATTGCCTGAAGCTCCCGAGTTGCAACTGTGTGAACAAAAAGCCAGGAAGAGAAATATTTTTGTGCAGTTCTGGAATACTCAAAACTGTTTAATTAATTACAACTGCAGAAGTTTGCTCTGCTAAACAAAGACAATCCTGACAAAAGCAAAGGGTTTTCACAATAAATAGGGAAACATTTCCATTTACCTTACAGCACAAGCCAAAACCTAATTAATATTTCAAAAGACAAATTTTCAAACACAAAATCACGTTATATAGAGGCTAAACGTTTCAAGGCTAAAAGATGACTCTTTCATTTTCAAAACAATGAAAAGGTTGATGAAGTTTTTATTTTCTAGTTGCCTGACTGATGTTACACTTCCATGCCACGTCATGCTACTGTGAGCATAGCCTTCTTGTAAATGAAGCTCACCTGATGCTGACGTCAGTGTTTTCCTAATGAAATGGCTTTTCACATTCCTGCAATCTGAGAAGTTCCAGAAAGTAATTTGGCATAAGGAACACACTAGTGCTGATTTTGGAGCTCTCTTAAGTACACACTATAACCAGGTATCCACTCCACCCAGTAGTGTAAGTATGTAACTCAGGTTCCATCTGCTGTACGACAATCATAGAGGGTCTCACTAAATAGCCAGAATTTCAGAATCCATTTTCTTGAATAAAAGGCAATCAAGCCCACAGGGTGTAGCATTTGTGAATGAATAGGCAGTACTCATCTCTCAAAGTCAGTGCCAGGTAAGACGCATGAGATAGGTCATTAATGAAATCTTATAAGGAGGAATAACATTATAGATGAAATAGATGCCACTGTGGCATTTTTTAATTATTATTTTGCAAGAGAACACCATTTCGTCTTACTGGCAAGCTGTTCAATGAACATATTCCACTTGTATCTTCAAAGAGCTTCAATTTTGTGCCTTGGGTCATCTTAAAATACTGAAAAGAGCTGCTGCTATGCAGAAATGAAGAGTCCTGTGTCACCCAAAGATGTGTATTACTACTGGTGAATGAATGTGTTTCTATGTGTACTGGAAAGCATAATGAGTTATATGTTTTTCATTTTGCGTTAGATAATTACATAAATGGCACCACATGAGTTTATAGATATGGTAAGTATAATAATAGCAATGGAAGAGTCTTGAATTTAAAGAAAACAACTAATTTCTTAGTTGATGAAGGTACAGTCATTCTATGCCAGACTTGTGGCATAAACACTTCCATTATGTGTTTAATATTGTGAAATCTCCAAGTTTCAAACTTTCTGCTTATATAACCATGATTTTATGGTCATATCAATGGATATCAATGAACCCAAGTGGTACTAAAAATGGAGGACATAACTGCTTAATTATGGGATTCTGATAGGTGAACATAACAGGTAGAGCTCAAAGTCTTTTGGTTTCCAAATATCCTAAGTTTAAAGCATTCATGCATTAAATTTCAACATTTGGAGTTGCAGTGTTTCTCAGCAGATGCCATAAATTCCAGCTATCAAGTTTGCTTTCAGCATGGTTACTTAGATATGCTTAGAACTGCAGCTGAGCAGTCTCTTGTTTTGACTGTTGTAGTGTGTGAACTCTCAGTAAATGTCAAATACTAATTTCGTGTTTCAGTACCTCAACATATACCTGAGGGAGATTTTTCAGCAGAAAACAGTTTGCTCTAATCAAGAACAACGTAGACAGGACATATCTAAAGTTAAACTAAGAGGATTTTGCCACCTTGAGTATTGCTAGCCTCCTACCATCTCTACTGGATCATTGTTCGTTTCAATGAATACTGAATCACTGTTCAAATCAGCGTTCCTTTCTCTTAGAAAGAGGTCCATAGATCTAAAGTCAGATGTTGTAGAGTTCCCACTATAATGAATTTATGTGCTACACACTAGCCATAGTTGACAAAATATGAACTTTGACAAGCCTGTTCTCCAGTCTTTCAAACACTGCCAGCTTATAAAGATAACTCACTCAACTGCTCTCTCAGTTTTTCCAGGACAACGTTGTCCACATACACTTTGCAGAATCTAGCAGGTAACTTGCATCTATTCCTCAAAACACATGCATTTCTTTACCACAAACTGGGGGAATCTTCACAAATTACAATCTTGCGAACAAGAGAGATGTAAAGGCGCTTACCCTCCAATCTTGACACGATCATACATGCAGTTGCCGGCACAAATAGTAGCACAGACAGGCAGCCAGAAGCATGCACTATGGCATAAGCAATACTTCCTACAGAGCAACTTGTCATACTACCAAAGCTTTGTAGCTCATGTATTCTGAACTCCAGAGTTGCAGATTTTATGCTGAGCTTGCAGATGACTAAGTACAGCAGTGCGGTACAGGCTTGGAGGTAGGTTACAAAGCCCAGCTGTCATCCAGCTCTCCATATCAAGGCTATCTTTTACCCCATCTCTCTCTCCCTATAAAGGCACACTTCCACAGTCTTATATAAGCAGATCAGATAAACATTCTAATGGAGGGTAGGAGAATGAAGTTTTCCTATACACACCTAAAACTCGCTCTTGTAACAGGTTCACCCTGCTTCATTTTGACCACTGCGAAGGGTGCAGCACTGCAGCTACTGCAGGAACAGAGGGATTCCGAGCTCCAGCTAGCAACTCAGCTAATAGGGCATAACAAAACATCATGTTCTTGTTTTTAATACCATGTTACAAGCCTATTTTTTTATTTTGAGTACTTTTAAAACTCTACTGTCAGAAAGCAGATCTAGAAACACAAACATCAAATATGTTTAAAATAACAAAGTTAAACATACATCAATTCTAATGCCAAGTACAATGCACACAATTATTTTTCTTCAACTTGTTGAAAAACAAATTATCATTCAAAATCTTTGTCTACTCTACACTTCATTACCTGTTGCTTGAATAAACCCTTCTGTCACCACCCAGTGCTCTGCATCCCAAGTACAAAGGAACAATAAAATGTATGTGAAAGACAGGAAAGAGAGGTCTTTCTTCCCAGACTTCTTTTTTACCTTGAAGGAAAAAAAATCTTTGAGAAATAAACTAGTTTTCACTTGCCTTTTCTTCACATCAGGTACTTCTGAGCCCTGACTATATGGATAAAGCTGTACTTAGCCAAAAATATAATGCACCACTACACCAGGGTGAACGAACCTTTCTACATGTAGTCAGTTTAAGTTAGCTTGGTCACTTACCTTTGAGCAAAGATTAAGCCTACTGAGTGTCTCAACATAGAGATTTTAGTAGACAAGAAGAGGTTCCAAAGTCAGTTAATTAAACTATTGTAACTTCTCTTGTATAAGAAAGAATGCCCAGATGGAAAGTCATTTAAGGAACATATGTTTCTGTGATGTTCTAATGCATTAACTCTTCAGAGAGATCCTTCCTGAAGAATTTGGCAGTCACAACAGGGAACTTAGCACTGACTACCTGGCACAGTGCAGTGCTGCACAGAGGTAACTCTTAATCACACAGTCTGGATGCTGGAAGCAATATAATTGCAACAAGATGTGTCCTGAGCAGGTTATGTGAGTCCTGTTATCATTTCATGCTAATGTGCTTATACTCCTCTCAAATAGCTTGCCTATCTTCTAGTATTGTCTCATAGGCAACTCATCCTTTCCTACTGAAAAATACTAGTGATTCTAAAGCACCTGTGTCAGAAGACCCCATATTTCTCTGGAAGGATGTCTTGCATTTCTGAAGGGAGCTGAAGAGGTGAAGAGTGGCTAAGCGAACTGCTTACAGTAGAAGAGTTTTCCAGCAAGCCTGGGAATAAAAACATACAGTTTCTGCCTCTCTTACTTGTTCTCTAGCCTTTATGATTTACTTTCTAATCCATGCATTAAAGAACTTTAGGTAAAGACTTCAGTGGAACTGAAGGCCCCAGCAGTTTGACTCCAGACAGAAAGTACCCCTTTCAGCAATCACTCCAGATTTATGCTGATAAGCAGCGAGAGCAAAACATCATTCAGCCTCTTTCCTTTCTGAGCAAACACGTTAGACCAGCATGCATTGTATCAGCACATGGTTGTTTAGCCCCAGAAGAATCCACAAACATGAGAGAATCCGCTCAGACATGTAACTCATTTAAATGGGATTTGTCTTGCAGAGCAGACATGCTTTTAAAAACAGTCGGTTCAGCACTTACTGTAAAAACACTTGATGAAAACAGTACAGCCTAGCATCATAAGTGACCATCAGGTCATGACAGTACATGCACTTGTAGCTATGGGACCAGGAAGAGCAAACTGCCAGGGTCTCCTTTAAGAAGGAAACAAGGCAGAGACGTTCAATCTAGGATTACCCCGGGGAAAGCTTAGTTTCTAATCTCCACATGGTCAGAGGAGAATGATTGTTGCTATTATAATAAATTATACCCAGAAACATTTACTCTTCAGAAGAACTTAGCTCTTAGGCCTGTGTTACAAAGATGTCAGCAACAATAAGAGAGAAAACCCCTACAACCTGCCAACCATGGCTGCTGGACAGCCAAAGCTCAGAATTACATCTTTATTTAGCATGGCCCTTGTTAAAGCACCAGCTAACTCCTTCCTCAGGAAACAGGCAAGTTCTGCACGTCTGTAATTTAGTCCAATAGGAAATAATATTAACTTCAATTGGAAACAGCAATTACTGAAAAAAGAAGAAACTTGTTGGCTTTTTACCATCATCCTTTGCAACATGTTCAGAACCTTTCATCCACAGAGTTACTGCTCTTTATTTATATGAGTTACAAAAGCACTGCAGTGGTATCACGATACTGTCTTTAAAGAGCTATGTCTAGTAAAAATGGAGACAGGCTGATATTAAATGATGGCAAACCAGCAAGGATCAAGTAGAGAAATTTAGACTTAGTCAGTCCTCTACCACTTTAATGGGCAGCCACTGTCCCAAAGCTGGAAAAAGAAGCCGGGAGACATCGCGTTATTCATCTCTATATTTCTAAAATGCCTTTTTAGTAAAACATGCTGTAACAGTTCTGTTCTAAGTTTCCTGCATTATTGCTCTCTCCTTTTTCGTGCTCATTTGCTGCTTAGTCTTCTGATCATAAAATAGCAAACAATAAACAATGCACAACACAGGGTGCCCACAGGCACTACAGATTTCTGTTTGTGCCAGCCCTGAGAATACAAGCAGCGAAGTTGCCAGGCTCTTATTTTCTTGCACCTTCTTTTTTATCTGAACAGATGGAAACCGAAGCACAGAAGCCAAGAACTTAACATTGAAATCTTTACAGCAGTTACAGTAATTACTGTAGCTGTAGTTATAGTAATTGCAGGGTGGTAGCATACACACACACACACACTATCATCTCTTTGTTACTAAAGAAGAGAGCCAAAGATTGTCTACCTAGTTTTCAAACATTTTTGCAAACGGGGGACAGTTGCCAGAAATGGCTTAGGTCAAAGATGGTCTTTCCAGGGATTTTCTGCAAGCACTGCGATCTACTGTAAAATGCCTATGAAAGCAGAAAAAAGCACTTTTCAGAAGAATCTTTTGTAACTGGCAGGACAAAGACTGTCAAATGCCTTATTACTTCCCTAGGTAGGTGGTAACTGCCTGCTGTCTAACTGAATAGCCAGTTCTCAGAAACTATTTCTTGATACCTATCAATGATTCTGAAGTTAGCAGGCTGACACACACAAAACAACTTTAAGGGACAAATACTGCAACTGGAACCACAGAACAGCTGAGGATGGAAGGTACCTGTGGAGATTGTTTCACCCAAAACCCCTGATCAAACCAAAGTCCAGTAGAGCAGGCTGCCCAGGTCTGTGTCCAGTTGGATTTTGATTACTTCCAAGAATGGAGACTACACAGCCAATGTGGGTAACCTGTTACAATGGTTTTATCATGAGAGAAAAAAAAAAAAAGCTTTATCATGTTCAAATACAACTTTCTGTATTCCAGTTTGTGCCCTTGTTCTTCCACGAGGCACCAATGAGAACAGTCTGGTTTTGCCTTTATTCCCCTCCTACCAGGTATTTATAGACACTGATAAGATCTCTCTGAGCCATCTCTTCCCCAGACTAAGCAACCCCAGCTGTCTCAGGCATGCCTCAAATGAAAGAAACTCCACTCCCTTCATTATCTTTGTGGCCCTTTGCTGGACTGTCTCCAGTACATCCATCTCTCTCTTGTAGTGGGGAGCCCAGCACTGGACCCAGCACTCCAGGTGTGTCTCACCAGTGCTGAGCAGAAAGGAAGGATCCCCTCTCCTGCTGTCCATTTTCTCTTTAATGCAGCCCAGGATGCTGTTGACTGTCTTTGCAGCAAGGACCTCCAGTTCCTTTTCTGCAAAGCTGCTTTCCAGCTTGTCAGCCCCCAGCATGTACTGGGCTTATTCCTGCCCAGATACAGGACGTGCCATTTCCCTTTGCATAACTTAACCGAGATTCCTGTTGGACCAGTTCTCCAACTGCTGAGGTCCCTATAACAGTAGCACAGCCATCAGCTGTATCAACGCTTCTCCCAGTTTCGTATCATCTGCAAATCTGCTGAGGGTACGCCCTGTCTCGTCATCCAGGTCATTAATGAAGTTATTAAACAGTATTGATCCCACTATCGATCCCTGGGGTGTGTCACTAGTGACTGACCTCCCTCTGGACTTCATGATGCCGATTACAAACCCTTGAGCCCAGCAGCTCAGCCAGCTCCCAAGTGTACCTCCCTGACCACTTGTCTAGCCCATACCTTATCAAATTTGTCAATAAGGATGTTTTGGGAGACAGCACTGAAAGCCTTGCTAAGGTCAAGATGCACATCATCCAGTGCTCTCCTATCATTTAGCAAGGCAGGCATCTCATCACGAAAGGTTACCAGGTTGGTTAAACATGATTTCCCCTTCATAATCCATACTGACTACTCCCACTCACTATCTAGAGTGACACACCACATCAGTATATTTTGAAATGGGTTCCATGGTTTTTTGCTCCTTCCCAGGATCTGATATGAAGCTAATTGAAGTCCTTTTCCTCACTGTAAATCACATAACAAAACACAGTGTAACTCTCACTGGTATTCTACCAAGCCAAACAACACGGTCTCACAGGAGAAAAAGGGACATGAAGATTCTTCCATTTTACTTTCCCTTTATTTGCCCATTATCTTTTAACATACATGTTTTTCCTCTACTGCTTTCTCCAACTTTTTCATTATTACAGATCAGCAAATTGATGGGCAGGATTTGCATTTCAGTGTAAAAAGTTATATTGGTGAAGGCAATAAACTCCAGGAAAAGCTCCCAGGGATGCTAGTTCTTTATGCAAGAAACAACTGCTTCTTACAAATCCCTCATCTCTGATAGTTCTACAGCACTCAGTAAGCACATCTCTTTTGATAAATCTTCCTTGTGTCTTACCTGAGGGAATCACTTAGCTTGAAAGAGACCTCTGGAGATCATCCAGTCCAACCCTGGATATTCACAGCTCTGACGTTCAATCAGTTTACATACTAATATTTAAAGAGTATTTAAAAATCACTTGCATCTGCACAAAACATATCAGATTTTTTTAGTTACATTTTAATAAAGTAGCCACCTTAATAATTTACCGACAATCTTCAGATACGATCAGCAAATGTAGTTCATGCGACTTTCATAGACTCTGTCAGTAAGTCCTACTGGAGTGCTCTTCATTTACCTCCTGCATCCCTATTGTGTCAGATGAGCTGAAGCCTTTCAGGATCAAAGGAACATAATTGCAAATTGTTGAAACAAGCTCAGAGATAGGGTGGATTAGCAGTGACAAGAAATATGAACATTTGGCTGGCATGGAAGCAGCACCAGATGTTGCCGCAGTATCTATCTATACTTCCAGTTCTCTGGCCCAGCGTCCACCCATCCAGGACTCAGAAGCACAGCGGCCCTTCCAGTTGGGGAATCAGGCGAGTGCATCTGTTCTAGATTATACTGCCAGCTTATCTGCTTACAGGTGGTTTTTTCTAACTATCAAGTCACACATTTGCACCTGGTAATCTTTTAGGTGACCCATCCCCCTGTATGTTTGTATCTGTGACACCTGAGACTTCGCAGATCCTTCCTTAATGATTGTCTATGGAAACCAATGCACGCTCAGCAGCAAGGTTTCAAGACAGCTTAAGAGCCTGACTTTTTGGCACACAGCTTCAGATACAACTATTAAAGCCAAATATTTGTTTCACCATAGATGCTTTTGTTTACCTGTAATGCTTTTCCAAGGCTGCCAAGGCTGGCATAGGGAAGCAGTCTCTTTACTCTTCATGAAGTCTGCTGTGTGCTGTTCAATTTGGTATAACAGTGAGATTCTTCTTGCGATTTTGTAGAGAATTTAAATAACCTATGTTTGTACCACACCCCGACTCCGATACAGAAGATCAGAGGATACAGGCTACTTTGGAAACACTCTAGTTACACTACAAATTGCTTACAGCCAGTAACATGGGAGAAAGGCTGGTCTACCCAGGTGTGAGATACAGAGTTAAAAAAACAACAACAAAAAGCAGTGTTTGTTTACACAGACAACATAAAAGACTGAAAAAGAATCTAATTCAGAGTAGACTGTATTGCCAGTTTCAGCAGTTACACTTGGATGAATCTGATCTTCAGGGTTAGCAATTAATTCCCTTCACTACTGGCAAGGTCACCTCACTTTCCAATTTTACAATCTTTGAACTATAAAGAAATGAACAATAAAAAAAAAAAAAAAGAGAGAGAGAGAAAGAGAGACTTAAAAATACTTCAATGACAGACAAAGGAATATTCCCTGAAAGCCAAACATAAGTACTGTCTGTTACCTATTGACTTTTAACTAATATGACTTGTTTTTAATTCACTTCATGTACCAGTGCTATGGTGCTCAGGGCATAAGCATACATGTGTATGTATATGAGCATACATAACACATGGAGTAAGAAACATGACAAGCATTTATTTTAGATCCCTCTTCAGTCTTTCAGTTAGGATATCATGAGCTCCTACGTAGAAGGTGTCCCACTAGCATGAGATGTGACTGTTCCAAGTCAGTAGTTTCTGAGTGTTTCTGTGTTTTGTTCTGGCTAGATGCTACTGCTGTAATATGTGCTGTCACCATAAAAAACAGAAAGGTGAAAGCTGTTCACCACAAGCATGATAAAGTTACTGACTCCTCCTGATAAACGATATAAATTCAATTCTCAAAATTGTGGAAGACATTAAAATATATTGTGTAACTTTTTAGTATGGGCATAACACATGTTTTATCCTGCCTAAGGTCAGGAACAGTGCTGCCAACAAACAGTTAATTTTAGTCAACAGATGCATGTTGTTTGTAGCTTACTGGCCTCTGAAACAAGGCCATTCACTCAATCTTGCTTGTGAATGAATATCTCAAAATCACAATCAAGACTGAAGTTAAATGGTCTATGACTCAAACAGGCAAAAGTACATGGTAACAGCCTCTCTCCAGAGCGATAGTGAAGGAAGCTGATCTTATCCATTTAGAGCCTTCTTATTCTTCTATTAAACCTACCAAACTCATCTTTCATCAACAGCAAAGTTGCTCTTTTCCCCCATCTTTAAAACAAAGAAGAACATATTTTTTATGTCTACTCTAAACAAGCAATGCTATAATGGCACAATTCAATTTAAGAGTTACTTCTGTTTCCCTATATTTTAATAAGTATATTTATATCTAAATAGCTCTGGGGGAAAAAGAAAATATAAAAAAAAGCAATGCAACTATGGCATTGGGACTGGAATACGTTCACTGATGTGTCTTTCTAAGATCAACCTGTTGACTTCAGGGATTTAAATACTGTTAAACGTGAGTGTATGATCATGCTCTCTCAAGACAAATGCCTGAATCAGGGTCTACTTTAAATTAATTCTTTGTACCTAGACTTAACTGTAATCAATTCCAACCAGTTTGAATGTACACCATGGAAGTAAGCACGTCCATACACTATATCGCGATAACCTGGATATAGTGAGAGTCTGGATCACAAATTTCAAGATTCTGTCAAAATCCATCAGCTTTTCGGACCTGAGGAGAGAGAGAGGAAAAAAAGAGAAAAAAAAAAGGCAAAAAAAGGCAAATGCCCTGACTCAAAAGCCTACTTCTGTGTGTCTGTAAACAAACAGAAAAACAAGTTGAACTACAGACAATAACCTTTACAAGACATATCCGCACAGGGCTGCATGCCTATGTCAGAGCTAACAGCCTGCGGCCGTGACAGTCCCTGAGCCGAGGTCAGACTTGGACCCAGCAGTGCGCATGGTAGAGCAGGATGCTGCCCTCAGTCTTTATGGAGGATAGCAGACTTCAAAACAAGCTAAAGGGACATTTATCAGAAAACTGGTTTTACAGGGGAATGGCAGTAAGTCTTTCATGTGTTTAGTGAGGCAGCTGTAGAGAGAGCAGAAAGATACTATGATCTCCCAGAGAAGAGACCCCAGCACTTATATTCTTGCAGACCTTTGCAAAAACACAGCTCATTGAACAAAGTGTATCAAGTTCTCTTCCTGATGAATCATGGTAACAATAGAATATGGCTGTAAGAGACAAGAATTCAGACATAAATATATAAAATCTGAATTAGGAAAGGCCAGGCCACAGATAAATCTAAAAGACAGACAATGATGTAGCTATTGCACTTAATAAAATTCCATAAACCTGCAGTTTAAAAGAGTAGAGGGGGAAAAAAGCCTCATGACAGATCAGTGAGAGTCTGGAAACATCCATCTGGAGAAAAGATTTGTCCTGAAAAGCCTTAGCTGAAGCACTGAAAGCAGTGATACTTCCCAGTGATGTGGAGAGCACAGCTCAAGCAATCACAGGTCTCAGCAGCAGGCTCTGCAGGTTATTCCTGATTTTCCTTCCTCTCTGCCAGTTGGATGCCCATGCAACACCAAGCAGGACTTTCTGGAGATAGTTCTCATTAGCAACTGGGTTGTTAGTATTCTCTTTAATATGGATCAATACTGCTGTATAAATTGATCTGTGTGATTGAATCACTCCTGTCTCAAGCCATTCCAGAATAAACATTTAGTGTTCCAGGCATTTTCTGAGCAGAGGGGAAGAATGCAGCTAATCAAGAGGGAAAGAATTGAGGGCTTTATTTATTTCTAATGAAGCACCTAGAGATCATCAAGAAAAAAAATGGTACTAAGTTAAGATCAAAGTAATGCTTTTTCAAAATAATAAAAAGAGAGAGAGAGAGATGAGAACATCTTCACCAGATACTCGCTGGGGATTTAGGAAAAGCCATAGCACAGGATTTCTCTATTTGCATCAAACACTGCAACACTTGATAAGGAAACTAAGTGAGAAGACCCTTGAAAGCAGTGCTCTAGGAAAGCACAGGCACAAGTGACTTTGAGATTATTTTTTTCCCCAGTAAAACTGAGTGGCATTTCCCTGATGTATCTGAGAACAGACTGAATTTTGCAAAGTATGAAAAAATAATAGGGCTATAAGGCCAGTGCTCCACTCAGTCTGGTTTGAGCATGAGTATTTGAATCTGAGAGCATAATAGGCTCAGGTCACCATCAATTTAAAGGATAGGATCTTGAGACTGTATCAGGAAAACGAGAATGAAGCTTTCTCTTTTCTTATGAGGTGGCCCCCTGCGTGATTGCAGTTGGCTCCTTGCAGTGTCCACAGCTTTTCCAGCTGAAGAGCTGTGAATTTCCATCAAATTGGCAAGCCCTGAATTTTACTGTTGGCAGCTGACAAATTCTACATCAGCTGTGGAATTCTGCTAGTGTTTTACTGGATTTTCACCGACAGTCAGATGGGTACAGTCAGCGTGCTTCTGCTGATATAAATTGTTTTATACTCACTGATATTTAGAATAAAATAATGCACCAGCAAACTTACACATGTTAAACTTGGCACGTCTGCAAGTCAGATAGCTCAGAAAGCTCTGGTGTGACTGGATCCACGAGCACTGATGAGCAAGCCTAGAATTACTTTTAGAACATTCTACAGACCAACAATATCAGCAATATGAAAACAATTTATTGACGTTTAACTAGGGTAGCTGGAACAGGAAGAAGACTAGTCTACTCATCAAATACACACGGATAATAAGCTACACAACAGGAAGCAGGAACCACCTTTTTTTTCTCCCTTTTCTTAGGTATTAGGGTCATACTAAGGTTCCTACAATAAATGCTGTGCCCACACGATAATCTGTACTTTTTAGATCTTGCATTCAAAAATACAGAGGATGAGGGCAGTCAACGGCTTCTATTTCTAGCTTTGAGGCTGGTCTGCTGCCCTGGCTGTCAACTAATCTTAGGTAGACTAGTCCACCCAGCTGTAAAATGAGACTAGAATATTGACCTCAATTTGTGCTCTACAGGGAGAAGCCAAATACTCCGTATCATAAGTATCACTGAGAGAGCAATCTTGCCTGGACACACCATTAAAAATAAGACAAAAGCTTTATATTCCACTCGGGGAAAAAGTGAAGGGAGAGAGAAACTTAGTTTACCTTTGGATGGCCCTTCTCAAGTCACAGTATCCCAAATAATGCCAGCAAACATGCTCTGCTGCTCTGGGACATGATCTCACACCACAGAGCGCTCTGAAGCTCAGCTAGCCTGACATAAGCAATGGGAAAAAAAAAACAGCAGAAGCAGAGCAGAGAGAGGGAGTGCCACACGTCTGCTCACTCTCCATGGTCCAAAAGCACATTGTCTGATATCTGACACGATATACACTACGATTCCTGAGAAACTAAAAAAAATATTTTATTGCCCAGCAGAGAGACTTCTTGCAGCAGCAAAGACAGATGTGCTCTCTCATGGCATGGACAGGTTCTTAGCCTTCAGGCAGCCAGGCTACTGAACAAAGCAGCTCGGTCTTGCCTTAGGGTCTAATTCATTTGCCAAAGTATTGCACAAGTGGCACTCTACTTGCAAAACACTTCCTCAGGTGGCTCGTCTGACACCAAACTGGCAGATAGTTTACTGCCCACGCAGCAAATTCAGTATGGGGTTCCAGGTGGGTCACGGTTTGGTCATAGAGCCAGCAGCTACACACTCATTGTGGAAACATATCAAATGTTTTGCTAAAGATAGCTGGTTGCTTCCTGTCTAATTCTGCCTCTGCTCATTCTTCCACTTCGGTGTCTTCGCCTGGAGGTAAGTATCAGAACCAGACAAAACCAACAAAATTCCCAGAGGTTCAGTCTACTGATATCCCAAATCATTCACTCACTGGAGGCCAAACTAGAAAGATCCTCTATCTGCCAAGCTCTAGGGAGACAGCTACATCCACCCCATTCTTGCAGGACTCTACGGATTATTATCCTCAGTTCATTAGTTACCAAGGTATTTAGCGTGGATAAGGTATATAACCTCTATGAGTTTAAACCGGCTCTGTTCGTTGGGGTGCCTTGCATACCTAACTGCAATACATATGTTTTCATACTTTGTATAGTTTGCTGTAGGATATGTTCAGAAGCTCGGCTAGGTTTTTAAAAACCCTTTATGGCAGCCCAGGCATGACAGTCTCCATTAGGCATGGTTTCAGAATTTGAAATCTACACTTCCCTTCACGTTGCAGGGAAGCACAGTAAAGACCTTCCAGCCCCACAGACTCATGATTTTCATAGCACTTTGCATCACAGCATGATACAGAGAAAGCTCACAGACAACAGTCAAGCAGGATGGATAGTGGGCTGTCCGGTCCATCAGT
Source organism: Anser brachyrhynchus (assembly GCF_964034855.1). Taxonomy (NCBI): domain Eukaryota; kingdom Metazoa; phylum Chordata; class Aves; order Anseriformes; family Anatidae; genus Anser; species Anser brachyrhynchus. Next base: position 17,351,663 of record NC_137699.1, on the reverse strand, counting down.
GTACTGCACAACTGCAGTTCCTACTACACGGCTCTGAATCCGTACGGCTCACAGCTCTACCCAAGATCAAGACAGGGCTTTACCAAGCCTGCAGCTCAAACAGCTGTCCCTCTCTTTGCTAAACTTCAGGCTGGTATTCAATGATGATAGATTTATACAGCAGGCTATGAACCAAAGCACAAGCAAATGCAGAATAGGTCAGCATTACTGTCCTTGTTTGTGACTGAGATGTTTTTCAGTAGAAAACAAACTAGGATTGCAGTGTACATCACAAGTATATTCCAGAGAGGGAGCATAAATGCACAAAAGAGTTTGCAGAGTCTGCAGCTGATTTAGGACAGCTCAGTAAAGAATAAAAACTGGGCTGCACAGCTTTGCCAACACACATTAGGTGGATCAGTACTCTCATCTATCTAGCCATGAGTCTGGCATCTCACATGCAGCCTCAACGCTTTCCTCTTTAGCTAGGAAACAGTAAACTGTCTCCTGTATAAAGTACTGCCAGCAGTATTTATCCCACTGTCTGTACTAAATAATGTGCACAGAGGTCAATATATTAAGACACACGCACATTTTGAGCAAGTGAAAGGTAAGATTAGATGTTCTTCTCTAGCATATTGGGCAGTATTAAGTTCATTTCCAGGTTTCATAAACTTTTCAAAGCCAATTGTTTAACCTGATAGTCCTCAAATTCTGTTTTTTCTTCCCTAATGCCAGTTTTTGCTCCATTTTAATATATCCTCTTTCATTTCCTTTACAGCTAAATACTGGTCTGAAAAAAATGGCAGAAATTTCCCTTACACCAGCTGTTATAGGATCTAGTGCGGATTTTAAAATAGAATAGAGTTGCAGCCTGCATTCCAAACAAACTCCGGTAAACCATGTGAAGAGCATTGTTCGGGAGCAGTTGGAGAGATGACTGCACTCCTGTTAACTCGTTTATCACCCTCAGTGTACAAAACAAGGAGCTGCAGTAACATCATCATACTGCGAATATTGAAAAGAGCACAACACAAAATAGAAAGTTTAATTACATTTCTGATACGAGCTCCTTATCAGCTTCAGCTGCACAGCTGTGGAAACTAATGGTACAACTTTACAGAATTTGGCACCGTGAAAACTCATTTTTTGCACAGCCTGCAAACATAAAATGCAAAATAAATCGTCTTACACTAGGGAGGGCGTTTGATTAAGATTAGCTACCATATTGCTGTTTCTATTGGGGGAAGATCAGACATAAGCAGAAATAAAACCTTTTTTACTCTGCAAAACAGTTTTGCTCCCAGACTGAGACCTCAAGGAAGTCACTCTAGTACAAACTACTGGACTTTACAGAAAGACAGTTAAGCAACCAAGAGAAAATGAAAATAGGCAACCAGTGGGGGTAGCTACACAGACCAGCCACATGTAAAATATTTTGGCAGAACAGAAAACTTAGGGGTGACAGCTTGACACTTTTCTCCTTATTTGAGGTTTTCCTTAAAGTAACTTACTGAGCCTGCAGTTATAAAGGCTGCCTTTTGTCCAGCATGTTTTTCTGCTCTTTAGCCTGAAAATTCAGAGCCTTAAAAGAAGACAGTTCAGTCTACTGCTATTCTCAGGAGGTCTTCTCAGTCCTGACTTGCCAGGCTCTGGCCACAAAGCCATCAGCCACGGCTTTGGTGGTGGTGAACACTGCTACAGGAGGCAGGCTTGGTGCAGGCCAATGTAGGGCTGCATGAGGTTTGGGGCTGACTTGCAGCATCAGAAACAGAGACTGAAGACTGTGCAGTTTGACAGCAATAAGGAAGTGCCTCAACAACAAATAGACTACCCAGCAAGGGGCAGAGGAAAAAAACCCATAATCCCCACATGCACAGAAGATGACAGAAAGAAGAAAAATATGGTTAAATTTTGCAGTTTTTTAGAATGAATTTTAAGAATGACTTATATGTTACCATGATTTCATACCTACTTTAGAACCAGAGGCTGAGTATGGTAAAGCCCAAGGTAGGTCAAAGAAACCGCAGTATTCGTAAATCTGCAGAGATTTCTCCTCTACCCGCTCACCCACCCAACAAGCACCCCACTTTTTTGTTTTGTGAATGTGGCCTCTACCCCAGGCTACAACACCTCGCTATCCTATGAAACTTCACAACCATGGGCTGTTTTTGGGAAGGGCCAGGATACAGCCATCTGCCTGATGTCCAGCAGGCTAAAAGAAATCTAAAGGTAAGCTAGCGTAAGTACTGGCTAGTGTCATTCAGAAACCAAAATTTTCCATTTAGGTAAGATTTCTGAAATAAATACACAGTTCAATACATGCATTTCAAACTGGGGAAACCTAAGTCCTGAGAGGCCTGGGTCTCTCTGCAGGATGCAACTGCAAGGCAGCCGGTTATCGGTCTGCCTTTGAGCCGAGGAGCACAAGAGCAGGATCTCCCTGACCTGTCAGAGAACTCAACTTGTGGCCAGGGCTCTGAGGGCTCCTAGGCTCTCCGCTGCCACCCGCCTGTCAGGCAGGCTGCCAAGTTGCTGGGCAGGAAGGAAATCAGGGAGGTTTCTAACAGAAAAAACATCCCACTGGAAAATTTCTGACCCACTCTAATAATGAGTCTACTTTCAGAGTCAGGTATGATGCTGGCAGAAGGCAGGGCAACCCACTGCATTTTCTGTTCAGTTATTGGCTTCCTATATGAATTTCTTTGTGTACCATACACACAGCATCAACTGAAGTAATCATTATGACAGTTGGTCATAAATCCCTTCAAAACTCTGCACAGCAAATGACATTCCTGTTCCTGAGAACGATGACAGTTGTTAATTGGTGCTATTCAGAAGGTAAGATTTTCTTTGGTAAGGTCTTTACTGCTTTAGGCAACCACATGTACTTTTGGCAGTGTCTCCAGACAAGCCTCGTTGGCAGCGTACAGTATATGCCTCGCTCGGAAAGATTGCATGAAAAAACAGCTCACTTTCCAGTTCCAATTCCAAGGCTTCGTAAACTTGGCAAGGCTGACAGCATAATCTGGCCTGACTGCAGGAATAACTGATGCCTGATAGGTAGCATCCTGCAAAACCGCCAGCGCTGCTCATACAAACACTGCACCTCTACAAAAGGAGACCTTAGCCTAACTCCCTGACCACTGAGCTCACCAGCCTACATACCGTTCATTGTTCAGGGTCATTCTCGGAGGATCAAGGTTGGGGTTCTCCATGGACTCCATCTGAGGACAGCGTAGGAAGTAGTAGAGGGTATGGAGAGCATCAGGGGACCAGGAGATGGGTTGCTGCTGCCGCGTTTGCCGAATGGGGCTCATGCCTGGGCGGATGGTGTTCAAGCACTGCATGTGGTGCATTGCTCGTGATACCAAATCACCTGCACAAGGAGAAAGAATACAAAAGCGTCTCTTTACTATTCATCCACAGTCCTCTTAAGTACACTCTTTCAGCTAAACAAAATCTCTCACAGCTAAGAGAAATGCCCTTTGTGTACAAATTTTCTTTAACTAAGCCAAAAGCTGCCCTCAAGCTGCCACGTTTTGCAGTTTGTCGTAAGGGAAATTTTGTTCTTTCAAGTGGCAAGTTATCACTTAGAAATAGAGATTTAAGCTCTTCTCAGTCACCATACATTCAGAACAAGAGCTTTACAGTGATTTTTCCATCCTGTTTTAGTGTTTTTCTCCTATTTCAAACCAGGTATTAAAGTTTCTTGCCTGCCTACAAAAAGTGATGGTACCTTTGTAAAATCATCATGATTTTACAATCAATTGCCTGAGCTGGAAGCATAGCTTACACAAGGCAAAGCCAGTACCATGAATACAAATACCGTGTTCTCATCTCCAGCATCACTATTTTAGGTTATGAGATTACTCCCAATTCTTTCAGCTGGGTTCTGAGGTTCAGGCACTTGTGAGTAATTAATGATATGTTCAGTCCAGAAACCCCTTCTTTGAGGGGTCTGATTCTCTCCTTCTCACTCTACCTGCAGGTTTCTCCAGAATAACAAGACCTGACTCTCTTATTAAAAAGCCAATCTTTATCATGCTGGCTGTCACAAGATGCACCAGGAATTTGCCCCTGAGCCTTGTAATAAGTGCAATCCAGGAGCTTTCGGAGCTGCTCAGTCCTCTTGGTCTTTGAATTTGAGCCAACCTACCTCTGTTTCAGAGTACGGGTGGACTTGACAAGGCCTTGAAAAAGGCGACCTGTGTTACACCATTTCTATGAGTAAAGGACTTTAAGGCTGCAGATTTATAAAAAGTTCACAGAGCAATGACCCCAAGACAGCAGCTATGCAGGGAGTCTTTAGTCACATAAAGCTGACATTTGTGTAATATGCTTGCTTCAGGCACACCCTGTTTACTCTCCTTTTATTGTGGTGCATTACAAACTACATGAGCTTTGCAATAAAGGCTCCAGACATTACATCTTTGAGTAGTGTGACTACCATACCACCGGTCTGAATGATTACTATACATAGCTAGGGTCTATTTTTTCCTTGGGAGAATCTTCTGTTGCTTTATGCTTTACAGTCCCCTAAAACTCTCACAGGAAACGTTAGTCCATTGTGTCCCACAGCTACAATACTGGGAAAGGATGAAACTGAAATAGTCACCCCATCTCAAAGCTGGATCCTGAGAAAGCACCTTGAACTTACCCATGACAATATGAAATACTCGCATCTCCCTCTGAGATTCTTAGGAAGCTTTCTGTTCTTTTATATCACAGCAAGACTCTAAATTTGCCAAACAACCTCCAGCTGAAACCCTGAGGTCCTAGTGTTGCACAGGCAAGGGAGAAACCCTGACAAAACTCCCGTATGTCTATACAACATTATTAGTGGTTCAGATCAATGAAGCACTAAAAATCTCTGTTTGCAGTGTAAAGTTGTGCCACTTGTTTGGTGCATAGCAGGTTCAAGTTTAAGGACCCACTTCAGAATGCAAAAACCTTCCAATGCCTCCGCCTTTCCACTTCAGGAGCTTCTGACTCTCTACAATCTAAAAATTTTACAAGAATGTTGTGAATCCTCTAGCATTGGTACTAACACAGAAGCCTGCACAATTATAGAAGAAATGCATCTGGAATTTAAATTTTCAGCACAGAATAACGTTCCTTCTCCTTTGCACACTCACTCTCTTTATTTTTTTGGCAACGTGCAGTAACATTAAAAAAAAAATCAGTAGGCAACTGTATCAGGAGATCTATTCACTAGATGTAATGACCAAGTTGGCCAAAGCAGGGCTGGGGGAAGAGAGAGAGAGGAAGCTGTATTCAATCATAGGCCCATGCTACAAATGTTCTCTTGTGTTCCAGGATAAATAGAGGTGTGTTAAAGGAATTTGAAAACCTCAAATTAAGGCAGGTTGCAAAATAAATGGTGAAACCCACAAACTCCTTGCTGGCCCCTGACATTCATTAGCATTCACGTGGTAGAGACTAAGAAAGTGATGCCAGCAGAAACGTTGCAAGGGAGAAGTAGACCGGGAAAACACAAATCATTTTTGTTTACTTTAAAGGAGCTTTGTGAGTAGTCTAGGAATGGAACATTTCATTTGGTTACCATTAAAAAAAGTTTTGAACAAGTTTTTGTTACTGAAGTGCTCTCAGATTTTTTTTTCCCTCCACTTTTTGTTTTTTAAGTAACCAAAAAGCTTTTCCTTGAGTATCCTGCACCCTTGACATTTCCACTGCATAAACACTAAAAAAGGAACCCTCTCAGCCATCTGAGGGAGGTGCCACTGCTGTGTTCCACAGAAGTCCAAGAAAGCCTCCAGAAGCATCTAGGCAAAAGCATCCATCTTCTATTGGCACTAGCACCACTAACTACCAAAAGGCTAGAAAAACCGCATCTTATACATTAATTAAGTATAAAGTAGTCTAATGAACCAACTTCATTTTCATAAACGGCACCATGAGACAATTAAATCTTACACAACACTGGCCACATACTCCTCACACTGTCAACAATGGCAACGCTCCCACTGACCTCAATAGCAGAGGGACCGGCTCTCCTGCTTCATTGAAAGAAACCCACATTCAATTGCAACTGAAACTTACTCAGTTCAGAGATGCTTCCAACGCAAGTTGCCAGCAGAGACTGCTCTAAAGTTCGGAGTTCCAGCTGGGCGTAAGCATCAGCCCTTCCATCGCTGCACACAGAGCCGTCATTGTACGGGCTGAAGTAGGCAGGCAGAGACAGCACACCTGGGGAAGACAGCAAGGAACAGACCTGTTACAAGAGAAGTTACAAGAGCGGAAAAGCAAGTCTCCATACTGATAGTAGTGATATGGAGCTGAAACACGTTTGTGCCTTAGTCAGGGGACTCGAGGGTTTTTTGAACAGTTCAAACGAAATCAAGTAGTGCTGTAAATACCATTGGAATGAATAGAACAGGGCAACTGGGCTCCAGGTAGCACAGACGGGTGTTTCCACAGCCCGTAAAAACTAGAAACAAATTGCAGTTGAGATAAAGCTACATGAAAAGCGTTAGTGAAGCCTCTAATATTGTTTATACAACAACTCAGCTGTGCACACACAGGTTGCCTTTGAACAGCTGTATGTAGATTGCTAGATATAAGGGCCTGATTTTCAGAGGTGTGGAAGATAACCTCAAGTCCATCTAGGGTAAATGGTAGCTGCAATCTTTGCAACTCTGAAAATAAAGCCAGGGGCTATGCCAGTTCTTTGAACCTGCATGCAGCTTCAAATGTGCAGACTGTGGTTTCTATATGCGTGAACCTTTGGCTTTGCCAAACTACGCCTACAAGTTTTGAGGTTGACTATATTTTCATCTCTATAAATGACCCCTTTATTAGAGGGATAGGTTAGAAGGATAGTAGCATTTCACACATGCAGTCGCTGCACACACACTCCTTCCATTCTGAAGGATTTTATTTTGTGTATGTGAGCATTAATGCACAGCAACCAAACAGAACTAAGGATTTGCAAACAGTTTTCTGTTGTTATTGGGACCTCATCATACTTTGTGCCTGTCCTTACAACTCATTTGCATTGGTGACAAATTAAAGGCTGTTTGGGTGAACAGGCTGGGAATGGTAGTGACAACTAGGGAGAGTACAAAAAACTCCTGAGATACAGTTTCATGTTAATGTGCAAGCTGTCTCTAAAAGAGGCAGTCATTTACTTCTCCCCAGTCACACTTTTCACCCTGTAACTTTGATTGAGTACAGCAAATCTGCAGCCGCATTGCAAGTCAGTGCCACGCAGATCCCCAAAATATAATTTTGCCTCCCCTACTTTCCTCCCAGAAACTCATTAGTTGATCAGCTTTTCTTCAAATTAGTGTGCTGAATGGTTTTGCCCTGTGGCCACAGGACTGCTCTGAGTGGCAGGGAAGGGAGGGGGGGCTGGGACCTCTACGGCCGCTGGGAGGCAGGGAGCAGGGATACGTGACCATGGTGAGGGTGGGAGAGGGGACCTGCTTCCTCTGCTGGCACCCTGCGGTGAGACCCGATGAGCCACAGCGTGACACCACATCCACAGTGCAGGTGGACTCTGAAAAGCTTTTTGCAGTCCACTCACCCAGAGTTCCTGTATCCTGATGTTCAGGCTGCTGCCATATCATTCATTACAATTGATCCCACAATTCCAGCAACACATCCTCGGACTAGATTTTCTGTGCTGTTAGACAAGGATGCTTACAGCCATTTCTGCCTGTGCTCTTACCCTGCTGCATCCTGTATTTTTGATTTTTCCACTTTGATCCGCACACAGCCATACCAACAGCCTTCAGGCTCGACCTGCATTTCCTTCCCACCCTCACCTTCTGACCCCGGCTCACTGTTGGATGTGGAGATACTCTGCTCATATTGCAGCGACCTCCTGTCACGTAGGTGTTCTGCAGTCTCGTCAAACAAAACCCTTGCCAGTTGAACTGCAGTGTATTGGGCAAGACCTTTGTTTCTTTGTCTTTATGTTTTCTTTGAAATTATATGCTGAATTGATCTCTCCTACCCTTTTCACATCCTCTTCACATCCTGCTCGGTGGCAAAGCCAAGGACTGCATCAAAAACTTCCTGGACATTTTGAGGATAAGGGAATGATTTATCCTGTTGTGCTTCTTCACTGTACTTCACTGTTAGTTAATGGAGAAAACTCTGCCAATGCCCTCTGTAACCTGAATAATTAGGAAGTCGAGGCTTTAAAAGCTAACAGAAGCGATGCATGCAAACTAGAAGAGCTTGCTAACTACACTGTAGCCTCCTATACAGAGCCTAAGCCACTTCCTTTTCCACGTTAAAGCTATGAAAGGATGTTTTAAGACATATGGATTGAATTTATGGCAGAGGGAGAACAAAAATAGACTGATTTGTCAAAAGTTTCGAATAGAGGCATATAATTCTACAGAGGCGAAAACAGAAACTGGCAGTTACATTATTAAATCATGCAGAGCTAAAAAATGGTGCACATTTCCTCTGCCAGCCTGCTTCACTTGGTTCCATTTTCTAAAGAGGAATTAAAAATCAAGACTTGCAGACTGATTTAAATTGGCTCACGTAGGAAACAACACCTTCTCAGTTTTTCAGTTAATTGTTTGCCAGGTGCTGTGGGTAAGACGAAAGAGAGATGATTTATTTACTTTTGGAAAAATTGCTCATACGAGACAGTCACGGGTGAGATTTATGTTCTCACCTGCCGTGGTACGGCTGAGGAGTATCCCCAGCGTACCGGGGAGCAGCGAGGAAGTTACTGAGACTCCTGCCCCGTGCCAAAGCCCAGTGATGTCACCGGGGATTTTCCCGGGGACCACAGTGGGGGATGAATCAGGCCCTGCTTACCTAAGGCCTCGCAAAGGCTCTCCAGGTCGGCGGGCAGGTCTTGGTAGGTATGAGCAAGCCTAGGAAGGGGAAGCCACACCGCTCCCTGCTGTGCTGGAGGCAGACTGAGAGCAGCCCCTGGGTGGGCAGCAAAGCAGAACCATACCCCACAAATTATTACCGAAGAGCTTTATGGCCCTTATCTCGCAGCACGCTGGCCGTGATTTCTCTTCCAATATATTTCCAGTAACTGCAGAGTTGGAAAAGCATTATGCTTGCTCTTCAGATCAGAAATTCAGGCACAAGGACATCTGCAGTCAAGCTTTGACTATTGGTATTATAATTAGGAACAGGACTTAAATTTTAATACCAATTAAAAAAAAAAACTTTGACAGTAAAAACAACTGCATTGTGATGACTACTTGGTGGTATCAGCTCTGCTCCCACCCAAACCATGCAATTTGTAAATAAAAGGTGTTACAAAGGTATAAACTGCAGAGGCAACTTCTACTTCTATCTGGCATTCACATTTCTGTATTTTTATATTTGTGGCACCGCTGGTTTTAATCATGGCTAACTAAATAAGCAAAACTATAATTGAAATAAATCAATTCATGTCTAAACACTCTCTTTCTGTTTGAAATCACGTTAGAACTGCTGATTTACTTTCCGAAGCTCAAGAAAATGTTTTCCCCACAAAACAACAATGTGAACCAGCACCTAATTACTGTGCAGGAATGAGCCATTCAGGCATGCACACCACCGTTCTTAGAGCATTTTCTCTGATGTGGGTTACGCTGTGTTATATCTCAGGCTGTATCCTGGCATTCCGGTCACATTTTTGTTTTTTAATTACCCAGGATTTTCGGTATGGATCCAAGCCCAGGTGAAGTTAGTGAGAGCCTATTAATTTTAGTGGGCCTTAGATCAAGCCTCAAGAGCACAAGCTAAGAAGTCACCTCTCTAGAATGGCGTGAGGCAACACCCTGCAGCAGCTCGATTGAAAGCACGTTTGTAGTGCTGTGATTAAGGCACAGCTGGCTAACAATTTGTTTCTGATATTTCCATAGCCTTTGAAATAGCAGCTGGAAATAAATGCTTATTTATTCTACCTCAGTTAATATATGAAACCTGTTCACGGGCACTTGCTGCCAATGATCTTAAAAGGCTTCACAACTGGGTAAAATTCCAGTTAAGTGTTCTTTAAACTGAAATCATTTGGCTTGCCCAAAGATTTTGAAATTGTTGTCTGTAATTTGATGCTAACAAGCTATTAGAAAACAGCAACTGAAAATATTTCCAAAGTCTGACCTGGGTCCAAGGAAGAAGTCCCTTCACACACTTGGACATCTTTGTGCTTTAAGAGGTGCAGCAGTTCTGCTGCGAGCTTTGCCTACAAGGTGATTGCCCACGAGCAGGGCTGTGCAACATGCTGCTTGCTCTCCCTAAGCTGGGCAATCGGTCCAGCCCTCGAACAAGGAACTTTCTGTAAGGAGCCCTGGTCCAGCTCAATGTCCTCTGATAATACAGAAGCTGGCATCAGCTTCTGCTCTTTGGATACCAAACCACAAGGAAATGCAAAGACTTTTACCAGAGTTTTATTTTGAAATTTGGATGTTTAAAAATTAATTCAAGTAAGGTTTTCCACGTTATCTTCACCCTTTACGCTGTTTGCACATTACGTTCGTGAAAAAGGACTAACCATCATTTTTACCCTGCCGTAATCATTTTCTCTATGCCTTCTCTACTTTAATCTGAATCCTTCATGCTGGGACACAACTTCCTAACGATTAACACATCAGCCGTTTGAGGTCTTTCAAACACTTACATGATGTCTGGAGGTTAAGATGGGGCCACTCAAAAGTGGCAAAGGGCCAAGGAGGCTTGTCTGGAAAGTACTCAAATTCTGCTGTCTGGGATTCCTCATGGATGCTGCCCAGGGTACTAACTCTGTTATTTCAGAAATGTGCAACTTAAAATCTCAAGAGCTGCCTGTATTCACAATAGGTTAGGTAATGAATTAGAAATATAGTTAGGACAGGGGCATACACCGCAAACTACCAAGCCAGAAAAAGTGCACTTTTTTTTTCCCTAAGATAAACATAATAGAGTCTATGAGACAATACAATGTGCACTGATTTTTCCCTTTGGCCAGAATAAAAACAAGTTCTATGGGCAAGCATTCTCTTTGTGTATTGTGTTTGCATTGCACCTAACAGTGGGAATCATTACTGATTGCTACCACAATACAAATTGGAATGGGAGACATGTATCTATTTGACAGAAACAAGAAATGAAAGCCCTCAGAACATTAAGGTTCATCTTTAACATTATAGATTGCTTCTAAAGGCTCCTAATGTAAAAAGCCACGTATGTGAAATCAGAACTACTGCAAATATGCTACAGAAATGTCTAAGGAAACCAAGTGTAAGGGAAAAAAAAAAGTCTCCAGTCTCCAGCATCAACATACTTCTGCAATGTTTGGCTTGTGATAAATGCCATAAGAAACTTTCTCAGAGGTGAGAATGATAGCTGCTCCCAGTGAACTGAGCTGTGATTTAGAAGACCAAAATTTTGAAGGCAGACGGCAATGACCTGACTATACTGAACAGCCAAATCCCACTCGTTTCAATGGACCTGGTAAAAACCTCATCCAACTGCAATTGCAGTTTCCCACATTGGAATTTGGCTGTGACAACAGGCTGGCTGTCACCTTGCACAAAGTCCTATAATTCTTCATGGCAAGGAGCATTCAAGGCTTTCCTCATTTTTTTTGTCTCCCATTCTACCAAGCAACACAATGTTGTGCAGTTCCCCCTTGCCAATCAACTCAGTACAGACCCAGAGTACAGAGCACCACCTAGAATTAATGCCAATTCCTGGAGCTCTCTATTTTCTCCTTGCCGAACCACCATTCAACTGCTAAGAAAGCTCAACCCTCCCTTAATTTATGAAATAAGACAGGCTTATCCTGACAGAATATAAACAAACAAACAACAACAACTAAATATGAAATAACAGGCAACCAAAGCGTTTCTGATATCACATACCCAAATCTAAACACATCAGGTTATATAATCAAGTACAGTCATGCAATAGATGATGAGAAAGACTTGTGATCAGGAAACAATACATATAATTGCTAACATATAGGAAAATAATACACTGCTATAAAGCAGGCACGCATCTCTTTCAGTTTGTCTGTCGGCAGTATGAAAAATCAAACACAGTTGCTTGTATCTGCATCCACATTAAACAGCAATACCGTAATTGAAAACAGGAGGAAAAGCAGAAGAGGGGGGAGCTTCAGCATAGAGAGAAAAGATCTTTAAATCTTCTGCAAGTGCTCAGCTGAGTCTCTCCACTGAAGTGCTGCTGTCCTAATAGCATAGTTCTGGACAGCTCTGATTGCTTCACAAAGCCTTCACGTGAGCTCCCCGTCCTTGGTCTAACTGCCTGTAGGAACAACATCCCCTTCAAATCAACTTTTTCGTGCCCCTGTTGACACATACAAGTAGACACAATTATCAGTTTAACTTGAAGGAAACTTCAGAGCTAACCCAGCAGGAGATCTGATGCTGCCTGTGAGGGCCAGGACCGGCATACTTTGGGTGCACAGTGGCATGCAAAGTCACCCAGCTGTCAGTTATGCCTAGGTACAGAGCAGCAGCCCACCTGGCACCAAGAACAGCTGCAAGGCTGCACAGCAGGGAGAGGTGAAAACAAAAGATGAGGTACTGGGCAGGGCTGCATGGAGAAACTTGGACAACACCTGCATACGGCACCTTGGGCTTCAAACTCAAGCACAACCATTGCTTGCCTGTACTTCAGGAATGTTAGCAGAGATGTGTTCTTAAAGCATGCAGTCTGGTCCTTGCTGTTCCTCGACGTCAGCAGGCATTACTTGACTTAAGTATCAAAAGTACCACTACTACCGATCTTTAAATGTTTCCTTACTCCTAAGTTACTAACTGTGTATCCATAAGGCCCTTTCAAACATGCTACATACTTTGCCTCACTTTTGCCATGAAAATTACGGAATTGGGCTCAAAGTTGGAGGAGAGAAGGTAGGAAGTATCTACATGAACTACTACATTTGAATTCAGCTGTGACAGACAGGACTGCAAATGACTACAAATGTAGGAGAAAGGCCTGGGTTTAGTACTGAGTCAGTATTTATTGAGTCATTAATCCCACTTCCATATCCCTGTGGTCTTCTGGACAACCACTAACCTGGCCTGGACCCAAGCACTTAATTGAACACGAGCTCAAGGGAACATATCCTAGGCTTATATTTTAATGACTGCCAAAAAAACATAGCAAATTTTATCTTTAGCAGCAGCAGCATACTTTGGAAGATAAAAGGTATTGGTGCTTTTATGAGCTGGTGATTATCCTCATTTCCATTTTCTTCACTGGGGAAACAGAGACAAAAGAAGGAGAAACAACTTTCCAAACTCATGCATCAGAACCAGGGCTTTGCGAGGTCCAAATGGCCCAGTTCAGAAACACTGTGACATTAGACTTTTCCTGCATGAAATTGGCCAACACCGAGCCAAAGACGAAATACAAAACCAGAATCCTGTGCCAAAAAAATGAGCACAGTCCAACAGGCAGAGAAGACTTACCATTAACTAGTTGTGTAAACCCTGACCAAACAATTTAGTCCATCTTGGTGTCCCAGTTCACTTATCTGTAAAATGGGGATATCGCTTTAGTCCTGCTAAGGGCAGTCTGACAGAAGCAGCTTAATTGCTTCATTTCTCTCTCTCATTTTACTCCTTCGTGCTACTCAACACTTCAGCAGTGTCCCCACTTCATCTGTGTGTCAATAGTATGCCTTCTGTCCCCTAGCAACAGCACATCTTCCATTTACATAGCCCCTTTTACCTTCAGCAATCCCACAGCTCTGAGGGATTGAGATGAAAGAACACAGTACTGCGGCAACATGCAGTTCCACCTCAGTGTGGCTTATGATACAAGAAGAGAAGCTTTAACCAAGTGAGAGGGTTAAGAAATGTAAAATAGATTTTAACCTAAATAGAGATTCTGGTGTGGATATAACGGTGGGATTGTTATTCTGGCAAATGTAGCGAAAATGCAGTTCAAAATAATAATAAAAGAAACAATATACAAAAACCAAAACAATAAACAAATATACGTGCCAGGTAAACAACGGCAACTCCAGAAACACTAAATCCTTTAGTACCATTACTACGGGGATTAGAAAGCTTAGGAGGAAGAGTTTACTATCACTTTCTTTACCACCTTGGAATTCCTTCCACGTCTCCAGCTTAGATACTTCTTCAGTAAAACAGCTTCACTTGGAGTAACCAGTGGGAGGGCAGCTTAGGCCTAACAAAACTGCAGGCACCAGCTAGAGCCCCAATACCCTCTACAATACCCTCTTCTAAACCATTCCTTATTGTTCACTGTCCTTCCTGAAATATGGTCTTTGAATCATGCCCAGTTCTCCAGATGTGGTCTGACTAAGCTCTTTGTACATGCCATAATGACCTCTCTTTATTTGCGTTCAATTCTTCTATTTATACATCCCGTGATCTGTATGCTTGCCAAACACAAAGAGGATAGTAAATTTATATCCACTGTCACTCCCAGTTCCTTTTCTTGGGGAATATCTAGAAAGAGAATCTGCCCAGGACAGCGCTCCAGAATAACTCGCTTCCACTATCAAGCAGTTTCTCTGGACAAGAAGGGCTTTTTCTCCTGAGCAGAGTGCAGGGCAGATGTGGCTGCTGTAGAACTGGCGACTGAGCATTGTGCAGTGTGAGCAGGGCATGCAGCAAGGGCTCAGGTGTGCCTCCCTGGGCAGGGCTGGTGACCGGGCAGCCTACGGCGCTCGGCCAGCCTGCAGATGTTGGCCCACGTTGCACCCCATGGCTCTTCCAGAGAAATCTCTTGCAAGAGTTTACTCTACGTGACCCCTGCCCGTGAACGTCTTCAAACAGGTGAGCCTTTGGCCAGATAAAATCTGCCCTCCTTAGACTCTCCTGGCTGTAGTAAACATGCCATTAAAGTAAAATTTTAGAAACTGTGGTCACTTAATAGACATGAAGACTACAATTACATCGGTTAATGACTTGAAATATCAGAGCTGCTTATTACATGTGCATTTTAAAAAAGCCATGAGGAAATAGGAACTCAACAGTAAGCGAACGACTGCTCCTAAAGGAAAGGTCTCTCTTTACACGAGTCAAGGGTTGTCTCCATTAGCTGCCAGCAACACAGGCCCTCTGATGCATGGCTGAGCAGTTTTGATTTTTGCCAGGGTGAAATATGCATCTGTCACTCAGCATAAGATTGAAATTTTATCTGAGTGAAACACAGCCCGCTTCTAAGACCATAAAGTCTGACCTCAGGAGGGCAAGGGTTTGGAGTCTCGCTAAGATGATCATATGCATGCTGTGCTTGTGGGTGATAATGATTCAGGTTTTAGTCATTGAGCAGACAACACAAAACTTAGGGCGGGTGCATCCTGAGCAGTCTGCAATAAAAATGGCAATAAAGTGCAGATTTCATACCTACAGCTAATCTCCGATGTTGTCATCAACGCTACTACAATAAACTACTGGTCACACCGCTATTAACCAGCATGAGCTTTGTCATCTTTACCCCCAAATTTTTACCCATTCTTGCCTAACATTAGTTTTGGCCAGCATGAATTTTTAGACAAATACGAAGACAAACCTCCACCACACAGATAACAATGTTTGTGTTTGACATGTTAGACGGGGTTTATTTTCTAGGAGTGTTTTGATGGCACTAAATTTCTGATAGCACTAGAGACAAGCCACAATTCTGCCTCAGCAACGAAGCTATTGCTCTTTTAATTTGAATTCCCTCAAGTAAACACTCGGATGTATTTGGCAGTTTTTTCCCCACAGTACAGCACATCATTCTCTTACTATTATTAACATTTTGCAATTCTCTGTTTCCTCACATCAAAGCACCCTGGAGATCTTTTCAACAATGACCAATTGTTTTGAGCGACTCAGAAGTGGAGTTGAGGAATTCCACTTATTTACCAACTGCTGCATTTTGTCCTCTATCTTAGCAATACCTGAGACTATTTCTCACATCATCTGCAGCACTAAAGGACCAACTCATACCATCTACATTCATGCCTGGCTTTCTTCCATGCCGTATCTCACTTGCTCTGGCTTCTAGCACCTATGTTACTCTCTACTTTGACACCTGCAGTCTTCTTTCTTGCCCCTCCATCATCACCATGTTTGTAGTTTCCCCAGGATGCAGTTTTTCAAGGCTTGGTGCCAATTACTAACAGGAGTAGATACAATCCCTATTTTTGAATGTACCCTTTGGGGGTAGCAACACCATAAGAATTTGGCAATATTTTTAAAGCCTGCAGGGAAGGAAAAAAATATCCACTACAAGGCTCTGTCCTGTATCTCACATTGCATAAATGCCAAATGCATTTCAAAGTCGGTCTAAGTCTCTTGGTTGTAGCCATTTATAGTTTGTATAAAAAGCATAACTTGTACACTTCCATTACAGCCCTAAATATAACTGCCCCAAGCAAGTATTCGCTTTTCAAACAGTACCTCTTTGAATTTTGTTTTCAAAAGAATGTTGTTGCCATTATATTATTTATAGACATTTACGTTAAGATCTAAATACTTGGTTAGGAAACCACTCAGATTAATGGATCCCCAGCATTGTTTTAAAACTCTAAATAGCTCTGAAGAAAAACAGGTTGCCTATATTTTTATTATACAACATCTTTTCTGCATAAGCATAAATAGCAGCACTGTTTACAGCTCTCAGACTGAATGGGCGTGGTTCTTTGAAGAATCTTGAAACGCTACCACATGGCTGTTTTGGGGGGGGGGGGTTGTTGTTATTGTTTTAATATGGCATCTGTGTAGAGGATGAAAACTAGAATCTCAATGTTCTTACGTTTTTAAACAGGGGAAACACATTTTGATATCCTTACTGTGCACATGCAACATATCTGTAACAGATTCAGCCATCCAGAAACTGATTTTCCAGGTGAACTATCTTCCTAAATCTTTCTTGCACCAGAATTCCAATTATACCATTTTATAGCACACAATATCCCCAAAAGCAAAACTCAGTAACAGAGAGAATCAGGCCACTGCCAGCAATTCTTTTCTTGACCCTTGGAATCTAACTATTTGCTGAAGTGAACTCCTTCAGATAAGATGATGAAAAAACAGGAAAAATTGCTTTTTGGAAGAAGTAAAACGGAAAGCATTTTTTTTTTTAAGAACAAGGCAGGTTCTTGTTACTTAACAGTACTTGGTTCACAGAGGGACACTGACAGTGTCCCTAGAAGAAATACCACCACATAGCTCTCAAAGCGAGCATGCGAACAGCAAGAGCACAGTCAGCACTCCAAATACAGAAGTTCTCACAGACAATATGCAAAAATAATATCATGATTTTGTACCTCCAATTTCTACAAGAGAGAAAACCAAGATCATTTTCTTTAAACATTGTGGAATCCCGGCTGCTAGCTATGAAGTGGCATTTCTCGTACTTTTGCCACAAGAGCAGCTCAGCCCCACCCACATCCCCATTGGCAAATTCTGAGGGACCAGCAGCGTAGGAAACAGCTCCTGGAGTGCCTACACACTTACCTGAGACTGTGAGGCCTGTTCTAAATACCTTTCAAAATCAGGAAAACCCAACTATCTTCCAGGTAATCTTGAATTATGCTGTGATAAAATAACTTATCCATAGTCACAGCGATCATTCAAACAGCAAAACCACAATGTACTTACTAGAGATCACCCGAGGAAGGACACAAAGTGGCTGCAACCAAAAAAGCAGGCAGCTGTTACCGTTCTGCATAGCTCTCTCCCTTTTCAATTAGCACCCATCTCCAACAATGAGGAAGCATGCTCCTAAATTCCTGTGGAGACATTCCTATGGCTGGATCTTGTGCACAGATTACAAGGAACTTTTTTTTTTTTTTTTAAATAAACTATCATACCATTAACTCTGCCTATAAAACTTCTGTAGTCATCAGGCTATAAGACAAAATTCGTATTTTTTATTTTGCTGGTTCTCTGCTGAAGCCAGGCTACGTTGCTCTGCACCGCATTTCTCTCTCACATGGCAACATGCAGCATCTCTACTGCTGTGCAGCAGAGATGCACAGCATGGAAGTACTTGAAAAGCAAAGGTCCATACCACATAAATAATCCCGTACCACATAAGTAAGCACTTTTTGGATCCAGCTGTTTGTATGCAACCACTATATCCTAGTAACATTAATAGCTTTGACTATTGCCAAGAAAAAATGTCTTAGCAGACTTTTTAAATTTGTTGTGGAGGAAAGCAAAAGCTAGAACCACGGCAGATGCAGATTTGAGCAGGATCAACTACTTAAGAATATATTTTCCTCCAACGGCACTCTTTTCCTTTCACCAAATTAGTAAAGCAGTAATTTGAATAAGATTTGAATGTTAAAACAGGACAAGCTGGTAAAAGCTAGAACTAGACTCCGCTGCCATACAATTTAGGGAATTTCAAAATGCAGACGTGGAATAAGTAAAGGTTGGAATAGGAGAAAGGACACATCACGTGGATCTGAATCCCAGGTGCTCCACAGCATATGCGCAGTTGACATTTTACTTTAGACCCATCTTATCCCCAAAAGAAATACAACAGTAATGGGTAAAAAACAGGAGAACAAAGAAGACTCAGAGGCTGGAAACAGATGCCAAGAAGAAGGGCAGCAGGAAGGGAACTGAGAAAAAACAAACAAACCACTCCTTGATGGAGGAATCAGTGAAAGATTGGGAGAGCACTGGAAAACATTTCAACAAGGAACAGACACTGCTTTCTTAACATATATGTATATTTTTCCTAAAAATTTTGGGGGTCTCACACAACTTATAATGCTACATATCCTTTAGCCACCGATATCATTTGACTTCCTTCCTTCACCTCGTTCCCTGGAAAGTGACATGATAAACAAAGGGTGATCCAGCAGAGTTTGGACATGCTGCCTCTCAATATTGATGGAATCTGATATCCCTGGTAGCTATCTGGGCAAAGTTATTCAGTTTCCATGTGCAATTCTTGTGGGATAATTTCAAAGATCACCTTAATATGACATGAAGATAAAGGAATCCATTTTTGATACTCTGCTTTGAACGCTGAAGATACTTGGTTTTGTTTTGTTTTTGCTGTTTTACAGTTTTTCAGGGCAAAACAATCAGCCAAACACTAAGAGAAAAATGCTACAATCTCCTTACTACCTATTTTCTTCAACATCCTCTTCACTGCCTATTCTTATTAATAAATCACTGATTTACTGTTATGGCCCTCCAGGCCTGACCACTGCTGCTTCATCTCAGTGGGAGCCAAATGATGATTGAGATGCCAATATATTAGGCTGCCCAGATTCAAAGAAGGATAAGGAACAAAGCATTTGTGCAGAGCAAAGATAAATGAATATAAATCAAGTCCTGAGCCATTTTCTGTGATGGATTAGCACCTTTCTTTGACCTAATAAAGTCAAGAGGTCTCTGTGCTGACAGCAACTAATGTGGAAATATCTGTGCTCCGTAAAGCCAGGAGGAATTCTGATCTCCTGCTCACTGCTACTCTATTTTCTATTTGTATTTTGCTGTGTGTCTCACACAGGTGTAAGCATGTAGTCTCCTTCATCTCACCTTGAGGAATGTCATTGCAGTGTCCACCAAACTGTCTGCAGAGTACAAGAGAAAGGTTTCTTTCATCTCCCCTTGGAGTTTCTTGCCATAATCCTGCCTTTACCAGTAAATCAGCAGGTAACCCCTAGTATTTACCTGGCTAAAGACTGGACAGAAAGGGTCTCTTTAGCACCTGGGGACATTGTATACAACTACACAAAGCCAGCAGCAAAAAGTAGATGTTTTGATCAAATCTGGCAACTGCAATTTTACGAAGAAGAGAAGATTGAGCAAAAAATTGTTACACAGAGAAAAAATCATCAGGACTCAAGTCCAAACCTCTTGGTTTTGGTTATATGCAGTATCTAGAACTGTATTACACAGTGTTTAAAAAGCATTATTGCATTGACAGGTAGTAAATGCTACAGCTTTTGAGAGCAGGAAATACATCAAAGTCCTGCAGCTATTGTAGCCTCTACTATTCTCATTTCCAAGATGCAAGAGTTGTGGATTACTTGTGCAAAATTGTCAAGAGAAGAAAGAGCAGTGTCTCTTCTGTGTTTGTGTTCGCAACATGAGCCTCTGTGTTATGTCTTAGATGAGGTGCCTGGACACTTGAGTCAGTAAAAACAAGCTTTTTACCACCCCAGCTGATCTCACAGCTAGCTCAGGATCTGCAGTGCAAACAAACAGCATGGGATACTCAAGTCACAGCTCTCACATTATCCTACCCCAGAGGTGACTGGCACTTGTATAACCTGCTGTCTTTGTCCAGAGACTGAATCACCTTTCACCCTATTTAATGAGCTGACCTGATGAAAGATTGTCGTTATAACATGCTTCAGGCCAGATCGCACCCATATGTCTCTGCACTACCCATTCCATGCAGGCTCACCCAGCTAAGAGGTAGCATCTCAAAGACACCTAGGGCATTAAAAATGGGCTGGGGGCTTGGTACTCTCATTACCAAGCTTTAAACTTTCATTTAACTACCACCAGTAATGGAGCTGCTGTGCTCCTGCCTCTCTCTTAACCCTGAGCTTTGTGTTCCTGGCGCCTGCTTTTGTCAGAATTGGCATTTGTGCAGTTGTATCACACGATGCTTCAGGAAACACAGGGATGTCTCTCTTTTTTGTTATCCCCTCTCTCAGCAGTCACATCAATGCCCTGAATCAGCGTAAGCACTGCATAAACACACAAATGCCAGCGTAGGCATGACAGAGGCAGCGGGAGCACGTTTGGGGGCAAGAGGGGATGGGCAAGACTGCAGCAACACCAATTTACTTCGTCTTAAGCTGCCATGAAACCACACCCTTATATTGCCACCACATCTTGCAGATGTAATATAAGCTGCAGAAATATGGAGAATCATAAATTAAGTAGGAACCTTTAAATGCATCTCTTTTGCTTTTATAAAAAAAAAAGTAAAAAGATTTACTTTTAGAAATTAGTAGAAAACTTATCTGTAGTTTCGGTATTCTGAGACAAATTGAATTTGCCAAGTGCAAGAAGTTGTTTATAAGAAAAGAAACAGAGAACTGGAAGTGGTTCCAGAAAATTTATTATGATCCACCTGACTGTAGCCAAAACATTACATCAGCCCAGATAGCCTGAGAACTGGAACAATATTACTCTCAAATTAGCAAGTTGCTTGGTACAACAGGCAGGGAGAAATGGTTTTGCAGGAGGTCTGGGTTCTCTCTCTAGTTCTGCTAGATACCATGGGCAAGTCTCCTTCTAAACTTATTACCCATAACTGATAAAAAAAAGACATTTTTTCTCTTTACTCCTCACAGTTGTTTATTTTACTTTTTTTAAAAAGGTCTTAAAATACTCAGGACCGTTAGCATATCTTGCTACCGCTTCCAGAATTTGCAGTGCTTACCCCAGGTCAGGGTCCCCAGTTGAACCCACAGCCACTACTTGTTACCCCACTATGTGCTGTGTAATAAACATGCAATCAGAGGTGGGATTTCTTGGTTCACACTTGAAGATGGATGAATGCAAGGTAGTTCCAACCCAAAAGCTATACAGCCATTTTAGCATGGTGCTGATGACAAGTTAGACTCGAGTAGTGCCAGCGTGCCAAGGAATTCTACATGTAGTGCTGTGCTTGAAAAAGGAAAATACAACATAATGTGCAAAAAGTCCAGCTGATGTTTGAATATTTTAAGGATCATAATTAAAGAATACTTCCTCAATATTCAATCTCATTCCAAAACAAAATACTGTGCTGAACTAGTTACAGTATGACAGCTCATCTAATAATGTTCTTCCTCCATCAATGCAATTAAAGCATGTATGTTCCTGACTTCAGCTGGAGGGTGATTTCTCTCATTTAGCAAAATTGATAAATTACACATTTTATGAGAGTCTAAGCTGCCAAGAATCATAAACTCTCTGATGGAGCTGGCATGACATCATTAATTTTAAAGCACCTTTACAGATGCCTTTTACCTTGAAGCATCTAAAAGAACTTTCTTACACATCAAACAAGGTGGTTCATAGGCAGTGCTTCCTGGAAAAAGGAAATACAGCCACTGCTGAAGTGAAAGGAGAAAAAAAAAAAACAAAACAGTAGCTGCCCACACACAGCAACAATGTCCTATTAAGAAATGAAAACTGCCGTCCTGTGGACATACAAACTGTTCTGCCATTCTTAAGACTGATCTGAGGAATGATGAGAAATCAGGGCTGGACTAATGCATTTGGCAAGTTCAAAGCATACCGCAGTGCCACAGCTCATTAAAGCCCTAGCTCTGTTCAGGACCCCTCCTCTCTCCTTCCCCGCAGAGATGGTCAGAGATAGATGGGGAGTGTGGAAGAGTCTTCGCTCAATGGCCACAGTACTTGTGCTGGGCCAGCCAAGGGACATACTGACAAGACAGGCTTGGCTGTGTGTTGCTGATTCTCTGAGGGTCTTACCATGGCCTAAAACACTCAGGACAGGGCTATCATTTTAGACTCTCTTCAGTTAAGCAGATGTTCCTATAGTCCTTCACAGTCACTGAGAACACAATTTAAAGCATATTCTTGCAATATCAATTTCAAATGAAAGTGAAAACTTTCACGTAGTTGTGCAGACGCAGGATTTACAAGCAAGCTTTCATGCTTGTGACTCAGTCCGGCCGTGTCTGCTGAGGAGACAAATGCTACAGATTTTAACATAACCCACAGGCTACTTTTTCATAACTTTGAATGATTAATTTATTTTACGAATGTAGTGAATTTGCATGCTGCATTCTCAGAGGTCCAACTGTTTGGCTCATGTCACTTGTTTTCCGAAAGCTGAAATTTTAATGAAGCATCCTGATACAGTTTAACATGAACAGCATCTTTCCAACTGTTTTAACTCACTTGTGACACATGTAGTTCACAGTTTTCTTCATTTCCCAGCCTAAACTGTTGTGTAAAGTTGCTCCTGTGTGCTTCTTAACAGCTGCCATATTCAGCCCCGAAGGCTGCTACTATAGGGCAGTTAGGGAAACCTTCCACATTACTCACATAGATGTATTGGTCATCTTAATATGTGGTGCAATACTTGGGTAAAAGCTGCAGAAGTACAAACATTACTGTTATATCATAGAAAAAATACTCTGCAGTCGAGGAAACAGAGGTAGGAAATTCTCTGCTCACGAAACATGTATTTTTTTGTTCCGTAGTACAGTGGCAAGTGTCAGAACACAGGAATACCAGTTGCCATGAAACTTACTGACACCCTCTGTGTAAGTTTTCCTTCCTCAAGATTTCTGTCTATACAGAAATAGTATTTAGTAATGTTACCTTTTCAGAAAGATCTTCAGGCAAATGTAAAAGGTGTTTTTTTTGATAGACTTTTTCTACCTTTTCCACCTCTCCCAGACCCATACAGACTGGAGTGTTCTGATGAAAGAAGACCTTAAATAAGGTTCAGCTTCTGAAAATTCAATTCTTACAATGGTGAATCCTCTTAAACAGCTCCAGTAATCTCCCATTAATCTGCCACCAGAGCTGACATTCTGGAAAAAAATATAATCACTTCTTAATCCTTTTGGGCTGGGGGAAGTTCCAGGGTACAACGCTGAAACAAAAACATTTAATATCTGAGCTTAAGTTTTCATTAAATCATAAGAAATCTGCCCAGGATAAAGAGGCTCCCCTTCCAACTTATCAGCAAGTTTCCTCTCCAACAGATACCTCCATGAACACCTACAGCATCTCCAGATGGAAGAATACAGTCCCTAAGTATGCATGGCAGAGCGTTTCATCCAGACTCACAGAAGATGTTGGGCCTTCACTGATTTCTGTAAAGTGATCTCTGGCACTGATTTGAGTAAAAATGGTTTCATCAACTCAGAAAGAGCGTCTCTTATAAGCCTAATCACATCATCCCTAAAGTCTACGTTAAGTCTAAACCATACCATAGGTCATACTGTATGTGTTTAATCTATACAGTATATAAATCTTATAAGCACAGAGCAAGTGAAAAGCAGAACGCAGGAAATTCTACCGGCCAAACACAGGTCATCTATCTCAAAGAGGCTATATATGTTTTTTTATATAGCTTTTTGATTTTTGCTGCCAAATGCCTTTTCCACAAATAAAAGTCAAGTATATTTGTTGCATCAAGTTTTATTCCCAATTTTTCCTATTGTATCTTACAATGAAAGGAAGTGCACTTTAGACATATTAGTATTTTCCTTCTCCCCGCCAAGCACAAGGAAAGAAAATGCACTTTTGCCTACACCTGCGTGCTGCCTGAAACCTGAGAACTGGATCTTTGTTTTGCAGCTGGAGAAATGGAGGCACAGGCATCAAAGACCTTGCCCTGCATCGCTCCTCAGGACTGTGGCAGAGCAGGAAATCCAGAGCTCTGGAAGTCAGACATGCTCCACGGAAGAGGGTGGGAAAACAGGAGTGGTTACCCAACCATCCTCTTCCTATTTTGGAGTATTAGTTACTGGAGTGATTAGACAGGCCACCTATGCAGTCTTCAGGTAAAATACTTCTGCACAGAGCAGTCTTATGCAACATACTGCACTGTACCTGGGTTACAGCTTAAAGGAGCAAGGCATTTCTACGTGGATGTAGTTTATTCAGTATATAGAGCTGGGAGGCACAAAAAAAAAAAACAAAAACAACAACAACAAAAACACCATCATTTGACACCCAAGTCTACTTGAGCATTCTTTTGGTCACCCCTTGGCTTACTTTCTTTATGTTTGCTTTCTCCTAGGAGACAGTGCCACCACAACTTGCATCACTACAAAAAAAAGAATGCAAGAGTCCAGAAGAAACTGAAACACGAAGTATACCATTTCTCCTATTCTCTCCCTTTATTAGAGCAGCATCACTGTTTTGCTTCATTGCTTCTGTGCACCAGACTAACAGCTTCCAAGATTTTTCCGCAAGAGAATCCAAACCCAGCACAGTACTCTGGATGCTTTTTCCAGTGCGCACACATTCCCCCAGCTGACTTCTTTCATTTCCAAGTTATTGTACCATTAGAATGACAACATGAGATTTATTAGATCGCAGATATATCTTAAATAACCCAGAGAGGCGCTGACATTCCCTGCTCTCAATGGGGCCTATGCAAACCCCCCCTCTCTCCTGCTGGAAGGGCAAGCTGAGATCAGATTGATGTCGAGTTTTTCAGCAGGGGATGATTAAAAATAAAAATCTGGGGGAGGGTAGATATTTTGAAGAAAAACTTCTCTATTCTCAAAAGAAAAGGGAAACTATTTTGAAGTAGCATTATAAACCATACGGCTGTGCTGAACCAGAGGTTATAGTGGGAAAAGACTTAGTAGGCTGTAAAGGCAACAGTAGGCTTAGTACATAGCTCATGGGACACAGCAGCAGAAATATTGAATTTAGTCCAGTCTGCCACTAAATCATGTGACTAAGGCATTTCCCTCAGTTTTCTCATCTGTTAAACAGTTAACAATACTGCTTCCCACTTACGAGGCCTCAGAGATGCCTGGAAAATGCTCTGAGAGGCAGAGGAAGGAAGCAGTATGGCAGACAAAAGCTCTCAGATCAGTCTTCACAGAGGCGAGATCCTATTGTTGTGAGCACTGAATGCATGACCCACTGAGACGAAAGGCCAAGTGCTAGTTCACTGCTTTATATAAAGCACAGTACTATACATCAGCCTCATTGCAAGGCTATTTCATAACTGTTTTTCCCCCCAAAAGCCTTCTTAGAAAAAATAACCCAAACAGCAAGAAGAGCTTCAGCAAACAGATATAGTTAGCAGCTTTCTCGATGGAAGCATTAGACTGAAAAGCAATCAGTTTATTGTCTCTTCGCTACAAGGTGGGTATGGCTGGAATTGCAGATTTCTGGTGTTCACAACTGGGACCCGAACTGCTAGCCCTGGGGACCACGGGGACAAGTAGGGGAACAGCCCAGAGGCCTTCTGTCCAAACCCACGTGTGGTACAGGGGCTGGACCTCTGCACTCGTGGTACCTTTTACGTCCTGATGAAAGTGCAAGCTTTTCATACTGATAGAAAACATTTCCAAAACCAATTATTTGACAAAGAAGCCATTTTACGACGAGTTACGAGATAAGGCCAAAACCTCTCTGTGCTCTCCGGCCTTTAGAAGGCTGCCAGGAGATGAAAGGCAAGCCTGGGCATGCAGTGGAGCAGCAAACCACTCCTAACGTCACCAGATCCACACATCGGAAGTTCTCCTCATTGCCAGAGTGCGACTGGAGGGCAATAAATCAGTTGTGGTTAGACTAAAAGACGCAGCTTCGCCAGCCACCTTCACTTGGTGCTTTATGCAAAGCTTCCCTTAGTTTGAAGCTTTGAGCCTTGCAGATCATCAGCAGATGAGCACGGGGCTGGGTTTGCCACAGGTAAGCTACAGAAGGATGTTGTTCCAGACACGGGAACGGGACGCTAGACTTCCCTGATTATATCCTCAGTGGGGTCTTCTGTTCAGAGGGATTTTGAAGGAGACATTTTACTCCTTGCCTCCTTTCTCCACCTATGAACAGGGGAGTAATATGGACATTTTTATTAAATGTTCAGATTTTTAAAGGCATCTAGTATGGAAGGATATACTGTACATTTCTGCAGCACAACTTCCGACCAAGGACTTTTCCTGTTTCATATTTATACTGCTTTTGAACAGCGGATGAGTCAGGTTAAATAGGGAAAGGAAAACGAGTACCCTGGAAGGAGGGCCACAGTGGATTAAGTAAGAGTCACAGAGCGTCCTGCAGGAGAGCAGGTTCCTGCGGGTACGCAGACGGCAGAGGCCCCAGAGAGGATCGTTTACCATAATTCTGCAGTGAGTAATGAATCCACGTGGCTTCCAGCCGGGAGCATGTGATCCGTTTAGCTTCTTAGCAGAGGAAAAGGCCTTTCCCCACCACATCCTGACGGGACTGCACCAACAGATACTCAGACAGCTGAGCCACGCGCAGGTGCTCCACTGTCCCCTCTTGTATGGAGCCCATCCATACCGAAACTGCACAGTGCCACTCACTTATCATTCTACCTGTTCTTGACCTAGGTTGTCACCTTTAGATGAAAGTTGCTTCTTTCCTTGCAGCTCTCCACATTCCCTGCTTGGTCCTGAGCAACTTCAGCCACTGGCAATGACATCACCCCAGCTGGGACCCGGGGATCCAGCCCCGTGGGGGTCTCTGGCACAGCGAGTCTGAACCGCGTCCAAGTTTGTGACAGGCAGAGCCATCCTTTCTCAAATAATAGCCAAAATATAATGGATTGTTTCGTCATGTAAGAGAGTCAGATTTTTATTTTATTTTTATTCCAAACCCATTCCTTCCAAAAATAAAAGGCAAATAAATGGTCAGTTCAGCCTCTCTGCTGCCTTTCACAAGGCCATGACTAAGGGCTGGCAGGCTCGCAGCCAGACTGTGAAATGGATGAATTTCCCCTCCCCGCTCTTTTAAAAAGCACAATATCTTGGCTCACCCTAACGCCTCTAATCTCTTTTCAACATTCATACATTCTCCCATCCAGCTAGAAAGCACATGCTGCTGTTGCATAGCCTTTAAAAAAAAAAAAACATTCCTTGTTCATTTTGTTATTCAACATCTTCTGTTTGATCCTGCACGATGGAAGCAGAGTGATTTTGGAATGCCCATAAATCACACCACATAAAATAGTCTGAAATAAATTTTTCTTATTATTAATTTGTTTTACAGCATATCATTGCAACCAGCTTAGCCTGCCACGTATAAAGGCTGGATTGCTATCTGTAAAAGAATAAAAAAAAAGAAAAAAAAAAACCATGAACATGAACTAGCTGTAGCACATACCACTGGAAGCAGGGGATGAGCGAATGGCAAGGAGACAGTCCTTGCTGTCGTTTTCACATTTGTAGTGCTCCAAAATAATAGTAACATTTTAAAGATTGGGTGCTATGTCAAATTTTGAAAAAAAAAAAATCAGAGCCATTTACAAAATTGTAACACTGACCTTCTGCAGCTTCACACAATTACTGGTTACTCTGTCATAGCAAACATTTAGCAGAATAGAAGAGATGTTAAACTTCCTCTGTTTGGCACAAGGAATGCCAGTCTCTCTTTTCCTGATGCTTGACTTTGGAGGCTTTGCTTTTAACCTGTCACTTTCTCAAGATATCATACAGAGGCAGTGCAAGTGTCACAGCAATATATTCCACTTGATACCACTCTCAACTCAAAGCAATTTTACATCTAGGTTCACTGGACCATCTCCTGCTACCTACTGGCCAAAGAAAGCCAAATCGTGTTCTCACAGTGTCACCAACTAAGCCGTATGGGGCTGCCTCAGACCTACTTATACAGAAACTGGAAGTGAAAAGTGTCTTGGAGATCTTGCTACATCTTCTGAAAAACAAATGTCAAGATGAGAGTGGTTCTCTACAAGTTCCTTAAGGCAACAAAAGCCTACCTGGGAGTCTGTTGGTAATACCAAATTAGAGGGCTAAAATAAAGTGATAAAGTTACAGAAGAATTGGAAAACAAACAAACAACAACAAAAAAAAACCAGCATCCTATTGAAAAAATGCTTGCTTTGTTTCGCTACACAGATTCTATCAAGCTGAAGCCTCATGGAAAGGGGAGGGAAAGTGTTATTTCACACTCTTAATTCTTTTCCAGTTCTTGTGGTTTACCAGTTACATTTTTCTGCTAAACACTTAGCTTCTCTGCTCTTCTGCTTGGAGACAGAGCCTTGCAACAGTAAAATGGCCTAAATGGTTACACAGAGTTTCATTTTGAATAATAAAGCGGTAACATTTCAATGGGAGTTCGCATTAGGCCAATAGCAAGGGCAGTGTATTGGTACTTGAGTCCTGCCACGCAGTCCATTGCCAGAGCTCTAGGTCTGGATCTCTGAGTGCCAGCTCTCAGGTTGAAGAGGCAGACAACGACCCATCCCGGGCATGCTGCTCACTCCTTTGAGGCATCCTTCTGCTCACTGAGGGTTTGGTTTGGCTTCTTTACATTTGACACTCAATACAAAAATCAGATGCGGAGGTTGGCCAGCAGCTGCAAGACCCTTGGACATTTGACAAACGACACCGGCTGTACCCAGAGTCCCTCCGGTAACAGACTCGCAGTCCGTGGCCAGGTGACTCGTGCCCGTGGCACCAACTCCATTCTCCCAGGGCTACGGCTGCAGCTTAAAGTTGCCCTAAATGACAGCCAGTTGGCTCACTGAAGATAAGGAGCAGGATCCCGTCTGGCAAGTGGGCAATATACACAAACTCAAGCCCCAAGATAACAGGACACGGCAGGCAATATTTAATTTCTGTGAGAAACCACACTTCCCTGCCGCACAGGAATGACTGGGGACAAAAGAGCAGCACGGGCTGTTTAGACAGACAGACTGTATCACCAGCTCCCCGTCAGCCTGCGTAGCGCTGCCGTGCCAGCCAAACGACCACGTGTTTGCTTTTGCAGCATGGGCAGCAGGGACAGCAACTTTTGCACAAGTTTCATAGACAAGATTGCAGTGAGGTAGAGAACGCTCTCAAAGCTTGTATTAATAACAGGGTTCGTGTTATCAGCTGAGGGAGAGAGGGAGCAGAGAGGGGATACAGAGTAATCAGATCCCAGCTTAGGCAGGAAAGACAAGGCTGTACTCTGTGTGTACACACACGAAGGACGAGGGGAAGGAAAGCCAGAAAACCTTGTCGTAGTTGACCACACTTGCTTTCCACAACTGAGGTTCGCAGCCACTCTTTTCACTACAAAAGAAACAAAATAAATATAAGCAAAGTAGAGGATTTGTGTGAGCTCTGTGGGCGTGGGAGCAGGACACATGACATCAGCCAGTATCACAGCAAGCCTGTGAATCATCTGGTAACCAAATGAGAAGTTCCTGCCCAAACAATACACGCAGTGTGAGACTGCAGGTCTTGCAGGCAAGAGCTCTGAGCTCACAGATCGAGAACTAGAAAAAGCCCGCAGTTCTGGCAGAATGGAAGCCCCTAACAGCCACATTTAACAACAGAATATGAAGGACACCCTGGGCTCTGCAGTGGTTGCATTTTATCTAACCCTGAGAACCAGAAGAACCTCAAATCTACAGAGAAATCTTTGCTCCTGTTTCACCCCACAACCACTCTGCTGAAAACTGGCCCCAGAACTTACACATAATAAATCAAAAAGATTTAAAGATCTTCCTAGACTCTTTTGAGTGCCACCAAAGAGTTATTTATTATGTTAAGTAAAACCCCAAATGCCCTACTTAGGAACCTGGGAATCCAGCTCCAACCCAGATCTGGCCAACCAGGAGCAACTCAGGAGCAAGACAAAGGCCTGGATGTCACCTCAAAACAATCCCACAACTCAGGGAACAGAAAGGTAGTAACACTCAACAAAATGCAAGGAATATGCAAACTTAAACAGCAAATGCCAGAGCAGAAGATTAAAATAAATCACAGCTGAAGCAAATCTAGTGAAAACCACAACTATAATAAAAAACAGACAGAAAAAACACAACATAGCTGGGTCACCAGCTATGAGTTTTTTCTACAGCGTTTATTTTTCTCTGATAATGTTTCCAGTAAGTCCCAGAAAAATATATCTCATTGTGAAACCTATAAGAACAGTCCTGAGTTACAGGAATGTATACATGCACAGATGCATGAGAAACTGAAGGGGATTTTAGGAAACAACACAGTCTATGATTTCTACAAACCAGCATAGTTGCAGTCCTCTCTGAAATAACATCTGTAGGCACTGAGGGGAGGCAGAAAGGAAATACGCTCCTTAAAAACATGCTCCACTTCTTTTTTACAAGCAAAACCACATACATACTCCACCACTGTTAGCCCATACTATAAGGCCAGTGTGATCAGCAGCCCCTGGGGCTCTCTTATTTGAGCATTCAGGAGTCACGAGAGACCTGCAGGAAAGGCCATGTCCAGAAGCTACAAAAGCAAACAAATCCCAAATTGTTATGCTCTTTACAGCAGTCCTGTGAGATGTTGCAGCACAAGCTACCACAATTCTGCAGTACAAACACTGGGAAAATCAAGGGATACACACCTGCCAGGGGCACACCTGGAGAAAAAGCAAGACTAATTTCTACTAACAACAATTAGTTGAGTTGTTTTATCCAAACAAGCAGCTGGAATTCTGCTTTTCTGTGTATGCAGCTCCCCCTTCTCCTCTCCTTTAGCCATCTCCATCCTCCTTCTTTAATCATTTCCTCTTCTGTGGTTGTCGCAGCTGAGTGCCAGAGCTCATCTGACACTGAAAGCTGTTTGGAAGAGAAAACACAGTGCCTTGCACTGCAGGTCTTGATATATAGCAAGTGTCCTGAAGTGAGCTTTGGGTTTGGTGGAGAGCTTGTGCTGGGCTGGTCCTGCCTTCTACGTGTCCCAGTTCATGTTTTAGCCACGTGCTGCCAGGCTTAGCTAAGCCACGAATAGCACCTTCTCCACTGTGACAACAGAGCACACTGCGCTATTAAACTTTCTGCCTGAACTATCCAAAATGGAACCACGGACATAGTTAAGCAGTGTATTAGTTGCATGGAATCGGCATATTTAAGACAGCCCGCTGCAACAACAGGACTACCCCGACAGCAATCCCAAGAAATGACGACTCATATTTAACACAGGAATGAAAGACCTGTTTCTCGTCTTGCATACACTAGGGTGCTGTGATGCCTCTGCCTTATACAACTTGTGTACCAACATCAGGATGCGCAAAAAGAGACTGAGAGACTATTCTGGCACTTGAAAGGCTTTGCAGAAAAGCACAGGCAGAAGTTACGTTATGTAGTATACCTTCCACTATGCAAGCATGCTTTAGCAGCCTCCAGATATCTTACCTTAGAGAAGGAAGAATACTAATGAACAGTGCAGTTTGGTAATTGACTCTGGGCAGAAAAATAAGGGTAAGCTGAAGATGCACTTTTCTTGACCCTAAAAACCAGACAATCCCCCCACGTTGCTGTTAAATGGGGCAGGGGAAGGCATACAGATACACCTACCCATCTCTCATGCATTGGGCGTTCAGCCAGCACCACACTTGCAGGCCAGCCAGTGGCAGATTAACACACCAGACTTGCTTTTGATGGCTTATATTCCTTTCTGCCTTACTTACATGTCACAACACAGGAAAACCCTGGTGAACCAAGTAAATTTCCCAGTAAACCATTTGCTCCTCTTGAAGAGACCGAGAGTCTGGGTTGTATTGGCAGGAGGAAATGGTGAGAGGCTTGCAAAGTAAGCCTTGCATAACCTCGGTGACATCAAAGGCTTGCCAGGGTTTTAAATCAGATCAAAATTTGACTATGCAGCATATGCACTAGAACCAATCAAAACTAAGATATCCTTAGAAGCAACTTATGATTCATACTCAAACATTAACCAAGAACTTTTCTTTACAATTCCTGTCTTTATTTTCGTAGAGGAGAGCAGTTTAAGGTAAGATTATTTCTATTTACTATATCAATTTATAGGCCTTCCAAAGAAACTGCTTAAAACGTCTGAGCCCATGCAGAGAACACCAGAATACTACACATCTGACTGAATTTCAGCGAAGCATTTCTGCAGAAAATTAAGAATAGATAAGAAGGGCACAAGGAAAGAGGATAAAGTGTGATCAGCAGAGGGGGAAAAACCCAACCTATTACTTGCTAGGTTTTTTGAGAGGCAAATAACTGACCTGAATGAAAGCACAAATACCTGCTTACTGCATTACATTTTGCATCATGAATGATACATACACCTCCCCTCTGTATTGAAAATAAAACTCTCACTTGAGCTTTCATGGTTACTGTGCATCCAGAGAGTCTCAAGATTAAATGACATCCTTAGGTTACAACTGGGAAACATGCACAGTTTTGTAGCTCATAAGTAAAAGTTTTATATTTTAGCTGTTTCCCAATTCAAGAAAAGCTTGGGTTGTATCTAGAAGACATTCACTGTCTGCAGAGGGACAGGTCAAAGCAAGGAGAGATCACACTCTTGAGAGCCAACCTAATTCAAACATCACGATAGCCCCCAGGCTCCAAATTCACAGTTTAGGGACAAAGCTCCCACGTAGAAGGTATGTCACTTGCTGCTCATGTGCAGGAACCACACCACACCAGCAGACTGCGTCTCACCACCAGCTACATGCACTGGAACCTGGCATGAACTTGTAGCTGAGAGGAACATCCAGTGCCAGCAGGAATAAGAGCACTGTCCCCTGCTTTTCCAGTCTATACACCTAGGGTGAACCTGCAGAGGAGCCCCTAACTCCCTGCCATCACTCCAGCCAAAGGACAGGTGGCATGCCACAACTGCACCATTCACTTCTTGCTGACACCGAAATTACCTCAGCAAGGCTGTACTAAGCATGCACT
Organism: Anser brachyrhynchus; assembly: GCF_964034855.1. NCBI lineage: Eukaryota > Metazoa > Chordata > Aves > Anseriformes > Anatidae > Anser > Anser brachyrhynchus. The sequence continues at coordinate 17,318,417 of NC_137699.1, read as the reverse complement.
GAAAATAAATGTGCACTATATGCGTAAAGACACATTATTGTGAAACAGAGGTATATGTACTTCACAGTAGCAGAAGCGACTGACTGCCTAAGCTTAGGATTACATGTATAGTTTAGTTAGGGTCATGTTTTGCACAGACAAGAGTTCATAAATGCCTTTGTTCCTTAGTCAGCTAGGTAAGACAAATTTATTCAGATGGAACAGATATATGAACAGCAACAAGGATTAATTACCACATAATTAATTAATGGAAGAGTCTGGATGAAATGATAAACCAGTGGAAAGATTAAAACCATTTGAACTAGATCCCTAGTAAATAGATCCATTCATTACCATTAACACATGCAGACAGCATTACTCTCTCTCTCTGCCATATAAAGTTGTACTTAATTATGCAGTACAGCCATTGACACCTGAGATCTATTCAATATCAGCTATACTCTTACAAGACCAGACTCTTTGAGAAGAGAGAACTTTGTGGATATCTGACACTGTCTCAACATCTGCTACCTTGGCATAGTATCTGCTTAACATAGCAACAACCTCACATGGCAAGTTACAGATGCAGAAAATAAACGGGGCGGTGGTGGTGGTATACTTAATGTCAAAGGCATGAACTTCATATTTTATCACATCCATTTTATGCATAAATACAATGGGGCACAAGAAGCTCACTGACTCTTGGTAAACCATTTACCATGCTCTACTCTCAACACAAGCTTCCTTTTTGGACTACAAAGTGCTGGAGGTTGTCAGACCAATGTGAATAGGCTATGCTGCATGTCACTGACAAAACACACTTTCTCTCTTCAGTGGAAGATAAAACTTTCACCTCACAGAGTCCAAGAAAGGAATAATGAAAGGGCTACGAGATTAAATCAACCCAAATTGATAATGAACTCCAGGTTTGTTTTGAATTGAGCTCACTATTCAGTTGTGTCCTTTGCACCGAGTGACTCAGGGGATTGGTTTGGAATCAGGAATGTTTTGAATTGCTATGTTCTGGATTTCATTACTCCCCTCTGGGCAAGTCGATGCATTTGAGAGCCTGAAACTTCATTTGCAGAAATTCTGCTATAGCTGGAAAAGCAGGAATTAAAGCAACCCAGAGAGAATATGTGCTGATACCTCTGAGTCAGCATTCAAATTCCTGTTTCATTTCAACATTTACCAAGTCTGGAATGGGGGGGGTGGTGGGAAGGGGCAGCGAGAGGGAAAGAGGCTTTCCTTACAGTACCAGCAGCACACAACCATGTGTGTGGTACGGGAAACAGTCTTGGTTCTCTGCTTTTCACAAACGTCCCCCCCACGCACGCACACATGAAGAAGCTCATTGTATAATACTTACAATTCTATTCCTGTTCCTGGTTTACTCTGTTTCTCACCTTCCTACCAGCTGGTGGCTGTTACTGCTATCTCATCTGGAACTAGGGAGAGGTTCCCTTTTGACAGGAGACTTGTTGCTGCAAGTCTATATTTAACATTCTTTCTAACTGGTTCATTTACTAACACAAGATAATTAGCTTCCAGAAACAATTGGTGTAGCTCAAAGAACTCACTCACCGAGACTGTAACCAAAGTTTTGTTCTCTTTTTTTTTAGCCAAAAGTAAGGAAAAAAAAAAAATAGAAAAAGGACAGAGCATATGTTCAAAACAAAACTTGAAGCAAAGCCTCTGCCAGCTCCTGTGCAGTACTGAAACCCAGGTGATAACAACGCATAATGAAGGAATGCACAGAAACAGAAAGCTAAATACTGCAGTACAAGTGGACCTCAATTTTGATTGCAATTATCTGAAAGATATATTTTTCTACTCCTTATAGCCATTGTTTCTCATCTCTCACTGCCAACAACAGTCATAGAGCTGTTATAGGCAACTCAAATATGAGACCAAAAAATAATGGGGATACTGCCTTGGCACATACTGTACATTGAAGTAATTTGATTTAAAAGACTACATTACAACTCTTACTTCCACACCAACCCGTCTTCCCATGAAGCAGCCAGAAGACAGCACTTAGATCACAACTTTATGCTTCTTAAGGAGTTGAAATAAATAGTCACACGTATGCCATATTTAAGACAGAAAAAAAAGAAATACCTGTTTTGGGAGGGGTGGGGATAGAAAGAATATTCTCAGATGTTCAAAGGCAGAGGTGGGAAAATAAGATGGTGAGGTGGCCCCCAGGGAGCGGTTTGCACAGTAAAAGACTGAAGCACTAAAATAAAACAGTTGACAGAGATCACCATCAGTGACACTTCAATGAAGGCATTTCAAAAAGTACAAGCAAGAATAGCCCTTGTCTGGTTACAGCAGGCAAGTGCTGGTTGTTGATAGACAGTAGTAGTTTGACTCTGAAGACAAAAGTGATGATGATATTGGAGCTAAAAGAAAAAAAAAAAAGAACTAAAAAGGAAAAAGACCTTGGTCCTGGTTTTAGTTCTGTCACATGCCTTCTCCAACACCTCAGACACAGTTTTAACTCCCACCCTATCACTAATTGCTGACTTTTCAGAACTTCTTATGTACAGCATCTCACACTGAAAGCAGTAAATGGCTGTTATGAATCAAGAAATTCAAGATCTAACTTTGTCTGTCCCTTCATGATTTCATTTGTAAAGTAGGGGCAATAAGCACCTTACTACTACAAAGCATTGAAATGCTTTGAGATCCTCCCTCATAATGAAAACACTAGGAAAACTACAGTTACTGTGATCTGCTATACAATCACTATATGGATGACACAATCTTGCTGTCTCAGACCATTCATTTTAATTTTTTTGCCTTACAACTGAAGTAGCTGATGACTAGCTTAGAGAATGTAGAAATGCTACCGTACTCCTTGGAGTATTCCCTCCTGCATCTCTTTCCCCACGCCCAGACATATGTTAGTAGTTAGAAGCAGCTCGCTGAAGCTTAAAGTTTGACTGAAGGGGAAAACAAGAAAAATCTGCATTCAAAACACAGCAGAATTCCTAAAAAGACACCACCACTACCACCCCTGCCGCTTCTCTCTGCCTACTTGCTGCCTCTATATAAGGTTTCTAGTTGAGGCCAGGGGATCTCTAACCAACTAAAGCAGTAAGTAATTGAAATGTCTCCTACTATATATGCACCTGTGCTTGAGTAAAAATAAAGGTTAAATAATGAAAGAACCCAGATTTTGCTGAAGGACAGACACACAGAGTGCACTTATAAGGATGAGAAAAAGCTCTCAGCTTTAATGATGATGGTATCACCACCATTAATTATTTTAGCATTTCCTGCCCTTACTGCCATAGGGGGAGCCTCACAGAAAGGCTGAGCCCTGCCCGTGAAGCTGTGTGGTCCTCCCTTACAGAAGTTCAGAGAAGGAGCAGGGGACAATGTGCAGGACTAATAAGTGGGATGTAAGATCGGTAGCACCTCCTGTCAGGAATCCCTGAAAGAAAACAAAGAAGTTTTTCTGCTTTCTGATTTCTCTTATGCCAGAGAAATGAAGAGTGTGGAAGGTAAAGAAAGAGGTAAAGGAAAGAGCCGCTGACCTCTCTGGGCCAAGACCAGGAACATGCAGTGATCAGGAACCAAAAGAGAAGAGTTTGACTGGTGCTGAATATGCCAACAGGGCAGGGAATACCATCTGCAGAGTGCTAATTCCAGTCGTCATCACTGTGACAAAAAACAGTGCTTGCTAACATCAAACAGGCAACCATATAATTTGGTATGTATGACTTTAGAGCTGTAAGATGGTGAGGACCACAAGAACAGACACCAAATCGGTGCCTACTGTAAGACGGACTCATATCTCATTCACTTCCTCAGAAGCATGTCTGTTACACAAACTCCCAGAAACACTGGCATAATGCCCGAAGAGCACTTATTCAGCCAATTCAGTTAGCGTTATCATTAAGTCACAATACATCTAATGAATGGAGCAGACACATTACTACTTCTTATCACAGCGTTTCTCTTTGGAGCAGTGTTACTGATGGGATGCAGAGAGTGCATTCTGATGTGTGAGTGGCAGCGAGGGGATAAGGAAAGCTAGAACAGCCTGACAAGTCAGCTACTCTTCCCGAGTGCCGGAGCTGTTCCTGGAAATAGAGTTTTCATGGTGGCTTTAATTTGCATGGCATCTACACCACACTTCCTCCTTGTAAGAAGCAAGTTTTAAGTGGAGAGCTCAATAAAAGCAAAATATTACAGCATTTCAAATTCTCACATCGTTTTTCATATTTGGTTGCGTGGCAGCACACATCTCAATAAAAACGCTGCCTGTGTGAGGGTGGCTAGTGTTCAAGTACTGGCATTGCCCAGCACAGGAACAGCAGGGATTCTTTGATTTTCAGCAACTCTAACAATTTCACTGTTTTAATTCCACTGGGATTGTTTCATAAAATCTAGTTATCTCCAATTTAATGTCCCAAAACAGAAGGATCTTGAAAAAAAGATGACATGAAAACGTCAACACTTCACACCGTCTTCACTCAGGATTTCAGCCCCCTCTGTAGACCCTACTTCTGAGATGCCCTAAAGCTCTATGGGATGGACTTTGTGCATGTCATAAAAACAACGTGCTGCTAAACAGAAATCATGGACTTAGAGGTTAAGAGTTGCTCTGCTATGGCCGAAGCTTGGCACAGCAAAACGCTGTAGACAAGGAATGAAACGATGACAGGGGAAAGGAATGGAACTGGACTTTCTTGCTATCACTGTATTACAGGTGGGGAACAAAATCCTGCAGGGTTCACCAAGGTAGGTAATGAAGCTTGGCAGAAGCATTATTTATGTGACCTCACATATGCCTATAATCACAGATGTAACAAGAAGAGTCCACCAACTCTTATGTGTGACGACAACTGAAGAGGAACACTGTACTTCAAAAGTCATCTTTGCCTAAGTATTTTAGAGATTTCTTCTGAAGAGCAGGGAGGCTTTAAGCACATGGCTGGGGGCCACCCATGCAGGGTGGGCACCCATGGGACTGACAGACGACAAACAGGCAGCAAACTTTCTCTCCACTTCGTTGAGGAGTGTGTAAGAGGCCTGCTGGTTTAGCAAAGCAGCAGCTTGTCAACAAGCTATACAACACACATGCTTCACAGGATTTTGCCTTCAAGTCCTAGCTTCAGTCATTCTTCAGAAAAATAAGTGCTCCTAGTTAAGGGAATAATGTAGGTATTTCCCATTCAATATGATTAGGGCTTCATAACTATAATTTCTCACATGTGGTTTCTGAATGTACTGGTTTGTTTACAAAAGACATTTGATCCAATTCTCTGATCAAACCCAGTGCCTGGCAAGTTAAAAGTCACGATCAAGGCTGACTTCTTCCTTAACTCTACAGACCAGAGTTCAGGATCTGTCTGGTCTAAATAAGCTGCACAATCAACACATTTTGATTATAGCTTTCAGTCTTATTTAACTGGCAGAAATACCCCCCCCCCTTTTTTTTTTTTCTGTTGCTATTTTCTAAGCAAAATGCTTAGCTGTCTGGTGAGCATTGTGGAGATGCTTGTGGTAAGTCTGAACGAGTTAGCCTTGATCACTGGAAGCACAGTAATTACAAGAGCACAGCAATAAGCATGGGTTAATATATGCTGCTAGGACTACCAGGACAAATTCGCCTGCAAGAAACCCCAGGGTGCCACAGCTATCCTGCCTTAAATATTCAGGTCAGCTCTGGTTCCAGCATAGGAACACCTGGAATCTAAGAGAAACAATACTCATTTAAGAAAGGAAAAAGACGTTCCTAATTAACTGCTAAGTTGAACTTTTTTCCCCTTGAGTGAAGAACTGAAGTTTTCTCTATAGTTACCGAACCTTCCAATAGTAGTTTTTACAATTACAGATCAGGAGGACCTCGACAGCTTCAGGCAGCATTTTTGTGTTTGCGAACTCAAAAGGCACACGGTACTGCAATCCTGTGCATGGAGGATGACTCAGTAGGAGCTGTTGCAGCTGCTTTCTTAGGTACTCCAAGGGCAGCTCTGCTGTCCTCCCCAGATGGGTGCCTTTGGATCTCCGCTGGGGGGGGGGAACAGAAAAGGGCAGACTGACTACACCAGTGTCGGCTGTGGCCCTTCATCAGTACTCAATTCTGAGCTGGCCTAGAGCTTCCCAATGGCTTTACAGATCTTATAACAGATACAGAAAGTTTGTTTGTGTGTTTCTACAGTGCTCATCTCTGATTTGAGTTACTGCTGTATCAGTAATAGTATCTAAGTCTCTAACTACAGTAATTGAACCAGACGAGACTCAGTGGGTTACATCTTTATCACAGTTCAGGAGTTCTTCCTCATGCAGGAGACTTCCATGTTCCAGACAGTAGGGTTTTCAGCACTTCCCTGCAAGTCTGCGTGACAGAACACATCTACTGTCAGGAAATCCTTCTCCCCTGGTATTCAACTTGAAATTCCTTTTTGCTTCCTCTGTTCTCTGCCAATTACCTCTCTGGAGCACACTAAGCAAATCCATCAACATTTACATCTTTAAAATAATATGGCATAATTAACTCCAGGGAAACAGCTTTCACCAAGCTACACATATTTATCTTTTTTAATCTTACATCATTAATTTAACACCTCCAGCCGGTCCCTGAGCCATTTGTATTACTCTCCTCTAAGCTCATGCCAATTTGTTAGCTTTTTTTCTGGCAATTCAAATGAATAAGACAGAGCAGTACAGCAGGCGTGGTCTTCTCTGAGCCACAGAAAATCTCTATGGCTAAAGCCCATTCTGAACCATAATGAATTACAGCACATTAAGAAACTGTAAATAAATACAATAATGACATAATAAATAAACGGACAGCTAATTCCAATACCATGTCTCTGAGGAACGACAGCAAGCGTGTAACACGTTTTACAGATTGGAAACAAACTGTTCTATCTATGGCCACAAGGGGAGACAGCCAGTGTGAGAACGATGTCTGAAATTCTGCATTTTCCTTTACTCTTGAGTTTAGGCCATTTCCATTGCTCTATAAAATAAACCCAAGCAGCTTCAGAGAGAAAGTTTTCAGAGAGTAGTGACTTAGTCCCGATTGTCCTGTAATTCTGCTCTCATATTATCATATTGGCTCTGCTACCGAATACCATTTTGCTTCCCAGGGTTCAGATGCTGTTGTGACACTTGACTTCCCTCCCTCATCCCCAGCCATCTGAAAATGTACTCTGAATCTACAACCCTCTGGAGCCCAATCCACTTAAGCTTTGAAGCAACTGTCAAAATACAGTACATCAAAGCATAAGACTGAGAATACGCAACGTCCCTGAAAAGCTAGAGTACAAAAGAAAAATATTTCTCAAAAACTGGAAGTCAGAGGTGTAGCTTTGTAAAAAGAACTGAACACAAAGCAGTTCAATGCAAGATCCTTCTACTTTGGTAAAAACTGTAACATTATAAAGTGTTGGCACTATTCAAGTCGTGCTTCATATGTTTCAGCAACGCTGTGTTGTTGTTGGTCTTGACAGCCTAAGCAATGCCAAGTCCTCAGAGAGTGCTCCAGTGAAACTGTTGCATGCCTGGCTGGAGAAGTAGCAGCTGTAGAGTGTGACTGTACAGGACTCCACCACTATATACACTAAAGAGAACACGTCTCAGGTTGACTTTTTTTTTTTTTAAGCCATTTCTATTTTCTACACTGTTTCTTTCCTTTGCACTCTCATTCATGCTCCAAGAATGACAATTTTTGGTGCCTGTTTCCCATATGACTACTTCTGTAAAGTGTCTTTTTCCAAAAAGTCTAACAAAACTTTCTAAAATACAATACAAATATCACAGTTCTTTTCTATCACCATATTAGTGACAACTGCAGACCTACTAAGTGGATGATCATACCTATATGCTTGATAATTAGATAGAATTTGAATAACCAGAAGCACTCCATAAGCCACAAGAGCATTTTGTGCAGCACTTACATGAGTTTCTGACGAACTATGACAATGAAAACACCAATGCTGAAGCAGACACAGTTAAAATAAGCAAATAAGTATCTGACCTACCCCCATCAGCCTAACATATAATTCATTACTGCAAATATTGTTCACAGTCAGGAGTTTAAGAAAAAAAAAATTATCTTGAGGTATTATTATAAATAAGACTCAGGTCCATCCAGGTTTCTGCATTTTTAGACTACACTTCATGTATTTTATTTTTTTTAATCACTATCACAAGAGCTAAAACCCAACATGTTTTTGCAGTGAAAACTGAAATTGTCCTGCAACTTACTAATCATAACAGCAATCACTTAAAAACACAACACTCCGAAAAGCCGAGCTTACCGTGAAGTCAAGAGAATGCCATCGTAACACTGTACAGCTTTCCGGCCTTGGAGCAGGTTTTAAGAGGGGTCCCATCTATTTTTTCCCTCCTCAGTCCCATCTACTTTTCATGGCAACCTTCTTAAGCATTTGTATATCCTCTACCTGTATCAACAAGGTAAATCATTCCAAGGCTTCCAAAACCAGCACTTCTCCATTTACACTCCTTTTCCAAACCAGCTTCTTCTTTCCACACCATTGCTCTGGGACTTCCCGTGCAACAACCTAACAGTAGACACCATTCAGTCTCTTCACCTGCCTGCAGGAGGCCTCACTCGTGATTGTTCTGAGGTTTGCAAGAGACCCAAGAAAAAGGACCAAAAGTGGTGGACCTTTCATCCTGCATCGGTTGCCATCTGGTACCCCCAGACCATGGAGAAATACCAAGCTGTGGAGACTTGCACAGTGTTGACCCTGTTCTCTAGACAGAGTTCTGCAGTGACTGTGGAAAAAGCCTACACCTTCCACCAATATCAAGTATAAAAAGCTGAAATTAAAATAACAATAATAATAAATAATAGAGGAAATGCTTGAGAGACCCTAGAAGAAAATATTTTCCAGGAAGACAGAATCTCCTGGTAATGCAGCCCCTCCAATCAAGGTAAAATAGAACACTTTCAGAACCACATAAATTAGAATGGAAGTGATAAATACTCCGACTTCTGTTTCTTTACAGGTAATCATCATGCCTATATCTGGACAGGGTAGAATGCTATTTGAAGGGATATTTCATTTATCCTGGAACCTAACCTTTCCTTGGGGAATCTGTTCCGCCAAGTTGAATACAATACCTCTATTCATTCACCACTTTTTCCATTAGTTGCTTTGCTTTAGGGGGTCAATTCTCTGCTCAGTCCTTTCCTCCGCATCCCCCTCCTCTGCCCTGGACTATCACACAGCCACTCTGTGAGCCACGTTACTTTCTTCCATTCTGTTATCCTTGCAACATATACTTGATGTGCTTGGCGTACAGAACCGACGTCTGTTTAGATTAAAACCATGTTGTAATTTGGAGTAAAAACATACAAAGCCGTGGCTGAGCATGACAGAAGAAAGCTATCCCCAGTTTTGGAAGCTGCAGTATGTCCCTCCTGGGAACAGCCTTGTACCATGTTTAGTACGTTAACCAGAAACAGGGGAAGCAGCTGAGGTTTAGCTGGTCTTTCCACCCCATACTGTACAGAGCCAGTGCTCATCCCCGCCAGCTATGCAGGGCGAACATTTTATACATACCCTCATTTCTATTTAATGGTTCTTCCATCCTCTCAAACAACTCTCTCCACTCTGGCAAGCACGTGATTTATGGAACCACAGCAGAAACGAATGGATTACACAGCTAATGAATGAATCAAACAAACCCAAGAGGCTAGATCATATGATCAGCTGAATGGGGCTGAGTTTGTTAAATGGCACTTCTGCTACTTTTGTCTTTGCGCTTGGTTATACTAAGGTTTCAAAGAGCCACAATCCAGACAGATACTGCATTGTTTAAAAAACATGGGATTTCTCAACGTGGATCTGCCTTCAATGACATCTTTCAGCAGGGTTGTCTCCATCTGAATTAGCTGCAACTGATGCAGAAACTTCTCCGTGACAGCATACACAAAGCTGCGGACAGAACAACTTAGGGAGCATTTTCTTTCTCAAATATAGCTATGGTACCTTGCACTTGCAACAGGATATTTCTCCTGGAAAACATTCAAAGCCATAAAATTTCATCTGCTTGAATTTTGCTCTTTTAGTAACAACATCACGCTGAACTTCTAAGCTGGTTGCGTACAAAGTGTATCGCAAATGTGGCCTAGAAAGGGTGGGATACCTGGATATTCCAGCAGAAGAGGCAGGGTTTGCCTCAAATTCGAGTTCTGACAACTGCACTGACTTTGATAAAAACTTCTTCCTCATAACAACAGCCTGAAGAAGCTCTTTCACAAACACACCTATTAGGTTCATGAGCTTAAAAAGAGATAAATAATAACGATAAAAACTCTCCCTTCAGATGTAAGGAGTAACAGTAGCCTTATGTTACAGACAAAGAATAATAGGTAGTCCTGTAGTAAGACAAAGCAGAGTGTCATCGAAAAGTGGTGTAACTTAGCTAAGACTTGCTTTGTCTCAGTCTCTTAACTAACTGCCTAACTTCACATGACTCAGTTTATAATATACAAAGCTCCATCATGAGCAATTATTTTATTAAACGAGGTGACATCAGGGGCTGCATCCCACAGCTGTTACAATTTGATATCTCAGAAGTAGGAAAAATTCTGACGCATGCATTTTCTCAAAGTACTTTGTTTTTCCCCCCAGTATAACTTGAGGTTTTTTCAGCAAACCACCAGAGACGCACAAAGCCAGTGGTCGGGTTGGATTTGCAAAATGTTATCATACCATATACATTTTGATTTTGTGTAATCAAAAACTGAGATGGTCTGCATTCAGGTCTAACTTTAGTCAAAAACTGAAAGGTGCTTTTTCTCACTATGGAACTGAGGGTGATGGTTTAAATACAATTCAATTTCTGATCTATTTCTGGACACCTGGTTCAAATGGTGGAGAAATGAAACAAGTCTAAGAAGAGTCCTGCTTCATCTTATCATATCACAACACTACACTACAGATAAATCAAGTTAGCAAATGTTGGTGTGGAGACCACCTATTGTTTGAGCTACTCATATAACTCTTCTGGATTACTGCCTGATTATTTTTAAAGAGTAAAAAATTGTGGTTTTTTTTTTTGAAAGTTTCTTTAGCTTTTATATTAAATGTAGGCAATTTTTGACACTAAAATTTACCTTTTAAATATCAACTCAAAATGTCTCAAATTTTCTAACTTTTTCTCCTGTTAGGACTATGCTCTGAATTTGATGAATATCCATTCAAATTATTTTGATGCCCATTTTTAGCTAAACTGAAATTGCACTTTGGAGGAATAAATTATTTGACAAATACTGCCTAGTGTTACTCAGTATTTCTTCCACCTCTGCCAAAGAAAGGTCCCCAGAGAGACTGAAGAGATTTAGCTGAAAATTAGTTTAACTGTTATCTTTTAGGCTCTTCCAATAAAGAGAATAAATACTGCAGTAACAGAGCTAGTTTCATACACATAACTTGTGAGTATATTTTGGAGAACAAGTGAAATTCCCAAAGAGGATGCTGGAGCTCACTGATTCAGAACACACACAGCAGCTGCTTATAAGCTTTCTACCACCCACTCTTTAGGGGTTCTTTGCCTTACACCAACTGGGTAACTCCAGCAGACGTAAAATCATTACATCAGTGGCTTTTTTTATTAGGACTACTAAGAGAGAAACATTTTCAATTTGAGTGGTGCCTTATGTTGATGGGAAGAGTGAGGTAATCAACATTTCACACACTAAACTGCAGGGTTTGCATAATTAGACTTTACAATTCCGAGCTGAAGATCATTCAGCAACTTAGCAGTAAATACTTATCAAGACTAGCCTTTTCACTGCCCAAACATAAATTGTTTTTACTTAACAAGTCTTGTAAATATGACTGATATCAAAACGCTGAAACTCACCATTACCTACCAGCACTGCAATGACAGAAATGACTTCTATTCTTAGAGGCTAATATCATTGATTGAACCCTGCTCTGCATTTTATGCCATGTGGAAAAATAATCGGCAAAGAATATTTCTCCCTTTCTCTCCCCACAAAGCCTGACATTTCATTTCATCAGACCTTTTTATTGGTTCTCACATCTGGATTATATAAATTTAAAGCACGGTTTTCAATATCTGCATTGCTTAAGGTTACAGTATTTGACAAATCCTATTCGCCAGGCTGTCAAATTAAATTAACATGGGCAATGATGGGGGAACAAAAGAATAAAGAGGCTAAGTTTTACTCCCTTGTGTTCAGAAAGTGAGATAAAATTAACCCCTCCGAAGGAGCAGCACTGGCCCTGACAGATCAGCTTGCTAGAGGGGTGTCTGGCAATACGACACAAATGCAGAAGTTACGCTGGCTGGCACCCCCCAGGTGGGCTGGCCTTATCAGGCCATCACACTCCTACAAACAGAAGCCAAGCTTCTGCTACTGTCAGCTCCTTGCCTAAAGCAGAAATTCTTTTTGCTGTACAATCGACTTAAGTTTTAACCACAAACTAACAGTAAACATCGTAGATAGGCTACATCTAACACTTCTTTGAAAGATCCCTACTTGCTCTCAGACAGAAACTTCTGAAAGACGTGAACTCTGTCTAGAAAAATTAACTGATCCCATGTTTGTTTGGCTTATCAGGGGAGTTAAGTCTCAAGGGATGCTCTTCATAGAGCTCCTTTGAAGATACTTCCTGTATTATACAGTTGCCTACACAGGATTTTTTTTTTTTTATCTTACCCTTCAGGGTGGCTTTTGTGCTGACACCATGTTTCAGCAGACATACCGTGGAGGGCACTTACCATCAACAAACAGAAATGCATGCATGGCCCAGAACCCAGAAGAATAACAACAGTAGAAGTAAAAGGCAGGGGGACAGTCTGCACGAACTAGCTTAATTCACAACAGATGCTTAAATCCAGTACAGTGCTGATTAGACTTACAGGTGGGGCAAACACCTAAAAGCAATCCTGCATGGGACCAGCACTTGTAGGTGTTAAGAACGAATCTTCGACCATAGTCTGCAACAAGATGGCATTTGAAGGTCTCTGCAGGGGGCAGGACTTTCCTCAGGACTACATGGGGCTCCACAGTTACTGCTGCATTTTTGAGAAGATGAAATTGGGAAAGTCCTGCAAATCCCAAATCTTTACTAGTGAAATAGCCAGGCCCCAGAGATGACAACTGCTTGTCTCATCTTCTCTTTGTTCTTCCTTGCAATTGCATTTTTACTCCCACTGGCTTCCTGCATCTCTCTCAGGTATAGGTGGATGGACTCCATGCATTTCTGTCTTCCTGGGTGAAATTCTGCCATTCTTGTATCAGAACAGAGACTACAGCTCACATACACTCCACAACATTCATCTAAGAAGAGTCAAACTTGCTCAGCACCTGACTCCATGACTGTCAGTGAATAAAGTGACAAGACATCTCTCTAACATTAAACTGTGGCAGTAAAGCATTTTGAAAAAAAGGACAGAAAACATACTCCAAGACAGTTTCAATTTCTTCAGGAAGTTCAGCTTAACGAGGTTGTCAGCCCAGCTGAGCTTTGCTGACTCTTATCATGAGACATAGATAGCTTTTAACTATTTATAGTGTATTTGACTGTCTGGCTCCCCATGTTAACTTTCATATTACCTATTTAGAAGATTACAGAGAACATGTTCCCAGCTATTAAGGCGTTTTTTCCTAACCATCTACGGATAATTCTGAGGGAGTGACTCATTTAACAAGTTCTTCCAAACCTCTATGTAAGTCAGTATTAAAATTGAGTAACATATTTGTGTCTTAAACATTTTCATGATCGAGATGTGTACAAGTTATATACACCCACTATCGAGTGGCCTCATGAAATGAGGACTTATATTTTAGGAAACAAAGGAAACCACGCGGCTGTACCAGCAATCTTGTTAAGCACTTGTATACAGTCATCCATGATGTCGAAATGGTACCAAGTCCCTCTAGAAGCCCTAAGAACTACTAGTATGTTTCCCAGTGAACAAAACCAATTCTCCGGCAGGATCAGTTAAAGCTACAGCTACTTCTTGGGTATTTTTCTAGGTTTATGACAGTGACATAAACTGAGACATGAATCATGCTTTCTGTCCTCCCAACTCATCAAGTTTCTGCTTTTGTTAACAATACCTTACCACAGACCTGCAGGTTACACCGAGTCATCTGAACCCTCCAACAAACCAATTCTCATTGGATATCTATTTTCTATCTCTTAGATATCTACTTTCTCTATTAAAAGACGACAAGATTCAAATAGCATGCCACTGGACCAACAGTCCAAAACTGAGCACTGCCAACTATGCATGCAATCACAGAAGCACATCGCGCTCTCTCATGCACACGCACATGACACTTACCCGAAGTTGTTTCTACAACAAGCATGTTTCACATAAATGATCACCAGGGGCTCTTTATTGGCAAAAGACCACGCTAGGGAAGAGAGAAAGAACAAAAAGCAGCAAGAAACCGGTACGCTAATATTTGCAAATATGTGGAAAGGATCTATGAAAAAGAAAGAAGTCAGTGAAGAAAGGAGGCATACAAGGGAAGGAAAATAGCATCTGAGCAAGTTTGAAGGACAGGAGGAGGACGTCGGGAAGGTCACTGAGGTCAGTTCAGACTAAGGGCACACAGTTTGAAACATGGCCCAAATGGAACGGGTTTGTGATTGTGCTGAGAAGAAAGCCACTGAAGACTCCTAGCTATGGAAAAGTAAGATTGATAATGGAAGGAAAGGGGGGTAACACCTACATTTGTAGGAGGGGAACCTCGGTAGCACAAAAGGATTAGTGGCTAGCTTCTATGTCAAAGAGAGGCTTTTGGATAGTGTTTAGCACTGCTTGTGCTTCCTCAGACTCCGAGTTAGAGTAAGTGCAGGTGGACCAATGTGTCAGATTAGACTTCTGTTTCCCAAAGAAAGCATAAAGGTAAAAACTGACTTCAAAAAGAAGCAAGATTCTGCTCATTTCCTTATCAATGGTTCTTTGTCTTTGTGAGAGGGAGCAGCTCTCAAGTTGAGCTACATTCTGTGCTCAGCGGCTAGGAGCCCTGCCTCTCACAGATACCTCTCTTCAGATGCTACAGCCTAAGCTCCCGGCTGTCAAGAGCTTTGTTTTATGCATCAAAGAGCTGCCTACATGCTCTCCTTTGCACCTCTTCTAATCACTGCAAACCTTCTGTGAAGAAAGGCATTACTCCAAACCTTTCAAAGTCCAAGAGACCTAGCTGATACAAGTAAGGATACATTGAAGCGGTAGCTAAGTTGTTCAGCATTTACCTCTGTGCAGGATTGCTTCTATGCAAGAACGGGAACACTTCAGTTAGGAGTAAAATAGAGACTGTCAAGCACACACAAACAGCTGATCAACTGGTATCTGAAATTGTTGGGGATGTAAAACATCACAGCGAACGAGGCAGATCACTCAAGCAAAATACAATCAGAAGTTACTCCTACGCTCTGGCATGACAGATAATGTTACACTAGGGTTGCTCAGAACATTAATAAAGCTCAACATAATGATCATTTATCTGTCCAGATCAGCAATTATCTGGGGGCACTGCATTCGCTTGGCAAAAGGGAATCTCCACCAGATATAGAGGAATATAAAACAAGAACAACATATGGCAATGCTCATGTTTGTTTAGGATGAAAGATTTAAAACGAGATCACTTAATGGACTATTTATTCTAGAGCAATTTATTTTTCCATTAAAATCAGTTTTATTGTAGATTATTCAGAAAGGAAAAATCAGCTTTTCCCAAAGCAACAGAAAGCATTACAATTACTCAGCAAGAGAATTAACAGCACAAGTACAGAATGAGAAGTTTCCGAACTCAGGAATGACAGCAGCCTCAACCACTCGTCCTCAGAACTTTAAATCTAAATTTGGAAAATGAAGGGGGAGGCGGGAAGGACACAACAACCACCACCACCACAAACCACAACCTACACTCGTACCCCCAAACCCTGAGCAGCGCTACAAAGCAGTGCCCTGTGACACAGCAGCTATTCTTGCATGTTCTCATCCCGACTATTCAGACTATTGTCAGTCCTATTGTCACAGGAGCATCAAAGAAATAAGGTAAGATCTGTTCCTGTGGGGCTACCAATACCAAATGCTGCACATATAATAAGGCATAAAAAAAACAAACAAACAAACAAACAAAGAAACAAAAAAAAAAAAAGCCACCCTGATCCTATCACCCTCAGTTTGGAATCCATTTTGTTTCCAAACCTGCTTTGAGTGATTTGCTCCAATCCTAAGGGAAAACTGGGAAAACACACATCCTGCAGAAAAAAAAATAAAACCATATTTGAGACAGACTGAACCAGGAAGAAGGGGAAGGTCAAAATGCAAAGAAACAATAGAAAATGTTTCTGCTTTTGAAATGATCCATATACCAGGTCTTTATACTACAATGCACATATGTCATGAAATGCAAGTGCAACACCATTAGGCATTTCATGTTTCTCTTAGACATTTATTATTTAGACATCATTTCTCTTTTATAGCTTCCCTGGAAGGTCAAGACAAATTTTCTCCTATCACCTCCAAGGTCCAGGTTGGTAATGAAACACCTACCCAACAAAATAATTGCTGCATTATATGTTGTAATGCTCCATTTGAAAAGGGGAACATGAAATTGCTCTATCCTTCAGGGAGCAGGGCTTCCACACAGAACACCAATAGCTTTCACATTTCTCTCATTTTTTTTCTTCCTGTTTCGCAACATCATGCATTTCTCACGTTATACTGAAAGAAACCAAAACAACTTTTACATGTTCTACTCTTTTCATTGATGGAAAATTGAAAATTAAGAAATCTGGTAACTGTAAGGAAATAAACTTATGGAATAGACTCACCAGGGAAAATTGCAGTTTTATAAAATAATTAGATTTTCCGAATGTTACAGTAAAATTCAGTACTGGTAAGCAATACTCCCAACCTTCTGGCATGCAAAGGACCAAAAAAAATATTATCCATATGAATTTCCTATTCTCATTCAAGAGCCGAAGTGCACGATCTGTTCCTGCTTACACTGTTGTGACTGATTTCTTTCTGTTTACTACTTTCATAAAAATGCCTGGAGTTGGGCCTTCCTAATTATATTTGCTCCTTGTGTAGTAATAATGAACTATACTGCATCCTAACATTAAAACACAGCCTGAAAAATGTGCCTGTGTACTTTAATAAAGCCACGAGAGGCAGTTTATTATTGTTATCCCCTGACTCTATAAGTGAAGTAAGTGGACAAGTACGAGGCTGTGGTTTGGTTTTGGTTGTTGTAGCTGTTTTGTTTGTTTTAAAGCACCACCATAACATACTTTTGCAAAGACACACTTTTTACACCAAGGCATGACTGCGCATTCTGATTTCCAGCGCACAGTCAGCTCATATTTGATATCATGATTTTGAGAGGATTTACTGGCGAGCTCTCACAACGTTGTTCAATGCAAGCCCTTGTTTGCATGATACATCTACGCTTCTGTTGCTCCACAGCTGCCCTCATAGCCACATGACTGGATTGCCCTTGCAGAAAATGGGGAAATGCTTAACAGAGACAGATGTAAGAACCAGCCACAAAGCAAGGTAACCTGATAAAGCTCTTTTTATTAGCTACTGTAAAAAAGAACATTGATCTGCAGAGCTCCAGCTCTTGAATGCACAAAGCAGAGTGAATGTCTGTAACAGTCCTCCTAAACACATTAGGTCTGGTAAGCATGGCTTTACTCCTCACAGTGATAACAATTTCCCTGGAGAGCCGTACCAGACTGGCACTGCAAACAGGTCAGCAATGGTAGCAGGGCCATTCCTCTCTTGAATGTGGAAAATGAATTTCTCTGTTTTCCACTGTCAAGGGGCAGGAGAGTGATGCAGACAGTATTTATGACGGGCAACAATTTTAAGTACTATAACACTGTTGCTGCTGCATACTATTTTCTGCAGTATCTGCGCCAAGCAGAAATACAGCTTGGTCCAACAAACCACAGCTTTCACTGACTTCAGGTTTGATTCTGCAGCGTGTATCCCACCAGCTTACCTGCAGGGATTAGTTCCATGAATAAAGCTAAAGGATAATAAACCATGCAAAAGCCCATACAAAGTCCTGTGTTCTCTGCTCCCCCCTGCCCCAAAGAGCACCAGGCTTACGTTCCCTGACTGTGGAGACCAGCAGAAATAGTTAAGGGAAGCCATGCAACAGTCTCAAAAACACAGCACTCCAGGCTGCCAGAGGGCGGGCACGTAAGAGTTTAGGAGTCAAGAGGCAGTAAAACCAAATATTTGGTGTAAAAACTGGCAACAGAGTTTTCTTTCTTGGTCAGTCCCAACATTGCCATTAAACTCAGCTTACCAGTGAAATAAATGGTTATGATGGGACACCTCAGCACAAAGACTGACAAATTCTGTACAAATGTGCTCTCACTAGTAGACTTAAATATATATATATATATAATTCCTGTCTTTCAGAAATGAGAATTTGCAAACAGCTAAAAGACACCCGTACCTTTTAGTCACCACACAGACCCAGGTTACCCATATTTTTCTCCAGTGTACAACTTCTGTTTGTGGAATAAAATCAGAGAATAAAGCAGACCAGTAGTTTAAAGAGAACAATAATATGGGATGCTAAAAAACTACTGTGTTGGAAACCACTCTATCAGCAGTCAGTACCGCAGCAAATGCAACGATCTGCAAATGTATAAAACTCAGACTAAGCAGAGAAGGCTGGATGGTATGAGATGGTAGAAGGGGTAGCAAGAAGGTAGGAGTTAGGCTGGGCAAGGCAGCAAGCAGCTACACTGAGATCGGTTGCTGCAGCCTCGTTCCAAGGCAGACCTGATGCAACACACAGCATGAGGTAACAGACCTAGCAACTAAAGTTATCATGAAAGAATCAACCATATTTCTTCCCTGGAGAACTCTAACTGGAAAAAAAAGGTATAAAACTGTCCTGTTAAAGCACCTGCATCATTTGCTAGTCAGAAGATCCCTTTTAAAGCATCTGCATAGGAAAGTGCTATTTACAACCGTGTGATCCGTGAAAACCGATTCTGAAGATCAGATGTTCCTTTTGACAATGTTTCTGTACTTCCCATACTCAGAAGGATTCCTCATTATGACTTGTATATCAATGAATTTCAAATCGAAGTCAACTTCAGACACATCCCAGTAGAAGCAGTTCAGATATATACGATACCTAGATAACCTAGCGTCTTAAGATGAGAAGAGTTTCATTTCCATACAAGCTCAGAAGATCCTTTGATGTTCTTACCCACCGACTAGCTCTTCCTGCTGTTGGCTGACCTTAAACTTTAGACTGATTAAACTAATAAATATACTGCACACACCAGTTACTGTAGTGAGAAGTGGAGGCAAATCTGTTCCTAAGGTAGGAAACAAGAATACATGCCAAATTTATTATTAGTTGGATAAGTCTGTAACGTATCCTTTAGCTACATGTAGCTATATTGCCACATCCACCAAGGTAGCTATGTAAAGACACTGTCTCCAGTTCACAAGCATGCAGACCCTTCTGTGCTTCAGAAAAGCAAACAGCTAGAAAAACAAAAGTGCATCACCACTTTCTATTAACATGTTTTAGCTCTGTACAAATGGAGCAAACATCACTGGGAAATTTCTGGCAAGTGCCTTTTTATGGATCATGCTGATTTGGCGTGATCAAACCTGGTAAGGAAAAAGGTTGGCTTTCAAATTCCTGTGCAGAAAAAGCTGAGCGAAAAGTTAAAAAACAAACAAGCAAACAACAACAACAAAACAGTGCTTTCTTAAAATCTGAAATCCTGCATTTCAGCCTCTTGGGATGAAGTTTAAGGGAAAGGTAAAGAAAGAAAATAGTCAAGATGAAAACTGTTGTCACTGCTCTGAATAGAAAACTTGGGTCAGGTTCTTTACTTCATAAGAATTTGGAATAGATAGAAAGAATTAGGAAGAAGGCTTCTTCCTCTTGTCTGAGTCAGAGGTGTTTAAAGTTTTGTTCCACACCCTCTGATAAGAGGTTACACCATCGGGAAGTTCCATGTTTATCTCCTTTTTCTCTAGGAAATACCCACAGCGTAACAGATGCACAGCACTGCCAGTAATGCCTCAGCAATGAGTCAGTGACACCAAGGATGTTACTTTTGGCCATCTGCATTTTGCTCATTTCAGTGTTTTGACACACAGTGCTGTAACCACACAGGGTATAGTTCACACCCAGTAATGCAGGGTCAGGATCACACCCTGCAGATGCCAACCGATGTTTTAAAAAGATCCTCAGTACTCAGTATATTTAAACTAGATGGAATCAGTTTAAGTATAATCTAAGGACACCGTTTTACGCTACACTGGCTGCTGTTGAAAAGTGAAGTCCTATTTTCTTTTTCCCTGAGGTACACATTCTTACCCCCAAGTCCTGCACAGGGTTATGCAGCCTTACATCTCAGTCAGGTCTACAATCCAACCCAATAGAAAACTTGCTTTTATGACTGAAAGCAAGTTTTCCATTAGGTCAGCAAACTGCTCCAACTGGCCCCCAGTCACACAACTGCCAGAGCAAACCCAAACAGTGGCACACGGCCGCCTGGGGAGAGCGGGATCCTGTTTCACTGGCAGCCTAGCCTTAGACTGAATTCAGTGTAACATAAACCTGCACCTTGAGCTTTCTGTGACACCGTTTCCTAGCTGTGTTCTGTGACTCACGGAATATTGAACTGTATCTCAACACTACTGTGAGGAAGTACCTGTTCGTATGGTGCTGATCTTCCTTCCTATCTGAAAAAAACAAATATATGGGAACTATTTTGCCAGAACAGTTTTGGTATGTAAGCTGTAAGCAGTAACATACCCCCACTCCCCTCCCAAAAAAAAAAATTAAAAAAAAAAATGGTCCACATACTGTAAAAACAGCAATTTACTTTCTCGTGTAAGCAAACAATCACTAATAAATAAATAAATAAATTACCCAAGTTACTCATTATTATTACTAGGTCTTAACATCCTCTAAAGTAAAGTCAAGACTCAGTACAATTGTTTTGTCAATTCTTGTCGTTCTGTTGCAAATCAGGAAGTTTTTTGATTTTCTCAAGTACATCTCCCAGAGCTTTTTTTATTAAATCAGCAGAAGAATGTCCCTTAAAACAAAACAAAAAGAAAACTAAACATCCTTCCATTCTTTACAGTTGAGAAGCATAACTTACACATTGTAGGCTAAAAATACCACAAAGCAAACCTAACCCAAATTGGTTAAAAAAAATAAAATTAAAAAGAAAAAGAAAAATCACCCACAAGCAACCAACCAAGAAAAGAGGTGGTAGAAAGAAGAGTCCTTGCTCCAACACATTAGAACACATAAATTAGAATATTCCAGGACTACATTCAATATCAAAACTATATATAATGTATTTTCCACTACAAAAGCCCTTCTAAAATAATTGGGTTTGAAATGCTTCAGTGATTTACATCAAGCTCCTGAGATTAGTGCTTCTTTCTTCTGTGGTTAATACTTCAATATTAGGATGAGCCCAACTACAGACATGAAAACTATTTTATATTATCGCCTATTTATTTCTTTTTGGTTTGATTTCTGCATCTTATGCAAGTTCTGAGAAGAAAGTTTGGAATTTAAGAATTCATTCTGTAGTTCCTTTACTTCTGCCAGGCACTTAACATTTTTTGTGAACTAACACACCTGACTTCCGGTAAATCAAAACATGTTGAGCTTGAGTTAAATGATAGAATAAACTTGGGTTGGCATCTTCAAAATTGAGCAAAAGATAAATTGGTAGAATATGGAATTAAGATGGCAGTTTTGCACTGTTATTGAAAGCTGGGCTAGAAATTTGGTAGGGATGTTGCAGCAGATATTTCAAATGACAAACTGCTAGTCTGATGGTTACAGTCTGAGCAGCATTTGTCAACCAGGCCAATTTCAGCACACTCTTGCAGTGAAGGAGGAATCCCAAACTGTAGCAGATGCTCATTGTTTAGATGTATCATTCTGTTACAGAATATTGAAGTTCCTTTTTAAACTCAGTTTCTAAAGCTGAAAAGAACTCTCAAGATTAGAAACAAACCAGTCAATCTAATAAGAAAGTCTGATTTGGCATCTAATTCTAAAGGACAACATCTTTTAACAAACTTGCAATTTTTATGCAAGCTTTTTAAATGGCTTTCACATTTATTTTCCTCTACCCAACACTGACAATACAAAACTGTCAATTTAAAATATGCATTTAATTTCCACTACAATGGATTTATCTTTCTAGCAGATGCTGTTTGGAATATCTAGAGACTGCAAAATGTACCAACCTAAAATGAAAACTAAACATGTACCAACAACCTTTTTTTTTTCCCCCCTCCTTTCTTTCTTTCCCCAGTGAGACTGTCTTTTCACAAATCTAGTTCCAATTGTAATGCACATCAAATGTGCGAAGCCATTTGTGGGACAGCCTTAAAGCTCAGATGGCCAAGAGGAAGCATCAATACTACTGTATGTTCAAAAACAATAGTGATTAGCGAGCAGTCCTTGTGATCTCTAAGCCAAGATTTCTCAGCATATCAGGTTTCCTTATTTGGAGCAATAGCTTATTTAGAAAACTGGAGCAATATTCCTCCTGGAAAACAACGAAGGCAGTTGTTTGAAAAGCAGAAACTGACCTGGGCTATCTGAGTGTCAGAACAAGAACTTCAGCTGCTTGATGTAATTTTTAGTATGCAGTGCAAAGTAAATGCAGAGAGTTTGTAATAATAATTGCACAAACACTGTGCTAAGTTGTTGTCTGCTTGGTCTTTGAAAACTTCTGCTTCAAAACTGGGATGTTTTGAAGCCTAATGTCCATCTTTGTGTGGTCTATCCCATATTAATATGGTGTCTTATTTGCACTAACTATTGTAACAATTTAGGAGAATCCTGCATTCACTACAGTGAATGACATAAAACCTATAGACTGAATACTGTACAATCAAGCTTTCAAAGATTTCACCCATAAGCAGCTTCTACATTAAAGAGAAAGAAAAAGAAGAAGGAGAGGAGAAGGAGAAAAAAAGAAAAAAAAAAGAAAAAAAGGAAAAGAAAAAAAAGAGGAGAGGAGAAGAAAGAGGAGAAAAGAAAGAGGAGAAAAGAAAGAGGAGAAAAGAAAGACTGCCTTTGTTTTTGGTATTTCACTCTTGCTATTTTTTCCTCCAAACCCTCTCACCTACTTTAATAAACAAGAAAACGTTATTCATCTTCTCACACTCATATACCTGTAACTCTTAATTTGGTTTCTACTGTTATATGCTGCCTGAAAATTTCGTATCTGTTCTTCATACAAATATACAGAATTTGAAAACAGCTTAAAGACTTAAGCAATTTGCCTTTTCTTGATCACTGAGATTTTTTCTGAGGGGTTTTAATTGCTTTTGCTAGTAGCTATTTGATGCTCCTCTGATAATTTATCTTTGTCCAATATTAGTCTAGCAAGCCCTCATCCTTAACAGACTGCTAAGGCTAAAAAAAAATAAATTGTGAAAGAAACCATGCTCTTGTTTTTCAAGCTCAAAGCTACTTTAAAAAAAATCAGACTGAAATCAGCTAAAGCCATGATCAGAATTAAATTAACTTCCACCAAGAACTTAACATCTGGATTTCAATTAAGCTTGGAGTTAATTGTTAACTGTCTTAACTCATAAGACATCAATGAGTTAAAAAAGAAAAAAAAAGATCAGCCTTTGATGTCAGTCTGAAAGTTGCTGAGCTATTAATCAGTAGTTATCAGTTTGCCTTAGATGACTAAAACTCATTAATATAAACGAGAAGCCTGAAAGGATCACATTAGTGTGCTATCAGTTTCATAATTTACAACACTGAAACAGCTAAAATAGTTAAGCCATCACACACTGCATAGAAGGATAATTTGGCATCATTAATTTTATTCTGCCATTTGCCAAACATAATTGGGAATGATGGAGGCTTGTAAATGTGAGTTCCAGTAGCTTTCACCCACGCTCTTTTATTTTTTCCCCCAGAGTGTTGGCATTTAATGAATGAAATAGCACCAAAAGCATCCAAATATTCTAATACCTTGAGCTTTGGCAATACACCAGTGCCACCCATCTCTGTTCCCTTTCTGCTCATTTCCAGAGGCCACAGTATTCAGTGTTTAAGCCTCTCATCTACAGATACTCATTCACTAAAGCAAGCCTGCTTTTTGCTAAAGCGATCAGAAGATTAGGGAGCTCCAGAGTTGTCAGCAAAGATACAGAAGGTCTCAGCAGAGATGACAGAAGCCATTTAGCCTGAGGAAAGTTTTACATTCCTTTTGATTTCAGTGGATACATACTCCATAAAAGCACAGCATTTGTCAATTACTTCCAAAGCTTGTTTTTTGTTTCTCTTGCCGTTCTATGTGCAGGGTAAAAATTTTCCTTATATATAATATGCTGCTTCTCAGATAAAGACCTTTTTAGTGTTGGCCAGTTCCTAACGGGCACAAAACTTGGCCATTCACCAGTTCTACTTAATACTGCTCACTGGCCAAACTGCTTGCTCTTAAAAGGACTTTTGGTGCACATATGGTATTATGAAAAGGAAACAGATTTTCCCTTGTTTAATAAAAGCAACAAGGACAACAACAACAAAAACTAAATTAGTAATACCCCACAACTAATCTTAAGAAAAAGAGAAAAAACATGTCCCTAGTCATCAAACGGTTAATGCACTAAAAGCAATAAACTGAGACATAATAAATAAATAAATTTCTCATTTTCAGTGAGATATCTGCTCAGTTTGTGCATATGGCTGACAGTGAGCAAAAGTGCAGCCTCTCCTCAGCCTCACTACAAAGTTATTCAGAGATCATTGGAATCTGTGCCTCTGAGTAAGAGCTTGTTAGTTAGCTAATTCATGAATAACAAGTAATCCATAAGCAGTAAGTATCAGTATGACTATGAGTAATTTAAATATTCAGATCCAACCTACTTCTTATTTTAGGCTTGCAAACACTGCATTAGTTTAGGGAGAGCAATCCTTAAGTAAATTCACGTGTGGATATGGTTATTCTCATCTAGTCTTTGTTCCTGGTCAGTTCAATTTACCTGAAAGTACTGACAGAGCTAAGAGAAAGCTGTTCCAATTCCAGAGGTGGATAGCCATACGCTGAATCAGGATTACCTATTTACACTTGATATCTCTCTTAGCCTTCAACTGTAGATATAACCTTTAGATCTGAAAAGCTTCACTAATTTTAAGGAATGATGCTCAATTTGAACCACTGCTAAGGAGGAACAACTTGTACCTGTGCTTTCTAAAGAGATGTCATTCCCTACACCGAAGGAAAGCATTCTTTTATTATTTTTATCATTTTTACTTCACAGGTAATCCCTTTTGCCTTTTAGTTGACATACTTTACAGAATTTCAAAATAACCAGAGACTAGACTTATTTCATACTGCAGTCCTTTATGAAGCTCTTCAAAGAGGATTCTTACTCCAGAGAGATAAGAGAGTTCTTTTGTCACATTGACATCAAGACTTTATTATCCTCTAACGGAAACCTCATCATTAGTGGCAGTTTTGAACCTAAGGAGGTTGTGCTATTAGACACAACAGACATGCTCCTTTTAACTGTAAAAAGCTACAATTCCACCAGCTGTTTCCACGGGTCTTGATATATTGTGATATTACAGAAGATGTTTGTTCTTTTCTTGCCCATTCCTTTCATCACAAGAACAACCAAGCAGAGCCCTCATACCGAAACTTTTTAATGAAAAATGCCATTTTTAAAGACAAAGGGAAAACAAGGGATTTCCAGCAATGGGTCCTGAAAGATAGTATCATTAGCTCCACTTCACACACTGAGAAATAATGATCTGCAAGCCAGTAAAGAACTAAATCTAAAATGGAAGCATCTCCAGAGAACGGTTCAGATCATGGACCTGACGGAAAACTCTCTCTCCAAGTTAAAATTAACTTTTGTGAATATTACTTTTAAGCCCCAGGTCAATGCTGTCTACCCATTATGAAATATTGCCTAATAATAAATTATTTTTCACTTTGAATCAGCTTAAAACTGCTACGTGCTAATAAATTAAATTTCAGTTTTGCAGGTGAGCAACATGAAGCAAAAGTCTCTCTCCTCCCCCTGCCTTCCTTTCCCCAACAATCCAAATAGGTTATCAGTCATACAAACCCTTCAGGCATGAAAATTAACTAAACTTTCCAGATGAAAGTCTAGAATTCTGCTAAACTGAACCACTCACTAAAATTCCTAGCTTACGGTGTTTGATACATTCTTAATTCAGATCAAATGTAAAAGCACCGATCTAACACACGAGCACAGGTTTACGGGGCCTCTCTTCTCCCTGCTGTGCTGGTGTAAAAGCATCGCAGAAACACAGAAGGGTTGAGGCAGGAAGGGACCTCTGGAGGTGCCAGGTCCAACCCACCATGAGCAGAGGGGTAGAACTACCTCCACACACTCACACCATTCCTCCTACTGCAGCCCAGGATGCCTTTAGCCTCCTTTGTTTCAAGGGCACATTACTGACTCACAGTCAGCTTCTCACCCACAGGACGCCCAGGTCCTTTTCTGCAAAGCTGCTTTCCAGCTGGTCAGCCTCCAGCGTGTGGTAGGGCACGGGGTTATTCCTCTGCAGGTGCAGGTCTGTGCACTTCCCTTCGCTGAACTTCATGAGGAACACATGAAATAATGCTTTCAGAGGGAGTTTTACTGACATAAAGGAAAACACAGGATTTAAAGTAATAAATAATTGATAGTAATTATTCCAGCATCTTCCAAGCCAACATATATCTAACATAGTCCTAGACCTAAAATAAGCCTACAAAAGCAGAAGGATATTTCCTACACTACAGAAGGATCTTGGAACTACTACCAGCAGCAGCCACCCTTTCCCTCCACTCCCAGAGGCTCTGTTTTGTTTGTTTAATTACTATGCTTAATAAAGAAAAACAGCAGACCTTTTCTCTCACCCAGCAAGAAGAATAAGCAGGACAGGAAAAGTACAGTGTTTTTCAAACCAAACAAAACAGACAAAACTTTTCACAAGTCCATAAAATAGGAACATCCTTAATTACAACCTCACTGCTTTGCAAGGGCACACTGCTTCCCCATCGTTAGCAATGGGGATCTTCTGTGGTAGTCCAAGCTGCAGATTGTGGAAAGAGGGAGTCTTCTGCAACGTGCCTTGCTTCAAACACCGCCCTGTGACTGACTAGTAGCGTCTCTGTGCATTCATGCGCTCGGGAGCCTTCACAAAGCAGACACCAGTTTGTCAACTGAAATTCAGTGCAGTAAGATCTTGAGTGGCTAATGACAGAAGAGAGCTTAGATAGCAATTCTCTTCTGTGTGTGCATGCACATGGACATGTTGAAAACTCAAGAGACAGTACAGTTTCCTTTCTTTAAAAAAATCTGTATTCAACAGCAATGTCTATTTTACTCCAATTTCTTTTCCAATCCCGCAGGTTACAACTCTGTCCTTCAACTGGAAGGATTAACCACTAAATTCTGCTTTGTGATGTGGGGAATCAGGCTGTCCTGTGAAACCTGAGCGTGCAGCTCATAGACGGCGTGTCACTGCAGGCAGCCACGGCCAGCATCCTGGACATGGCAGCAGTGCCTTGCAAGGAAACACAGCCCCACAGCCTCCAGCTTGTGAGCCCAGGGGTCACAGCAGCTCTGCTGCTGTAAGGTAGCTCTTCGCAGAGCAATACTGCTATAGAGCTGTAACGCTTTTCACTTAGGAGGCCCCAGCATATGCACCTCAAAGACAACAAAAGGTTCTCAGATGAAGCTTCTAACCTAGGTGTTGATCATCTCTGATCACTAAAGATGAGCAGCATTACTGCAAGATTAGATTTGGCATGTTTGCAGAGTAATGCAGCTGATAAATAAGTTCAGTCCACCTGCTGGCCTCATTTATGGCACAGGTCCGCACAGTTAAAATTTGCATGTGCAGCTGAAGATTGCAAAGCAGCTCACGATGGCACATTCATTAATATTCTCAACATATTTACAGCAGACACAACTACCTGAAAAGCAGATGTATTCATGAAACTGTTGTTACCATGTACAGTAATAGACTGACTGGAGTGTTTACGATTCCTTCGGACATTGCCATGGATTACGTATCAGGCGAAAAAAAGTCATCTTCTGCTCAGTACTTATACAACTGTACATAACTCCCAACTTACATCATAATGTAAGATGTTTAAGGAGGGACAGATTTGTTCCCAGGAATTCACCACTCGTGAAGGTTAACTCCTTGAACCTATACAATCACAGACTGAAAAACGTGAAAAAGCACAGACTGTCAGGATGATGTCTGTGGAAGCCTCTCAAAGGAATAATTTTGCAACCTGCTGAACTGCATAGATATTGGGTACTTTTAAAAATAAAATTCAAAACAAAACAAAACAATAACTGAAAAACCCCACACTTCTGGTGTGTTTTTCCTCTGGCCGAGTAATACACCACATGCAGAAACATCGAGGGTGGGGAGGGTTACAGAAACACCCCGTATTGTTCTGTTTTATGTAAAAACGTGTTCAGTTAATAGTAGAGTGTTCCTTCTAGCTGTAGGAATTACAACAGTAGGAAAATAATAAAACTCGATAATAGTCCCACAGTAGTAACAATAAAACAACAAGCGGAATTTAGATAAGCAAGGATCAACCTGATGAATTGGATGTAACTGAGATTCTGGAAGACCCACAAAGTATTTTATTTTCACTGATATAATGGGATGAAGGAACACAGACAGTTGTTCTGAGATCTTCAAAGGATTTTCTGTATGACAGAGGAAATATTCATCTTCATCTCCCACTCATACCAGAGCTCCTGTGAAGAGGCTATCCAAAGCCTGCATCTTTGCACACAGCAGAGATTAGGGCTAAGCTTCCAAAGATGAAGAACTAACCTCACCAAACCTGCTTACAAGCTGATCGTGTTTTACAACCCCACAAACACTTTAAGCCACTGTGCTAACCATGACAAAGGGGTGGCAGCAGAACTGTCAGGGGTTAACGAAGAGGTCGATAAGTGCCAGTCAGCACTGTCAGAACAGCACCCACACCCATTATTATTTTACACAGCATTGGCAATCACTTTTTGCACAGGATGACAACTGCTTTGGTCAAGAAAAATTAAGTTTTCAGATGCTTCTTTAAAATCACTTCCCCCCCCTGCATTTGCACAGTAGGTAAAACAGAAGCTAGACTCCTCAGTCCACATAGTTACATTTCCTATTACTTGAGAGGATACGAGTCCTTCAGAAACAGAACAGGCAGGGCAAAAGGCAAGATTAAACCCTGACCATACTGTGTAAACAAACAGGTTTTGGTATACAGGGGGCAAGAAGGGAGCATGTAGAGAAAAAAAAATAAAAATCAGAAGATGGAAATCTGGAAAATGAGAACCTTCCATAAGCAGCAATCTCTGCGCAGAACACAGCCAAGAAAGCGCGAGGGTTCAAAGCACTGAGCATATTGTTTAGTACAGGCAAAGACATCTGAGTTGGGCTAAAACTCAAGTTATATCTAGAGGCAAGCTTGCCACTTGGATATACAATTAAAATCTTTGTCAGAAGATAAAATCATGTTTGAGACATGTGACATACTGGAGTAACGAAGGTCACAGATGACAATAGTGGCTCTTCCTTGCAGAGGGAAAAATGAAGATGCATAGATTCCAAATATCATTAGGAGCATCCAATTTTTCACAAATGAAAGATTCATAACCAAAATTTCACTGCTGCATTTCCCTGTGTTGTCAGAACACAAAGCCTCCCACACTGATACATCGAGTCTGCCAAACACATCAACTCTGCACATACTCTCAAGTCAAGAGACAGCATTTAGAAACTGCTCACACGATATGCCTCTAATTCTTCTACTCTGGTACTAGTAATATGTCTGTTTGGAGTATAAATCCATTCTGGAAACACACCTGATTATAAAAGATGACAGCATCTATTCTGAACGCAATTATTACTTGAAAGGTGCTCATTACCGCTGATCCCTCTTTGATAGAGCTCGTACCTGCAACACACACTGGTATTCAACACTTCCAGTAGTGAACAGTTCTCTAAACTGCTAATTAATGTGATAACCCAACTGCCCCACTCAGATACACTGTAATTACATTTAGGGTATATGAAGAATAAGCTTTAGCATCTGCGTTTGTGGAGAGGGAAGTGTTTTATTTGGATAGCAGTGGGGATTTTTATTCTCTTTAGCCAAAGGGGGAACCCTCTACTAGGGGACTGCTTTCTGAGAACTTGAACCCAACGTGTTTACGCTGATGGCGTGCTATTCCCTGTCATGCTTAATGGGAAGTCCGTCAAGCTTCATTTGCAATAGTAGCAGGGGTGTTTTTTAAAATTAGACAAATAAACAACAACAACAAAAAATCACACGGGATTTGTGCCACTGTTTTTCCCCCTAGCAGTTCTGAATAATTGATGTGTTTTACAAATTTTGTAATTAAACGACCTACTGGAGTTACTATAGTAACAGGGGCCTTTAGAAATCAATTGAATAAAACAAAAAAAAAAATAGGGTTGATTGGCTGGCTTTGATCTTTTCTCTTTGTTCAGTGGTATTAAGAATATTCTGAAAGATAATCTTTTTTTCACAGCCACATCAGAGTTCAGTTATGTTCAGGGCTTACACCGTGTGAGCAGTAGTATTCATCATCAATCCACACCATAAATGCATGCAACTTTCTGTATGTGATTTTCTGTCTTGGGACAGCCCTACCAAGTGCAGGGCAGCTCTGCTTACACTGCTTTAAGATAGCCTAATGGGATCCAAAGTCTTACCACTGCTTGCTTAGCATCCGAGTCCCCATATGGAAAGAACTCTGAACAACAATGCTTGCTTCAATAAATATTTCTCCAGTACTCGTACCCAATTTGAGTTACAAGAACAAAACAAAGTATTCGTTAATTTCAAAGCAAGGCTCAACTCCCTGGTGCAGTTAGCTTGTTTGTTTGCAAGTGTTTCATCTAGTTTTGGTTCCACTAGTATCTGACTCTTCAAGTTTCAGTTTGAAGAGTGTTTCCACTCTGAAAAAATTATTACAAAGAAATTACAAGCTCCCAGTCAACAGCTCTGCTCCTTCTCATACTACGTAAAGAGCCAGACCATTGGTTCTTAAGTCACAGATCAAGCCTTTCTTGCTTTTCTGTTCTGTTAGCAGTTCACAGATCAACCCAACTGACCGTGTGCTTATGCTAACCGTACTTTATACGCTGTCAACTCTCCCGACAAACACCGTAAGCCCTTGTATACTAACATCATGGTACGTTACTTTAGAAAAACTCCTCCAATACAGAGGAGGAATAGTAGTACCTGTGCAACCTTTATCCCATTATCAACTTCACCTGGGCTTTTAGTCAGTCAACTTATATCCAATGAAAGAAATCACGCCAGAAATTTTCACTAGGAAAGGCACTCCACCAGATATAGACCACAAGTCACAAAGAGACAGCAATACTCTAGATGATTGATGCGTGAGAAGGATGAGACTGTATTTACCAAGTTCTATCACATACCACCTAAACACAGGTGTTGCTTGCGTTAGGATTACAAACACATCAACAACAGCAAAAACACAACACAATGCAGTTGCTGCCCACATGAGAAGGGCATCGTTTGCACTCAAGAACCTTTCTTGGGAAAGAATGAACCCAGCTCAGTTCTTAGAATCAAGATCCAGAGCCAAGTGTGGACTCTGTTGCAAGCAGCCACCTACACTACAGTTTCAATTTGCAGTGATGAAAATGAAACTTTTTGCCCCATAACAGGCAGTTACCTTTCCTTAAGCTCTCCATATTATTTATTGGCATCTGCTTGAAAAACACCTCCTTTTATAAACAATTGTCTCACTTCCTTGCAGAACTAAAATGAAACTATGAATCTGAATGTCAAATACCTATTCCAAAGATAGGGAATGTTTTTCACCTGTCTGGTGTAACCACTACCCTATTGGAGTGTGGCCCAATTTGGTCCTTAAAAATCATGCCAAGCCTACAAAACAGGTCCACTCCAGGGACTCCTGGAGTCTTATTTCCCCAATTACACAGCCACAAAGCTACTGGAAACTCCTGTTTCCCTTAGCAGAAAACTCAGGTACCCAGGCAGACTTGGGAGGAGGAGGTGAGATGCACGCTCAAGTCTTGTCCTGCCTTGTGGTAGGAACATCAGTAAGGTGTTAGACCAGATCTGCAAGGCACACTGGAGAATAAATCCACCCCACAGCTTATGCATAACTAGCAGGACCAACAATTTCAAATGATACAGAATCATTTTTCTCAAGAGAGCAAATTTAGCAACAAGCAAATTCAGCCACTCATAAATCAATGACATTTCCAGAGCCTTAAAACATTTTATTTCAAATCTGTTCTTTAGCATGTCTAATTTAAGACTGTTGCAACAAATTTACTAAACCAGGTAAATTTATGGTCCCATACCTTGGAATCAGCCTAAATTCTCCTATTTCCTAACAGGACTCACCCCACATTCTCCATGAAGATGGTCACTTCTCTTCGTCTTTTTCATTACTTTTGAAACACTTTAAAATGGGTATTTCTTCATAATGAACTGTGGTAGCTAAAATCGTTTTCTGCCACACTGCTGTTGCTCAGTTTCCATAAAGAAGAACTTGGCCTTTACCTTAAATAACTGAGTTTACTAAGTAGCTGATGTTTATTGGTCTCAAGGGCCATTGCTTAAAACAAGTTTCATCGCAGATAAGAGACATGAGTCCAGATGCTCCATTTTAGATACACTACTGTAACTAAGATGAACATCAGATCCATTTTCTGAAGTTAGAGACAGTTTGGAAGTCATAAATTGTAGCTTCTTTGTTTTATGTTTAAGTTATGCTAGTGAACTTCCTGAAGTCTTCAGATTTTTCTATTTGTAGTTAAAAGAAATATAATTCCTAACAGATAAATGACAGAACCTGTTTTTACCTAAGCTCAAACAGTTCTCATTTAACATAACACTAATTGCATTCTGGTCCTAAAAGGAGCCATAAACACAATAAAGGATCCGTTTCATGCCTTTTTTTTTTTTTTGTATTTTTTTTAATGAAATAAAATAGAGAGCTCTGCCTGCAGTCCCACTCATGCAGTAGGCATAAAAACACAAAATGCACTAGCATATACATCCCTCCATCTTCAACATCTACCATTGGGCAGTACAAAACGAAAGTTTTTCTTCTGGGAAGAACTGAAAAGAAACAGAGATTGCCATTTTCAACATAGAAAGGAGTTTTGTAACCAATGTGTGGTGCGTGTGATACACTAGGAATTTGTTTGATCTGAGAAGATGGCCCCCATTCTCAACTCAGCTGCAAGAGCATGTCTGTCTCTCCAGCACAATTTACTGCGAGACCTCTAATCATACTAATTCCTTAAAACGTGTTGTGCACGCTCTGTGGACTAGGCATAGCACAACTTGTCCACAGGTCTCAAGCAGACTATCTGTTAATAAGCTACTTGATATCAGAGCGCATTTCAGGAAGACAGCACCCCGTTTCTTCCTTGGCAGTGTCACAAAATGCTGAAGATGCTTTGCTGACCTCCCCAGCCTTCATTCACTGAGCTGCAAGTTCAAGCAGCCCTGGGGCTGCTCTGGGAACTCCTCCATTTGCTGCAATCTCAGACTGGCTGCTGCACTGCTCAGAGAGTGCAGCGTGTGACACAAGCAGGTCACAGCTATTTCAACTCATGATGAGCTTGTGAGGAAGCCTGGCAGGAGCTCTAAGCCAACAACACACCTGTCCATTAGGTACACCACAGTATCAACAGAGACAAGTTTTAGGGTTTTGTTTTGTTTTGTTTCATGCCACTTCAAACAAATCACTTCTCCTGCTAGATTTCAAATTCTTTTTTTATTCTGACTTCATAATATTTTTCTACCTTTGTAATGCGCTACAAGGCTTACTTAGTACTTGTAAGATACTAACAAAAGATATTTTATAAAAATCTCACGTTACTTATTATAATGACAATAAGCTTTATAGCTCCTGGCTTGAGTCCTCGCAATATTTTGTAAGCAGGGTGTGAAGTAGAAGCAGCATACCGAAACTTGTGTGTCATTTTCTTCACAAGAACTTCTCCATCTCATATTACACTACCTGCAATGCTTGGTGACCTGTACAAACACACAGTGAACTAATACAGTTTTTCAGCATAGCTGAAAGGGAAAAGAGAGAGGGTTTGCTCATGTGTATGGTATGCCCTAATTCTACTCAGCTGTACAATATTTAAAAAAAGCATGATGACAAGCCTTCTGACGTAACCAGCAAGAATCATCCTGAATGTGATACAAACCAAATCCAAAAATAGATGACTATGTGCTTCAGAAAGAAACAGAAAGAGACCTTCCCATAATTTGCTATAAGGAAGCCACCTTAGTTTATCATAAAACAGAAGTCAGACTGCTGCAGGGCTGAGCAATCATTTGTCACCAGACGGGAATGTGTAGGTTGTTGCTGGATATGATCTATGGTGAGCTGCACAAACACGTTTCTGTAATGAGTACGCACAGTAGTTTGCCTTCCTACAACATGGGAATGTTACTCATATGTGGGTGACAGCACAGTGAAAAGTATTCCTTAAAATCATTTCATCATGATCCACTAAATTCATTTCTGACCAAACGCCACTGCTGAGTAGAACAGAAATCCTTCGAGTTTATCGGCTACTTGTGCCTTCACTGCTCCTCTCGATAACTGTCCCAGCCTAAAGGCTAGAGAAAAAACATCCAACAAACCAGCAGTTAAAAGAACTTGAGGAAAGTATTCTAAACACCAAGGATTTATTTTATTTATTTATTTATTTTACAGCAGGTAAGTCTTGTAGAATCATTGAAGGCTTGAAGATCCTGTTATAATATCACTGTTGAAGAAACTCGTCATCAACTGGTGCTGTGCGGAGTGCATCTTACCCTCTGCGATCACAAGCTCTAAAACTACAGCTGGGCAGCAAAGGACACAGCAGGAGTACAAAAGCTCAAAGCTTTTAAAACAGCCAGGACACCTAGAATTCAATCCCAACTCTAACACTGACTCAAAAGATGGCCTTGGAAATTTTCTGCGTCACATCAATACAATGGATATGATGTTCTACTATGAGCAGCAACACTCATTAGAAAAAACTGACAACAAGCAAAGCTATGCCATTTAGCGTTCTTGTTTTCACTTCCCTTTCTCTTTCAGTGAGCTTCTATCAGCCTCTCAAAGGGATCTGCTTTCTTTTTCCTTCTTCCAACAGGACAGTCCGATCAGTGAGTACAGGTCCCACATTTTCAATACTTGTCTATAGCTTGTTACACTTACTGCTGCACACAGCTTTCCATGTACCATTACATTAGCATGGGAACAACGTGGCCAAATCTAGAGAGATTTGCCAATATTTTGACTGCGTCCAAAGATTACCCACAGGCCATTCAGACAACATAAAAGTGGGAATAACACCTGATCCTTTGTGTGGAAGGCAAGAAACGCCCCATGTCTTCTTTCTCAGTTCTGTGCTCTTCATGGGATGCTAGTACAGAACTCACTACAGAGAGTACAGCACACCACAGGTAGAGCGCTGCACTGGAACAGCAAGTCCTTTCAGTGGGTGCTTGCCTACTGTATGATGGTAATAATTCTCATTCTCACTCATCCTTCCCTTCTTTTGGTGAGAGGCACGAAGGCAGAGAAGAATTCTGAGTTTTTGTGTTTTTGTGGGTTTTTTTGTTTGTTTTTTATAATCTCTAACTCCTCAGGGGCTTCCAATCTACAGTCTCTATTCACACAGCAGCTCTCCTACAGCATTTAGAAGCAAAATGCATTTTTAAAAGAACTTATGTATCCATATTTTATTCACAAAAGAAGGCTGAATCTGTTATAAGTGTACGCAATGGTTTTGTGTCTAGAGTAAGCGCAGGCTTACAGTTAAGCTGCTGTTAGTAGACTGTTATTGGTACCAGTTAAACAGGTTTCTTACAATGCATTGTAATATGCTTTCCCATTAAATCTGTTTAAAGCACATTTTTATTTCTTAAATTTTGTTATTTACGGTAAAACTGTAAAGATGAAACCCCTCAGTTTTGAAGTCGCAGCTAATTTAAGTATCCAAATTTGTAAGCTGTTATGCTTTAGAACAGCTGAGCTACAGAGAAAAAATGACAACAGAATAAAAGCAAAAAGTGCCAAGCAAGATCAAAGAAGTGGGGGAACAAGCCTGGAAAGAGACCTAGTTAAGTGGGAATCTAAACAGCTTCTCAGACAAATAAGAAGAGATACCACTACAATCAGAACACAACACACCTTCATCCTAACACTGTATTTCTATAATGGTGGCATTTGCACATTTAGCAGTATTCCTAAAGAAGAACAAAAAATAAAAACAAAAAAATTCTAGCCACAGTTATGGTTTCAGAGACTTTTAAAGCTGTTTAGGAGTAAGCTCACGTTTAGGAATCAAAGCTCATGTGCCAGTTGCCCAGGCTAGCCATGTCCTCTCCTGACCCCAATTCACTCTGGATACTGACTTGCGTCTGTTTACACCAAAAATGTTTAAATCTCTCAGATAATTTACTCTGAGATGTACACAGGGCACAATAAAATATATTTTTTTCTTCATAATCCAAAAGCTCTTATGGTTACACTCAAGCCCTACCCTATCTCAGTTTCATCACTTCAGTGGTCATGTTTTGGGAAAGGCATTTTGGTTTTCCCATTCAAAGAAAAGTAAGAGGCACCAGAAACCCATAATGTGATGTGTTTCTGGTTTCACAGCAGTTCTAAGAGCACGATGTGCTGGATAAACCCTCACAAGTTCCCTCTTAATGTTGGTGAAGGGATAAGAATTAGCAGCAAACCTCAGTTCTGCAATGAGAAAGGTTTAATTAGTAGGTTTCAGCATAACATAAAGGCAGTTTCTCTGCAATTCCTTTGCTTAAGTCTGGGAGCTGGAAAGTCTGGGAGAAGCTTCCTCCTCCTGTCTGGTTTTACAAGCAGTATACCTGTATAAACCAGCAACTGAGACTCTCAAATCACAAACATTCCACTAGCTAAATCCCAGGGCACAGATGACTAGTCATACAGGGAGCCTGTGCGATGCTGTATTGCTTTATAAAGGTTTTTACTAGCACACATTTCAGATGACTTGAAAACTCAGTAGTGGCTTCCTGAGTAATGTGGCGAGCCTAAACTTATACCAATAAAACTTTTATATCAGACCAAACTACCACCTAGTATTTTAACATCACATATTACGCAGGGAAACTGTTTTAGAGAGCTTTAAATGCTATGTATTTGTTCTGCTTCCTCAGGTCTCCAGTGATTCCCTAAGCGCCAGGAACAAGTGGCACGCAGCCATACCCACGTACAAACATTTCTCAGGTCACTTTCAGAGAGTTGCCTATTAAACATAAAGATGAGAAGCCTGCTGTAACCTTGTCTCCACTGATGTGCTCTTTGTAGCCAGAGAAAGCAACTGCCCATTTCTTGACCTGTCTTACAAATAAGCCTCTCCATAGCCAATTTACAGTCTGAATCTGATTTTAGGTACGTACTTTTAAATTAGCAAAGCCGTATCCAGTGGGACACCAAAGAACAGCCAATCCTGGCTCTCAGCCCTCTTCAGCTTCCGAATCCTTGTGTGCAAGAAATGAAAGAGCTGGTCACATCCACAGTGCGGAATGAATTAGCTGTTCACAAAAGATAGCATTTTACTCAAGAACACTGTTCTCTGAATAAGAAAGTGCTGAAAAAGCCTGCATTTCTGTAATGTGAGTGTGTGTTTAAGAGTCCCCTCTGGATAATCTGCATGTAAATGAGGCAACATTAGTTGCAAGCATCTCTGGGAACTTAAACTGGCTACACATTCTGAGAGTTAAGTAAAAACAGAACCATGTGAGAGAACCCCTAATTACCACATAGCAAGGGAACTGATTAAAACCATCAGGGCAAGGATCCTGTGTTTCATTAAATAAATACACCAAGTTCAGCTTTATTGTTATTT
The DNA here is from genome assembly GCF_964034855.1 of Anser brachyrhynchus. Taxonomy (NCBI): domain Eukaryota; kingdom Metazoa; phylum Chordata; class Aves; order Anseriformes; family Anatidae; genus Anser; species Anser brachyrhynchus. The sequence goes on along the minus strand of NC_137699.1, from coordinate 17,280,448 downwards.
TAGCTGATGAAGGAAAAATAAAGTCTACCTCTGCATTCATGAAATTACCTAAATTCAAAGACTCTCTGGCAGCAGACTTAGAATAGTGCAGGATTTCTTCCCTAATGTCTGTACTTAAGTAGCCCACTACGGTTACTCGGGTTAACATGAAATACTGAAACAGAGTTAACCTCTTAGCATTTTAATATTCTACGCGGAGCCATTTCTTCGGACTTCAGATGGCAGGGTGTAACTAATAAATGCAACATCAAAATACTATTTTAATAATTTATTGAATCAAAAGCAGAGAAAAGCTAGACAACATTTTGGTATAATGGACAACACCACCTCATTTATTCTCTAGCTTATAGGTTTTTTTGCTGCTCTCTGGCTACTGCATTCAGTATTCAAAATGAATTGCCAAGAGCTTGAGCAAACAACCTTAGTGAGGTCATTTCTGGGTAGCAATTTCACAGAGGCTTTACTTCAATTAGAGAAAGACGGACATGAATTTCTAAGTAGGGTGCAAGTTTCCTCTTGCTACTAGCAAACTCAATTTAGTTGCACCACTTGAGACAAGAGCACGCCATTTTCTCAGGTATACCCATGTCTGCAGTCTGTAGCTCTTTGGCAAATAAAGCCTATTAGTCAGAATTATCTCTGCTGACATTTCTAAGTTTGTAAGCATGTGGAAAAGGTGTCTTTATTCTTTTTTCCCCTCCCATACTGCCAGCCTCATAGGGGACCCAAACCCAGAACCAATACTGCTGGCTAATGTCATTCAACCTCTTTTAAGAACACATTTCAGGAAATCCTCAACATTTTCAAGGAAGAGAAAGTGACAAGTCTGATCAGTTATTTTTACTAATTATTGAAGAGCACAAGGTACATGGGAACAAAACAAACTTAATACAGAGTAACTTTCAGTGTCCTGGTCTCCACCTCATTCTCTCTCTGAAAGTTTATAATCCAAAAACAACACTGAAAAGATGGAAAAAGAGAGGCATGGGTACACTGAAACTTGCACAATCACAGTGGCATTGCTATTTTAATTGGTGCAAAACTCCCTTCAATCTATATATTAATAATAATTTCATTTTTGTGGGTGACATTCTATTTTTCAGGGTTATGTAAGGTTATGACATGAGCCAGTGCCTGTTTTCCTGGGCAAGTGGTGTAAGGAGGAAGGGGTCGCTAGTGTTTAAAGCCTCATTTTCACAAGAAATATTGAACAGGTCTCCGGTTCATGAATGTTCCACATCATAAAGCAGCAGGTAGTGAAAATTAGTTATTTGCTTCTCAGTACTTCACTTGCATAGAATACAGTGATTCTCATATATGTTTTCATACAAGCACGGCTCACGTAAGTGATGGCAACTTTAAAAAGGTCAGTCAGTGAGAAAGAACGATGACACATTTAAGTCTGCAGTCTGCCATAACCAACAGGTCACACATTCCCATCTCCTAAGTTTAAAATGATAAGGCAACTTGTGCCTTCAACACTGGTTGGGGTGGGGAAGGAGTCACCACCACCAAAACACAAGACTAGATCTCAGGCAGAAGGAGACCTCATGGCCAGACTTCAAAGTCTTGATTTTGCAGAGGTGTCTGGACAGTGAAAACACTGGTGTTTTCACACACTGAAATAATATTGACACTACAGCTGAACTCAGCTGAGAGAGTTAAAGGAGTCTGCAAGAAGCGTGTAGTAGTATTTGACTGTGACTCAGGAGACTTCAGCTCTTTTTTTTTTTTTTTAAACTTTAAAATATGAGAAATAGTTTTAACTGGGTGAATGGCTATAAGGAAACTCAAACACTGCTCACAGTAGCAGTAAGCTCATGCTCTAGTGATGATTTCATTTCTCCTTGGAGACTCCCTAGAGCAAGCGATGTCTTAGTATTGTGCTCCGGCGGACCAAAAATTCTGCCTTTTTTGCCGTACACTACGCATAAAGTCGCAGTCTAGCACACTGCGGTCCATCAAGCCAAGGAGCTCAGCAGCACTGCACACATCACTCCCCAGCCCCAGCAGCAGCTGGGAGCAGTAAGCCAGACCCGAGCAGCCAGGGCTCACTCTCGCTTTGCCATAGGGACATCTCACGACACCCCAATCCTCCCACGCTTGTTTCTTGTCTGGCTGCACTGGAAGCTCTCCGGCCCAAAGACGATGCCTAATAAAGGGCCGGCATCCAAGTCAGGGCAAGCATGCTCTGAAGTCAGGGTTTCTGGGTGTTTCTGTGGTACAAACAACAGCATGCCAAATTATCTACGGTGATGTGACACTAACACATGATGTATGGCATTCTGTAAGTGACTGGTTTAGACTCAGCCTCAAGAGGGATGCAGATAAAATTCACGGAGACCAGCAGAGGACCTCTCCCTGAAGACAGTCAGGGACCTAGAGAAAGAAGCTTGCAAGAGGAAGTTGATGGAGCTGGGCTTGTATATGCTGGCTATGATGACACTAAGAGGCAATTTAAAGGCAGCCTACAACTACTGGAAGAGTAACTATAAAAATTATGGAATCAAATTCTCGGGAGTACCAAACGGTGCACCCAGGGGCACCAGTCACAGTCTGTGGCTTGGGAGGCTCAGGATGGATGTTAGGAGAAAATTCTTTGTTAAAGAGTGAGCAGGTTGCCCAGGGAGGCTGTGGAATCTACCATAAGGACATTTTCAAGGTTCAGCAAGGCAAAGCCATTGATTTCTCAATCTACTTCTGGCAGGAGTCCAGCTCGGCGTGGGAAGTTGGACAAGATGACCTCCAGGAGTTCCTTCTAACCAGCATTTCAGTGATTCTAATGTGACCAAGTAGTTATGCAGAGCAGTCACAATCACTAGCTCCCAATATATTCATTTATATTCCTCCTCCTTCCGCCCCTTCCTGGGTCTAATTCAGAGGCTCGCAGTACTTTCACAATGAATGAAGCAAAGGTACTTAAGATTTTTTTTTGCTGAGAACTGCTTGCCCGTGCAACTTCCCCGATATCAGCGGGGATGCTGGATGCGACAGAGCATGTATCCAAGACACACGCACAAAAAAAACACAAAATATATTGGTATGAAACACTTCATTCCTTTCTTAAGTGCTGCTTTTGTCTTAACTTGTTATAAGCTGAGAAAAAGATGGGGAGGAAGTTCATAATTCACTGCCCATAAAAATAAACCTACTATTCATTAAAGGCCTGAACATTCTGAGCAGAAGCAACGCTTAATGCCTTCAACAGCACAGCCTGCTCTGTCTGAATGTTGTTACCAAAGAGTGGCTGATTAGGAAGTTGAGGCCAAAGAATAATGTCTCCCAAAGCAGCCAATTGGAAAAGGTCTGCGAACAGCTGTGATACTGCTGCACAACAGTTGTGGGAAAGCCGTGCTACAAGGTCAGATTCTGATCTACTACATCACTGTAAATTGAGACGAGCTCTATGGCAGACAGAAGTCATTCTAGATGTAAAACAAACTCCAAGTCCAGTCCACAATCTGTAGCATAGACAGCAAACTACAGCTCATTAGCAGGGCTACATGAATGCCATTATTCAAACAAAATTATTACTACATTGCTCTTGACTTCAGCTACTAACTGTGACAAGCCATGCGTATTTTAAGAGAAGAGGCAATTCAGACCCCAAGAGATCTCATTCTGGTTCACCCCATATGCTTCTACTAACTGTTACATCCAATTAAGGCTGCCAGTTTTATGAACTACTGTGTATTAAAGAACACCACAAACCTGACTGTACCCTCCCAATAAAATGAAAATGATGGTTGAATACCTTTCTTAAAAGCTGAATGAAAGCTTGATCCTGTGCTTCTGACTACGTTTTGGTTTCCAGGAATAGCAGATTGTGTTATGCTCCTATGTAATCACAGAGCAGGTCTCTGAACAAATCAATCTTCTCAAAAATTGTCTACTGACCCCTTCCTCCCTCTCAAACCTAATCAGCTTTAATAGTTGATCATCTAGCATTTGGCCCCACAAAACTTAGGAATACAGAGCAAATTATCTTGTAAATAGAAAGGTGGGATTTTTGAGGAGAGGGGGGAGCGAGATGTTGGTTTATTTCTTTTTTTTTTTTTTTCCCCTGAAAAACTTGCTGGAAAGAGAGAGCTTTTTTGTTGGCAAGGACTGAACGAAGAGAAGCCGCTATCCCTGGACAAAAATTTATACATGACAACTACAGGACAAGATGAGAATTCACAGCAGCTCTGTGTGTGCAGGTATTTACACAGCCGCCTTCTACTCCTAAAAATGAGTAAAGGGAGAACTAATACTTCAACAGGAATTCACTTTGGTTTTGCTCCCTATTACAACTTAATTTGATGCTCTTAACCTGCAGATCTGAATACATAATATATTTCTTAGCATCTCTGGCATTCTCAACCAAACAATAGATGCAAAAAGTATTTTAAATAATGAATTAAGGTCAAACTAAGTGATTAATGGGTTCCTTAATGTGTTATGCTGATTTTGTTCCAAAGTAAGCAGCTGCTTTATATAAACTGCTTCATTTCTCTTCAACAGCAAATCACAAGAAGTAAAAGAAATCACTCCCACACGAGTCCTTTAAGGCTCATGCTGTTCATCACTTAACAAGCGCAGAAAAGTAACCTGTTGTCCCTGAACAAGAGAAAAGTGTCCTCAGATGAACCAGACCTATACAACAAATACTGTACATTTTTACAGATGTTCACTGAGTCATTTCCTTACAAACAGGTATGAAAATAGTCAGGTTAGGAAAGCAACTGATTATTAATTCACATACACACTCTTACCCAAAATCCGAAATGGAATCTGTCCTGCAATCCCCAATTAAGACAAACATCGAATACAACTTCACAATTTTCTTGTAACAATCACTGTAGGTGACAAAGTCAGACAAATCTAGGCCATGAAAGCTTCATGAATATTTTTAAGCAATAAGTATCGTATGCCCCCCCCCCCCCCCCCCCCGTTGGCCTGAGGGACTTGACAACAAAAGATTTTGCCCGTCTAAGCAAAACACAGACTGAAAATACAAGTGACAGTAGCTTCTCACAATTGTGGAATATCAGAGAGATATATAATCCACAACAGATTGTTCAAATCAGCCTTACTCAATCACTCGAGCACTTCTTTGTTATGTACTCTCATCAGAGAAATGCTTGGCAGTGTTCACATGTAAATCATCATCAGCTTTTTGGATCACCTCTTTTAATGTAGAATCAGTTCAAACTTTTCAGAATTACGAGGCTTCGCTAGAACGCTTTTCAGAAATACAATGCACCGCTGAAGACTCAGGCAGATGGCTTGGCTGAGACAGTTTGCCATTTGAAAATTGTCTCCAGTCAGATTTTATTTAAAAAAAAAGCCAGCAAATCATTTCCAGATTATATTACACCAAAAAAAAAAAAAAGGCATCAGCTAGAGGAAGATACAGGGTCATGAAACAAACTGCCATATTCACTGATCGCTTCCCCAGGGTTATACACTTCCTAGGTTATTTAATTTCTAAATGGGATTAATTAGTAGCTCCAGTCTGATTCTTGACAGATACATCACCACTGCATCCAGCAACGTCTGATACTACCATGCAGACCTCACCTTACTCCTGCTCATAGTTCCGCTCTTCCATGCAGCTGACAGGGCACTACATACACAACTAAGGCAAGCAGAAATTGGTTCTTACAGCCAAAGAAGAGCTATGGTTGGAAAGAGCCTGGAGAATGATCCAGCCTCTCATATAGTTCCCTTCAGTCAGAATTAAAAACACAGATGGCTCTGTGAGAAGAAGATTTAGTTCAGGTTTTTGCCACAAAAAAAGTTTGCTAAGATCCTATTCTGTCAATCCAGAATGTGCTACTAGCATGACACTCAGTGTTATTGTTATTTTTTAGTTAAGGAACATCTTCTCTACAAAGATTAAATTAAAAACTGATGGAGAAGTGAATCTCTCCCATCATCTGTCAAGGCAGCTTAAGTTGAAGAGTTGTACACTAATCTTTAGGCGTATCAGAAGCGTTACAAACAGTACAGTTCATTACCTGTAGGTTATTGTGTTTAATGTCTCAATCACAGATAAGAAAACCGTTGTCCAAAGCAAGTCACCCCAGTACTCCCTGTTTCAACCTACAGTTCAAAGAAAATGCATTCATAATTCTGACTCTATGATCTATCCAGATGCCTTACTTGGGATTCAATTCAGCCAAACTCAGCTATTATCATCAATCCTGCTTTATTTTAGCAGGCCAAAATTTAAACTACAGCTGTAGCTATCTGAAATAGCAGACCATCAGGGCTGTGTTCCAGAACTCTCTTTTTCCTCTACTGTAAATGCCAACAAAGTGGTCACACAGAATTAAGAGTAACTGTGACACTGACTGTTCAGGGTTGTAAGAAGGCAATAGTGGAATTAGGCTAGGTTCATGCCGATCAGAGGTCAGAGACATACAGCCTGCTAAAGAGAAATGTCATGTCACTCACGGAATATAACAACTCAGACAAATTTGGAAGACTATGTAGAATAAACAACGTAATAAACTTTCTTTTGCAAACGAGGTCCTGTATCTCCTTTCATGATCTGTTTGGACTCCGGATAAATTCACGTTGACCAGTCTTTTCAAAACACCAATAATAAAATTTCACTATCCACTTTTTGTGCAGAAAGCTGCACACAAAGAATTCATCAACACCTCTGAATACTAAATGATGAAAAGTGGATTAAACATTGTTTTCCTTTGAAGTGTCTACTCTTACCTTCATCTGGCAACTACTTCAAACCTTTACTCATAATCAAGTTTCACACAGAGGCTGTAACATCCTTGTTTTATTGGCAGACATTACACACTATTCTCCTACTAACTGATTTTCCTGTGTTCTTTTTTCCAAGAATATGAAATTGCCACTAAAAAAGTAGTTTCAGATGAAAAGCTCTTTTCTTCTCCTTTAGCGATTTATAATGTAGAAGAAATGTTTCAGAATAATACCAAGTGACTACTCAGACCCCAACATTGTCAGAATTGTACCAGAAACATTAAACAAGCTCTAAAATGGTCACATTGTATATTATTATAACATCCTTCCCTTCTCTTCAAAACAGCATTTCTCCAAGGCAGGCCTGAGACACAGGAGAACTTAGCAGCCAAAACATTTTCCTGACCCAGTGTCCACTTTGTGAAAATATACTGAAGTGTGTATTACTGACCCAGACTCCAGCACGAAACACTCGTATATTTCCATCTGAAGCTATGTAGGGAGCTTTAATCCAACCTCTTTTTTTTTTTTTTTTAAAAACAAATTGAAGTGTTAGGTCCACAGCCTCAAATTCATGCTAAATTTCTTCTCAAGTACACCATCATGAAATGTGACCTTACAATGTCACTTTAGGTACTAGAAAGCTTTTGTTCAAATGCAGTCTCTAATGATAGACAAGAGTACTGAAGAATTTATGAAGCAAGATTAATAAAATCACGTCAGTATCATGTATTAGAAACTACTCACACAGGAGAGTCTTGTTTGACTACTTCTACAACTACAGCTGTTGAACATAAGCATCATCCACTATCTCCTTTGGTTCCACTTTTATCTAACAAGATAAAAAGGTATGATTATGACCGGTAATTTTTGGAAAACTGGCCGTATGTTCCCAACTATCTTACATTGAAGACTGCTGTACTTTTAGGACATTAAGGAGTTTTCTTTCTCTTCCCTCCACATGTACTGCACATACAGAAGAACTATCTGATAATATAAATAAAACCAACATCGTCTACTGAATCTTGCCTCATACAGTTGTTCATGCTAAGCATGCAGCATGACAAACTGATCAGGAGAAATGAGATTTGCTATGTATTTGAAATGCTGCTACATGGCTAAAAAGTTTTTTAAAAAAATGAGATTCGCATAAGAACAATACTTAAGTTAGACCCTGGACACTTCGGAGACACAGTGATGCTCTGTGCTACTCCTCATCTATGTTGTCCCGCGCTTCATGGCCAGGAGGGCTCCGAGCTTCCTCCATCATGTGCTCCGCACTTGGTGTGGCCAAAGGCCTGACCGCAGCTCCATGCAGGCAGTCTCTGGCAGCACTCATGTAAAAGCTTTTTGCTGCACACTGCAGCAGCTCACAGCATCAAGGAGGAGGACTAGATTTGTATAAACGCTAGATGAGGAAACCTGGGCTGCTTGGGGACTCAGTAGCAAGACAGACAGCATTAGAGAGTGATTCAGCTCTGCTAACCTAACACCTCCTGTGCCCCCGTCTCTTCACAAACCACGTGTGGGGGGCTGCTCTTTTGTCTGATGTGCAGAGACAAAACTCTGTGTGGTTACTTCGCATATGTTGGGGGCCTGATTCTCCACTGCTTTACACTTTCAGGCCAACGTGGCCAATTAAGTGCGGCTTGAATCAGGCCCCTCATGTAAATGGATCATTTGAAATTATACACATTACTTTACATGGAAAAAATTCAAGCTTTCAAAAATAAGCATATAAAACATAAAAAGACATTTAAAGTACGCACGCGCGCACACACACAAGCCAGTTTTACTTTGCACTGCCTGTTCAGTAGAACAGATAGCCTGTTCTCTGACTCTCTTAACTGCAAACCTTATACTGGCTGTGTATATTTTGGACCCTTTCCCATCCTACCATGATTTCCTGTCTGAGTCTGCAGCCCATGGCAACAGCAGAAAATTGGAGTACAGGCTTTGCAGATGGTGGTAGGCCAAATGCCCTGTGCCAATTTAGTATCTTCTTCCATAACATGTGTTATCTAAGTCTTGGCTATAGGGAAGGGTTACCTTCCGGCTAATAAATTATATTTATTTTGATTTATAAATTCTGCTTGCTTTAGGGAAGTTCTGGTCTCTTGCAGTGCACATAAAAAAAAGAAAAACAAAAAAATGCCACAATCACACAGCCTTATGTATACATCATCATACTATAAAAGGAAAATGATATTCTGAACTGCTGTCAAGGAATAATAAAATCCTTGGTTTTATGGCTCCATTCCAGCAGGTGACAGTCACTGGGACTGTTTAAAACCAAAGCATAGTAGTACCCTCCCCAGATTTACTGACGTGCAGCACACACACCATCCCGCAGAATAACCTGTGATGAGAACTGCAATTCCACGTCGGCAACAGAACTATGAGAGCCAAGATTATATTATATGCACAGGGAAAAGGTGCCAGAAACAAATCCAGAGTTGCTTTCCATCAGGAAATCCAGCGTTAACATGAATCTTCCTTGAGTGGCTTTCATAAAAGACTGCATCAGGCATTGCCTTGCCCTGACAGAACGGGTTGCAGGGGGGCATGGAAAACCACACACGCTTTTCAAGGCGTAGTATTAAACAAGCACACACCACTGCAGTCACCTGCTCACTGGTGCATCCACAGAACTACTTCAGCATACAGATGCTTTAAATCCCACTGGCCCCTGGCATGGAATGAAGTATTACCCATGACGACTATCAAAGCTACTCTCACTTTGAGGTGTAAAGCCCTGCAGTTTTCACTAAAACAAAACTACCTCAGACAGACACGTGGCCTGAATCCAAGTGATTTCAGCGGAAGATCCCAGGCAAACACCTAGGAAAAAAACCACACTTTTGTGATGCACAAAATCATACCTTAGCTATTGTAATAAATCACAGACTAAAATCAATGGGCCACTTCCACATTCCATAATGAAAGTCTCTGGTTTCACAGCACTGGTAAACAAACACAGTACTGTGATTCAGCCTTTACACTGCATCCTTCCATCAAGCCTCTTACCCACAACTCTTACCCATTTCCTTGACATCTTGCCTTTCTCTTCTTCTACTTATGCCACAATAGGTAGAACCATTATTCAGAAGCAAGTCATTCACAAAACTGCCTTCTGGGAGAAAATGCAAGGTCCTCAGCATCTTTCCAAATGTATGTTTTTCCTCAGTAGAAGTTAGACTTATTTTTTCAAAAAGACAGAGAGAAAAACAACTTGTAAAGAAGAATAAAGAGTAGATGCTCCAGAACTTCCACGATGCAGCACAGTGCTCAGCACTGCCGAGCTCGACACCCTTCACGTCCACATTACTCTCTCTCAGCTGACCTATGGAAGCTCAGAGGAACACAGCATTTTCAGCTTCCCAACATCCCCATCAGTAACTGCACTGAGCAAGCACAGAACAGCAACCAAATCAATCGTCCTTCCTTTTTCCTTCTACTCATGCACTTACAGCCCAGGAAACAAACAGCTCACTTTGTCATAATGTGGTTATAGCCAAAAGTGTGACTATGCACACTGACAAGAGATTTAGGAGAGTATGTTTGGAGTCCTGTTTTTGAGTCAGTTGTGCAATGAACAAGGTAACTATGTCTGTGTCAAATGCTCAGACTGGAAATTCTCTGCATTTTCTACACAGTGAAAGTCATAGCAAGATCAAATAGATAAACCTAAATTAACAATCGAATGTGAATTTATGGGGCTTTAAGAGAAATCCAGCTGTTTTTTCTGAACATCTCAATTCATTATCACGAGTAACACGAATTTGATTTATCCCGTATTGAATATTCACTACTGAAGTCAAAAGAAGCATGAAACTTCTTGATGAATAACACATTTTAAAGTTTTTTTTTCCTTATTGCAGATGTACTGCTACTGCCTCAAGAGAAGAAAAACCCCAATAATAATGGGGGAAAACGAGTAGTATTTGTTATTCTAGATACTGATCAAAGACTCATTAAAGCTAACCAAAACAATTCCTTTCCCTCCTGCAAGATTAAACTTGAAGGTAAGCAGCATTTCTCATAGAGATGCTGAGCTTGCTTTCAGTAGCAGTTCATTGTGAGCAATTCTGACAATTTTCCTACTTGCTGATCCTACTTTCACCACTCTCAAGTATATCAGTTCAGACAAAACTGATAAAGCAATACTCACTAAAGCCAAAGTTTCCACATGTGTACTGTCAGAGCATAAGAGAACTTTGCATAACATTTCTTGAAAAAATAAAATCCATAAACACATAGACGAGCTTTAGGTGTCTTCATATATTGACAGTAGAAGGAAATGGTTTATTAAAAACAACTAATAAAAATATGTGTCAGTTGCTTACTATTATAGCTTTCCATCTTCTTCCCCCCATGCTAAACTGAACAATCACTTTAGTGAAAGTATCCAAAACCACCTTATCAATTTGAAATAAAAACATAAAAGTATTAGAATGCATACTAAGAGCAGAGCAAAACTGTATCCGTTCAACTCTGGAGAGATTTTTATGATCCTTACGCTGACAGCTTTGTTTAGTCTAAGCTGAGCACAAAAATGGTGTGTGTGTGTGTATGTGTGGAAAAGAAAAAAGGGGAAAGATAACATTCAAAACTAAAAAGCCAAAATTTTGTATGCAATTAACCAGACGTTATATCCACCCCCAAAAAGGAAATACATTTTGTTACATAGCATCTCTTATATTATTACAACATAAACACACATCCTTAATGTTTTGCTTAGACCTGGGGTATTGCATGTGGTAACACATGTATTACTCACACAATTTTCCGAAATCTGGAGTAACTATGGCAGCAATACACCATACAGGCTTCCGCATAGTATCAAGAGAAAGTTACTTAGACTGGAATAACATTTTGAGAAAACATTAAGGAGTTCCAAATTGATTTCAGTGAAAGTCAGGCTCACGTGTAACAAAAAGACACCTCTAAAGACAGCACTCCAATGTGATGGCACACAGGCGGGTGCTCTCTGCCTGCCTGTGTGCATACATAGGCAGAAACACCACACCTCCTCACAAGCCTCAGAAGCGTGCCACTTCCCAACACCACCTCCTCGCCCAGCAGGGATGGCTGAGACAGGCACTATTTCAAGTGGAAGAGAGAGGTCAATAAATGCTGCAGGACTGTCAGCAGATCATTCAAGTGGAATCAAGGTTAAAGATGAGTGACCTGTTCAAAAGCAACTAGAAAACTGTTATTTTGCTTTAATCTACTAGTTTTGACATCAGTCTGAACTGCATGGCATATTGGATAGTCATCTAACTAAAACAAACAAGAAATCAATTTATAATAAATTCTATTAGAACAACAACAAAAAGCAAAATAGTTTGAAGAAAGAATGAGAGACAAAACTGGCCACCTTCCCTGCTTTAGCAGTTTCACAATATTCAGTTCTTGGCTGTCAGCTGAAAGAGTAATGTGCTTTATTCAACAACAATAAAATGTAAATATTAGAAGAAAATCTATTCACTGTCATCTTGGACTTGAACAGAAAAAAAAAGAAAAAGCCACACAAAAAAAAGAGCTTATAGAGGGCCAAGAAAATAATAATTAAGTCTCTCTCTGTTTAGTTTTTTAATGTAGAAAAAGTTCCAGCATAAACACACAGTCATATTTTCTTCTTTATTCTTCAAGACCCAGTCAACAGTCTGCAGATTGGGCTAGAAATGAAAGTAACACAAGTATCCAACATGGGCTGCAGTATTATAAACACTGAAGAAAGGGACAAGCAGATTATGTCTTCCATAGTGTTCCTTCCCTCTCATCCCTGAAATATCATAAACAACATTTACTTTGATCTTACATAACCCCCTAGCAAACCCACCAGTTGTTATAAGTCTACATACATGAAATGAAAAGCTGGTCTAAAATGTTTAGTTGTCCTTACTTTCTAGCCCATTATTATATCACAGACACTCTTAATCATCTCAAGCATTTTGGTAGCACCACAGGAGACCTACTGCAATGACTTAAGCAAAAACATGGAAAAAACGGGGAAAACTTGCTTATGTCAAGAATTTTCATTTTTTTGGACAGGAGAGACAAATGCAGTCTCCTGACAGGCTGTGACACTACAATGTTACAAAAGGTATCCCTTCAAAACATCTCTAGCCACCCCCTAAAACAAACAAACAAACCACCACCACCAACAGGGCTTAGCCATCAATTTCACTTTCACGACCACCCCCCACCCCCCACAAAGCTTGGCAAATAGCTGATTTGTTACTTGCGCATCAGATGTGCAAAGAAGTTGAGCTACACATTCTCAGGGTAAGAAAGCATAGTTTGCAGAAGCGAAAACCTGCCATGAAATCTCTGACTGACGTACACTGACCCAAGATGATTCAGCTGCTTTCCTTTTTACTGTCCCTATCATTCCACAACCTGACAGGTCTTTATACAAATGAATGAAAAATCTTGCCGCATTCTCCAGAAACCGGTGTTTCACTCAATTCAGACATGAAGCAGGTTAAGTAAGCTGGTGAACATCAAACAAGTTTTAAGAAATGGTTTAGGTGTACTATTAGGACAACCAGAACAAGATGGACAAGCACTCAGGCTTACAACTAATCTATGAGTTGTCTGGGTTAAATGCATACACAGAACACCAGACAGTATTCGTTTACTCAATGGCAAGTTAAATACATTCACAACAATCCACATGACCTGATGTAATTATTCTTGTGGGCCACAGCCCACAACCTGGGCTTTGCTGAGCATCCACTTCAGAGAAACGTTTCATGTTAAAACCGTAACAATGACCAACCCAAACAAGTGCCTCCTAGAGGACCACCAGAAAAGCCATCAGCCAGACTATAGTTCATGAAATCACATAATTAAATAATAGGTTTCAAGCAAATGAGGAAGGAAGTTTACAATTCTGAGGGACTTTCATCTGCAAGTAACATATAAGCAAGCAGCTTTTAATAGACAAGGACTTAATAGCTCACAGTTCCACTTAACTTGTATTTAAAGGACTGATCCTTAGTTTCCAGTCCTAAAGACAACAGCAGTTACAGCACATCCTTCCCTCAGAAGCTACTTTCAAGCTACTAATTCCATCCCACGTATTCCATGCTCACAGAAGCTGCAACAACCACCCTAGCAGGCTGCAACCAGGTATAATGCAGGCAGACACTTTAATTACATGGTGACATCCCTCAGCCCTGCCCTGCCCGTAGCTGGCCTGTCCCAGTGCTGGTCTCTCCTCGCTCCAGTTGCCAAACATACCAAACCATACCCGCTGAAGCCAAACACTTCCTGAGCACTCGAATGAGATCACAATCCCAGCTTTGTTTGTGACCTAAGACAGAAGGCAAGTCTGGATGTGTCTGGGTGAAAGGAACAAACCTTAACTCTGTCTATCAGCATTTGTGTGTCTTTTCCTCTCTCTATTGGTGCTTTCTCTTGGTAAGGCCTGCACTACCAACAAGACTTCATTTAAGAGGCTTCCCTCACTCACAAATGCACTACTTAGTCCTTAAATTGACAGAGATGCTCCAAACAAGGTCTAGCAGTATTTTTTTTTTAAGCTCTTGTTCTCTAAGGGAAGGAATCAGAGTTCTTTTGAAATATTTGTCCCAATTTATAAATTAAGAAATTATGAAGTCACCATAGTACTGCTTTTAACGCTGTCTCAAGTTTGCTTAGATTTAAGCAGATGTCGTGTTGGATATTTACGTGTTCAAAACAACTTGGAAGTTAATCCCATTAAAACAGGAGCATCAGAAATGATTGCTTTGATTTCATCTATCACCCTGCGTTGTCTTGGCTCAGAGAGAGCAAATGAACATTTTCTTATGTGGACTACTTGTGGAGTTGACCTTACTACATGAGGTATTTTACCCTCAATGTCCAGAGGGTAAGATTGCAAAACTGGAGACTCCCGAGCCTGTAACGATGCGAAGATGTTTATAAATAAATAACAACTACATAGATTGATTTGAAAGCTTAGCATTTACTAAATGAGAGCTAAAATGTAAGCAAAAGAAAGAACTACTTTGACCTTGTTTCCAAACATTCAGGAGAATAAAGGTTGCTGAGGGATTTGCTGGACACAGTGTAGCTAGTGGATTCATTGTATTCAAAAACCTCTTTTTCCCTTTTAAATTCTGCTGGCACAACAGACAAATTGCTCAAGATAAACACCTGTTGATTTTATATTTTATATTAAGGACAACACAGCAACTCAGTGAACATTACTATTTCCTTTGGCCTTATTTTTCCATTTTCTTACATTGCAGTAAGATGAATTACTTTTAAAAATGAACTTAAAGTTCAACATTAAGATCTTGGGTTTAAGCTTCCAAGTGCAAACAAGCACTTCTGAGCTTCTTTTCTTTCTGAAGTTCCTTCAGTCCTAAGCACATGCCCCCCTGCAACCTGGTAATTGCATAAGCGAACATGACAATCTATTGTAGGCAGCTAGGCAAGTATTTTCAGAACTTTACTTTTTGCATTTCGTATAACTCAAGGCTTTATGAACTTAAACATCTGCCTTTCAGCGCTGTATACCCATGCACTGCACGGGTAACGCCAGGTTAGCGAAAGGGACAGAAAAATGAAACAAATGAGGCGGGAAGCTCTAAATGGATGACCACCTAGACTAATTGAATCATACTAGGCACAGGAGCAGAAATAAGCTATTAGAACACAAAAGTGTTACAGCAACATTAATACCCAAACAAGGTTTTTCAGTGTAAAAAGATTGCTCACCTCAAGACCATTAATATGATTTATTCAAAACTCACTCTCTCCCCGTGCTACAACTGAAATTAAGTTTGGTAAAACCCCAAACTAGGTAGGATTAAGATTTCTGAATAATATATATAACAACTATATGCTGGGCGAGTGCTTATCTCCTCAAGAAAGAGGAAGAAATTTGTAATGATAAGAGTCAATTAGGGAAGTTCACAGACAATCATCAACTATCTCTGGATTAGCTGAGCTTAGGCTTCAGGTTGCATGAGAAATCATATTGTGTGTGTATATATATAAAATAAAAATAAAACAACAACAGCAAAACAAAAGATTCTAGTGGCATGGTTGAGGAAGCACAGCAGATTATACTGTGAGACTTTCTAGACAGGAGACAAGACGATTTAATTTAAATTAAATTATTCCAATAACAGAAGATACGTAGATCAACTACACAATATTTTATGATTGAGAAAATGAGCACTCAAAGCTCATTCCTCATTTCTGCGGACAGAAAAATGCAAGAGCACATTAAATATTGCACAGGCATTCACTGCTAAACCTTGAGTTAAAGCAGTTTGGTTTTTCATCTGAAATGAAAAACCAAAACCCTGTTGTAACTTCAGGTTTCACATACCAAGGGGAAAAAATCAGTCTTAGTCTCAAAGGCAGTTCAAACTCCTGGCTTTCACGGCAACTCAAACAGCAACAGACTTCAGCCTGAACACCGCAGGGAACAGACTTTTTTCTCCAGAGGTTTCTTCTGCACAGACCTGGCTACCCAGTTTCACAGGGATATGCTGGCACCAACACTGATTCCACTTGAAATCTAAACATCTGCATTTGCTAGTAGTAGTTACACACTGAGGGAGTTTCAACACTTGGTCTTCAACCAACTGAATTGAAAGGACCCAAATTTTATTGCCAAGGTGTAGTATCAGCAATTTGAAGGATTAATTTGAGGCATCATTACTACCTTGTCTGTTTCACTAAATGAAAAATACATACATATATATAAACCCACTATAAAGAAAGAAATAACAGGCATTTTAGCTCTACTTGATCTCCCCCTCAACATAAGCAAGATGTGTATCTGCAGATGTTTGTATTTTTAATTGTGCATCCAGTGGTTTGCATTTGTAGGAGATGAAAGCATGCATATACAAGTACCAGCAGTCAGGCTTACAGAATTTGTCCCTGTGGGTTTGTGGATCCAAACCCAGGCTCTTGAATGTGCAGGAGTAGAAGCACACGAGGTATGCTGGAGGTACTTTTGTACAGAGGCGAATGACACTGCAATTCAAATAAGATTGTAGCTACAACCAGCTCATCTGCACAGAAACACGCACATAGGTCTCTCATGTTCCTGCCCAGGGACCCCAGTGAGCAACATGCACGAGGCGAGCAGAGCGCAGCGCACTCAGCCAGACCCAGTAAGCAAAAGCAAGACAGCGGGGCCAGCGCATTAGACGTGCTACATGCAGGCTAAAGAGTGAGCAACCATTTCAGAATTGTAGAACCAGCTAGGTTGGAAAAGACCTTCAAGATCACCAAGTCCAACCATCAGCCCCACCTACCAAGACCCATCACTAAACCATGTCCCTTAGTGCCACCTCCACACGTCTCAAATACCTCCAGGGATGGGGACTCCACCACTTCCCTGGGCAGCCCGTTCCAATGCTTGATCATCCTCTCTGTGAAGAAATTTTTCCTAATATCCCATCTAAACCACCCCAGCATAACTTGAGACTGTTTCCTCTCATCCTATCACTTGTCACCTTTTCTCTAGGCTTCTAGATTTTCAGCTGCTGTGCTGGCAGGTCTGCCAGATGGCCAGAAACCTAAAGGACACTTTCCTGTCTGTACCAGAGGAGGGATTGAAGGCTTTTTATCCCCCCTGCACCTGAGCTCACCCCCCATGCAATCAGAGGGGCTACAGGAGAGGATCCCAGTCCAAAGCCATTTAATTTATTCATGGTAGCATGGGCAGGAAAGGTCCCCAGCCCACTGGAAGCTTTCATCCAGCGCACCGTTAACAGAAAATTGCTTAGCCTGCCAGTAGGTGCAAATGAGTTCCTGTCCCCAATCTACTAAGCACACTGAGCAGGTATTAGGGGAGGCCAGAGCAGAGATTAGACACAGCTGTGTGATTCACAGCTATAACCAAGCAGCTTCAAACCACTGCTTAAGATGTATGCGTTTCTGTTGGACCCTGATATGACACAGAAGAGGTGATTTTTTAAACGATTAGCACACAACCTGAGGTACAGCTGTAGTAACCTTGTATTTCTACTCAGCTTAGCTTATTGATTGCATTTGCAGCTCTCCACCCCCAAAATGCACCTTCCCAACATGCAGTTTTTCTGAGTAATTGTGAAGCTGATACCTTATTAAAATTGATGAGGCTCTTTATGAGCACATCACTTTGTTCAGTTCAGATAACAAAAGGGACGTTTATTGAAAAGTCAATGATTTATTTATTTTTTCAGTGCTGGATTTTGGAACAGTACCATGAGTACACTGAAATAAAAGTTATTTCAGACCAGTTAGATCACTCTAAGAAGTAATTGTTAAGAATGGCATAACCCCCACCCACCCCCAAAGTTGAAATCAGCTATAATTTTTAAGATATACTAGTGCAGTGAGAAATATAAAAGAAAATCATGTTAGTCAGATACTAAGCCCAAAGTCAACCCCCACACTTGATACTTGGTAGACTGTTCCATGGTGTTCAGTATCACAGAGAGTAGAGGACTCATCCCTGGACTAATTCTAACATGTCCAAATCAGTTTTTTTTCCTGTGAAGAAAGGTTATACATTTTCCCTCCTCTGCTCCTTTCTAAGAAAAATGTCTCAAGACACATGTAGAGCTTATTTCAGACTCAGTTTCTACTGCTCATTGGCTGAGCAATCAACAGGCTAATTTGTTGATTAGTTCATCCACAGAGACTTACAAGTGTTTCAGCTAAGAGGTATGTGAAGAAACAGCATTATTGAGTTAAATCCCCCCCCCTTTTTTTTTTCCAAGCAACATCTGTCAACACTTATATCCACAGAACATCGGGATGTGCTGATGCATTAAATAGCACAGCAGGTGTATTGGCTGTCACAGTAGTGTTCGGCAATAACCAGAGAGTTCAGTACAACTTAAGTGCTGTAGTTAATAGGGCAGTAATACCAAAACGCATTTGAAGTGTTGACAGTTCAGGTTCTAATGAACCGTGCATCAGTCAAATATAGGAACATCAAGTCGAAGAATCACATTTCCAAGGTAAGTTCATATTTCTCATCTCGCAACAAACGTTTTAAATGAGTAAACTCTGATATTCCAAATTAGAACATGTCAAAATCCCTGGGAAACTACTGGTTGCATTCTCTACTTCTGCTTTACCAAGGCCTAATTTAAAATAGAAAATAAAATATGTACTCCAAGTTACATGGCTTTTTTTTTTTAATGTTCTAGTTGATATGTTGTTCAGTAGCTGCTTATCATTTTTGTTGCTTTTAAAGATGTTTCATTTTCTTTTCAACTTCTATTGCATTATTTTTGCAACATGTCACCCAGACTCTGTCTGAAAAGACTTAGTCCTTGGAGGTACCCATATACCCAGAGAGCCTCGCAGACCTCCTTATGGCCAAAAGCTCAGATAGCATTCCTCCTTCCAAGGCAGAGATCGAGTCTCAGGCACGAAGTCAAAACTCATATCAACAGCAGAAGGTACCTCAGAGGCGCTACAAATAGTTGATTAAAGAACAGCTTCACAGAAAGGGTAAAATACATAAACAAACCACAGATTATTTATCTAAAAATAAAAATAAAATCCCCCTTAAGCGTTTACAGAGTTTTAAGCTTTACTCTTGACACACCAGGTGTTAATTAGAACATGTTTGTTATAATAAATATTAAGCTTTCAGCCTCCAAAGTCACTAAGAATAGTGACTGGACTACTTTATTTGATGGGAGATTAATCACAGAAGGAATCCAGGTCTAAATCTCAGTCTCTTGGGAATTTACAAAGATTTATCTATTTACTTACTGTTTCTTAGACTCCAAGGAAGCATGCTACCCTGATCTAATAATGAAAATTGTATTTGATAGATCTTAATGCCAGAAAGGTCCATTATGATAATCCAGCACAATCTTCTGCGCAGTACACTGCCAAGGATTTCATCCAGAGACTGCAATGCTTGACCGGAGTTGAAACTTAACCTCTAAGAGCTTTTTATCTCTAGCATCAAATTCAGTACTATAAAACAAAACCCAACAAACACGCGCCAAGTTCAGAATTTACAAGTACTCCACTAAAGTGTTCTTACTATAAAAAGAAACAAAGATGACAGTAAAGCAATAAAGACTGTTCCTTTTACTGGAACAAAACCAGTTATTTTACCACTAGACCTAACTCAGATTTAAATTAATGTGAAGGACAAAATCATTTGAGAGCACTGTGGAGAACGTGAATACTACTAATTTACAATTCCTATGGGAAGAAAGAATAAAGTTTTTTCAAGCTTTTTGAGCCCATATTGTGGTCTTACAATCGCAAGGAAAGCCATTTAGAAGATTCACTGACTTGTGTCAGGTAAAGTAGTAGTGACAGACTGTCACAGGAAATCATAGTATACCTTCATGTGCACTTTATTCGATTTTCAGACTTTAAAAAATGCACTCAATTATTGACAGAATTGATCTGAAAGACAGGAACAATAAAAGAGGCAACAGAAGCCAACCCCTTCTGTGGCCAATGACTGCTTGGTATTACACCACACAAGCGTTATCATAACTGACCATTTGGTGTTTTGAATATTTATAAGCATTTCCCTGCACAGTCACTCGTGTTTCCATTGAGCAACAGCTTCCATTCATTCATTGCACTTTTTCCAAGAAAGATCTCTTAATAAAAAAAATAATAATAATAAAATCTGCAGCTCTGTGAGGGACTGACTCTTCCTCTCCATTTTACACACAGAAACTGTGTGGCAGAAGCACTAAGCAGCCAACAGCTTGAGTGCATGCTTCAATTTATAGAGCCACAATATTTTACTCCAGCTTCCATGGATGAGGAACGAGAGAGGGAACAGAGTCCTACTTTTGCACCTGGTGACAAATAGTCCCATGGTACACAAAGGATTATGACAAGTGTATTGGCAGAAGGTGTTCCTTTATAGTCTTGCATCAAAGAGTTTGTAGTTCAAAAAGTAGATCTCTGGGTTTGACTTCTGCTGTTACATCTTGTACCAGCACCAAGAGCCCATCGCAGGCTCTTTGCATTTATTTCACATACATTTGGTAATATCATCAAGGGGACAGAGTGCAGGCAGAGCACATAAGAGAGGGTTTACGAGCAGCCATCCTCTTACGCAGTAACCAATGAACCAGGCTGACTCACTGCGGAGACACTGCAGCACTGAGGAGAGTCGCTGCACCTACCCGCTAGCGATGGGAACTGCTGCGGGATTGTCCGGACGGGAGGAACAGCAGGAAGTCAATGCAACTGGCAAGCAGAAGTCAAGGGAGTCAACCCTCGTCTGATTAAGTGTTTCATTAGCAGCATTCACCGAAGGTATCATTCCTGCTTAGAGAAACCCTGCTCCTTTACCTGTCTCTCACTGTGAGATCATCTTTTGAAGAGGACACTTGGTTTTGCACACAGTTAAGCCAGGAAGGTACTCTGCATGGGACACCTGATTCTAGCTCCAAGGCCAGCAAAAGCCATGAAACTGTGGGGTACACAGGGTAGTTTTCAGAAATCACATTCCTCTAAGTTTTCCAGGAAAAAAAAAAAAAAGAAAAAAAAAAGATACGGTGCTCCTCAGTGTGATGATGAAAAATAAACTGTGCAGCTTCTTAACAGAAACAGCAAGACTTCAGCATTTCAAATTGCTCCTCAGTCTCCTTGGAAGAGGCCAACATTCCTCTATCTGCTTATTTGCTTAACTGCTCAAAAAGTCTGCTTTCTAAACAAATTACAGAGGTAAGTATCTTAATACTATGTTATTCTCATTACTGAGGCACCATTCTACATGCTCACTTTGGCAGGCCAAGCGCAAGCTCTCATTTATTACACAAGTGTAATTACAACACAGGTTTCTGCTAAACTAGAAGGAAGTCTAAGTAACATGGAGTTTTAAGTTTTTGCTCAGAAACTCAATTTCACTACCGCAAAGGAAAAAAAAGATCTCAATGTTGTTTTCCCTCTCCAGGCTGTATGTGGGAATAACATCTTCAAGAGGAAACTGCAAAATTGTCAGTATAACTTATGCACTGGTTGGAGGCCCAAGTAAATTTTGTTTAAAAACAATCACTCTGTTTTTCTGGAGAGTGGCTTGTAATGCACATTTCTTCTTCTGAGCACAGCGAAATTGTTCACATGCCAGTTATAGAAGAAACACTCAAAACAGCAGCTGGTAGAAAGTCAGGAGACATCTGTTAAGTCAACAGGGCTTTGGTTTCCCATCACCTCGGCACCTTTTAGAAACTGATACACCTTAAGAGGAAAGCAGTATCATTCCTGTCTGGTGAAGACATCTGCTTTATGCACACACAAACCACTACCAAGACGCAATTCAGGTGAAAAGACAGACAAACAAACAGAAGAACCAAATCCATAAACACCAGCTACTTTACTACAAAGCTTGTTGGTGTGAAGAAGAGCAATCGTAAGGGCTGGATCTTACCATTAGCATTTTTCCCACAGATGAGATGTTCGTAGGGTTGCAGCACTCCCCAAAGTTCAGCATCATTGTTGATAACCATCTCCAGGATTTCAGCTGAGATCTCCCCTCCTCCGTCAGGGCTCTGACTTGCCAAAACCCTAGCCTTAATCTCTTCTACAAGGTTTTCCATGCAAGCGGTTAAAGAGATGGCCGCGTATTCGTGAATCCTGACCGAGATCCTAGTGTCCACCATCCACCTGAAGAACCTCCCCACGGAGAGGGTGAGGCCGCATCTAGCCGATTTGCCCTTCCTCAGTCCATCTCCAGCACTCATGCTGTAGAGGGAGAGAGCCTTGACCGTGGCCAGGACACAGCTTTCCGACAGCGACCAGCTCTGGATGAGCTTGATGGCACTCTGCACCTCGAACCTGGTGCACTTGGAGTGCATCACGCTGAGGCGCTGAGCTTCCCGGGCGATGCGGATCAGGGCGCGCCTCAGTAACTGGGAGAGCCGCCTGACAGCTTCCTGAGAAAAGGGCCTGCTCTTCCCATCTCCCTTTGCTTTTCGGAGTATTTTTCCGATGTCTTCATCGGTCCAGGGGTACTCCTCTAGATCCGGCAGCTTAGGACACTTGGAAAAGATATCTGCAACCTCCGGGTCCTCCGGCAGAACCGTGTTCACTGTATCCCAGCTGTTATTCCTACTGTTCATGGAGCCCGAGTAGTACCACCAGTTGCCTCGGTGCTGAGAAGAGGTGAAGGCTTGGGAGTTGGACTTGGACGAGGAGAGACTAAGGGACCTGCAGGAATCCCCTGCCCCATAACCAGAGTCCAGAGTCAGATCCTCCAGGGTCTTCAGAGTAGAGCTGTATATCCCAGCCATAGGAAAGGCGGGCGAGCCAACCGCCGGCAGCGCGACAAGGTGAGGCTGGAGCAGATCCCTAGCGAGCCGGAGCCGCCTGCCCCCCGGGCGGCCGAGCAGCAGGGCGGGCGGGAGCGGTGCGGGCAGCTACCTCCACGCCGCGGGGGGGCCGCGCCCGGCCATCTTCTGCCCGCGGCGGCGGGGCGCGGGGCGCTCGGCGGGACACTCGCGGCGGCTCGGGCTCAACTTCTCCGCCGCCGCTCCGCCGGGCGCCCCGCCCCGCCCCGCCGCATGCAAATGAGCTGCGCCGAGACGCGCCAATCGGCGGCGCCGGCGGAGCGCGTCTCCGCCAGTCAAAGCCGAGCTGGGCGGCCGCTATGCAAATGAGGCCGGGCGGGCGGGGCGGCGAGGGGACGCGAGGACAGCGGCTGCGGGCTCGCCCCGCTCCGGCTGCGGGTCCCCGCGCCGTGGGGCGGCCCCAGGGGGCTGGAGGCGGCGCGCCGGGACCCGAGCGCTGCCTCGGGGCGGCGCCTGCACGGCCCCGGCCTGCGACCGCCCGCTGCCGGCGGGCGCTGCTCGGCTCCCCGCGGAGCGGCTGCGCGGGGCGAGGGCGCCGCCAGCCGGCAGCAGCCTCGCGGCACGGCTCGGGCAGGCGCTCCGCTCCCTGCCGGGCAGCTCGAATCGCGTCTTCTCGGGCACCCCCGGCCCTAAGGAGCCCGGGGCTACGTGCATTTAAAACTCTGAAATAAATATCTTACAGACACACTCGTGGAGCAGATGAAACAGCAATCCCTTCTCACAGCGAGAGACGCTTTCACTTAATGCGAATTTGCAATAGATGAAGGAAAAAGATTGTATTTGCGTACACCTGGGTAAGCAAGCCGACCTAAAGCCCAATGCTTTTGTACATCAGAGGCAGCTGACCGATACTTTGAGCAGACGCTGCTGCTGACCACCTATTTGCGTCCCCAGTTAGCACTGGACTGGTCCGCAGACTTGGCTCCTGTTCAGGATACAAGAGATTTCCTAGCTTAAAATCTTAACACCTTACTTTGGTGGGATCTTGTTTTGAATCTTTGTACTGCAGTATATATGCTTAGTGTCAATAAAATACATCAGAACATCTATTACACATAAATGAAATTTTTGAAAACACTTAATCATTTTTGTTTTGTTTTGTTTTTTCCCAAATCTGCTGGGTAAGCAGCTTCCATTCATGTTAGAAGCCAAAGTGCTTAAAAAGGCATATGAAATTCCAACCAGTTCATCCCCCAAACTGCTTTCTCCACATTGCATCTTCTTTTATCTTTCTTAGATCTAAGCCCAACTGTAAGTGAGCTCTGTTTATTCAGGGCTTCTCCCTAAAAAAATGTATCCACGTGAAGCATAAGTTGTCTAAAAAATGCCGTACATAATTCTCTACTTAAAGTAATTCCAACTTATCACAAAATCAGAATGCTTCAAAACTTCATTTGTGCTCCACTGATGGTTCAAAAATATGTATTTTTTTGACATGGTTCTAATACTCTGTTATTTTACAAATCAAAGCTAACTCTACTATTTTTGCCATATCTTTCAGGCTCAAGCACTGTATATAAGAGTTTCAAGCCCAGTAAAGACAACACAGCCAACAGTGCACGCGGAATATAGGACCAGGCAGTACTGATTCAAAGTACACAGTTTTAAGTCTCATGCCTTCAGTGCATTCAATCACTATACTTTTTCTAAAACATTTCCTTTCCACTTTTACATCTGTATTTCATTCTGTATGTTGTGTACCGTGGACTACTGTAAACTTAACCTTGACTTTTGGTAGGTTCCCACTCGCATCTGGGCCCATTCAGACCGTTGCTGCTAAGGTTGTGTTGCTCGCTTGTCACACAATGCACTCATGTCCTGTCCCCCTACATCTTTCCACCACCTCCCAAGGGGAATTCCTTGTTCAAACCCTTAGGGTCAGATAGACAACTCCCTTTCACCTCCACCCCTGTCTTCACACTGAACTCTATGTGAGCAGGAAGCAGGCAGAGAACCACCTCTGTAATCTCTTTCACACTAAAAGGCCTTGGTGCTTTATTCCATGATACCCACTTGCAAAAGAAAAAACAAACAAACAAACAAAAACCTAAAAACTAAAATTCCTACTGTTCCATATACTTCCTATGACTTATTTTATCATAAACACAAGGATGAATTGCCACGGAGAACTGCTACACAGTTGGCCAATACTAACTTGATTTTTATTTGAGAAAAATGCAGTCATGCAGTTTCGTACAGCTTGACATATTTCTACAAATCATTTCTATTCTTCTCCTTATCACACTTCTCCAATACTCCCACACAATTTGTTACTCCTACCAGTCCAAGTAATTTAACCACACAAAATTCATCCAACTTCACAGCAACATCTGCTTTCTTTATTCCCTCATGAATTAAGGGAGGGTTTTTTTTTCCTCATTTTTAGGAGTTACACTACTGGCCACTCTTAGAATTTCATATCCAGTATTTCCTTATACAATAATACTTTGCCTGATAAATCTTTTTCTCCCTTTACTGCAAAGCTATCACCAACCTTTACCCAAAGCAGACAAACCGTGGAACAGAAGCCCCCCAAGAGTAGAAGGGATATTCCTTACTGGAGATGTAAGAGCTTCAAACTCCAAGATTCCCAACACAATCAAAACAAAACTTTCTGGAATGAAAGTTTTAAAAAAAATATAAATAAAAAAGAAGACTAGACAAATAAGGGTTCTCCACTAGCACTTCCCAGTTTCATATGTATTACTTATCCTTGACAGAATAAGTTTATCATAGGTTCTATGTTCTCCAATGTTAATTAATTATCTATCATAAAATTAGAAACAGCCAATTTTGCAATAGGTTTCCAAGAACAGCTAAAAGAAGAACAGAGTTGAAGGAAGCAATCAAGTTATTTTCTTTATATGAAGGAAAAGGAAATAGTTTTCTTTCAGTGTTTATAACTGAACACTGTAACAGTGTTTATAACTGAACTGTAAACTGTTATGAAAACTAAGTTATATTTCCAGAAAGCAATTACTATACTGGCTAGCTCAACTAGTCAATACCAAAAAATGAAAATGACATACTCAAAGCACTGATAAGAACAAGTTAGCACATCTTGATCTATAAGACACTACAACTATTGTGTTCTTTTTGCATATTTTTCGACTGAAACCGTTAGGAATCACATTTTTTTCCAGACAGTAGAAGTCAGCTTTCTACGGATTTTCTTATAATCACATCTCTCTAAAATTGAAGTGTTAAGAATAGAGAAACTATCAAAAGACTTTTAGAAATATAGGCTTAAAATGTCTAACCATGGAAATCCCTTGACAAACAAAAAAACACCACCACGCTCTTCAACATTCTTTCATTTAAAGAACTCAGATACTGAAGTGCATCAGAATTAATTAGAATTAAAAAGCATCATCCTTCTCTGATACGGAGATAGCAACTAGGCAAATATCATCAAATTCATTTTAAAATAGTTTTATTTTATTTAAAGAAACATAACACAAAGTAAGTGTAAACTCCCAATAAATTTACCCTGTACCAAAGACTCCAAATCAATACTTTTTAAAGTAGAAAATAGCTATATTAATCTGTTACTTTTCCAGGCACAAAATTCAACGTTCTTCTGGTACAAAACATTCATGCACACGCTAACAAGCAGCAAAACCATCCCTTACCAGCACGTCCCATGTGACCTAATTTCAATCACTCTGAAGCAAAGAAGACTCAAAACTTCCACCGGTGGGGAAAAATGAAAAAAAAAACCATAAAATAGTGTTACAATTGTCCTCAACACAGCACTCAGAAAAGCTGTTAACATGGTGTAACCAAAACCTGAAGTAGTACCTCCAAAGCACCTGGCAGGGGAGCCATTTCCAAGCCTTATTTATTGCAGCTGTGTGCGGTGGTGACTGTTAATTAGCCAAGAGGCCCAACAGCCAGCTGGGCTTCTCTTCGGGACATTAACTACTTTGATGGTTATCGCTAGAAATTTCATTTTTACACTACTATTGCTATTCAAGAAAGTGCTAATTCTGTTTTCTCCACTGTAAAAAGATAGTATTTTCCTTATGTAGCTATTTAACTACGTTTTATATGCAATGATTAAAAAAATATTTTTAATAAACTAGCTCTGATAAAAGATGTTTCCCAATACCTGAAGATCAGACTGAGCCCCTACAACAGAACATTTGAGGAGAAAGAACAGATGAAACGTGACTAGGGCTGGTGAATTACATATCAGGTCTAAATCAAATGCCAAAACGTCTACTGCAGGTAAGGGAATATGTTCTGCATATTTTCAAAGCAACTTTGATGAAGAGCTAACATGCATCTGGTGCATTTTCTACATGTAGCAAAATCTCTATCTAGCAAAGGTCCTCAATTTATTGCCTAAGAGCAGCTGAGAGCCCCTTCCAGCAAATTACTAAATGTTAGCTGCTGATCTCACCAGCCTCCTTTATTAGCAAGTAATAATGGAGGTATCAAGTGCACCTTCCCAACTGGAGTCTTTTTCTTAAGTAAAGAAATAATGTTCTTCCCCATCCATTTTGATGCAGAGCACCTTTTCAAAACTCACAATGTGAAAACCTCAGAATATGGTAGCTGATAATTCATAGGTAAATTTACTAGGTAGTAATACTTAAATTTTAAAAAGAGAATAAAAAGAATCTTTACTAAATAATAGAATAAAAGATATTTTTTTTACAAGAACATAGAATCTTATGCCAATACTCTGCTCTTCAAAATTCTCAGAAATAATACTATCTCTTGTGTAAACTCTTCAGATAGTTAGAACTTACTGAAATTTTCTACAGAGGCTGTACTGAAGAAATCTTCGGGCTTGTTGCTAACATATCTTACCTACTTCCCATCACAATTTTATCTGTGATTTAGCTTAGACTAAAACTATTAACAATTAACATTGTTAATTGCTATTAACAATTCCACAGAAATGTTCTTGCCTAAAAAATCCTACCTATTTTTTTTTCTCCTGCACCAGTTAAACTAATAAAAGATGTTACCTGTTCTCCCAGATCTTGCCTCACTGATATCCTTAAGACTCTCAGCCAAAACAAAACTTCCCTTTCCAAAAGATCGCTCTTCATTTTTTCTTTAAGAAATGCTTGCTTAGCATAGGAAATCAGCATTGATTAGCTTTACTATCATTCGTAATGAAAGAAAAGTTACTACTATTCAAAATGATTACTAACTGTGTAGAAATAAGGAGTCAAGTCATTACAACCAATAGTGAGTATTAAGCAAGACAATTTTAAAAAACTGAATTGGTTAAGATTTTATATGGTCTGTTTTTAACATGTTTTCAGATATGAAAAGCATAAGAAACATTTAGAACATCCCTCCGTAATAATTTTTACTTTCAAAAGCTGCACTTTGTAGTAAATACAACTAGAGGGAGAAGGAACCTTGAGTGAAATCTCTGTGCGTATGTATATTAGAAGAAGAGACAGGCATTAGGAGAAGAGATTCCTGATATGAACAAAATATTGTTTTGCTGCTGCTGTCTAGACAGGTTACCTGGCCAGCTTTGGTTTTGCTCCTCCAGAAGACATTAAAAACAACTAACATGTATCAGTAGATGTTGCCATACAAGTCTGTGTATGCTATTTAATATTCTATTTAATATTGGTAATTCAGATTGTCAAGTAATTTAAGTATCACACAACAGTGTTTTCGTTAAGTTTATTTAATGTTATGGGAAATTTTATAAGAAGGAAACATATCCAGACAAGAATCCTCAACTAATAATACTGTGAAAAAGCTATCAGTGAAAGCTTAGAAAGCATGTAGACCCAGAGGAGAGTCTAGCTGTTTCACAGCAAAGTAGCGAAAGATGAAAAGAAGTAAATTCCAAAGATTAATCTTTAAAGGTTCCCTTCTCCATTTTTTTTCTCCTCAGGTATACTGTTTTAATCATGAGCCCAGCATATGTATCAGGTCTGCAGAGGACACTTTCAATACACCAGCACCTTACAGCACAAACCATGTGTTTACTGGTGAGTCCAGCCTTCAGAAATCACAGCCCCCTGAGACCAGCGAGAAAGTCTGCAGTAATGAAGACTTACTCTAGCTAGAGGAGAATGAGGTTAGGGACATCTAATGGATTGGACATACACAGGTCTTTGGGATCTGATGGTATGTGTGCACGAGTGCTGAAGGAGCTGGCTGGTGTCACTGCAAGACCACTCTCCATTATCTGTGAAAGGTCACAGTGGCTGGGGGAAGGTTCCTGAGGACTGGAAGAAAAATGTCATTCATAACTTAAATAAAAAGGGCAAGAAGAAAGACTGAAAGAAATACAAACTGGTCTGCCTCGCCTTTATTCTCAGAAAGTGGATGGAACAAACAGTCCTGGAAACCATTTGCAAGCACATAAGGAAAAGAAAATGATTTAGAATAGCCAGCTTTGACTTATGAAGGGGAAATGATGCCTGACTAACCTGACAGCCTTCTATGATGAAATGACTAGCATGATGGATGAGAGAAGAGAAGCTAATGTTGTTCATCTTCACTTTACCAAAGCTTTTGACACTTCTTCCCATAACATCCTCATTGGCAAACTGATGAAGTACGGCCTAGATAAGTGGTCAGAGAGGTAGATTGAAAACTGACTGAACTGCTGGACTTAAAGGGTTAGGATCAGCATTAAAAGCTCCAGCTGGAGGTCGGTTACTAGCGGTGTACTGCAAGTCTGCAGGTGATAAAAAACTAGAAGGACTGATTGATACAACAAGTGGTTGTGCTGCTATTCAGGGGGTCCTTCACAGGCTGAAGAAATGGTCATACAGGAATCTCTTGAAGTTCATCAATGGTAGGTGCCAAGTACTGCATCGAGGGATGAACAACTCCAGGCCCCAGTATGTAGCTGGCCAGCTGGGAAAAAACTTTGCATAGAAGAAGCATGGGGTCCTGGTCGACAGCATAGTGAACGTGAGTCAGCAGTGCGTCCTTGTGGCAATGAACGCCAACAGCACCCTGTTAGGAAGAGACTTGCCAGCAGGTGGAGAGAGGGTATCTTTTGCCTTTACTCAGCACTGATGAGACACACCCGGAGTGCTGAGTCCCGTTCTGGGTTCCCCAGTGCAAGAAAGAGATGGACACACTGGAGGTAGTCCAATGATGGGATACAAAGGTGATTAAGGGAGTGGAATTTCTGTCATATGAGGAGAGGCTGAGGGAGCTGGGCCCGGTTAGCCTTAAGGAAGTAGGGGTGGGTCTTTGTTCATAGATACCTCATAGGAGGCAGAATAAAAGAGACAGAACTAAGCTTGTCTCAGTGGTGCCTGGTGAAAATAAAAATTAGCAATAGGCACAAACCAAAATATAGAAAAAAAAAAAACACTTAAACATATTAAAAAGTTTTTTTTTGTTTTTTTTTTTTTTTTTTTCGGTGAGGGTAGTCAGACACTGGAACAGGTAGCTCAGGGAGGTTGTGGAGTCTTCATCCTTGGAGATATTCAAAACTTAACTGGATGTGGTCCTAGGCAACCTACTGTACCTGATCCTGCTTTGAGGCTCAGGCTGGATGATCTCAAGAGGTGCTTCAAAACCTCAACACTTCTGTGATTCTATGAATCCTGCTTTTCACATTGTGAAGAACACCTAGATGAACCCTTCTCAGCACAATTTCCCCTTTCCAAAGTCACGCCCTCTTGTCTACATTTAGAATTCCTCTCTTCACTAACATTTCTAGCACTGCCACTGAATCCTCTCATCTTTAAATACCTCTAGTTAATTTAATTTTCAGTCTGGCTTACATTGGCACATATTTTAAAGATGAAGGCATCTTCAAAAGAAACACTTTTTAAGAATAAAAAGAGTATTGGAGACACATTCTCTTACCAGTTCATGGAGGGAATAGTATTATACCATTTGAAATCATGTCAAGTGAAAGGGATGGAACACTATGTGCTTCACCAAAATAGCTGCAAATAATGATGCTATTCTCCAGATTCTATCAGCTATTATTTTTTAACATCCAGCTACAGACTTATACCAGGATAAACTTTTATAATTACCTACATACCAAGCTCTGCTATAACAACAGGTCTCACAAGTCTATACATGATTAGCTGCCAGTATAAAATAACTCCCTGGAGAGTTGCAGTATCTCAGTTACCTGGCCACAGGGTCATGTATCATGTTTCCACTACCACATCCTATATAGGTAGAAGGCTGCTATGGCCCCACATGCCAGAGTACTCACATATTTGGATGAACTTTGGATGTTAGAATTACAGTAATTACTTTAGCCATTCACTGGCTGTAATATTGATGTCTAATTAGACACCTGATAGACCAAATCATATAAAGATGGTAACGGATATGTGTCACACTTCCTGGCACATGTGTACTGAAATGTTGTTCACATTTTCAACTCTCTTTTTCTAGTCAATAATATAGTATTGACGATAACATTTATTAAGAGCCAATCACTATGATCACCATGTCAATAGAAAGAAAAGCCATATAGATAGAGTTAAGGATTGTATTTGTCATAATCCTTGTCAGTTAGGAAACCAAGTAATGTATCATCCTCTAAGACTGCTATAAAATGGATGCCCTAGACTATATCAGACCATGCTGAGAATAGTGTTTAGATACAATGGCAAACAACGCTGAAAGCATTAAAGAAAAATGAAGGGGAAATGCAAAGGCAAAACCTAAAACTTAAGATTGTCTTCTACTTCATCTGGAATGACTCATAACCTTAGGACAACAGCTACAGTATTTATTGATGTACTGGCGTATATGAGTCTAGCAACAGCTTCCTAACTGATACAGGATCACATTCCACAAGGTTCTTACAAACCTTCACAAGGGTTACCCATCTCAGTCTTCACAGGCCATCTGCACGAATTCTTCTGCCTCAAGTTGGACGTAGGGCTTTATTTTCCTAGGGAATACCAAACTCTAGAGGATCGGAAGGCTTCATTGTGTCACAGTAACCCACTTGCCCCACCTTGATGCTGGTTATATGGAAATACCACAACGCTGTACTTAAACTGCTCCAGGATGTCTATCAAATGTCTATTAATTCAGTTCATTGCAAAATGAAGAAGGCTTAAGGAAAAGATGAATACCAGCTTTCCCATTGCTCTGTGAACAATTGCTGTTTGGCACATCCCATATAATGGGGGTGCACGTGAACACTGATGAGGCACTGCCTGTGGCAGAGTTTCAAACAGATCAAGTCCTAAGATATGGCACTAGAAGCACAAGGTGCCTTGCCTCACAGAGTAGTCAACAAGTGCGCAATGCCTCGCGTATGCAACTGCTTAGAATAGTTGCAGGATTGCCCAGCGTAACATCTGAATTGCATGGTAGTGAAGCCTCTGACTTTCTATTTATAAAACTAGAAACAGATCTTGTTTCTTTCCCTATCCCTAGCATCAAGCCTCTGGGTGAGGTAGCACCTCTTTCTGTTCACAATACAGTGACAAAACAGACACAGCATAGTTCACTGTTGCCCATCTTTCTGCAGACATCTGTTTCACAAAGATAAAGTCTGTGATTTCGAATGAGAATAGGAGATTTAAGACTTACTTATAGATCATGTACAGATCATAGTATTCCAGTCAGAAACAGAAAGGTTAAGGCTGAAGGTTAATGAGAGAAGATACATTTGTGTTAAAAGTTGCTCTGTTTCTCTCCGCATTTTGAGGTTGTGCTACACTGAATGGTCAATAGTGCCTACCCTGTCTTACACCAGACACTCTCCAATGTCTGGCGTTTTCTCTCTCCCACCCTTGCTAACATGCCATGTGTGGCCCAGGGAGGCTGTCAGAGTGACAGGACCATGGAAAGTTGTCTTCTGCAATTAGGAAGCTTGGAAATGGGGGTGGATAGGAAACACACCTGAAAGCATCAATGGGAACAGAGCAAAGGAACAATGATTATCACTTCACCGCAAAGATTTGCTACATAGTTTATATAAATTGCATTCCAGCATGTTGCTGATGTTGGTTCCGTAGGATGTATATGGGTGGAATGGGGGTTGTACCCAGGGAGCACTGTGTTTTCCGATCTGTACAGAAAAGTTTCCAAGCAGGCATATACATGCATGGAAATGTATGTGCACTTGTCAGAGCCACTTCTTGCCAGAAGGTGCATCCTACCGTGTCTAGTGCAGTCACATTCTCTCCTTTTAGCTGGCAGTGATCAAACCTGTAATGTCACTAAACAGAGCCCAGGAAGATGTAAAGTTTAGATCTCTCGTTCCTTTCTGTGCTTCTTGTCTCCTCTTTGGCATTAGCCACCTTACTGTTGCACAGCCTAGGCCCCAAGACTAGCTAACCTGTGCATGAAAGAGTGGTCAGCATCTTCTAGGATCTTCTCAAATGGTTGTGAGGAAGAGAAGCTGACAAATTTCCTTCATTACATTTCTTCCCACAAATCATTCTTTTTCTGCCTCTTTATTCCAAGCTAGCCAGGAAAAGAGAATATAGTTGTCCAGCCCTCCAATGCCAGTTCATGAGGTGCTGTGCAGCCACCTTGCAACTGATGATCTTGAAAAGAGGGCATATAGTACTCATATATACTAAATCACACAAGCTCTTTAACTCATGTTGCAGAAATTCACATATATGCTGCTTTCACTTTCTTAAATTTAAAATGGTGCTGCTTACCACTACTGACAGCATTCAGAAGTGTCAGCTTCTTTACAGCCTGTGAACAGATTATTAGGCTGATGGTGCTGGAAGCAACACCCCCATTCTAGACCATCTCCAGGCATACCAGAGCTATGCCTGAGTCTTCCCATGAATGCAAGCCTGTCTGCTGTAATTGAGAAGGTGGCTTGGCAACCCTTCCGAGCTAGATTTGCTAACTGAGCCATATGACTTAGGCTAGGTGTGTTCTCTTTAGCAGGGAATAAGGCAGGGTATGAGGCATACAAAAGTATGATGTCTTCTGGGATGGCATTGGAGGGTAGTCAGGCAGAGGTAGCCACTCTTTGCGCAGCGCCCTCCGCATTGTCTATGTGGCTGTCTCTGAACTATTCTATCAGGCATATCGGGGCTTTGTCAGCAAGGGACCTAGTCCAGAGAGGACTCAAGTCCAGAGAGACCTCGAGTCCAAAGAGACCTCAGGAGTGAACTGTACAGCTTAGACCATGGAAGGCCAGACAAGGAGTGAGAGAGAGCTATGCAAAGGGACAGTGCAGTTGTATCCAGGAAATCCTCATCATCACAAAGGACCTAGTAGCTAAGATAGTCATCTAGCACGTGACTCAGTTTAAGTCTTGTCTAAATTTTGCATTTGAACTTGATTTCTCCCATATTCCATGGAACTGTTCTAGCCATCAACTATTTACTGTTCTGGTTTGGCAGTAAGTCAATAACACATTGTGCTAGCATAGCAGCAAAGGGCAAGCAAGAGACAGACTGTTGTAGTACTGTCACTATAATAATCACCTGAAAGATAGGAGAGAAAAGCTCAAACATGTTTCTGGAAAAAAAAAATAGATCTAAATTTCAATGTAATTACTAAATAATTATCAGTACTACATAGTCAGCATTTCCAAAATAATTACCTTAAGAATGTCTAACACGCTAGAATTAGGAAAAACAAAAAACAAAAACAAAAAATCAACAACAAAACATCTTCATTTACAGAATTCTCTCCTCGCTAAGAACTTCCTCTTTTTCCTTTGCAATCCTTAATTTTCTTTTCTCTGATAAACTCAGGAGAAGATAGCCATTTCCAGTATTCAGTAGAAAATCTTGCCTACATGTGCACAAATCCAGAACAGAATCTTGTAAATTCTTCAGTTTTAGATATACTTCATATAGTTTAAGCACTCCAGAGGGAATATCACATAATGCCTGTTTAGTACATGAATGACTGATTACCCAAAGTTAAGCCAAAATGTGAGTAAAATTGTATCTAAAATCTATAAGGCACATGTGAAAATGCAACTCACCTAGCATAATCATTGAGAATGGCATTTTTATGAAAAATAAAACAGAAAAGAAAACATTGTGATTTCAGTAAGCCATTGAAACATGAAAGTGTCAGATAGAGGTAACATCTTCATGTTCCTCTCTTAAAGATTTTGTAACAGTTTCAAAAAATCTTCTTATATAAATAACTTCATAATAGCACAGTAACCAGTATTTTGTGAAAAACTGTCACCAAATTGTAACTGCCCTCTATTAACATTAAGAAACCATTTTCAATGAGAAGATTTAATGTCTGTATATCAAAGGAGGCATTTGTATTTTGACAATTTTTGCTCTAATGAGTGTACTAACAAAAACTTTCTGAATTTATACGCCAGAAAGTACTTTATATAAGGCATAATTCATACTTTTTCAGTATGCTGTTTCCTAGTTTCTGTGTGAATGGACAATATTTCACAATCTCATTACTATAGCTGTGATGATGCTGAATGTGTACACCACTGTGGTTTTGCTTCAGCAGAAGACTATGTGTACTTCTAATCCAAAATGTAAAATCATGTGAAAAAACAGTAGGGAAACAACCACATAATAGAGTTCCAAACCCCACTGTCCATTTAGTACATGCACATGTAACTTAGTTGCTAATTGGCACCATTGGCTCAAGAACTGCCTCGTCAACACATAGCCTTAATAAACAACACTGGCCAACTCCTTATATACCTAGTTCCAGTTATGACACAGGGAGGCTTATTATCATATAACCCACGAAAATTTTTCCAGCAAGGAGACCAGTGACACAGGCCAATTTGTTACTGCCACTCAGGATGAAACATGCACTGTAGGCAATGGGTAGATAATTACCAACTCCCTTTTTTCCACCTGCGTCACTGGGAGGGCATACCTGTGACACATCGTCTGTAATGGAAGTATCACAGTGCTGCATAATGTCTATATGCATAGCACATCTCAGTAACTGCTCCTGAAAAAAATAATGGAGAATAGTCTGTATGATTCAGTAAGAGTGGGGCTGCTGCCATGATTATGAAGTATGGGATCTATCAGCACTCAATGAAAGGATGAATCAGAGATGTATCAGATGTTGACAAAACAATGAAATTTAATGATGAATGGTGGGTGGATGTCATAGGATAAGCCATTAGAATAGGATCACAACAAAAACCTCCTTGTTCAAATGTATTAAAATACAGGGGGATAGACACAAGTCTATTTCCTATCCTTAGGAGAACGTTTTGCACTTAAGTTCCAAGTAGAATGTAGCCTTTTATGACTACAATATATTGGTTAGAATCCCTGTGACAGGTAAGCAGGAAAAGGAGCACAAAATCAATATAGAAGAAGATGGTAAAAAGTCTCTAGAATCTGCTGTGCAGGCAGAAAATTAAGATATATCAGCCATCTTTATCTTGAAACCTATTTCCAGTTTTCAGAAAAATATATGAAAAACAATGCCAAGCAGAAGAGATATTAGCACACAGTAAAAACAAACAAACAAACAAAAAGAATCCCCATTCCCTATCAAATTATCAACAAATAAAAAAAAATGTTAACCTGTTCAGCCAAATAACATGATAATCAGAGGACTATTGAAAAATAGTTGTTTTTGCAGTTAGTGAATTGGAAGTAGTCGGTGGTGAAAACTTGGCTTAATTTACACAGTTGCTATCATATCTTTCAAGCGTTTTTTTTTTTTTTTTCAAACACTTTTAGTGTTTATCTTATCTTGAAATAAATGAAGGCAACATATTCTGAGAAAATGTGTATTCCATTGTGCTGTTGAAACACAAAATAAAAACTGCTCTTGGCCCAAATATAAACAGGAAATGGGCATAAACACAGCAGATAGGAATTCTGGTAGATCACTGCAGGTCTTTTTATGGTGTTTATAAGTTTGATGGTTTGTAAGTTATGTTTAGCTTAAGTTAAGCCAAAAGGAAATGTCAAGAGGAGAAAAAAAAAAAGAGGTGGTAGTAGCTATAATT
The DNA here is from genome assembly GCF_964034855.1 of Anser brachyrhynchus. NCBI lineage: Eukaryota > Metazoa > Chordata > Aves > Anseriformes > Anatidae > Anser > Anser brachyrhynchus. The sequence goes on along the minus strand of NC_137699.1, from coordinate 17,243,542 downwards.
CTGTAGAAATAGTGAAATTCACCAATCACAGACAGAACACCAATCAGGTTCAAAAAAATACAGTACAAGAAAATTAAAATAGAAATTAAATGTAGGCTGTCCAGAGACAGTATGGAAAATTATCTACCTCCATTTGTTATAATACTATCAATACATCTAACATTATAAATTAGGTAACAAAGAGATCTTCCCGATGTTGTGTCTCTCTGATACTGCGCTAATATTCATGACATCATGCCACTGCCCTTAGTGACAGAAAATATCAGTTCCTTTACAATTTGTAATCTGAAATTTGGGTGAGATATATTATTAGTGGGCTAGTCATCCATCGGTGTTCGTTATTTTAGATCTTACCCATTCACAGTACTAAGATATCCTTCTTTCTGTTAAAATCATAAATAGGATATTGCATATACTTTTTTTTTTGTGCTACATTATTGTAATTCATTTGCTATATTAAGTGGTTAATCCTTTTAGCAAAGTTTATTTATTATTGCTCCTTTGTCTTCCTTGAAACAAGTTCCCTAGAAATCTCTTGGTTTCCAGGTTGGGTCTAGAAGCCAATACTGGGGAAATTCAGTAATGAAAGATTGGCTCATCAGAATATATATAATCTGAGGGATGCTATAGGTAAACAGAGCTTCACTTGCAACTTCACCAGCAGACACTGCTCCAGCAACAGACATCAGAACTAAGAGGGGGAGGATTTCTCTCCCAAGTTTTCAGTATAACAGGAGAAAGAGATGTGACCAGGAAATTAATAATGAGTGCAAGACATACATAATGTATGTGTACATATACATATGAATATAACATGCATGTATAATAATACACATATAATGGCTACTATAAAACATACAAAGCACTGAATAGACATTGCATGTGCATTCCCAATATTGTTATATTTCTAATTGTTGAGTGTTTATTTTGGAGATAATCTATCCCTTTTGCTATAACTAGATATAAACTTATTTAGCTGAGCTGGAGATCTGCTGTTTGTTATGATACCTTCCTTTGAATATAAAAATTAATTTAGGTACCATAATCTAATTTTAAACCAAAATCTTTCCCTAGTCATTCTTGTGACAAAACAGCTTGTAACAACAGTTAATCTATCTATATATATATAATATATAGTAGTTAATATATATATATATATATTTTTTTCCTACATAGTAAATTTCCTGGCAATATAAATGGCTTGCAAACCTCTTATAAATATCTTCTACGTGGCTAGCCAGGGTGCAAGGGAGAATTAGTAGCTAGAAATAAACATACCAATATAATTAAGCTGGTAACTCAGAGTCAACCTCCAAGGAAACAAAAACAAAAAACAAACAAAAAGAAAGAACACCCTAATAATTTATTACAATTTCAAGACACCTTTCACCACTTCTTATATGTCATGAAACAACCCAGTTCTATACTGATAAGTCAAAATAATTATTATCCCTTCTAGCCACTTCTATAAAACAAGAATACATTTTAAAAACATAACTCTCCATACCCTTCAAAACCTGAGAATTTTTAGGATGCAAAAAATTGATCCCAATCTCTAAATGAATGCTCTAAAGAATACTACAGTTATGGAAGTATTTTACTTTTTTACTGTATTAGATGCCTCCAAAATTTATTTAAGGCAAAGAATTTTCTTTGTAGAAAATTATAGAAAACCTCAGAAAACAGGTCAATTTTACTGAAGAGAACTAAACTTAGAGGAAAACAAACAAACAAAAAAAACTCCTCTATTTTTCATCCATCTATCTGTAGTCACAACAGTCCAGGGCTTGTCCAAAGCCTTTTTTACTCTACTTCAGCAGAAATCAGAAGTAGACCCTGGCAATTGTTTAAATCTTAAACAACAGCAGCAACAAAAACAAAAAAAGCCATTTTTGCAACCCATAATGATACATAACTAGTCAATGTGAAAAGCTGCTTTTATCAGAATGACTCAAATGTTGCCATTACACAAGACAGCTGGAGCAAAGGGTATCAGCAAGCTGCTGGCCATATGGCAGACACTGTGATGGACCAATTATTCTAGGCTAGAAGAGCTATTTTTTATTTAATATGCTACTAACACTGCTGCATTTCACTCTGACCGTGCCCTTTGCTTCAGTGAATCTCATAAGAACTGTGCAATTTTTTGTGTTCTTTCTTATTGTCAAAATTAAGATATGTAAGCAGATGGTATACAGACTTGTTCTTAGTATTCCACCCTTAGCTTCCTCTTATTATGATGCAAAATATACTGAGAATGACAGCCACTTAAAATGGAAAAAAAAAAGGTTAAAATATTCACACCAAAATAAAAGCAGATTTTCAAAGGAACTGAAAGCCTACAACTCCTATCAGTTCAAATACTAATTAGCACGTTACTACCTTAGGCTTGATTACTCCCTTCGTTCTTACGTGCAACCATCTCAAGGGGCAAACCTCATATCTTGCATATATTGCTGTTATACCTCTTAAATAGGGCAACTAAAGAGACAGACACAATTATTTTCCTATAAAAAAACAGATATTTAAAACTGCATTTCTCCCCCAATTCATTGAAATTATCTTAAAAAATCTGAGTTATACTCAGCATTTGAGCTAGGTTAAAGGCAATGAAAATGAAACAGTGACCAGCTAGCTTCCATGAAATATGCTAAAGTGTATTTGTATTTTTAGGTCAAAAAAAAAGGAAGAGAAAACATATTAAAGTACAAGTGGACTGTATGCATATTAAACTCAGAAAATATTATCTGTAATGGAGTCCTGGCAGGCAGTCTCTTCACTACGAATTTGCAACAATTGCCTCCAGGTGATTCCATGGGAGACTGACCCATCAAGTCAGCACATTAGATTATTACATATGTAAAATGCTTACTGATACTCTGGCACAAAAAGAATAATCACATGTACATTTGTCACATGCGAGGTAAGTCTTTTGATATATCTCCGCTTGTACAGACTCACATTTTCACAATTTACTTAAACAAAAAAGAAACCAGTCCAGCTTTTATTCAAACACCTAAATGTTATTCAGATGTCTAACGTAAGTCCCTCAGGTTTAAAAATTTTTGGCTTGGTGACTAGATCATGTATAGAGAATCTCTCACTACTTGCTTCTTGGTTTCAAAGACAGACACATTTTCTCACTTCACATTTTATAAATGCTACATACCTTCCTCTTCATCCCTCCTTGTTTTCCAGTGTCCACATGATCACAGCAAATCTGACTTTCTTGTTGCCATTCCACTGTCTGGTTTGGTTATTTTTTTTCCCCCATAAGCTTCACATGATCATATTGTTGTCTGTTCCAGTCATAGCCATGATACTATATTCAGAGGAAAATTCAGAAATCATCACTATCAAGAATTATATGTGACCAGATGACAAATCTTAACATTGTTTTAGTACCCAAATTAACTGAAAGTTGAGAAATGAACTACACCTACAGCCATCATTACTGGTGTTGTTCACCTCACAACCTAAATGTCAGTCATGCACTCAAAATGCCACCAATGTGGATTCTTTTTTTTTTTCAAAATTGAGTGCTCAGATGATAAAGCAGTGTTGAGAGTATTAGGCTTATATGCAGCCTCTTTCATTCAGTACACATTCTGTAGGCCTTTAACAAAGCATTTATGAGGTACACCTTCCCACTTGCAGCGTGCAATTCTAAAATTTAATCTGAAATATTACACTGATATTTTTCAGCCCAGCATCCAACTGTTCTTTCTTCTGCTTGTGTATCATAGAATGTAACATAAAATGGCACAAAAACTCTGTTCATACATCCAAGCAGCAGCTTCATTTTGTTTTTTGCTGGTGGTGTTGGTGGTGGTTTGTTGTTGTTGTTGTTGGCACATTAATGAATTGTACAAATAATCTCTGTGTACCAGTCTAGAGACATACCGATGCATTTAGCTATGGACATATAACCAATATTTTCAAAACCATGCGTCTAATTTTCACTGGCAGTGAAATTGCCTGATTTTCAAGTGCTGCTCGGCAACCAACATTTTAAATTGCTTTTAAGTTCCTGAAAATGCAGTTGGTTTGAAAAAACAGTTCATTTAGGATTCCAAAGTATGGTCTTTCTGTATTATAGCAATGCAGTTAGTAAATTTCTAAAATTTAGGAGCAGCACAAGGCCCAGGAGCTCCAAGTTGACTACCACTAGATATACCTAGGTGTATCAGCTGATCAACTTTTTATGGAACCATGATCTATAAGTACACCTTATTAGTTGGCACCTATCCTGAAGGTCTTAGGGCTAAAACCAAAAAGAAAAACAAGAAAATGACAAATATAGGTACAGAGAAGTTAACCTATGTTTTCTGAACCTTTCTTACACAAGAAAACACAATTTTGGTAGGAAAAAGCATATCAGACCATTTTATGTAATGTAGCAACCAAATGAGGCCAAAGATTCAAGGTCTACTTTTACTTCCTCCATGTTATTTGCTTACTTATATGTATAGGAATATAAAAGTGTGTTTTGTTACTTTGCTTTTTGCAGTCATTGTACAGACCACTTTTGATGTTCTGTTAAACATCATTGGATCATCATCAGTCCTCAGATTAGTACGAATAACATTGAGCTAACCTGCAGAAGTATGTACAGAAATCTGAAAATAAGTTTTCTTCATTGTTAGTCCAGTCTCTTAAAGAGACAATCACTCCTTTCTTTTCCTTCTGTCTTCAAAATCTTAGCTTAATATCACCAAGATTTTGTAATGCAATTTTAGTCCAGGGTTTTGAAAACGATAGGTAGCTTTGAAAAAAGGTATGGTGTACTAACTGCATGATAGTAGTTATATATCTTCACATGTCAACTGGTAATATAGTCCTGTGGAATTTAATGATAATATTTCAATTTTATTGATGATGATAATTAAAATGATAATATTTCATTTTTATCTCCTGAAGCCAAGATTTGGTTGGTGCCACTTACATGGTCTCAATACTGTTTTGTGAATTTAAATTATACGTTATTAGCTCATCTAGAACTTATTTGTTGGTAACTACTAACTATAGTCAGCTGAATGGTACAACATTATTATGAACTTAGGAGAGCTCACTAGTTAAATAACAAATATGATTAGTTTAATTAAGCAATAGCATACATGTAAATGTATTTTAGCACGGCAATACTCTCAGATGTATTATAAAGGTAGGCAACTAAGGCTTATAGAATATTATAACTATTTTCTGTAGTAAATAACTATATATAACTTGTATAACAATTTTTCAATTTTAATATCTTAACAAGAATAATTCAATTTTATAAGAGCTATTGGTAAATATATCCAACTATCAGAGTTTTTCAAAACTTCCATGACATCATTGATTTTATTCTTAATGTAAAATGACGACATTCTTGGATTTTTGGCCTACTCTTTTATTCTCTCTTACCAACAGGTATAGTATTACTCGTTGTACAAAAAATTATCTTATTTCTACAGAATTAGGACATCAGATAAAATTATATCTATTATACCAAGGATCTTTTAGATCAAGACTCTGTATTGTACATGCAAACATCCAGCAAGCCAATTAAGTACTTGACTAATTCAAAACACATGTGACTGTCACACTGGATGGGTGACCCATTTTAAAGCTTAAGGGCTTCTGATTTTAACAACAGAAAAAAGCATTACATTGTCTAGCTTTAAGTCTTCTCTTATTCAGAATGAAGCATTAATGGGCAAAATCAAGTTTCAAAACATATATTTTAATAACTACTGTTAGGTAAATGGTTCATATAGTGCTGTTAACATTACAGAGAACAACTCCAGGAAAACATTCATAAGCTTACTTATTGGTGTTCTAACTTGAAAGAAAATCAAATAAAAGAAAATGCATTAACAAAATAAAACTGTAGTTATATGATGTGAAATAATTTTATTAATGCAGCCTTTAGGAATAAAAATATAAAACCAAGATATCCAAAATGATAAATATGTGTTTGAATGTCTCACCATGTGAAAAAGGCTGCATTTCTCATCCTATAATTGTCTTTATTTCAGTTATCTCAAGAAGTATATTGCGACTCCCATTTCAGCACTAAATATGAAACATGGCTTCTTGATAATGATGGTCAGGAATACTGTTTATGCAAATTAAGAAATTGCAAAACACAAATATAAATGAATAAAGTGTTTTTTTTGAAAAATCTTGAAAAAAAATACTTTATTCTAGGGCTGGTATGTCCATTGTCTTTTACCAACCGCATACAGTATTAAAGTTTGAAGACATGCCTGCTCCAGAATCATGAAGTTTTTATAGTCTATGAAGAATTATGAAGCAGAGGAAAAAAGAAAACCCTGTAGTTTGAAACTTATAAACTATTACTAATCTAACACACTTTTCTATCTCTGAGGTTAGTCTCTTTCTCTAGTGGTTTAAATGAAGACCTTATGGCTGAAAATTACAAACAAAAAAAGGGGGTTCCTATTTTCCTTTTCCTGGCTTTCTTCTACATGTATTTTTCTAGAAGTCCACATTTTCACTCCACTATACATCTCAGTATCTCATTCTGTCAACTGACAGCCCAATATATGTGTTTCCCATATAGGCCAGCTTTTACTTCCTAGGTGCTTACCTTTTACAGTGATATTGTTCTCTCAGTCATCCCTTTAAGTCCACCTCTACTAAAGACATTACATCTTTCACAGTGAGTGATCACTTTAGTGTTTTCCATTAGATTGGATGGCTGAAAATATGAATTAAAAAAGGCAGCATACAATGCAAGTTACTGAATGATAAACTTATCGTCATGATAGTTTAAGTAGTAAAATGTTTTCAAACATAACTTTAATAGTATAAACACAAATTGACAGTTTGTTATTCCGTATGTCATATTCCAACTCTCCTTCTCCCCATATACTACGTCTAATATCTTAGCACCTGTCACCCAGATGTGGTTGGCCTTTAATAGCATGGACTTCATGTCTAATTGCAAGTTTGACATGTAAAATTGTTTTGGGTGTGTATTGTGACTTTGTAATCAAGACTGACAATATTATCCCATGAGTTCTGTCTGCTATATTACAGTGGATATTGATCTGTTATTTTTACTAAATTTTCTCTGTTTTCTAAAATATAATAGCAATCATTTTCTTCAATAATGGTATATGCCATATCTACTCCCCAGTCCACTGTACTGTAAGTAAACAGTTAGTTCGCTTACAGTGTATGCTCCTCTTTCACTGCTCTTTCCTTGCCCTGATGCTTACCTCAGTTGTGACAAAAAAAGGATTGGTGGAAAACTTATTTGTAGATGTTCCCAAGGTACTGTAAATATCCCTAGGCTGTCTACTTAGAACAGGGCCCATTATTATTTCAAGTGTCTAAAATAGTTTAACACTTCACAATTGGAGTACAAATAATAAAATCAAATAGTCTATATAGTTAGACTCCAAAGAGTTTAAAATAGTTTACCTCACAATTGGAGTATATGCACTACATGAATTTGTTTCATGATTGAAAATACATTCAGAATATCAACTATATTTTTATTATGTAAACCTAAAACACAGTCTTTATTTATTTTTTTCTGACCTTGTTCTTTATGGCACAGGTGAAGAACATATCCAGGCCTCCTCTCTAGATAGATGGTTTGGATACTCTGAAAGATTTAAGTTTGAATATCATTAGTAGAAGGAGGGAGAAATTAAGTCTTCCAATTCTGCGATAAGTATTCTAGACACTAATCTGCTTCATTAAAAATGAGCATTAAAAAGAGCAATCTTGTGCTGCTCTTTTCTAATCCTTTAGAATAAAAATCTGAGTGGTCTCCATGCTCTGTGTTGAAGTTAAATGCTCTGGCTATGTAGCAGAAGTACTCCAAGTATATCTACTCAACAAATGTTGTAGAGAACATGGGAACATTTGCGACTCTGCCTTAATCATAAACTGGAGGTAGGCACCAAGTCAGTCATCCAAGATGGCTGATATTAGTAGCATGAAAGCTTTAGGTGCTTATGTAACTTAATTAGCAAATCAACAGATACTACTGACCTTTTACTCAGCTAACTCTAGATCATTCCCTTCGGTGTAAAGGACTGAACTAGGAGTGAAGTTTATGTACAGTACGATTGCATGTGTGTAGCTGTGTGAAATTGGCCTTGTAGTTTGCGTTTAAACTCACTTTAAATACAGAAAACAAAATAGAAATGCTAAGTACTGTGACTTTTAATCTCACAAAATCTTAATTAAGGGTGAAGTGTGGTTTGGATTATGCCTCAGAAAGACACGCAGCAACAGAGAACCAGTCTCCCCAGGTAAATAGAGATGATTAATTTGAAATTGTTTGAAGTTTGTTTACTTAATGCATATATAACAGGAGGCTTACTCAGGCAAATAAAATGCCTCAGGAATCAAATATCAAAATAGATGGTGGCAGTGGTTGGGGAAACCAATTAACATACCCACAGCAAGGTACCAGTGGAATTTAAACCAATATTCACTGCTTTACTGAAAAGGCAGAAGATTATTTTTTATAAGATGAAATGAGAGAAAAAAGTTGTGCTTTTCTCACACTTAAGTTAGCCTTGGATGTGGCTTTTCATATCAAATGCAGTTTTTCAGTTTTAATAAAGCTAAGGTGTTTTAATAAAGTTTTAATAAAGCTAACTCTTCTTGTTCTTTATACACACATATGTATGTATACACAAGTACATGTATTACACTAGCATTACAGTTAAAAAAGAAGGGTTATGAGGAATGAAAGAAAAGCACTTCCTCTAAGTTACTCTTATTTTGAACTAGGTTTATATCAAACAACTTTATCTACGCAGATTTGTTGACAGGTGGTGTTAAACTTTAAAGGAAAAGTAAACAGAAGATTTTCATGAACATTCACATTTCCCTCATTTTGCTGGTTAAGCAAACTCATATATCGACTGCTTGATTTTAACACATAATATCAAGTCCTTATGAAAAGACCTTTTTAATATAACAGTAATTTTAAAAACATAAAAACTCTACAGAAAAAGACCATTTAAGTCCGAATTAGTACCTGAAATGGTCATTAAATGTTCTCAGAAATGTCTGATGCTGAGGCCTACAACCTTACTTGCAGAATGGGACCTACCGCATTGAAAATAAAGTTTGCTATAAGACCTTGTAATGAAGCTTGAATACTTTGTTGTTGTTGTTAAACTTTAGCTGATATTATAGGGTATGTACCTGCACTGTACCAAGACTTCTTAAATCTTTGTAGATTTACTCCTGGTTTAGCTTTACCAAAGATTTTCTGAATACAGTGGAAGTCTGATACATGGAGTTCATCAGTAGTTGCACAGAAGATGCAGTAGTTTGATGTATATTTAGCATAAAAATAGTAGAAACATAGGTGACCTTTCTTGCTCTTCTTTATGATGTTGGGTATTGTGTCAAAGAAGAAAAGACGGTAAGATTCAGAGACGGAAACAAACAGACAAAAACAAATAAACATCCAAAGTGAGGCTGAAGAAGGAAACGGATTTTGCTGAGCTTAACGCTGAGAAAAAGGAGTACCACTAGTGATATTCCTTACGTACTTACACATAACTGTAGATACTAGATAAAGAATTGTCTGATTGAAATAATGAACTAGACTATTTTTATGTATCTTTTAAGAGACAAAAATACAGAAATAATCTTGCAAATAAGCATTTTCTTCATTCCATTTCTTTCTGACAGGCTGTGGGTAAACAAAGCAGCTCTGCTTCATTGTTGCAATATGTATTCTGAAAAGAGCTGTACCAGCATTCTTATCAAGAATGGTGGGGGAGAAGAAACAACAACCAAAACACTCAAATCTTGCTGACTTGGTTGCTTTTATAAACCAGTCCTCCTGCAACCCCAATTGTGTAATTTCTGTTTGTTTAGACAACTCTTCTATGTACTACGATTACCCTCAGTCATTGCCATTACAGAAGGGCTAATAAGAGGAAAGGTAGATACACATTTTACGATTCTAGAGTGCCTACATAGTCTCATCCACTTGTCCAGGTCCTGAAGCCCCGTCCAGAACTATGCACCACAAAGAGCAAGACCACAGAACAATTGCTGGACTGAGATCTTCATCCATCTTCTGAGTGCCCAATGTCATGTAATATAGCAGTTGAAGACAGATTATTCTTCTTGCTGAAAGGTTTTACCTCACAAATAGGAAAAATAACCCCTTGCTAACCACTTTTATCCTCTGTAGTTCATCCATAAGGCACGAAGGCAGAGCCCTGTGCTATTAAAGTTGCAGTAGAAGGGACACAACTGTGTGCTGTGGTTTAGAAAGCTCAGCACGCAAGGGCTGTAGGAGCAGAACTGCAAGTGCCTGAGAGGAGGGCTGTATTTATCTCATTTGTAAATATAACCCAGGGTGTTTTCTTGTTTGTAACAGCGGTGAAAGTGTTTTTTTTTTTAGGTTACAACTTGAGGCCTCCGAAGAAATACTGTTTACAATTGGGCACACGTGAGTTATGAGTAATGTTAACTATTACCTACACCTCCTTTGAAGTACAGATACAAGAATGAACATTTAACTATGCACCTGGGCACTTGGATTGTGCAACTGAAGCCTTTCTCCTGCTGAAATCCTTGCCTCACAAACTCCCCGAGCGCACTGTTTTTCCGTGCCCTCATCCTGTTACTTTCTACGCTGCTGAATAACTTCTGCCCAGCCAGCAGCTTTGGAAAGCTCTGACACCTCAAAAACGCGTGACAGAAATCAGGCTTACACACCCCTGTGCGACTAATTACACGCGTTAGACCCTGACTAAGGAGCGAGCCCTCAGCAGCCGCCGGCCTCCCCTCAGCGCACCAACGGTCACCGCCTCGCCCACCGCGGCCCGCCCGCCCCCTCTGGGGAGGGTGGGGGGCGGGGTGGGGGGTGGGGGGGTCCCTCTTCTCTGACTGACACCCCTCTGAGCCACTCAGAGCTGGCGCTGCCTCCCGGGCGCGGGGCTATTGGGCGGAGCGGCGCGGGTGGGTGGGCGCAGCGCCGGGGGGGAGGCGTGGGCGCGGTGGCAGCCGCTACTCGCAGGCGTTGCGGGGCGCGGTGCGGCGGGAGCTGCCGCGCGGGGTCACCTCGCTGCTGCCGCTGCCTCCTGCCTGGGAGCGAGCCCGGCCCCGCCCGGCATTCCCTGCCGGCTCGACCGCCCGCTCGGGGGGCTCCGCAGCTCGCAAGATGGCTGACGGCCGCGACGTCGCCGCGGAGCAGCTGAAGCAGTGGCAGAGCCAGCGGGGCTCGCAGGTGCGCGGCGGCGGGGCGGTAACGGTCGCGGGGCGCCCTGAGGGGAGAAGGGGTGCCTTGGGGGGGGGGCACTGAGCTGGGGCTGGGGGGAATGCAGTGAGGGGTAATAGCAGCGGGGTTTGTTTACGGGTAGCACCGGGACAAGAGGTTGGTGCAAAGCGTAGGGACGTGTAATCGGCAGCAGAGCGCTCCTGCCCAAGTAAATGCCCACCAAAATACTTGCTTAAACGTGTAAGCGCTGCGATGCCTGGTCTCGTGCCTCTTCAGCAAGTCGCCGTGTCAGTTTCCACTACGTATGTTGACAGGAACAGGTATGGGGCATTAAATGCTCTCTGTGCTGCTCATACGGACCAGCCATCTCATAAAACACAATGGGCTGCTTTACTTAAGAGTTTACTTAAGGGTGACTTCTTCTTAAGAGAACAGTTCCCCCTGTTTGTAGTCAAATTTATTTTCTTGTTTTCACCAAAAAAGTACTGTATGAAGGCTATTCCAGTGGTGAATTGTGGCTTCGTCATATTCTGCCATATTTCATAGTATTTTCTTGTACAGTGGATAATATTATTTATATAGATGTCAGCTTTTCTGTAGTGAAACAATATTTAAATATAGGCCAAGGTTAATTTGGAGATTGGGAGGTAGCTCAGAGCCTGTGTTGCATAAGGAGTCATGAGACCTTATGATAGAAAGTAGGGAAGGCTTATTAGAATTTTAAAGTGACTTGTATAAGGTGCAAAGTATCAGTAATGCCTGGAAGTATGCACTTTGATGTATGGTGTTTACAATAGCTGTGACTAAAATTCTCCTGGCTTTGATTCCTGTGACAGTGGCTTCGAATCTACATGTTCATCTCTTAAAATTTTGACTGTATGCAGCTCCCAACCATATGAAAATACAGGCATCAAACTCAGATCCAGAAGTAGTCTGAGAGTTCTTCTTGGAACTAGTGTGTTTCCTTCTCCTTCCTCACATGGATGGGCTTGTTTTGTGTGCCCTGCATGCCATTATCCTGAAACTAAGGGGAATATATCATGCTGGTTGAAAAAGTGTTTGTACTTCTCGTGCCAACATTAGAAAGAACATCTTAGAAAGTTTTCCTATACAAGAGACTTTACAGCTACAAAACTCTTCACAAAAACGTTTTTGATATGCTTTGTTTCAGAAAGATGTATTTTTAGCTACTATTTCTAGTAGTTTTATATGCTAATGTTGTGGAAGAAATAGGTTTTTGGGCAACAGTATAGCTTCTTCATTTGAGAAGGGCTGTATTTACCAGCCTTCGTACTTCGCTGCATATGTAGCTTTTAACTAACATGCAGAGTTTTTTTCCCTTCAGGTAATTATGCGGAAGGTATTATAAAACTATATGTAAGTCAAAAACTCCCTTTTAAGACTAAAGATACATGTTGGATTTTTTCCTGCTGTCTGTCCCTTACCAAAGGCTTTCAAGGGCTTTGCTGAGCAGCAGGTCATGGGAGTAGGTATATATGTTATAGTCCTACCACCATATAGTTAAACCTACTGGGCTTCTCAGAATTTGTAAACAATTCCAGATGAGCAGGGTAGCTCACCATGACTTCTCTGTGCCTCAGTGGACTGGGTGGAGCTAGGTAGCTGCTCCACAAGGACATAAATATCAGTGACTTTATAATGTCACTCTGTGGACTGCAGGGGGGTGTCTTAAGAGCTGTGTCGTGTTAGGAAAATGTGCCAGAATCCGTTCACCAAGTTTGCTTCTCTTTGAATTGTAGCATGCGGAATTTATAAATGGTGTTTGAGCCGTGCACAGGGTTTTCATGTTGCGGTGCCACAGGCTGCTGTGGAGTGAGGATGCAGCGGAAGTCTCTGTATGTGCAGAATGTGTAGGAAGGATGGAAAGGTCTAATGAATGGTAGTACAAGAAATGTGGAGAGGAAGATACAGAAGCTTAGGATGGCATCGGTGGGATCTGTTTTTTCTCATGTTACAAAGAGCTTGCTTGTCTTAAACGAGTATGATGGTCATCAATACCAAAAAGTGATGAATTTATTCTTGGTAAAATGAATATTGTTTTTGTCTTTGAGAAATGTGAAACTTTTAATCGGCAAAAGTAATGAAAATCAAAGAAAAAGAGTTCAGGTTTTTTTAAGTGTTTACCTAAGCGAAATTTTCTTGACCAAAAAGTTTAAAATTTGAGTTTTAAATGTGAGTGTAAAATCCTTATGTATCATGACAATTTTTTTTTTTAGTCTCATCTGTGGACATGTGTTTATTAGAATACTATTTTGAGATGTTAAACATTTAGCATAACTAAGGATGAGAGAACTTTGTGCCATCTGCCCTGGTGACTGCTCAAAGTGAGCAGTGAAATCATTTTCTTTGGCCAATTTAAAACTGAACATAATATAAGGTAGGAAGAACAGAAGCAGGGGAAAGAATGTTGAGAACAGCTTCCACTTTTATTTCCATTGCCAAACTACAGATAGCACTTTCATTGAAGTAAAAGTTTCTTCGACTTGAGAGTAAATACAGCTTAAGTGGCAACTTTGTAAATTTCTGAACATCTGTAATGTTCTTGTTTGTAACTGGGTACATTCTTTAAAGTTTGTGTGAACTTCAATGTAGGTTAGCATTTCAAATATCCTGAAGTAGTCTAGGAGTTGAATATGTGCTTATAACTAATGAATTAGTGAATGAAGAATAAAGAACCTACTTATTTTGTGATTTCAAGTCAGTTAGCACATGCATATTAGTAAGAACACCTTGGAAATGCAGTTATCCTGTCAAATGTCTTTTATGTGGTTATTCATGTACCAGTGTTAAACAAAGGCAAACGACTCCTCCTGCGTGCTTCACCTCACCCAGAGCTCTGGGTGTAGATGTGAGTAATTGTTCTTCCCCTGTCTCTGAGTTGTCTCTTGGAAAGTATCTGGAGGCTAGCTGGGTGCAGCATATTCTTCCACAAGGTACAGGTTGGAATTTTGCCTGTTCAGTGATAGGATTAAAACCCTTGAGGAAAAATGTGGATTGTCAGGATTAAAGTTGGAACCCCATGAAGTCACTGATAGTAGTAAATGCCTCATCAAGGGTTACTTTGTTCATCCCATCCCTTTTCATTAATGAAACTGTAAAAGGGAGGGGATGAGTGAGTTTGTCGTGGTGCATTTCCCATGGTTCAGTTACATGGGTGCTTCTGGCAGAAAAGGGTGGGACGGTACTGGTATCCCATGTGGATATATGTCAGTTTAGTGCAATGTATACATGTGGATTTAGTGTTAAATAGCCGTAGTATGACTCAGATATTTGAGCTCAAATATCTGTTGCAAGTTCTTTGCTTATTCTTTTCTTGCCAACTTGAATTCTGTTCAGTATCCTTAACCAACGCTGCCCCTGCTCCTAACAGTTAATATATGTGCCCCAGGGGAAAAAATTGATGTCTGCTGCCATCAGGTCTCTAGCGCTGATGTACTTTTGCTTGCTATGTTTTATGCAGTACTCAGCAAAATGGATCTGTCACCTTATGGAAGAGTATGAATGTAGATGTGATGCAGATAAATTCTTTTCTGCTGGATTTTTTTTAAAGGAAGTGGGAGTACACTAGTTAAATAACGCTACAGAATTCTAGCAGTTGTTTCCTGAAGTTATCTTGGGCTGTCTGTCATCTTTGGGTACAGGGTCACTCCTGCTGCACTGTTAAGTAGCCTACAAGAGTGGTTAACTTAGACATGGTATGGAAGGGTGGGGAAAGAATGAACGTGGGCTGTTTCAGGCAATTTCTTTAAAGAGACAGTTCTGGTTTCCTGTCCTGTTGACAGATATTTACTTACAGTAGGGCTTCTGATAATCCTCTTCCTTCAATGGTTTGAATCTGGAGTGATTCCCTGGGTGTTCCTGCTTATGTCATTATCACGGCTCTTTCAGACTAATGATGGTAGTAATGTGTGCCTTCTAGTCATTGCTGTGACTTCATATTTTTCTTGAAGCAAGGTAAAGTCTTAGTAAGTAAAACTTCTGAACCATTGAAAACATTCCATGGTTATATATGGCATTAACTGCTGTTCTTAAGTAGCCTCAGACATAAGACTGTGCTGATGCAGCTGTGCCTCTGATTTCTGTAACAAGTTCCAGAATCTTATGCTGTTTTCTAATGTACTTTCATATGTCCGGTGATACAACTGTTGACCAGATATGCGTGTTATGTGGCTTAGAGGATTTTCGGTTTCTGGTGTTGATACTGACTTTTTCACTTTCAGAAGCCAGATGTCTTGACCACTGGTGCTGGGAACCCAATTGGGGATAAGCTTAATCTTATGACGGTAGGGCCCCGTGGGCCTCTTCTGGTTCAAGATGTTGTTTTCACTGATGAGATGGCTCATTTTGACAGAGAGAGGATTCCTGAAAGAGTTGTGCATGCAAAAGGAGCAGGTATGTTTCATTAATACTTATTTGTGTTTTTCTTCATGCAGCACTAGGCTTTAAAAATCTTTGAGAGATAGCCAATTGTTATAGATGCATTGCATTACAATATAATCTATAATATAGTTATACTAATAACAGTGAGAACAGGAAGTAAAGCCTAGTTTAGAACTACCTGTAGTATCTTTGACCCAAAGGTAGATGGATCAAGTATGTGAAGCTTAAAGTGACTTTTAAAGGTTTTTTTATAATTCAGTTTTAATAAGCAGTTAACATGCTATGGATTTGCTGTTCTTGATAAAAATTTAATCTTTATGCCAATGGTCAAAGCCAAAGCTCAAAGCACTGAAACTACTTTAAAAAGTCTAGAAGTTTAATTATAGCACCTAGGTTTTCTTAATACTACACTATCTGCTGCGCTCTCTGCTTCATCTGTCTGTTCCTTCATAGTTGTGGAACTGGCATCTCTGTTTTGTTACATATAGCTTATAAAATATGGGACTGAATCTTATTGTAATGTGAGTGTATAGAGAAAAATTCCTCTGTGGGAGTAAGAATAACTGTGTTGCTTCATCTGGTTTAAAGGTGGACTGACAGTGCTGCAACACATGCCAGGATTGAAGAAATACATGTCTTGCTCAGAGAGAAATATGTAAACTCTTGGCAGAAAAGCACTCAGAGTTATTGTTTGTTATTTTGTAGAGCAGAAGTAAGGCCTGTATTGCTGCCAGGAACTGTTAACATGTTCAGGATAGGGAGGGGGAAATGCCGTGCAAGTAGTATGTTGTGTGTGATATGAACTTTGTTATTAGGTGATTTAGCACATAGATTTAAACTGGTGTATTTCCATGATTTCTTTTGATTTTACTATGGTCAAACGTGTACCACTGAATAATGTGCTCTGAGAGTGGTAGGAAAGTATCTTGATAACCTGATATTTCTGAATACTTTTTTCAGGCGCTTTTGGCTATTTTGAAGTGACTCATGATATTACGAAGTACTGTAAGGCAAAAGTGTTTGAACACATTGGGAAAAGAACACCAATTGCTATACGGTTCTCAACTGTTGGTAAGGCTCTAAAGTTATCGTGTATCTTTTTACATGGGTACTAATAGTTAACGCTGATATTGATAAGTTTGCATTACAGAGCACTTAAATTGTACTTCAGATATTTTGAAATGTTGTGGCACCTAATTCCTCTTCTGTCAATTTCATTTAATTTTTAAGACCGTAAGCAATGATAAGCAGGGTCTGTGCCTTGTGGCAAGAACCCCCTGTAGGTACTTCTGTTGGTACTTTCTCCTTTAGAATGTGGAAGAAAGAAATGGTAGTCTGCTATTTTTGATTCTGATGGAAAGCTTACTTTTGTTTCTGGATGGATCGTAAAAAAAAACCACAACACTTCCATACTGCAGTTTTATGCTTGAAATTTGAAGACTTGAAATCTCTTATGCTGTATTAATGACTTGGAGATGAATGGTGTGGAAAATAAGCTCTAGGCAAATAACAATCTCTAAACGAACTCTTCTTTCTTTTTCTGAAGAGCTGAATGAATGAATTGACAATCTTAAATGATATTAGGTAAAACGTGCATTATAAGAAATACCTTATACCTGATAGAAAAATGACCTTTAAAAAGGTATGTTACTATTCTATGTTTTAAAAAAGTCTAATGAGGATTTAGTTCTGGAAATAGCCTTGGAGAAAAGGGAAGGGGAGGAAGATGACGAGGCTCAAGTAGGTGCAGTTTTTGGCCTACTAGCCTTTTACTGTCACCAAAACTCAGGTGTTCATGGAATGTCCTCTGGGGGTTGGGGCAAAAAGTATGCAGCTAAGCTTGGTGAGCAGACTGTGCTAAAGTGGGGTGTTGCATTGTTACCTTTGCTTTCCCTGCTATGTTTGAACGTGTTTCTTCCTAGTTATTCTGTAGTAAACAATGATTTTCGAAGAGAGATTGTCTTAATTATTTCATCAGGCTGGCTAGCATTAACTGTTTCTGAATACATCTAGAATGTTTTTGATCAGGTACCATGGTGGATACTTTTGGTGTGGTGTAGATCTACCCACTGAAAGGATTGTTTTGGGTAAAGCAGGGGGGAAATTAGAAGCATTGCAACTCTTCTATAAGTTGCATACACTACTTAGATTGCTACCTTCCAAACGAGAGCTTTCACAATGGGATTCGGTGCACATAAACTAATATGCTTTTTGCCAATTCAGCCTTATCTGATGTCTGTTACTGATGATGCAAATTCTACTCTTTATTGGTTTGAGTGGATGTACTTGTTTGCTTTAACTATGGCCCAAATGCTTGGGTGGGTGTCTGTTTACACTTTGGAAGCTTCAGGCACTGCCTGAAGTATTATTGCAAATATAATAAATTCCATGGTAAAGAAGAGACTTTAATTAAAAAAAAAAATAATCAAAACCAAACACTCTTCTAGGATTTTATGGCATATTCTAAAGTTCCATAGTTTTATGCTTAGAATTTGTTTCATATTGTAACACTTCTATGTGCTCTTCTGTTTCTTCAAGCTGGAGAATCTGGGTCAGCTGATACAGTTCGTGACCCTCGAGGCTTTGCAATGAAATTCTACACAGAAGAGGGTAACTGGGATCTTGTGGGAAACAATACTCCTATCTTCTTTATTCGGGATGCGATGTTGGTAAGTAAGCACCAAAGACAATGGTACTTCATGAAGGAGCCCAAAAGTTTGTTCACATCATATTCTTGCTTCACTGAGAAGCAAAATTTTGTGTTTTGACATGCTTAAACTCTATCCATTGGATGTTCCAATGGCTTTTGATTTGATAAGGTGGTATTTAAAACAAACTTTAATAAGAGCTAATGCTTGATTACTTACGTTGGTACTTTGATACTACACATGCTTAATTGTTTGCTATTGCACATGTCACTGCATAATAGCCATCAGGTAAATAATTGTGATTTTTAACCTTCAGGTCATTTCAGCTTCACTGGTGTTAGAAATAGCTATTTTACTCTGTAGATGTCTTTTAAATTTCAAGGCTATTTGAAGGAAAATTGAAAAGCTTCTTATAAATTCTTCTGTATTATAAATTCTTCTCTATTAAATCTGATTATTAGTGTAAGTTTAACTGTACTTTGTATCTGTAAGAAGAAGGGATTTTCATGAGAGTAGAGTTGTTCTGTACCACTTAAATTCATATTTTATAATATGATATTTTATATCTCTGTATTCATTTTGGATTTAAATATCCAATAGTTTATATGAAATCTGAGTGCTTGCCTTATTTTATTAGGCAGAAGTTGAAAGCATTGTCTGGCTTTGAGCATCCTGTTTATCACAACTGTAAATATTTTTGCTTTTAGAGGCAAATCAGTAAAGTTATGCTAATTGAAAAAGTTTCTCATCTTTCAGTGTCTTGTTCCTTTCATAGATAAAAATGTAGTAGGAAAAAAAAACTGTACATCTTATTCAGTACCAGCAGTTACTTAGCATATCCTGTATAACTTGGAAAATGAAGTTAAACTTTTTTTCCCTCCCCTCCCCCTGACAAATTAGTTTCCATCCTTCATCCATAGCCAAAAGAGGAACCCTCAGACTCATTTGAAGGATGCAGATATGGTATGGGACTTCTGGAGTCTCCGCCCCGAGTCTTTGCATCAGGTAAGGTTCTTTTGAATATCATGTTATGGCAATGTAAGTTTTTAACTGAAACTGCTTTGTCTGGTTCCCACGTAATCTTTTAAGAACACTAAAGGTCAAAGGCCTTCTATAGCTTTTAATGCTCTTGGCATGTTTTTCTAGTTTTGCCTTTTCTTTTATAGACTATGAAATAGGCAGAATTTTTGTTTTCATAATCATATTTTACATAGAGGTGAAGGGGAAGTTAGTAGGCTTTCATAGTATTAAAGTAGTGAGAATACCGATTAACAGCAAACCGCATATTAATATTAGTGTATAGAGGAGAATGTTATAAAAAAAAAAAAAAAAAGCAAATACAAAATTAAACTTTTGTATCCTTTTCCAAAGGAAAATGGGTTTATATGGAAGCCTTTTAGTTACTACTATTTGGGAAGTGGTATCACAAGCATTGTTTGTGGTAACAAGCCTAAAGGAAGCTGCATTTTGAATAGCTTTGTGTGGTGGTATGTTTATTGCTTGAGAAATTAGTTACTCAGGACTTTGCATTTTCAGATATTTTTTTAAAACCTGGTGAAAATTGTATATTTAAATTATCCATGCTTACCTGCCCTGTGCTTTTAGGAGAATAACATTAATGTACAACATTAACCTAACGATAATGAATATTTCATGTGGCCATACTTTTTCACACAAGTTCAGTTCACATCCTTGTGTGTGGAAAGCCTAAGCAGTCTTTGTTTATTAAGTCTTAGAAACCTAAACTATAACATGCTAGAGGATTTTCTCATGTTAAGATGACTTCCAGTGATGCAGATGAATATAAGTGACCTTTGTCTCAAATGGTCCTTTATTTGAACTGGTGAATGAGCAAATATTGTTGGGTTCTTCTCTTTAGGTGTCTTTCTTGTTTAGTGACCGCGGTATTCCTGATGGATATCGTCATATGAATGGATATGGATCACATACTTTTAAACTGATTAATGCTAGTGGGAAAGCAGTCTACTGCAAATTTCATGTGAAGGTACGTTCTTCTCCAGTTATCTGTTGAAAAGATACGTCCTATTGAATTTAAAACCTGAAGATTGTCTGAATGTTCTGTATGTAATTTTTAGTTTAATTCAGAAAACATTTTTTTCATGCATAGATTAAATGTAAATGGTGTATGTTTTTCATCAGTTGCATACATCTAACAAACTGAAGGATGTTCCTGTTTAGAAATGTTTTAATGTGTGTGATATGTTCATGGCTACAGAGTAGTTCAGATTCAACAGCTGTTTCTTTAGGTAAAAGCTCTCTGGCACTGATTATTGTACCTGTTAGTCTTCTGTATAAGAGTTACGCTGATACAGTATTTCCAAGGTGTATGTGAGTCACGCAATATAATCCTCACTTCTTTCTGACTTTGTCAGAAAGTACTTGGTAGCACACCCTGCTTGGAAACAAATTCCCATCAGTTTTAAAGACAACGCAGCTTCTTACTTTGTTAGATGTTAGTAGAGGCTGGACACACTTTTGGAGCAAGACTTGAGAAACCATTATGTTAAACCAAGAAGGACTGCATAGCAGCTCTTAGCTTTTGAGGTGCCAGAAGCTTATAAAAATGAGACTTCAGTGCTAAAAGCGTCAGAAATTAAGGGGAAGGAGAAAAAAGTTTTTTAAAAAAATACAGTTCATGTAGGATGTTCAGCATTGAAGGCTGCCACCCTTTTATCAGTTTGTGTTGGCATGTGGTCTGTAGGAAGAGATGGGAATACTCCACCTGTAAGGGAAAACATCTTTATTTGATGTGCTGTATTGTATTCTTGTTCTGTGGTATAGCATTACATTTATTTCACAGAATCGGAATGGTTTGGGTTGGAAGGGACCTTAAAGATCACCTAATTCCACCCCCTCCCTCCACCGTGGACAGGGACACCTTCCACTAGACCAGGTTGCTCAAAGCCCCATCCAACCTGGCCTTAAACACTTCCAATTTATCTGGGCAACCTGTTCCAGTGCCTTATCACCCTTCATAGTAAAGAATTTTTCTTATCTAAATGAAGTCTACCCTCTTTCAGTTTACGGCCCTAGCTTTCTTGTAGGATCTCCTTTAGGTACTGAGAGGCCACTATATGATCTACTTGCAGCCTTCTCTTTTCTAGGCTGAACAACCCCAACTGTGTCTGTCCTCATAACAGAGGTGCTCCAGCCTCTTGATCATCTTTGTGGCCCTCATCTGGACTCTTTCTAATTTCCATTTTATCATAGAACTAATTTTCATTTGGAAGGCAGCTGTTGAATGTACTGTGTACTACTGAATGTACTCTGAACTTAAATTACTGGAGATTAGGAGATGGACAATCATGCTCTTAGATCTCGAGTCTTGTTAAAAACACGTTCTTAAATGTTTTTTGTAATTTCTGCATTATAACTGGTTCTATTTCTTTCATTGCTTTTAGACTGATCAGGGCATCAAAAATCTTTCTGTAGAGGAAGCAGGAAGGCTGGCTTCTACTGATCCTGATTATGGAATACGTGACCTTTACAATGCCATAGCCCATGGCAACTACCCATCCTGGTCTTTCTACATTCAAGTTATGACATTTGAAGAAGCAGAGAAGTTTCCATTTAATCCTTTCGATTTAACTAAGGTATAGCTGCTACAACTGTGAATATTCTATTTCAGCTTGTTTAAGAGGTCATGAGATCAAAATTTAGGAAATGCCAGAAACAAGCTTATCCATAAACAAATAAAACAAACAGGTTCCACAGAGTAGCACTGTTTAAGGTCCAGTTCCTATCACTACAGTTGGTCTGTCCCTTTTATTCCTATCACTTTGTTTTTTTTAAGTGTGCTGTTTATTACATGGTCAGGATGAGTCAACAATTCCAGAGATGAAATCATATACCTGTAAAACATATTGGGGCATGGGGTTGGGGGGTGGAATATGTCCAGTTACTGGAATTTTGAGTGTTCTTCCCTCGGGTATTTAATCTAGAAAGCTGGAAATAAGATCTAATTCCTGTGGTATAGTGTAAAATCTGATGTTGTTCTTCTTTGGTGAAATATGGTTAGGGCTTGATTCGGGCTTGTAGATTACAACTGTACTGCATTTCAAAAGTCTGATCTCAGATCATAGTCACACCCTGAGCTAGCTAGTTTTGAATGTTGTTGATCATGTAGTTTCTGATGCTGGTCTTGTCTTTTGTCAGATTTCTATTTGCTATTCCAAAGAATGGCATATTGAAAGACTAACAGACTTGTATTTTTTCCTTCTAATATTGCTCCCCAGAAATGGCTAAATAATTTTGACCTTGAAAGTTTAGGCCAAGAGGAGAAATAAAAGGCTAGTTAAGCTGGTTATATTTTGTAGTAGTCGAAAATAATCATGCTACCAGTTCCACCTACAATATTGCATTCCTAGGCATCTCTTCAAGTGCCTGTGGGTATTTTATTTAAGTAGTCAAGTGCTGAGATTATGCTGTGATGAAATAAGTTGCATGAATACTCTGAATTGCAAAAGACTTGGACGTTCCTCAATGTTTGTTAGCAAAATAGAAATTACTTCAGTAATGTATTCTCTCAATTGAGACTATTAGGTTGCTCTTGCCTGTTTTATTATTTAAGCTACATAATACAACATTTATTTTAATGCATGTGCTTTATGTCTTATAGATCTGGCCACATGGTGACTACCCTCTCATTCCTGTGGGAAAGCTTGTCTTAAACAGGAATCCTGTAAATTACTTTGCAGAGGTAGAACAGATGGCATATGATCCTAACAACATGCCACCTGGTATTGAACCTAGCCCTGATAAGATGCTGCAGGTAAACTACAGTCAATGTATGCTCTTCAGGCAAAATCTCATATTTCCTTGTTTATGAAAGTATTGCTATCACTGTTTTGTAGAATCATAGAATGGTTTAGGTTGGAAGGGACCTTAAAAACCATCTCATTACAGCCCCCTGCCTTCCACTAGACCAGGTTGCTCAAAGCCCCATTCAACCTGGCCTTAAATGCTTCCGGGGATGGGGTATCCACAACTTCTCTGGGCAACCTCTTCCAGTGCCTCATCACCCTCCTAGTGAAAGAATTTCTTCCTTTAATCTGAATCTACCCTGTTTTACTTTAAAGCCATTACCACTTGTCTTTTTGCTGCATACCCTTGTAAAAAGTTCCTCTCCAGCTTTCTTATAGGCCCCCTCTAGGTACTGGAAGGCCACTATAAGGTCTCCCTGCAGCCTTCTTTTTTCCAGGCCGAACAACCCCAACTCCCTCAGCCTGTCTTCACAGGAGAGGTGCTCCAGCACTCCATTCCAGTTTTGTGGCCCTCCTCTGGACTCACTCCAATGGGTCCATGACTTTCTTGTGTTGAGGGCCAAAGGGCAGGCTGCAGTACTGCAGGTGGGGTCTCATGAGAGTAGAGTGGAAGGGGAGAATCACCTCCCTCAAACTGCTGGCCACTCTTTTGATGCAGCCCAGGATATGGTTGGCTTTCTGGGCTGTAAGCACACATTGAGAAGTCCAATGTGAGCCAGCATCAATCAACACCCTCAAGTCCTTCTCGTTAGGGCTGCTCTTAATCCATTCACAGCCCAGCCTGCATTTGTTCTTGAGATTGCCCTGATTCAGGTGCACAACCTTGCACTTGGTCTTGTTGAACTTCATGCTGTTTACACGAGCCCACCTCTCAAGCCTGTCTCAGGTCCCTCTGGGTGGCATCCCTTCCCTCCAGTGTGTCGACTGCATCACACAACTTGGTGTGGTGTCATTCGCAAATTTGTTGAGGGTACGCTCAATCCCACTGTCCATGTTGCTGGCAAAGATGTTAAAGAGCACTGGTCCCAATATCAATCCCTGAGAAATGCCACTTGTCACTGGTCTCCACTTGAATGTTGAGCTGTTGACTGCAACTGTTTGAGACATTCCTTATCTACTGAGTGGTCCATCTGTTAAATCCATGTCTCTCCCAGTTATAGACAAGGATGTCATGCAGGACAGTGTCAGATGCTTTGCGCAAGTCAGAACTGTCGTGGGCAAGGACGCTTTCCACTAGACCATATTTCAGATGTTCAGATGTTCATATTTCATACCTTTTTAAGTTTAAGGTTGAAAGAGATCTATTAATGTTTGTTACGCATTTTTAAAGGGTCGTCTTTTTGCGTATGCTGATACACATAGACATCGTCTGGGACCTAACTATCTACAAATTCCTGTGAATTGCCCCTTCAGAGCTCGTGTGGCCAATTATCAGAGGGATGGACCAATGTGTGTGACTGACAATCAAGGTATTAATGAAAATCCTTTTAAATACAATGATACTTAAGCATGTACGATTTCTTCTGTTCATAGGGGATTTAAGATATTTGCTAAATAAATATTAATAGCCAAAAAATTATTTTCACATGGTGAGAAACATTACGTAAGCATATGTATGTGGATTACAGAATGCGTTCTCTATGCAATTTTAATGTTTCAAAAGGATGGGGATGTTCATTCTTACTTCTGCCTTGTATCAAATAATTGATAGTTCCTAACTGGGCTTTCAATTTGATGTATATAACTGTCACTTGTGACAAATACTTGTTTGCAATTTGTGTGTATATATACATATGTGTACGCACACCCTTTATGTAAATATATAAAGGCTCTATCTCTTGCATTACTTCAGAATAGCACAGTTTGGATATTTGTTTGGAGTAAACTCCACACAAGAAGCTCCTGTAAGAATGGAGTTTTACTTAGTTTTAAATGAAGTGAAGCTTAAAATGTGTTTTGAAAACTTACAGGTAGGTCATCGTCAGGGCACTTGCAGAATACCTCAAGTCAAATGAATTCAGTTATGTCCCTAGCTTGTTCATTTAATTATGTCTAGGAACATACTTGTTAAAAGGAATTTATTTCAATAGTTCTAAAATATTAATTTTTTAAACTTAAGAAATATGCCTGAGAACTGATTTCATGGAACTTCATTGCTATTTTGTTTTTACTTATAGGCAAAAATCTGACATACAAGAGACTAAATCTTTTAAAAAGGCAAATATAGACTCATTAAAAAGTTGAACTGCTTTGCTTTCTGACTTCCAAGGAACTGAAAGCCAAGACTATAAATGTCAAGACTAGAATTTTAACTTTACCTATATTACATGATGTGTTCTGTCAGTGTTTGTCCAATAGTGACTGATTTATACCTAAGCATAAGCAAGTATACGCTTAAGCTATGCCTCATGCTGCAAACATGTATTCCTCGGGGCTGTGGGTTCTAACACTTCTTGAAGGAGGAGGCGGAAATACTTTAAAAACAGGAACTTGAAAACGACTACTCTGGTCCAAGAGCAGATGCAAAAAAAAAAAAACATTTTAAAAAGCCTTGTAAGTTCATTGTGTTTAAAATACAGACCCTTACGTAGTTCAGTTTAACACTGTTTCAAATAAGCAGATGGAAGTATACTTTTATGTTGCCTTTGGACTAAAACTTGAATGACCTCCACAATTTCATTAAAATTCTCAGCAATGGTGTTTTGAAAACGGCCAGACATCCTTATTTCTGAAACGAAGCCTGTTTTTTACCCAAAGGCTTAGGTAAATTCTGTTTGTAGTAAGTGCTTTTTAAAGCACTGGCTAAAAGACAGCTGATCTTGAGCTATATGTTGACCAAAAATAAAGTTGACAACTGTTTTTAATAAGGTGAATTGCAATTGATTTTTAGGTTCTTTTAGGCAAAGCACACTGTCTTCTAAATTAACCTGAGACCTGGCATCTGCTGTCTTTTTTTTCCCCCTCCCAACCGTGTGTGTGTGTTCACTTCTCAGGTGGTGCCCCAAACTATTATCCAAACAGTTTTACTGGTCCAGAAGATCAGCCTGTTGTGAAGGAGAGCCGCACGTGTGTTTCAGGAGATGTGCAGCGTTTCAATAGTGCAAATGAAGATAATGTGTCTCAGGTATGATGTATGAGGCTTTTACGCTGCTTATTACAGAAGATGAGTGTATAGGCTGTTTAAAGAATATTAACAAGGAGCATTCAATCACGAATCTCTTTGCTGAAGCATTTGGTCTAACCCGAAGTTCAGATACCATAGAAGTTTGAAAGATCTCTGTATAGTTTAATAATGATGAGTAACTGAACTTTTGCTAACAGGACAGTTAACGAATTCTTACAGACCTCTGCTGTCTATGTTTGAGCGTTAATATTTAGAGGTAGTGACGTTCAATCTTCCTGCAACTGGTGAATGCAGATACTAAACCTAGAATATGCATGTAATGTCATGATCATCAATTCCTGAATTGGAGCCCAACAGCACATTTTTCACTAATTAAATAATCAGTGATTTCAAGCTTGAAATGGGTTGTTAGCAGGTTTGCTTGCAGAGAAAAAAAAAAAAAACAACTTGCAAATTGGCTGCCTTTGGAGTTGTATTTAAATGTTGCCTGACTAGTAAGTGAAAGCTATTTTTCAGCAATAATGAATTCCAAGTACTATGGACTGCTGCTCATAGAATGGCTTACTGTCGAATTTTCAAAATAAAACTGTTTCTATTTAAAAACTGCTTTTGTTTGTAAGGTGCGAGATTTCTATATCAAAGTGCTGAAGGAGGATGAACGTCAAAGGCTGTGTAAAAATATTGCTGATCATCTTAAAGATGCTCAACTCTTCATTCAAAAGAGAGCTGTAAGTGGCCTAGCTATTTTTCATCGTTGCTTTTCATTCCAGGCTTCCATGCAGTGTAGCAACTTTTCATCAAAATTTCAACATGCTTATGGAGAAGATCAGGAATTCTTCTAGATTTTCTTGTGCGGGAGTTAGGAATACAGAACACTTAAATGTGCGCATAGTTACAGGAATAAATGTAGAACATGTTAAAATGACTTTTTGCTGCTGGAAATAATAAGATTGCTGAACATCAGGGATGTCATAATATATGTTTACCTTAGTATTTCAAAAATCAGATGACTGCCAATAGTGTTAGGTCAGAGGTTGGACTAGATGATCTTGGAGGTCTCTTCCAACCTAGATGATTCTGTGATAATGTTTGTCCACGGAGAAGGAAGAGAAGGTGAGTGTCAGGGAGGAACTGGAACTTTCCTGACTTTAAACAAAATTCCACTGGGAAAGACCTCTTTATTTGGCACTATAGAAACAGTGAGTCATTGTAGTCATCAGTCCTTTCTGGCTGGTCAGATTCAAATGTTTTTTGGAAAAGTGTTTTCCTCCTTCTGTTCCTTATATGTACTGGTTATAGGCCATGGAATATGAAGAATATCTCAGAGAGAGAAATCAAGTTCTTGTCTCGTTTTCTTCCTGTTAAGGTGAAAAACTTCACTGATGTTCATCCTGACTATGGTGCCCGTATTCAATCATTGCTGGACAAATACAATGCTGAAACAGGGAAAAAGGTATGTTAATGACTTGCGTTGTTGAGTTTTGATAGGTTGGATTTTTTCATTTCTTTCATAAATCCAACAAAGTGAGAGATCAGTCTTGATCTACATTTGATTTAAATGGGAGGAATTAATGCATGTGGTATCTAAAAATGTGGAAGCATCACTCCTAACTACATTAAACATAGATTAACCAGTGATGTAAGATGATCTTGTTTTAGTTGTTTCTTAAAGGTACTGGAAGATAACTGTAAATGCAATGCAGGCTGTTCAGGTTGATCCTTAGACCAAATCATCTACTTTCTGTACTCTTAAAAAAAAAAAAAAAAAAAAAAAACACTTAATTGAGACTCGCCTAGATTCGTTGCTTGCTACATAGAATAACAAAATTGTTGCTAGAAGTATGCAATTCTTTCTGAAGTTTCTGTGACTACTTTCTGTGGAACTTGTTCTGAATATTTCTCATCATTTTTAGGATGTAATTAAGACGTACACACAAGCCACTTCTCGTGTGTCTGCCAAAGAAAGATCCAACTTGTAAAGTGTGCTACAGAGATTTACCCTGTGAATCTTGTATCCACGTAACTGCAGGACAACTTGTTGAAGATGTTAATGAATGTAACAGACTTCTGCACAAATACAGCAGTGTTTTACAGGCTTGATTTATTAAGCTTTTAAGTGCCTGTATCTGTACTGGAAACAGTAAGTTACACTAGCTAAGAATCCTAGTGCCTTTCAACACTAGTGCTTTAATGCTTGCTAACAATATACAGTGTCTTCAAGGAAACTGATTAAAAAGTCTTTCTAGAAAGAAACATAAGTTTAATCAAAGTGTTTTCTTAATTTTATAACTACTCTGGCTAAATCGCACAATGGAACTTGTCTAATGATACTGTGATTATCCTTGTGGATGAACTTGTTCACGTTAAAAAGCTGATATTGCTTAGTATTGCTAATAAAATAGTTACCTGTAGGTATTTGTAGACACTTCCTTTGAGTTTAATTTTTGCCTTCCGGAAGGAAAGTACATATGCAGTAATTTTACTAAAACCGGTTCTTTCTCATTCATTATAACAAAAATGAAGCTGAATAGGAAGTTAATCTTAACTGAAGTTAATCTCAACATATGTAAGTTTTATTCCTAATAATACTTCAAGGTAATAAATCCATGCATATTAGTGCTGGGTCAGAGATCACCATCTCCCTTAGAAAAATATCTGCCCCAAGTGATCTGATTGTATACATTTTACAACAAAACTGATTACATCTTACAAGTCCTTGGGGTGGGGGGGATGGGGAAGTGTCCTTTCTAGTTTACAAAAATTTATATAGGAAAAGACTAATTTCCAAAGTGTCTGGGAAAATGAACCTTGAAATACATGGGCATCTTTATTTTGGCCAAATTCCAGCTAAGATACCTTTAAAAACTATTCCCACTAGCTTCTGAAATTATTACTACTATAATCTGATGTTGCTATTTGTCAAGCCCCAGGGTTGGTTTTCAGAGTTAAACATTAATTGAAATTTTATGTTTGTATGAATGTGCATGCATCTATGGATAGATATAGGTATAAAACCTGATTTTAGATGTATCAAAATTGTCTACTGCTTGTAAATTAGTTAATTGGTACAAAAAAATTTGGAAACCTTTGAACTATAAAGTAATCACTCCTTAGATCCAAAGGTGTTTCTTTAGCTTAGTGATATTTTTTGGCTACGATCTTGGAGTATAATCTTTAATAATGTCTTATAAACATTAATTTTGCTCTGGTTCATATTAGAACTTAGAGTTCAGAGTGCAGTTAAATGATAATTATGTAATTTCTGGTCTTATCTCACTTGAATATGTATGGTGTTAGCCTAAGGAAGTACACTGTCGGCATCTGAATGCTTTACCATTTGTGCATAAAACAAAGCCAAGGCTTAAGCTATTGTTTTATAAGGGTTGAAATCCCACTCAGTTTTTTCTCTAATTATTTGGAAAGTGTTTCCCAGTTATGGGATGATAACTAGTGTTCAAGCTAACTGTTGCAGTCTAGAACAAAAATCCGTCCTACCCATTATATGTTGAAGTTAGTCCTAACAGTCCAAAAAATGTTCCTGAACTGTGCTCAGTAGGATCAGGCAATCTGCCATGCATCTAAAATCCTGGCACGTTTTAATAACTACTTTGCCTGTTACTTCTTCCTCTTCCTTTGCCAAAGAGAAAGATCAGGGCACATGTGTAACTGGTCCAGATTCTAGTTATACAGCATTACTTCCTTTTCCTTTCCTTGTTTGTCTGCTAACATTGCTTCACTAGCGTTCGGATTGGAAGGAGGATGATGATACAAAGGATTTTAGAGCCCAGCTAGTAGATCTTAAGCAAGTATACCAACTTCAATTTATAAAATCAGTATTTGATTCTTTTGAGGATCTATCTTGAGTTGTATTTTGAATAGGTATACTTCTTGATTTGACTCCCAAGTATGGGTTGGCATTATGAGAACTGATGGCAGATTTTTATTAAAAAGTTGTTAGTGCTTTCACTAAATAGAAACATAGAAAGCTGCTAGAATGCTATCTACTGATCAATTGTGAAAAATCTGTGATGCAGTAAAATAAAATGTCAGTTTATTTTACCCTATTTGCCTGATCAGGCTGGTGGGAGCTGGAAGAGCTGTGTGAATTGGTGGGAGTATTTCTCTGGCAGATGGAATCCTAATGAGTCTTGGAAAAGAGTAAGCAAGACTTAATCTTTAATTCTGGTGGTCTCTGCTGAATGGATAATACTGTCTTCCTCTTATTTCTGAAATAAAACAATTTAAACAACTCTGGGCTACATATTGTCTTTTTTTTTTTGTGAGCATGTCTTCAATTTATTTTAATCTAGCAAGTTCATGCCTTCATTTGTGTGGTTTCTTTGTGCGGAAGCTGCTGAAGTTTTGGGGAACTGGTGTTTATTTCAGAACACAAGCTATTTGGACTGCACAGACCCTGACTGCACGCAAAGGCCTTGGGCTCAAGGCTGACACTGGGAATTAATGGGGGAGGAGAGGGAGTGGCAGTGACTTAAGTTCTTCTGTTCAGCTTTAGCATGGCAAAACTCCTGTTCAGAACTTAAAACTTGCTAAGTATTCAGAAGAGTGCTGCTCAAATCTCTGATACAGCAGTGCCTGGGACCATGTACCATATGAATGGGAAAAAGCTGCTTTCCTACTATATT
The DNA here is from genome assembly GCF_964034855.1 of Anser brachyrhynchus. Taxonomy (NCBI): domain Eukaryota; kingdom Metazoa; phylum Chordata; class Aves; order Anseriformes; family Anatidae; genus Anser; species Anser brachyrhynchus. The sequence continues at coordinate 17,212,721 of NC_137699.1, read as the reverse complement.
GTGAGTTTTGTTCATGATGCCTTTTTTAAGCTTCTAATTGCTGATTAATCTTCTGTTATTTTTCATTTAAAATCTTCAGTTGCAATTTACAGAATTGTCATAAGTTCATCTGGTCTTTCACAGTTCACAAATTCTATTGAAAGAGAGTTATTAATAGTTCAGTAAAGTATGCAGCATTGAAATAAAGCACTTAAAATGTGCCTCAAGGATTCCATGTAGCCTTTTAAATATCTATACTGGCAGCTTTTTGTTTTTCCATATGTATATTACCCAAAAGTTCAGCTTTGCAATGCTTTTATTGCAGTTGCTTTCTTCCCTCCCCCCCCCAAAGCTCTACTTTTTGCTTCACAGGCAAGGAACAGTGTGCCTCATGCTTCATTGCATGCTGTAAGGTAATATTTACAAAATAATGGCTAAATACACATAGTGACCATGTGGTAGAAAGGGCATTGTGACACAGGATTTGTGGGGTTTTTAATAGAATGTTTAACATAAACGCTATTTAATTTTACTGATACGGGCAGATAAAGGTTATCTGGACAATATCACTAATTCTACTGTAAATTGTACTAGTTTAGAGGCTAGGCTGAAGAAACTTGAATGCTGTCAAGTCAGAGTAACAGTACGCTCTAGGTGAAGATGAATGAGGAAACATCTTCTGCAGTAATATTGAAATGATGTAGAATGGGTTAGGCAGTTAGTATGTATCCTCTGCGGCTACCTTTTGTTTTAATTCAAATGGTGTAGTTACACTTAAGATTGACCACTTTGTGCTTATAAGCTGATCTTGATAGGTATTATAAAGTAAAATCTTTTTTTAAAGGGGGCTTAGGCAACACTGGAAGGATAAAATGCTATTTTTCAAGTAAACAAGGTAATAAAATCCATTTATGACTATGTATTATGAGAATTAAGAGTGTTTACGTGACTTGACACAATCTCACTTGTGTTTTAACTTTGTGTTCTGCTCTAGTAAAATCAAATACTTGTTCAGTAGGTTGTTGCAATAAAATTTACAGTTACGTGTTAGAGAATTGCTCAACCTCTTCCAATTAATTTTTTTTAGATGCACATCTGTAATAGTATAAGGAATTTGAAATGTATGTTTTGAAAACTAAAGCTTCTTCAGGAGTACCTCCTCACATGGATCATTTCCCTTTATTCCTAGACTGTTTTTTGAAGTGCTAGGACTTGTCAAAGAACATAGCAGACTCCACTATTACAGTGTGTGTTTGAAGTAGGCTGTAGCAAGAGGTGAGTGAGTATATGGAATTACTACATCTTTTCTGGGCAAAAGTGTAAGGTAGGTTTGGATCAGATAGCTATTGTCTCAAGTACACTGCAAAAATTAAGACCTGAATTCCTTTCTTGAACCAGCTAGCTCGTTGTCTGGTGAAAGCCATTCATGGAAACTGTCTACTAAGCAGTGTGTAGGTAACCATGACTTAGCATCCATAAAATCAATGGTGTTGAATTGCCAAATAATGCTATATGTATACTCATCTTGGAGAAAAAGGCTGTTTGAACACTTGAACCACCACAACTTACCTGTGAGTGCCTGAGTATATTCTGAGTTTGGGTTCCATTAATCTTTCTTTTTAAACTGTTTTGTTATCTGCAAGTAATTGCTGGGTGAGAAGGAATGCAAAGGAACATCTACCTCTTACAAGTTGCTATGGACCTCAGTTCATGATGTCAAGAAAATATTTTGACTGCAAACAACGTAATAGATCTAGGCTAGAGATGAATCTCCAGGTGCTTGACTGTTTTACAGTTTGCATTGGTTCAAAGTAACAGGTTGTAATAATAATACTAGTTTTGAGACCTTAAATAGCTTAATTTGGAAGCTTGCTGTGAGGAAAACTTCAAAGATGCACATAGCATGGGAATTCACTAGCAGGCTTGGCATTCTTACAAGATGTATTTTCAGGTGTGTTAAGAGCTACTTTTTTAACAACACAGATAGGAATTTCAGACAATGAACACTTAGTCATGAAAAATGCATTCATTGTGTTACAACCAGGCCTTTATAGCCTAATTTACTTGGATGCTGGGGAAGCGGGAAGGTGCCATAGATTTTTTCCCACTGATAATAAGCTTTTAACTGAAATATCAACAGTAACCACCATTGTGAAAAGAAAAGCAATGTTCGCAATGTTTTATTGTAATAAACATTTGAAATGCAAAAGAATTTCACTTAAACTTCCCTCATTTCTCCTAATTATTTGGTCATCATTCTGTCCGTGGGCTGGCTTGTGTTTGGGGAGAAGACAGATGTGTGCCCTGTGACTGTATTTCCAGGTTCTAGCTACTCAAAGGAGGCTGACTTGGATGCACGTGTACTATATGGTCTGTGTCACAGAACACCCAGTGCAAGTAAGGAAAACTCATACTTAAGCCTTATTGTACCTTAATTCTGGAAGTTTTAAAGGCACTTATACCTTCACCTCAAGTCAAACCTTTCTGCACTTAGTTTTGTTTGCTGTAGGGTTGGGGATGTCAAACCAATACTGCAGAAGTGGATCAGTAGTGGGATCAGTAGTGATACGCTGCATGTTCTTATCACTTGTTGATGCTAGACTACGTGAAGACATGCAGTCTATGGTAAAGCTTGACCTTTCTTCCTTGGCAGTATTCCAGAATCCAGCTGGAACTGAGGTTTAAGCTCACAGTTGTGCGGTGATGACACAGGTCATGACACAAAGCTGTACTCAAGCATAGCTTGACTCAACTGGCATGAAGGACGTACCTTAAGCAATTGCTTACAGCCATTTTGGACAGAACTGGGAAAAGATGCAGAGCTCCATTTAAATGATGATAAACAAAACTAAAGCAACTTTGCCGAATACATGGTTTGTCTCAGTAATTGGTAGATTCCCACTTAGCTCTTTGATCCAGAATCGGAGGTAGACCTTTATAATCTGTGCTTTACCATGATCTTACAAATAGCTGCTAAAGGTACTGGCAAAGCATGTGTCACATTCCCTTTCTCTTTTTTCCAATTAGGAAAATACCAATGTACTTTTCCTCAGAACTTCTCATATGAGAAGTTTTCAGATGTCCTACTCTTGCTTGGCTCAGGATGATTTCAGTTGCAGGGGTGGATCATGTATTGATTCTGTGTAGACTAAAGATTAGTAAAAAAAAAAAAAAAAAAAGCCCTGTGTGTGTGCAAAGGGTTTTATATTTGCATTGTTTAGCTTTGGTTAGCTTTCAGACTATGAAGCACTGGTGTAAAAATAGCAAGTGAAGGAGCTTGATACTTAACTCGCTGGCGATGACACTTTTACAGCCTGGCTTGCTGTGTAGAGCTCATGTGACTTAGTAAGATAAAAGCTTGAACTTTGTCACGGTAAAGTTCCACCCGTGGTGAAGTTCCACCCAGTTGAGCTTCAACTCTAGTACAGTTGGAAATCTGTGTTGTATTCTGAGAGGCCTTCTGAGTAACAGGTCTTCAGGAGCTGTGGTGAAGCTTATTTTCAGTCACCTACAGAGGCTTGGTAAACTTTTTTTTTCCCCTTATGGAAAAAATACAGCTAAGTATTCTTTTACATCCTGCTTGCCAGAGCAAAATAGCTGTATTTTAGCTTAGAAATTACAGCCTGACGTGTTTTAAGTGACAGTGCATTACTGTGTAACAAAACATAAGGCACAGGTTACTTCACACACTTTACACTTTTCTCAGAGGAACTTGCAGACGGTGTTTTGATGATTTCTTAAACCCTGAAATGTTCACTTTAATCTTATTCCATCTCATTTAAATCATTACAAGATTATTGAATGTATCTTACCTAATTACTAGAGTCAAAATTGGATCCAAGGTTTTAATTCAAAGGATCCAAGGTTTCAATTCAAATACTGTAAAACTATAATGGAACCTCTCAGATGTCAACATCTTAAATTTCAAACAGATTTTTCCCATACTGGGAATTCTTTTGATTTTTAGTGCAATAAACCTTGACAGTAACAATCTCATTGTTAGACAATTCTGAGTCAACAGTATTGACACAGGTGGATATGCTCTTCTACAAACAAATGGCTGGGGAAGATTTGTTCCTTTTCTGTTTCCTGCACTTAAGTCTCAGGAATCTATTTGACCTCGTGCATGTATATTGTGAGAGTCACTGAGGAATAAGAGTGATGGAAGGCAGTGTTTACAGGCCAAGTTGCAATGCCACCAAATAGAATGGAAATGTAATGTGCCTTAAGGCATTTCCCTGGCTCTGTGCTAGGGGTGGGAGCTGTGCACGTTCTCAGCTTGATGTTGATGTCTATCTGTGTCTCACCTGCAGGTTCTCATAGAGTAGTGGCTGTCAGGAATGGCCATTGAAAATGTGTGAATGAGACTAACTGGGTTCTTGTGGAAGCTGACATAACCTTGTATTTATTTGGACTGTACTGTTGTGCAAGACTGTGTGAGGGTGTCTAGAGGAAAAAACACCAGAAGACCTGAACCCAAATGCTAGTCTCTCACTTCCCCTCAGCTTGTCTTATTCAGTTCACAGCAGTTACTTCATCCTCCTACATCATATCCAGCCTTGGTTCCTCAGTAAAGTAAAAACTCAAACATTTTGTTTCTTCACCTTAACACTGTCTTTACATAATAGATCAAAGAAAATGAAGCACAGTAGCTGGCTGTTTGATCAAACATCTTTTGACTGCTTTAGTGGATGTCTGCCCAAATGCAGCATGACTAACCCTCTGTCTGGGCAGAGGTCTGTATGACCTGTTCCCTTGTCTCTGCTGAAGTAGCAGGTGCTAGACTCCAGCAAGTGAGCTGGCCAAACCAGTGCTGCTCTAAATTGCACAATTGTTGCTCTGCCTAAAGGTGTAACCTTTAACAGAAGTCTAACATATTTTGCCTTACTTGCATTTTTCTTGTGATCTTTGTTAAACACAGTTAAATAAGGCGGTAAGTCTGGTGTTCCTATTTATGTAGCCTGAGATGAAGGAAAAATCAAAATTGGCACATATTAAACTTAAACCACATAGGCACGTAGCTCTACCTAATCATAGCTCTCACACTGTACACAGGTTTTTGTCAATGTTCCAAACTTTGTGGAGGGAAGTTGGAAAAGAGAATGAAGAAATGTATAGCCATTTTTCCCTGCTTTACTTATTGCATATTATTGTGTGGTCAAAGGTGCTTTTGACACAGTGTTTTTTTCTTAAATGCTTCTTTCTTTCTTGAGGTCTAAAATAAATTATAAGCCATTTTTAGTGGTTATACATCTGACTGGTGTATATGTTCAAGTTTATAAAGAATGCAGGATGAAAGTACCATCACACAAGTGTTGAAACTTCCTTAACTTTGACTAAGATCTGTCAGTATTTTAATAGATGCAGCTTTTTGCTCTCAGGTTCAGGCTTACTATTTACTATTCAGTGTTACAACACAAGACACTGAATTTACTTATTTCACTAATTTCTAGCTATTGATCTGAGGTGCTATATATAAAGTGAAGTTTGCCACTAACACTGGCATTTCTTAAAACATACAATTTTTCAGAGAAAACTTATAGAAAAAAATACTTCACTTTAAGTTCAAATTTTTCAATATCATTTCCAGTGGGAAGTCTGTCCTGGACTTCCTATTTCAAGATATGACTGCTGGAAAATAATAAAACTTGAATTTCAAAGTAGCTGGAATAAAGGCTATAGTCTAGAATGTCCATTGACTATATTGTATTTCCATTGCTCTTCAGACATTTAGAGGAGATAGTCTAGTGGTGGTGCTGATTTCACTTTCATTCTGTTTTTTCATGTACCATAACTTCTTTTACTTGTCATCTTTATGCTTTTCTGTTGGGTTGCATAACTGTAATTTGTACATTTCATTTTTCTTCTTTGGCCCTCACAGTGATTATCTTGTGTAAAATCTCACCAAGCTATTAAATATTTTGCTGAGGTAATACAGACAGCCTTTCATCCAAACCTATGTTATATGCTATTTAAAAGTACCGATAAGATTGATAAAAGATAGCTGCAGAAAAGTTTGGCAGCTCCTCGTGTTTGCTCTGGCATTGATCCATACTGCTTAGGCTCTATTCCACGCTTATCTACAACCCTCCATACCAGTCTTGCTCAGCCTTGCATACTGTTCTGTGCAAATGGTCTTCACCTAATGGAAGCACTTGCAGCTCATTTTCCTTATTGTAACTTTACTGGGGTGCTGACTGTTAATTGCACTAGAACCAAGCACTATTGCAGGGGACAAAACCAAATGCCATTCTACAAAATCAAACGTTCTTATCTACCTAAAGAAGATATTTTAAAAGATTACTTCAAGTAATTTTAAAAGGCTATTCGAAACAATGGTTGTGACTTACAGAGGACTACTAACTGTATCTTAAGGTGTGTTTCTATGAATAATGGTCTGTGAATGATAGAAAAGTGGTGGCATTCTGAGTCCTGTTTCACTCTTTCTTTTTTTTCCCTCCCAGTTTTCAGAAATCACTTTTACTCCCATGGCTCTGGAATTGCACTTTGTGCCGTTAACCTCTAAACATGATTGCACACTTTCCAGAACAGAAAATAGTTTAATTAATAACAAATCTCTTAGGTTCTGGCTGACTGTACTGGGTTGAAGGTTTTCAAGTAAAAGTCAGTGCTGAATATTGCTTAGCCTGAAGTATATAATTCAGGCAATCATTATACAAACAGTACAAAGTCCATTCATTATCTAATCAGAGGCCTTCTTGTATCTTTCTTTTTATCAGGTGAGATTTTCCTTTATTAACCTCTTAAATTACATTGTTGTGAGCAAGTGGCTTTAATGGCCAATATTCAAATGAATATTTCATTCACAAGGTCCCTCTTCCAAAAGTTAGCCTTATATTTCAGTGTCTGAGGATGTACTTGCAATGGACATGCTCTCTTACTGACTCCTGAGAAGACACTGGCTCCTCTTAAGAGTGGACTCAAAGTACCTAGATTAGTCTCTTTTTCTATCTTCACCTTCTGACTGGTAGAGCCACAATCCACATCTGGTCAGGCAATAAAGTTCACTACTGCACTCTCAAAGCTGCCTTACGCTTGATGTTGATGTGCAAGTCCGTTGCTCACTTAAAACCTCGAGTTTGGATTCTGTCATCTTGCGCTCTATATGTCCAGTGCTTGAGACCAAACAGCTGCCTCAACCTTGCCTGAATCCAATTTAAAAAGTAGCTAGGCTGTATTCTGGCACAAGAGCTCTGCCTCACGACTGCTATTCCTGCAAACCAAACTTGCATAAACAACTCTGTAACTTTGCACTTTTACCTGTTTTCTTCACGATTAAGTACCAACAGTGGAAGACTTTTCGCATAGGTGTCTAGGTAATTAAAGGATAAACAGCAATGTGCAGCCTACTGCTAGTCATAAGATTTTTGAACCTATGAAATGCAAAGACTTGTCTTAGCCTTAGTTATCATTTTTCCTCATTGATGTTACAGCTATAGAGAAGGTGAGATACAAGTCACCGTGGACTTGAACCTGGTTGTGACAGGCATTACAGGGCATTTTTACATGCTGGTACAGCTATTGTGTAAGCACTGGTTGCATATAAGTTGTCTTTACAAAGCTGGTGTGGAGAGTACCCTCTTGTGCTACGGGTGAAAAGTGCAACTGCTGGAAAAAAAAATCCATCCAGTGCTTCTGCAATTTACAGTTGTTCAGAAGAGCTTTGGATTAAAAGCAAAACACACTAAGTAATTTGTGAAGCTTTATTTATAAGAAAAAAAACTGTTCTGAGAATGACATATGAAAAAGTTTTCCTAATGGTAAAATTTAACAAGAATTACTTTAATTTATTTTCATTTATTATATTTTATTCATAGCACATAACGGTCTTTCAAGCTGAAGGAGGAAATAATTCCAAGCTAAATAGTAGGGGAACGTGTGAAAAATTTACGAGTGTTCAAGATACTGGAGTTTTTGTTGAGACCAAAGTTTTGCCTAGCACATGGCTGTTTTAGCTCAATTCTGGCCTCTGCTGGAATATCCTGGTATTGCAAATAGGCTATTTTTTTAATACCTAGTAGAAACTTGAAAAGAGGAATTGCACGTTTATGAGCAAGTGGTCCTACTGGAATACAAGAATAAACTGAAAATAAAATGGATTTATGCATCCTTTTAATGTAAGGAATGTTCGATGTGATGCAAAACAACTCAGAATATGGTTGTATTGCCCAGTTTCAGTTTTAGAGAGTCACAGATTGGTTTTATGTAAAGAGTTCTTCATTTCTGATGTCATGATGGCTGTTGCACTGTGTCTTGCTCATGCATGTAACCCAGGAGCTGCACTTTGTGCTGTAGAATGTAATAGAGGTAAACACTTGGTGACTTTTTTTTTTTTTTAAGGTGTATAGATGGAAATAGCTTCTTCATAGATCTGGAAATGCCTTGAGTGGCCTGGAGACCTCCAAAGGAATCTGTAGATGCTGCATGTTTGAAGACAAGATGTGGATGCTCTTCTGTACTACTAAGACTTGCTGCTCTTGTTTTGTGTTCCTGCCTTCCCATGGATGAGAGAGAATAATTGGCTGGGCTTCAGGACCCTGTATGAAAGACATCTTAAGAAAGCCCACTGGGGTGAAGAGCATGGAAGCTATGATTACTAGTGCCATTTCAAAAGCAGACGTGGGTTATCTGTACAGAGAGGGTAATGGGGAGGGATGAATGAATTTAGTCCTGGAGACATATGTCAGCAATATGAAGCTCAGTGGGAGAGCACTGCTGAGAAAAAACATAGGCAGATCTTCATTTTCTCCTTCTCCTTGCCATGCAAATATTTGTGCAAATGTCAACTTGTCTTGCTTCAAAGATGCAAAGAAAGTCAAGGCTCGAAACTACTTTTGGTCTGATAATCTGGTTAGCTGGACCAGCATGAAGCTCATCACACTTCTCTCTTATTGGATCTACTGTATAGCTTGGAGGGTTTGGGATGTGAGAACAACCGAGTGTGTGTCTGGAGCTGATAAATTCCTGTCTGTTCCCCTACTAATTTGTATTACCATTTCAGATAAAAATTCTTCTAATATTTGCCTGGCGACAGCACCTGTATGCAAGCTCTTTGGTATAAATAGCGCTGAAAAGGTCACCTAAGGGTGAAGGAAAATTCTCCCTTACAGGATTTTCACTGGATAAACAACCTACTTTGTTCTGAGACTTTTTCTTTTAGTGATTTTAATGTTTTCTTTAAATAAGAAGAATGTAGTATTTGGCAAATTAAAAGTGTGAGAATGTCACTCCAACTTCGATATTCAGTCCAAATTAAATATTGGTTAAAAAAAAAAAAAGGACTTTTCCCAGTTTTGTATTCTGGGAAGTGACAACACATATGCAGAATACTGTAATTAGGTTATATGCCTGCTTACTAAAAATAGAACAAAAGAAAGAAAGGGAATAATATAGTAGTTAAATTTTTACTTTGTATTTAATGAGAACTTGTGTAGAGTGGAAAATGTATTAAGAAATGTTCTATAAAATCCTTTCTAATTCTTCTGTAGCTCATTTTGGAGAGGATTTCACTGGAACTTGTGATGCAATTAGCGCATGCGCACGTTTTGCACCTTGCGCCTCCAGGAGAAAGGTTAAACCTTTCAAAGAACATTGTTCAAGATCAGGCTGCTCAAACTTGCTGTATGCTGAGCTTATAGAGTGAATCTTCAAAGACATTACTGCATGGAGCAGTAGTATAATTCTTTTTCGAGCTTGAAGCAGTAATATGCAATGCATGTATTTCCATTTGTGACAGAAAGTTGCTGAGTAAGAACCAGGTCTCTATTTGTTAAGACTTGGCAGGATTTTACAGAACAGGCTCTGAGAGCTGAGGTTCTTCCAATTAGTGCTGGTTGGTGCTGCAGTTCATAACAAAGTCCTTGGCCTCCATATTTCCACTGTGTTAGAGGCAAGTAGTGATGGGGATCATCATGCCTGAATGATAGAATTGCACTCTTATTTATGTGTTGTCTAGAGGCATAATCAGCTTGAAATCCTTGCTTCAATTAGTAAAATGTTTATCATTTATTGCTGAAATAGGCTAAGGCATTTTTCTGGCATGTGGAAGGGCTGACATATGGGTTCAATTTTTGCTTCAACCTGGCAAAATGCAGGTTGAACACAGATGTCACTAAGAGTGGTATTCTGGGGGCAGGATTTTTCTTGAAAAGCTGTGATTCAGCTTAGATGGTGCTTTGCAAGAGAGAATTCCAAATGGCAAAGACACTGTGCTGCAAAATTACATGCTTCTGAAGACACCATAAGCCTGTGCAGTACTTGTGCCTCCCTTACAGATCTGTGCTTTTTGACAGCTTAGGATAGTACTAGGTGGGAATCACGATGTAAAAGTTGGTGTATTTTTTTTGGCTCAGAGCCTTAATAATGATCATAGAATCATTAAGGTTGGAAAAGACCTCCAAGATCATCTGGTCCAACCATCACCCTACTACCAATGTCACCCACTAAACCATGTCCCTAAGCACCAGGTCCAACTATTCCTTGAACACTCCCAGGGATCGTGACTCCACGACTTCCTTGGGAAACCTGTTCCAATGCCTGACTACTCTTTCTGAGAAGAAATGTCTCCCAATTTCCAACTTGAACCTCCACTGGAGCAACTTGAGGCCATTCCCTCTAGTCCTATCACGAGTTATCTGCGAGAAGAGGCTGATGCCCTGCTCCCCACAACTTCCTTTCAGGTAGCTGTAGAGAGCAACAAGGTCTCCCTTAAGCCTCCTCTTCTCCAGACTAAACAACCCCAGTTCCCTCAGCCACTCCTCACAGGACTTGTGTTCCAGGCCCTTCAGCAGCTTGGTAGTCCTTCTCTGGGCATGCTCCATGGCCTTGATGTCCTTCTTTTACTGAGGGTCCCAAAACTGAGGTCCCTCTGCAGGGCCCTTCTGCTGTCTGGCAGATCGACGCTTCCCGCCAACTTGGTATTGTCTGCAAACTTACTGAGGGTGCACTCAATTCCCTCATCCAAATCATCAATAAAGATATTAAAGAAGATGGGCCCCAACACTGACCCTAGGGAACATCACCGGTGATGGGTCACCAGCTGGATTTCACTCCCTTCGCCACCACTCTCTGGGCCTGGCCCTCCAGCCAATTTTTAACTCAGCAAAGAGTGTGACTGTCCAAGCCGTGGGCTGCCAGCTTCTCCAGGAGAATACTATAGGAGACCGTGTCAAAGGCCCTGCTGAAGTCTAGGTAGGCTACATCAACAGCCTTTGCTTTCTGAATAAAATAGGTTTTGAAATCTGTTTTGAGATTTAAAAAAATGACACTTGAATTGGCACTTTAACATCAATAGCTGAACAGTTTCTACTCTTAAAGACATTAAGGATCTTTATTGTGTCATGCATAGATGTTTCAGTGGCACAAGAAGGCAGCATATGAGAAATAAAGCTGTATCTTTTTTACCCTACTTTGGTCTTAGAAATAAATGCCTTATCTGTTTCAGGAGGATTGTATTAAGTTGCTTTGGTGTTTGGTTATACACTGCATTCATGAGCGTCGGGGAACAGCTGAACAACTTTTGTTCCTGGCTGAAAATACACAGAAAATACAATACACTTGGTTGGAATAAATTATGTCAACACCATCAGTCACAACACTGACAATTTGCCGTAGTCTTTTTAAGACTTTCAGACTTTTTAACACATTCTTTCTGAACCATGCTTAAACAGGCCTCAGGGAGTGGCCTCTTTTTTTTTTTTCCTTTTACAAAATAAATAAATAATAAAAAAGAGTTCTAGGCTGTGTGCTCAGCCTTATGGCTAACAGTATCTGAAATAGCCTTCTGCGGTGTTGGCCATGTCTGTGTGGTGCCTGAGGGCAAGCAGGAGGGAAGCTCTGCGGCCATCTTTCCCTCATGGCCGGGGGAAAGCATTCTGGCCTGCACCGCCCAGATTGGGCACTTGGGGAAGAGATTGAGATGAGGGCTTAAATTTTGTGAAAACTGTTCTGATTAGTGTTATCATGTCCTCCGTACTTTCATTCTTACTGTGAAAGAAGAGTCAGTCATAATAAGTTTTTGAACAGTGTTGTAGCATGAGGGCCCTGAGGGTACTCCAGGCTGACTGACCCTGCCCCGCCTCCCTTCACACTGGCAGTGTCCGGGGCCCCAGTGATGACCCAGTCTTGGCTGTCCCTGTCCCCATCGCACTGCCCGGATAGCGCTGCCTAGCCATTTGGGGCTGTGTCTGACCCCGGACTGGCCCCAGGGAGATGCCTGGTGCCCAGGGCTGGGGCTGCCCGGGCCCAGACAGGTGGGAGAGGTGGGACAGGCCTAGGCTGCAGGCCCTGCTGCCATGTGGAGCCGCTGGAGCCCTCAGCCCTGAGCCTTGCTGTGTCCTGGCTTAAAGGTTGACTTTGGTTCCCTCTGGCATCCTTCTTGTAGGCTTATAGTACTGTTAACCCGGAGGTGTGTGTTAGCCTCCAGCATATGGTGTGAAGAGGCTGTTTTGTGCATATGCTTTAGAGCCTGCATGGGTCGTGAATGGCATCATCCGTGAGTGTGGCTTTTCTCTTTAAATCAAGCAGTTACTTGAAACACAAACGCACCGAAAGAAGGGCTGTAGAAGTGTTTCTGTTATTGGTTCATAAATACTTCTTTATAAACATCCAAAGGTGTTTTGTGTATCCCTGATATGAGTTAGGGAAACACGAATGGAAGAAAGCCATGGGTCTTGCATATTAAATATTTCATTCACATTGTTAACAAATTGCAGTTGGCAGAAAGCTATACAAATCCAGAAGTAGATATTTTACAGTCGTTCACATTTTAAGAACACATTTTCAGTAAATCTGCGTAACTGTGTTGGGGCCTTGTGGTTTGCTGATGTTCCTTTTGATGTGGCACAGGTGTGGTAAAAGTGAGGGCCACCTGGCTGGTTTTTGTCAGTGATGGTGGCAGAACATCACAGAACTAGGAAACAGAAGGTAATTCCTGCTGGTTTTCAAAAAATCTGCATATTTGACTTTTATTAGCAGCCTAAACTGAATATTTGTTCTCTAACAATGGTGTAATTTAGGCAGTAAAATATATTTAAAAGTGTGCATCTCCCGGTTCTGCCTTGTCATAGACTGAGAAATATTTCTATGTGGGGTTTTGTGCCTTTGTTTTCTTTGTGACTGATGACTTTTCTTTCAGCAAAGTCAATCTCCCATATTACGAAATAGGAAGCTGCAATAAACTTGGAGCATTTTTCACAGTATGCCCTTGAAACCATGTTTGTATTCCTATGGGGGTTATTTCCCAACATGAATGTCTGTTGCTGTTACAGAGATAAAAATAAACAAATGGCTGGAAAACTGAAGAGGAGTCTTTTCAAACAGATAACTTCTGAAAGAAACTTTAGTGATAGCCATCTCTAATCTGAATTTTGCAGCCTTTGATGGGTAGAGATGTAGCCGGGACACAATCTAGGTTCTAAAGTCAGTAATCACCATCCTCTATCCCAGCTGTTGCCCACTTATCCTGTGTAGTGTGGTACCAACCTAAAATGGGGTTGCAGCAGCAGTACTTAATTTGTTAATCTGAGTCCTTAAACACTTGCCACAAAACCTCATTAATATTGCAAACAATAACAGTTTTCCGAGTTGCAAGAAAAAGACTCTTACGGTTAATGAACAAAGGAGCTCAACAGTGAACAGTGATTATGCAGAGTAATGTGCTACAGAGCTGTCCATTGGAAAGCAAGGCCAAAGCCCCATTGAAATTCCTTGAATGGCACTTGTGGTAAGCCTAGAATGGTTGATAGATTTACAGTTGTTGCTTAAATTCATTATGTGGAAGAAACGATCCCTGTAGAACTACTGAATAGTTGTGATATGTTCAAAAACCACAATTGAATTCTCATATACCTACCGCCTTCCTTTCTAACCAATTTACTTATTGTAGGGTTGATCTATGGAGCAGCTGAGGGCATGCACCGCACATTAATTTTGTTGGTGTATGTACAACTGTATGTCATGGGATGCTTTGAAGAATTCATCCCATTTCTGTACAGGTGTGGGCAAAAGCTCCATAGAAATCTCTCCACAGATATTCATTTGCATTTCAAAACTAACCTGCTCGTACCCTTTCCAGAACTGCGTCTTCCAAATACAGCAGTGACTTGAATTCACCTTCATGAAGGTTAATAGCAGGAAAATTCAAGCTTCCCTGCGTGAGAGTTTGTAGATAGTGAACTTGTATTATACAGAAGTGAATATTTGCCTTCAGCATTCTTTATTATAAAAATCATATTTGTTCTGCTGAATAGCAGAACCGATACTGTGATCAATTGCAACTCACCAATATAGAACAACGATAAATAACTGCAGTGAACTCTTTTTAGATTAAAAAGAAATACACCAAGTATACATTGATTATATATCTTTGCACAGATGGAGTTAGTAGCTAAAGCAGGTAACTGTTTGATAAGTATTTCAGATTTGAGTTGTATTTCTTTGTTAACTAGGTTGACTGGGCATATTAAATCCAGGCATATAGAGGGGATTGAATTGTTCATTTTGGACAACATATTGTTTTCTAGCATATCTGAGAAATGCAGTGGTTCAGAGTGGAATGGATTAGAAGAGTATTTTTATCAAATGAAAGAGAAACTTTTTTATATTCTTCAGAAATGTAGTAAACTAACTGGGAGATATCCATAAAGAGTCTCCTTTAAATGTCAGCAGAATGGCAAGGAATTTCATACTGGTCAGTGATCATACTGGTTGAGACAGGGAGACAGGCAGGTCACTTGAGCAGCAGTAAAGATATTCCTAAAGGCTTACTAGGAGACAGTGCTTGGCAGAAAGCACGGAGGGGAGGTCGACTCCAAAATTCAAGTGCTCTTTTTGTTGCTGTAGCCTGTCTCTTGAAGCAGACTGCAATGAATTCGTCCAGACAGGCAGAGGGGAGAGAGGGAGAGGACAACTTCTCTCTCAGGTGTCCATTGCAGCTGGACTATTCAGGCTGTGATGTCTTTTGTGCTGAGGTGGAAGCACGGGGCAGTTCATATCTTGTTCTCCTGCCATCCATGGGCATTCTTCCCGAACTTGTATACCAGCCTTCTGTCCACTCGTTCCAAAATGCCTGTTTTATAATAGTATCTGCAGGGGAAAAACAAGCAAACAAAAGCAATGGAGAAAGTAGTAGAACTCAGATTACAGGAGTTCTTTATGTGGGCTTCATGGTCAGAGAACAGCACAGGAGTCAATGTGTTCTTTCCAGTCTTTATTTCTGTTAAATGGCTATTTTGTGACTTTAGAGGGCAATAGCTTTCCCAGGTGCTTTGGATTATACCTTCCACTCTTTGAAAAATAGAAGGAATACTGTCCTGGTTCCAGTTAGGACAGAGTTAAGTAGCTCATAGTAGCTGGTAGGGTGCTATGTTTTGGATTAGGATGAGAAGAGCGCTGATAACATGCTGATGTTTTAATTGTTGCAGAGCAGTGTTTACACCAGGCCAAGGACTTTTCGGCTTCTTGCTCTGTCCTGCCAGCGAGCAGGCTGGGGGTGCAGCAGGAGCTGGGAGGGGACAGACCCAGGACAGCTGACCCAAACTGGCCAAAGGGGTATTCCATACCATCTGACGTCATGCTAAACAATATATAGGGGTGGCTGGCCGGGGTGGGGGGGCCGGCTGCTCGGGAATAGGCTGGGCATCGGTCAGCGGGTGGTGAGCAATTGCATTGTGCATCACTTGTTTTCTTACACATTATTATTGTTAATACTATTACCATTATCACTATTATTATTATTATTGTTATTATTATTTTCCTGTCTTAATAAACTGTCTTTATCTCAACTCACAGGCTTCACTTTCCCGTTTCTCTCCCCCCATCCCAGAGAGGGAGGGGGGAGGGTGAGCGAACGGCTGTGTGGTGTTTAGCTGCCAGCCGGGTTAAACCACAACAAATACAAAGAAGTGTTTTCTTTGGTTGGCTGGCTGTATTTTTACCTAAGATTACCACAGTTCAGAAGAAACTGCTGATGTTACTGGTAGAGCAAGATGGGTCATTTTGTAATGTCATTTTGCAAATGTAATCTAAATTCTCAGCTGAGTTAAAGTGTGATAGCTTCATTGCTATCGACAGAGTTACAACTCTGTACTAGTTTAAATTTAGCCCTGTGATCCTATTTAGAAATAAAGGAAACTGGGTGCTATCTCTGACGTATAGAATAACCAGGAAGAAAGTAACCAACCCCCATCCGCCCAACCTGAGTTTTCAGGATAGTTATGAGAAATGGATGCCGAGGTAGAAGTCAACTGAAGTGAGGGGCCCTTCCACCTGTTAACTCACCGGAGAGCTCGGCTCAATTTTTCATATGTCATTCTATCATTTTTCTTCCTTTGTCCCCACATCTTTGCCAGAGCTTCTGATTTAACAACCCGAAAAATGCCTTGTCCCCTGTCCTCCCATTCCAGAATGCCTCCATTTTCTTCAGGAGAAAGGAGAAGGTCTCTTACAAATTCCCACAAATGAGAACTCTGCAGGTCTGGAACAGGAAGAAGACAGCTATTTAGTAGATTTTTTCTTACTCATGCCAAAGTACTAAGACAGAATTATATTTACAGTACACTCTGTCACCAGGTAGTCAATCTCATTGTCTGGTTGCATTTACCAGAATATAACTTTGGAAATTTTAGTGCATTGCCTCTCTGTCAGTGGATTCACATTACTTGCTCCAGGTAAAAATAAATCAGGGCTTTTCAAATGCCTGTTGTGCTAGAATCTGTCTTCTACTCCAGGAATTTTATTGTCTTGCACAGTTTAAGTTGTCATTCATTGGTTCCGTTCCACTCATCATTGACAGCTTCAACACAGTATTTAACTTGATGCTTTTAAAGCATTTTTCAAGTTCATGTAAAGTGTTTGAAATGAAAGATAGTAAAAAACATTGGGTTGACTAAAAATGAGATGATAGTATGAGGAGCTGCAGCATTTCCCAGCATTGATGGATTCTTCTCTCTGTTGCTTCAACTCGATTCAGAGGCTTCTTTGGGCATCAGATGTGCCATGAATAGAGGGACTCTACTAAACCAGTAGGCATAGCTGTTATATGTAGCTATTGCCTTAACTTCAGATTGGTTGGGTAGTAGCTAATCAAGGTACCGGGAGTTAAATGAATGCTGAATCCCAACACAGACCCCGAGCATTTAAAAACCATGAGTCTGCCCCCCAAAGTCCTGGGAGCAGTAGAAGAATAATGGAAGTTATAATAATATCTGAGGTCTCTTATTTGGTTTTCTGTGTTTAGAACCTTTAGGTTATTTTCAGTTTACGTTCTCCAGTCATTGTGCAACTGAGATGGCTAGAAATATAAACAGAAAAAGAGATGTGGCTTTAAGAAAAATGCCAAGTACCTCAAGTCTCATGATAAAATCATGAGAGCTGGCAGTACTTGAAAGCCAAACCTCAGTGAAATTCTATTTATTTGTGGTACCATTAAAGTTTCTTTTGATAACCACATGGAGCTGGAGATTTAGAGCAATGTGGCCTGTGCAATCTTAATTCCTGTTTTGACTTTCTGATATGTACTTACTTGTTCTACCATGACTGTGACATTCCTGGCCGTTGATGCCACCTGCCCTCACGCATGCCTTATCACGCGCTGGGACTGAACTGCAGAATAACGTGAGAAGTGAAGAAGGAACTCCTGAGTCTGGTGGCAACTTGGTCAAAAGGTCACCTATTCAAATGTCATGCAACATTAAGTCAAAGTGGGTATGGGAGCTACTAACTTTAATCTCTTTAATAAAGCTCTAGCACAAAGGTAAATCCAGGTGAATAATTAATGCAACTGGATGGCTTGCAGCACAACAACACACATGAAATTTTTGTCAGAGCTATATTCAAAATGCTTGGATTCTGTAGGCTTATGGAATTGGGTGCCTGGTGTGCACGGATGAAGGCTGCTCCCTGTGATGTGCAGTCTGAAGGTTTCATGGCTTCGTGCCGTGTGATGGTTCTGAGAGGTCAAAACCACTTAGTAGAGGATTATGATATTTGCCAATATACTTGCACAGGTGATCAGCACTTGAATCAACACTTCAGAAGTGTCTGTCTCAACACTGTAGTGATGAGAGAACAACTAGAAGAGGATATTGATTGACCCGAACTGGAAGGATTATCAGAGTCTGCTAAGAACAGTAATATGCAGACTATGGCTGTAAAAGTATCTGTCTGTTGAGTACACATCTAGTGAGAAGGGTGATCAGTGAAACCCTATGAAAGTTCACAAATTTATTTCACTGGATAAATAGTAGTGGGCTAAAAGTACCAAAATAGGGGAACTTTTGTGAAGAAGAAACACAGTTTTATGTTGTTACTATCTTGTTATGTTTCTAAGAGCTGTCTACCTGGAGTCCATTTTGCTGCATGTCCAACAATAATATGCATTGAAAGGTGGAAGCAAACCATCTAAGTACGTGCGAGACTATCTGAAACTGAAAGAGTTACGCTTTTAGCTATGAAGGTTTCATAACTTATTCAGAATCTGCTGGTGACCCAAAAGAGCATCAGCTAGAATTTGTAAGAAGTTTTCCTGGAATGTATTTTTTCTGACTGCTGCTTTTCACTGGAGTCTTTCATGTCAGTGAGCGTGCTCAGTATTCTTTTACTGGCTCAAGGGTTTCGCTGATGGAGCATCCAACGTTGCCTAAATCCTAGTGGGAAACACTAGTAAATCCAGCCAGAAACACTAATTCCCCAGCGCTGACTGGGAATTATTAAAGCAGGTCATGGTCAGAACTGAGTGATTACAAAATATTCTGACTGTGCTTAGAGGTAGTCAGACACCTGATTTTCTTACTAGCATACCTGTTTGCCTTCTCAGCAGATGGACAGCCAGCTTGGCTGTGGTTAGGATCCAGCGGGATCCCTAATTGTGACTGTGTGTTACTGTGCCAACTGTGCCACCTCCCTCAGAAATTCACAGTATTCTCATGCGAATGGAGCCTTGCTTCTGCCCTTCGGGAATCTGTGCATGAAAGAACAGCTTTGCTCTGCTTGGTGCATGGCTTGCAGCCTCAGTGAAATTAAAAAGGCTCCTGGGATCCTACTTCCCTTGAAAATACCAGTTCAGAAATGTTGGGATCTGTTACCATTTACTTCTCTGCATGCTGCAGGTGTTTCAGGAAAGGCATTGAGTAGGAATAAATGGCCTGGATTTTCTCAGTTTTATAAATCTCTTGAACTGCTGAATATTGCTAATCTTTGAATACACTGCGTTTCCGGTTGAATGGAGCTTAGTGTGTACAAGCAAGTTTACTTACAGTCCTTGTTGGTTGGCTTTGTTTCTTCTACATCAGTGAAAAAGGATATGCCTGTGAGGGAAAAACATAATCCAGTGCTCAGTTCTTTTCTGCAGAAGATCAATGACTGAACTGAAATTTAAAGTGCTGTTCAATCTCAGCACTGAATACAAAATGTTAATTTTCTTAATGAGCTTTTCTTCCCAGCTCTGTATTCTTTAATTCCTTTAACGACATCCTTATCTCCTGCATTTAATAATCTTCTTCTGCCCAGCCTCAGGCTTGAGCCCCTGAGGGCTCCAAGCTGCCCAAATGCCCCTCAATGCCTCATCTGCCAGGGCAGATTTCCGTCTTGAATTTCCTTCCTTGAACCCTGGTAGAAGTACCCTGGCATGGCACGTCCACTAATTAACCTGTGGAAAGTAATTATGTAGAGAAAGGGTACCTGCAGCAGAGGTTTTAATTCTATTTCACTTAGACAAAACCATCAATAACTTAGACAGTTTTTGAACTTAAATTCATTTAAGCAGTGATAAATCTTCCAAGATAAGGTTGAAAACAGCAAAATTGTTTGTATTCAAGAGCATCGTGGAGCCTAGCAGTAACTAGGTGGGTTTGCAGTGCATAAAATCTTAGAAGGGTTTGGGCTGGAAGGGACCCCAAGGATCACCCAGTTCCACCCCCCTGCCACAGGCAGGGACACCTCCCACTAAAGCAGGCTGCTCGAAGCCCCATCCAGCCTGGCCTTGAACATTTGCAGGGATCCACAACTTCTCTGGGCAAAATAACCCCAAGAAGCCAAAACCTGCTTACTTTCTGAGAAGCAGAGCAACCTTCAGTATTTTGGGTTGCGGGAATAAATATGCACCGTGTCTTTCTATATGCAGTGTGGATGTAACCCCTCCCAGGACAGTGCAGGTTGAGCTCAGCACGGCGCCTAAGCAGCCCTTTGTTTTGCCATCCTTCAGTTCTGGAGGCTATGAATCCCACATTTTCTGCTAGCATGAAACTCACAGAAAAATACAATGCTTTTTCTTTTGCATTTGGTTTCTGGAACACTAACCGTGCGTCCTGATATTCTGTAAGATGAAATACAAGTATTCGCCACAAATGCCTGCAGCATCCAGGAACTCTTCCTGGGTCATGTTGCACAGCTGTAAGCCGTTGATATTAAAATGGGAAAAGGAAATGCAGTTGGCATCTAGTTTGTACTGGTCACAGCAAAACTGCAACCACTCACAGACGTTGTGCTTACTCCAGTACTCCGGGTGGATGGATGTCCAGAAAGAATCAGAATCTGCAACATATTTGGCAAGAAAGGGGAACATTGCAATGCAAAGCTCATTGTGCACTTCATTTTAGTAAGCATGCTTCAGGCAAAACCGATCCCTCTTCCTTCTTGTCTTCTGACTGCAGACTTCCTTCCCTATTCCTTCAGAAAACATCAGGACCTGCCTTGTGCATTTTACTGTCTCCTGTTGTCACACAAATATTCTTATTAATTGTCAGGCATATTGAGAGAAACTGTTTACACGTACAAAGAAAGATAACACACCTTTTAAAAAAGCAATTAAAAATATGAAAAGGTCAGAGTACAGAGTTTGTGAGAACTTGGCAGCGTGTGGTAAAAATGAGTGATGCATTCCTAGACTGAGCTAACCTTTTGTCTCAGGCGTTGAGGTACTCTCCTTCGATGACAACCGACTGTGCTCTATGGCAGATGGGTAAATGCCATTCATTTGTTGCTTGCTTTTCTCATAATTCCAGCAAGTTCCTTCACTCCGTTAATCTAAAATGATGTTGTTAATGTCGCAGTAGGGAATGTTTTTTGTTAGGTTAGAAACTGAAAAATGCATTACTCTTAACACGCCTTCCACCGGAGAAACATTTCTGACAGGTAAGAGGAAGTGTGAAAGAGCTTCTCAGTAAAATTGCCAGGGAATTGAAACCTGCAGCTACTTTGCCAATTAAATTAGCAGGTATCTCTCCTCAGCAATGCAGGTACCAGGCGAATGTGTAGAAATATGTATGTATTTACGATACACCTTTTTTTTTTTTTTTTTTCCCCTAGAAAAACTTATTTTAAGTATTCCTGATATAAAATCTAGGTCTGGTGTGATAAAACCCTATGCTGCAGCTAACAAGCATAATCTGTGACTCACACTTTTTTGTCTAGAAATAAAAACACAGGCTTGTATTACTGAAGTAGCTGGGCACGTAGTGATGGGCAGTCTGTAAAAAACTTTTTTTTTCTCTCTGGGAGCTAGACTATCACATGCAAAGGTCTGAGCTTACAATTTTCTCCCGTCAGACGCCTCTGCATGTACAGCTAGCTTTTTCAGGTGACTAGAAATATAGGCAAGGGCAAGACTGTGTCCGTTCTGTATCCACTGAGATAAAGTTTGGGAGAATAGATTTCAGGTCCGCATCTTGGAGTCTTTATTTTCATTCATTCATTATTCTGTTTGCTTCTCTTATTTTAAAGTTTTTAAGGATGGCTAGCAATTTCTCTCAGGTGAGATTCTTAATCAGTTGCAGGAACACCAGCCTTGAGAGATTATTGATTTCAGAGCCTATCAATTTAGGGGCTCTAAATTGATTTTGAATATATTATCTGTATTATTTCATATGCTCTTGAAGTAGCCTTGTTACAGAACAGTAAATAACAGCAGGAGAGCAATCAAATATCATGTGAATGAAAGTAGCACAATGGAAGCAGAAATAGTTTAGTTTATTTTTACCTCTCATAGCATCTTATTCTGGACTTATATTTCATGATTTCTTAGTCTAGCCATCCTTTTTTCATTAATTCATTTTCAAATGAATCCTGAACTTTTGATTTTAGGCACTGCTTGTATGACATCGTAATTCAAATTAGGTTATGATAGCACTGCAAGCAAGGTGGATTGTACCTGTCATTTGTCTAGACAGCCAGTTCAGAGTGCAAAGTGATGCAAATAGGCTGGGTGAGTTTCCACAGTGAAATTAATTCAAAGGGTTTGAAATTGTGACAGAATAACTGAAATATGGATCTTGCATCCTACGTGGGCTTCTGTAAAATAATTAATACTTCTAATTATAAGTCCTAAAAGTTTACAGGGGAATTTGTGGTTGCTTTCATGAATCATTCCCATGCTATAAATATCTTCATCTGTATGCACATACAGAATTAATGTAATCCTGAGTGCTGTGTTTTAAACCCTGAGATGCTACTGTGACATCCTGGTAAAGCAAAGAAGTGGGCAGAAGATCTGGGTCTGGCTTTTGGGCCCCATCGCTCGAGGATATTTGAATCTGAGATTTTATTCAGCTCCTTATTTAAAAGGGAAATCTGGTGAGCTTGACATTGGATCAGCTCCTCCGAGCCCTGCGGAGTGCACACACCTGGCTGTGTCAGAGGCTGGAGGCTTCCTTGGGGGAGAATGGGAGTGCTGGAAACACCAGGCTCACAGGGCTTCTGCCAGCAAAAAAAAAAAAAAAAAAAATCACTTCAAAATCAAGCTTGAGCTCTACAAAAATCCCAACTGTAGAGGCTGCTCAAGAGAAGCAGAAGGCTGAATCGATCCCTTTCTGGACCAGGTAGACTTTTTTTTTTTTTTTTTTTTTTAAATCCTGTGCCAACATCCTCCAGCCCCCTTAGGGAACCTGGAGCACCACCAGGTCCCCAGCTAGGCAGAGCAGACTGCGGAGGGGCCTCGCTGTGGGACCGGGTGTGAATCCAGCCCTGGGTTTCCCAGGCTGCGCCGTGAGCTGCGGCAGCGAGCGATCCCAGACCCTTTTGCTGCGTTTGTCTGCAATAAGCAGCCGAATGACAAGGTGACGGCACTGTCTGTCTGCCTGCAAGTGTTTGATGGCTCTTCTTTTCGTAGAATCATATCATGAAAGAAAAGTACGACTGTTTATTGTGCCATTCCACAGGTAGACTGAATAATCTTGAAATATTTTGGCCATTGGTCTTGAAACTTTGACTTGACTGTGATAAACATCAGCTTTGCTGGCAATATAAATGCCACAGCATGTTTCTTTCATGGAGCAGCACTCATCTGGTCTCATTTCCTTGTTTGCTTTGGCTTTGGGAAGGCTCAGATATTTTTTGGAATATTCCAGGGCTCTGTGAAGCACTAATGTATATGATGAGCATTCAAAACGTGCTGACACCAAGCCGTCCTATTTGCATGTGCTCTTGCCTTTTGGTTCTTACATCTGAGCTAAGCATTCAGGGGAGCTTCCCCTGCTTGGCGATGGACGTGACCAAGGTACCGTGCCACCTCGAACACCCTGCTGGAAGAAAAGGTCGGCCAAAGGCAAAACCTCTCCGAGAGATTTTCAGGTTTTCTTTTAGTGAAAAAGAAAGGGGCAGGTAGAATTTCATACCACCGTGCAAAAGCGCAAGGGGAAAGCCCTCCAGCAGGAGAGGAGGGGACAGGTAGGTCCCTCGGTGGCAGGGGCCTGCCAGGAGCTTGCCTAAAGGAGGGTACCTGGAAGGAGGATGGTGAAGAAGAGAGCCTGGGATTCACACCTTGCCCTTTACACCATTTTGAGGTGATTTCCGCTGCCCATTCCATTATATTGGCTATTTTACCATGGTTCTCCTTAAACCTGAATATTGGAACCCCGTTGTGCTGGCCAGTACCAGCTTCTGGGGAATGGCGTTTGCAGACGTTATCTCCCTGTAACGTCAGTCTGTGGGCTTCGTTCATGTCCCCCACTGGGGCTGCACTGCGAAAATGAGCCTCCTGCTATTTATCGGTGGTGACAAGCAAGGCTGGGGAAGGCACGAAGTCTCAGGCAGGTTCAGGAGCACAGGCCAAGTAAAAGACACCTGCCCAGGTTGTCCTGGGATGCACTGATCTCTGCATGGCATATACAAGCCGATGTCATGTGTGTGCTTACAGGGGGGAGATACTGCTTTTAGCCATAACAAAACTGGGTGGATGCATCACAGCCAGTTTATATATAACCCACTTGTAATATAAGGCAGACAGATCACTCCTATACATTTTGGCCCACCTTGTTGTCAGCTGGAAAAGATATATTTCATTTAGACTTGTTTTAATTTTTGGAGACAGAATTTCTGTACATTTTAGATATTATTTTCCCTATATTGATATTTCTATATTAATTTCCAGCACTTAAGTGCTGGAAAATGAAGAAAAGAAATGAAAATGACACAATATTTTAGTGTCACAGATTTTAGCTTCCTCCACTTTGTATAAAACAAAAAAGATGCCCCCTAAAATACAAATCCTGATATGTTCTGCTCGCCAGAAAATGAAAACACTAAAATGACCAATGTGGGATGTGTAAAGGGTGACTGACCCTGCAGTTCTCCTCCTGGGAACACGAGGATGGCTGCCTGTCCCAGACCGAAGGTCCCACTAAGCCAGGGTCCTCTTTCTGCTCGGGTTTGCAGGAACATTTTCACATTTTCAGAGGAAATATTTTACTTGGACTTGTACATATATTAATTTAGGCTTGTACATAAAAATACTAGTGTCCTGCTTAGCACAGGAGCTGAGCCCAGCTATAGGCTGTAAATCAGTGATCATCTGACTCTCTAGGCAGACTTGCCATCCCTTTTATCCAAATATATATATGGTTTATACATGGTTTATACATAGTTCTGTACATTAATAACATACTTCCATGTGGAATATGTTTAAACTTGACCTTATACTTTGCTTCTAGTGAGTACAAAGCAGGTTTTCAAGAGACGCATGGGTCCCAGTCCTTCAGCCTGTTACTGTGATGAGAAGGCAGTGCGGGCTGAGCGTTGTGCTGACCTACGTCCTTCCCTGGCTGCCCTACGACTGCCTGGGCAAAGCTGGTGGCACTGCGGGAGTGGTTTTGTTTCTGTGTATTAGACATGTTCAGTGTGCTCCCTGGCTGATGTGGAAGAAACGAAGGAAAACATAAGAGGACTCACAGGTTCTACAAGGTCGGCTTAAATTTGATACAGGGAAGAAATTATTGTAAACATCAAGAGTGTATGGAAAGCCTAAAAGCGTCAAAAATTGAGCAATAACAAACATGCGGAGAAGGAAATGTAGCTCTTACCATGGTCAGCAAAGGCTAATTATCTCCCCAGCTCAGCTTTGCTTAGCACGAGGGAGCCTGACCTGATTGCTGCACAGGACCCTGCATCTTAGAGCTGAGGAAGCTTTGCGCTTAGCTCCAGGTGGAGCTTGGTTTAGCACAGCTGCGGGGTGCGCACACCGCTCTGCTGTTCACCGGCGTGAATGCAGGGCTGAACAGCCGCTGAGTCACAGAGCTTGCACTGATAACCAGGGATCACACAGCAGGAACGCTAGAAATTGTCAAAATGACTCTGAAGGGCTGCTTTGCCCTTGGCAAATGCTGATCTGCCGGTATCAGAACTCCCCTTGGGATTATTTCAATTTCAGTTCTTTTTTTCTTTTTTGTTTTGTTGTTGGAAAAAAAGAAAGAAAAAGAGAAATAGGATGCAATAGCAGGCAAATCTAAGGTAAAAATCAAGGCAAAATAAGAAGAATTATTGTGACTGATCCAAAAGTAAATTGAATTGCATGAGGTACTTTGAAATGCAATTTAAATTTTAAACCAGAATACTTTCTGTGACTTTTGTCATTTCAAATGTACTTTAGAATTTCATTCTAAATTGGATTGAAAACTAATATTAAAGCTCTCTATCTCTATATATTTGAATAAAAATTCAATTTATGCAGGGCTTTGAATACAGACATTTAGTTGAAGCAAGATTTATGTTCTACCTCATACGTCACACAAACATTGAATGGACAAATTCAGCAATATTGAAGCAAAACACTAAGACCTCAATGGTCATGGATTAGCACCAGGAGAAGCCATGTGGAAAGTTTTTTCTTTATTACTCCAACTGTGCCTTGGCAGGAAAGGACTTTTCCTTAAGACCAACAGTGTTCTCATTTAAAAGGACAAAAATAGCTTTGTAAGAGAAAAATACTGCATAAAACCATAAATCTTCGTTAGCCACAAGTTTGGCTCAGTAACGTGACTGAGTTGTGCTACCTTTCTTTCCAGAGCCTGTTGAATGATTTAGCCTGAGTGCAGAGAAGAGTATCAGCACTGTTTAGGAGTTTAAAGCAACTGTTTCAAAGGGAGAAGATTTGGAATGAGTTCCTTCGGACAGCTGGGATGCCCATGTGAGATGTGTGGCCTGGAGCAGAACGGGCTTTCCAAACGCACAGGTAGAGAATTGCATAGCTCTCCATGCATAGCCCATACTTCCCTGCCCCAGTTAATGCACCAAACTGTCCTTTGGGAGTTCCTGGTTGCATTGTGTGTATCACCTTGCCACAAGAGGGGAAAACATCACTGAAACACAAAGCACTGTAGAACTAAAACTGCTACTGGTTAATATTCTTCCTTTATGTTGCATGGCTAGTTATAAGCTTTAGGTTAGTCAGACTAGAAAAAAGAAAGGGTATAATAGCGGGCTCAGCCTGTTTGCTACATGATTAGAATTGAACTAAATTAAATTCAAACCAGCCATAAATTTTTGATATTGCACATTCTTTTCAACTGGAGTCTGTCTACATACCTGTCTGATGATCACAGGTGGGATAGCCATCTTCAGTTGTCCCAAATAACTCTGTCCAAGACATCAGGGGATCACAAACCATTGTGTTTGACAGAAACGTGCTGTGGGTTACTGAATCCAGCATCACCTTGAGATATTAATACATTAGTTGAAGATGAAAAGATAGTATTAAGAACCTACTTTATGAGTTGACAGGCATTATTTCATTGTTGTGGATATATAGATCTGTGATGTACCATTGGCCACCATCACCTAAACTTCAACCAAAGCTAATGATTACCTCCTGAAACCTGCAGTTAAAGGAGCTAAGAAATTTAAGAGCAATGCAGCTGACAAACACACCGTAGGTAGTTTTACAGTAAAGATGATTGGAATCACACATTCCTAGGGAGTGAAGGATAAACCATAAAATAACATTATGATTAACATTATGATTTAATGAGATCAGTGGTAAAAAATATTTGAGCAAGTCCCTATACAGTCCGCATGATGAAAAACATCATTCCAGCCGTAAGGATGCTCCCTGTGTCCATAAGACACTGCCACAAATGTCAGCCAGTGTAGAGTGTGAGGAGATTAACAAGGTCTGAGAAAGAAATGTACTTTCAAAGAAGATTAGAAACTGAAAATTTATGTGGAAAATTGGGAAACTATTTCAGAGGTTGCACGCTTCAGGAAAGATGATTCTTGCACCAAAAGTGAGACAATTTTATATATTTATATAAATAAATAAAAAAGTGAGACAACTGCAGAGTAAAGTAACAGAGAACTGGTTATATTTCAGTGAAAGAGATGAAAAAAAGCATTATCTATGACATGAACTAAAGTTGGTACAGAAGAAGAGAATTTGTGGTCCACTCCCCTCCTTTATGCATGTATCACATACATACGTGCAAGTACACACATATGCATTTTGCTGTTCTTCATGGCTAAGACTCATGATACCTATGACCCTGGACTACTTCATATGCAGCTTAGTAGAAATGGTGATCGTTTGAGAGATGTGAAGGAAAGAATTAAGTGGAATTTAAATCCACAGCACTTTATGTCCTAGTTTCTTTTCTGGGAGAGAGAGGAATTGTTCCATGGACTAGCTGCTGTGAATGCATAAATGGACCTGATTTTGGCTCTTGCCTTTCAGAGTTCAGACAAAACTGCTCAAGCCAGTTTGGCTCTTTTCTTCAGACCTAAGCTGCTTCTGCCTTTCATAACTAATTCCAGCTTGGGTAATTTCTAGCAGTAAGACACCTGAGCTAGTTAATAGGATAATATAGTCTTAGAGATCAACCCCAAATCCAAAGATGTCCAAATAGCTGCACATAGTGAGAAAATGTGAAGGATTCAAAAGTATTCACAGATAAATTACAGAATTGAAAGATAAGTCCTATCGTAATGTATGTGATGTACTGATGAGATATGGAATGTGGAAACATTTAGGAGGCTTCTGAAATCTTTTGATATACAGGAATTTAGATGTAGGGCAAAGTGGTATTTCAAAAACATTGCATTTCCACTTAATCATATCATTATGAATAGAACATATGAGGATTTAAACCATTAATCATTTTAGTGAATGTATCCAAAGAGTCTCTCCACTGTGCATCTCTGCCAAAGGATTTAGTGTAGAATAGCTCCTGCATTTATATATATACATACATATATATATGTATGTATATATTTATAATTGTGCTTTTGGATGAACCCCGTATATTCAGTGAGCAATATGGAATTTTGCCGAATTCATGCAAAGCTATCCATATGAGTCTACCATGTCCTGTCTCAGGTATAGCAGGATTGCCAGAATTTAATATTAGAGTTTATGATATGATTTTTTTATTCATTTGAGTTACTGGCCCACACAGAGAAAGGTTCCCAATGTCGTATCTGTTCACAAATAATTTAGAAAGTCAAAACAGCGGCATTCTGAATTGCTGCAGAATATAATCCAAAAGAAAAGAAGCACAAAGTGCTTATTTAACTTTTTTTCTTCAATTGCGTTTATGCTTAATTCCATTACTGGCATGAGATGATGCTGGCTAACAATACCCAGAATTCTGAAATTCACAGTGTCTGGTAGAAAGAAGCCAACCATTCTGTATTGTTGTGCCAGTGTATTGACACATGTCTCTGTAAAACAAGGGATTTGACAGCTATTCATGCTTACTACCTGTATAAAAGGAAATTAGTGTTTGACACAGCAGAAAATCAATTCTGATTCTCTTGAAATCAATGCAAATTTTTTTCAACTTCAACGGAAGAATTTCACCTCTCATTCCTCACCAAGGGGTGGCAGGACAGACACACGCAGAAGAGCTGGATAGAAACAGAGTGGCGAAGAAGGGAGGGAGAACTACAAGTCACTGATAGCCCACTTCTGTAATTCTGGACCTTGCCAGAGATGTACCTACATTTGTGCAGTCAATGATCCCGGTCCGGCACTGTGGCAAAAGGTAGAGACCTCCAGGACACGTGTAGTGACAATGATCTTCCCAACCATGCCCTCGGCAGCCAGCATACCCTATTTCCCTGCAACCGTCACCCCCCAGGCAGCACAATGAGCAGCCGGCTGTGAATATACCCCAGTACCAACTGAGTAGGCAGAAATAAACTCCCGAAAGCCAACTGCAGTTTTGGAGAAGTGAATAGAATATCCCTGCAGATAATTGGTGAGACGTGTTTTAAAAATGATTGCCAAGATACCCAGTTCAAAGCATCTCCACAACTCTCCATACCTGCCTGCCCGCAAATAAGATTTCACACAGAGAAATGTCTGGAGTGAAATCCCAGTCCTACTCAAGACAGTTTTCCCCTCAAATTCATCAAGGACAGAATTTCACTGTTTATTTCTACTGCTTGTCAGCAAAAAATAATTTCTTTCTGACAGTTTCCCAAGTTTAAGAGTTACTTTTGCTTGAAACCGAAGTGAAAAAATGTGAGAGGAAGGTGAATTCAACACATTCTCTTTGCGGTACAAATCATTTCTCATTTGACTTTGACTTTTTTAGGCTATTGCTTTTAGTGGAAAAAAAAATAGTTGGAAATAGTGAAGGCTTAGATAAAATAATATGTTACATTGCAAGGCTATAATCATTTCTCCATCTGGGTAAGATTTAGCTAGAAAAGGATGAAGTTATTAGTATTTGCATTATTACTGTCCAAATGGTAACGACAGTTTAGTAGATTTAGTGCCTTGCTTGTGAATTTTCATGGTGATTTTTTCCGAGGTGGAAAGTCGATTTGCACAAGTTAAATGATACTTGGGAAGATGGATGAACTATTGCAAGTGAAGGGGAATCTGAAACAGAGCCAAAGCCACTGGATCTGGGAAAGTTCAGAACTCAGCACATGCTTGGTTTCATACTTTACTGTGAGGAAAACCTGTTTGTCCAAACTGGAAAACTAATTTTGTGAAGTGGATGGGCAGCCTCAGTCCCTGCTGAGGACTGGACCTGGACTCACAGGTGTGGGGCAAAGCTGTCAGCACCATGTCCCACCTACAGGCTAGACCACATGCTGTGACAGGCAGCAAAAGCCATTTAGGAAGGAAAAATCCTGTTTTACCCATATGCAGTTTGTACTGTTACTCCTATATAGAGCTATGCATGTTCCAGAAAATAATGTTAATTCTTAATATCATTAGCAAAGGTAATCTCGTTTTAAATATTTATGCAAACAGGATATTGGTGTGGGTCACATCAAATAGTATTTCACTATTAGCTGGTGCTGCTTATGTACACACATACGTATCTGCTTAAATACACTTTTGGGACACAGAAAGGGGAAGAGGCAGTCTGTTTAAACAACAGGAGGGCTTTACAATATTGGTTTTGCTCCAGCTGGTGCCTGGTTGGAAGAAGCAATTAATTAGCTGTCACATTACAAACACTCTCTTTTGATTTAATGAGACAGGTCTGGATCGTTAATTTATTAAAAAGCATTTGTTGGGGTTCATGCATGTCTCCTCTATTAATTCATTAAACCAAAGTCAATTGTTTATCATTGAGAAAACAGGTGATGCACAAATAGGAATGGCAGGCAGTACATCAGTTGGGTGCCTGATAAATCATCACAGCAAAAACACCTTGGCAGCTGACAGCCCTTTTGAAAATAGAGACTTCAATAAAGAAACGGAGCTTACTTGTAGGCAGGCGCTTACTCCTGATGCAGCAGCTAAATCCAGAAGGTCTTGGGAGCAAGGGGGAGCAGGAGGCTTTAACAGCAGCACAGCCCAGCACTTTGGAAATAAAGCCACCTGCAGGACTGTGATATACGGAACACCTTACAGACAGGTTTGTTTGGTTTTTCAAGTTCTTATACACACCCCTTTTGATGACAGTGATAGTATATAGTATAACACAGCCCAGAGAATGGGGGAGAAAGAAACATTTTGAAGTGCAGAAAGTTTACCTTTATTCTGTATCGTTTTTTTCTGCTTCTCTAGTGTTGATTTACGTAAGCCTGACTCTTGGACCACCTTAAGCAAACCTGGTGTGTGTAACTACTTGAACTGAGGAGACTCTTTCACTCTTTCTTTTACATCCTTAGCACGTAGGAAGGACTATTGCATTATGCTCAGAGATCTCAAAGCCTGGGGAAGTGGCATCCTCACCATTTACTTCTGACAAGGACCAGGATGCAGCAAAGTGGCTGTCTTAAAATCATGGAGCAAACCATTGACAGTGTTAGAGGAAGGACATTGTTCACCTGATGCCAAGCAACATCTCTGCTTGGTACATCTCACAGTGCCTCTGAGATCCACGAAAACCTACTGGGCTCTAGCCGAGATGCAGCTGCCTTTAGGTCTTAAATGACTGCAAAGCGATTTGAATTTTCATGAGGAGGATGCTTGGCATTATTAGAAGCAACAGATCAGAGACACTGACAGTGGAGAGAATGAATTGGAAAATAAAATGAGCACATCTAATATAAAAGGACACTTCTTTTAAATATAAATGAGGAAGAGCTTTGGTCAGCCTAGATCAAAATATTTTTGTGCCCCTGAGCTCCACGTTAATTAGTAGTCTCTTGAGGATGCCTGTGTAAACAGCTTGAGTTAAAGATTTAGGCAAGTATGACACCTCAGTTCTTCTGACAGGTGCTATTTCTAATACTGAAAATACCTTTTCTTTTATGTTTTAGGTGGGCATTTGACTAAGGTTTTCCTGTCTTCAGAAACTCCTCAGCTAGAATTGTCATTCAGGGAGGAGAGGGGGAGACATTAAATGAGACAAATACTGTGGCATTAGCTCCCAGGATCCCTTTGGTTTAGTCTTCTGCTTGTCTTTTATGCTCCTGCTCAAAGCAGAGGCACTTATTTGCCCCATTACCGTGGTGTCAGGGAGCCTCCCCAGCTTCATGCTGCTGCTCCTGCGCATGTCTCGCTGCGAGGAAGGGAGCTGCACGCTGTGGCCCTACGGAGAGGTGGCCCTGGTGCAAGGCAGCGCTGTTGCGTGTGTGAAGGCAGGCAGAAGTGACTCAGAGGGAGCGTCACGCTGCATCTCCCCAGTGCAGAGAGGTACGGCATACCAGGACACACCGCTGGTGGGGCTGGTGGCGGCCACCCAAAGGCAGTGTCCCGGCCAGCCAGGTCAGGGCAGCACGATGTACTGGCATGCTCGCCTTCAGGAACATCACTGGGGCTTGGTCTGAGGGCTCTCATGGGGCCCTGCTCTTTTTTCTTGCTTATTTTCTTCTCCTGCTTTTTTTTTTTTTTTTTAAACTGACTAGATTATTTATCTCTCGCCATTTTTTTTTAATTTATTTCCTTCTCACCTTTCTTCCATCTTCCTCCACATTTCTTTAAAAATGGCCAAATGCTCAAGTTTGCTTCTTCCAACGGGTAAGATGCTTATGTACTGTGACAGCTCCATCACAAGCAGATCTTTTCAGAAACCCAGCCCACCACATGTGTAAGGCCAAATAAATGAGGTTGTGCCATAGCTAATCAGTTTGTCCAGAGCAATGGTCTGGGTTCCTGCAGTGTGGCTTTTGCATTGATACAGCAGAATACAGACTTTGAGTTCATCCTGACAGGAAATTCTTGCTAACCTTATAAACATCAACAGCTCTATAAAGAAGGAGTGATATTTACTGTGCCAAATAACAGAGAGATCTGAAAGGCTGTGTAAACACAGTATGATCAGTATATCCCAAAGAAAAGAGCCACAAAAAAAAGAAAAGATTATTTTACTTCTCTTTCCCTTCAACAAAAATAAAATAATTAAAATCAACTCAGTTTGCAAGGGTGTAGAAAAAGACTTCTCTCTTAATGCTGTTGTGAAGGCATACTTGTCTCTGCACTGCTGAATTCTCAAGGCGGCACTGGTCCATGCTGTGTACTTTGTCTTGCACTGAACTGCCTGAGCCTGGGCGCTCAGCACATGAACAAAGACTTTGCAGGTTTAAATAGGATTGACTGGGCTCCTGAGAGTAGCAGGAAGAAGTTATTATTGGATTAGTCCATGACACCATCTTTCACAATTTTTAATAAAAGTGCCACTCATAGAGCTTTGCAGACTGATCAGAGAAGTATTGCTGACAAGTGCAAATGGACACTAAAGATTTCCACAGTGAGATGTTTCTGATCCAAATGCAGCTCAGATTTCCACTGGCTACAATGAACTTTGTTCACAGTCTATTAAGCTGGGTTCGCCTGATATTCCCTCAGTTTATGGCCCATTATTATTTTTTATCTCTTGCAATCATCTGAGTGACTCCACGGAGACTTTGACTTATATTAGATGGTCTGGAAAGTGTGCGGGTGAAACAAGAATGATAATGCTAATCGTAAATACTAACCTAGTTTTTTCTTTCAGCTATGGCAGCATAACCTTGAATAACTCTGTTTCTTCCACTCTGAAATAATGAACACCAAACAACATAGGACCAGCTGCCCTGCCATAACGGAGGGTGCAATGAACACACCTCTCTGTTAGCATGGTCTAATTTTGTGCACCTTGGGTCATCCATCTCCCAGGCACCACAGCCCATCCCAGTGAGGTCTGCATTGCCTGTAGCAAAGAAAGCCTTCCCTTCATCAGTTTTTCCTTCAGACTACCAGTCAAAATGTCAACGGAAACATCCAAGTACCAATGAGATACCAAATATCAGTGAAAAGTCCCTTATCAGCTCTACTCAGCATACCTGAGACCATAATGACTTCATGGTTTCTCTCATCCTGATACAAAACTAATCTGAGTGTCTTTTTCTACAGCAGACATCAAAATGAGCAAGGTAAGAGAAAAGGCTTCTATCAGCATTTCTAAAAGAGAGGCAACGTTAAGGTTAAGTGACAATATAACAGAGTACATTAGAAAAAATCACACAACCAGTCTCTAAAATGAAAGATAGGCATTAAACGCCCATTTACAGTTAACACAATGGATGAGATTTCTTGGAACAGCTTGGAGGGCTCTTTTAAAGGGATAATACAGTACATGAAAATATTTTTTTTCTTCCAGCTACACCAGCAAAAAAAACCCCTATGATTGACTTTGTTTTCTCCATTCAGAACTGACCAACACCAAACAAGTCAGTGTCAGCTGCCCGGTCATAGCAGGGGATGTTATGAACACACAGTATCACATCTTTATCCCTGCATATGTAGATCCTCCAAACAAGAATCATGCCAATTTTCCCAGAATATGCAGAAGTTTCTGAGACACCTATCTGGAAATACTTTTATTGGAAAAAGACATCCTACTTAACTCAGTGATGGACTGACTATATTAATTAAAGCTTTTTGTCTCTCACAGAGATGCCCTCACAGATCCTGACATACTTCTGAAGAACTGTAAGAGAAACAAACATCTGGAGGTTTAGCAACATGCATGAAATACATTAAATAAATATTGCATCACCGCCTCCTCAAGTGTGCAACCCCACCGTGAGCTGCCGTCAGGGATCCCGCCCTGACATTTGCAGTGAGGGTAAGTAACAATGTTCAAAGAATCTAGGTATTTACGTAGATTTTAATATTACTGGGATATTGCTGTGATGTGATTGTGTGTTGAATTTCTTAGGCACCTAGGCTGCCACAGATGTGGTGTTCAGACAGTTGACATGACTCTCTGTGAATCTGTTCCATGCCCACCCATGGGGAGAGCAATTCAGAGAAAGAGCCAGCCACTGATTATGTGCACAGTCACGTGCAAAGGAGACTAACTTGCACTGGTTCAGTATACAGCTCCCTAAGGAGCTAGAGCCTGATGATCAGATCGATAGGGGAAAACAAACAAACAAACAACAAAAAAACAACAGAATTTTAGATTTTTTCACATTCCTGTGTTTCTAAACCTACTCCAAGCCTCAATGTATTCCTGCCATGATCTGCTGATTCCTGACAGTGATTCAGTGTGTTTACCTTCTGCAGCACTGCAACCAAAATGTGATCGGACCATAGGTAGATATGCCCAGACTATCTCATTTCTGATAACACCGTGGTTCTCAGCATTGACCAGAGGCATGAACAGTTAGTTATCCAGGTTTTGGTTGGTTTTATAGCATATGCTGATCTCCAGCAAGTTTTCACAGTCTCCTAAAAAGGTACCAATTTTCCATGTTCTTGTCTATGTAATCCCTGAGCCAGTACTACTGACTAGAGACAGATGAGTCTATTAGTGATGATACAATTAGTAACATCTTTAAACAAAGCTGCAGAACACCCCAAGTTCCCAGCATTTCCTCTGACATACCATTCCCTTGTATCCTAGAGATCTTCTCCACCAAACAGGGTAGGGTTGGAGAATGATGGAAGCTCTAACAATCTCCTTGGCATTAGCTGGGATGATTGCTGTATGTTAAAAATACACATTCTGCACATTTTCTGCTCTAAAAGATATTTTGTGAGAAGCCAAGTTGAATGTTTTCAGCATTAGAATAAAAACTGGTGGCATAAATAAATATTGAGAAAAACAAAGGCTGACTATAGACTTGGTGGTGAAGACTAGGCAGCACCTGGGCCTTTTAAGTTTGGAACTGGTGACAGGTCCATAGCTGAAGACAGGCCAGAACAGAAACATTGGTTTTCCAGACAGTTCAGCAGCATGATTTTGACTTCTCTGTAGCAATGACTGCTGTGCTGGATTCACTTTAGTGAAGAAATGTCTTTGTGCACTTCGTGACTCAAGAAATGGGATTTTCCACACCATGGGAGAAGTTGTTCCTTTCTCTTCTGCTTTGGCCTCTCTTGCTTGACAGAAAGGAAGCAGGACCATGGACTGATCTCAGCTCACCAGGATGATGAAACATTTCTCCTTTTAGCCCCCATTCTAAATACGTTAGCCACCTCCCAGTTTTAGATGCTATAAGTGGGTAGCTGCTCCATCTAACAACAGAATCCCTGCTAAGGAATGTCAGGTAGAGTGAGAGCCATTTCTCTCATGTCCACAGAATTGAGAGTCACACACTTACACAACCTTCTGCTGTTTTTTAAAGGGAAGAAAAATCAAGGGTGTGTCTTTGACCTTTAAAATATGATGGGAATTCCCCTACGGACTTGGAGGGGTTAGGGAACAATGGTGTAGATCAGTCTGAGACAGCTGAGGGGTTGGAAAACAGTAGTAGAGCTCAATTCAGTGCTATAAAAATGATCATCCTTCTTAAATACCTTTTGTTTGTTAGCAAGGTCCATAAAACCTCTACAAGGTGAAATAAAAGTGCCTATTTCTCTCGGAGGTCTAGGTGGCCAGCGTTCATGTAGAGGTCTATACATGAGATGTCTAGACTTATCTGAAAGCCATCCTACCTCAGGATCTCAAATTTATTCTGATCTATGAACAGTCACGTATATACATTCCTCATTTTGTGTCCTCTGAAACAAATTTTCACCTCTCTGACTGAAAACTGTGGGACACTAAGGAAGGTTGTTGTGAAGGCATGCACATACACAGTAGATTCCTTGTTTTAAAAAATCTGTGTTCTGAGACAACATATTTAATAATTTTTAAGATAGGCACAAATTTCCTTTCCTATTGACAGAGCCTAGAAGGGCCTCATTCATTAACGTGGTGCTTTAGGTAAGTGTAAAAAGTTGCACATGTGTTCACATCTTGTAGAATCTTAAGCTTTATAAGCTTGAGTTGTCCCCTTTCTTTATTTAAGGTCGGTGCCTTAATTGTAGGACTGTAAAGCAATCCTCCTCATGCTTTGACCCAGGGAATTATTGCAGCTTAATGAATTAGTCCATGCAGTTTGAAATCCTCTCAATTAGACTGATTAAAAGAACAGTGAGCTACAGCATGGCTGTCTCATAAGCAATAACAGACATAGGGTCCTTAGGCAGAGGCAGAATTTCAGTGTCAGATCCTGCATCTTGTGTCCTAGTCCCAGCACCACAGGACTGAAAGGCAGTTTGCCCTGAGGTCAGCTTGGCTGATAGGCAAGTTCTGGAGACGTTGGTGGGTTTGGGTGCCTCCAGCATGGTGGGTGAGGAAGGGTGACCCTGTGGGTCCTAGTGAGGGTAAGGATTGAGTGTGGAACCTGGTGTTTTTGTGGCTGAAAAATACAGCTGTTAGAAATGAGGATTTTGGATATCTTTTGAGTAAAATCTGTGAGTCTGTGTTCTATTCTGGCCAACATGACAACTGTGGGATTTTGTGGTAGTCACTTTGTGAAACTTCTGAGTGAAAGGTGCTATATGATCAAATTATTATTAGTCTTTACAGGAAAGTACAGGGAAATGTTGTATGCTAACTACCCTGGCACAAAGCAGAGCCTGGAAGAGATCACATCTCTTATCCTGAATCTACTGAGCCAGAACAAAGCAGAGGGAAGGGCAGTAAATATATCTTGGGAAGGGGAAGCCCTGCAGAAAGCACCCAGCCAATTCTGAGAGTTGGGAAAAAAATTCCCCTCTTGACTCTCACAAGTCATCAGCTGATGCTATGAGCTATGAGGTTCAAAAACATTTATTGCTGCCCTTCTTTGCATAACTGCCGTGGTTACTCACGCTGCTGCAGTTGTTGAAGCCCAGCTGCCCCATTTGCCCCACGATAACCTCCTGCAGCGGCAAATTCCACAGCCAGCCCTGCTGTGGAACATGTTCCTTTTTAGGGATCACTGGTGGTCATCCTCATTCTTAAGACACATCTCGAAGAATGCAATATCCTATTAAAGTAGCAGCAAGGAAGCTGAGCCCTTTCCTCCCCTGTGTGTTTTCAGTCTAGTTTTGCATTACTCCTCACCTAAGTCAAGAGAGGAACAGAGCTTCTAAGAATTTTGTACCAAATGAAATATACATAAAGTACTAATGAATGTTTCATGTACCAATGAAATGTTTTGTTTCTTTATGTACCATTTTGTACCAAATGAAACGCTTTAAGCCAGGGCTGAATGGACACTGACACAGCCCTGCTGAGGACGCAGCGTGGCAGTGGGCTTCCATCCCAACAGCAGGCTGCCAGGGCACATTGTGCTCCACGCGTAGCCTCTGGGTTCATGCTGCAGACTCCAGGACATCAGAGCCTCTGGTGGGACATGCAAGGGTCTTTCTGTCATTCCCAGCAAATACACAGTGGGACACACAGCCAGCCACCAACTTCACTGTGCTGCTCGGGGTGGGGTGGTGGGTGGTGGTGGTGACAGAGGGCCAGAGACATCTTTGCTGCTCCCTTAGAAGCTGATGAGGCAAGATATCAGTAACTCATGGGTTAGGCTGGTCTGAGAGCGCCATTTGCCTGTGGATCACAGAGGTGTTTTGAGCTGTGTCTCCTCCCCACGCTTGCTGTTTGTGCAAATCAGTTTTCTCTCTCACATGCCTGTAGTGAACCAAAAAGACAAGCTTTTGTTGAATGGGAATGGGTGAAACATGAGATCTGGCCCTTTGCTAGCCTGGTATAAATGTTTACATATTTTAATAGTTCTAATTAGTATCTCTTTAAAACATAAGGGTTATCTAACCCAGAAAAAATGATGACATTTTCTCAGGTATTGATCCCTCAGTGTCACATCCTTCGCTTTCTATGACTGCTTTGTCTTTTGGCTCATGAGCATTCAGGTCCAGTGACACAACTTGCAAAGCTAAAATCAGTAGCCATGGATGTGACCAGCCTCACGCAGTGCTCGTGTGCAGGCTCCCCGCTCTTCCCCCAAGTCGTGAGAAGCAGCTGGAAAAGCTGTAACAAAACTCCCAGCTGCACCATCACTCACAGCCTCGGGTTTAAACAAAAGGTCAATGTAGTTCTCAAGTGAGAAACTTTAGATTAAAATATAAACAAATGAGTGAGAAATGGTGCCAAGCTTGGAGGGATTAAGGGATTCAATGAAAGATGAAACTTCAAAAAGTGTTTGAGCCTGTTTCTTAATCCTTGAAACTGAAAAGCACAGTAAAGTAACCTCTTAATTGCTACACACCTGTGCATGCCTTTGCCACTGCCTGCAAAGGCAGCACACGTATTTTAGCAACCAGAAAGATGGGCATCTCTCAGCCAAAGAGCTGTTCACAGTTCCAACTAAATGAACCCTTTTCTGTGTATGGGAAGGACAAATTCACTCTTACAAGTACAAAGGCTCTTCTATGAACAGCAACAGAGCCATGTTACTCCTGGCCAAATTATCTTTTCTAGATGGTGGGTCAGATAGGTAGGCCTCTTATAATCGGGGGAGTTTATTCTTGCTAAACTGCTATACCACTCATATTGCATGCTAGTTCCTTGGAAGAAAGCATTGCTTCAAGAGTCCTTTCAGACTATGGCCTGGAAGCTCAGCAGGCTACTGAGGTCCTTTGTGCTTGAAGTACAGCCCAGGGACCAAAGAAAGCATCCAGCAACAAGAACACCTCTGCTTGGCTTCTTGTCTTGCCATGTATTTCTTTGGATAAATACAAACATTTGAACTTCCGCTTCAGTTTAATCCTGAAAATAGGAGTAGCAGTATGTCCTAGTGTACAGAAGTGGTGTGTTTCCCTCGATATTTGCAGAGATCACTTGAGCCTATTTCAGTGCTTCACTATGTTGAGTTTCTCCTTCAAATGACCTTGTAAGCTATCAGTGCCACAGCCAGATGAAACTAACCCTTAACTAGGCGGCTTCCAGAAAGAAATGAAAACTTTTGTCTGTTGTTTCTCAGGCACTCTGCGCAGAAAAGGAAGCTTAATGCTGCCAGTGTTGTTGGCTCAAACAATGCTTTTGACATTTCAGGAATTAAGCATGAAGGATTAGAGGATAAATGGCACGTTGTTGTAGATGAAGAATAATCTTTAACCCTTCACA
The DNA here is from genome assembly GCF_964034855.1 of Anser brachyrhynchus. Classification (NCBI taxonomy): domain Eukaryota; kingdom Metazoa; phylum Chordata; class Aves; order Anseriformes; family Anatidae; genus Anser; species Anser brachyrhynchus. The sequence continues at coordinate 17,172,723 of NC_137699.1, read as the reverse complement.
CGTCCCAGAGGTATACGTGCATTATCTGGATGGACAGTGAAGAGGCACTGGGGAGGGGGTATTTGGGCTTCCTTTCATCATTAGAGGTCTATATTCATATCTGAACTTAGGGGAACTTAGTGGAAAATCTGTAAATGTTAGGTTAGTGAGTGATGGAGGAAGAACTTCAGCAGGGGCATGCTGCAAAGTTTCCTGTGCATGACAGGAAATGGATCAGAGGAAGTGTTAATATGCTGAGTTTAGGTTCTCCAATTTACAATGAGCAGGTAGGTCAGTGGCTTTTCAGCCACTTCTGCTAGCAGGGAAACATCCTGGAAAGATTATCACTGTGGTGCTGCTCAGGATTTTGCAAAAGCATCAGGGGAGCCAGTCCTTGCCTTAGCTTAGGTGTCGGGCAATGAATTTTGATGACAAGCAAATCCATGATTTAAAAAATGATGTTTCTATTTCAGTAGCATATTTCTGTTGTTCTTCAAGAAAACCATTAGCTTATATTTTTATAAAGTATCCCACAGTCACTGGAAGCTCAGCAGTGCTCGTCCTTTTGCTCTTTATCCTACAGCATTAAAACAGGAACATACATTACCATTTTTTCCATGTAAAACTGTTTCAAAGAAGTTGCTTAAAAATTGATCAATGTATTTTTCTCTTATTATAGTTTCTTCTGTTAAAATACTTTGCAGTTTTAAAGTGATGTATTTAAGGAATTGCTTTGCTGAGACCTAGATGCTCTGTGAAATATAGCATATACTTACTAGCACACAGAACTCCACGCAAGATTAGGACAAGAAACGAAGGTTTATAATCAAGCATTTTAGGACTGAGGAAGAACTCAGAAAATCAAATTATCCCGGCCACTGAAGCATTCCTCACTAATGAGGCACATCAGCACTAGAAATGGAGCCTGGGAACTATGTTTCTGATCAAAGAGGAGAGAAAGAGAACAAGCAAGGGAGCAAGTCTGTGGAGAACAACAGGAATAGAACCATATGAGTGCAGAAATGAGGAAGCAGAGGAAAAAGTGACAGAAGACATAGCAAGACCCGCCTAGAAACCCTGGGAATCTCCAGTCCAGTCCATTCTTCTGTTTTGAGGCAGAATCAACATCTAGATAACTTCTGACAATTCTTTGTTCAACCTCTCTTAAAAAACACCAACAAAGAATGTCCCTCAGCTTCCCCAAATAGTCCATTGCCATACTATTTCAGACAGCTGGAAAGTGGCCAAAATGCCCCAAACACCTCCAGTTCTGTAAAAAGTGTTGTTCAAACTTCAACTACTACAAATGATAAAGGTTTTTAATTCACATGAAAAATGAGATCAGTGCAGCATCCCCTGTTATGCCCTGGCACTAGGGCAGGGCTGTTCCACTGGCTGCCAACAGCAATCACACTTTTGGCTATCTCATGTCCAATTAGTCATTAGATTTGACCTGGACTTGTTTAACAGATCTGAAGGGATCAGCATTCAAGACTATGTGACTACAGCTCTGCAAAAATATGATGGATAATGAACTGAAATCTAGGGTAGGATAGATTGTTCTTGCCAAAAGGAAAGTTAAACATCATTATCTTACTGAATCTTCAGGATTAAGTTACACTGATTTAGGGCTACATGAGGGCACCGAATTGAAACTTTAACATGCTTTAGCATATACACATTGACTTCACGCACTTAACTGATTCACCTCTACATTTTTTGATAGACAAATGACAGCCAGAGGTCAGCCAGGAAGTCGGGGAGCTGAACTGGGAGCTAACAAAACTCATGTTAGTTTCTGCAACCACTGCTGTTTTTCTTTTTACATGGACCTCAGCTAGGAACGGTATGCAACTCCTATTACCACTCCTATTAGTTTTCCATTATGTCGGCTTACAGATCTCTCCCAAGCCAACTTCTAGTGAAGAAGCTTAGAAGGCACGTCCTCACTTCATGTCCAACTCCATTTACAATATTGAAATACTGTCGGGTCTTGACACGCTCAGGCTGTACCAAGGCCAAGTCAGATAGTAATCAGTTGTCATGCTTTGAGAACATTTGCTTGTAATATGTCTCCGTACATTTCTGTAAGGGAGGAGCTGCAGATGAGGTGCCCAAGAAGGGCAGACACAGGTAACAATGGGGAATTGCTCTCCTATGTGTGTGCACAGAAAATGAGAAAAGTGCCTTTGTTCACCTTTGCTGGAGGGGGTTTGCAGTGCTGTTTTCAAAACCTCAATTTCCCCTTTGGGACATCTCAGAGTCTGTGTTAGAACAGCATTAGTGGTCCTATAGGTTAGACACAGCTTACAGAATGAGGATACAGTTGATATCAGGTAGTACTTTTGCAATGACCAGTAACGTAAGATATACAGCCACAAGGACCATTCATCCTTCTTGCTTAATCAGTAGTTCACAGTATTATTTGTGCTATTTCTTTTTCATGTAAACCTGTGAACAATATTTCTTTGGAGGAATCTCCAGCATCATAAGGATTTTTAATAGGCATTTCAATTTTCAAACAGGAACAGTCCTTTAGTTCATCTATTTTGCCTGGAAGAAGTCTTTATTGTTAAGCTGACTGCAGTCCTCATTCACCAAGTCACCTGATGAGGTAAATTTTAGAGTGTGATTTGCATTAAGATAAATTAAAACCTTTAAGATATACATATAGTTAATTAAAGGAAGATAGGTAGCATCTATCTGGTTCAGCTGTCATTGCAATATTATTCCTGAAGTGAGTACAATAGTCACCCATATAGAATGTTTTTTAGAGGAGAATGTTGAAAGAGCTCAGCATAAACCATGTTTGGATAGTACAGTTTGCCCCCATGGGTTAAAAAATCCTGTTTAGAATTACCTACTAAACAAGAATAAAGATGGAGGAGACTTATTAATGGCAAAGACTCTTTTCTGCTCATTCAGGTCCCTGTGAGGTATTCTAGATTCCAGGCACAGTTGTATATTTTTCAAAGTTTGAGTATGCTTCCATTAAATTTCTGTCTGTTATTTATATATATAAACATCAGTTTGTAAATACTTCACAAAATGGAACCCTGGTCTGAAACTGGTTACACATCTGTATCACTTGGTTACAAAAAGCATCAATTGACTGCCTGCAGTAGCCTTACATAAGACATATACAGTCATTTTGCAATCATCTCTCTTAAGAGCTCATTAGGAAAACAAAAAGACAAAGAACAAACAGAAGAATAAAACCATGATCAAGGAAAGAATTATATGACTTTGGTCACTGGGAAGCCTCAAACTCACTTCAAGCAGAAAATTTTCAATAAAGCATGCAATTAGGAAATAGTCCGTAGACCATAAGACGGTTACATACAAATCTGAGTCTTTGTAGTTTTAAACCAAGACACAGTTGATCTTTAACTTACGAAGTCTTTTTGTGTGACTGCAGGGTGGAAAAATGTTGTTTGTTTATTTAAAGTCTACTTCCATTAAAAACAACCAAAATACAGGAGAAGAATAAGAGAAAGACTCTTGAAGGATACATGCATGTCTGGAATCCACAGTGGTGCGTGAAGGAGCAAGACAGGTACATTAAATGTATCTCTCCGTCATTTTAACTTTGAGTAACTGTTCCTTCCTTTCTTGTGGAATACATGCCAGAGAATCGTTCATCAGCTGAGCTCACCCCAGTCTTTTTGTCAGTACTCATCAGTGGTATGGGGTGGTTTGTGTCCAGAATATCTATCAGGCATGGATTTTATAGCCTGTACTATCAGGCAGGTGCTTGGGCAGACTTGGGTCCCAGGCTGCAAGGAGCAGGGTGGACTGATACAACAGATGCAGTCACTGTGAGTCCGTGCTTCCCTTAGCAGGGTCCAGGTCTGAGTTCACTACTCCTTTGGGAAATTTCTCTTTGGAATATGCAGTTGCTGGTTGGGGGACAAAGTGGAGGCTACGTGGGCAGGTGTACGCTGCCTTCGCAAGCAGGTAGGAGCTGTCAGTGAGGAATGTAGCTCATGGGCTAAACCCCCTCTTTATGGCTCCTTGTTGAGAAGCAAGATCCAAGTTCCTAGGCAGAGGTTAGGAGATCTTTTTTTTAGATACTAGTCATCGCATTTTCTGATAAGCACTTGCATGCAATGCTGGTGAGGAATCTGACAGGGCAACATTTTTTCCACCAGAAATTTCCCTTCTGTAAAATCGAAATATTTTTTGAAAATACAATGCCTTAGAATATTACTGGAAATAACATTTTTGATCAAATCAGACAGTGAGAAGCTCTACTTCATTCAAAACTATGTGACAATACCAGGATGGATACACAGTTTCTTATAGCAAACAATGTTCTGGGTGACTCTCAAGTTAGGAGAATATTCCATCCACTGAAGTGATTTTCATATTCAGTCAGTTAAAAAAAAACACAGAGGTTTTGACTTGGTAATGAAAGAATACATAAGTGTAAAAGAAACATCCCTACAATGGATCAGAGGGCAGATTTTAAAAGAATGCAGATGTCTGTTGTCTGAACTGTGAACACTACCAAGTGGTTTCCAGCATGATAAACATGGCAAGACAGTGAGATAGACAGCTTGGCCAAACATATATTTATTTGTCATGGCTGTTTTTGCAATTTTGGTGACTGTATTTACACACAGATGTGATATCGTATATCCAATGTAGGATATATAACATTTATCAGCACATTCAATAGCGGGTAGCAGCAGCAGTCACTTTATCAAAGACAAGCATCATAAACTCTGTAGTTGCTTATATATTTTCTATGTGACATTCAATTATTCCTGAAAGAGAATTAATCCTCTCCCTTCAACTGCTGTGTGAGGGTGTAGGATCTGTTGCTGTTATCGGGTCTCTCCTGGATAGCATGTATCTTATTTCTTTAACAAGGTGAGCAAAAATAAAGTAGCTTGGAAGAAACCACTTTACACAAACAGTCATCTCCCACTAAATTACACAATTCTCTACTCGACTTCTTATATGCTCCATTAGTGCAAGACAGCTAAATGCTGTTCAAATCAGATGAGCGAAAGGAACCCATGACCCTATTTTATGAAACAACTTAAAGACTCAGCACAGTCTACCTCTAATGTAATTCCCAAAGCTGCTGATTTTTGAGTTTCTTTTCAGGTGTCCCCTGGATCTTCTCTACTACAAAAACATTAAATGATGTTTGCTGACCCAATATCAAAGTCTAAAATACTGCTAAATTTTTTTTATTTTTTATTTTTTAATTCCAAATCACAGAGTTACTGGAATTGACTCTTGACCTGAACTGTAGCTCATCACATTCATTCTGCTGAATGTTGCACTTAATTATTCTTAATTCTATTGAATTAGTTGTGTAGCAAATAGGTTTAGAGGCTTGGTATTTTTCTGTTGTTATGTTGCTGTTGCAGAAGTACTCTGCAAACACAGGACTGAGATCCACTCATTGCAAAACAATGAGATGAGCTAATGCACATTAGGCATTTCTTTTCAGCCTTGTTTCCTAAGAAAGCCAGTGTATGTGCAAATGCATGTACATCTTTCCATGTCTCCTCATGCCTGTTTAAGCTATTAGCCAGTTTTAACTAAATTTGACTGAAGAGTAGTCATGCCAGGAACATCGCAGGTTGTATAGAAGTAGTCAGGTGAGGAAAGGTGGGAGACCCTTCAGTGCCCTCAGTAAAAGACGACCCACAGGAAGGGCTGCAACACCTACTAGGTAGGAGAGAATACACTTGAGACAGATCTATATTCCCTGCTGTGGGAATCTCAGAGGCACAGCCCACACTGGTTTTGAGAAGTATGACAGAAACCCAGATCCATAGGCAACCAGGATTTCTTGGTCTTACTGCTTATAAAGACTCTCTTTCTGACTTCCCCCTTTTCAAGAAATTGGTTGCCTTAACAAATGAAGACAGGCACCTTCTCTGACCGGGGAAAGGAGGAATGCTAAAACCCATATGAAGACAGAGACTCAGAGATGTATTTCTGAGAGCAAACAATGAATGTGTATGGGCTGGTACAGAATCGCAACAGGTTGAGTCCAAACAGTTTGCATTTTTGGACTTAAAGTGAAACCCTAATGTTGTTTAAAGCCAATGTTTTTGTCATAGCTGAATCTGATTCTGCTTGGGAACTTAAATCAAAGCCGTCCTTAAACTCCGAGTTTCCCAGACTCACAGACTCATTTTTATCTGTATGATTCTTATGTGATGAGTTGCACAGATTACATACACCAAGCAAGACAGATCCGATCTTCTGTGAAGAGTAAGTTAGGAGTTCCCAGAGATTTGCAAAGTAAGTTAGAGGTTACAGTAGCTCCTTCATTGTTTGCAGGAAGGTGACAATGAAGACCAGAACCATTCCTTTCAATTTTGGCTTGTTCTCCACAAGATGGTGCTCTTTCCCTTGTCCTGAGGTGGTTTTTGTTCAATCCGTCATTCAATACCTAGCCATATTAGCCCCTCTGCATCTCTTGTTCCGTTTCTGCCCACACTGTTGTCACCCTGTATGCATTACACCGGGTGACTGCCTTTGGCCAGTTGTGCATGCTGCAGTTGTGTATGACTGCCTTACAGGATGTTTGGAGTCTGGAATTTCTTCAAAACCTTATGCTTAATTGCAAAACTGTGATATTGCAACCAAGTCCAATCACATTGCGTCAGTCCATCCCAATCCTTTGTTACTGCCATATGTATTCACCTTTACGGCACTGCCTGAGACAAACGAACCAAGAAACCAGGTGTGTTTCCACACACCAGCACGACTGTTAGAGGGCACGATGTATTTAATCAGGCATGGGATTGTGACCCGTGATGGAATGCGTTAGCTCTTTGGAAATCGCTTATTGGTTTCTCCAGACCAGGTCTGTATCACTGTAAACAAGTGGATGACATGCCAAATTAAAAACAAAGGCTGAGTCAAACAGGAAACAAAGCTGATATTACAGCGTCTGCATCCCGCGATTTCCAGAGCACTCGCTGCCCTCACCTTGACACCGGGCTGCCCCCATTGCCCGCCCCACCACCTGCTGAGGGCAAACTCCGACCTTACGTTGGCCAGAGCCAAGGCACCGTGGCTCACCCTGAGCAGCTCGCCAGAGAGCTCTCGTGGCTTCCATTTTACCTAATGCCAGGAAGGCGGCCAGCAAAGGAAGTTGTAAAGGCTTCACTATCTCTATAAAAGGCTATAAAAACTATACAAAGTTAACAGTGTCCCATGACATGGTCTCTCACTTTAGATGTATGAAGTGACACTGCACAAAACAGTAAAGCAACTGATCCACGAGGAACCTGACTGATCACTTGAACCTGACAACCCTCAAGTGTGCCAGAGTCCCTGGCTGCTTGATGGGGGCTGCAGAGCCAGCTGCAGCCCTGATCTTCCACTGCAAGCACCCTCAGCCTGCCCGCAGCTCTCCATAGCCCTCACTTCTTCCTTTTCTGTGGAGCGCATTTTAAGAAAACTCATGAAATAGTAAAGCATGTAGTTTGCTGTAAGGTTTTTCCTTTTTTTCTTTCTCCCTCTCCATATGTTTAACTGATATCAGTTTCCAGCCCCCTCTAATAATGTGTTATTGGAGACGTTAAGGAGATGCACCTGCTAAGTGGCTCAATGATTAACCCAGTGTCAGGAAGGGGTGGGTGTACGTTCAAACATTTCATTTAAATAGATGGTGGGCAGGGGGAATTACTTTTCTATAGCATTTATATGCCTTGCTCTGCTGATGTTACTAGGCTGGGAGGGAGGAAGGTCAGAAATTATAACTGCAGAGCTTTTTTATTATTAATATTATTATTTTTTGTAGGAAGTTCTTAAAGTATTTTATAAGATTGAGAATTATTACTCTCCCGTTCACCTCCTCATGAAATTAGACAGACACTTGCCCAAGGCACACTGTGAGTCAGTGGCAATGTTGAACAGGTATGCCTGGGCTTTAGCTTGTGACCTTAGAGTGCTATTTTGGGGTTCTGTAACAATGCTAAACTTCAGAAGGGAAAAAAATGCTTAAAGAAAAGCATGGTGAGACCAAACAACTGTATCAATCCAAATACACGTAACTGAGTCCTTTCTTCTCCTGTCAAGTGCTGCTAATTCACATAGTTCCTTTCATCTATAGATCAAGCACCATCTGAAAAACAGTTAGGACTTTTGCCGGAAGGATGAACTAAAATTCCATTCTACTTCCTTTTCTTTCAACCTGTTAGTGAAGAAAAAAATCAAATAATGTTGATTTCAATCTTCAGTTTTTAAGATGATATAGTTTTTGCAGCCTGTTTATTATTTTTATGTCATTGTAGAAATTTCAGTTGCAATGGGTTTTGCTGTTTATTTTCCTCACTGACAAGCCATTGTGCCATAAATAGCTCTTCCACAGATTGTCCATGTGCATGAATGGTGACTGGCTGCATGCATCTTGAGAGCTGTCCTTCTTAATATCCCCTAATGCTTTAGAGATGTGTCAGTTTATCTGTTTTGAGATACTATTATTCAAATGCCTAGATACTATAATCTTCTTGTACGGATTCACTGTTAAGCAAAAAGAGAGAGAGAAAAAAATCCTCCCATAGTTGTAACTACAGTGGTAGAGCCATTGCATGTTTGTGTCAAATACTTCAAGGTTAAATGATGACCATACCAGTGGCTCAAAATCTGCTTGTTAGTATAGACTGAAAAGACACTTTCCGTTTGGTCTTTTCCTACATAAAATTTGCCTTTGTTTTGGAACCAAACTGTAAAGGTGGACTTACCTTCACTCTCCAGCTACCTTGAAGGTAGGATGCATTTAGAGATGAAAGAAAATTATTGCAAGAATTTAAGCTCTCATCTGATCCCCTAGCCAAGAGGAAAGACTTCTGAGTACTTGCAGCTGAATGGATTCCTTTTTCCCATTCAGAGCTGCTTGGCTGGGAACGATGTTTGGGAGGTGACCCAACTCCACTACCCTAGAGTGTGAAAACTGATTTGGAAACAGAACTCTGATGGGGATGGGACAGCAGGGCTGTGGGAAATGCTTGCTCATGATGCAGAAATGCAAATAGCTAATAAAGTATGAGTGCAGGAGAATTAATCCAGCAAAGAGTGCTTTTTATCTTGTCAAGAGGCCAACAGTTTGAAACTGTGCTGCCTTTCCTTAGACATCTTAATTACAAGTGGACACAGATATGCTGGCACACCAAATGATAGCAAGGTACTGTGGTACTTTCTTTTTAGACGAAAGGAATGTATTTCTTGTTTCTGATCTCAGGCATGGGCAGTAAAAAGCAAAGGTAACATTGAGTTTTAGGAGGGGTCTGGAGATCCTGCTTCCTCTCTATACCAGGGGCAGAGGGGAAGGAAGGGTAGCTCTGTTGTTTGGTCTGGTGCAGCCCATTTGGACTTCTGAGTTTTAGCAATAGCACAAGTGATTAACGGGCCAAAAGTTACTGAGAGAAACTGCTTTTGCTGATTCATAAACTCATTTAATATAACAAAGATAGTCTTGCCCTGACGAAGGGAGTGGTAGGTTGTTCTAATGTCTTAGTTCTATCTCAACTCCAAAAGCTATCGCTCAGGGGAGGTGAAGCAGGACCCTCAAAGCAAGGAGCGGACTCTGCCTCCCAAAGGTTACCAAGGGACTGCTGTGACTCAGAGTTTATCAGAGCCAAAGCAACAAAACAAGAATGGAGCTTCCAGATAGCCTCCAGCTACGTGGCTTAGATGGGCACTGCTGCTGGTGAGGTGCTGATCAGACCAGTATTGATCACCGGGCTAGCACTACCTGCTGTTCTTGAGGATGACAGCACACACCTTCTGACTTTGTCCTCTGCATTTAGGTTTGGGTACTGGGTATTAGAGGGTGCTTCTTTTAAAACCATAGACACTATGGTAAACACTATTTAATTACCAAAAAGGACTCAATGCCTAGGCCAAGGTTTCGTCCACCACTAAAGTCCTGAGGAAAGATTTTCAAGGGTGGAGTTAGGAGTCTCAGGCACTTTGCCACGCCAGCACTGGCAATGACACTGCCCCTTGGCACCCTGAGACTGCTGTGGCTGATGCACCCTTTTCAGAGGCTGTGGGCATTTCCTGGGGTAATGTATCCAGTTGAAGGTCTTTCAGCCACATCCCTTTTTCTCTCTAGGGCATAAGAGCCAACAAAACTGTATCATACCGGTCCTGAATATTAGTGAAGCAATGATGAGTTTCTCTCCGTGCCTTTCTCAAGGGAACCTGGAAGAGTGATTCAAAGAGCTCTGAGAATGTATGTTTTAATAACACCCCTGGACTGTACTTGCTGGTCTTTGCGTTTGGCCTGACATTTTGTTTACTATAGTGTTTGTGAAATAAGGACAGCCATAAACATCCATCCAGCTGCACCTCTGCAATGACATGCTCTGACACGCACAAGTACTTTCAGTGGAAGTGTTCCTGCAGCCATCTTGAGAGATCTTTGTGGGTTCTCAAGTCATCCAGTTAGGGAGAAAAACAACCATAACATGTTACTGAGGTCACAGAATGAATAAGACATTATGAATAGCCATGCTGGAAACAAAAGCTTTGGTGAATAGTTGGTGAGAAATGTGGGGGTTGACAAAGTTTGCAGACCAGTTCAAAATAATGAAGCACTGGGAAAAATGTTAGCTTGTGGATAATGTCCAAGTAAAAAAAAAATTGAACAAACTGTTCGATGCGGGGGCTTCATCCACCCTTATTCTCACCTGAGTGGTGAATCATTGGGTCACCTTCTTGAAGGTAAATCATTAAGTAAAAAATTTAGAGGGGAGGAAAAAAAATCAATGTCAGGTTTACCCTATGTCCCAGAGCAGTGAATAATTGCTTTGTGTTGCTGTAGCAACAGATGGCTCAATCTTCTGGGCTTACACTTCTCACCAGAGTGTCAGATCTTCTGAGCAGGTCATAAATAAATTTGATGGTATCTTCTTTGCATCAGAAATTTTGCCGACAGATAAAATACCTTTCTTTTCTATGCCCTTTAAAAGAGGGCATATACTAACATGCCCACATAATAACTTGCCCATTTGTGACAAAGCTGTTCTCCATATCATGTCTTACTGTTGATTCACAACTTCCTTCATGAACTACTGGGATTTTATCTGAAAGTTTCAATCAGATGTGTATTTATAAGCTTTTCTCAAATACAGATTGCAAACATTCATAGACTTATTCTCCCAGCATCTGTATAAAATGATACTATTTCACAGGTCTGGACCTGAAACACAGGTATCGTATAACCTGCCCATAGTCTTGCAGAAAATCTATGGCGGAAAGAGCTCCAGATTTCCCAAGATAAACCCCATAGCCTTAAATACACAATCATTCAAGCTAAACATCAACTCTGCAATCGTGGGTCCAGGCATATCTTTCCCTGATGCGATAAATGGCAGAAATATACTGGCACAAAATGATAGCATGAAGTTAAGTATTAGAATATTTACTTTTCTTGGTCTTGTGAAATCCTAGCACATTGATCTGTTTTTCCTCCCTCTGAGGTAGATTTTCAGATTTCTCTTAACTGATGCTTCTTACTTTAAGTTCACATTGGTATTTTGGTCACTACATTCCCCTTTCTTCCACAAAATAGGTCTGTCACCTGTCAGGAAATTTCCAAGGGAAGAACAGAGCTGGCAGCAGGAATCAGCTGAAGGGATGAATGCTCTCATTACACAAAAGTGCATGCTTAGCAATTAAAATATTCTAAAATAACATTGTAGTTGTTTTTGTGCTTTATGTACAGTATTAAAAATAAAATAGTCTACCACAGGTAATTTATGAAAGCAGCTAATAATGAGTTCATTATTGCATAGCAAGCCAATGTTGCAGTCGTGGTTATAGGCCTAGCCAAGGTCTTTGATCTTCTGGTTCATTAATGTATAAATGAAAAGACTTTGGCTTTCATCTCACATCCATCGGCTAATTATCTCAGTAACTGGTCTCACTCAGATCTCAGGCAGTTCTTATTCAAGGACTTACCCTTTCATTTTCCATCCTCTATACAGGCAGTGAGTCACCAGAGTCATGATTTATTGTCCTTTCTTTTACGAGATTTGTTATTTGCACAGCTCTGTCCAAGGGACACATCTGTCTATAAAATTTTCAGTTGAAACAATTTGAAAATGCTAGGTGATGTAGCTATTTGCAGTGACACCATTGGATATTAGTTAGGAGGAGCTGATTTTAAACAGGAAAATGCACCACAAGGCTGAACTGAGTTTCATGAGAGTACTACTGTACTCTTCTGACTTCTTCCTCGGCTTCCAGTACATCAAGACATGAAACCCGTGACTGTGAATATGGTTCTGGGTTAAGAGGGCATTTGAAATAGCAATGAAGTTGAATTCTCAGATCTGTTAGCCTAGGTGTTAGAGTGTACAATGTCACAAGTGCACAGCAAATAATTTCCTCTTACAGAACTTCATATCAACTGAAGTCTTCCTATCAGCTCTAGGATCTCTACAAAAGAACTTGTGTAGTTTTGATTCACTTCCAAATGTTGCAAATGGCCACTTCTGTTCAGACTCCAGTCAAAATAATATATATGTGATATTCATATGTTTATATTCATTTGTATTTCTAAATGAATGAAATCTGATCTGAATGGTGTTGTTAAAGTGTCCTTTGTTTTACACAGATTGTGGTTTTCACCTTGTATCTCAAAGAAAGCTTAATAGATATTAAATGGGGCCTAATAGATGACTGCAGGCCTTTCCCTTCCTTTCTCTCCGTCTTTCTCATGATTTTCTTAATAACAATTAATTCAGTGTCAGCAAATAAGAAAATTAAGTTCCCGACTTAGAAGTTGCAGACCAAGTATTTTATGCTAGGACACTAAGACATATGTCCCGTGTTTCTTATTTTTGTAAACAAAACACTTATTGATCAGTTATGTTCTGAAATAGTCCTAGAAACTCACAGTTGTTAGAAACTCATATTATAATCATGTTATGGTGTTAAGATGATGAATGCTTGGAATGGTAAGACTGCTGACATGCCTGAAAGTTCTAGTAGTGTTTCTTTTTCCCTGTGTCTTTCAGGGAGCGATGAAACATTTTGTACATTTCCATGTACAAAAATGTTATGGCTTACTTGCCTTGACTGCCATTTTACTTCCAGGGATGAGTGCTGGTGCTGGGAATGGAGCTGGTTCTACGGAACTATATTATATGGAGAAAAATGCTGAAGGTGATATTTAGCAATGATTGACTCACATCATTAACTGTTGTTGTCAGGGGGAATTTGCTTCTGTTATTTTTTACCTATCTATACACAACTGCCCATGAACAGGTAGATGATTTCTTCTAACTTGCACCCCTATGTACAGTTTGTTTCAAGGAGCCTCAGTGCCTTTGCACCTAACATTATTGGAGATGAGAATAGGGATGTGACGTATAGTTTAGGAGATGAAAGTAGCTCCAAGTGGCATGGCAAGAGGAATGTGACAGTGGGTTATAACTGGAGCATATGGTGAACATGAGCAGGTCAAAACTGAAATGGCTAGGATAAGCTTCTTGACAGATTTTGATAAACCACTTGGTAGTCTTGCAAAGGAAACGGTACAAATGCCACCATAAAGGGCACTTATAACTCATCTAGATACTAGACTACTTACAATGGTACTTTTAGTAGTGGTTTCAATACATGAAATACACCTGATTGATTAAGGAACTCATTTAGATGGCTAAACATAGTCCTAAAGCCTGTATCAGCCTGGTCTGATCTCTTAGCTGACAATGTATTCAGCAGGAGCTTGGACTAGAGACCTCCTGAGGTCCTTTCCAACCAGAATTATGCTATGAAATAAATACACCCAAATGTATTGTGATAGAAAAGAAATATAGAAAGTGACTGTTCCACTTCCTATACAGTCCATAAGTTGAAAATACATTCTTTTTCCTTCTTTCTCCCTCTTTCTTCTCTCTCCTCTCTTGTCTCTCTTCTTCTTTTGCAAGTCCTAGGCATATTAACAAAATTTCCTTTGCTAGCTGCATTGCGATCCAAGAACATGCTTGTTGTGTGCTTTCTGACCATACCCAAGAGTGCTCAGAGGTGAGCATGTTGTCAGTCGCCATTTTGAATAGATCATCAAGGCCAATAGCTAAATATGTCATTGGCTGTAATGACAGAACAGACAGTTCATTTTAGTTGCAAAAGTGCAATCTCCTAATACAGAAATCCCCATAAAGACTTGGTCTGTTCTTCTGGATGTGGCTGCTCCATAGGTACTTCTTTCAGGTATCCTTCTGAGAGGCATTTCTGCAATGTGTGTATGTGGGTGGGTGCATGGTGAGGCCACCTGCCTGCTAAATCACCAGTAGGCTCACTTCACTCTTTTGGGGGATCATCTCCTGTGGGAAAGGAATTTGCAGGTGGCTTTGCACTGTTTCACATGTCCCTGAATTAGAGATAATGAGGAAAACAGCGGTAGAACCAAAAACTTGAGCAAGGTCGAGATAAAATAAATTGGCTATAGTGTTAAAGATGAGCTTTGGGCAGTGGCCAATTGCTGGCTGGCTCGAGGCATGTGTCTGAGGGTCTCTAACCAACTGTACGACAGATTCGGGTGCGTGGACAGCACGTGGGGCTACGGGGAAAGTATATGTAGTAGTGAAAAAGGGCAATAAACGTCTCCTGTTCAAGAGCCGTCAGGAGTCTGTGTCTTGCATCCCTTCAAACTCCCACTACTAGGGTGATTCCAGCAGGCATCACTACCTGCCAATATGTCCTCACACTTAAATAGAGTTGTTTTCACACAAAATAAGCTTGTAGAGTTCTCCTGTTGAAACTACATGTAAGTAGAAGGATTGGCCACAGGGCATGAGACCAGTGATGGAGTTTCCTAAAGATCACAATTCCAGCTCCAAGGCTTTCGCTGGCTTACTAGAAGAACAGGGAGCAGCTTGGGGAGAGACTCACTCCTTTGAAATTCAGGGCTGTGTTGCTGTGGGTCACTGAGTCTAGTTTGCAAGCCACAGAATGAGAATGAGTCCTACTAAAGTCACTCCAATTTTTCTCATTCTTTCCTCCCACAGATGCACCATGCCAGCTGCTAAAAGCCATTTCAGAAAGGGCATGGGAGAAACCTGGGAGAAGGTTTTTCTTTTAAATAATTCAAGTAATTAATTCTGAGTAATGCAAAGTAACATAGTAACCCTGCACAGGGATGATGAAGTACCAGCTTCATGCCAATGCGCCTCACTGCAGTACCTGGGATACAGTTCACATGGTCACTTTCCAGGATTTAACAGCCTGGTTGGTAAAAGGCAAATGCAGCTCTTCAGTGCTTGTGGATCAAGCAGCTACATACCTGAATAAAATTGGCCCCTTCCCCTGGCAAAAAGAATGTATTTGTACTTTCAGCTGGGTTCATGCCATATGTCATAACCTGCCAAATACTAGGATTAGAAAAGTGAGATCTTTGCAGAGTAAAATGTGTCTGAATAATACAGCTTTCACACATGGGCAGCCCATCTCAAAGACTAATACAGCATAACTCTGAGGACAAAGGCTAAATTTTTGGGCATCTCAAGCTTAATCGGTGTAATTACTATTAGTACTTTATTCTGGTATTTGCAAGACCTTCATGTATGGGATTCCACTCACCTCTGCAGTCTTCATTGCTAGGCGATGAAGTGAGTATCACTCTACCTTGGAATGTCCCACAGACAGGAATGTGTTTTTCTTCATAGACCTCCGTCACTTGAAGAGTTACCTCATTAGCAGCATAGACTAGATAGACCCAGAGAGACATTGCTCAAAGGCTGTGGCAGAACCCAGAATAATAATTCAGGCCTCTCAAGTCTTATGCATGTCCTGCTTTAAAAAAAAAAATAATGTATCTGGTCTGTGGTTTAACATGGGCAAATTTTGTAGTGCGAACTAGCTGATTTTATCTGAAGTTGGTGTAAAATATCTGCTCAGACTGTCCTCCATGTCAAATAGAATAGTATTTCCCCTGGTCGTGCATATATTGAACATGCATATTCCCTTTCAGGTAGCATACTGGTGCGTCTAGCTACGGGAGGTGAAGGAACCTCTTGGGGGCATATAAGGATATGGCGCATAAATCTACTGAAAGTTTCACCTTTCTTTTTATCTGTTAGCAAAGCTGAAGTTTAGTAAGAAAAGTGTGCACTGTTTCAATTTCATTATACAAACAAATAAAAGTACTTGCAGTTCCATGGAATTTTAACACAGTTAATCATAAACCTGATATTTGCATCTCACGGGCACTGAGCATTGTGTAGATACAGGAGTTAGGATAAACTGGTTTGGAAAGGTTTGGCTGCTATAGCTGTGTCCAAGGCTTAACCCTCATTCCCTGACTGATGCTGGCGAAGGAAATCCTGTCATCATCACAAAGATTAGAGGATAGTTTATGAACTATTCACACATCGTGCTATCTTACAGGTAAGCTGCCTGCTTTGAAATGTCCCCAAAAGATCTGTTCAAGTAAGATTCCTAAGGCTAACTTGAACCATGAAGATTTGGGTTTTTGATGTCCTTTGTACCTATGCAGGTCTTAGATCCCTTCATTCGCTTCTGTTCAGCTATTCCAACTTTGCCTTGCGGCAGATGCGTACACTCCCTGTCTCTAAAGGCTGAAATCTTGGAGGCCTTTTTACTAGCCCTTCCCAAATACATGAATGTACCCATCTGAATGCACTCAGCTCACATTTAAGCACCAAGACAGACATATGCATAATAAGATTCTTACTTTGTCCCCTCCTCAGTCATTCAGTCATGTAATGCTCAACCACATGCATGCAGACATGCATGAAAATGCACTCATCCAGAATATTATTACTCTTCAATGTCAAAAAGAGGGAGAAGCTTGCGTTGAAGAACTTGGTCACCCACATATTCATGCTGCACTGGGTCTCTGCTGGGCGTATTCCTAGTTGAGCAATCCAAGGGAGCAGCACTGGTGCTATAAATTCCTTGTAACTAATCAAATCCATAATCTCACAGTCAGACACCCTGCACCCCAAACTTCCCCCCCACCCCACAGGTTAGGATCTTTGTTGTGCTGCCCTGTCCTTGAACTGCTTGGGCTTTAAATCTGCACATGGGTGTTTGTGTCTAGGGATGTCCTTGACTCCTCATCACTGTTTCATTTTGTCACCCCATGTGGCTTACAAGGGTGACTGCCTTGAAAAGTAGCTGATTACAGTGTGAACAATTTAAATTTTCACATAACTGCTGCTATCACTTTTCGTTATTTTATAGGCTCCTCAATCTGTCCTTATGACATATAACTTTTTTTTTTTGGCAGCCTGTTGTCCTTACTTTTTAATCTTCTGCTTTCCCAGAGCACAAAGAAACCATACATGCTCCATGTATCTCTCTGCTGGAGATCAGCTCAAATTAAATTCTCTCCTCATACTCAAACCATGTAGATTCCTCATAGGTTTGCAAAGCCCCCAGTGAGCTTCTTATGAAAACTAACACTCTTAAATTAGAAAAAGTTTCAACTGAAAAGAAATAGGATTTGAAATAGAATTCTGCAGCTGGGACTTAGTATGTGTAGGTTTCCTAAGAGGTGTGACATTATATGTTGTATATAAAATGCCTACGTCAAATACTACGTTTGACTACGTCAAATAGTCATCTATGTGCAGGAATGAACTTGAACATTTGTCCAGCCATTCTACAGTGCTTATAGCCACTTTTTCTTCTCTGTAGCTGAGACAAGGTGTCCACACGGTTTAAGAGCTCTTCTGAGCTCTCTGATTGTGCTCCGGTTCCAATGTCTCTTAAATCAGTGGCTCTAGCAAGACTACGCTGTGACTTCTATTTACAAATTGTCCTAGCACAAACATCCTTCTATATTCACCACACTTTGGGAAAGTGAGGCACAACACGTAGGAATGGCTGTGCCACTCCTGGCCCCTGTGGTTTTGCTATGTCTGGGTTGTGAATGTAACAGGAAAAGTATTTTAGCCCTACTAAACGTTTATCTTGCCGTATTTGTGCTCCTTTGTGCATTACTGTGTGCTTGCATTCAGCGAAAGATAGTTTTATGTTCTTAAAATCAAAGGTTTTGATTTGTTTTGTTCCCAGCAGCATCCAGGTGTTTGCTAAGGGATTGAAACCACAACAGATAGAAAAGACCCATTAGGCCATTTTGCCCTGCCTGTTGTTTCTTAACACCTGCTATTGCATAAAGTTATGAAGCTTTTTCTCTGACAAAGCATTCCACAGTTGGTATAGCCTCACAATAATTCCTATTTGGGCTCAGAAATTTTAATGATAAAACACTTATTCAATAGTTCTTCATCCCCTTTGATGCATGTAACCATCTGTTATAAATAAATGATTACCTATGTCCATAATTTCCTATAAGAGGAAACACCACTGAAAAAATGAAACTGTTTATATGAATAAACAGAGAAGACATGATTATTGACTCCTGAACAGGCAATGCACAGGACTATATTCACAAATGCTGTTGGATACATATTGTCAAAATCTTACAGAGGTCCATGGAATTGCATTGGTTCACATGGGCAGAAAACATGGCTTTTAAGTCTTATAAATGGTTTCTTATCAATTGGTCCAGGTGACTCCTTACAAAATGTTCCCTTTGTTCTTTCAAATGAGTTGCAAAACAAAACAGATGCTGCACTGGATTTAATGGTCTCCTCAGTTCTTTACATCTTTATTTGCCACAGACATTTATTAATTTTAATGTCTCTCTCCCCATTTCTCATACCAGTTTACTCCCACCAGTGTGAGCAACAATAGAAGCTCTTGCACAAAGGAGTGGCTGGATGCCACTGCGCTGTTACATTGAGTTGGTTTGACCTGCACACTGAGGAGGCTGAAACAAACACACAATTAATAATGAGACTATATTCTCTCTAGGATTTGCATTTTTCCTTCAGTGTTTGTGTAAGCCATTCTATTTGCCCTGCTGGTTCATTTTAGCCTTTTGTTACCCTTATCTTTTCCAAGGAAAGCTTAACATGTTATTTATCTATTTATTTTTTTTTTTTTAGTTTCTATACCATCCCCATTCTGATGCTTAGTTCAGGTTCTATGTTTTTTATCCCAGAATCTTTCTCTCAGACCATGGACAGAATTGCAGTGATCCTTGCAAAGATTCTTGCATATTTTTCCTGCAAGTCCTTCAAATAACAGATACGCACTCAGTTTTGCCTCTTCTTTAGCTTTGGACTGGCAAAATAACAGGAACCACTGTGGAGTTTCTGAGAAAATGTCCACGCCTCAAGCTGCCCTGAAGTGTCAAGACAGGGGCTCTGCCTCAAGAGCAGGGAAAGTGGTGCTTATGTGGTCCTTTTGGCTGGCAGCTGGCTTTGCTGGGGGAGGAACTTGAGGGGCCTCATTTTTACCCCTGTTTTCATCAGGATGTCCAGTACCCCTTTTGAGGCATGCTTGGATTTGCAGGACTTCTCATCAGGAGGACATCCAAAGCCAAACAGCTTTGTTACTCAGTTACTTCCAGTTCATCAGTTTGGGTTTACAGCATGTTGGGGTCTGTCTGATGGCTCGGGGATTGTGAGGAAGCTGAAGAAATATTAGCATACATAGCTGTATAGGTTTAGAAACTGAACCTTCACAGAATCGTACGGAAAGCTGATACTCTGTTGTGGCCATTGCCTAGCTCCTCATTGTTACTGCCTTAACTTATAATTTATTCAAATGGTAACCACCAGAGCTGTAATGAGTTTTGCTTTAGGTTGAATATGTTTGGAAAAATCCAGACAAAATGCTTGAGCTGTTTTCTAGACTGAAGTCACTGTTTGTTCATGGAAAAAAAAAAAAAAGTCTGTCTTCTTGGAGAAAGGGAATGTGATTTGCAAATGCTGAGTGCTAAGATCTGAAATGGAAGTGAATGGGAGTGTGCTTTCAGTACTTTACATAGCTGTAGAATACTAAGTGATATAAATACATGGTTCTTAGGCATCTCAGAATGGATACTGTGAATTATTAAACACCTTTACCTTGATCTTTTTAGGATTCCCTATTAAAATAGGGATAGTAAGTTATTACCTTCTCACTTTGCTAGGGCAGCATAAAGATAAATGTTTTGGTGCTAATACTGTAATATTAGTGCTAATGCATTAATATAATGCAATACACTAATGTACATGTATTAAATGTTTATTTACATTATAAATAAATGTATTACTATAATACCTCAAATACCATGAGGATGAACACTGTAAGAAAACTCATGAGGAAATGAATACAAGTTTTCAGAGCAAGTTTGATTCATGTGCAACAAATACAGCTCAGGGCCACTCCCTGAATACATAATATTGGTTAGCTTCACTTCGAAGGAATACCATTTTGTCTGTGTCTTAAGTACAGTGCTGCTTAACTTGTCACAATGTTAATAATGTTCTTCTAATTCTGTTTCTTGTGTATGGTTTCTATTATTTGTTTTTTTTTAAACATGAAGTGCAGGCAGGTGTCTCAGCATTGGGTGTCCTGTGGCTAAGCCCAGGACCGAAACCTTTAGCTCCCCAGAACTGAGAGTAGCTGCTGGGCCTAATGTGGGACTCACAGAAAATGTGTCTTTTCAGAAGGGTGAACGTAGACTGGAATAGCCCTTGTTAGCTGCTGGCAAAGCCCTGTGAACCTTGGAAATGGAGAATGCTCAATGCACAAGAAAGCTGCAGGAAATGCAGCTCCACATTGTGGAGTCTATTATGTGGACTGCTATTTGCCAACGAGATTTAAACTGTCTGAATTTAGATGTATTTTATTGGTAGTGGTAAATAGAACATCCTTAACTCAATGGCCAGTTGATCAGTCATTGGTTCAAACATAAATGTTCCAAAGAAAAAGCAGAAAGTTTTTACTATGAATACAAAGTATCGTTTTCTCTCTCTCTCTCTCTCTCTCTTTTTTTTTTTTTTTTTTAAATTTCTTGGAAAAATATACATTATTAAGAATGAGAATTATCCAAAATTTCATTGCAAAGCAAATGACTCATGACTGAAATTTTCAATTTATCCAAACAGTTAAGCTAGGATTTGGAAAACTGTGAAGAAAAAAATTACAAGGTCTTGCAAGCCTAAGTAATGGGCAACCTTAGCAACAGGTGGTGCTTGCCTATAACATCTAACACTGTTGGAAAATAACATCTGTCCTGCTTCTTGTAGCTCCTCTAATGATGTTTTTACAGGAAGTATATTATTTTACAGATAACTTTATGAATCACTTCTGATTTTGCTACAACAGAATGAAAACAGGAACATCATGCACTGAATTCTCTGATTGCTTGGCATGTCTAACCTACAATATCAGCTTCTTACATTCTCCTTTTGATACTCTACTGGAATTTAACAAATGAAGCAGAGATTAATATTAATGGAAAAGTAGAAATTATCATACATTTGTTCTCTGCTTTCATCAGGTGTCAGACACTGCAGGAACAGACGCCAATTTAAGAATCTGAACAGATTTAGATAATTTCCTCAATCTTTGGTGGTTATAATTAAATTAATTCTGGGAATCTGCACTGACACTTCTACCATACTGTGAACGTGGCCTCCTAGCTCCTAATTACAGAGATTTTCATGTTTCCTCTGCCACCTAGAATTGTGTGGGGACCAAAATCATGCTAATTTTGTGGCTGTAGTGCTGCAGAAGGATACACAGAGGGAAAGGTCTGCCTGTCTCCAAAAGCCACCCGTAATCCTCTCTGTGCTGAACCACATGTAAGTGTCAATAAGCATAATCGGGAGCATGGGGGCAGCATAGCTGGCCAGGCAGGGCAGTAAATTTAAGGAGCCACCACCCTGTGTGGCACCCTGCCTTTGAAAATAGCACACTACTAAATAATGCATGCTGGTATGCCGGCCAAGTTAGCCTCACCTTGCCCAGACCTGTTGGTACAATGTGCTTTTTTGTCTGTCTGGAAGTATTCTGGGCCTTAGCAACCAGAGCTGTCTCTGCCCTTGGGAGCTGAGACAGAAAAGGCTTGCAGCCACACAAACAGAAAGTGACACACCAGTCTAAGTACCATATTTGAACCAAATTTCTGCCACTTTTGCTGGTGTCCTTCTTAGCAGTAGGAAAAGTCTGATGTCCCTAGCAATGCTGAGGTCCTGGGGTCATAGCTTTCTGTGGTGCTTCTGCAGCATACGGATGAGATGTATTTGTGTGACTCTTTCATCTCCCACATTTAGCTCAGTGAAGTGATGTTAGAGGTGGATTCCTTGTTAAAGATGTCCTTCCAGGGAAGGGAAGAGCTCTTTATTGCTTTCTCATTCTTTGCTCACTTCTTAGCTTTTTCCTGTTCTCCTGCTCTGGATTGATCATTCATGCTGATATGATGATAAGACATTATTTTGATGATGAAAGCTTTAGTCTAAATACTCACCCAAGTGATGAACTGGTATGCAAATACTCAGACTCAGTGACATGAATGTGTAGAGAAATCTTGCAGATAGTTGACCTACTTGTGAAAACTCTGAACAGTTGTGTAGCTCTTTTCAATGACATCCTTAGCCCTCGGTGTGATACTGCTCTCCAAGATGGAAATTTACAGCCTCTTTCTTCCACAAGGACAACTTTGATAAGTAAGAGTCAAGGTGAGCAGCTATGGAACTTGACTATATCCTGGCTGAAAAAACAATGGGATTTTCTCAAACCACGCGTACTCATGCACACCTGATCTGTGTGAACAAAAACAACTTGTGTTTTAGTATCGTTGGTGTTAGTGCGGATGATAGAACAAAGGTGACATTCCTTGGGCCTGAGATCCACAATTTATCTTGAAATCAGGTTCAGCATAAATAACATGTGTAATGTTTCCTCTAAACTGACAATGGATCCTGATTAATGATTAATAGTATCTCTAGATGTTGAAGGACGATTCATTCCCTGTGCTTGGTAAACGGAGCACTGAGAGTACATCTGTTGGGAAGGAGATTTATGGTGAGCCCTGGAACCAAAAGTGAACAGAGACTGGAAAATTAATTTCACATAGACCTCTGAAAAATCACAGAATAAAAACGCTCAGCAATTCTTGTGCTTTATACATACAAATTAATGAAACCCTGGAAGTTTCCTACGTTACTACCTGACGATAGATGACAGTTCATATTTTTATTTAGTCACCTCATTTCCTGCTCAGGTTCCTGGTTGCAATCTGGCGAAGTAACTTGCGCATAGTCAAGGACAGATTTGGGCTCACAATTCTCGGAACTGTCCATAAAGCACAGATATTACATGAGGAAACAGCGTTTCCGTGCTCTTCACCCAACACAAGAGTTGAACTGATGACTGGATAGTGAAAGGCCTCTAATCCAACACCCAGCCTGTGGCTGGGAAGAGCAAGCAAATATTTTGCCTGACTTCCATGTGCTGTGGAGTAGATGCCTTAAGAAAGGTTTTAGCTCTCCCCCGCTGGTCTGAACCATCAGAATTAGGAAGTTTAAAAGCAGAGAAACACTTATCTGCTGATTTTCTACCTTGTTAATCTTCCTGTAGCTGTTTTTTGTACTCATCCCTATGTACACCTACACTGAAGATTTTTTCCTCATTTTCTTTTACATTCTCTCAGGTACCCAGAGAAGCTGGAAGACCTAGAGACTCCCGCTTGTGCAAACTCATTCATTTCACAGGACTCTCGAGGTATAAAAAGAAAGAATCAAGCCCATGATATTGGCTCATCCAGTCCACCTCTCTGGAAGCACAGGGCTATTACCTACCATGCATCTTCTCATGTTATTTTCAGACTAATTTTAATTTAGGACATTCCTGCTCTTCACTTCTCCTCATTCTAATTATAATCTCCCTATCTACCTGAAATAACCTCCATTAAAAAAAAAAAAAAAAGGATGGTCTTAAAAAAACAACTACAAAGAAATCAATCCCTCATCCATTACCAGGTTTCTCTTTTGTTCTGGAGCCACACGTGTAACCCGGTTAGACCTGTTCTCTTTGAATACTGAGGACTGAGCTGGCCTTATGCAAATGTTCCCAACCTCGTCTTCGTTGTTGTCGTTGCAGACCCAATCAAATGAACAGGAAGTGACCTAAGGAATTCCCCTATTGGCTGCCTGAGTGTTCAGCAAAATGTTTTAAAATTAATATCACATCCATTTATCTTCACTCCTGGGAGTCTTTAGGAGAGATAACCTAGTACCTGTGTTTACCCAACCTACTGTTCTTTAGAAAGTCTTCCCATTGCCTCAGTTAAGGATTTCCACTCCAGAATCTGCAGCTAAATGAGGTAAGGTGTTTGGGTTATTATTTTTTTTAATATACTTCCTTTAAATTAACACCCATAAAAAAAAAAAAAAAAAAAGAAAAGAGAGAAGTGTCTACTGGACTCATGCCCACCCTACTGAGCCCCTCCCTTCCCACTTTGGAACAGCAGCTAAACTAATTTGATCAAAAGGCTTTTTAATGTTACAATAAAGACTTCGGTTTTCCTATTTTGAACTTGCATTTTACTTATGTTTAAATAAGCCTGTTGTGTTTATGTTTGATTGGGGCCAGACCTGCTGCCTTTACTCACCCAGAATGTCAATGACCTCAAATTGAGCCAGTGGCTTCACCAGAATTACTCAAAGTCTCTGACGTAGCTGACAATATTCTGGGTCCTAAATCTGCTGTCTTTGACCCCAGAGAGGTCATCTAATCAGTAAGGTGAGGGGTGAGAGAGTGGAGTGGACCTTCTCAGTACCCCTGAGAGTGCTGGTGGCACGGAACAGGGAGACACTTTACAAGGATGTTGTTTCTGTTGCTTTTAGTGATGAGGATGGTGATGGTGATTGTACTGATAGAGAAAAATCTGAAAGGAAATTTATAATTTGGCCGATTTTTGGCCTCAAGTCAATTTTGTGGCAGTTCCAGTGGCAAGTGGGGTTCTGTTGCTCTTAGTCCTTTCTAAGTGTAAGCACCCCGGAGAAGCCGGCTCAAGCGTTGAGTAGGTAAATACAGTGTGAGCAGAGGCCTGCAGTGTCTTTGCTTGTTTAATTTGTTTCTCTTCCAATGGTAATTTTATTTGAATAGAACCAGAATTGGCCCCTTGAGGTATAGACACAGCAAGAAAGAGACTTTTTAAATTCTGTTTAATGGTAGATGTGCATATAAACAAAAAGTTGCTCAAAATCTACACTGATTGTGTAAAACATATGTGATGGGCTTAGTGATAAACATTTGTATTTCACTGCATGAGAGATTTTAGGCAGATACTCTTGTATGTATATAGTTAGAGTTATTGAATTTTATCGGTAACGAGATTTTAGATTACTTCATCTAAACGTGTAATATGTCACCTTTGCTTCTAAGGTATATCCAACTATCGTTTTTCGTATTCTTTTTGAAATGAAATCACTTAATAATGACAGAAATGAACACTGATGTAAAAGTTTCACTTAATGATTTTATTTGTACCTGTATCACATGGAACTGTGTTAAACATACCCTCTTATACCAGTATTTCCTGTAATTTGTGAAAACTTGAGTGGGGTAATAAAAAAATGCACTCCTTTAAGTTCTGTTTTGATAGCAAATTTGTGGGTAGCAATTTAAGCACTTTGCTGTCATTTATTTTGCACTGCAGAAAGTACCAGAGCTGGAAAACAGAGAGGGTTTATATTTAATGCAGATGTGGAAACCAAAGAAAACAGTTGCAATTAAAACTAGAAAAACAGCAGGATTAAGCTGTTTCACCAACAAATATCACAATTAATGACAGTTTAATTCCTGGCCCTTACAGGTTTTAAAACCAGAAGTGATTGTGGTGATAACAACATAGGACTTCCCAGAATTTTCAAGTTTAATTAGGTGGCTTGAAGTAGAGCTTATCTTCTAGAAAACTTCCAGTCTTGAAAAAAAAGTCCAGAAGTCCAATGATGGGAAATTCACCAGAATGTTTTAATTAACTGCTTAGATATCATTCCTCTAAAAATATTTCGTCTCATTTTCAGTCTGACGTGGTCTAGGTTTAGCATTCAGCCACCTGACTTTGTTATCTTTTGATGGCTAGTGTGAAGTTTCCCTGAGTGGCAAATTTCTGTTCCTTGTGTTGGTAGCTGTGTGTAGCTGTGAACAGCTTCTCCCTTAGCCTTGTTTTTTGATAAATATGGTAGTCAGAGCCCCATAGGCTTTTCCATCTCATGGAAAAACCTGCGCCAGTTTCACTGTAAGCAAGCTTTTCCATCCTTTAATCCCTTCAATGGTTCCCACTAATTTTTCAACATCCAGTGTGAAGTCCGGGTGTCAGGAGAGGACGCAGGCTGTAGGAACAGCAAAGCCAACCAGAAAGGGAATGTGAGTCAATATGTGTTTCTGCCCCCAAAAGTGATACCTCTTCCCAGA
This sequence comes from Anser brachyrhynchus, assembly GCF_964034855.1. NCBI lineage: Eukaryota > Metazoa > Chordata > Aves > Anseriformes > Anatidae > Anser > Anser brachyrhynchus. Next base: position 17,146,464 of record NC_137699.1, on the reverse strand, counting down.
GGTGATGCCTACCTCATACTGGGTTTCTGGGTCAGGAGTTTATAAAGCATGTTTGAGGCTTTCAAAGAGTCATCATCCTCTAGACCCCCTTCTCACCTCCATGCATTGGTCCTACATGCAGAGGCAATGTTATCATTAATAGTGCTAATGTTGTTCACTTGCTTTTTTTTCATTTTATTTTTTTCATTTTTTTGCTAGTCCTATTGGTATTTGTAAAGCCCTTGAGACCAATAAAACAGTATATTCTTCCCAAGTCATAGTCATAAAGAATACTGTATCAGAGCAGACTTGTGCTTGTTTGCCCCAGCAGAAATTAGGTAACCCTTCACAGCAGTTTATAGGGTGACAGCAATTCTTATTATCCCAGTCATGGTGAGATCAGGTAATAGAACGTGGTCTGTTTAACGTGGAAAATTATTATTCTCTTGTCACCCGAGAGAATATGGTGTGGTATTGCCACAGTAATTTCGTATTACTTCAGATATTCTCAGGGTATTGTGAGTTTTTGGCAGTGGTGAAAACAGGCTATTGGAGAGCTGGACAAAGACAAAATTAAATCATTTGGCTCCCACTGAACTTCCTTTTTTTTTTTTTTTTTCATTCCTAGTGAATTTTATTGTTAACATCAGTACTTGTTCTGTCTGGGAGGTGCAAGGTAACAAATTGTGATGGAGAGAGATCAAACTAAAAAGGAAAAATCATCTGGAGACACAGATGAAGAGAGATTAGGGAGGAAAATGAAGGATTTCCATAAGTGTGTCTGTGTCCAGACAGGACTGTTGTGTTAGCCTGCTGCCTCTCCCACAGTAAATTGCACAAAAAAATCCTGGGTGGATTAATTTGTACACCTGCTGAAGAAGTGAGTATTTATGGTCAATTCTTACAGAAGAGGATTAAAGATTTTATTGCCTCTGTGAGCTGAGAGAACTGTCCACAAGACATGACACCTTTCCAGAATCGTCCCTTATCTACCCTTCTTTGTTCACCCCTTCCACGCTCTTTATAAATGTGTCTAGCTTAGTCTCACGACCAAATCATTCAGTCTTCTCCCATGCAAACTTTCCACTGACTGCAGCATTACCCAGATTTGTCTTGCGGAGTCCACGGTTACATGCTTTCTATTGCCGTTGGCGTGCTTCAGTTCCCACACCAGTGCCCGACCTGTCTCCAGTACAATGAATGCTATTTCTGAGAACTGGAGCAACAGCCTGTGGTACCCAGGCAGTGGGACAGACCTGTCTGGCTTAAAAATTGGTCAGCGTGCCAAGACTAAGAAACAGATAGATGAATGACCCCTTCTTGTTCTGATGGTAGCGTGACCACCCTTTAAAGGATTTTCTATGGTCTTGCAGTGCTCTCTTTCTCATCAGCCTTCCTACGGTTGCGAAGTAGGTCCTTCTTGTCAAGGACTAGGCAGGCGTTCCTGCGGCAAGCAGCACATAAAAAGAAAAGGGTCACAAACGTAATTGTCTGTTGTCATTGCTAATGACACATGATGTTAGGATGTGGTAGAATCGAATATAAAGGCTTTGCTGTACATGAGGAAATGAACAGAAATGCTAACAATTTCTGTAGCTTGCATAGTTGGCGATGTTTAGAGAAGTCCAGTCTCTTTCCAGTCTCACAGCTTAGCTATTGCTAAACTTTCAAGCATAAAGTCAGGGAGTTTTCTTCCTAATGGTATGAAGTGCCTTGTGGGCACCAAGGAAGTCCAACACAATCTTCAGCAAAGCCCACTGGCTTCAGCCGCTCAGCCAGCCTTGAGGATGCTGCAAGATCTCTAACTACAAATGTCTGTTGCTCTTTCTTCCTTTCCCTGCCTTCAGCTCACTCTGCAGCTTGCACGTATTTTGCCCCCGATGAACCAGGGACTTTTTTCGCTAAATCTTTGTGAAAAAGTACATTACAAACTTGGTAAGGGTGAAATTTATAAGTAACACTGATAATAGAAAGGGTAAATTAAGAAAGGTTTGTTCACACAGCTGGCATATGGAAAAATAAGGATTAACTTGTTATCTATGGAAGTTACCAGTCTTTCTTAGTATAAAAGCTCGTTTGAGCTTTACTAGAGATGCAGCCTGAACCAAATCTGTTGCTGAATGCCTAAAATGCTTGGGACATTTGTTGGTCATTGGCCTATAGATGGGTGAGAATGAGTAAACATGGAGTCATGTAGCCAGTGGAGCAACCAACTTGCATTTGGCATTTTGCATGTCTCTCTATGAGGAAGATCCCTCAAAGGCTCCCTTTCGAAAAGCTGACATTGCACATGGTTATCATTACCTATACTTTTGCTGATTTTGTGAAATGTGCTCCACAGGAAAGAGTATGAGAACTAGTAGAAAAAACAGCTAGCTGGGGCTGGGTATTTGCTGGTTATAGACCAAGAAGATAGGACATTAAAAGAGGATTGCTCTGCAGTAGTGAAAAGAAAGCCATTCTACTTACACAATCTGTGAATACAAAGAATAAAATATTTCTCCTATTAGGGAGGAAGGATACAGACATAATGTCTTGAATATTTACTCTGCTCACTATCAGATGTAGACAGAAAAGTTTCCTGAGCCCCTACAGATCCATAAGGATTGAGTTCCTATGTGTTAAAATACACTCTATCGTCCAAATTACTGATGCCATCATCAAAAAAATGTTTCTGCTTTTTAAAACTGCTCTGGGTTTTCTTTCATCTGGCAGTGAGCAGGTAACTAATTCATATTGCTATATAATTAACGATCCTGTGTAAAACTGCCCAAGATGCAATGGTCAGGAATGAGACTAAATGCACAATGTAATGATTACCCCCAAACTTTCTTAATGATTTTTACTGAAGCATATAATTATTATTACACAACAGCGTAGAAGCTTGCATCTTGATGATGCACTTTCAAAGTATGCTTGGTTAAGCAATTGTCTCATAGATTGGCATGGCTATGAAGGGGCTTTATCAGGGAGTCAAATTCTGACACATTGAAGGGTGCTGTTCTCATCTCTTTTGCAGTGGGATCTGCCACACAACTCAGACATCATTTGTAATGTTCCCAGGCAGCTGCCCTGATAGAGAAAGATGAAAAAGGTTTTAGAAGACTGAATTAATAGGTGATTAGACAAGTGAGATATCCTTAGAGACTTATCAAAAGCAGGATGTACAAAGTGAAATAGATACAGGGTTTTCCTTCATTTAGTGACTTGTAGTTATCTTTACCCTCCCTAAGACTTTTTTTGATGGATCTGTTATACTTTGTGAGAACAGGTAGAAACTTCTCTTCCTCCTTTAAAATCTCAAATGATTAAATGTTTTTGGAAGATAGTCAAATTATAGTCAATCCAGTAAATCTTTCTCAGTCTGTCTGTAGCCACTCCCGATACGCATGCAGTCACACAACCACGCTGAACAAAGTACGTGCACATGCACATCCCTTATCTCCTGTGTGGGCTTTCTTGCTTTACTTTTTAAAATGGGAATTCAAATGTTTACCCCATATTCCACCAACTTTGTGTGATAACCTGAAGAACTTCATTTAATCCTTGAAAATACACAGCTAGTTGTGTTATGGTGTATTTTGTCAGCAGGTATAAATGGTCAACCTGTGTTGTCCTGCAGCAAGCGAGGGGCTCCTCATGCCTAGAGCCCAAGCGCGGGTTGTCTGCGACTTCCACGCCTGCTGTTTTTGCCCTGTGCCATAGTCGGCTTTCTTGCAGGAGCATGTGCATGGCCTGAGAGCTGCTGTGCCCAGGGCTGCCCTTCCCCAAGCCCCAGAGCAGCAGGTCTGCAGCTCTAGCAGCAGGCAGGTTCTGCTACATTCAGCATCAATGTATTGGAGGGATGCAGAGATTCAAGGGTGTCAACATAGTCAATGGTACTATACACATGAAAAGTTAAGGAGGTTTGGGGGAATTTAGAACCAAGGTATCAGCCTGCCTTATGATATAACACATCTTCGATATTAAAAATCTTATGAAGATTTAATCATTGAAGATATGAAGAAAGGAAGAAAAAAATCCCCTAAAAACATTTTTTTTTGAAAGATCTCTACTAACTCCCCCTTTCTGGAAAAACATTGCAGTTGGAATAAATCAGATGGTAATAAATCTCCTTTTGAAGAAAATAGCTGTTTGAAATAGTCCGGAAATATTTTTATTGGTTTTGTTGGCAGAACCCGTTCCAGTTACCTTGGGGACTAAATGAGATACATACCTGCAGAGGGGAGCAAAAAGAACAGAGGGAATAGAGCTTTTTCCCCTGTTTCCTACTCCTCCGGCCTCTGTCCTAGAGACCTGCATACAAACCCCATAGTTGCAGTAAGACCTGGCACTCTTGTGCCACAGATAGATAATTGGAGATGGTGTTTTTGTTTGTCTTACTGGTTACAGGCTCGTGATGGTATTCAAAAGAAGCTTCCTTGGCCAGTCAGCTGGTCTGATTAAACAGAAGGCAAAAACAAAAGAGAGAGAATAAAAGAAAGTAAATTAAACGAAAATAAAATAAATAAAAGAAATAAGGAGGAAGAGAAGGAATACCAGCAATTGGTGAAAGGGGAGGAATAGGATCACAAACTTGACATCCCAGCAAGTGTTTGAGACCATCAGATCCGGTCCACAGAGGCTGTGTTTCAGGACTTCCATGACAAAGTCCCATGGAGGGTTCCCTGTTGCCCACGTGGGCAGCAGCCATGTTAGGCAAGGCAACTGCTTCCAGCACAGCTGCTCCGTGGTGACAATACTGCCTGCCTGCAGTACTATTGCAGTTTAGTGTTTGCCATTTTCTACCTTCTACAAACAGTTTTGCATAACAGGCTGAGTTGCACTTTTGTTACGTGGACAACTCGAATATAGGTTTTTACATGTCAGCTCATAGGGATGGGGATCCTCCCTCTCTGTTGCCAGGGAACTTGCTTTTTAAAGTTCCTTTCTTTCACTGTGATAAAAAGAAAAAAAAAAAAAATAAAAAAAAAAAGCATTGAAGTAGCCACAGTTCCATAGAACAGAAATTTTGAATTTCAGCCAGCTCTGCTTAGGAATTTCTAGCTCTTTTTCGGGATCATACATAGGTCAAGGGCAGCTTTTTGATTTAATGCTTCAAGTGTAGATTTAATTGTTTGGCTAAGTTAACATTCAAATCTCTACTAGGCACATAATAGCCATGATGCATAGAAGAGCCTTGCTTCGGTCTGAACAGGTCTCTGTTTTAGAGAAAATTGTTTCGCTTATTTAGTACCTTCTCTTTGCCCTCAAAATACCCCATGATCATCCTAAGTCATCTGCATGTTGAAATATTTGCTGGAGACATGATGCAATGGATAACAATGGAGCTTGAGCTGGAGATATGAGTTGGACTGACTTGTCCACTGACTTACTGTGTGTCTTAAACAAATCATTTCAGCTCTGTGTCTCAATTTTCCTGTTTGTCATGAAGAGGTAATGTTAGTTCCTTCCTTCATTTCTGTGCTTTGTGCTATTTATCGCTTTCACTGTCTGGGGACTCTTTTTCTTTTCTGCTCAATGGTTATCAGTATTTCTCCTATCAACATAAATGCTTTTACAGTACATGAGCCCTGTAGGCTTGATTTTCAGAAGACCTTAAAACTGGCCCATTTTCCAGCCGAGGACCTACTTCTTGTAGAATTTATTTATTTATTTATTGGTAAAGAGCAGGTTAAGGGGTGGAGTGTGTGTAGGTGAACATGGGAAAGCAAACCCTCACAATGCTTCAGGTTTTCTTCCTCTCTCAAGAAGGGTCATCTACTGCTTAATTTGCTTGTAAAATCTACACTTAATTTTCTGCTTTTTCCTGCTGATTTTCAAACCTCTGTGTCTCAGCTTATTTTTCTTTATGTGCGACACCTCTTCTGACTTCACCTTTAGAAGAGCGTGTTACTTTGCCCTGTTGAGATTTCAGTTGATGGAAAAGTACGGTGTTGAGCTGTCCTCCTGACACCGGGCTGTTCTGTAGCAAAGTACTATTTATGAAGCAGGAGAGAGTTCACGTAAGAATTGAAAGAGTACATTTGTACAAAACCCAATGGGAAAAGCTCTATCGTCAAACCGGCCCAGGCTGTTGAGGCAGATGCCTGGCTTTGCTCTTTTGTTTATATTCCAACAAATCAAAGCTGACCTGTGTTGTTATCGGAGTAGAGCAGCAGGTGCAAAAAAATAACTCTGCTGCCAACTCAAACGAAAGGGTAAGGCTAATACCCTCTGGGAGGTATTGAGAAGATAACAGAGAGCCATGCCAGCAACTGAATTAACGGCTCTATTTACGGTGGGTTTTACTTAACAACCTGCTCCCAACACTGACACATAAATACTCCATTGTATTGTTTAATGCAACCACTGGAGAAATCAATGGAAACGGGATGGGCAGCTCACCGTGCCAGCTGAGGAGGAGAGGCGCCATGAAAGTGTTGCTCCTCTAACCACAGGCAGGAGAGGGGGGAAAGCTGCTCTTGGCTTTTACAAAAGCAGGGAGATGTTGTTTCCCACTGTTTCTCCTTGCTTTACCTGTAGAAAGTGGCTGCAGAGCACGGAAACTTCACTCCCCCCATTTTCTGGCTGCTTTTAATGAAGGCATGGAGCATAAATGAGTGTGTCAGCCACCGTCCCAGTGCCACGTGGCTCCGGGAGGCACAGGAGGCACAGGGCTTCCTCGAAGTCCTGGCTGTGTGGGGCGAGTGAGCCCATGGCTACACCCAGGGGCGAAGCAGGCAGCTCTGTGCAGCCTGTGGAGTGGGATGCCAGGGCAGTGGTCTTGCACTCTCTTATTCTTTACGCAACAAACACAGTATGAAGAAACCACATGGGCACAGCTGGGCTGCAAATTAATGCACTTACTAAACACATACAAACACGCAAGACTGAATGGCAGTCAAAGTAATGGTCTGCCTGACAGCAGGTTTCAGGAACAGGGTCAGTGAGCTCCATTGAACTATTTCAGCGATAGCTGCCTGTTTGGCAACACATTCCTTCACAAACACCTGCCCACTCTGGGATACTTCATAGTCTGGAGGGGAGTGCAAGAGGAGCTGGCATCCTGGCTGGAGATACCGTCACGCTGCTGGGATCGGTATTCCCCAGCTTGGCACTAGGGAACACGCCTGACCCAGCCAAAGGAAGTAATAGTCAGCCACATAAACCCTCCCTAACTTCTGCAACTAATAATCCTTCCCATCACAAGCCCTGTACTGCCCCTGCTATGTCTCCTCCTTGAAACAAACTTCAGCTCTCATGCCAGCAAAAGAGTGCGATCAGTTCGCAGTTAGGTGGGTCACAATAAGGTATAAACACTACTGTTGACTGGCTTAGACCCCCAGAAAGCTGTGCTTGGACCTAGTTTAGGATAAATCACTTAACTCTCAACTTCCATATCCCGCATCCTAGCTAATTTGTGCTGTCTCCTCATGTAATTAATGAAGAAATACTATTAGTTCATTAATTGAATTAATCAATTCATGTAAAAGAATAATAGCCCCACTGGGAAAATTTGCATGTTAATCATGAGAAAGAAGCAGATTTTAAGTATGAAGATCTTAAAGGAATGAAATTTATATTCAAGATTTCATCTCTATTCTTCTCAAGAACAGGAAGTTTTCCAAATACTCCAGCTGGATATCTCTCCTGCTAGTAGTTTGCGGTACAGGAGACAAAAAAGCAAATGTCTGTCTTTACCCTGAGTCAGCTTCTGGACTAACTGAGGAGACGTTCATGGCTGTAATGTCCTAGAAACAAGACAGGCACCACACCGATGTGCAGCAGTCTCTTGGCTGGGTTGGCTGAGCGTCCCGACCAGAGTGCTGGCAGGAAAGGGACGCGAAGGCTCAGTCCTCATGCTGAGAGCTCACCTGCGCCCGTGTCTGTGGGGCTGCTCTCCCCACCAGGCAAATCTCTGCCTTACCCCTCCTTCCTAGACACCAGAGGCTGCTCACAGTGACCCCCAGGGCACCTTCCCTTTTGTGGTGTCCAACCCATGTTCCTTGTTCTGTGCAGTTCTCACGTAGAAACCATCCCCAAAGAAGAAACTTGCAGTTTCTGAGCAGTTGCTCTTTATAAAAATGCAACGTATGAAACCAAGTTAAAAAAAAAAAAAAAAGAGAGGGAGAGTAAAAAAGGATCTTTTTATTTCAGAAATAGACAAATTAGTAGTTGTTACTGCAGAAAACCAGACTACTCCCTTAACAAAGGAGAAGTGCTGGTTGTGATAGAGGTTAAAATATACTTCTCCATGAAATCCTGGCTGCTGCAGCAGCGTATGTCAGACTCTGTGTGTCTGAGTAGCTGTTACATTGTAAACATTTCAGCATCTAATGAGAGCCAAACATGAATACAAACACAATTATTGTCATTATTCACTAATAACCAAAGAGTCACATGGGCTACGTTAGTAGTATAGAAAGCAGGTCTCCCAGTACAGACTTTGTCTTTAAGGCAAAGCAAAGAGAAGCTGTCGTGGAAGGTAGAGGGAAGTGGTTGGGGAGCCAGAGCCAAGGGAAAAGGAGAAGGTGTTAGAACACGATGGTAGTATTTTGTTAGCTGATGAGGTTCTTGCCTAATTATAGACAGGTAGTTTGTCAAGCTACAGGGGCATCTAGAGTGCTTTTTGGCCATTTGTGTATTTAGTGTATTGTAAGCAAAAGAAAGGTGTTTAGTAAAAGGAGATTAGGGAGATGAGCTGGCTCCTGGTTCGAGGAAGGATGTACCAGAGAGATAGGAAGGACATGAAAGGAGGTGTGGAGTTGTTCCATGAGGTGTGGTATTAAGTGCTGAAAGAAGAATAAAGAGTAAAGGCAGTTTTTCCCATTATTGTGTTTTCCAAGACTCTGTATCCCTGAGGCAAGACTGATGAATCTATTGCAAATGACTTCTAAATACTCAGGAGAAAATGGCTGACCCAAATTATCATGGACTTGCTGCAGTGATGCAGACAGTAATAAAGGGAGTGCCATATGCCCGTCAAAACCATGTTTTGCAGCACCAACTCCAAAGAAAAAAAAAAAAGAGAAAAAAGACTGCTTTTTTTTGGCAGTTGTTTGCAAACATATCTACCTGTTTCAAGTGTTCTAAGAATATGTCTGTGCAAAAATGACATAAGCATTTATTACAAGAAATAAAACCTTTTCTTGTCTTGCTTTTGATTTAGCTGTGTGACTCGCAATTCCACTAATAATGTACAGATCTGTGCACAGATCTTCTGCAAGAAGAGAATGAGCTTTTTGACAGCAAAATAAATGATGCTATTTTCTTTCTTATTCAAAAACTAGTGGTATGGCACAAAGAGGCACATCTAGCCTGTGATGTGAAAAGGAAGCATGGATCCCAAACACAGGATCCTTGTTAAGAGGCAGGTTCCGGTTCACTGTTTTCCTCTGCTAAGGTAACATAACTGTGGGTAAAATTTGCAAAAGTGCCAACCTTTGGCAGTTAGCAGTGTACGGCACATCTGTGCCTTGAGGACTCTGCTTGCAGTTGGCCTTCTGTTTGCTTCTGATTTAGAAAAACAAACAAACAAACAAAACCTGTGTTGAAATCCTCTCTTTTATTTTCATTATACTAACTAGTACCTTGAAAATTGAAGCCAGTTCATATTAAGATTGTGGATTATGAAAAAAAAAAGGGGACAGAGAAAAAATAACCTGTGAGACTTTGCATATAATCAAGTAAATTTTTGTTTTTGCATTCATAAAGTGAACTTTGTTCTCGCTCAAAAAGGAAACTGAACTATGGTTTTGTCTTTAAATTACATCGTAAAAGAGAGATAAGAACCAAACCCAAACCCTGGAGCGGAGGGGTAGCTCAGATAGAGATCTAGATCCTAGCTTTTCTACTCAAGCTTCTCTTTAGTTAAAATATATATGCAAGATTTTGAAGCATCCATATGAACATGTTAAAACAACCACCACATATCTCATACAAAAGTTGCCTTGTAGTGCATCATGAAAATCAGATCTTTAGTAATAAAAGATTCCAACCAAGCTTTATTTGATTTGGTTTATCGTGATTCTATCTGTAACATAGGTAAATGCTAAAAGCTTCTTTTCTATTCATCTTCCTTTTTCTGGTCTTTCAGTTTACCTTTATGTATACATTTAATATACCAGGTTCAAAGAAAACAAAAGAATAAACCCAACTCTTCCTTTCCAAAAGCCCACAACAGCAAATGATCAAGGTCTCAATATATTCTCTGAAAGCTCACCAAGAGCCAATTTTGCACATGCAAAGGTGGTTTTATGCATATAAACCACAGCTGTACACACCAGAAATACAGAAGCGTAGGAATGCATAGTTCAGAGGGGTGTAGGAAGGAAAAAAACTTGGCCCCAAAGCCCCAAACCAGAATCTGGAATACAAAGAGTTCTGGAGATTATTTAGAAAATTTTCTTATAAAAATGATTCCTTGAACTTTACACTCACAATGTGATTCAGTAAACACATTTTGTTACTGTGGCCTAAGGGTGCCTATGATGGACTGAAAATGAAATGCATCAAACACCGAGTATGTTATACAACAAATAACTGAGCGTGATCATAATATTTCTTCACTGGAGTTTTCATCAAAGCTTTCAAGTAGTTTGGAAACAATTTTTCATGGGGTATGTTTGCATTGACATAAGTGGTGAGTCTTGAGATTATCCTCAGTTTGGCCAAGCTGTATAGGCTGTCATCTGAAGGGCACCTTGCAGGTCATAGCAAAGTGGTCTTCAGCTGAGCTTTTTGTTGTGAAGTGGATCCCTGCTGGGAATCAGCCTGCAGATGAGTTGTTTCTTTTGAGGATTCTGTCTGCTTTTTGTGCGCTAAAACAAAGGGATGGAAACAAGGAAGCATGTGATGGTTGTGTGTGGATTTGTGTGGTCTGGAGAGATCCTAAAAAGCTGCAGAAAAGGTCATCTGCAAGTGAGCTCTGGCAGAGATGTATCTTATCTGGGAGCCTGGCATAGACACCGAGGATGATACGTGAGACCTTTGCAAACAGACAGAGGCCACAGGGCAATCTTAGGGTCAGCCCTAACCGTATTTATATGCACAGCATCTCAGAACTAAACACAGGTACCCTGGCAGTAGTGCACAGTAAAGGAGAGAAAAAAACAGGAGACCCAAAGCTCACGGTAACATGCAAACAGGCTGTCAACATTCATGTATTCAGTTTGTGCCTGCCCTTGCTGCTACTGGAGATGTAAAATAGGTGGTTGGCATGCAAAGCAGCTAATTGATCTTATACATTACAAGTACAATGCAGTTGTGTTTCTGAAGTAACTGAATGTGTAAAGCAGGTCCACCTGCTTTATTGCGCGTCTCCTTTGTTTCCGATGTCTTGAAAACTCAGCCCACTGTCGCCTTTTGAGTTTTCAAGAAAACGATTAAAATCCAGATTCTGTTCCTCTGCAGCTGCAGTTATTACCCGGTATCATTTATTTTAGATTGCTGTTTAAGTGCTTGACTGTAATCCAAGGTGCAGTAATGATCTAAAATATTTAACATACTCTGTAGATACTTGTTCCATAAACTCCAAGCCCTGAAAAGCAGGGATTGTGTCTTCACTGTGTACATAACACACTTCAAAGCAAATAGGCCCAGGTGAAATCTACATTTGAAGTTCAGCCATGATGGTAAAAGGGGAAAAAATGGGGAAGGATTCCATAGGTAAATGCGCCAAGAGAGATCCACCCTTTTGGACACGCCAGGAGGAGCTGCACTGAGCTTGTCTCAGCTAGAAGTCACTCTTAGACTTTGCATAGCTTACGGGTGGAGTCATAGCTTAATAGTTTCAGTCAGTTTTGCCTTAGACATTTTTTTTTCCCCTTGTCTTTTGCATAGAGTACGTAGCTTTACAAACCAAAAAGCTGTATGCCTCCTTCCCCCATGGGCTCCACACCCCCTCATATTTGTAATTAATGAGACCCTTAGTTCAGTTCAGCCTTGTAATGTAAGCAACTGTACAAATCAATGCCATAGCAATCACTCTGGTTGTAGTACTTTAGGATTCACTCATTTTCTCTGCACTGCTCATTCTCCTTTCAGGCTGTGTTCAGCATTTTGCTGTCATTGAATACACGCTGTTCCTGAAAGATTTGGGTTCAAAGAAAGGAGAAATTCATTATCTGGATGTTAAGATTCATTGGGGGTGAATGTGGAAAAGGGGATCAGAGTAATTTACCTTCAGAGCACACCTGTAGTGCAATAAAATAATTTGCATAGAGTGCACTATGCAGTGTTCAAGGTTCAAGGACTTGTAAATATGCTTTTCTGGATTTGCTCCATTGCCAGGCCATGGCTGCTTGCTCTTTCCGTTACCGCCGTTTACTCAGAGTGGTCAGGCGGTCAAGACAGACGAGAAGAACAGAGCAAGTGAGCTCCTGTTACTGCCAAGTCACTGGGTTGTGGCTCGGTCAAAGCTCCTCCTGACTTCAGCGAGAGCTTTAACTAAGAGAGGCCTTCAGGGTTTGGTCTTTGAATACCATCTGATATATTGAATGTAGGCGAAAGATTTTTTTTTTTTTTTTTTTTTTCTGGATGTACTCATGCCCTCTAGTAGGACTCTCTCTGGAAAGAATGTTGCTGAACACCAGCACACAGCTATATTTAACCTCGCTGATTGAGTAAAGTGTTATTTGCTTCCTCTCATAACTGTGCAGTGTTCCTGGTAGTGTTTTAAGACATAAGAGCTGCCAAAGGTGGCACCTCTTCAGTAAGAAAGAATGGAAATGTGTGTGCAGATACACACAAGGATGTGTGTGTGTAAATATGTGTATATAAATATGTATTTGTGTATATGCACACAGTATTTCATATGTGCTTTCATTTTTAACGTACCGTCTTAGTCAGTAGAGAGAGAGATCCTCAGATCTATATGTTGTTTTCCAATATCTCATCTCAGCTAGAATCCCTTTTTAGCATGGTTTCCTGAGGAAATGAGGCTTTTGTGGTTATTCTGTCTGCGTGTTGGCTTTTGCATTTGGCCTGTAACAATCTTTGAGTCCCATCGCCAATTTTAATTAAATTTGATATGGGGTAGAAGTCTCAAAGATATGAAGTTCTTACAGGATTAATGAAAACAGACTGCCAAGTAGAGGAGGAAAATCTATTAATACTCCGTCTGAAAGAAGGAGTGAAGCTTGAGCTCACTCCTTTGAGAGAACGGGATATTATGAATGCCCCAACCGTGGGAAAAACTTCAATCAGTGCTCACATCTTACTAGACACTAGAGAATCCAACCACAAGATACACATTCATAGGAAACCAGGCTTCATTAGTTCCACCGTTCACTTTGATACATGGCATATGATTAAAAGAAAACTGAACATATTATGTGTCCTTCCCCTTGAGGCTTCACACCCTTTAACCAGGTTTGTCTGTACACAAGGGAGATTTGAGGATTTGGCCCTAAAGTAATGAAGAGCACACCCCTTCCAATATCCTGACTCAAAATCTTTCCAAGTATGGAATGAGACACTGCTATAAGCATAAATCTGTCATGAACTTGTATCAAAGAAAGGCACGTACAGGATGAAATGAAGAAAATCACTATTTGATTTTCATAGGGAAAACATTTTTGAGCTTGATGCGCACACTTCCAAGCAAAACCATGGAAGTTACATGAGTGGGGCATTATACTCATCCTGAACAAAGTGCTAGAAGTGATGTCCAAACAAGCAACACTCTTGCATTAAGGTACAGGAGGTGACCCGACAATTTTCAAATCACAAAAAATAAACCGATACCTTGAATAATACCAATAACTTTGGGAAAGTTTGGGTTAAAGCTGAATCGAATCCTGTCCCAGTGATTACTGTCATATCATGAATTCTTTCTCTCATGAATAATTTTTCCCACAGGTAATGTGGGAAGATAATTAAATTATTCTGGTTGAAATAACTTGTATAGCTTTCAAAAAGGGGTTGTATTGATTGATGAATTTGTAAAGCAAATTCTACACATATTGTCTGAAAATACTATTAGTGTTGTTTAGGAATACTGTGAAGAGAAATTGCCTGCTGCACTGTAATGCGGGGAATAAGATTTTAAGGGAACATAACTGAAATCAGAATCCAGGGAAAAAGCTTTCAGAGCACTTCTACTCAGCTCTCTAAAGCGCATTGGTTCTGGTTATTGATGAAGGGGAGAAACTGTGCAAGACTCAATTTTTGGTATATTAAACTGTCCATAGATTTAGTCGCTGAGCTGAAGTGTCATACGATCTTGTGATTTGGAAATTCAGCTGATTAGGAAGAAAATAATACAAGAGTTTACCTGAACTGAATTTTCAAAACAAAGATACATAGGAGCTTGATCATGGAAATTATTTCTGTTCATAAGCATACATTTTCCAAGACACGTTTTTATTTGCACAAGTATCAGGCATGAAAATTATGTAGAATTCCATAAATTGCGGAAACAGGACAAAATGACATAACACAGTACCTGTAAATCTGTGTTCTCTTCTGAAAATGTGACTTTAGATCAGTAGGTTGAAATTCAATGATAAGTACCAACTGTAGTTTTCTTTTCAAACAAGAGAATTTACCAAATTACGTTCCTAAGAGAGTTTTGCTGACCCTCAAGTTTTATAGTTTTCCCGGAATACCTGCTGTTCTACCTCACCTCTATCTGATACTGTAATAGAGTTTTTTTTAACGTTAATATTTCAGTCACTCAGAATCTAATGAACATCATTACATCTTAAATAATTAAAAAAAAAAAACAAGTTAATGAAAGAAATAATTTGAAATATCACTCTGTCTATACCTGCTCAGAGGTGTATATTGACTGTCAAACGCACATTATAGTTTAAAAGCTTTTCTATATCAAGTGTATGAGATAAACTACATTCTTGTTTTATGCTCAACATATAATCAGTGTAAGAAACTGAAATGCTTCCTAGCACTTTTCCCCTCAAAATATCAAGTTACTTAGCTTTAACATGGGGCTAAAAAAATATCTTCTCTTCTAACTTGCATAAACTTATTGACTGATATTGCCATCGTCTTTTATTTGGCCATAGAGTGACTATAGGTATCATTTCATTGCTGACATTTTGTACCCCCACGTATCTGCTATGAGAAATGAAATTCTCCAACAGGTGGATACTGAATTCCAGATTTGCTGGAGTGAAAAGTAAATGTTAAAACATCACGGCTTGATTTTGCCATTCTGTATAGCTACAAAAAAGGCACTGAACTAGGTTATACCATAAAGGACCATTCCCTGTGGTGTAATTCCTAAGGCTTTGGATTTTTAAGTAATTCTCAACAACCTCTCTCTCCCCCTTTCTAAATTTATATATATGTGGAGGGGTGGGGGGAGGAGAAAGAGAGAGACTCTCCTTAAAATGTGCATTTGTAACTTTTAAGAACTGCATAATGTATTGAGGATGATGGAGGAATATGCCAACCCATACCTTTTTCAGGCAGTTCTTTAAAACCAAGGCTGTAACTGTTCCTAATGACTTGTTTTCTTCTACCAAAAATGTTGTTGGTATGAACTTGTGGGGTTCTGACTGTGCTCTCAATAGTTTTCTAATTAGCCTTGATCAAATTAGCCTTGATGGGTAAAAGGCCAAGACCACTGTCTTTAACTTTCACAAGTCCATTTTTTATTTTAAACTCTTTTTAATTCCAAAGTTAAGTCCAGCTGCATTCAAATGCTCTCTTGAGGTCTAAAGTTTCATTTTTACAGACTGTCGCTTTCGATTTAGAAGATTTTTGAACAATGGTTTGTTTTCTGTGTGCTTATATAAGAGTAATGATCCGAAACCTTTATAATATTTAACAAATTAGTTTCCTAAACTCTTGAAAAATGTCTGTACTGTATGGTTATAATGTATATTTTTAAACTTGGCAACTTTAAACCACTGAAAGGTAATAAGAAATATCAAGAATACCTGCAATTTGGGAATTTTGTATACATTCACTGAAACAATTCAATGTGTGATAAATGTGACATTTTTCTAAAATGCCATATAAGTAGTTTTGCACAAAAATGTCCAACCAAAATTAAGGACAGTTTTACTCATGTTACTAAAGCCAACATAAGTAGAGAGGAAAGTTTGTGTCAAGTTTTTCTCCTTTACAAGATCTTTGACGGTCCAATTTTTTGGTGGTTTGAAATGCGTGATCTGTGACATCTGTCATTGAAAATGGGTTAGGGGCACTGCTGACATGGATCAGATAAGAAACTGGGTCGGACAAGAAGATATTCCCTGTAATGTTACCTCCTTGTAGGATTGACATACTGGTCCCTCTGTGTGAAGGAGTTTCTTTCCTTTCTCCTAAAAAAAAAGAAAAAGAAAAAAAGAAAACCATATTTAAACCAAATTTCTCTTTAAATGAAAAAAAAAAAAGTCAAACAACTTTGTATTTCACTTCTCAAAGCTTGGCAATTTTCCTGTATTGCTCTGTCAGGAGCCTTGCCTTTTCATTCGGCTTCATTTCTGATTACGGATTATTCATTTATGGATGGGCAGCTGTAGAAACTTGCTTCTTGCATATGCAAATCAAACATGGTAATGTTTATCATAAGGAGATTTTGTGGCAGCTGAAAAGGGGTTGTGGCAACATGTTCTTGATTTCAATTGTATCTTCTACAAATAGAATTGGCCTGCTCACTTCACCTTCAGTGGATTTTTATTTTTTTTTTGCCATTTACCTTTTGGACTAGACACCGCTCACTAAGCAAGCTGTTCGATTCACTTACAGATCATGATTTTGGAAGGAGCTGGCAGAATGAGTATCAATTCCAGCAGCAACCTACTCCACCAGCAGCCTTCCTGGACAGACGGATATTCCACATGCAATGGTAGGAGGAATTCAACAACTCTGAGCTATGCTTTTTTTTTTTTTGGGGGGGGGGGGGTGGGGTGGGCAGGGGGATGGTTGGGGTGGAAGGGACTGCTATACCTTTAAATATGCACAAGTATTATTTTTCAGTGATACTAATTTACTGGAGTTTCACTTCTGGTAGGAAAATTTATATTTGTTACTTTATTTGTAAAAGCTGAACCTGCAACGCTTAAGTTTCTGAACATGATCAGTTAATGGTTCATTTCATTACTGCTCCTTTTTTTAAAGATGAATGTAGAGGTGATGAAAGTGCCAAAAGTTCTCTCTCCTCAATCCAGATTTCTTTCTCTCTTATATTTACCCCTCATGCCCTCTCTGAACCAACATTACTCTTCAGTACTAATCATCCCTCCGGCTTTGCAGGGGAGTAGTCTTTTTGCTCACTTACAGTATTTACTTTTTCAGCTCAAATTACTAGATAGCTATCTGATTAGACTGGCATTAGGGCACTAGATAGCTTGTGATCTGAGAACTTCTTTGTTATGCACAGAACCATCTCTTTAATCCCATATATGCCTTCTAACGCCTAACAGCTAGTGATGACTTTTGCACCTAAATTAACTTACAAGGTGTGACTCAGGGTGAAATTTATTTTACTATTTTTTTAATATAGCTACACAGATATATATTCTCTCTCAGTATAAAAATATAGACATAGACATATAGATCAATATACAGTGTTGGACATAATTTTTAAATTCTTTTCATCATTCAAAATAGTGTTTTTCAATTGATAGGTAAACCCTAAAATCCAAGCAAACACATACTGCAGCTGTCCTTCTGAACCACAGGAAGCTACTACAAAACTTACAATGAAAGTTCCTATTCAGTGAAACACTCGTGTTTTTGTTTTTTTTAAACGTGTAATTTCTAAATACCCAGGAATACGTAAGTGTACGCTTATTAAATATACCAGCCTGCCTGTAACAGATTCACAGAAAAAGTCCTGAGTTTTAGTTTGCACAGGATTTCGTGAAGGTGATGGTGGGTTTCATATTCAGGGATCTCAGTGTGCAGTGAATCCCAGACCCCAGTGAATTCTCAGAATTGACATGTGTTTTAGAGTCACGGGAAACTGAACACGCCGGCCTGTACAGTTATTCATCCCCTCATGTCCTTTTACCAAGCTACTTCTTCCTCTCATTAAAGACCCTCCACTTACATTAGGAGTCTAGAGGCCTCTGAAAGTGATGGAAATAAGTATCAACCTCCTTTTCAGGAAATATTTGTTGGCTCCATCAAACCTTTATTTTCCGACATACCAGAGTCTTAATCATTTCTGCACTCATTTCCCACATCCTTCAATATCAGAATGAGCAACAGTCTTGCAAACTCTCTCTAAGCTACTGACACAGACCTTGTTGGCCAATATCAGAACCTAAGCAACTCTGAGGGTTTTTATGTTCACACATGAGCTAGCACTATGCGCTGTATCTCAACCGAAGAGACCCGAGGTCTCCCTGAGGTGATTTCCTAAAATGTGCCAGTTCTGTTGCTTGTGGTCTTCTAGCAATACCATCTGTTGTCCGTATGTCTCAGAGCTGTGTGGGTAATCGTCTTCTTGGAGGAGACTGTGATGAAACAGATCAGTGCCGCAGAGAGAAGATGTCCTGGAGTGGGGCTACCGCAGAGCTAGGCCACGGAAGTCTTTCTTTTTCCCGTAATTCAACCACCTCTGCAATCTGTCATTCCCTCATCCTTAAATGCACCTTCTTGCTCTTGTGAGCATTTTATCATGCTGCTGTCTCTGCCTGGCATACTCTACTGTCCTCCTTTCCCAAGGAATAAATTGCACTGAACTCCTTTTGCCAGCCCTTCTGTGAGGCCGGATCAAGGCAGTCCTGCCTTTGTATATCTTACATCTTATCTTATCTTATATAATTATCCTGTCCCTACATACTTTCTCTTTCATTTGAACACATAAATTATTGTCATGCAGCGACATACAACTGAGCAGTTTGAAAGATAGGCCAAGAAAAGACTCAGACATCCTAAAAAGAAAATTAGGCTGTTCCCTTAATTAAAAATGAGTTTTACAATTATATTCAGAAATCATCTTACCCGACTACAAAGATAACATGCATTTGTTAGAAGTCCGGCTCTGCCATGAAGCTGCATGCCATACTGATAGATTTGTACTTTGGAACAATATAAGAGTGCCTTGTTATTTTACTGTTCTTTGGCTGAAACACACAGTTCGTATTCAGTCCTTATAGAAACAAAATTTCCACTGTACATTATGTGGATTTTAGAAGTTTTTTCCATCATTTTTGATGCACTAAAACACTTTTCCTACACCCAGATCAACACACATTTGTGACAGTACTTCTGCAAGGTATCATCCACTGAAGAAATAAATACTGGTGTATTTAGCCAACATTGCTAAATTCATTCCTACTCACTCAACTTCTCAAGAGAGATATGAAGTAATAACTCCCATTTTTAATTGGAAAACTAAGACAAAAAAAAAACAACCTCCAGCAATAGCTACTGAGCTAGCGTTAAGGACTGAAAAAAGAATCTAGATCTATGGACTTCCAGGGCATGAAATTTAGCTATAGACCTTTCCTGTCTTCAGCATAATCCCATGATGCTAACACAGATGTTTAATGCCCATTTCCTTTTCCAGTGTCCAGCAGTTTCTATGGAACCCAGTGGCACGAAATACACCCGCAGTACTGGACCAAGTTTCAGGTCTGGGAGTGGTTGCAGCATCTCCTTGATACCAACCAACTGGATGCCAACTGCATACCCTTCCAAGAGTTTGATATCAACGGGGAACATCTGTGCAGCATGAGTCTGCAGGAATTCACTCAGGCAGCTGGGACAGCAGGGCAGCTGCTCTACAGCAACCTTCAGCACCTAAAATGGAATGGTAAATAGACATTAGGCTACACGGGGACAGAGATGCACGTACAGTTGTCTGAATTCTGGGATCTTCAGAAGCCTCTTATGTTACCCTGAAACCTACCTGGCAAAACTCATTTGCTGTGTTTGCTATACTGCTTATACCTAATTGACTATATTGCTATATCACTTATACGTGACATAAGGCAGAAGGACCAGGGGAAAGGGTATGTACCCCACACCAAAATTAGCCCTCTGGCTCAACTGAAGCAGTTTGTGCTTGGAGCTGTATCTTTGATTCTTCCGTGCTCATTCTCATACTGCTCCCATATCTGCTATATGCCTTCTTGCAGGTCAGTGTGGAAGTGACATGTACCAATCGCATAATGTCATTGTCAAGACAGAACAAACAGGTGAGTAGCTGTTGGGTAACTTGTCTACTGATGGTGGCAAAAAGGGGAACTTGTCCATTCCACTGAAATCAAAACGGGTTTAATTGCAGTGGAAAGTGTTTCATGCAGAATAAAAGAAGTAACACAAATATCAGTCAATGTCCACTTTTTGAAGCTTCAATAGTATCAGCATATCTTTGCATGTGGCCACTTTTCTAGGAGACTTCTACAATATCAGCAGTCTAATGTTCAGAGTTAGTACAGTTTGCAGTAGTTAGCAAACACAGCTGTATAGATAACTTCATTATTTGCTTCATTCAGCAGATTTCAAAACAATTCTTATCACAGTATTGTTGTGTTTGTTTGTTTTTTTAAAGAGAAAAAATATTTGTTATGAAGTGATGTTAATGCTTTGAAACATGAGAAAATTTCCAAACCAAACAGTTCTGAGTAAAAAAATGTTACATTTCAATTTCTTCAAGTTTCAATGACACGGAAATTCAGGTAGTATTTTAGTTTGACCAAGTCTGCATTTTTCATGCCGCAGTCTCTTCTCCGGTGTGTTCATAGCTAGATCTGTTTCCTGCCAGGACTTTGCTTCACCAAGAAAAGAACTTCAGCTTGGCTCGGTGCTCTTTGGGCACAATTATTTTGCCAGTTCCTTTCCCAGAATACCGCTGTCCATATCTGAACACTCCCTATCCCACTGGTCCCAGCCTCATTGTGTGTGGATGTGTTCATGAGACAAGTTTTAATACCTCCTGGGGGAACAAATACAGATTTGTAGCGCGTGAGGACTCCAGCAAATGCTGCCAGCCAATACATTTAGCTAATCCACAGGAGCCCAGCCTCTCCAGCCAGGGACACATCACCTTCTCCTTGTAGCGAGTAAGCACTGCAATCTGCAGCCCACTCCCTGCCTATGCCCATGTGGTACGGGTGGTGTGCATGCAGCAGTCTTGATGCTTGCTATGTAAGAAAAATACAGTAATCCTTTAAGTCCTGATTTATGAGATCCTGGTATAATGTTAGTCTCTCTTCCCACTAGAGATACACAGGGCTGAGCAAAGTACCTCTGCTGCACATCCTGGAAAGGTCAAAGCCCAGGACTGACTCGTTGTGCCCTTTGCTGTGCCTGGTGGTGGGGCAGTGTGGACTGGTGTGGACAGGGCTGGCAGTTTAGAGGGGAAGCCTGCCACTTGGGTACTAAAAAAGGCTGAAACTTGAAGACAAGCTGTTTGCCCATGTTCCGGCTGGCTAAGGCCTGTTTTCAGAGGCAACATTGGGCAGATCAGGTGTCCAAACAAGCAAAGGGTGTGTGCTATTGTAGGAACACAAGCTCTGGGTGCCCAAACATGCAGCTATTACTTAGCATGCCTGCTAAATTCCTATGTCATAAGTGGTAACTCAGCCAACCATGATGATTTAGCTATAACTCTTTTTTTTTTTTTTTTAATTTCATGTATATGAACATGAAAAGAAGAAGTAAACCCCAGATTTGAACCTTACATCTCATCCTTTCTGAACCTGGATTTAAAAGAAAAAGAATTTTTTAAAGCTTATAACCTCAAAAATGCACTGTAAAAATAGTAATTTCCTGCTCACTGTACAGGTTATAAAGACAATACTTCTATTCTGTTTATATTGATCCATCTGGACCAGAAGGTCAATAAAAAGTATTCCTCTTTAATCATAAAGGTGGCTTTTAGGTTAAGGATAGGGACTTGACATGCCTGAAATAAAATGGCCCTACATCTAGGGTTATGCTTTGATGTTTCTGACTATGTGCTTACACACGAAGCTCTGTCTCAGAGGGGACTTTCGAGTTCTACAATTATAGAAATAAATAGTCATTACAAGCATTCTCCTGTTCTACAAGATATTTGAGAGCACTTTCATTTCCATGGCACCAAAGCACTGTCATAATCACCAGGGGCTGAGACTTCAGGACTGGATTGGGTAGAATTATAGTTGATCTGGCATAGGAAAATTCCTTCAAGTGCAGGCATAAATGATATCTTAGCCAGGAAAAGGAAAAGCGTGCTGCATTATTTTTAAAAGTCAGCACTTTGTGTAAGTATATTTGCCTGAGTATGCAAAACCCTATCCACAATTTGAGTGAAAGGAAACAATTTCCCGCTTAGCCCCTTCACTTCTCAGTTCCCTTCGCTATTCTTTTTTTTTTTTTCCACATTTCTCACCCTTCTGTCTGTCAGTGCTCAAATTTACCCCCACGCTAAAAGATGTTCTTTTAGAGATGTGATTTTCCTTGTTGTCCTTTACCTTCAGATCCATCGTTAATGGTGTCCTGGAAAGAAGAGAATTACCTGTATGACAGTGGCTATGGTAGCACAGTAGGTAACTAACACCACAGTACTTCATGCATTTCTGAGGCAACTTATTGTTGTCAGAGGATATTACTTTAAATGTCTTCTTTTTAATTCCCAGAGCTATTGGACAGCAAAACGTTCTGTCGTGCTCAGATCTCCATGACGACACCTAGCCACCAGCCTCCTGGTAAGGAACTTGTAATTATATCGTTGTTTGTCGCTTGTCCCAGAGCTACCGACGTATAATAGTCTCCGTGGTCTTCTGTTGCAGGACTGAATCTGAGCCTCCAGTCATTTTATACCAAGCAGTACTGATTCTGACAACTCTTTTAGCTATCGTTATTACAATAGTTGCTTTAAAGAAGTGCTTCTCTCTTCCCTCTGTCAAGACAAAGAAGATCAAACAATCTGCAACCTCCATATATCTTTTAAAGTGACTGAGTCAGAGGGGAAGATGTTAGTATCAGAGAGACAAGATGTTCCAGCTCAGTCATGCTTTTCTGTGGGGAAGCTGAATATGGGCAAATAAGAGTCATATTCCACCCCGGGAGCTGGGGATGCGTGTCGAGTAGGTGACCAGGTTCGGGGCCAGGTTGAGGGGCAGCCCGTGGGCACAGCAGAGCAGGCACAGAGCCGTCTACCCACCCGCACCAGCAGAAGGGCTTCCCAATAGCTCCCAGCTCAACCTGTTTCTGCTGAGAGCGGCTTCATGGCTGTCCCCAGGCAGGCACCGTGTGCTGTTTTCATCCCTCCACAGTGCTCCCACGAGGCCACAGCGGAGATACAATCTGCCTGCTAAAGGGCAGGGGAAAGAGCAAACCCATTTGATGTAGTGCCCGGTGAAAGCGCAGGCAGGGCACATGCGTCGGGGCACTCTGCAGCCGATGTCCTGGGGCAGGCTGTGGGGTTGGAGGCGAGTGAGCGAGGCGGTAGGAAAAGAGGGAAGTGGAGATCGTGGGGGAGTGAGAATGGGGCAAGGAAAGGCAGGTCCCTCTTAGGAGGCATTTGAGTGAATAGACCTGGGGGATAAAGTAGTGGAAGTCACGGGACGGTGCGGAGGGAGAGCGTGCAGCTGACGATGCAGCCTCGCAGGCGCTGCCTCTGCAAGGCACCATGGGCTACATGCGGGCAGCAGGGGCACCCCCTGTGCCCGTGTGTTCACTGTGTCCTGGCCTCCCAGCACAGCCACGCCTGCCATGGGGACATACGGTTTAAACTAATGCACTTGGCAATAATTAAAAACGAAGAGAGAAAACCTAACCTGAAAAAGAGAACCACTAAGCCTTAAAAAGAAAAAAGAAAAAAAAATCAAAACCCCCCAAAACCCCACTCTGTTTGTTTTCTCCATCGCCTCCACCCACTCATAAGATGGCTGCCAGGACTTCGGAGCTCTCTGGCGGGACTGGGGACCTGTCAAGCTCCTGGCGCAGTGTGTTTACCCGCTGACTGCTTGAGCCTAGAGCTAGGGTGGCACGCCAAGGGCACAGCCTCCTGTAAAAACTAAATTTGTATATCCCGTAAAGAAATGGCTCATTCCTGAATCATATGCAAATACCCTGCAACCTTTTGTCACAAGTTTTGCAAGACAGCTTTGTTGAAACTGCATCGTAACTCTTTTCATCTGTCAGGCCCCGGCCTCCTAACATGGCATGTTTGAAACCGGTCTCCATGTAAGAGCGGAGGCAGAGCGGGAGGCTATTTACACAGCTGAAATCCAGAATAAATCACCAGCAAGGCAGAAGGCAGCTGAATTTCCAAGAATAAATCTCCAGCTAAACAGAGCATAACAAACATTCACGAGCGAATTGTGGGATCTTAAAATGAGAAGTATTTAAATAAGAGGGCAAATAAAGAGCCTGGTCCTGCTGTCCTCACCGGGAGTTCCCACAGGCTTTTAATAACATCGGGGGAATCGTAATCTGAGGAAAGGCAGTGAAATAAGCCTCATTTTACTTTTCCCCCCAAGCTGAGTGAGGCTCAGGCTGGTTCCTGCTCTTTGAGAGTGGGAAGGCAAAATGACTCAGAGCGCATTTGCTGCGAGGGGGTCAAGGACTGTGATTATGTCAGGCTCAGAACAGCGGAGGTTAGACTTATCCTCTCTGACCTGCTCAGTTCATGTATCCAGTTATGTATGAATAAAGCGAGTGTGTGAATAGCTTTGCATCTACCTTTTCACATGCAGTTATTGCAGTTGCTTGTGCAAATCCGACAAGTTTCTATGCAAATGAATATTTCCTGTGAGTCATTTGCACATGCAAATGCCCAGTTTCCATGAAAAGTATGATAATCGTGCATTCATAGAAGCTGGGAAAACATGCGTGGGACCTTAAGCTTTGCTTTATGGAATTCGGGCATGAAGCACACCAAAAAGCAAACACAGGAGGGGCTCCCTCTCGGGATGATCCCACAGGATCAGGTGAAAGCTCTTCACGAGCAGCAACGGCAGTCAGGCTGTGCCGGATCGAGGGCGGGAGGGTTGAACGTGCGGGGTGCCAGGCGGGTGACAGCGAGGAACAGGCGGAACTTTTTTTTTTCTTTGTTTCTGAAGAAACGCTTGTGCCAGAAATCTGATTCCTCCTCTGGCTGGCTGCAGGTGATAAAGTACCATCGATGAGAAATGGCTTGTTTCTGTGGCTCGGAGCCACGGAACAATATATGCACGTCCAGCTGCCAAAACCTCCTACCAGCGCAGACCCGCTCCCCCCCTTACCCCCCCAAACACCCGCGCTTTGCCAGGTCATTATGCTTTAGTCAGGTGGGTGTTCTGCGCATCGGTACCGGCGCATACATTTCGCATTAGATCATCTCGTCAGAAACAAATAAGCCCCCAAAGATACATGCTTCTGCAAAGACTAAGACATAATGGGACAATTCAGGATTCCTTTTATAGACGTGATCCTCTTATTTTTCTCTCTCTCACACATAGCATGGGGTGAGGTATTTGTTAATCTAATTTAGGTTTCAAAAGCCAAATGTTTACCTCTGCATTCATTCTTTATTCATCAATGGTCTCTTTGTGAAGTGTGCTGATTACCATACAGTACAGAAAACAACACTCCCCCCTTCCTCCTCCCTTAGATTGCCTTCTGAAAAGTGATTATCTTTAAAAGAGATATTCATTCTTTTTTGTGGTTTTATTTCTTTCAACCTGCTAGTCAATGGAAAACCTTTAATCAAATTTACAAATAGGCTTCATTTTCCTTCTCTGCAGATTCTTCAGATGTGAAAAAAACACAAGATCATACCCCAAAGTCCCACACCAAGAAGCACAGTAAGTACATGGTTATAATGGTTATAATGTCCACAGTCATAAATGTTGTTTGATTGAAGGGAAAAGAAACATATTAAGAGTAAATCCCCTTTGGGAGGGAAAAGGAAGCATTCTGAGTTCATTTTGAAAGCAGAACTGCTTAGATGGTTACTGTGATTGAATCCTCCAAGGATCTGACTGTTGCTGGTGCTGTTTGCTTACATTATTTTTAACACAGTAGTGTTGCAGTCTTCAAAACATTTTTATCAGTGAGGGCTTACGGGGAAACAACCAGAGTTCATTTTCCTCTACACTGTGTTGAGCTAGGCTGGTGAAATGGAGTAAAAAAAATTATGAAGGAGATGCAGAATTAAATTGGGAAGATCTGTGCACAGGCATGGCTGTGCCCAAGCCCATGCCTGCCAGGCGCAGCAGTGCCAGAGACCCTGTTCAGCATCTCCTCCCAGAGTTTCTCATGCACGGCATCATGAGCAAACACCTGCCCCCTCCCACAAGTCCTGCCACCTGCTCTTCTGGTATGGCAGTCTTCCCATTCGCCTCATCCTCTTTTACTGCTAGTTTTGATTCAACCTCAATCTGAAGACAGATTAACATAGTTGTGATTTCTGGACACAGTTCTGTTAATGCACTTTATTGGTATTTTTATGCTGAAAATATCTTGTGTATGTCTCTTGCATCCTTTTGTTATTCCATATTTATAATAGAACATGTTAATGTTGGTCCTCTGCTGTGCTTTGCAGTATTCAGTTTCATTCTGTTTCAATACAGTCTCCAGATTATGTCTCTTCATGACTCCTCTTCTTACCCTGCTCTGTGACTTTGCCCATTCAGAACACCTGAACTTTTTATCTGCACGCAGACTCTTTGTTTTGTGTGTGTGTTTGTTTATCAAGGTTGCTAATGAAAGGATTAGATAGGACTGGTCCAAAGACAACCCCGAGAAGAACCCCTTGACAGCCTTGGCATGCAGAGAAGGTCACCTTGCCATGCTGGGCTAATCCCCTACATTTCCAGTTTCTTCAGTGGTGCTTCGTATCACAATCTATCAGGCATATTGCTGATGTCCAGATAGACTAGATCCACCACATTTTGTTGGTTCTACAAAACAATTATCGTTCCAAAGAAAAACACTGGATTAGTTGACTGAACTCTACCCATGTTAGCCTGTAAACCAGTTTCTGTTTACTGTCACATCTTTGACGAGGTTGTCTCCTTCTAAATTTGGTCTAAACCTTTGCATGGGTTTGAAGGCAGACCAAAGGACTGCTATTTTTCTGGCCCATGTTGTCACTGTGTTTGTTATTCTTCATTCGTAAACTACGATGTCTCACTTGTTGGATTTATTTAATTCTTCCTTTTGATGTGGGCTTTCTAGTGCCATCTCTACAATACTGTGGGGTGGATTTGTGCTTAACCTGGGAGGCCTACGTATTGAATTTGGAGATCTCTTTTTGTCTTCTCTGCTATCGTAGTCAAACTTTATTATGCCGTTTTCCCATACAATTTTGGCTAGCTGGTTTTGTCACTATCCCTCTAACCACTGTAAACTTTCTCACTACTTGAAGCCTATCTAAGATACTTGACACCAAATACTTGTTGATGTGGAACAGCATTTCATTTCCTTTGCCTTCTCCCTGTCTGTTTTAAATGCCTGGAGCTTCGGTGCCCACTTTACAGTTATCCTGGTTGTTTCATGTACTGCACGACAATAGCAGGTTGCATGCCATGCTGTAGAAGAATATCAGGAAAATGGGCAAGCAAGATGAGGGGATGACTTAAACATGTTCTCTTCAGGGCAGAAGCAGTGCCAAAGGCAGGAGGAAGCAGCGGGTGGTTTGGACTCTGCTTCCCCTGGTTGCTGGGGCTCCCATCCGCCTGCCTGCCATGGGGCTCAGACCGCCAAAAGCTGACGCTCACCTCCAGCCTCGGTATAAAGGCTGTCAGCGTTACTACCTATATATCTCCGAGGTGGTGATCCTGTGCTCCAGGAGCTATGGCCCATCCCCACCGCGTGGTCATTGTCTGTAGATGACATGCTGTGATAAAATGGCATAAGGAAGACCATAGCCTGGAGAGCTCCTTAAAGTCCTTCCTCCTGTCCCCTTCCTCTTTCAGACCCTCGAGGAACTCATCTCTGGGAATTTATTCGAGATATACTTCTCAATCCTGAGAAAAACCCAGGATTAATCAAGTGGGAAGACCGGTCAGAAGGCGTCTTCAGGTTTTTAAAATCCGAAGCTGTGGCTCAGCTCTGGGGGAAGAAGAAAAACAACAGCAGCATGACTTATGAGAAACTCAGCCGGGCTATGAGGTGAGCTGAGAAGATGCCATAGAAGGTTGGGGCACGTAAAGAAACTACCTGAAGGGAGAAGCTGTTTGGCTTTTTAAAATGAATTGTAATTTGTTTTTGCAACAACCAGGTCTCTCCCACTAATTTTGAGTTTGTAACATTACATTCTTCTTTGTCTTTTCTTTTTCCTCCTGTTTCTGTATACTAGAATAGATATATAATATTTACAGTATATTTTATACATACATGTGTATTCTGTTTCTGTCCACATAAACAACTAATAAAAGTAGTTGACCGTAGGAAGGAAACATGGCTATAGCAAGCTGAAGTTCATGTGTGACTGAACTGGGAACACTTAAATTGCAGAGCTTTTTTTCCACCCATCATCTTAAAATCAGTTTATAAATCCTCTGTTAGGATTTTCTTTGTCTTTTGCTTTAACGTTTTCAGAATTTCTCATATTCAAAATGTATTTTAAAATGGAAGTTAAGATTCTTTCAGATGCTGGTTTATTTAGATTTAAAAAAAAAATCTCATGAGAGTATGTAATAAATAAGGCAATACTTTATAACTTGAAAAAAGGTGAAATTTAAATTAATAAGATAATTAATGTAAAGTAAAAATAATAAAAAGAAGGCACAATGATTTTTTCTTCCCTGACTTTCAGATAGAATAATCTTAGGTGTAATTTATATCAAAAGAAAATAAAGACTTCAGATAGCTTTGGAATTCCCAATTTGACAGTGGTCTTCTGGGACTGTAAAGGAATTTAGACTTAAATCTTTTTTATGTTTTTCTTTTAACAGATATTATTATAAAAGAGAAATCCTGGAGCGTGTGGATGGTCGCAGATTAGTATATAAATTTGGAAAGAATGCCCGCGGCTGGAGAGAAAATGAGAATTAAATACGTCAGGAAATAACATTTAAAACACCTGGATGTAAATATTCAAAGACTATTTTCTTATATTTATGTACCAAACGGGGGTGAAAAAACAATTCTACTTCTGTCGGGAAGAAGGAACATTATCATTATTGGTGTTAAAATTATTTTATTTGAAGTATGTCCTGTATGGGGAAAAAATGTACACAGTTTTCTGTGATATAAGATAACATTATAGAATTATGATTATTTTTCCCTTCTTGTGAAGTTTTTCTTTTTTTTTTTTTTTTGTTAAATCATACAGGCATAATGTGATTTATGACAATGCTGTGAGTCATGCAAAGAAAGGGAAGGAGCAAAATACTAGGGCATTTAGGGAGTATGAAAATCCACTTTGGAAGGCAACTGTAAGTGGAGGAAACAGTAAAGCATCTCTGAGCCAAGTAGTCTTGTTCCATAATCAGCTGGTTTATAGCTTTCATTGGCCATTATCACTTGTTCCTTCCCTCCTCTGATTTCTGAGTGTTTTAATACTTTGCTGGCTTCCAGTTGCTTTTGTTAAGTCAGACGGTGGGTTCCCTTTCAGCTAGCTTATCCCAGCCACAGAGGGCAGTGGCTCTGCAAGGTGGCTGTCAAGCATTTGAAGAACCCATACTACCTCCACCACTGGGACCTTCTTTTGTAGGCAGAAGTTTAGGACCTGACCTTGCCTGGTACTGAGTATCCTCCCTAACCTCCTAAGGGCATTCAGCTCCTTCCAGGACAAGGGCTATTTGTTTTTAACTGACATCTTTGAGGTGGACTGCAGGAAGAGAGTCAATCTCAGGGACCAAAAGCCATTAAACGAAGATGATTGTTTTCTGATTGGGCAAAGTTACCAAAAGGCACCAGTTTCTCAGCTGAAATAATAATACTCTCCCCCTCCTCCCCCCCCCCTCCCCCCAGCCCCTTATATTCCTAATTAAATCAATCAAATCCATGCCACATAAAGTGGCGAGGAGGTGGTCAAGCAGAACATATGCTAACATAACAAGCAGAACAAGAGGGAGAAGTCTCCCCAGTTCCTTCAAGTCATATGGTCCTCCTGGCAGGTCAAGTCTCACTTGGATACTTATTTTCAAAAAACATTTGAAAAATGCAAAGCTCCATTGCATGTAAAATATGAGTTTTCTTTGCTTTTCTCACGTCTAACTCTTTGCATTTGTATTTGTGTGATTTGCTTGGAATTCTTAGTTGCAGAAAAACCTACCAACGTAAAGACACCGAGACTTTCAGATCTGGGTCAGTATTTTGGGCTCGTCTCTAGCAGTGCTATGCGGAGACTCAACATTCATTGGCAGCTTTTTCTTTCTCCGAGACACAAATGCTTCCTGCTGGCACCAAGCACAGGCAGAACACAGGGAAATAAAAACTAGAGGAGGCAGCACTTCACCAGGTCACTGAGTACGTGAGATGTGGGAGTTGAGAAACAGGATTTTCTTGGTGATGTTAACAGAGGTCAAACCAAGATTGATTCCAATTCTCTTTCAGGGATGAGGAATTTGGAAAGCAATGTCATTTACGGGGCCTGAGAAGTCCAGGAAAAAAAAAAAAAAAGGAAGAATATTAAATCCATCCAATATCCATTTCCTCGGGCATCCCCTGGATTTGAATCCAAATTAGCTTGAAATGTAGCAAGGTGCAGCTGGAGGTTGTAGGCTATTCCATTTTTTGTTTGTCTTAAAAGCAAATAGAGATGAAACCAAGAGACAAGAGAAGTATCAATATAAAGGGCATCAAATGTGCTTAGCAACAATTTGTAGGCAAACACGAGAGCCTAACTTGTTATCTACACATGTAGGGCATGTCAAACAATAACACCACCTCCTACACTGTGTATGCCAAAGCTGTCACCATCAATTACCCGTACATGACAATTTTTACTTTTCATAACCTGGGTGGAGAGAGGTTTGTCTTATTTACAAATCAAGTAATAAGCCTCTGTACTTCAAAGCAAAATTTTTTTTTCTCTCAGTGTATCTCTCTCTCTCTCTTTTTTTTTTTTTTTTGACCGACTGTGCTAGCTTTGCTTGCTTTAGCGCAACTCACTAATTTCCTTTTTTTCAGCCTGATTGGCTACATTCCACTCTATTTACCATCTTTTTGTAGTTCATATAACAAGAACCAGGCCACCAGATGAAGAGAGCACCTTCACTTTGCTCCAAAGACCATTCCTTCCCCCCACCCGGCAGTTATTTGCAGCCCTTTGCTCCATGCACTTCACCCCCACACACTCCAATCCACACCTTGGGTGAAAAACCTGAAATCAGTGGCACCATCACAAATCCAGTGGCACCCAGATGTTACCCTTTCTTGCTCTGGAAGCAAACAGAAGTAGTTGTTGGCGGTAGCAATACTGTTGTACTTAGGTTAATGCACATCTTACAGCAGCTGATTATAATACCTTTATAAAACTGCTTTCTACCAGAACTTTCAACAAAATTCCTGGGAAATAAAATGAACTTGTGACATAGACATGTCACCCCTTTGTTACTGAGCAGCAGCTAAACCTGCTTGTAAAGGCTTTGAAAATATAATGCTTCGTTTAAAAGACCACTGTATAAATCCAGAGAGCGATTTACGCTGGGGTGCACTATAAGTGCCAGTCTTTCACTGTCGTATCTTTCAGCACATGGAAATCGTGCAAGTTTATATTCCCATTCTGCAGAACTTTTCAGACTAGGCACTTGTCATTCAGCATTACAATAGCACAAAAAGTTGGAATAGAAACCGGCCAACATTTACTCTGTTTCACAAATATATTAACCATCACCTAAGACAAACACAAAGGACTGTTTAAACCTACAGTTCTTGCCAAGGACAGATGAAAACAACCAAAGGGAATCTTTTTACCAGGTCTAAGCAAATGGAGAAAATGAAGAGATGAATGTTTATGTAAATTACTATTTAAACAAAAAGCATTTCTGATTGCTCTTTTATTTTGTATTTCAGAAGCTGAGCAATCATATTTTTAGATGTATCCTTTAAGTTAGCAGCTGCTGAACTGGTAGCACCATGTGTATAGATTTTTATTGTACCATAATTTTTCATATGTATAAAGCTCTAGATAGGAAAGTATATTATATTTATATAGTTACATGCAAATCACAGTGTCAGAGGTGTTGGCATGAGCACCCTCAAACTATATTTTCTGCACAAAGTTAGAGCAACTTACTCTAAAAACATCCTGAGAAACTGTATGTAGGCTGGTGAACTACACAGACAACAAAATGTTTAGTTACATTTTCGTCTTTCTTTCTGCAGCAAATTGCATAATTCCTGCTTGCTTCTCACAGCATCCTCAATGTACATGTGTGGAAAAAAAAAACAATGCATTAGATGTTTCACTATTGGCATTGTAAATCTCAGCTTGGAGACTATGTATCACAGAATGGTTCTAAAGACTGTTTCTATTTTTGTGGATATGATATAAATTCAAATAAACAACTCAACAATTTTTCTGGTGAATGTTTATCTTTGCTTTTTTACATCTTGAGATTGGAATTGTGACTACATTGAATTGTTTTGATATTGGAGAATATTTTAGTATTTGAGAAAGAAATGATGTAACTACCACAAAATCCAATAGCTTAAGTTTACTTTATCTGCTACATAGCCCTTCTGTTGTGGAGCCACTGGATTTCCAAACCTGTTTCGCATCTCACGGGGCTCGCTGGAACACTTGGTGATGTCGGCAGAGCTAGACTGCCTTTCTTGTTCGGTCGCTGAACTTCACAAAGCTCTTACTTCAGCACTGATTTAACTTCAAGGTATTTTGAAGCGTGCACAAGGGCTAGGCTGATTAAGGTTGGCATTACTCACACTGAGCATTTCCTTCACTGAATCAAAGCAGCTAAAATGACAAAATCTTTTCCTTTGTGCTATTTTTCACCAAAGGGGTGGCTACAAAAACACTCAGCGAACAAAAAGAACATCTCTCTTCTGATTTGGTCTGCAGTTTGAGAAAGAAGTGGACAACCTTATACTTGAGAGAAAGTCGGTGGGCCCATATAGCATTTGCACCCTGTGGCAGACTGTGGCTGTATCAGCGAAAATGTCTCATTTTTAAACGCAGGCATAACCCCTGTGTTTAGCATGCAGAACCAGGCCAGTTCCCCGAAAGGGTTGTCGTAGTTTGAGAACACAAGAGTCCCGAGCCAGCTTTCAAAAGGAATTGGAACCAGATATCAAGCAAGTTCAGACTGAATTTTAAATAAGCACACAGCTGGTTTTCCAGTAAATGGTTGGGCCTTTTGTTTCAAGCAAGCTGAGGCCAATATTTGAGCCAAAGACAAATGAAAATATTGTCTGGAAACATGCAAATAAATGCCTATTTAAAAACAAACAACAAAAAGACCCTCTTCTTTGCTTGTGACTTAAAATCAAGCAAAACTGCAGCTTTCAGCCACACTCTAAGGCCATATGAACTAAACATTCAAGGCAAAATTCAATTTGCAAGTCCTATGTAAATTGAGAGTAAGTAAAAGGAGCACTGGAAACAGACTTTCTTCCAAGCTACATCTAAACCCGATATAAATTTGCGTGCATGTCTGCATTAAGGGTGAGTGAGAATTGGTTCAGGTAAGTGAAATCTGATACGGCAGACAGATGTGCAATTAAAAGTTACCAATACTAATGGCTTCCAAGCAGTGTCAGTGTGATAATTATAATAATTTTAGAGATGGATTATCTATCTGGGTTTGCAGTGTTTGCTCCCCTGCTGACAGAGCTTTGCGCAAGGCGGTCCAAGTCCTGAGCAGCTGTGGAAGAGCATAGCTCTGCTCAGCTTTGTGCCAGCCAGGAATTTCCTCCAACAAGAACTCTTGCTGCCTTTCCCCAGATATTTAGCTCCTTCAGTCACCTGACACTGTTTCAACATGTGAAGATGTTCGAGAAAATGCCAGAAAGACAAAAAAAAAAAAAAAGTAGGAGAAAGAGGCTGAGTGGATAGCCATGTCTTACTGCACCAAACACTTCTGCGTGGAAATACAAAGGCAGAAAAAATGATGATGACTGACTGAAGTCAGTCTGTAGTCTTCCAATCAGAGTTCGGTTCCAAAAATTAAATACAAATTGGTGTTTACAAGTCTGTAACTGTAAGGAGAACAAGAAATTAGAACAATATGCCTACATAACCTTGTAAAGCTAAAAAAATGTTTAATTATCAAAGCGAAATAACTGAAAACATGGTTTCTGCTGAAGAATTTTCCTCCTCTGTCTTCAAAATGGCATAATATTCTCTTTTGCTCTCACCTCCTTTTGAATTTCCAATGATAAGATTCAGTCTTAACACAGGGAATGAGGAGGGAGAGGGGTGATAAGTAGTACTGCACCACATATTGCAAAACAAATAGGCAAATTATAGCTTCTTCTTCCTCAGCTATTTGGCTCGTTATTCAGCATACTTACTGTTCCTGGGAAAAGGGTACTTTGTGTGAGATTCGGGATAAATTTTAGTGTAAATATGAAATGTCAATAAATTTAAAAGGAAAAATAAGATTATTCTTAAGTTTAAAAACCTTTATTTTTTCCAGGGAAGCTCTGATGAATCTGCCCCTACCAGTTACTATACTGGGCAATATTTTTTTTCTTGAGACTGTTATCTTAAAAGATAAATTTATTTGAAAAGAGCTGATTATTTCTGTGAGAAATTTTGAACATTCTCAGGTGTTTTCATTTTGATGTAGCCCTGTATTTTTTTCCACAGGAATAACCTAACAACAAGATATATCATGCAAGAGCATTTTTAATGTTCAAAAGCTATGATTGGCAAAGTTTGTTACTGAAAAACAGATTTCCAACATGCCAGGAAAACAAACAACACAAATCAGGAGAGATTTTTTTTTTTGGTAATTCTATTTTTCATTTTTAAGAAAAGGTTAAGTAATACCTTTCCTTTTAACATTTTGTTTCTGTCTTTTACATAATAGTCATTACCTCAGAATTGAATCTGATTTAATGAATGGAGTCATCCTTTAAAAATTATTTCGTATTTTCTATATGCTATGAAGTAGATGAAGAAATTGTTACAGTTTCGGTGAAAGCTAGTGAAACATTTGCACTTCTCCAGTGATTCACCCGTTTTTGGAAGATCCAAAGATAAAAATACATCAGAGTTGTGAGAAGCTTTAATCATAGAACTCAAGACTGCATGAAAATTGCATGCTGCATCTGCACCAGTAGCTCTGCATTCAGCTGTCCCTCACCGGAAAGTTTGTTCTGGTCTGAGGTTTTTCTAGGAGAACCTGATTAATGAAACTTTCCGGGTAAAAGTCAGTATGCTGGCAGTCACGACTGTATTTTGTTTAAAGTATTATAGTTCATAATTTCACAGCAGATCTGACATAAACAAGTATATATTTTCATTCTAATTAAACTAATTAAGGATCTGTCCCACAAATTTTACATCCTGATGGATCATTGCTGCTACCTTGATTACCATCCTTTTTACCACAGGCCATCTCTTTTCACTGTCATCCCCAACGTATGCTGCTTAATACCTATTTGATGCAGAGTATTTGATGTTCCAAGTGTTCCCTTGAATTCTAAATTAAAAGTGAGAAAATCTGAATGCAAACCTCCAAAATTTCAGCATTGCAATTCTTTTTTCCTCTCACATCTTGCCTAGGGTTGGGGAGACAGGATGGGCCAGAAATGCAGTTTCTCTTCCTAAATTTGGCCTGCCAGGCCTGCTGAAGAGCAACGCAAAATATGCTTTTGCCCTTTGCCTTTACAAACAAGGTTTCTGCATAGGCAACACTACTTGGCTCCAGGGAATTAGGAAGGCTTCATAAATATTTGTCATCTGGTATTACAGATTTTATGTATGTCTTGTACTTGTTTTTTTGTTTGTATCTGAGTCTGCAGTTTTATGCCTCTCTAGATGTTGAGATAGTTTCTTCTTCCAGTGAATTAGTTTAAGTGATTTATTGTTTAAATTAATTGATAGCAAAATGAGATTAACAGGTGGACTATTTATTGCAACTATCATTCATTATGAAAGTCACTATTTCCATTGACAGATGCTTCTTGACTGATCCCAGGTTTCTGCATAAGTGAATGATCCGCGCTAGGCTTTCCTCATTTCAGGCTGTGGGCAATTCAGAGAGGAGTGAATGCCTTTTCAAGCAGTGATTTCAGTATCAGTGACACATCTTGTGCATTTTGCAGAGGAGTCTCCCTCTTTCTGCCTATCTTTGGAGTGGTGAAGAGACCGTTAAAGCCCAAAGAGCCTCTACAAGCCTCATTTGTGGAACTGAGGGCGCTCGGGCCCGACCACAACACATCACATGCCGCTTTTCAAAGTTCCCTTCTGCATCTTGAAAACCTTGGACAATAACGTGACCTTCAGCATTGTGTGGCAAGGAGACTATTGTGCTTCACAGCTCTCTAAGGCAGGCTGGAAGAAAGCTCCATACAGGTGAGAAGTGCCGCATTTATCCAGGTCGCAGCCTCTGGAGACCGTAGGATTCACTGGGCAGAGGGGCATGGTGCTGCTCTGCACCCTCACCTCCTGGGCTGCGGATCCGGCATTTCTCCAATGTGCTGGGCAGATGTAAGCACCCTGAATGCCATGACGGTGAGTACTGCAGAAAGGTCAGGAGATGAATTGTACTGCAGAACATCCGGAGGTGATGGTGCCTTGAGGATGCTGAGACACAGCCCTTCGTGGAGAGCATGAAGAGCTCTGGGGGAGTAGACTGAACCCTCTCCTTCAAGCCTTGCCAGTTTCTCTCACTGTTTGTCAGCTCCTACCT
This sequence comes from Anser brachyrhynchus, assembly GCF_964034855.1. NCBI lineage: Eukaryota > Metazoa > Chordata > Aves > Anseriformes > Anatidae > Anser > Anser brachyrhynchus. Next base: position 17,109,832 of record NC_137699.1, on the reverse strand, counting down.
CTGCTCCCTTCTCCCAGCCTTTTTTCCCAGGTGGGGCGGTTACAAAATCACCAGCCGTACTCACGAGAACTGCTCTTTCCCTGGAAGCTGTCAGGCCGCCAATCTTCTGAGATGGCTTTCATAGGGTAAGAATAAACTAGCCCTTTGGCTCCAGCTCACACAGTTATAAGCTCTGAATTTGCCAAGTCGTGGAAATTCAAATGTGAAAACCAAATCTCCTTCCAGGGGCTCTCTTACTCTGAGTCAGCACAGCTGGGAGGACAACACAAGAGGTCTGTTGCTGTCCTATCTCCTGTGGACTGTGGTACTTCTCCTCGATACAGACACCCCACCAACCCAGTATCTGAACACTGACAGGAGGCGAAGCAGCATTTGTCGCTGGAGACTTGCAGACTGCACTCTTATGCTCTCTAAGAGCCCTATATTTTCAAAGAAAGCTTAAATAGACAGACAATTAATTAAAAAGGGGGGGAGGGGAAACGCCTTGAATTTTATCCTTCTTACGGCAGATACAATCATAATGTTTGAGGTAATTAGCTTTGCCTTAGCTGATGATCACTCATTTTGGGAGCTTATAAAATCTATGAGTAGCGATGTGAGGCAACATGCAAGTCTCCATGCATTCTTCTAGAGTTCTATCTGTACTCTTGTATCTCTCTCTAAATCGTAGCTCCTCTCCTCGGGAAAGGCTCACTGGTGCTTATCAGATTCAATTACTGCTGTTTCATATCAATGTTCTCATGTGAAACCAGAATACAAATAAGCTAAGACTACTTCCATAGCCCTAAACAATTACAAATGCTGATGATTCACCAGTTATTCATGCCAAACCAATATTTTTCAGTATTTTACAGAGCACCAGTGAAACGTTTTGGTATGTTCAGGCTGAAATCACTGGCATGCCAGGAGGCATCTGGTGGAGAAGGCCACTCTGCATGGGGATACATGGCATGCTCAGCAGCTGTCACGCAACCATGCACAGTTAATGGATACTCTTTGCTTTTCCTGTAGATTTGAGGAGAAGGGGATAATAAAAGGCATATTTGCATATTCCCAGCCCCTTTCCCATCTTGGGGCTTCCCGATGGCCCTGCAAAAGGCCCTGCAAAGAGCTCTGCTCAGGCTGGCCAAGCCAAGGGAGCAAGCCACCCTGTCACGTCAGACCCTGTCACGTCTGCCACCATCAGCAGCTGTGGAAGACTGGCAGCATGGCAGATGGAGCTGTCCTTTAATTTTGCTATAAAAACTGAGATCGGGGTTGACAGTGCTGAAAATTCGAAGGACTGGAAGACTGCAACAAATTTTGAGGCTAAGAAACACCCTTTGGCTCCCTGAAACTTGAGCTCATGGCTTCACTGAAGGAAAGTAACTCACGCTGGACTGTGCACTCACACAGGCGAGGAACAACCTGGTGCTATCAAATTTAGGGGGGCAGAATACAAAGACCCACTGTGGGTGTCCTGGGATCCAAGCAGGCACCATCTCATCCCAATCATGTTCTGTTGCCATGAAGCTTGGTCTCCTTGAGCAGTGGTAATGAGATCTGCTTTTATCTATGTTTCCATCAGATGTAATTTATCAATACACATACAACGAAAAGTTTTGTGCTGAAGCTTAAACCCCTTTCTTCTGGTGTGCAGAAAGAATTTAATTCACTATATACGGATAACCCATTTGTTTATAGTCAAGTTAAGAACAAAGCCAGCTATTAAGCTTTGCTGTCACCTTTAATAAATGGTTTCACAAGATAATAACTCCATGCAGCTACGCCCAAGGGCCATCAGCATTTTTAAAGCCTCTTTACGTGTCAAGAAAAAGCCACACTGTAACAACCAACAACACTGTGGGAGAAATATTACAAGCTGATATTTCAGTCGGACATCAAGGTTATAAGTTACAGGGATCTGAAGGCAAAGGTGAAGCTTTAAGCAGATCCCCCTGCCCTAGAAAGGGGAGAGCAGGCCTTCCCTCAGCTTGGAGAAAGACAAAGCTGGAAGTGGGGCCTTATCAGAAGCATATGTCCCAGGCTAGCTTCCATGTGAAATACCTTGAGCTTGATTGCAGGTTAATTTACTCATAGTCTGTATAAACTGACCTGTGACTGCTGCTGAAAGGGTGGCTTTGACTCCCTTGCTTTGCTGTTCTGTGCCTGCTGCTGCTGCACTGGGCTGGCCCCACTTGCTGATGGATCCAAAAATTAGTCTGAAATAGAGAAGGATATTTTTTTTTTGGATCCCTGCACCCTGAGGCTGCAGGTTTGTTGGCTCCAACTTAAGAGAGAAAGTTGGAATCTGTGATTAGAGGAGCAGGAGAGGGAGGTGACCTCCTGTCCCTTCAAGAGCTGCTTCAGGTTAGATTGGCGTGAGCCAGTTGTGAGACCTGAAGCGATTGCCTGCTTCGTGGCGAGGACAGAGGACACGTGTCTGAGCCATGCAGGGGCACCTAGCAGGTGTATTATGCTTTGATAAACATACTGACACCTTCCCCTAAATTCTTCATGGTAATGAAGTGATGTACTGTGCTTCCACCATAGCGTTTCTACGGCTCTAAGAGTGCTTTTCGGTGCCTGGCAAAGTGCAGGTGTGACAAGATCGGGGTGCAAACCTGGGGAACTGCCCCACTGCCTGACACAAACCAGGGGGATCCAGGATGATTGCAAACCTCCTCGGCTAAGCTGCGAGGACTAGTTTGTTGAGGAGTTGCGAACGCAGGGTGTTAGTTTGGGAAAGAAACCTCCCACCAGCCAGCGTTACCTCAGGAGGCCGCATGAGTCACAGGGCCCTCCTCGCTGTGGGGAAGGGCAGGCACGGCCTGCGCCATGCGGGGAGCGGGGACCAAAGGGGACCGGAGCTTCTGAGACACAGTATGGAGCGGGGTTGTATACCACAGGATGAAGAGATGGGTGGTAAGTGGGGGAATGTCCTTAAGAAAAGGAGGAACTGGAAAGGTGGATTTTGGAAGTAACTGCCTGGCCGTGCAGCGAGTCCCTGCTGAGCGCTGGCTGTGGGGCTGGAGGTGCTCAGGCTGCAGGGCTGCACCGTACTCACTCGCAGTGTGCGATCAGAATTAGCAACCATTATAACTGTAATGACTGAAACTGCAGCGTGATGCGTCTAGGCCTTTTGAACTCTGGATGCAGCATTTGCATACTAATATCTGAGAACAATTACCTCATGTCTCCTAAGGGAAGTGGTTGAGGCCCCATCTCTGAACACCAGTAGGGCCTGATTTTCAGAGGCAGTGAGCAATCACCTATCCCATGAAAAGTCAAGCTGGAAAATAAACTGCAGATAACAATCTGGTACTGGCAGAGGGATAGAATAGGTGGGACCTATTATGTTTTTTTTCCATCTTAAAATTTTATGATTTGGCTGTTCACCTGATATGCTACTTTAAAAAATAATAATACTGTGTGATCAACCCACACAGCTCTGTTCCTCAGTCAGTTCCCACACCTTCATTCCCCAGCCTATTCAAAGGGATTGGTTGGGGAAGAGAAAACAAAACAAAACACAACACACAAAGAAACCACAAGCAGAGCGGATCACCACAACACTGCAATGACTTGGTTACCGATAATTAATTTCTTTGGGCTAGATTATCCCCTGGGTTTACATGCCTGCCCAAAAGAGTGAGGCAGAAGAGAGCATCTCCCACCTGATGCTGAGAGCTCCAAGGTGTTTGGGTTGAGGTATGATGCCCAGGTCAGGTCTCTCTTCTACACATTCCTTGCCGAGAGGAGCTACAGCAGTGCTTCTCCAGCAATGGAAAGGGGAAATGGGAACCCCTCTGAGAGGAGTAAAAGTCATTACTTAACTTCCAGGGAAAATCAGGAAAGAAAATATGACCCTTAATGGGCAATTCTGAGGGATTTTTTAAGGAAAATGGCTGCAAGTATCCTTTCAATCTAGCCTCGCATAAAGAGCTCAGGGTTGTAAAAGATCTGTGGCTGACAGTTAACAGAAAAAAAGTGCTCCTTTAGGAGGCTGAGGTAATGCAGTAAACAACATTCGTCCTTCTGTGCCTGCCGTGCTATGGTGAGAAACAGGCAGGTGCAGTGCAGGTGCCTTGCGATGGAAAGGGACAGCACTGAGCAAATGTAAGTTGTACTTTTTAAAGTGTTGTTGAATAGGTTGTTTTGTCTCTACCAAGTGCAGTTAAGCATAAATCATAATACAACCTGGATCATTACCTGTATATGAAAATGTACCCATGTGATCATACCCAAGTGGTTTCCCAGAAAAAGACAATTATCTTAACGATGGGAGTCCAAACTTGTTAATCACTCCATCATGTGTCCTCTCCTTTTCTCATCAGTACCGTCAGTAATGTGTTTTTTTCTTCAGCTGCTGTCTTAAGATGCTGGAGCTGGAGGCTTCATAGTTTTTTCCTTCAGTGTATTTGTAGATGTGTTTTTCCTAAATAGGTCAGGCTTCTGATAAAGAGGGTAGTATGTTCATACCTATGTGGAGTGCTATGTGGTTATTTATTATGAGACTTTTTATGTGCATGGGGGCATAAAATGTGCTGAACTGATTTTGATCACTTGGAGAGATCCTGCAGTGAATGGTCTCAGCTATTTCAGACAGACACTCTCCTGTTTACCAGTGCTGTATTCCAGACATAAATCTTTCTCAATGCCTCAAGTGATTGCAGCTGGAGCATTGCATGCAGAAAGCTGACTTGTGACACGTAAATATGTGTGAGATGTGAGATATGCGAAGGATTTAGCTGCAACACCTAGTCTCACTAAATTACTATTTCTGGAGTGTGGTGTGTTTAAAAAGATTATTTCTGCAATGCTCTGAAAATATAGTAGATCAATGTTTTTGTTTTATTTTATAGCTTTATTTTATTTACTGTTCTGCTCTAACTTGGAGAAAGCAATAGCTTGCTAAAGAGGACCTGTATAATCCAGAGATGAGATAGCTCAGGTTGCAGGCAGAGGTCTCTGGAGTTGTTTGCTCGTAAACCTTTAATTCCATTTTGGGCCTGTCAGTTTTACTTCACCGCATAGAAATCATAGCCAAGATATTCAGTAGGTGAAAGACATATATACAGACATATAACACAGGTTTAAAATCTCAATACACGTAGTGAAAGAAGAAAATTGCTGCTAGTAAGTTTTCCCCTGAGGTATGTCCCAGGGGAAACAGAGAAGAAATACTAATCTTCTTAAACGAATCACAATATTTTCTATTATTTTTCAGAAGACAGTATAAGTAAATAAAAACAACCATGATTTATAACTTTAAAGGTTTTTACTGTTTAAAATTTTTTTTAAGTTTTTGCAGAATGCATTGGGTTATAAATAATGTTGTTTTTCAGTTTGGAAAAGATTTGTTTTCTTTATCCTTTTTTCACTGTTCCATCCATCTAGAAAGAGCATTTTGAACTTTTATAGCCCTCCCACTGGAAATGTGGTTGTACTTCTGATCAGCATGGCCACAGAAATTAACACTAGCAAAAAGAAGCGAGACTTTAGACTGGAAAGGTAAAAGAAAGATGGTTCAGATCAACTGGAGTTTTTGAAATCCATTCAAAACTCATTAGTAAAGTGGCTGAGGCACTCTGAATTGTTAGCAAAGAAGTTCCAAGCAGCGATCTAGCAAACTGGAAATTTTAAATGCAAAAACAATACTTTAAAAGGAGAGCAGAAGATGACTAAGACAAATACAGGTCAGGGAGTATAGCTTCAGCTTCTAGTGGTACTAATAATGTATTTGAAAAATGCCTACAAAAGTCATAATGGATTTCCAAGCTCAGCCCCAACCAATGTTATTCTGTGATAGCACAACAGGTTAACATTTCCTTAATAGGAGAGAGAATGTGCTGGGTTTAGTGTGCTAGGCTTCTGACTTATTACTGCTTCATAAGATATTTTCATCATTAAGGTATGGAAACATGGTCTTGATGAAATTACTCCAAACTGTGTTCAAACGGGTTGCCAAATTGTACTGCAAGAGTGGTTATTAGTGATTCACTGTCAAACTGAGTTGCATTTAATGTGGCTCCACTGTGATCTGTCATGGGCCAGGTTCTAGTCAATATTTTTATTAATGACTTTGCTCATGGAAAAAAAAAAAAAGAGTCAATTTACTGAGTTTGTAGGTCATGCCAGCTGGAAGATGCAGCAAGCCCTTTGAAAGACAGCATGAAAATTCAAAATGATGATGACGCATTAGAGAAGTGATCTGAAATAAGTAAAAGGTGTTTTTGACAGACACAAACAAGATCAGTGGCACAATAGCAATACAGAGTTGCTCAAATATGAGATGATAAATGGCTTACTGGATGTCTGCTCCACAGAAAAAAAGGAACATAATGTTGCAGTGGATCCCAAGTTAAACATTAGTTGGCAGTGCCATGCTGCTGCGAAAAATATGTACAAGAACACATAAGTAGGCTTGACATCTGTGAAATAACAGTGCCCTTCCAGCCTGCTCACCTGCAGTGAATCTAGTTTTAGCTAGAATATTGTGTCCAGCTTCAGACAATACTACATCAGGATCCTGGTAGAGTAGCAAGAAGCGCTAGAGATCCAGGAGACATGCTTTACGAGGAAAGATTAGAAAATCAGGGTTAACATACAGGGAGAGGACAAGAATAAGAAGAAAGATGGTTCCAGTCTTAAAATATGTAAAAAGCTGCCAGGAAGGAGGTAAACCTTCCCCCATTTCCAGTGCGACAAAACAAGAAATATACCTAACAATTGCAAAGGAAACTCGGGTTGGATGCAAGCAAGAGATTCATAAAGGTACAAATAGGAGTCCCGTCAGCAGACACAAGAACAGGTTAGATCAAGATCTCTGGAATTATGTAAGCACAGCCGACCTTTTCTTTGGGTGAGGGATGGACTGACATGATCTTAGACCACTGCCAGCTTAACTTTCTATGACTCTGCAGTATGTCTTCATGAGTCATACAGGCTTTGATGAAATGATTGATGTCTCAATGGAAAAAATATTTATTTTTCAAAACCTTTTGGCCACCGCTAGCTGCATGCGCTGACAACTCCTAAAGCCACCTTGTGCTAGGATTTCACTGTTATACTCGGTCACTTGAGTCTACATTCTGTAAGAAATGTTTAGACGTTCAGAGAACAGAAGAGTATCATATAGACATTCAGTTTAAATTAGAATATATGCAAAATTCAAACTGGGTGCAGACGACAGAGAGGGGAGCAGATCATACTGACCTACCCTGAGTTTTGTCTGAGCCTCACCTATCTAGCCTGGTAGGTAATTGTTTACTGTTTCCCTGCAGGTAAGTGATACAGCAAGTTCAAGTTTTAAAAGGAAATGAGAGAGGTTGTTAATGTCATTAGATTGTAGGGAGTGTTAACCTAGATTGGTCTATCCTTCTACTCTGACAGGATCATGTGCTGCAAATAACTGCCTTTCTATCTACAAAGAGATAAGGCGAAAATTTTCCTGTGTGCCTATAACACATACAGCTCATACTGGTGTAGTATCCTAAAGCACCTTGCTATCCTGTCCTCACAGTACTGGTGTCAGAAACGGAAGTACGGTTATCCTCTTTTTATACACTGTTTAAACACAGAAAATAAAGTCCAGATCTCTTCGGTGTTTTTGAAATGCTTATCTACCTGCATGTAGACTTGAGCTGAAGCAACTTCCTCAAAGTAGTAGAAACAGAGAGATCCTGAATGTGAATGCATTTGCCATATGCTGTTGGCTGTCCTGTGCTGGGATTGTTTTTTCCTTTGCCTGTCATGAAGCACAAAATCGTCTAGAGCCTGTCATGAAGCACAAAATTGTCTAGAGGAGGTACTGTCACTCTGTGTGAAGTGCTTTTGTTTCTTCTTAAAGTGCTAACAAAAATAAGGTTTCATTTATTTAGTTTTATTGTAAATATTTTTTAATGGAAACCTGCAAAACTGTGCAAAATTTGGACTGTGGTAACTGAATGGTGGAAAAAAAAAAAAAAGATACAACAAAGCCTGAAAAATGCGATGTAACATAGACATTTCTGGTTTGACAGGAAAACCCATCAATCCAGTTAACCAGCCTGCCCAGTTGCCTTTTTTTTCAAGGAAAATTAAAATTTTTAGCCAATCCCATTCTTGTTGACCAGTGGAAGACGAAGGAGTCCCATCAGATTGTGGGTATGGGGAAGAAACAGTGTTAAAATAAAGAACGCTAACGTTTGTGCCACTTTTCCCTTTCACATTCAATGTGTAGACCATCTGTTTTGTGACACTTTAATTCTGAAGTTATTTTGCAGTTAAGTTCTCGATGAGTAGTTAAAGAGCTGAGGGAAGGACCAGGATGGAGAATGTTTTTTTGTTAAATAAACCAACAAAATAAACAGTGATACGTCCATCCAGAATACAGCTGATACACAAAAAATACAATAGCATCAGTCTTCTAAGATGACTAATGCTTGGTATTTATGAAGGTAGTAACAAAAGGCTGGCTGCAGCCTACCAAGACTAGTCATCTGAGGATCATCTGTAGTCAATGAAAGCTTTGTGTTTGGGACGTACAGGATATGTGATTCCTGCGTTGGGCGAGTCAGCAGGCAAACTCACAATGGGTACTCTGCACAGCGCTCCAGGAGGAGTCAAAAACCTATGCAAGGCATATGCTGGCTCTGCTATCAGACCAGATTAGTTTGTAGTACCTATAGAAAATGCTAGCAACTAATTAACTTCATACTAATGAGTTTGTCCTACTACTCAGGACAAACTTCTCTCTATCTTGGTGTCTGGAGGATTTCAGTGCAAAAGAGCGTTAACTGAGTTAATCAGATGGAAATGCCTTATTGATCTTGCCAAATCACAGAAAAAAAAGGTTCCTGGCCATCTAGAATGACTTGGCACCTGGTACTGTCGTCCTCAGGCACATGAAATGATGTGGGAGTTGGGTGTGTCAGGAAGCAAGGACTGAGCCTCATGCTGCTATCTTCTAAGGATAACTTGCTGTCTTCCTGATGCCTAATAGGAACTGGGATATGCCTAATCAGACCAAACAAAAGATGTAGAGATTAAACTCAACCATTAGTATGCAGTAATGAGATGACTAGAAAAGATCTCTCACATGCAACACCTTCATTTCCATGCTTAAATGATTTACTTCTTTATTAAGTCCACTTGAATCAGCATTTCATCCAGGGAAATTAAATGTATGTGGAAGAACAGTTGGCATCTTGACCACAAGCTATGCTATGGATGTGGATTTAAATGTACAAGCCTCAGAGTTAGATATTACTAATGAATGAAACAGAGCAGGGAAAAAAAAAAACACATTCGCATATGACTGTTCTTGCCAAAAGTCATACAGACATACTGCAAGATAAATGAAGAGTATTAAAAAGATGTAAGAAAGAAAAGCACTAGTGAAATATAATTTCTCATAGTGCTGCTGTTTCGCTTCACAAATAGACTATTGATTTCAGCAAAGTAGGAAGGGTGGTTGAATTATCTGCTTGTACTTGTGATCCTCACAGCTTTAAGAATCTGTTGCTTGTTAGCTGACATTCGAGGAAAAAAGGTATAGCCTGTGAATAGCCCACATCTTGCACCGCTCCAGCCCAGAAGCAGACATATTTCAGCAAGAAATATTCTATTTCTAGAAACTACTAAAAATTTTGCATATGATTTTTCTGCAGATGTTTAAATATTTCATCATCATCTTGGAGTCAGCTCCTGGCTCACCTCTTGTCCACTGCAGGACAGAGGAGGAGGTTGGGGGAAGGCGGTCCTGTTAGGCACCGCCTTTGTGCACCAGGGTTGATGGTGTTGCAGTGGCACCATCCAGCAAGAAGCTGCAGTCACTCCCAACAAGGGATGTGAATCGGAGTTGACTGCTCCAGATGAAAGGCTCTGTATCCCAATTACTCACAGCTCAGCTATCCAACACACCCAAGTTTTTCAATTTGTAAGAAAAACACATTTTGATCTTGAATCTCTGGAAAGAGGGCTTGGGCAATTTGTTAACCATGAACTAATAGGATTGGTTCTTGTCATACCAAATTGTTCAGCCGGGTTTTGAGAGTTTTGCAAATTTACTGTGGCACAGAAACTGGAAACCTTTCCATACTAGGGTTTTCACTTTCACTCACAGAAAAGTCACCTGATATCTAAGATGTTGGGTAACGTAACTTTTCAACATGGATTTCAGTTGAATTGTTGCTGAAATAAAGATGTCAGTAAAAATAATTAGGAAGCATTTCAAGTTGATTATAGGAGAAATCTTCACAAACAGTTATTTGCATTCATATGAAGTGCTTTAAATTAATATTTATTGACTTATGGACTGATAAACAATTTACCTTGCTGTCGTAAAACTAAATTGTAGCAACACATGACGAATCAGTCATCACAAGTGATGCAGAAATGTTAAACCCTTCCCAGTAGCTGACAAGAAGTGGTGCACAGAAATGTCAGGCGGCACGCTTTGATAGTTGAACTTAAAGCAAAACCCCACAAAAGGAGCCCTAATTTTGGGATGTGAGCATCTCACAACCCTCCTAGCATTGACCACCCATCAAGTCTTGAGCAGTGGAGAACATCAATTGCTTGTATATTACAGAGAGCAGAGCTGGCCAGCCCAGACCTTGGTTTGCGCCAGGCCGTGCAGAGTCTGTGGCAAAGCAGGGACATGCTCCGGGATGGCCACGATGCTCAGCAGTTCCTCTGAGCTGGACAACCTCCTCCTCATGTGGTATTTTTCCTCCCTTGCAGCTCAGATCTCCTGGCTGAACCTAGGAGGGGAACTTCTATGGATTTCCCCTTCTCTGCCCAATGACCGAAACAATTTTTTTTTTTCTGTTTTCTGAGCTTTTGGGCTGCCCGTTACCAGTAACATGATTGCATGGGAGAACAGAGGCTGTCCTGGGTCATTTGGGGAGTGTCAAAGTGCTTGGTAGGGATAGGGCACTCCCATGGCTCATTTCTGTTGATCTGTTTTGTTTCTGTTCATTGTATGGATGAACACAGTCTAAACAGAAAACCTGGCAGATGAGTGAATTTTAGGAGCTGTTTAAAACTAGCAGTGGAAGATTTTTATAATAAATGCAGGTCATCAAGCATTTGAGAGAAATAAGAAATAATAAGAAGATGTCACCAAATCGCTATTTTTAAGTGTCAGGAGGAAGGATTTGGCAGAGAGAGTGCAGCACACTGGGGAGCTGCTCAGGAGTAGTAAACGTATCTCCCCGGCCTTTCGGACACCTCTGAACAAAAACCCGAGTGACCAGCAAGTGGAGGCTGGGGACTTTTCAGTACCGTGGCATTTGCTGCAGAATTACTGTAGGTGAGAGAAGCACGTCCCTGTTTCCTGGAGCTTGTTTGGCAATGCAGAGCTATGGTTACATTTGAATGGGGCAGCCAAAAATAGCTGGAGTTTTTTTCTGAGGTGACTTTTTTTCCTTTCGTTTACAGGCTGCAACTGCACATGCTGTTAAGAGTGGAGGGTCACTGCTCTGTGCAGGAGGCATAACCGGCAGCCGTGCCTTCCTGACCCCTCATATTGCAATCCTGTGAGCTTGCTGTGCAATGAAGTGTGTTTCCCTCTGAACGAGCTGCACAACGTCAGCTGCTCTGTTGGTGCCTTAGTCTGTGCTTATCTTGAAGCGTGGGTGCTGACCCAGTCACCTGGGTGGTAAAACTTCGTCCATCCCCTTAGCCCTCTACTTTCTGTATGTAAATATATCATTTTCTTTATATTTCTCATTTTCCTGTCTCTTTACGTTACATGTGTGATGCTAGAGCAAACTCAATGAGGAGATGGTGAAGTTGCAAAAGGAGCCAGTATATCTGATTGTATTTGTTTTCCCTCACTGTTCTTTAAAAATAATTACATGTGATTTGTAATATTTGCTGTAGCCTGGCAATATGTATAGCGGCAACAGCTCAGATTCAATCTCAGACGAAGCCATCATCCTCCGCTAATCAGGGTGTGGGAGAGGCATGCAGACAACATGTTCAGCCCATTTATTCAGTTATGTAATGGCCTTTTAAACATTTTCCATTTATGGTCTCTATTTAATTTACTGTAAGTCACAATGGTTTAATGTAAATTCAAGCCATAACATATACCTGACAGCTCAACCATAAATCAGACCAACCTCTGGTCTTAGTGCATTTATTCTTCTATGAAATAACAGAATGTCCATTACCTGCCTTTTAAAACAGCCTGGAGAATATAAATCATTTTTTTTTAATGCCTTGAACAAACCAGTTCAGAGAGACTGGGTCTTTGCCCACAACAAATGCAAGAAAGGTTTAGAAACTCTTCCTTTTAAAAATATTTTCATTCACCTTTTGTGTTATCTGGCTTCGGTTGCGACTGAAAGAGAAAACAAGGTAGGGAAAATCTCTCCTGCAGTGTAACTTGCAAACTTCCCAACGTCAGGAGCACGGGAAGGCTCTTTTTGCAAGATTTCCAAGTGTCTCATTAAAGGAGGTTTGGACTGGTGTCTAAACTAGGATACTTACTGAACTAAGCAAAACCTTGGCTCTACTGTAAACAAGTCATAGCATGAGTTGCAGCAGTGTGTGCTTCCTCATTCATCTCCACTTTGGAGCTTTGCTCTCTTCTTAGCTTTTCCAACCAGGACCTGCCTAGCACAGCAGCTGAGCTTGGGTTGTTTTCTGTTGAAGGTGCCGATCATGTAACCTGCGATATTTGGCCGTTTCTCTACATCCCTCCTCCCTGCAGGCCTGCCCCAGAGCACCAGCTGCGCTGACAGGGCCCGGGCAGCACAGCCCAAACCCCTCAGAGACAGCCTGGCCCCAAAACCAGCCCTGTCCCTCTGATGCATGGCTGCCAAACTCATCCCAGGTGGCGTCACACCAGCCAGCTAGGGTTGCTGCGGCCCCCTAATTAGCAGGGCTTGCCTCTGACATCGTTAGGTGGCTCACTGCTCTGAGCGGTGCTGTGCTGGGTGGTTGGGCTCGCGTGCGTACGTCTGCACGGTGCTGCCTGGCTCGCTGGCAGACACGCTGGCCCCTCTGGTCATATCTTGTGTCCCTGAGGGAATTGTCCCTGTGGTGCCTCCTGAGAGCCAGGGGCAGGGCCGAGGACGGGG